>NC_050102.1:28429701-29679701 GCF_902167145.1 Zea mays | reverse complement strand
TCAAATCTGAAATTTCTTGCGTGTGTGTTTGATCTATTTACATCACTCGTATCTTGTAGTCAGCACTAGGCAGGGAACTTCTAGTTGGGATGGTTATTTAACTTTACAACAACTAGGATTCAGAGTGCATCCCTTGTTTATTATTCCCCACCAAGCTCCACATATAAGCCATCGTAATCGGTACTCTGGTCTTGTATTCGCTTAACCACCACTTTCTTGTTACCACCACACATTTTCTAGCAACCCGTAGGGACCTCATAAGAGCTTTGGTTGGTAAGAGTGGTGAGGTTGTGAGATTCTGTATAGCTTCATATTCCACCTATATTTGTTGCCTTGTCGCCACTAATTTCGCAGGAAGATGGATCCCAACGTTGAGATTGAAGAATGTGTCACCATGATACAATTCAATGAGCTCAAACAAAGCATAGAAGACAAGCAAGATCTGTTGGCACAAGATCTTCAGACACATGGCTGAAATCAGAGGTCGTCGTCGACTCCCTGATGGTGTAAGAAACCATGATGAAGATAGGGAAGAAGGTGAAGGAAATTATTCTAGAAGGGCAAGTGAACATGGGAGGAGGAATCAAGGTGCTGCACCTGGTAGAGGAAGAGGGCGGAATTGAAGAAATGATGACAATGAAGAATCTGAATTTGGGGATGATGATGATTAGTCCCAACGTCGCTATGGTCGTCGTCATCATAGAGGCGTCAACCAAGAAGAGAGATTTGGGAAACTTAAGTTTACCATGCCAAAATTTGATGGTAGATCTGATCCTGAAGATTATTTCACATAGGAATTGAAGGTGGAGAAAATCTTCCGCCTACATAATTATTCAGAGGAGAAGAAACTTGTAATGGCATCTCTTGAATTTGAAGGATATGCTCTAATTTGGTGGGAGCAACTTCTTCATGATTGTGAAGAAGATGGAGAGGACCCTATTGTTACTTGGCAAGAGATGAAGCGACAAATGAGAATTCGTTTTGTGCCGAAGCATTATCGACGTGATCTTTTTGATAAATTGCAGAATTTGAGGCAAGAAAGTTTCTCTGTTGAGGAGTATTATAAGGAAATGGAGAAGGCCATGATTAGAGCCAATGTATATGAAGACGAAGAGCAAACCATTGCACGTTTCATGGCTGGGTTACACCGCAACATTCAGCGTATTGTTGAGTTTCAGCCGTACCAAAGTCTTATTGATTTGGTACATCAACCCACCAAAACTGAATGCCAGCTGCAACAAGGTGCTAAGAGCACCAAGCCCTTGTCATATGGTGCACGAACCATGACTGTAGGAAGCAAATCAATCTCAAGGTTTATTGCTGTATCCTCAGCGACAAAAGGTTCAACTGGAGGCTTGCGATCCAATATTCAAGGCAATTCTAGTGGAAAGAACAGTGCTGCTCCAAATACGAGTTATAAACTAGCAGCATCCACTTCAACATCAGTGGGTTCAATAGCCAAGAGTAGTGGTATTCAGTGATTCAAGTGTGGAGGTCGTGGTCATGTCATAAAGGAGTGTCCAAATAATCGTGTGATCCTTGTGAATGATGATGGAGAATATACATCAGCTAGTGAAGAGGAAGCCGAAGCAGGAAATTTAGAAGACACTCATAAAATTGAGGAACACACTAGATGTGAATTTGAGCATGGTACTACTCTTATGGTTACACAAATCTTGAGTGTTCAAATGAAAGAAGCTGAAATTGGACAGCGACATAATCTTTTTCAAACGCGAGCAAAAGTGCAAGACAAAGTAGTAAAGGTGATCATTGATGGAGGGAGCTGTCATAATCTTGCAAGTCGTGAGATGGTTGAAAAGCTTGGTTTGAAGTTGCAGCGACACCCTCATCCATATCATGTCCAATGGTTGAATGAATCAGGAGATATCAAGATTGGTTATAAGGTGAAAGTTCCGTTCAAGATTGGAGAGTATGTTGACACAGTGGAGTGTGATGTTGCACCCATGTTTGTGTGTCACATGCTGCTAGGATGACCTTGGCAATATGACCGATATTCTCAGCATTGTGGAAGAACAAATCAATACACGCTAGATCTGAAAGGGAGAAAGTTTGTACTCAAGCCTATGACCCCTCAACAAATCATGGCTGAACATTTACAAAAGAAAACTGAAATTAGTGCAGCAAGTAGAGGAGGAAAAGAGCAAAAGAAATTGAGTGCCATCCACAATTCGGTGAGCGAGTGCTACAAGCCAAATTCAAGAGATAAAAGGAAGGAAGAGGGAGAACATCTAGTTATGCTAGCCACAAAATCTGAGCTGAGAGAAGTGAGGAACAACCCATATCAAGTGCTCTTTGTACTTGTGAACAAAGATGTTTTGATTTCTCCTAACGACATAACATCTCTTCCTAGTGTTGTGGCTGATCTTTTGCAGGACTTTGAAGACGTTTTTCCACAAGAAACACCGGCTGGACTACCTCCAATTCGAGGGATTGAGCATCAAATCGATCTTATTCCAGGGGCTGCACTTCCTAACTGTCCACCATATCGAACCAATCCTGAAGAAACTAAGGAAATACAAAGGCAAGTGCAAGAACTTCTTGATAAAGGTTTTGTTCGTGAAAGCTTAAGCCCTTGTGATGTTCCTGTGATTTTAGTACCTAAGAAAGATGGATCTTGGAGGATGTGTGTTGATTGTAGAGCTATAAATAATATTACCGTTCGCTATCGTCATCCTATTCCACGGCTAGATGATATGCTTGATGAATTAAGTGGTTCCACAATTTTTACTAAAATTGATTTGAGAAGTGGATACCATCAAATAAGAATGAAAACTGGAGATGAATGGAAGACTGCATTTAAAACAAAATTTGGATTGTATGAATGGTTAGTGATGCCTTTTGGGTTGACTAATGCTCCTAGTACTTTTATGAGATTAATGAACCATGTCTTAAGAACTTTCATTAGAAAATTTGTTGTTGTCTACTTCGATGATATTCTAATTTACAGCAAGTCTTTTGATGAACATGTGAAACACATTCGACAAGTTTTAGATGAGCTTAGAAAGGAGAAATTATTTGCTAATCTTGAGAAGTGTAGTTTTTGCACAGACCATGTTGTGTTTCTTGGCTTTGTTGTTTTAGCAAAAGGAATAGAGGTGGATGAATCCAAGGTGAAAGCCATCAAGGATTGGCCAGCTCCAACGAATGTAAGTCAAGTAAGAAGTTTTCATGGTCTTGCTAGTTTTTATAGAAGATTTGTGCGAGATTTTATTACCATCGCTTCCCCTTTAAATAAATTGACAAAGAAAGGTGTTGAATTTAAATGCGGAAGCTCACAAGAAGATGCTTTTCAAGAATTGAAGAAATGTTTGACTGAAGCACCTGTACTTATTCTTCCTGATTTCACTAAAACTTTTGAAATAGAATGTGATGCTAGTGGGATTGGGATAGGAGGAGTTTTAATGCAACAAGGAAAACCTATAGCATATTTCAGTGAAAAATTGGGAGGTGCTCAATTAAATTATTCTGTGTATGACAAAGAATTGTATGCTTTGGTCCGAACACTTGAAACATGGCAGCACTACTTATGGCCAAAAGAGTTTGTTATTCATTCCGATCATGAAGCTTTGAAGTATTTGAAAGGGCAAGCCAAACTGAATCGTCACCATGCCAAATGGGTTGAGTTTATCGAAACGTTTCCATACATTGTGAAATATAAGAAAGGTAAGAACAATGTGGTCGCTGATGCCCTGTCTCGAAGAAATGTGTTGTTGAATCAACTAGAGGTAAAAGTTTTGGGTCTTGAAAATTTGAAAGAAATGTATAATGATGATCCTGAATTTTCAGGACCATACATTCATTGTAAAGATGAAAAGGTTGGGAAAAATATCATATACATGATGGATTTTTGTTTAGAGCTAACAAACATTGTGTACCAAATTCTTCGGTTAGATTGCTTTTATTGTAGGAGTCACATGGAGGAGGTCTAACAGGTTATTTTGGACAAAAAGAAGACTTATGAAATGCTCAGTGATCATTTCTATTGGCTCAAGATGAGGAGAGACGTCATCAGATTTATGGAGCATTGTGTCACCTGTCACAAAGCTAAGTCAAAATTAAACCCTCATGGTTTATATACTCCTTTACCCGCTCCTAAAATTCCTTGGGAAGACATAAGCATGGATTTTGTTTTAGGGCTGTCGATGACTCAAAAAAAGAGAGATTCTATTTTTGTTGTGGTTGATAGATTTTCAAAAATGTCTCATTTTATTCCATGCAACAAGAGCGACGATGCTTCACATGTTGCCAATTTGTTTTCCAGAGAAACCTTGAGGCTACATGGAGTGCCCAAGACCATCGTATCTGACCGTGATGTGAAGTTTGTGAGCTATTTTTGGAAAACATTGTGGGCAAAGCTTGGGACTAAACTTTGTTCTCCACCACATGCCACCCCCAAACTGATGGACAAACTGAAGTGGTGAATCGTACATTGTCAATGCTGCTGCGAACAATGGTAAAGAAGAACTTGAAGGATTGGGAGGAATGTTTGCCACACATGGAGTTTGCTTATAACAGGGCAGTACATTCTACAACTAATTTATGCCCCTTCAAAATTGTATATTGGTTCAAACCTATTGCTCCGATAGATTTGTTGCCCCTTCCATTGCAGGAAAGAACCAATATAGAAGCTTCCAAGCGTGCTGCATACATAAAAAAGATACATGAGAAGACCAAGGAAGCAATTGAGCTCAAAGCAGTGCGCAAGGCTGTAAGCATGAACAAGCATAGGAAGAAAGTGTTATTTGAACCGGGGGACTTGGTTTGGATTCACTTACACAAGAAGCATTTTCTTGATCAGCGCAAATCCAAATTGATGCCACGAGGGGATGGTCCATTTCGTGTTCTTGCCAAGATCAATGATAATGCATACAAGATAGATCTTCATACAAGATATGACATGAGCAACACGTTCAATGTTGTTGACCTCTTACCATATACGAGTGAAGACACTTCAGAGTCGAGGACGACTCCTTTTCAACGGGAGGAGGATGATACGACCACGCCATTAAGCAACACGTTACAACCCCCAAGTCATACTACATCAACTCAAGTACAACCAACATCATCACCAACCCAAGTCTTTGATGGACCAATTACATGTAGCCGAGCTAAGAGGCTACAACAAGAGGTGCACGCGCTACTTTATGAATTTCAATTAAACACTAATGAAAACTTTATGCTACCTAAGTCGTGTATGTTGATATTACTTAGGTTCACCAAAAAGGAATGACAAAACATATCAAGGGCGAATCAGCAAGAAGAGCTATGTCCGAGTCAGTCCAGCGCAACAGAACCGTCCAGAAGAAACAGTCATATCTTTTGATTACCAAAAGCTATGAAGGCCCATAAGTACTTTTTAGAAAGCTCTTGAAGCCTAGTTTCCAATGCTTCTAAGGCTGACTTAATCAAATCTACTAGAAAGGCAGCCGACCTACTTTAGTGCTGACTGGTCAGAAGGTCAACAGTCTGTTTGATGACCAAGTTTTCGTATTAAACTGCATCATTCTACAAAGTTTCATTAAGCATGTTATACATGGTGAGAAAGCTTATCAAGTTTGCTTTCCAATGCATCCAGCCCCACCTCATTTGGAGATTCATAGGAGAAGTTATTATCAAAATACTAAAGGCTGCGCAGAAGTCAAACAGGCATACGGAAATCAGCTCTACAGAACTCCCGAAGAGGCTCCTTCATATTAGCACGTGAAAATACTTTTGTTTTGTGTTTATACCTCTCTAAGGCTGGTTGTTACTAGTATAAATACCCCTTATGTCTATGATGTAAGGCAGCTTTTGATAATCTAAAAACAGAACATTTTTTGTTCAGTTGTGTGGTAACAAATATTGAGAGTGATCTCTACCATTTTGCTCTTGTGAATTCCTTCACGGGATTGCAGAAGCGGCGGCTTCATCCGCTTCCAAGTGGTGCTTCTACTCCCTTCGAGGTCTCCTCAATTGATTATAGGCTGTGTTGGTTGGTTCTTTGAGAGTGTGGTTGGACGAATACTCGATTCAGGTTGCCGGTTAAAGACGGTGGTTGGCTTCGAGTTTTATTTGTTAGGTTGCACTAGTTATCGCTGCTTGCAGCAAGTTATCTTGTCTTATTCGAAGCTAGTTATCTGAAGATTGATCTTACGCCGTGAAGGTCGGGTATCGTGACACATCAACATGAAGAAATTAAATCTTGAAATGCATATGCGGGGCGAACATATGTAACAACTCATGCTGGCATGCATGGCATCACACGCGCGTATGATTGATGCTGCTGCTCACAAATGTATGTAGGTTAGTAGGTTACACACACTTGTGGATATAGCGCGGATTATTGCAAGTACGTATATATATAGAGGTTGCTAGTAAGGGCTCTGTCCAATCACGTTGCCCGGCGGGTAATAGTTGCAGATGATGAAGACGCCGGCGTTGTTGCTGCAGACGACGCGGGCGCATCCGATGGCAGTGGAGGCGCGCCACACCAGCTGCGTGTAGTGGCCGCACGACTGGCCGGACGGAGCGGAGCAGGTGTTGGTGGCGTGGTTGTAGTACTGCTTCTCCGCCGCCCAGGATCCCACGGCGTTCGACGCCGTCCAGGCGTAGCCCGCCGAGCCCCAGAACAGGTTCTCCCCGTAGGGCCCGCCGGAGTGCACCAGCCGGCAGTCGCCCGCGCGCTGGTTCGCGTAGCTCTGCGCGTACGCCGCCACCGTGGTGTTCCAGGCCACGTTCCCGACGCCCACGTCCGCGCGCGGGGAGTTGTGCAGGTTCACGAAGTCCTGCGCCGTGTTCTGGGCCGAGACGACACGGCCGGCAGCGGCGGCGGCCACCACGGTGAACGCGAGCGCGAACCAAGCTAGCTTCGACGAGACTACCTCCATTGCTGACAAAGCTTATTGTCGTTGATCTGTCAGTGTGTAATACTGTGATGTTTAGCTAGTCTGTGCGTTGGTAACAACAATGGACAGGCCTGGTGTATTTATACTACACCATAGGGCAGGTTTAGCATGAAAAAGGAAATGGCGATGGATTGCATTGGTCGTTTTGTCCAAGAGAAGCCATAGGGAGAATTCCATGAACTTGTCCAGATGGGTTTCGAACTAGGGATAGATAAGCTTCGGTTAAGTGTGGAGTAACACTGCAAAAGAGAGGCAGCTCCTTTTGGACGGTGTACTTCACCTGAGCGGATCAGAAGGCTTAGTCTGTGTCTAAGTGCATTTGCATGCATCAGAAAGCTTGGACACATTGAATAAGCTACTTGATTCACATTAGGATTTTGTTTGACCAAACACAGCAAGTGGCTTTTGGATGGGGTGTTGAAGCAAAGTTAAACAACTAGCTTATGCCCCTCTCCCAGCCGTCCAAAACAAAATGAGAACAAAACAGCACAAATAATCACCTGATCTACTCTAATAAGGGCCCATTGGATCCGTTCGTTTGAAGGAATTGAAATCTACCTGATAGAGTAGCCTATTTGGTTTGAAATTTTGTGATATCCTAGCTCAAGGCTTAATATAATTAATAGAGTAGTCATACCAATAATGTGCATCTTCTTTTTGGATTTCTGTCTTGAAAAAACCTTCAGGTTAAGCGTGTTTGGCCCAGAGCAATCTTGAGATTGATAACCGACCGAGAAGTCTTTCTCGGGTGCGCATAAGCGAGGACAAAGTACACGCAAAAAGGCTTGTGTTGGTTTGTGTGGATGGGCTATGATCTTAGAGGGCTGTCAGGAGTAAGTAGCACTAGCCCGAGAGTGGACGAGGTGTTACAAATAGTATCACAGTCGACCCTCATAGTTTCACGGGCGTGTGTGGGCTAGGGGTTCGGGTTTATGGCGCATATCACATGTGGGCCCAGAGTGGTCACATGGTATGGCATATGACGACACTAGACACATAGACGTGGTTAAGAGAGGAGGTTCCTGGCTTGGGCTGACCGACGAGGACGTCGGACTTCTAAGGGGGTGGATTGTGATATCCTGACCCAAGCCTTAATAGGATTAAAAGAGTACTCATACCAATGAGGTGCATCTTATTTTTTAGAAGTCTGTCTCGAAAGACCTATAGATTAAACGTGTTTGGCCTAGAGCAATATTAAGATGGGTGACCGACCGGAAAGTCTTCTTCGGTGTGCATGAGTGAGGACAAAGTGCGCATAAAAAGACTCGTGTTGGTCTGTGGGATAGTATATGGTCCTAGAGGGATTCCATGAGTAAGTACCACCACTCCAGGAGTGGACGGGGTGTTATAAATTTGACATTCCAACACTTTCTAAAATTTAGATTGTTGGTTCTTGTTCTCGGATGTTATACACCAAGAACAAAGCAACACAATTGTTAACGATTAGAGACCTTCGTCCTTCGAAACATTATCTCCCCTGGGATATAATGATCTTCAGACGAAGGTCATGAAGAGCATACCTTCATCATTTCAGTGAGCAAAGATGTGAATAGCGACATATAAAACACAAAAAAAATATAAACAATCATTCCAAATCATTAGATTATTTATATTCTTTTTTTATAAACATGAATAAACATCAATGATATTTATATTACATTTGTACCTTCGGCTTGACAGAAGGTGGAAAAGCGGGAGTGACGCTTTACAATTCAGCGTGAACAGTACGGTGTTACTGTTCATCTATTTATAGGCACAGGACGCAGCCTGGACAAAATTACATTCATGTCCCCAACATTTACTGTTGACCATAAGGCAAACTGTCGAGGACTAAGCAGTCTTTTCTCCTTTAGGTCGGTTTCATCTTTCACCATCATCCTCGTGTTAAGTCGAAGCTCCTTCAGCCACAGCTTCGGAGCTAGTTTGTCCTTCCTTCAGACCACACCTTCATACCATGCACACCTTCATCTCAAAGCCGAAGCCTCCTGTAACAGTCTATGTTATACTGAAAAACATGTTAGTTAAGCTTTTTGAGGACCTTCGAAAGAGGAAGGCCCCCAACATAGATATAAGCTTATCTATCTCAAATTCATAGGATGAGGGGTGAGAATTGATTTATGTATCACTACTCTATGTTTCTAATCTGCAACTTATAACACGCTATTCGATTTGCATCCCTATAGTAGAAATGTAGTACATAAATATCTCTGTCATATGGCCAACGGTAGTATACAAATATATTATGTATAAAACCATATTATCTTAATTGATCTATGCCTAAATTAAGATTATTAGAATGGATTTTAATTCCAAGGATTCAAACGGGGTGTAAGAAACTTCTCTTTAACTCGATGTTCACCCACTTCACCATCCTTGGTAAGATTCAGAGCCACCTATTTTTCATCCATCTATACCACGACTTGTCTTCTCTAGTAGCCTTGTTGGGGAGCATCATAAGGGCTTGTTTGATTAGAAGGGGATTGGAGCCAAGGCTAGTGCTCAGATCTTTGTGAAAAATATAACAATGTAATCAACAAGTGTACACAAGCTATATAAAAACTAGTATACATCATGAGTTATGTAATGAGTTAAACATAAACAACCATTTTCTAGTAGACGACCATTTTCCATAAACTCAAGACAAAATTACTAGTTTTTTGCTCCTCGTGTAATTACATAGTCAACTACTACAAACAATGAGGAATAAACAACCAACCCCAAGCATGTTAGGTTGGAATAATATGCAGTGAATTAAGTTTCTAGTTCCTATCTTTTTGCTACTAATGTTTAACTATTAATTTGCTCAATTTAGTGTTGCCTCATGACATAAGACACTTGTGAGAAGAACGTGATGATAAATGCTTACAGTTGCATCTCTTGTATTGGGCTTCATCTTCACTAGATGAGTCATCTCAAATTTTTATTGTTGTGAGAGAATTAGCCTTGCATATCTTTTTCTTGTCCTTGGGTGTGGGCTTGTTTGGACAATCCTCCATAAAGTGCCCCTTCTTGTCATAATCATAACGTCCTTGTTTATTCTCTAATTTCAATTGTGAACTAGATGTCTCCAGCTTGAGTGAGCACACCCATTAGATTCATCTTGTGAATCATCTTCATCACCTTCTCAATTTGTTTGATTGTTCCATCATCAATATTAGATGAGGAGGTGAAGACTTGATCATCATCTTCTTCCTCTTCTTCACTTGAGGAGCTTGAGCTTGTCTCGACTTGCTTCTTGCCCTTGATATTATGCTCATAACATGTGAGAGTTATGTCTTTTTCTTGGTGAAGTGGCTTCTCCTTGGCCCATCTTGCATGACATCTCAAATGCCACCAACTTGCCATTGAAAAGTGTTAGGGTCATTGTGCTCAAGTCCTCCATGTTGTAAATAATAATGATGATGTTTTCATATTTGTTATGTGGTAGCATGGAGATGATTTTTCTCACAATGTTCGCATCATCTAGATTTTCCAATTTTATAGAATTGAGCTCATTAATAATTAGATTAAATTGTGAGTACATATCTCTAATAGGCTCATTTCAATTCATTTTAAAAGAATCATAACTTTGTTTAGGTAGGAGTGTTTTTTCTCACGGATATTGTTTGTGTCATCATGAAGCTCATGCAATTTTAGGAAAATTTCATTTGTTTTGTTAGGGTGATCACCTGGTTTAAAATGTACATGCTAAAAGATTCAAAAGGAAACTTTTAGCTCTCGAAGTAAGATAAATTTCTTTTTCATCAGTCGTGGTTGGATTTTTAGGATTCTTTAGGGGTTTCATTCTAGCATGAGTGACTCTCCAAATAACAAGATCACATGCTACTAGGTAGCAAGCCATTCTAACACTCCAATAGAAAAGGTCGTCAAAGTGCAGAGGTCTAGAGGTACTCATCAACTACTCTAAATAGAGTCGGCTTAACGAGGCTGAAGGCAAAGGTACAAACTAAGCCAACTAGCTTTGATACCACTTGAAGGGACCATGTCGCCTAATAGGGGGATGAATTAGTCAACTAAAAAACTACTTCTTAAACTAAGGCTGCTAATTTTCATCTAGTTAAAACCTACAAAGAAAGTAATATATCCAGATATGCAGTTGTAGTTTTGTTAGGTGTGTTGCTATCTCTACCATAAAATAGTTATGCAACATAGGTTCTAATCCTATCAGTAGCCTAGCACGCTAAACTAAAAAAGTAAGCACACAACCTAGTTAATCAATAAATAAAATGTAAGAACTAAATTGTGATAGAGATGAAAATTCTCATTAATGATTTCAATATTTTTACTAAGATATCAAGAAGCTCACGCTTCCCTAGTCCTTGTTGGAGACCCTCGCGAGGATGCCCTTGCAAGGGCCAAGATCTCAGTCGGGTAATTGTATGGATAGCCCCTAAGCCTTCCCCACTATCAAGTGGATCTCTAAGATGTCCTCTCCTAGACTTCTCCCCGTTTTTTCATTATTGAGATTCCAGCCAAACCTCTGTGAGCCTTGTACCCTCTGGTGCACGGTGGCAACCACCCCATAAATATGGTTGGTGAGGTCTCACAAGACTACAATCCCCTATAAGTATAACAATGGTACATGCAAGTACCAGGTGGTAAGAGGTATGCAAACCTTACTAAACACTTGGCCTAAAACCTAGAGGAAGCACATACGTTGTGGTCTTACTAGCCTAAGCACTTCACAAAGCACCTACCCTAATCACCTAATATTTCCCTAAGCAATTTTGGTGGATAGAGGACAATTGATGAGCCTCAACTCTCCATACACACATACCTCAATTGTAGCACACATTTCTTGACCAAATGGAGGGATATAAATAGTCCCAACTCTAAAAAATAGTCGTTATAACTTTTCTTAGGAGCATCAGGCCATATGGTACCCTTATTTGGATTAGTTCTGGGATGTTGGACCAAGAGAGGGAGCACCAAAAGTTTACATTGAACCATATAGTGCTTCTGTTTTGTTTGGTTATGTGAGCGTCAAATGAGGGAGGGGAGTTGGACCATTCACTACCTATTTTCTCATGTCACTCTTTCGTATTTTAAACATAACTTTTACCTATGAACTCTAATGTTGATATATTAGGCTTTTGGAAATCTAATTAAAAGATATATATCTTAGATCAGAAGTAATGCCAATTTGAGAAGATCCAAATCATGGGATAGTTTGAGTTTGTCCATCTCTTTGTCTCTACTTCACTAGTTTCAATTTTGATTGTGTCTTTGCTTTTGAGCTTCTACTTATTGGCGTCTTGGACTTCTTAGGATGTCTTGCAGGTCCAAAACATATATTCCAATGTCTTGCTTGAGGTGATGATCATTCAGACTGACACTTTTCTTAAGTTAAAGTCCACCTTGTATCCATCTGAACTATACCTTGTATACTAGCTAACAACACTAGTCCAAATGGTCATGTTGTTCGTCAAACACCAAAGTCCAAACTTAATGACACATAAGGTTCATTTTCATTACAATCCCCACATCTTAGAGCATTAAATCTAGATCATCCTATGGTTATACATCTTGACCTAAGTATTGTGAGTGCTTCCCGAGTTTACGAGTTATGTTTTGTTCCACTTGAGTAGTGGTTTCTAGCATAGTGGGACCCTAGATATTCTTACGGTTTCTACATAGTGCTTCATAAGGACCTCCACTCAATCATGAATCAAAATGGGATCACCCTCTAACCTCATAGAGTGTGTCCCTAAGAGGACATAGTTGCTACCAAGGAGAGTAGTTACATCGCTACCTGACCTACTTGCTAGGATTGACATATCACTTAGGATGGTCTAGATTTTATGTTGAGGCCTGGGTTAGAGAATTATACACCTCCCTTTGGATCTAGCCTAACCATGAGTATTCTAGTTCACTTTCAAAGGCAGGACACACACACTCTATGCCACTACTGTTAGATAGAGGCTCATCACGCTGGAAAATTCTTATGGATAGCCCACGTGGCAGTTTGCTTTAGGCTACATTTCGAAGATGGATCTAGATAAAATTAGATTATACACCAGGGTTACATTATTTGATTTGAATTTTAAAAGGATTTTGAAAGCGGACAAACAAAAAAACTAGCAACCTAAACTCATGCATAAGCATGCAATGCACCAGAACTCTTGCACATATGTTCATTTTAATGTTTTAATTGCTCCAAGGACAAGGCTTTAAAAGGAAATTATGGCATTGAGAAAACTAGGGTGTTACAAATGTCGTCGGGCTAAACGGTGCAACTATAGTAATTGGTGTTCTTCCTATAGGGGTGTTAGATGCTATGAATAGGGTGACTATCGAACCTTTGGGTCTTGGTCCGACACCCTCCAATAAGTGACTAGAGAGGTTTCGTGAGCGTTGGACTAATTCAAAGAGGAGTCATTTGACCATATGCTCGTACAATACACTAACAACTATATCTGACATAGTGAGGTCACTATGACCATTGTGTCTCATCGGACCAAGGCCAATGGTTCTGAAAGGATCACGATGCCCAAGAGGGGGGTGAATTGGGCTTTTCTAAAAATCAACACTAATTAAAAGCTAAACAAGAGCTAAGCAAGAGCCCAACTTCACCCCAACAATTAGCACTAAGATAATAATACTAGAAATACAATAATGCTAAGACAATACTTCAAATACTTGCTAAACAAATACACAATGAAAAGTGCTTGAATTAAGTGCGGAATGTAAAGCAAGGTTTAGAAGGCTCCTCCAATTTTTCCCGAGGTATCGAAGAGTCGGCACTCTCCACTAGTCCTCGTTGGAGCACCCGCGCAAGGGTATCGCTCCCCCTTGGTCCTCGCAAGAACCAAGTGCTCACTACGAGATGATCCTTTGCCACTCCGGCGCGGTGGATCCCTCGAGACCACTTACAAACTTGAGTCGGGTCACCAACAAGATCTTCACGGTGATCACCGAGCTCCCAACGCCACCAAGCCGTCTAGGTGATGCTGATCACCAAGAGTAACAAGCTGTAGACTTTCGCTTGACCAAGAGAAGCCTAATGCAAGTGGTGTGTGCTCTAGGTGGCTCTCGCTAGCGCTAATGAGGAACAAATGCGGATTAAGATTCTCTAATCTCCTCACTAGGCTTTTGGTGCTTGCAATGCTCTAGCAATGTGCTGGAATAAATGTTGGGTGCAAGACATTGAATATGGTGGGTGGAGGGGGTATAAATAGCCCTCACCCACCAACTAGTCGTTACCAGCATGTTCCTGCGCGTGGGCGCACCGGACAGTCCGGTGCGCCAACGGTGCGCCAACGGTCGTTTCCAACGGCTAGTTATGACAGTTAGCCATTGGGCTGATGGCACACCGGACAGTGAACAGTCACTGTCCGGTGCACACCGGACAGTCCGGTGCACTATCCGGTGCGCCACTATAATTCAACTCTGAAACCTGCGCTCTCGGGTTTCTGCGTGGGGAAGGCTCTTCCTCGGGCCAGCCTGGCCCCACCTGGCAGAGGGTGCACCGGACAGTCCGGTGCCCCAGGGCCAGAAACCCTACTTCTTGTTTTTCAGCTGTTTTTCAAATCGGTTTTCGTTCTAACTTGTGAGTGAGTTCTAGAGTGACACCTAGCACTGAATGTGAGTGTGATTGTGCACCAACACTACACTAGAACTCTCTTGGTCAAACTACTTATCGACAACCCCTCTTTATAGTACGGCTAAAAGAGAATAAAAGACCTAACTAAATCACGAGTGTCCACATCTCCTTGACACTCAGACTCCGTAGTCCTTCACCTTTTGTTTCGTCGTTTTAGCCGTCGCTTCGAGTTCTTATCTCCGGGATTGTTTTCACCGTTGTAGTACTTCTACCTGTAATGCGACCTAACTTACCATTGGTCTCTGCAAAACACACGTTAGTCACATATAACATTATGTTGTCATTAATCACTAAAACCAACCAGGGGCCTAGATGCTTTCAATCTCCCCCTTTTTTGGTGATTGATGACAACCCTACAAGATTTGTGAGAGTAGTTTGTTTTGAAATTTCTGTCAATAGAAAAGATGGTTAGTTATACTCAGTAATCTTTGACAGAAAGAATGTGTACCATAATAATAAGAATGAGCGCATACCCATCGTAAGTTTCTTGTTCATATAAAAGTGAAATTAAATCGATGAACAAGAACTAGAAAACTAGTGACAAAATATAGGGTGAAAACATAATACACACAGTCAATCATAAGCATCGAGAGTATATATAGAGTTTGTGAGCCAAAAGCACCAAGCTAGTACAGAGAGTAACAAGCACATATATTACATCAAAATGACTCTCTACTAACTCTCTAACTCCCCCTAGCTCTCACAACTCATATCTCTCCCCCTTTGGCGTCAAACACCAAAAGGGTACCCGAACCTACACATCTGAAGCGGGGGGAGGTGGCGGGGGCGCATCCGATCGCGGTTGAGGTAGCAGAGCGAACACCAGCTGGGGGTCAGAGTCAGTCTCGGATCCAGGATCTGCTGTAGAAGCTAGAGCTGGTACTGACTCGGACTGAGGCTGCGCTGCAGGGGCTGCCAGAACTGAAGTGGTCACAGACACCGCCACAGCAGTAGTGGGAACAGCAGAAGCTGGTGGCACTGACGGCTGAGGGCATACGGAGCTGAAGACCAGTGACGTGAAGGCCAGGGTGACCGGCCAGAGCGGAGAGGAAGAAGGACCAACAGAAGAAAGAGAGGGTCCTGACTGAATCGCTGGCACAATAGGAGCCTGAAGCAGAGGTGGTGGTGCAGACTAAACTGGGGGAATCGAGACACCAGAGTGTTGTAGCATAAGAGCCATGAATGCCCTGCTCTCAGCCCGATCCTGAAGAAGCTGCTGCTGAAGAGAATCCTGTCTGTCCTGTATGGTCTGAAACATCGAGAGCATCCTCTCGGATAACCGGGTCTGCTCGGCGGCCAAGTGAGCCTGCTGCTGAGTGAGAGACTGGAGAATCGAAGCAATAGCAGGGTCAATAGCCGGAGGGGCAGCAGGGGTAGCACTAGAACTCCCAGCCTCATGATCATGAGAGCGTGGAGGCATTGGAGGCGGAGGCGGAGGTGGAATCCCAAAATCATCATCATCATCATCATCATCAACTGCTGCATCCTGAGCTTCGAACTGATGATGAGCAGCATCCTCGGCTTGAGTGTCAAAAACTGGAGCAGAAGCTGGCACAGGATCCTCAGGCGCTGGACGGTAGGACCCAAAGACGAGGCGTGAGGCCTCAAGTGTGCCCTGAAATTGTGGAGGCCGAATCAGCTGCGCAAAAATGTGGCACAAGTAGTGAGCATACGGCAGCTGGCGTCGAGCACGCAGACCATCCAATACAGTGTCCTCGATCTCACAAATAAGGAAATCCACGACGTCAAACTCGGAGTGAGAGACCAGGGCACCAAGGAGCCAGAGCTGGATATGTGTGGTAGCCTCCCTGTACCCCATACGCGGCAGAAGAGTCTGTCTCATAAGCTTAAATAGGAACTTTGCTGCTGTAGTGAAATCTGCCGGTGAGCGTCGCGACCCATCTGAGAAGGGCGGGTGGAACAGAGCCACGACGTGAGTTGTACCCGGAGCCACACCGCCGTGAGGGCGACGAGGAGGATCAGAGGTGTCGTAGCATAAGCTGTGAAGTCGAGTCGACGACTCATGAAATCCAAAGAGCTGGCGAATCTGGCTGGTAGTAATAGTGACATCCTCTCGCTCAAAACGAAACCTCATCCAGTGATGATCTGGGTCTATCCATACAGACGCGTAGAAAACTCGGACCCACTCCTCAACATACCTGCCGCTGGTAGTCAAAAGAGTCAGAAGGCCAGGCAGATATGTGAGGTGCACCTCAGAGTCAGCACCGGCGGCTAACATAAAAGCTGGAAGGTCCAAAAGCCGGTGCGCACGCAGAGCAATCTGTGCATACATCTGAGCTCTGAAAAAGGACTCCTAAATACAGGTGCTGAAAAGGTCAACTGCAGCAGGGTCCCTCTGAGCCGGTAACCAAGACTCCACGGGTACGTATCTGAACCTATGTACCCGTGCCGCTGTAGCACGCTGAAGGTCAAAAAGTCTGGGATCCGCAGCAAGTGGTCATACCTCAATCTCATCGCGCTCCCGGAATCGAGGTGGAGGGATAGGAGGAGCGGAAGCGGGAGCGGGAGGAGGAGCAATGGAAGCTGGTGTAGTGGAGGTAGCGGGTATGGCTGTGGTGGTGGATGGCACAACAGGGGTGACGTGAGCAGGCAGAGTGGGTGGTGGAGTGGAAGCAGTGGTGTGAGTGGAGGAGCAAGGCCGGGAGGCGAGGCGACGAACACGGTACGCAATCTGATTTGATGGAGTCTGTGGCTGATCCCCTAGCTCGGCCTGCACAGCGGATGCTGCTGCTGCTGCCGCTGCACGAGCTACTCTGTCCGTACGCCGCTTCTTGCGGCCTTCCTGCTGCTCCAAGTGGACGGTCTTGCCCTTGACCCGCCTGAAGGGGCGACGAGGATCCTCATCATCGCCTCCCCCTGGCGCCGACACATTCTTCGTGCGCGGCATCCTGACCTGACGACTGCAAATGAGAGATAGAATCTAAGCACAAGTCGATAATAGCCAATAGAATATCAAAAGAGGAGATGTCTACCTCGAAAGCTCACACGAGAGGTGACGATCCAGGCAGGACAGGAGACGACACACGGGCAGTCAAGGTCACTGAAATGACAGAAGAGGTGAGCACGTATTAGTCACATAGTCATAAGTATATGAAATGTGAATAAATACATACACAGAGAAATATGGAACAAAAATGAGAGATAAGGCGATCGAGAGGTCAAATGACGTGAAAACGGCGTTTGAACGATAAAAAGTGCCATAGGAGGTTTGGAATTCGAATTGAGGCACGAAATGACATGGAATTGAGCCGATACTTCACGAATAGGTTTATATGGGTGAATATGAGTGAAGTGTGTGCTTGGTTTGAATTTAGGCGAAGAAAAAGAGATTTGGGCACTCGGCTCGGAAACGATCGCTCGAAACGGGGAATTTGGTGAAATTAAAGCCTGGAATATCGGATGGGCGTGAAATTTTGCGAATATGTTACTGGAGGTGTTGTGAAGGTGCCTGAAAAATTTGGGTTCAATCGGAGCATCTTTGGCTGGTTTGGGCATTTCACCGAGCATGTGGTAGGCGAAGGTTTAGGTTTTCGGTGAAATGGCTATTTAAGGTTGTGAAACCCTCCCTAAGGAGCTGAGAACCTACAAGGATATTCAAGAGACACATGGGAACACATTCCACCACTTGGATTCACTAGAATTGACAGGAAATTGATTTGGGCACAAAAGGGGTGGAGGTGAGCTCACTGGGCTGAACAGAGAGAAGAGAGAGGAGTGAAGACATGGCTGCTCACCAGAGGGAGAAGGGATGAGCGCAGGAGGTCGCCGGAGCACGGTGGACGCTGGTGCACGGTGGTCGCCGGCGAGAGGATCTGATCGCCAGAGGAGGGCAGAGAGCCAGAGAGAGGGAAGAAATCTGAGAGCCTCTGGCTCGGCTTGGGCTGGAGGCGATTTTTAAAAACGTGATATGGGCGCACCAGACAGTCTACAGTGCCTGTCCGGTGCACACCGGACAGTGCACAGGAGAATGGAATTTTAGCGCGCGGCTGCCGGTGCACCGGACATTGCACAGTGCAGTGTCCGGTGCACACCGGACTGTCCGGTGAGCCCAGACAGAGGGAAAATTTGAATTTTTTGAATTTTTCTATCTAGTTCCCAACCAAACCAAATCCCAACTTATAAACACACAAAATAACACTTGTTGGGACAGGTATTGGCACCCTCATATACTTTTCTCATAATTTTCAAAATATTTTGCCATAGGCTAGATAATTTTTAGAGAAAATAGGCAAATGGTGAAATTTGCATTTTGGCCTTGCACTAGGGGTTTTCAAAGTGATTTGAGTTTTGAATACTCCCCCTAAGTGCAGAACCTCATGCATATTTCAAGAACCAATAATTGCATAAAAAATAAGAATTTAAGTGCTAAAAGCTTAAAACTAAGACTTGTCAAGTTTGACCCGAGTTAAGCTTTTTCACTCGCTTTGTTGGCGGTTATCTCAACTAGGTTAGACAAGCCCTAGATGCAATACAAGAAATTTAAACATGCAATGCAAGCTTGACAACACTATTTGACATCTTACATAAAATTTCTGAGATCAAGAATATTTAGTTCATTTCTCAACATGCAAAAGCGGGTCTTATCAAGTGGCTTAGTGAAAATATCCGCTAATTGATCTTCCGACCTCACTCCTTCTAAAATGATATCTCCTTTAGCAACATGATCTCTAAGAAAGTGATGACGGATATCAATGTGCTTGGTGCGAGAGTGTTGTACAGGGTTATTAGCAATTTTAACAGCACTCTCATTATCACACAACAAAGGTATCTTTTCTAGAACTACGCCATAGTCTAGAAGAGTTTGTTTCATATATAAAATTTGTGTGCAACAAGCACCTGCGGCAATGTATTCCGCTTCGGCAGTTGACAAGGCAACACTATTTTGCTTTTTGGATGTCCATGAAACTAGTGATCTACCAAGCAGATGGCATCCCCCAGAAGTACTTTTCCTATCAATTTTGCAACCGGCATAATCTGAATCGGAATAGCCAATTAAATCAAAAGTAGCTCCTTTGGGATACCACAGACCAATGCTTGTGGTGTGCCTGAGATACCTAAGAATTCTCTTAACAGCGCGAAGATGAGCTTTCTTAGGATTAGATTGAAATCTAGCACACATGGAGACACTAAACATAATATCGGGCCTAGATACGGTAAGGTACAATAAACTACCAATCATAGAACGGTAGAGAGTTTGATTAACCGGGTTACCTCCCTCATCTAAGTTGAGATTTCCATTTGTTGGCATGGGGGTCTTGATTGGTTTGCACTTCTCCATGTTGAACCTTTTAAACAAGTCTTTGGTATACTTCTCTTGTGAGAGAAAGTTACCATCTTTCATTTGCTTGACTTGAAAGCCGAGGAAATACGTTAGCTCACCAATCATTGACATCTCGAACTCCTTCGACATCAACTCACCAAATTCCTTGCAATGATAGTCATTTGTCGAGCCAAAGATTATATCATCAACATATACTTGACAAATGAAAATATCACCGTTATGTTTCTTTGTGAATAGAGTTGTGTCGACGGTCCCGATCTTGAAGCCCTTTTCGATGAGGAAGTCGCGAAGGCGCTCATACCAAGCCCTTGGAGCTTGCTTTAGCCCATATAGCGCATTGGACAACCTGTAAGCATGGTTAGGATATCTAGGGTCTTCAAATCCAGGTGGTTGCTCAACATATACAAGTTCATTTATGAAACCATTTAAAAATGCACTTTTTACATCCATTTGATAAAGTTTTATATCATAGCATGATGCATATGCAAGTAGGATACGAATGGCTTCCAGTCGAGCAACCGGTGCAAAGGTCTCTCCAAAATCTAAGCCTTCAACTTGAGAGAAACCCTTTGCAACAAGTCTTGCATTGTTTCTTACAATCACACCTTGATCATCTTGTTTGTTTCTGAACACCCACTTTGTTCCAATGATTCTTGCATCTTGTGGGGGCTTCTCTAGGGTCCAAACTTCGTTACGGGTGAAATTGTTAAGTTCTTCATGCATGGCATTCACCCAGTCCGGATCCTGTAGCGCCTCATCTATACAAGTAGGCTCAACACAAGAAACAAAAGAGTGATGTTCAATAAAAGAAGCATGTCTATGTGATCGAGTAATAACCCCTTGTGAAGGACTCCCGATGATTTGGTTTTGAGGATGAGCTTGAAGTAGTGATGAGTTTCTCCTGTTAACCACTTGGGAAGAAGATCCTGGAGCATCAACATCTTCGGCTTGTACCCTTGCTTGTTCATGAGAGACAAATGTATCTTCATTTGCATGTCTCCCATCTTTTTCATCATCTTGTGGTACATTTGATGAAGAAGGCATGTCAATGTTTTGCACCTCTTCTTCATCTTCTTTTGGTTTGATAGCTCCAATTGGCATGTTCTTCATTGCTTCCCTAAGTGGCTCATCACCTACATCATCAAGATTTTCAAGTGCTCCTTGGGAGCCATTAGTCTCATCAAATTCCACATCATATGTTTCTTCTACCATGCCAGTGGCATGGTTGAATACTCGATATGCTTTGGACTTTAATGAATAACCCAAAAGAAAACCAATATCACAACGTCTTTGAAACTTCCCTAGGTGATGGTGTTTCTTGTAGATGTAGCATTTGCACCCAAACACCCGGAAGAAGGAGACGTCTGTCTTTTTCCCATTTAGCAGTTCATAGGGAGTCTTCGCAAGTAGCCGGTGAGGAAATAGCCTGTTTGATGCATAACATGCAGTGTTGACAGCTTCGGCCCAAAACCTCTCCGGTGTGTTATACTCATCAATCATTGTTCTTGCAAGTGTGATCAAGGTCCTGTTTTTTCTTTCAACAACTCCATTTTGTTGAGGTGTGTATGTTGCAGATACTTCATGCTTGATCCCAATTTCATCACAGTACTCATGAATGTTGGTGTTGTCAAATTCTTTGCCATTATCACTTCTAATCTTCTTGATCTTGCAATCAAATTCATTTTGTGCTTTCTTGGCAAACTTCTTGAATATAGATGCAACTTCAGATTTGTCATGGAGAAAGAACACCCAAGTGTATCTTGAGAAGTCATCAACAATCACTAGACAGTAGAGGTTGCCACCGACACTTACATAATTTGTAGGTCCAAATAAATCCATATGAAGTAGTTCCAGTGGCCTTGATGTTGACATGGAAGCTTTAGTAGGATGTGTATTAGCAACTTGCTTTCCAGCTTGACATGCACTACATGGCTTGTCTTTTTCAAACACCACATCCTTTAATCATCTAACCATGTCTTTCTTTAATACCTTCTTGAGTGTGCTCATCCCAACATGTGCAAGCCTCCTATGCCAAAGCCATCCAAGTGAAGCTTTGGTGAAGAGGCAAGTTCTTAAGTCTGCATCTTCTGAAGTGAAATCCACTAAGTAGAGGTTGTTGTATCTAAATCCCTTGAACACCATTGATTCATCATCCATCTTTGATACAATAACCTCTGTTGGAGTGAATAAGCATTGAAGACCAAGATCACAGAGTTGACCCACTGATAATAAATTGAAGCTTAAGGGTGCAACTAAGAGAACATTTGATATTGATAAATCATTTGAAATTGCCACCTTGCCAAGTCCTTGCACTTTTCCTTTTAAATTGTCTCCAAATGTGATTTTATCTTGTCCATCAACATTCTCATCAAGTGAGGTGAACATCCGTGGGTTGCCTGTCATATGTTGTGTGCATCCACTGTCAATAACCCAATGGCTCCCACCGGTCTTGTAGTTCACCTACATCCAGAGACAAATCAAGCTTGAGTTTTGAGGGCCCTATATTGCATAGGACCAGTGACTCTCTCAATCAAGGACTTTGCAACCCAGATTTGTCTAGGTCTACTCTTGTTTGGTGGACCTAGGAATGTAACTTTGACCTTTCCATTTGCAACCTTTCTTAGAACATAATGAGCATTGAAAGCAAATGGTCTTGAGTGCTTAGGCAAGGGAGTTGGTGGTTTGGCTTTGCAGTTGTGGGCAAAATGACCTTCATTTCCACACTCAAAGCATTTGATAGGCTTGTGAGTCTGCTTAGGCTTGCATTGAGTGGTAGCTTTCTTTTGCACAAAAGCATTGTATCCAATACCACTCTTGTTGTTTTTCATGACAGTGTTCATAAGCAGCTCATTTTGGAGGTATTGACCCTTGTTGAACTTTTGCACACTTGTTGCAAGATGTTCATTTTCACTCTTTAGTTTCTTGACCTCATTTTTAAGCCTTTCATTATCCACTGCCAACTCATTGTTGAAATCATTGTTCTCAATAGCAACCTTTCCTCTAGTAGTTGCATCAATCAAGTATTTCTTCAATTTTTGGTTGTCTAAAGTCAAGACTTCAACTTTTTCAGTCAATTCATCATGTAGACTAGTTTGCTCTCCTTGACTCAAATCATCACATGAGGTTGCTACATCAATCTTAACAACAGGGTTAATATCCTCATGTGTTTTGCAAGATAAAAGTTCATTTTCAACAAGAAGATTGTCATGATCAAATTTAATCTGAGTATAGTCTTCCTTGATTTTTACTAGTCTATCTTGCAACTCTCTATTAGCTTCATTTAATTTGTCACATTTATCCTTAGCATCTTTTAGGGAGGTTGTGAGCTCATTTACAGTTGATGTCATAGTTTTATTTTCTTCTTTTATTTCATCACTAGCTTTCATAACTATGTCATATTTGGCATTTAAAAATTCATTTTCATTTTTCAATCTATCACATTTAGCTTTTGACTTTCTAATAATTTGAGTATATTCTTTAAGCAAGTCAGCTAGCTCATCATATGAAGGTGAAGCAAATTCCTCATCACTATCACTATCACTATCACTATCATCAGTAATACCAATATCATTTTGTACCTTCCGTTCACCTCTAGCCATGAGGCATAGGTGAGAAGTCGATGATGGCGATGGTGGTGGTGAAGAGAAGTCCCCGGCGATGGCGGCAACTTTTTCATCATTCTCTTCTTCACTTAAAGAAGATCCACTTGATGACTCAATGTCAGTGAGCCAGTCACCAACAATATATGCCTTTCCATTCTTCTTCTTGTGGGACCTCTTTTGCTTCCCATCCTTCCTCTTGAAGAATTTCTTTTCCTTCTTTTCATCATCGCTGTCATCTTCTTTCTTGCCCTTGAACTTGTTCTTCTTGGGCTTGTTACATTGATGAGCAAGATGACCGAGCTCACCACAGTTTCGCAATCCATCTCAGAAATGGGCTTTCTTTTGTTGGAAAAGAATTTCTTCTTTCTTGAATCAAATTTGATGCCTTCTCTGTTGAGCTTCTTCAACATCTTGGTGGTCTTCCTTACCATCAAGGCAATGTTAGCATCAAGGTCATCATCACTTGAGGATTCTTCCTCAACTTGTATTTTTGCTTTTCCTTTTTTTTCTTGATTTGCTTTGAGAGCCAAATCCTTTCTTTTGGAAGATGACTCTTCTTTGTCGTTGATGTGCATATACATCTCATGAGCATTGATCTTTCCCAAAATCTGTGTAGGTGTGGTAACTGAAAGATCCATTTGATGTAGCACAGTGACAATGTGTCCATATTTGTCTATTGGGAGGACACTGAGAATCTTCCTCACAACATCCGGTTGTGAGATTTGAGTAAGCCCCAATCCATTAACTTGCTCTACAAGAATATTGAGACGTGAGTACATGGCATTGGCATTTTCATTAGCAAGCATTTCAAAAGAATTTAACTTTCTCATGGCTATGTGATATCTCTCCTCACGCTCACTTCTAGTTCCTTTGTGTAGAGCACAAATGTCCATCCACAAATCATGAGCATTTTTATGATTTCTTACTCTATTGAACACATCTTTGCAAAGGCCTCTAAAAAGGGTGTTTTTGGCCTTAGCATTCCATTTCTCATAATTAAACTCATCACCTACAAGATTTGTGCGATCTCTAGGTTCGATGAATCCTTGCGTGGCGGCTTTATAGACACCAATGTCTATAGCCTCTAAATATGCTTCCATACGAATTTTCCAATAAGGAAAATCGTCACCATCAAAAACGGGAGGAGGTCCATCCCCACCGGCATCGTAACTCTTAGCGATTAAGCTAATCTAAGAGCAACAACGCTCTGATACCAATTGAAAGGATCACGATGCCCAAGAGGGGGATGAATTGGGCTTTTCTAAAAATCAACACTAATTAAAAGCTAAACAAGAGCTAAGCAAGATCCCAACTTCACCCCAATAACTAGCACTAAGATAATAATACTAGAAATACAATAATGCTAAGACAATACTTCAAATACTTGCTAAACAAATACACAATGAAAAGTGCTTGAATTAAGTGCGGAATGTAAAGCAAGGTTTAGAAGGCTCCTCCAATTTTTCCCGAGGTATCGAAGAGTCGGCACTCTCCACTAGTCCTCGTTGGAGCACCCGCGCAAGGGTATCGCTCCCCCTTGGTCCTCGCAAGAACCAAGTGCTCACTACGAGATGATCCTTTGCCACTCCGGCGCGGTGGATCCCTCGAGACCACTTACAAACTTGAGTCGGATCACCAACAAGATCTTCACGGTGATCACCGAGCTCCCAACGCCACCAAGTCGTCTAGGTGATGCCGATCACCAAGAGTAACAAGCCGTAGACTTTCGCTTGACCAAGAGAAGCCTAATGCAAGTGGTGTGTGCTCTAGGTGGCTCTCGTTAGCGCTAATGAGGAACAAATGCGGATTAAGATTCTCTAATCTCCTCACTAGGCTTTTGGTGCTTGCAATGCTCTAGCAATGTGCTGGAATAATTGTGGGGTGCAAGACATTGAATATGGTGGGTGGAGGGGGTATAAATAGCCCTCATCCACCAACTAGCCGTTACCAGCATTTTCCTGCGTGTGGGCGTACCGGACAGTCCGGTGCGCCAACGGTGCGCCAATGGTCGTTTCCAACGGCTAGTTCTAACAGTTAGTCGTTGGGCTGATGGCACACCGGACAGTGAACAGTCACTGTCTGGTGCGCCACTATAATTCAACTCTGAAACCTGCGCTCTCGGGTTTCTGCGTGGGGAAGGCTCTTCCCCGGGCCAGCCTGGCCCCACCTGGCAGAGGGTGCACCGGACAGTCCGGTGCCCGAGGGCCAGAAACCCTACTTCTTGTTTTTTAGCTGTTTTTCAAATCGGTTTTCGTTCTAACTTGTGAGTGAGTTCTAGAGTGACACCTAGCACTGAATGTGAGTGTGATTATGCACCAACACTACACTAGAACTCTCTTGGTCAAACTACTTATCGACAACCCCTCTTTATAGTACGGCTAAAAGAGAATAAAAGACCTAACTAAATCACGAGTGTCCACATCTCCTTGACACTCGGACTCTGTAGTCCTTCACCTTTTGTTTCGTCGTTTTAGCCGTCGCTTCGAGTTCTTATCTCCGGGATTGTTTTCACCGTTTTAGTACTTCTACCTGTAATGCGACCTAACTTACCATTTGTCTCTGCAAAACACACGTTAGTCACATATAACATTACGTTGTCATTAATCACTAAAACCAACCAGGGGCCTAGATGCTTTCAGGTTCCATGTTCGATCATCGAGTGGTTCGATGCAGTGAATTCTAACATAGTTATTATAATAGCTATTTGGTCATACACCCCCAACTCGTCCATTCTCTCTCTCATTCTCATTTGTTTAGTTGAAGAAACTCTTTGGAGTGTGAGAGAGTGTGTGGAATAGCCTTTGAATAGCGAGAAACTTGAGACTTGATAATATTGTGATTTGGGGCCTCATTAGGCATCAAGAGTAGCTTGTGTGCACCCACCATTCTTATTAGCTTTGGATCTATCAAGAGAGTCAGTATTTGTTACAGATGATCAGCATCACTCTAGACGGTTTGGTGGTGATTGTATGTTTGATGATCACCTAAAAAGCTAATGGGTAATCCAATTTATGGTATATACGATTGTGGGTGGTTTACTGTGCTGGAAAGGCAAAGAATTAGACCATAGAAAACATTTGGTCCTTGCATGGATCTACAGAAAGTAACACCCTTACATGTGCTCCAACGAGAACTAGAAAGTGTCAACTCTTTGGTACCTTAAAAAACATCAAGGTGTTTTTAATCTTTACTTTATATTGAACGTTTGTTTTTACGAATTACATTCAAATATTTATATTGTTAGAATTGTCACGATAGAGTTAGACCCTATGATCTAAAAGTTGACCGTTATAGAAACACAGCATGACTCAATCACAACATCCGTAGAAAGTGCTCATAGCGACTCTAAAATACCCATATAGTCACGCTTAGTCATACTTCAAAGACACCAATATTCAAGATTTCGAGGCGTCCATGAATCCATCTGTCGCGCCATGGCACTCCCTGTGATGAAAATTAAAATATTTTTTCCTGGGGATAAAATAAAAAAATCCCCACACATGTGACCACCGCGTTACAGCATTCTCAGGGATTTGATATGATTCGCTTGCATTCACAACCATGACAAATTGTATCAAAACTATATGCGAAAGGAAAAGCTTATAACTTTTATCATTTAAACTGACTGCACGCCATCTCGACATTTTCCATTATAAGAAGAAAAAAAACATCCATTCTCCCAAACAACGGACTACAGCAGCAAAGTGAACCACCAGGATGCCAAAAGAAGCCATGGCACGGGATGTACAGAAATGATGCACTACTGGCTCCTCATCTCTCTTTCCTCGATTTCGCACACCTGCCTTGGTGGCTTCATATACCCGCTTTTATCTACAACCCAATCCTGTACAATGTCTAACGACTCTGCAAGGACCTGGAGATACCAAAGACCCAAAGTATTACCAAAACTGCAGGAGATCAACAAGTAACTGAATCAATCGAACAAAAGACAATAGACTTGCTTACCACTCATGTAGCGCAGGTTCCTACAAGACTGAAGGTTGACGATGCAAGGTTGGAGACACGAGGACAGCCTCACCACTTGTGACTTTTGCTGATGCAATCTCATCGAGACGTTTCCATGCCAACTCTTGCTTCAGTCTAAATTCCTTCTCTCTGTCTTTGTCTTCCTCATAACCCCGCAAGCATTCATTGAACATTTGGGGGTCACGATCGGAGAATAGCTTTCGGACATTCAGGCTGAGGCTTCGCACGACTTGATTCCAGTGCCCATTTATATTTTTCTCCAATGCAGGGAAGACGATAGGCAGGATCACCTTACTGTTTTGCTTAACAAGATTCTCGAAGTGAGTATTGTTCCAGAAAAACAATACTCTCTCAGCAACCTAAATAAGCACATTACCATAGATAAATACACAAGCATTTACCAGAAGAGAACAAAAGGGCAATGGTAAAACTAGTACTGGGTATCAAGATCAGGCCCCATTTGCCCTTTTATCGTGCAAGAACGCAAATGAAACTTCAGCAATCAGAACATATAACATAGACAGCAATAGAGAAATAAACTCAAGACAAGCACAAAAGTTCAGAAAACAGCAGCCATTCAAATGTGGTTATACATGGTTTTCTAAAAAGTATTCCCTACTAACTGTTCTCCCACCCCATAGATAAAATTTCAAATATCAAGCATTACCTAGAAATTTTATAATTTGTGATCTAACAAAATTAAGTATATTTTCTGAAGCATGTCATTGTACATTCAAATATAAGTTCAAGGAGAAAACCCTAGAATGCTTAGCAAGGTAGTAATTATTTTTAATCCCTCCATGCCAAATATAAGTCCATTAGGACATCAACATTGTCTCCAATATTACACTTTGACTAATAATATTTATATGAGTATTGATTTAATTAGAAAGAGTTGTATATTAATTTTAATATAGTAGCACAACCTCGTGTTAGCAATCTATATAACCATATAATCATTAATGATCAAAGCTAAAAAAAATTAGAACAAGCTAAATGGACTTACATACTTCGGATCAGAGGAAGTAGTAAAAAAGATAGGTCATTGTTATTAAAACGTCGTTTAAACGACGATTAAGCGTCGTTTAAACGCTAAAACGTGATTAGAGGCTGGAACGTCTGCACGTTTTTCAAAAACAGCGTAGAACGTCCGTTCTGGACGTTTAAACGACGTTAAAACGTCGGAACGTCCGTTCTGGACGTTTTCCCTGTTTTGTGGACGTTCTATGCGCTGTATACTAGTGGGCCTTAATGGGCTGCCTTTAGTCATTTACCCACCCAGCCGGCCTGCTATCCAACGCCTAGGAGCAAAGCCAGAGCCTTGCGCGCGTGCCCAGCCGCCAGACGCTCCAGCCGCCAGCCGCCAGACCGCCCAGACGTCGTCCGCTCTCCACGCTCCAGGTATGTCGCCCCCTCCTCCATCCTCCCTCCTCCCTCCTCTCCCTCCCTCCTCCCTCCTCCCTCCAGGTGTGCTGTCGCTGTCGGCCGCCCTCCAGAAGTCCAGAGTCCAGAATCCCTTGGCTGTCTTGGTTGCTGATTCCCTGACCCTTAGTATAATCAGTGTGTTAAAATTGAATCCCTTGGGCCTTGGCTGCTGATGTTCATAAACTGCTTAGTATAACAACCCAGCAACGAAATTAAACTGCTTAGCATCACAACCCAGCAACGAATTTCAATTGCAAAGTGTGGGCTGGCTGTGTGGCAGTGAATTCCACTGTGGCTGTGTGGCTGTGGGCTGCTAATGTTCATTCCACTGTGTGTTGCACTGTTGCAGGTTAAAGTGTGGGCTGTGTGGCAGTGAATTTCAATTTCAATGGCAACAAATAGCGAGGCTAATGACTCCTATGACCCACTCAAAGATCAGTCACGAAGGCCAAAGTCAAATGATCCAGGATGGAAATATGCTTACTATGTTGAGGCGGGAAAGCGAGAGCTAATTCAATGTGCTTTGTGCCCCAAACAAATAAAAGGAGGTATCAAGAGGGTGAAACAACATCTAGCTGGTGGCTATGGAGACATTGTCAAGTGTCCTAACACTACTAGAGAGATTGCTAAAGAGATGAATGAAGCTTTGAATCATGGGAAGCTCCAAAGAAGTCAGTTGCATCTATGGTTCGACGTACACCTCAAGAGGTTGTAGCAGAGAGACATGCAAAGGGACCTGCTCAAACTACCATAAGTGCTACCATGAAGCCTAAGGAAGAAAGAAATTCTGTTTGTTTGGAGATTGCCAAGTTTTTCTATGAGTGTGGTATACCATTCAATGCTTCGAACTCAAGGCAATTTGAGGTAGCTGTGGAGGCTATTGCTCAATATGGATCTGGGTTCAAGCCTCCTACTTTCCATGAGCTACGTGAGCCTTTACTTGCTAGGGCTGTCAAAGACATAGATGATGAGAGGAAGAAGCATGAGGAAGCATGGAGCCAATATGGTTGTACACTCATGTCTGATGGTTGGACAGACAAAAGAGGTCGCCATTTGATCAATTTCCTTGTTAACAGCCCTCAAGGAACATTCTTCTTGGAGTCAGTTGATGCATCAAATGAGTCACACAGTGCAGTGATGCTTGCAGACTTGTTAGAAAAGAGAATTGAGGGGATTGGTAAGCAAAACGTTACTCAGATTGTCACTGATAATGGTGCTAATTATAAGGCAGCAGGTAAGATTTTGATGGAGAGGATTCCTACATTGTTCTGGACTCCTTGTGCGGCACATTGCTTGGACCTTATGTTGGAGGACATAGGAAAGCTGAAGGATTTTAAGAAGCCTATTGCTCGTGCTCGTCATGTCACCACTTTTATTTATAGACATGGGAGGATACTTAGTGAAATGAGGGTGCATACAAATGGGATGGATCTTGTGAGACCTGCTGCTACTAGATTTGCTACTGCCTTCCTTACCATGAAGAGTTTGCACAAGCACAAGAACTCATTGAAAGGTCTATTTTCAAGTGATGTTTTCACTCAATCCAAGGTATCCAAAACAGAGGCAGGTAAAAAAGCATATGACATCGTTTTCTCTCAAGAATTTTGGAATTCAATTGAGGATTGTCTTAGAGCTTCTTTACCGCTTCTTGTCGTGCTGAGATTGGTTGATGGTGATGAGAAGCCAGCCATGGCTGAGGTTGCTGCAGCCATGACTATAGCAAAGAATAAGATTACCTCCTCATTTTCTACTCAAAACAAGAAAGCATGTCTGAAACGTATCATGAGCATTGTGGATCGACGTTGGGCGAACCAAATGGATACCCCATTATATGGAGCAGCACTATATTTGAACCCTGGAAAATTCTACAATATCAAAGCAGGTGATGATGAAGGCTATGTTGGAGAGCTAAGGGGTTGCTTTAATGATGTGCTTGTCAAAATGGTGGTAGATGAGGATCTTAGAGAGAAGATTGATGCCCAAGCTGTTCTTTATGAGAACCAAAGAGAGGCATTTGCAAATCCAATGGCTATAAAAAATGCACAAACAAGGAATCCACGTAAGTATTCTAAAATTGATAGCCTCCCATTCATTTTCAGCACTAAACATATAATCTTTGTTCTTGCCATTTTAGTTGATTGGTGGCTTGCATATGGTGGTCGTACTATTGAACTATATAAGTTTGCAAGACGGATTGTTAGTCTTTGTGCTTCATCATCCGGTTGTGAGCGGAATTGGAGTACATTTGAATTTGTAAGTGAGCTAGTCAAATTATTCAATTCTGTTTCGCCACTACGTTTATCCTTAGTTCTTCATTGGTTAAATGGTTGCTTTTATTTGCACTTGTAGATGCATACCAAGAAGAGGAATAGGTTGGAGCACAAAAGGTTGAATGACTTGGTATATGTTTCATACAACAGAAAGATGGCTGATAGGTTTCAAAAAATACGTGAGGAAGGAAAAAACTTTGATCCTTTGATTTTAGAAGACTTTGATTGGGACAATGAATGGGTTGATCCATTAGCTAATTCTTCACATGTTAGCAATGCTCTTGGAGATGATTTCAATTTATCGTGGGACCAAGTTGATGAAGCTATTGGTGCATCTGCACATCTCAGAGGTCGTAATTTTCCTAGGAGAGCTGCTGGTGGGTGTGTGAGAAGGAATGAAGACCTTGAGGAAGAGGAGACTAATTTAGCAAATGAAGATGACGAGGATGAGGAATATATTCTTGATGATCTTGATGTGGAAGATGAAATTGAAGGAAGCAATAGTGGAAACGATGGTGATGATCAAGGCGTGGATGCTCATGGTCTTAATACTGATGAGTTCGATGATGGTTACTAATCATGCATGAAAGTTGTAACTTGTGTTGTGTGGTTGAACTTGTGTTGTTGAACTTGATCTGTTTCTTTTTATGCTAATGCTATTTGGTTTGTGAACTCAACTTATGTATGAACTTATTATATATTTGAAATTCTATGTCAAGTCTGAAAAGACGTTTCAACGTCCGTTTAAACGTTTAAACGTTGAAAAGTTGGTTCATAACGTTTTAACGTTTTACCGTTTTAATAACCATGAGATAGGTAACTTGGCATGAGTTATGATTTTATTAGTAAGGGCAACACAATGCATTGATCAGCTTGACAAAACAAATCTAGAAAATTTCAGATAGAGGTACCACACGTGTATAGGACTAGTTGTCACCTATGAAATTTTGTTTGTACTGTTTCATTAGGTCAGTGCCTATTTTACCACAATCATGCAGATCATTTAAGGTTTTCATATACAACATATAGTTAACACCAAGGAAATGAAAAATATTTATGAGCTAATATGCAGTTAGTGTTTATTCTCAACACTTGCGGTAATTTATTCCTGAGTTCCAAAACATTTCTTTACATGGATAGTACATGCTTGATGGTGCATGTTCATGGTTGTCAACATGCTTCCTCTTGCTATCAACACAACTCAAAGCCAATGTACAAAAAAAGAGGGGGAACCAAGACATTATTTATGTTTTTCTTGTTTTTGGAAATAGTGGTGAGAGCTATCTCACTAAGTCACTAGGTCGCAGATTCAAAGCAACCTCTCTGTATTTTCAGGGTCCTTCCCCAGATCCCATACAGATGGGAGCCTCCGACACTATGTCTTCCCCTTTTTGTTTTTGGAAACCATCGCTACAATTCTCATCTTTCATAGCTCACATACTACCCTTTAGCCCTTATTTGGATGTTGTACTGTTGTAGTATTAAGAAACTACAGTTTTAGAACCCGAAACTACAGTTTTAGAACCCATTGATGTGCAAAACCATGGTTTAGAAAAGAGGTATAGAGTGGAGTTTTTAAAACTCCAAAAGGACTACAGTTTTAGCAATACCATATTACCATGGTATTAAAAATCATTTTTGGCATCCAAACGCTTCATGTCACTCTAAAACCAAAGTATTTATCTAAAATACTAAAGTCCAAAAAATTAATTTGCATCCAAACAGGGCCTTAACCTTGAGAAAAGACCATCTTAAGTCTCCAACATAACGTCATCAGGAGCCATATGAAGCGTTTAAAAATCATGAATCCTAACTGTATGGAGATCAATCAGTTTAATTACTAGTTCAAAAAAATATGGGAACCTATCAACTTTCTTTTTCTGCTTACAGTATTAACTCCAATGTGGATAAAAATGTTTCAGAAGAAATCTCTAGCTGTTGAAACTACTGTAGCTCTTCCTTATCATTTCCTTTCTTTAAATGGTTTGATTTTGCACTAACAAAGTAAAAGGCCATTCAAAGAGCAAATCTCTATCGACTAGACAGAATGGAAATATGTGCACACAATGAGCTATAAGCAATCAGCTATAAATGAAGCCCAATTTTTCAGAGTTAAATAACTGTTAAAATCGAAATATCAAGTACTCTGTCGTATTTTTTTCAGAATTAACTGGTAATGAACAGTTCAGATAACAGGTGATAAAAAAATTAGCACTTGACAAATTAATTTGAGTTCACAACAAAGAATACATTTAATGGCATGAGTATATGCTGTTTTATGAAGTACTAAAATAGTTATGGTGAACTAGGTTGCACAGAAAAAAACATGAAATAGGGATGGTCAGAAGGTAAATGAGGCCTGCCTTTTTTATCATCAGCAATTCAAGATAGCAATGATAGTAGATCAAAATACAAATTAGGAAACAAATTATGTTTCTTCCATTCAACTTTTGCAATTGAGGTCCTAGAAAATAAATATGAAACGAATAGCAAGACTAAATTGATGATATGCACATTCAAGCAAACACATTTGACCAAGACTTCTCACAATGTAAACTGGAAATCAATAGAATAAACAAGTGAAATGATTTTTAAGTTAGTGCTGAAAGAAGGTAATACTATTATAATAACCAGCATAAAATAACATTTAGCCAGGCAAAATATGATAGTTAACTCACAGGTACAACTAATCCAATGTTGACAATGGAAGCGTAGGCCAACAAGTCAATAATTCAAGCAAAAGAGAAACAGACAGCAAATAAAGTTGCTTAGACGAAAAATTGTTTACCTGGAAGTGAGGGCTGTTCGAGCAGCGAGCGATCTGGTGAGAAAGAGGAACCATACATTTTTGAAACTCGCCAGGTTGTGTTGCATCTAGTACCTCTTCCAACTCACCCAAGAACAGTACCTCCTTTGTGCTGTTGGTGATAGGCCAATATTTTATGAGGCCCCTAATAACAGAATCCGCAAGCTTGCAATCTTTTTCAACAAACTGTGTAATGCAGTAAGACAACTGTTGATGGTACATTGTAGTGCACCTTGGCTTGTGAAGTGGAATTAAGGTCCTTACAAGGAACAGTTTGTGCTCTTCCTTGAGTGGCAAAGCAAACCCATTGATGATACTTCCAAAAATCTCCAAGAGCTCTGCAATTCCATTGTGCTTTTCTGTTTCATATATGAACTGGTAGAATATGTTATTGATAGCTTTCCGGATAAATGGCCGATACACCATGAACTTCCCATAGATACGGTGAAGCACCATCTTAAGGCGATCCCTCTCCCTAGCGTCCTCCGAGTCAAAGAGGTCAAGCAGCCTCAGAATAAAGGAATAGTCAATATATCTCTTAGCCAGCTTAGCATCATTTTGTGGAGACTGGACAAATGTCAAGAGCAACTCATACACATGGTACAAATGTGGCCACGCAGGGTCCATCAACGGTTCGTCCTCTTCTAGATCAAAAGCTTGAAGCGCCTTCTTCTCCCTAGGTGGGGAAATTAGTGTCCTGAACAAGTTCACCGAAATCATTTTTGTGATTGCCTCCACAACGATCTCAGGGAACTTCACGTTAGCAGTCCTTACATACTCATCTATCTCCAACAACATCAGCGTCTTTATTTCCTTCTCCTTCATGTTCTTTGACGCATCCGTAAAGTCAAACAGAGTGCAACAAACGTCCAACTTTTTGATGAGCAGATTCTGTTTCTCTGTATTCGGCACATCCTTAAAGCTCGGCAACGGACGGAAGTTGGAAGAAAACAAATTATCATTTATCCTCGAGTCTTGGAACCCCGTACGGTTTCCACTCCCATAGGCGTGCCCAGTACTCGACAGAATTGGCGGTTGGCCACTCAGGTCAGCAACTCCAGACCCCGACAGCTGGCTGAACGTCCTCCCACCAGTGAACTCCTTGTCTGCGGTTTTGGACGCCTTGCGCCGTCCAAATATCTGTTTCATCATATTACCCCACCCAGAACAGCTGACGCCACCTGAAGCAGGAGCTACTACCACATAGCAAACCCTAGCCCCCTCAGTTCTGGTCCATGGCATGCCCCCATCATCGTACAAAGGAAAGCTTCAATTATACAAGTTATCCTGGCAAATCGAGACACTGGAACCTGCACCAGAGGGAATAGGGGAGCACAGCAAACGGGATGAACGGCTCAGGCAGGCCAACACTAAACAGGAATTATACTGCTAGTAGTGCAAGCATACATCGTCTAATACCCTATACTATACACCCCGAAACGAATGTCAGGAACTGCTCGGAACGCCCCCTAGCTCCTCCAAAGCCGCCGTGGCCTAGGTGGAATTGACGCGCGGGGCAAAGACGGGAAGCCTACCTGAGGCGAAACGACGCGGCGCAGGTCCAGGAACCAGGATTGGGCGGGGCGGGGCGACCGACAGCGACCTCTTCTTCTGAAAACAAAAGGCAGAGCAACGCAACGGTCAACACGGACTGGCTGCGGGCGCGGGCCAGTAAACGGCGGCGCGGGAGAGGAGGGGACCTCCCGCTCCGCCACGAGAACCACCAGAACGGGACTGCGAGGAGGCGGACGTACCTAGTGCACGGCGGCGGCGAGCTCGTCCTGCTGCTGCAGCCGCGGGAGCTAGCGGGCGGGTACGGTGCGGGGCCCGTCGAGGTAGGTAGCCTTGAGGTCGAGGAGCGAGTCGAGAGCGGCGCGGGTATGGACGGGACGGGACGGGAGCGGCGGGTGGAGGTGGAACGGGGTTCGGGAGGGGAGCGGAGCGGAGCCGGGCGGCAGTAGCAGGAGGGGAGAGAAGAACAGGAGGAAGCGAAGCGAGGGCAGTTTCCGTTCTGGACAGTACGATTATTTTAGTTTTTGTTTCCGTTGCAGCCCCCCTGCTTTTTCTCTGCGTCTGGAAGACGGGATAGCAGGGCAGTTTTGGCCGGGAGCCAGGCCTGCGTGTCTTTTTTCCGATCTTTCCATCGAGTTTGTTGCTGGCAGGCGTAAGACCAGGTGTTCTGTTTTACCTTTGCTTTGAAGTTTGAACTGCTCTTAACTCGCCGTCACCAGATGCTTATCATACCCTCCTAGGACCTAGGGTAGGGTAGGGTGACTGCCTCACCAAGGAAGGTTCATGGAGGCATTCTCCGCTCGCGCCATATGTCAATGCCCATATTTGTTTGGGCTTTTTGCAGGCTGATATAGACCGTCAAACGTTTCATCTTTTTAGTCAGCTTTTATAAAAATTAATTTAATAAAAACCATTTAAAATCAATATGAACATAAAATCGGTCAAGTCGTCACGATAGTAGGAATTCGTCGCTTTTTAGATCTTGAACCATTTGGACTACTTAGGGCCCCTTTGGTAGGGCTTATTTTTCAGCTTCGGCTCTGGCTCATGCAAAAGTTGTGCCAAACACCTCTTTTTCAAATGGCTTCATCAGTGAAGTGCTTTTCCAAAATGAACTAGAGGGCATGAGCCAAAAAAAGTGGCTCACCCGGCTTCAGCTCACGTTATTTTTGCACAATAGCCCTCCCACCAGTCCAAATTATTATTTTTTGGTCCTCCCCTCAATCCTAGCCACGTACAGGAGAGATATACATATACAAGGGTCTTTCTGAAAAACAACCTATAAGGCGTTTTGCCAAATGATTTTTAGAATAGCTTTGGCTCATCTAAAGAAGTGGTTTCACCTCGTGAGCCAGAGCTAAAGCCGTTTTTGGAGAAGCCAGAGCCCTGCCAAAGGGGCCCTTAATCTTTCTCCACACGTAATCTTCACGATACTCAGATTATCCCCACAGCCAGATTCTCACCACAGTCAGATTCTCAGAAAAGTTGGTCAGAAAAAAACTGAACCAAACAGGCCCAATATCAGGGCGACATCACGGTCAAACCATCGTTGACCAATGTAGACATTAATAATGACCCAAAAAATGTTGTTCTAGGTCCATGTTTTGCGTTAGTTTAGTAGGATGTTTGATTCACTAGATAATGGACTAGCTAATATAGGCAAAAGGACCGGGACAAGTAAAAACCTAAGATGTACAAGCTAATCACCCTTTATTATTAACTAATGTTAGATGTCCATTTGCGAGCGTGTTTATTTTCAAGGTAACTAAAGTTTTAGATAATGATTATATGAGTGAAATCAAATATAGCCTAAATCCAGGCACATGATTGGAACCGGTTATGGCTAACATTACGCAACCATATCATGCTAATGTACATTTTTGTCATAGACCCTACCATCGCTCGACCCCACCACATTCGACGTGACCCTTCTGCCCATCCCCACTTCCTCCTCCTCGTGTTCATTGTTATGTTCAATTTTACACCTGATGTGGTTATTTTAATTATTTTTGAAGTGTTCCATTGGTTATTTATGGCAAATAACATAGCATTGCTTTCATCATCAAGATTTTATATACCATGCTTGATGCTTCTAAGCATATGATCTGCTAATATTGTCCTCGCACACGTTATCTTCCAGATTGCCATTTAAGTATGTGACTTTACTTCTTTAGCTTGTAATCATTACAAATGCATCGTAACTTTGACCATTTACGGTAATGGATAGAGTATTCCTACAATCACCTAGACTTTATATTTAACCTCTAAAGATATGACCTATAATGTCCTATCCTAGGTGATCACTTAGCACTCTAACTTTTGTATGTCTTTGTCCCTCGCATGTTGTCATTTCATGCCACTTTGTGTCTGATTGTGACAATTTTTATATCTTTGTATACCTTACCACAGAACCAACCTTCACCTCATAGTTAAAAAAACAAAATAAGGTGTAGGAAAATGAAAATAGAGAGAAGAGGTCCAGAGCATGTGTTTGAGAAGAAATAAAAAAAGATAAAGTACAACATTTGTTGAGAGAAATAACTTCTAGCTATAGAATATAGGGGAGGGATATTACATCGATTAAGGTAGGATTGTGGAGATTTCTACAGTATTCAATAGCCATTAAAATGTGCAAGAATACATGAGAGGTATAGTATATATATATATATATATATATATATATATATATATATATATATATATATATATATATATATATATATATATGGGAGCCCTGGACTTCCGAACTTATACCGGAAGCCCCAACCAGGTCCCCTACACCACCTGACCGGCTTGGTCGCTAGACGCACTCACGCGTCTCATCCCCTGTATGCGCGAAGTTTGTTTTATTTACATGTGAAAAATTTGGAATGCCTATTCGTTTCCTGTTGCATGCATGAAAAAAACTAATTTAAATGTTTTATTTCGTCCATAAAAATAGGATCTCTACAACAACCATACAGTTAGACTAGTTAGAACCAGTTTATGACATACTTATATTAATTATGCTACATGATATAGATATTTATGCAGTGTAGTACACCGCATAAAAAATCGGTTTCCTACTGCATGCACATAAATTTACGATGACAAGAATGTGCGTTTAAAGAAAATGAATTGGTATGCATGAAAACAAAAAACCTGATTTAAATAATTTATTTCCTTCATAAATATAGGATCTCTCCAACATCCATACAGCTAGGCTCGTTAGAACCCTTTTATGATATATATACTGATACTAAATATGTTACACGGTGAAGGTATTTATGCACTGTGGTACGTCGTGTAAAAATTTGTTTTCTGCTACATGGGCATAAAATTAGAATGGCAAGAATGTGTATTGAAAGTAAATGGATTAGTATGCATGGAAACAAAAACTATAATTTAAATGCTTTATTTCCTCCGTAAATATAGGATTTTTTCAACAGCCATGCAGTTAGGCTCGTTAGAACCAGTTTATGATATATACTGATATTAATTTTGTTACACGGTAAAGGTATTTATGCAGTGTGGTACACTGCGTAAAAATCTAGCATGTGGTTCACTTGTAGACGCATCTCCATATTCGAGTGTAAAAACCTTCAGTTTTGATCATAAAAACTTCCAGTTATGAGCGTAAATACTGATCCAGTGTGAAAGTTGTGGATAACCCCTGATGCATTGTATTCGCGATCCTATTTTTATGGCAGATCTGAAAAAATTAAGTAACCACTAGGCGCATGCATACGATTCCTATTTTTATGTAGATCCAAAAATTTATGTTGAGTCGTGAGAGTTTACATTGCATCCACGCAAATTTTGAATGACATTTTCGTTTCCACTGCATACACGCAAACATTGCATGATAGAAATCGCGCAAAAGCATAAATACTTATAGAAAGTTGTATACATATCTACACCGCTCATCATAATTGATGAAAAAGTCATGATATCATCCAACCAAAAACACCACGTGCATAAAACAAGGATTAGACGAGACGTCACCGGAGGACGCCATCGAGGCCACCGAATCGGAGGAGGTCGTTGCCAGAGGACACCCCCGAAGCCACGGATCATAGGAGGTCGTCGTCGGAGGATGCCTGAGACACGCTGGATCGGTAGAGGTCATCGCTAGAGGTCGCACGACCGCAAAGCTGGCTGCACCACGCGTGGTCACCGCCGCCCGTAGCCAATCCTCACCACCATGCAAACTGCCGAACCTTGCAACTCGCGCCTTGTGCGGTCGCCGCTGCTACCGGAGCCACCCACACCTCACGTGGCCATCGCCACCAGATACAGTCACGCCTCGCACGACCGCCGCTGCCACCGGAGATAGTTGTGCCTCACGTGGCCACCGCCACCGAAGATGGCCATGCCTCGCGTGACAGTCGCCGCCGCCGAAGCATGTCGTGCCTCGTGCAACCGCCGTCGCCACGCGTGCCTCACGTTGCCACCGCCACGCGCTCACACCTGGTGTAACCGACACCATCGAAAAACCTAATTTGTGGTAGCCTTGGTCGGCTTTTATAGACGACTCGTGCCTGCTTAGGTGGTGCGGCTCGACCGGAAGAGTCTAAGAAAACTTTTCAAATAATCCTAAATACATGCAAACAAATGCACTAAATAGATATTAGCAAAAAAACACAAGACGCGTGAGAATGAAATAACTCTATTCATAGTTGATATAATGTCACTTGAAAAGATGTTTCAAATCAACAACTTATTATTCCCCTACAAGAAATGTACATTGTACATCTTCTATGGTAGAACTCTATGACCCACCCTTGTTCACATACCTATTCATGACATCCATCATTGTCCTCTTGAGTTAGACTTTGATAGTTATGAAATCTTTGTGTGGAATTGCATTTTTTGGTTATGTTCTTTACCACCCTCTATTAGCAATTTTTTCTTTTAGAAACTTATAAAATAATGTTTATTAGAGTCATGCTTCATACAATTATAGCATTCTTTGTCCTTTTTCATCAATGTTGTAGCAATTATGTTTTATTTGTTTTGTTATGAAAACAACATAATTGTAGCATAAGTTATAGAAGACAACTAAATCCTCTTATTCGTGTCTTATTGTTTTGTTCTAGCTAATTAACAAATACATTCCACCCTGCCTTTTCTAGCTAATTATCATCGATATGTGATATCATTGTATAAAGAGTATTAGAGAAAATTAAAGACAGAGAGAGGGGGCATATGCTTGGGACCACTTAAATAGAGCGTCAACTCGACTATATGCACACACATAAAGTAAAGAAGTTCGAGCTACTTGAGCATAATATGATATATACTCTATGCGGTGGTTGATAAGATGCAAGTATAGGCAGAGATTACATGCTTAGATGATGCTTGAGCTAGCTAGTGAGAACAACTCTAATTGCCACTCATAATGTCTACCCCCCAAGAGAGTGTTAGATTTTAAACCTTCTCTATGTTGCTCTACATATTTATTTTATATCATAAGAGAACAGAGAGTTACATCTCTACATGGCCTTGTCTAGTAGAGGTCTAACTACTTCTATCTTGTTATTGTTGTTATACCATACATGGAGCATAACACCAGTGTGCCACTATGATGATTGTAGCATGCCATAGTGGCGGTTATGGGTGCTCACAGTGTCGAGTTGTAGCATCCCAAAAATTCAAATCTTGAAAATTTTTCAAACTCCCTCTAAATTCAAAATGAATTTCAAATTTCGTTTCAAAATGTTTGTTTACAAGTTGATATCAACAAATAAATTATAGTGGTCTATATTCTCTCCAAAATCCTCCTCAAAATATCCTACAAATATTTCCCCAGTGATCACCCTCAAATTCTTTTCAGAAATACTGCCCAGATATTTCTCCAGTGATCCCCCTCAAATTCTTCCAGAAATACTACCCAGATATTTCCCCAGTGATCACCCTCAAATTCTTTCCAGAAATACCGCCCAGATATTTCCCGAGTAATCCCCTTCAAGTTCTTTCCAGAAATACTGTCCAAATATTCCACCGATATATCTCCAAGTATTTTCCTCTTGAGAAATACCTTCAGAATCATTTTTCAAGTCCCCATAAATATTTTCTTCATAACTTTCCTTATGCTCATATGTATATGTATGCCTCCAATGTCATACGATGAGCTCTACAAGCAAATCTCACTTATACAAGACAAATACATGCTAATCTCCTACTAATCCTCTCATCCTCCCACTAATCCTCTCATCCCTCCCCCTAATCCCCCACCATGGCTATAAATAGAGGGGCAAGGGCCTCCTCTCATCTCACCCCAAGCCATTTCATGGCAACTCTCTTCCCCCCCACCACACACACACCCACTCCATGTTCCACACAAGCACACACTAGCACAAAGATCGTTCGGTAGTTCTTCGATCATTCGTTCACCTATTCTTAGTTTGTTTGTTCGTTCGTCTGATCGTTCGATCGTTCGTCCGATCGTTCATGGTTCGTTCGTCCGTTTGTCTGATCGTTCGATCGTTCGTCCGTTCCTTCGTCCAAATAATCTTTGTTCAGCCGTTATGCTGCCGAAATTCCGATCGTTTGATCGTTCATCGTTCATAGTTCCTATTCATCATTCATCGTTCGTTCATAGTCCCTATTCATCGTTCGTCCAGATAATCTGTGTCCTGCCATTATGCTGCCGAAATTCCGATCGTTCGTTCGTCTGATCATTCGTTCGTTCGTTCATAGTTCCTATTCATCGTTCGTTCATAGTTCCTATTCATCGTTTGTTCATAGTTACTATTCATCGTTCATCGTTCATTCATAGTCCCTATTCATCGTTCTTCCAGATAATCTTTGTCCTGTCGTTATGCTGCCGAAATTCCGATCGTTCGTTCGTCCGATCATTCGATCGTTCGTCCGTTCGTTCATAGTTCCTATTCATCGTTCGTTCATCGTTCGTTCATCGTCACTATTCATCGTTCATCGTTCGTTCATACGGATTATTCACCATTACTATTCATTGTTACTATTCACAGTTGTTACTATTCATCGACACTATTCACCATTGTTACTATTCACCGACACTATTCGACATCGTTACTATTTGTCGTTACTATTCATCATCGTTACTATTCACCGATGATATCTATGGTAACTTTTTGTCGTTACTATTCATCGTTACTATTCTTCGATCATCCGATCACCCCAAATTTCAAACTACTCATCCATCATGTTGTCCAGTCCACTTAAGACCAGCCAGACCCATATTCCAGTCATACGAACTCCGGTGACTGAGATTTTCATTCCATTAGGGAACTTCCCATCTGGTCACCCATCCTAGGTTTCTCCAAGTTGAGCACGCTTAACTTTGAGATTCCTTCGATCCAGGCTTCCAAACTCCGATTCCAATAATTCTTGTTTCTAAATTCTTATCAAACTATTCCCTATCCAACCATGTCATCCCTTAAGCATGGTTCATATTCTAGAAAACTTCCAAAAATACTCTTGTCCCATATTCTGCCTATAACTCTCCTGTTCATACTAAGTTAGACGATTCATTCGTCACTATTCTCACCAACAGTGAACTTCACTGTGCTACACCACATACACTCGGCTATAAATACACCCAGCTACCCTCTCCCTCTCCACACACACTCAAAACCCTCAGCCAAGGCAAATACCCCACCCACTCAGTTACTCCGCTCTGCCGGCTACACGCATAGTGTCGCTTCGCCTCCAGTCCACCCTCCTGGTAAGCACCTCCGCTTCACCACCAGTAATATCACAACACCACATGACACAGATTCTACTCAAGACTCTACCCATCCATATATCGCTATTCTGACCACTATACTAAATATTTGTTGGTATACTTGCTGGTTTGTATTTTTGCTTATTCATGTTGCATAGTTATCGGAGCGTTCGTGCGGTCTTGTGGAGGCCAGATCTGCAAGTCTATGCCAGGCGGTGGAGCCAGAAGCCAGTTCCGCGAGCTCTCCTTCCCCCTTCGCCGGATAAGCACGGCAAGCTCACTAGATCCCTTTGATGCATAAATTACCTATGATTTTTCAACCACAACCCTTAGCCTGTTATTTTTTGCATGATATGATTTTGAGACAAGTTATTATGGCCACCCAGCCGCTTGCCGCAATCAATCCTTGATATATTTGTTACAGATGATTTGAGAAAAGGTGTGAGTTTTCAAAAGAAAATGCTTTTCAAAATGTGTATGATGAAGGGTTTTCACCCTTATCACTTTTGAGTAGGGATGATCAGGGACTCCCTGGTTTAGGGGAGGGCCTAAGGTGAAGGCTCAGCTGGTTTAGGCGTGAGCAGAAGGATTGTCCCCTCATATAAGGACCGGTTTGTCATCTTTCACCTGTAATCATGATAAGTACAACCACTCGAGACTGTGTGGGCAGTCACTCAATCTGAACTCGTACGGTCCAACCCATTGTTATGAAGGCTGGGGAGCACCGGGAGGATAAGGAGGGGGAATGTTTTGTTCGGTTTGGACATGGCGATGGCCTGACTCCTTCCGGTATAACCGTTAAGGTTAGGACATGCGAGGGAAGAAAGAGATTCGGATTCGGATCTCATTGGCCATGGGATCGTAGAGCCGGACTAGTGGGTAAAGTGTACCCCTCTGCGCAGAGTTTGAAAACCTATTCGAATAGTCTGTATCCACAGGAATGAACGAGTCTAGTGTGGTATGACAATTAGTGTTTTGTTTTCAAAGAAAGGGTGCGTTTGAGAAAAGTGGTTTTTAAAAGGTTCGATGGTTGAGCCGTAAGCTATGGTGGACAGGAAGTCTATTAGCTGTTTTTGAAAATAAAAACCAGTGGGAAACTGCTGAGATACCTGGATGGTTTAGTCCAGGGGATTTTGTTCTATACTGAAAAACTTCATGCTCCTTTTGGAGAGGATGCGCTTTGCAAAATACAAAATGTTTTTTCAAAACAACCCTGCATAAAATATTGCTATTTCTGCAAAATATCCTGAGCTCCACATATTCCATGCATTATATCTGATTTCCTCAATCCGCAGGTGAAGGTGGGCTGCTGAGTACGTTTGTACTCACTCTTGCTTATTTGTTGTTTTTCAGAAAAAGGAGATCGGGTAAGAGTTACGACTGTTCCCAACCTTGCCTGTGGCTGTTGGACCGCTGATTTGCTTCGCTGCGTATATCGGGCTGCTTCAGCCCCACTCTGATGATATGTCCCGAGTTGTGGACCAACTCTTAAAGTTGATCGCCACCTTTATAGGTTTGTCTCGTTTAAGAAGATCTGTAATCATCTGATGTATAAATGTGTTTACTATCCTCCTGGGACTAGTAATTGTATCACATTTGAGTCCCAGAGGATCTGGGGCGCTTCAGGTGGTATCAGAGCTGTTAGGTTGGCCGCAGGACGTAACCCTTAGCATGATCCAAAAGTTTTTGAGTCAAAAGTATTTTCTTAAAAAAAGATTCTTGCTCTCATCCCTTCATTTCAAAAATGCTTTCCCCCTTTCCTTCTCTCAGAAGTCAGATGGAGGTTCGTTGCCAAACCAGCTTTTGCTAGAATGAAGATGGTTTCCCCAAGTTGATGAGAGCATGCACAGTTCGCCTCGGAATCCGGAGCCAGCCAGAGTATGATGGTCGTGAATTCGTCGAGCATGGCATAGAGAAGTGTGTCGTGACTATATACATTGGATCCAGTCTGCACCATGTGGAATGGAGTGTCACTGCTGCTGGGCACAGATTCAAAGACACCTGCCAAGTCGTCGCCCGCAAGGCATTGAGGGCCCTATGTCAGACCTATGAAGAAGAAGTGGCCGACACACCGCTCAGATTCTTTCTGCCCTTTTAGAGAGACCGTCCAGTTTGGATGGCCAGGATGCGTGCATTAGAAGGGAAGCAACTGCTTGAGGATGACCCCATAGTCGTGTACCTCACTGCATACCTGCTCACCCTGGATGCGTAGTATGATTTCTTGGCTCGGCACCACCGTCAGATGATTGCCCGAGCAGAAGATGCAGAGAAGCGCAACCGTCAGCTCCATGTGGATCTCACCACAGCTCAAGCCCGTGTAGCTGCCTTGGAAAGTCGTGAAGTCATTGTTGTTGAAGCCCTGAAGCAAGACAAGGATGAGCATGTCCAGAAGTTGATGGAGGCCTACTTGGTAACCCATAACCAACGTAGAGCCCTGCGGATCCAAGAACCTGCTTCATCCAACCCAGTTCAACCCAGGAGAGCTGAAGATCCCCATATTCTTGAAGGTCACCCGATCTCTACCAGAGGAAAAAAGAAGGCTTGGGAACTACCGGAAGGAGCCACAGTCTTGGAAGGAATTCCAGTCTTCCCTCTTGCTATGGATAAGCAAGAGCACCCTGAATCCTCCCAAGATCCCCCGCCAGAGTTTTTTGAGCCCCTCACCATGAAGAAGATTCCAGCACCATCCCTTGAAGTCAAGGAAAAAGCTGCAAGCACCCCGCCAGCACTGTCGCCCTCTGAGGAGCTACAAGAGCCAATCCCGCTTGAAGAAGAGTTCGACCCCGTGTTGCCATCTCAGTCGCCGCCAGAAGAAGTCATCAACATCAGCTCCCTCTTGACCCATTCAGGAGATGCCTCAGATTGAAGTTGTGTGTCAGGCTCGCTAGAAGAGAAGCTGCCAGATCTGAGTTAGTTATGCCCAGTCCTCTGCATGCATTGGGTAGTGAAGTTTTTCTTCACTTTGGCTAGAGCCTTGCATGTATGAGAGGTAATCGTGTAGTCTCATGTTTTGAAAAACTCTATTTGTGTGGCCCTCTAGGGCATTTCAAAATGAATTTCACTTGATGTTTTCTCCTCTTTTGAGTGCATATGTTATGCTTTAACGTTAGTGCTCATAAGTTATATTTAGCATAGTTCTCAATTCAGGAGCCAAGCAATAGTAGTTATGCTTAGCCCCCGAATCTGAGTAGTCCATGCTTTAGAAAAACTCTATTCTTCCCTTATTCAAAACATTTGATTTGTTTGTGCTTATCATTGCTGAGCTTGTGTGTTTTCCTTCTTTTTAAGAAAGGTTTTCTCTAAAAACGTAGATCACAAATTAGAGCCAATCCTCACCTTATGCTCCCATTCTCATCTTAACCCATCTGAAGAGAAAAGTGCCTTACCCAAGAATATACCGGGAAGCTTACCCTTGAAGCTTGGAATAATCTACAGAAGAAACCAGTCCAGCCGCTCAGTCAAAAGGATCGACCGTGAGAATCAAAGCACTGCCCCTGAGTCAAAGTTAACAGGAAAAGAGGACAGAAGGAGTTATTACCATACAGAGAGGCAAAGATTCTTGGAACCAGAGACCACAAACATCAGGGTCATTGTTGGAACTTGCTCACTGGCGCAAGTTGATCCAACGGGGGGGGGGGGTGTAATAGCGCAAACAGGGTTTCAACACATGATGGCAAAAGCTCTGTTCATCTAGCCTCTCAAGGGCACTGTGCGGGGGTATTTATAAGTATCCGAGTGCCCAGCGCCCTGTGCTAAGTACGCATGTGCCCTCAGACACCTAGGTTATCCCCGGAATATTCCCATAAAGCGGGGTTACAGACCGTAATTACAGGGATGCCTTCACAAATTAGACCCGTAATGCGCAGCGGCCACGCAGGGCCTATTACAATGGGCCGTGTGGCCGTGGGCCTGCGTGCTGGACGAGGTCGCAAGATGGGACGACCTCGTCACAGGTCTTCGTCTGGTGATGTATGGGACGAAGGGTGAGCCTGCCCGTTGTCTTGTCTCCATTGATCCAACGATTACGGCGAAGGCATCGAGCGAAGGGTGGCGTCTTCGCCTTTGCCCCAACATTTGCCCTTCGAGGGACCAGTTCGACTAAGTCATATGGTGCCGAAGACGTCTCTAGATGGCGGAGACGCTGCCCTCGCTCGAAGTGGTTCCGCGGGGGTTTTTGACATGACCGTTGATTGACACCGTACTGTTGGGCTGCGGGTTTCCCGAAGCGCCGCGCCCTGTGTATAAAAGGGGGGCGGGGGGTGGTGCGTTTTGAACTCTGTCTTTCCGCGCTCCGTGAAAACCCTAGCCGCTTTTTCCACCTTCTTGCTGCTCGTCTGCCTTCCTTGCTCTTGTTCACCAGAGATCTGGCACGAGTGAAGCAGACCGCCCGCCGCCGCTGACGGTACGTAGCGATGCCGACCTCTTCTTCTTCTGCTGCCGCTACGCCGCCGGCCGACGCGTCGTCTGAGGAGATGTTGAGCACTGTGGCGGCGGAGGAGTTGCGCGCCGGCGATACGGTGGATTTCGGTGTGTCGCGGATGTCCTCGGTCTGCGTGCAAGATATGCAGCGGCTTGGTTACTTTGGTGGCGGAGTCGCTCAGGTCCCGGGGACGGAGGAGGTCCCCGAGCCGGAAGGCGAGTTGGTTGTGTTCGAGGCGTTCTTTGCCGCTGGTCTTCGCCTGCCTGTGCACAAATTTGTGGGAGAAGTCCTGCGCAGATTTAACGTCCAGATTCATCAGCTGACTCCGAATGTCGTGGTGGCTCTGTCGAAGTATGTCTGGGCGACGACTTCGTACGGCGGACAGCCATCGGTCGAAGTCTTCGCGAAGTACTATTGCCTGCATTGGCAGAAAAGGATGATCGGAAATGAGGTTGCCCAGTTTGGGTCATGTACATTTACGCCGAAGACCGGCAAGACCATGATGGAGGTAGTTGAGTTGGTTCCATGCGCCCGCAACAAGTGGGGCAACTGGCATGAGTTTTGGTTCTACGTTGCGGAGGGCACAGTCGAAGACCATCCGGGGCTCCCCGTGGCCGAGATGTGCTCGCATTATTACTCAGCATACCCGCCGTTTGAAGTGGCGGAGGGGGATGCAGACGAAGGGGCCCTTCGGTGCGCCGCCGGCCTGAGCAGCGGGCGCGATTTGGTTGAGGAGTTTGTGGTGTACGGGGTGTGGCCTTTGGCGCATGGCTGGGCGTTGGGCGAAGTATGCCCTCGCCAGATGCCTTCCCATGGTGGGAAGCTGGTGCGAAGTCCCGCCTTCGCGCTAGATCTGCATAGCCGCGATCCAGCCGCCTTTGTGCGTGAGGCGGAGGATGGGGCGGTGCGGATCATCGGTCGGTACGTGCCGAGGACAGAGGGCCAACGTAGCTGGGATATTCGCGGGTCTAATGACCGCTTGAATAGGGTTTTCGAGTTGAACCGTCTGCCGTATGGCGGTTATCCCGGCCAGGACGATGTGGATCGTCGCGGGAAGAAGCCGGTGGTAGAGACTGGAGACGACCCCGCGCCGGCGGCCGCCCCATCTTCTAAGAAGAGGAAACTAGGTATTGCTGTGGGAGGACTGGGTGTGTCTGATGGTTTTGCTAGGGAATTGATGAGGACATGCGCGGCCCCGGGGGGAAGGATGTCTTCGCCCGAGCTCCGGGAGTCTTCGGCGCGGATGCTGAGGGTTACCGGGGGTTGGTGGCCTAAGAATGTTCCTGTCCCCCGCGCGGCCGGCGAAGACTTTTTTACATCTCGCATGGTTCGTGACTGGAAAGTGTTTCCTTACGGGCGGAATATTGCTGCTGTTGTGTCGGTAGTGATGGACAAGGATCATCAGGGAGCTGCACAGAAGCGCTAGGCGGTCGTCAGGCTTCATGAGGCCAGGCCAAAGAGGCAGCGGGGGACTGCGAAAGCTGCTGCCCCCGGCGGAGGCCAGCCGCCCCTGGCGGCGAAGTCGGCCGTCCCTGCATCCAGCAGGGTGCCGGAGGCTGCGAAGGCGGCAGCCGCCGGTGGTTCCAAGTCTGTGAAGGCCGCCCCTGTGCCCAGCGGGGTGCCGGAGGCTGCGAAGGCGGCCCGAGAGTTGCCGCCGCCGGGCAAGCGCGTCGCCGACTTCGCCACCGACATTAGTGTGGAAGATTATCTTGTTGGTAAGTCGCTGGCTCGAGTTTTTTTTGTTTTTTTTAATAAGTTGATATGTTGCAGGGTCAGTCGAAGGCCAACTTGTTGTTGTACTGCCTGCCGGGGCGAAGGGCAGTGCTCTTAGTGCCAGTGGCGAGATTCCGGCGCTCGCTGCAGTCAGGGACGAGGCGGGTGCTGTGTCCCGCCGGCTGAAGGAGCTGAAGGAGGCACTAAGTCAGGTACGTTGAGCTGGACTTCGGTTTTTTACCGGCTTTGCTGGGGCTGTGGTCTTATGTATGTCTTGTAGGCGGCTGACTTCGCTGACCGCACGACATCGGGGGCCCTGACGGAAGTTGTGTCTGCCGAGGTCGAGAGACTTCGGACGCAACATGCTGACGCCGTCCGGGAAAAGTCGGCCGCCGACATCAAATGCCGCAAGCTGGCGGATAAGGTGGCCGCGCTGGAGGGTGAGAGGACTGACCTCCGGCGCCAACTGGCGGAGGAAAGGAAGGAGGCTAATGAGGCCCTCGCCAAGGCGCAGTCTGCGCAGGCGGAAGCCAATTTGGCACGGGCGGAGGGCAGTCTTGCCAGGCAGCGCACCGAGGAGTTGGAGGGGTGGCTCAACGCTCTGCAGGCCTGTGTGGAGAGGGCCGAGGCTTCGACACGCTCGGAGGCTGAGCGGACACGCAAACAGCTTGTGGATTCATACCATGAGCTGGGCGCGCGGACCGCTGACTTCGAAGTGCCGGACCAAGAGCCCGGACTTCGCTGCTTCGAGTGGATACAGGAGGAGCTGCTGGCGCTCCCCACTATTGTGGAGGAGTTTATGTCCTATGCCTCCCTGGTCACCTGCGAGGGGGCGATGAACGCGCTATCTCGCGAAGGGTGCCGGCACTATGAGGTCTTCGACCAAGCTGATGAGGATTTCGAGCACGATATTTACAAGGTCGAGGACCCTATGGTGAAGGAATCCGCGGGAGCCCTCTACGACCGGATGTGGGGCCCCCACGGTCGGGAGGTGGTTAGGGAGCGGGCTGAGACGGCGAGGGGTCAGGTAATGTTTGGCTTTTGTTTGGTGCTTGTTGAATGTGGGTTAAATGTGGGTTTGCTGAATCTGTGTGCTGTGTCTCAGGCGGTGCGTGGCGAGAGGGTGGATGACTTCGGGGCTTTGAACAGCGCGCAGCCTGACCCGGAGGCGGACCTGATGGTGGCTGCATCCGAGACCGCCCCAGAGCTGCCCCCGGGAACCGTCGAAGGCGTTCCCGATGCATCCGAAACCACTGCGGCCGGCGGAGGCCCGTCGCCAACTGCCGCGCCGAGGGCTGAGGGTCCTGTGGAGATGGCGGCGGAGCCGGCATCGGAGGATCCCGCGACGGCTGGGTCTTCGCAGGTGGCTTAGTGGGTGTGGGTAGTTAGGGAATTTTGGATATGTTGCTGAACCTTTGTTGCTGCGTAGGTTCAAGATTTTAGGCCTGCGCACGCAACCGCTACTACTAATTTTTTGGCGGCTTCGACCGTGGATGATGGGAATAAATCGGATGATTCTGCATCTAAGTTTTCCGATTTTGGTGACTCTGGGGGTTCGGTTGAGTGGACCGAAGAGTCGTCGGATGAGGACTTGGACTATTTTGCTTGCCTTGGATGTGGCAGCGGCGGAGGCTTCGCCGCATGCTGCGGATGCTGAAGTTGTGCCTGGTTCGAGTGCTGGGCGTAGGCGGCGAAGGGCGGTCGCGAAGCGTAGAGTGAGTGAGGTGGACGCTGGTCGGCTTCGTGTGAGTAGGGCTGGCAGGCAGGAACTGTTGTCCTTGCCGGCCGCTGTGAGTGCAGGTGAGGGGGAGCTGCGAAGTCTTTTTGCGGGTGAGGAGCTGAGGATAATGCTGTTTAACTATAGGGAGATGGGAATTATTCCGAAGGTTGAGCCGATGTAAAGTGTGATGCCCTCGCTTGTACATATGTAATGGCTTGTATGATGGGGTTGTGTGCCTTCGCACATTCGGCTATGTGCACGAAGGCGTTACGTACTGGGTCTGGTGTGTTTGTTATGTTGGTCTGGTGCGCGTGCAGTCGGTCTTTTTGCGGACAGTTTTGGTGTAGTCATTTTCGCATCTGTTGAGCTTCGTCCAGCTGCACCCATAGGCGATTGTTGCACGGGTAGTTCTCACGGAAGACCTCAATTTTTCGTATTTGTAGTGCTAATCTGGCGGCACCCTTGAGCGACTTCTGCGCGGATAGCCTTCGCGGAAGACTTCGATTTTTCGCACTTGTTGAGCTAGTCCGGCTGCACCCTTAGGCGACTTCTGCGCGGATAGTCTTCGTGGAAGACTTCGGTGTTTCGCACTTGTTGTGCTAATCCGGCTGCACCCTTAGGCGACTTCTGCGCGGATAGTCTTTGTGGAAGACTTCGATTTTTCGCACTTGTTGTGCTAGTCCGGCTGCACCCTTAGGCGACTTCTGCGCGGATAGTCTTCGTGGAAGACTTCGGTGTTTCGCACTTGTTGTGCTAGTCCGGCTGCACCCTTAGGCGACTTCTGCGCGGATAGTCTTCGTGGAAGACTTTGGTGTTTCGCACTTGTTGTGCTAATCCGGCTGCACCCTTAGGCGACTTCTGCGCAGATAGTCTTCGTGGAAGACTTCGATTTTTCGCACTTGTTGTGCTAGTCCGGCTGCACCCTTAGGCGACTTCTGCGCGGAGTTGTCGCACGCGAGGGCGGCTGCTGCTGGGCCTCGCGGTGACTTTGTATTGGTCGAATGTCGAAGACCGTCGGTGCGGTCTTTTTTCGACGTGGATTTTGCGGGGGATTTTTCTCTTGTATATTACATGACTCTGCCTCATTAAAAACCTCACCCCCCGGGAGGAAAAGAGTGCGGGCCAGAACAAAATTGTTTTTTGCAAATTACAAGGGCGAGTTGGCCCTGATGAGTCAAACAAAAAACTTGTGAAGATTATCAATGTTCCAGGAATGCTCTAAGTCTTCGCCGTTTGGCGTTGCGAGCCTGTATGCGCTGGGGGAGGCCTTCGACTTGACAATGTAAGGGCCTTCCCACATGGGCTCCAGCTTGCCTCTGGACTCTGTTCGAGCTGTCCGGACGAGTACGAGGTCCCCTTCGCTAAATTCCCTTAGGATGACTGCCTGGTCGCGCCATGCTTTTGTCTGGGCTTGGTATTTGTCTAGAGCCTGTAGGGCGAAGACGCGGTCTCCGTCGATGAGATCCTTCGAAGTCGGCTCGTCTACGTCTGGGACGGCCGACGCGGCTGTCCGAGGCGACCCATGCTTTATTTCTTGCGGAGTCATGGCCTCCGATCCGTATAATAGGCGGAAGGGGGTAAACCCAGTCGCCCTGCACTCAGTTGTATTCAGTGCCCAGACCACTTCGGGTAACAGGTCGGGCCACTTGCCTTTTTTGTCGTCGAGGAGCATTTTCTTGACAGCTGTGAAAATTTTGCCGTTGGACTGGGGGTGGTACACGGAGGCGAAGGCAAGCTTGGTGCCGATGGAGAAGCAGAAGTCTTTGAAATCTTGGTTGTCGAACTGCTTGCCGTTGTCGACCGTGAGTTCGGATGGTACTCCGAAGCGGCAAACAATATTTTGCCAGAAGAATTTCTGGGCCGTCTTTGATGTGATGGTGGATACTGCCCTCGCTTCAATCCATTTGGTGAAGTATTCAATGGCTACAAAGGTGAACTTGAGGTTCCCCTGAGCCGTGGGCAGGGGCCCAACAATGTCTAGGCCCCAGCGCTGAAGGGGCCACGTGTGGGCGATCAGCTTCGTGAACTGCGAGGGGCGTCCCGAGCGTGGGGAAAATTTCTGACAGGCCTCGCAGGATCTGACAACCCGATTTGCGGCGCAGATAATGGCGGGCCAGTAGAAACCTTGGCGTATCACCTTTGCCGCTAGGGCCCTGGGGCCTGCGTGGGAGCCACAGGTCCCCTTGTGGACTTCGTGCAGGATTTGAACGCCTTCGGTCTCGGTGACGCAATTAAGCATCGGCTCACTGACCCCCTTTTTGTAAAGTTGGCCCTCGATCAGTGCGAAGTCTCGGCTTCGGTGGTGGAGGCGCTTGGCCTCGTTGCTGTCGATTGGGTGGTAGTACCCCTGCAGGTACAGGGTTATTGGCGCCCGCCAGTCTTCGGTCATGATAAGGTTGATCATGCGGTGGCCCTCGCTGTCGTTGGTTATTTGGAGCCCTTCAGGGCTACGGACGGCTGGCATGCCGATGACGTGATAGAACACGTTGGAGGGTAGGGCTTCACCCCTGGCGGCTGCCTTGGCCAATGCGTTAGCTTCTTCATTCTTGGCTCGGTCCACATGCTGCAATGTGAATCCCTTGAATTGTATCTCGAGACTTCGGATGGCCGCGAGGTACTGCATAAGTGCGGGGTCCTTTGCTGCATAGTCTTTCTCGACTTGGCCGGCGACTACCTTGGAATCTGTTCGGACTATGCAGGTGGTGACACCGTGGGCTCTTAGTTTGTGGAGGCCAAGGATGACAGCTTCGTATTCTGCTATGTTGTTTGTGCATCTGTCAGATTCCAGAGCGAAGCTTAAGCGTGCCGCGTATCTGTGCCTGACCCCGGCGGGTGAGGTGATGACTGCAGCAGCGCCTGCCCCCGCATGGCACCAAGCAACGTCGCAGTGGATTGTCCAAACCTTCTCTGCGGACGGATCCGGCTGTGTTATTGGCCCGGTCCAGTCGACGACGAAGTCTGCTAGAACTTGTGACTTGATCGCTGTCTTGGGCTCGAAAGTGATGTGGTAGCCGGAGAGTTCGACCGCCCATTTGGCGATCCGTACCGATGCCTCCGGGTTTCTGAATAATTCGCCGAGTCCCCTATCTGAGGTGACGCGGACCTTGAATGCTTCAAAGTAGTGGCGCAATTTGCGCGAAGACATAACAACTGCATATGCAATCTTTTTGAGTTCTGTCATGTTACATTTTGACGGTGTGAGCACTTCGGAGACATAATAAACTAGGCACTGCCTGATCACGCCCTCTACTGTCTGCTCCTGAACCAGTGCCGCGCTGACCGCGTGCGGCGAAGCCGCAACGTAAAGCAACAGTGGTAGCGAAGAGTCGGGGCTCGTAAGAACGGCCAACTCCATCAGGTACTGTTTTAGTGAGGCGAAGGCCGCCGCCTGCTCTGGTCCCCAAGCGAAGTCTTTTGCGCCGTGGAGTGTTTTGAGGAAGGGAAGACTTCGCTCAGCAGATTTGGAAATGAATCTGTTGAGGGCGGCCAGTCTGCCCGTCAGACGCTGGACCTCTCTGGCTGACTGCGGGGGCGTCATGTTGATAATGGCCTGGATTTTGGTTGGGTTGGCCTCGATGCCGCGGTGTGATACCAGATAACCCAATATTTTCCCCTGGCGAACGCCGAAGACGCACTTATCGGGGTTCAGGCGAAGTCGTGCGTCCCGCATGTTCGCGAATGTCTCGGCGAGGTCTGCGAGATGGTCCTCTTTGTTCCTGCTGGCGATGATGATGTCATCCACGTATGTGAATACGTTTCTGCCGACTTGCCCTTCGAGCACTGTTTTAGTGAGCCGGGAGAAGGTGGACCCGGCGTTCTTGAGTCCCTCCGGCATTCTGATAAAGCAATATGTGCCGAAGGGTGTTATGAAGCTGGTGCTGGCCTTGTCCTCCTCCTTCATGTATATTTGATGATAACCAGGGAAGCAGTCGAGGAGTGACATGACCTCGCACCCGGCCGCGCTATCGACTATTTTGTCGATCCGGGGCAACGGGAAGTTGTCCTTTGGGCAGGCCTTGTTGAGACTGGTGAAGTCTATGCACATTCGCCACTTGCCGCTCTTTTTCTGCACCATTACCACGTTGGAGAGCCACGTGGGGTAAGCCACTGGCTCGATAAATTTGGCTTCCAGGAGGCGGTGTACCTCTGCCTTGGCGGCCTCTGTCTTCTCGTCGGATATTTTGCGAAGCCGCTGTTTTTTCGGTCTAACCGAGGGGTCGATTCCCAAGCTATGCTCAATTATGGATCGGCTGACCCCGACTAGGTCGAGGGCTGACCAAGCGAAGACGTCCTTGTTCTTGGACAAGCAGCACAGGAGTTTTTCCTCGTCATGCGAAGTGAGGTCTTCGCTGATCGTGACTGTTTGCTTGGGCATGGCCTGGTCGAGGGGAACAATCTTGGTCCCGTCGTTGCTTTGCAGCTGCGCCTTGTGTTGTTTTTCAGTTGGGCTGGCGGGCGCTGGGACCTCGCGCTGGGCTGTGAGGCAGTGGACATTTCTTTGCCCGGGGACGAAGTTCCGCTCTATATTGCGCGCAGTCTGCTGATTGCCGTAGACCGAGATGGCGCCTAACGGACCTGGTATCTTCATGCACAGGTACAATCCGTGAATGGCTGCCTCAAACTTGTTGATGGAGCCCCGGCCCATGATGGTGTTGTACGGATACACCATGTCGACGATGTCAAAGGTTATTTGCTCACTTCGGGCATTGGGCGCTACACCGAAGGAGAGAGGCAACTCTATTTTGCCGATAGGAAAAGTGCCCTTGCCGTTGAAGCCGTACAACGGATTGTCTGAAGGCTTGAGCAAGCTGTGGCTTATGCCCATGCGGTCGAAGGCATGGAGGAAAATGATGTCTGCCTGACTACCATTATCGACGAGGACTTTGTGCAGGTCCCAGCCTGCCACGCTGCAGTTGATGACCATGGCGTCGATATGGGGGGCGCTGCGCAGGTCGACGTCTCGGGCGTCGAAAGTTAGCGGTACATGGGACCACTTCGTCTGCACGACTAGACCGGTGATAGCGACGTGGTTGATGCTGCGGTAGTGGTCCCGCTTCTGTCGCTTGGTGTCGAAGTCGACACTGGACCCCCCAGCGATCATATGAATGACTCCGCGATACGGCTGATCGGCGAAGTCTTCTTGCTTGGGGGCGTGGGGGTGGGGGATGTTTTGTTGTTGCTGGTGTGGAGGTGGGGGTGGGGGAGGTACGATTTGTACTTCCTGATGGTGTTGGTAAGCGTGGTGCGGTGGATGCGGGGCGGGGGCGTGGATGTATGGTGGAGGGTGTTGCTGATAAGTGTGCGCGACGACTCTTGGGTTGTCGGCCAGTTGCGCCCGTGCCATCCTGTCTCTGGTGGCCTTCGTCTCTGGGCAGTCTTTGGTTTGGTGGGCGCAGTCTTCGCCGTGGAAGAGACAGTAGAATCGGCGCGGCGGCTGCACGCGTCCCTGGCCCCTACCGCGAGTTCCACTTCCGCGGCCCTGGGGGGGATATTCCTGGTGGCGAGGGGCATCACCAGCGGGGTGCTGGTTGGCAATGTTGTGCACCTGCTGCTGATTACGGCCGTCTCGACCGGAGTCTGGCTGCGGAGTCCTCGTCCACGTGCGGCTGGACTGTGGAGCATCTTTGGGTTTCCTCTGAGACTCAACCTTGCGCTGGTGGAGCTCTTCGGATTTGGCATATTTTTCAAATAGCTGATATAATTCCTGGAGGTTCTTGGGCGGGTCCCTGATGCAGTGGCTGTAAAGGACGCCGGCGCGAAGGCCACTGATGGCGTAGTGAATGGCGATCTGGTCATCAACTGAGGGCAGCTGTGACTTGAGTGTTAGAAACTTGCGATAATACTCCCGCAGAGTCTCTTTTTCCAGCTGCTTGCAAAGTGAGAGTTCGGCCAAGGCGTCGTGTCTGGGTGGTACCCTTGGAAGTTGAGCAGGAATTTGTCCCTTAGGCTTCTCCAGGAGTCAATGGACAGCGGGGGCAACCTGGTGAACCAGGTGAGAGCTGGGCCTTCGAGGGCGATGATGAAAGACTTGGCCATTGTGGCGTCGTCCCCTCCGGAAGATGCAACGGCGACCTGATAACTCATGATGTACTGTGCTGGGTCCGTGCTGCCGTTGTACTTGGGATAGGTCCCTGCCCGGAAGTTGGCAGGCCAGGGTGTCACTTGCAGATGTGGCGCCAGGGGACTTCGCTCGTCAAGGTAGTTGACCCCTTGAAATGGCGCGACGTGTGGGAAGGCGTAGTCACGCTGGGGGAAGTGCGGGTCTTCCACTTGCGCGCGCTGTTGCAGGGGTGGCCCGTGCTGCAGGCCGAGGTGGACTTCGCGTATGTCTTCCACTTGTGCGCGTTGTTGCAGGGGTGGCCCGTGCTGCAAGCCGAGGTGGCCTTCGCGCTGCATCAGCGCGATCTCCCGCTCGAGGTCCTGGGCCTTCTGCTCTTCGTCGTGTATCATTTGCCGCACCTTAGCTAGTGCAGACACGCGCTGGCGCTTGGCCTCCAGTATCTCTTTTTGCCTTTGGAGATTGCGGTTCTTGAGGCACACGGCGCGCAGCTGTAGCTGTTCTTCCGCTGAAACGCCGAGGACTTCACCGTCCTCGGTGAGGTCCGCGCCCTCCGGTGGGGCGAAGCCTGGGGGAGGTTGCGGTTGTCCTTCAAGGCCGCAGGTGCGGAGAGCGTCGTCTTCGCAGGTGCGGGGAACATCGTCTTCAGCAGCCTCTTGGTGGGTGGAGTGGCTGAGTGCGAGGGCCTTGCCCTTTTTGCGGCCAGCAGTGCTGCCTTCGCAGCCTCGTCAGCCTTCGAGCTAGCTTTCTTGAATGCCATCGCGGGTGGTTTTTTCGTAGCACGAACTGTGGGCGCCAAATGTTGGAACTTGCTCACTCGCGCAAGTTGATCCAACGGGGGGTGTAATAGCGCAAACAGGGTTCAGCACGTGATGGCAAAAGCTCTGTTCATCCAGCCTCTCAAGGGCACTGTGCGGGGGTATTTATAGGTATCCGAGTGCCCAGCGCCCTGTGCTAAGGATGCATGTGCCCTCAGACACCTAGGTTATCCCCGGAATATTCCCATAAAGCGGGGTTACAGACCGTAATTACAGGGATGCCTTCACAAATTAGGCCCGTAATGCGCAGCGGCCACGCAGGGCCTGTTACAATGGGCCGTGTGGTCGTGGGCCTGCGTGCTGGACGAGGTCGCAAGATGGGACGACCTCGTCACAGGTCTTCGTCTGGTGACGTATGGGACGAAGGGTGAGCCTGCCCGTTGTCTTGTCTCTGTTGATCCAACGATTACGGCGAAGGCATCGAGCGAAGGGTGGCGTCTTCGCCTTCGCCCCAACAGTCATTGACCCCACCACTCACCCGTGCTCCCCCCCCCCCCGCACGCGTGCCCGCCTCCATGCGCACCACCACCGCCCACGCCCTCTTTGCAGCGCACCCACCGCCATTACCGCCAGCAACACCATCCCCCCTTCCCTTTGTCGCACTTGTTGCCTCGTGTCACCTGCTCCATCACCACCACTCCAAACCCTCACATGTCGCTCGCCTATAAACCCCCCACCAGCTCCCTCAGTTTCCATCTCAAAGCAAAACACACCTGATCAAATCCCGCTGCCAAATCGCAAGCAACTCCATTTTTCCACTCCCTCGCCCCTAAGATCACAATGCTTGGTGATTCTTGGGTTGAAGACTGTTGTACATGGTTCATAGTCTTCGGTTTCCTCCTCTGTATGATGGTAATACTCTTTGATAGAATCCTCCAGTGAGAAGAGCAAAGAGAAAAAAGGGTCAGTGAGAAGAGAAAAGAAGATAGTGAAGAGAAGATAAGAAGAAGGTTGTTCCAAAATCAACTCTATGTCAGTCATCTCTCTGCAGCCTCTTCAAGCAGCAACAGCAGAAGAAGGCCCCGTAACACCCTTGTTATGAGGTACTTCAAGGAGTTCAAATCCCCAAGATTCAAGAGTTCTACCCTCATTCTTTTTAAGTGGGGTAGTGTTCCAGTAAGGTTCCTGCTGTGGAGAAAAAAAAGAAGAAGGCCTGTAGCAAGCTTGTGGAGGACCAGATCATCAAAGCATATAAGTTTCTAGATGAGAAGTGGTCACCCAAGTTTTGTTGATGAAGCACCAGAAGATCAATCAAGGAAGGAATCCATGAGGGAGTTTGCAAGAGAAAGGTTTGTGTGTTGGCATCGATGCTTCCTCAATAAGCTAGCTGCCAAGCGAAAGCTGAAGCCTGAAGATGATCTTTGAGTAGCCAGAATCAGCATTTGCAATCGGCAACCAGATGCTCCTCGAAGGCCGGATTTTGTTGAAGTTCCATCTCCTCGAAGCGTCTGCAAAGTAAAGATATGTAGCTAAAGTAAAGCTATACCCATAACCCTTCTAAGCCAAATCTCGAGGACGAGATTCCTTTTAAGTGGGGTAGATTTGTAGCATCCCAAAAATTCAAATCTTGAAAATTTCTCAAACTCCCTCTAAATTCAAAATGAATTTCAAATTTCGTTTCAAAATGTTTATTTGCAAGTTGATATCAACAAATAAATTATAGTGGTCTACATTCTCTCCAAAATCCTCCTCAAAATATCCTACAAATATTTCCCCAGTGATCACCCTTAAATTCTTTTCAGAAATACTGCCCAGATATTTCTCCAGTGATCCCCCTCAAATTCTTCCAGAAATACTACCCAGATATTTCCCCAGTGATCACCCTCGAATTCTTTCCAGAAATACCGCCCAGATATTTCCTGTTAGGGACTTGCTCTCAAATGCTATGAATCAAGAACAAGGCAACATAAAATGTTAAATGTCAAAGCCCTTCGCCCTTCGGGTCATTATTTCCCTTCGGATATAATGAATCTAGGACGAAGGTTATGAAAGACATGCCTTCGTGACCATGATGAGAAGTGAAAAACATTCATACAAAGTACATAAAGTAATATGATCTTTTGTAAAAATTATTATTAATCTATTTCCATTTATCTTATTTGTACAGACAATATTAAATTACAAATGTACCTTCAGCTTGAAGGAGTAAAAATACAAGTGTGACGCCAAAAGCGAATGCCAAGTCAGCGTGAACAGTACGGGAGTACTGTTCATGTATTTATAGGCACGGGACGCAGCCCGTGTAAAATTACATTAGTGCCCTTTATATTTATCAACAACTCTACAGTAATCCTTCAGGGTCTGATTCGGCTTTTCATCTTTAAGTCGGTTCCCCTTTTCTACTGTCATGCCGAAGCTTATCTGCGCATAGCTTCATAATGATCTTTTCCTTCGTCACAATCGTCTTCCGTCCCACTCAAGCTTTATCTTGACCATAATCTTATATACTCGTAATCCAATTCCAAAGATACCTGCTCACACATTTCACTTGGAAAACATTGTTAAATCATGTTTTTGAGGACCTTCGGAAGCCGAAGACCCCCAACAGTAGCCCCTCGCAATATTAATTTGTTGTACTGATAAATTCATATTGCGATATGGACAAAGGCCTTAAGCCGAAGGTCCGAAAAACACCTTCCCTTTGCTAGAATAGCAATCAGTCTTTGACAAGCGGGACCCTCCAGTTTTCAACGCTCTGGGCGTATAAATAAGAGCTCATCCCGAGTTATTTGGTATGCTCTCTTGCCAACCGTTTTTACTCACCCAACCTTTGGCCTACACGCAACAATACTTGCTTGGCCTTTTAGATTTTAAAGCTTCGGTTTAGAGAGCGCTTTTCAGCGTTTGCAAAGATGTCTGAAGGTAAAAAAGTTGTTGGTGATTCGGGTGATTCGAAGCTAAGTCTTTCTGAGGAGATGCATCTGGGTTTTCTTCAATCAATGTCGAAGACTAATACAGAGAGGATTACTAAAGAAATCTTGGAGGGTTTATCTGAAGATACTGGCGACAGTGACAGCTATGATGTGGATAGTGGAGGTGAAGACTCCGAAGATCGACCCTGGCGACCAAGCCATGCGGTTTTCGGCAAATCAAGTATTAAAGAAAATCATCTTGTCAACATGAGGGGAAGATATTTCCGGGACTTGTCCGTTGTGAGGGCCGACGAAGGAGAGAAGACTTGTCCAACTCCTGAGGAAAATGAAGTCGTAATATTTCAAAGCTTCTTGAAAGCTGGACTACGATTTCCCCTGAGCAGCTTTGTTGTAGAGGTGCTGAAGATATTTGAAATCTACCTTCACCAGCTTACCCCCGAAGCAATCATAAGGATGAATATCTTCGTGTGGGCCGTTAGAAGCCAAGGCCTGGAACCTGATGCAAAAAGTTTCTACAACATACACGAATTGATATACGAGACAAAACCCTGGGGTAAGGAACAGTATCACAACAATTTTGGGTGCTACAGCTTCGGCTCCCGGTCTGGGTCAAGCTGCCCAGTGCCGACCTTTCGAAAGAGGTGGCCTGGCGACTGGATGACGGAATGGTTTTACGTGAAGAATGACTTGATATCACGAGAAGATATAAAGAAGATCATTATGCGTCCTATCTGGCAACGCTTCGGCCTGTGGAGGCCGAAGGTGGAAATGAATGAATTAGCTGAAGAATGCCAGAGAGCCTTCAGAGTTATTTGCTCTTTTATTGGGACGAGGGACTTGGTCCAGGAACATATTGCCTTCAGAGTATGGCCGCTTGCGGAAAAATGGGAAATGCCTCAAGAGACCATAAAAGAGACTGACGAAGGTGGACTAGTCAGGCTGAAGTACACATTTAAGTTTGGAGATAAATTTGTTGAGCCTGATGATGACTGGCTAAAAAGCATTGAAACTGTAAGTGATGAACTGCTTGGAGTATATTCAAAGGTCGAATACACTACATTGTCAGCAGCCTTTGGAGGCCGAAAAAAGAAAAGACTGAACCGAGTATTTGACGCAATTGGGTTCGTGTACCCCGACTACCATTATCCAGTGCGGGGTCAAAAAAGAAAGAAAACTTCTTCTGAGAAAGAACCTGCTTCAGCCGCTCCTAGTGAGCCAGTGCCGAAGAGAAAAAGGGTAAAGGTTCTCACACACCGGCCACGTTACATTGAACTGGCCACAGTGCCTGAGTTCACCGGTGAGACCTCTTCGGCCACCGAAGCGAAAGAACGGACCCTATTGTCAGAAGTCAAAGAGTTGGCCGAAGTGCCAACAACAGGAAAATAGGAAGAACCAAAAACTCTGCTGCCAGAAATCAAAGGGTTGGCCGAAGTGCCAGCAATAGAGAAGATGGAAGAACCAGGGACTGAAAAAGCAAAAACATCAGAGGTTTTAACTCCTTCAGCAAAGGTTGAGGCAGGAAAAAGCCAGAAAGGTCCAACCGTAACCCCAAAAAGAAAAAGAATGGTTAATGTATTAGATGTTTTAGAGACAATTAAATCTTCGAACATAACTTCAAAGAAAACTGTTGAAACTTCTGAAGTGTCTACTGAAGCTATTGGTGCTGAAGCTTCGAAGCAACAATTTGAAACTGAAGCTGGGCCTTCAGAGGCAGCCAAGGCAAAACCTTTTGAAACCGAAGAAACGAACATTGCAGAGGCAACCGAAGAAATAAAAATACCAGAACCAATTTTGGTTGAAGAAACTGACACTAGTGCCCCCGAAGCACCTTCCAAAATATACGATTATATTGTGCGGCACGCTTCGGGGAAAAAATTATCCGAAGAAGAAATTTTTGAAGCTAATCACTATGCCAGAGAGTTGAAGTATCCGAAGGGGGCACTTGTGTTCAATGGGACAGACGAAGATGACTTCCTATACTGCCTCCCGGACAACAAAGAATTATCCGTCTGCCGGGAGATGGGTAGAAGCATGGGGTTTCCAAAGCTTGAAGCTGGATTATGCGCTATGACGAAGGAGGATCTTGCGGATAGCCTTGCATATAATAGCCTTAAGGTATGAGAACTACGCGCTTGGAAATTTTATAATTTGCAACTCATTCTTTTATTCTTATACTAACTCTTTTACATACAGGGTTTAATACTAAGCAACGCGTTAAGGGCGCAAAAGAATGCCGAAGACGAGAGCTATGAAATTGCTTTCAACAACCTACGATCAGAGGTTATTAAACTGAGAAACGAAGCTCTGGAAAAGGATAAAATTCTGGTTACATTGGTGGACAAGATAAAAGAAGACGAAGCTGCCTCAAAGGCCCAAGCTGAAGCCCAAAGGCGGGAAATTAAAGATCTCCAGAAACAGCTAGCTAGAGCTAAAGAAGATCATATACTTGAAGAGACAAAACGAGAGCTTAGTGATCAATGGGCCGATCATTTGGAAATAAATGTTAAAGAGCTTCGTGCATCCCAGAGAAAATGCTATGTTGAATCCATAGAATGTGTTAAGAAGATAAAATCCAGCTTCGCCAGCGTTGGCGCATTTTCTAGCGAAGAGAATTTCTCAAGGGGAATCCTGAAGGTCCGATTAAATGGATCAGTCACGAAGCTGAAGCCTTCGAGGAAATTCTGAATGGCCGGAGTGACATATGTGCTTTTTCAGGTGCTAGAGGAATTGCTACTGTTTTGGAGAAAAAAGGTTGTGAGCATGTAAAATCCTTAGCGCAGTCCGAAGCTACCTTGTCCTCCGAAGACATTAAAGACCCCTCAGCCGAAGCAAGCATGGTCGGCGGAAAATTCTTCACTGACATCTGGGACAACGGCGGCCGAGAAATGGCGCAAGAGATTATTCAAAAGAGTGAAAAAGGCATCCACGATGCTAGAAAGGTAGCAGAAGCTGCCGAGAAAAGTACAGAGCCCGAAGGGCAAATAGGTATTAATTAGTGGTTTTTTATTATATTGTAATTTTTAATTCCAAACATTGTTCGCGATTTGCAATAGTAATATAGCCGTATCTTCTCTTTCCTCAGAACCTGCTGAGGCATCTCTAGGCCCCCACCCGAAGGGGGACAATGAAATTAGAAAAATGGCCGAAGCCATTATGGACAAGGTTGTCGACCAGCTATTGAATGAAGCTGCAGAAATAGTGCTTAAGGAGGATTGAATGCTTTTGTAGAAACATTTGGAACATAACATGTGTAATATATTGTAACTTTGAATGTAATATATAATCTATTTATAGTTTAATTCTTTACGATGCATGAAATTTTGCATACATACCATTTTTTGAGCCTTCGGTGAAAAAACACCTTCCCTTCTTTTCATGCTTCGTGAAGAAAATCTTTTCTATATCTCAAGAATTTGCTTACTTCTCTGATGAAGAATATCCAAGCTTCGTGCAATATTCTCCGAAGCTATAAAAAAGTTTTGTGTTACTTCTCTAATGAAGCTGCACTTCGTGTCGATTTATCTTGTGCCTTAGCACGATTTTCTCTTTTCCGAAATATTCTCCGAAGACCAACACTGTATCTCTTTTCCAAAAGGCTTTGTGTTCCTCATGCAGTATGCTGTATGATGCTTATGTTATGCGAAATGATGTGATGATGCTATGTTATGCAAAATGATATTTGTGCCACAGATACATATCCCTGTAATAAAGCACACACACTTTTTATATCAGCGCTGACTTTTCGCTGTAAGCCTCCCTTAGGAGCTTCTTCGCCTTTTACTTTCAGCGGAATCAGCGTTTATTTTTCGCTGTAAGCCTCCCTTAGGAGCTTCTTCGCCTTTTACTTTCAGCGGAATCAGCGTTTATTTTTCGCTGTAAGCCTCCCTTAGGAGCTTCTTCGCCTTTTACTTTCAGCGGAATCAGCGTTTATTTTTCGCTGTAGGTTTAGAAAACTTACTCTGCGCTCCCTTAGGAACGACTTTTTACTGTTTCGAACGGTTTGTACTGTGTCCGTTAAATCAAATTTTTGATAATACAAAGGTCCTTCAAGCCACCATAAATTCGTATGCTTCGGCAACTCAAGCCTATGGAAAAGACATATTTTTATTATGGTAAAAGACGAAAGTGTTATAAGAAATTGAAATTCGATAAAAGACACTTAAACTCTTCATAATTGTTCCTTATTAACAAAAAGGTAATACTGAATGTAAAGATGCGAAAGAACTGCTGTTGATGTAGGATATTTGTCAATAAATGTGCTTCGACTCTCGCACAGTACTATTGACTGTGCGAGCTTCAGACTCCTCTCTGAAATCCCTCTAAAGGTGATTGTGCTGACTCCCTTCTGGCTGCTGCCCTCGCTGGGTCAGCGGTGGCGGTGGAGGCTGCTGCCAAGATGCTTGGGGTTGGCTCGCCGAAGCAACAGAAGCTGCAGAGTGGTTGCCTACGTATTCTGGAATATAAGGCGAGTGATACGAAGCAGTATGCATGACCTGCTTCGGCTGACTTTGTTGCGCTGCTGCTTCTGCTATTTCCTTCTGTTTTTGGATGGTAACGTGGCACATCCTGGTGGTATGGCCCTTGTCTTCACCACAGAATAGGCAGTAAATTTTTCTTGGCTAGTCTCCAAACCTTCCCCCGAAGCCCCTGGCGCCTCTGCCCCTTGGCGCTGGCGGCCGAAAAGAACTTTGCTGCTGGCCCAAAGCTTGTGAAGAGTATTGTGGCCTTTGCTGCTGACTCCCTCGATCATCAGTTTGAGCAGAGTTATGAATTGACCTAACGTGCCTCGGGTGAAATCTTCCTCCGAAGCCCCTGGTCATTTCAGAGAACCTGAATGCTTCCTCCCTTCTTTGGCGGAAGTCGTTGTCAGCTCGAATGTATTCGTCCATCTTCTGGAGCAGCTTCTCCAACGTTTGTGGTGGCTTCCTGGCAAAGTACTGCGCTGAAGGTCCCAGCCGAAGCCCTTTAATCATGGCCTCAATGACAATTTCATTGGGCACTGTTGGCGCTTGTGCCCTCAGACGCAGAAACCTTCGGACGTACGCCTGGAGGTATTCTTCGTGGTCATGGGTACACTGAAATAAAGCTTGGGCAGTGACTGGCTTCGTCTGAAACCCTTGGAAGCTAGTTATCAGCATATCCTTCAACTTCTACCAAGAAGTGATTGTCCCTGGCCGAAGAGAAGAGTACCAGGTCTGAGCAACGCTCTTGACAGCCATGACAAAAGATTTTGCCATGACTGCTGTATTGCCACCATACGAAGATATGGTTGCCTCATAGCTCATCAAGAATTGCTTCGGGTCTGTATGACCGTCATACATGGGGAGCTGGGGTGGCTTGTAAGACTGGGGCCATGGTGTAGCCTGCAATTCTATTGAGAGGGGAGAAGCATCATCAAAGCAAAGTTTCCATGATGGAAATCTTCATACCAGTCGTCCTCATTGTGGAAGCCTTCCTGATGGAGCTCTCTGCGTGGAGGCCTTCGGCTCTGATCATCTTGAACAAGATGACGAACCTCTTCAGAAGCTTCGTCTATCTGTCTCTGAAGGTCGGCTAGACGAGCCATCTTCTCCTTCTTGCGCTGCACCTATTGCTGAAGGATCTCCAGGTTTTGGATCTCTTGATCCAAGTCATCCTCCGGAGGTGTTGGACTAACAGCCTTCCTCTTCTGGCTTCGGGCCTCTTTGAGGGAAAGGACGTCCTGATTAGGGTCCAGCGGCTGTAGAGTGGCAGCCCCTGTTGCTGAAACTTTTTTCGGCGGCATGACGAAGGTGATGCTTGCCGAAGATATTCAAAGCTCAAGGAATGGAAGTGAGTTTACCGGAGGTGGGCGCCAATGTTGGGGACTTGCTCTCAAATGCTATGAATCAAGAATAAGGCAACATAAAATGTTAAATGTCAAAGCCCTTCGCCCTTCGGGTCATTATTTCCCTTCGGATATAATGAATCTAGGACGAAGGTTATGAAAGACATGCCTTCGTGACCATGATGAGAAGTGAAAAACATTCATACAAAGTACAGAAAGTAATATGATCTTTTGTAAACATTATTATTAATCTGTTTCCATTTATCTTATTTGTACAGACAATATTAAATTACAAATGTACCTTCGGCTTGAAGGAGTAAAAATACAAGTGTGACGCCAAAAGCGAATGCCACGTCAGCGTGAATAGTACGGGAGTACTGTTCATCTATTTATAGGCACGGGACGCAGCCCGTGTAAAATTACATTAGTGCCCTTTATATTTATCAACAACTCTACAGTAATCCTTCAGGGTCTGATTCGGCTTTTCATCTTTAAGTCGGTTCCCCTTTTCTACTGTCATGCCGAAGCTTATCTGCGCATAGCTTCGTAATGATCTTTTCCTTCGTCACAATCGTCTTCCGTCCCACTCAAGCTTCGTCTTGACCATAATCTTATATACTCGTAATCCAATTCTGAAGATACCTGCTCACACATTTCACTTGGAAAACATTGTTAAATCATGTTTTTGAGGACCTTCGGAAGCCGAAGACCCCCAACATTTCCCGAGTAATCCCCTTCAAGTTCTTTCCAGAAATACTGTCCAAATATTCCACCGATATATCTCCAAGTATTTTCCTCTTGAGAAATACCTTCAGAATCATTTTTCAAGTCCCCATAAATATTTTCTTCATAACTTTCCTTATGCTCATACATATTCGTATGCCTCTAGTGTCATACGATGAGCTCTACAAGCAAATCTCACTTATACAAGACAAATACATGCTAATCTCCCACTAATCCTCTTATCCTCCCCCTAATCCTCTCATCCCTCCCCTAATCCCCCACCATGGCTATAAATAGAGGGGCAAGGGCCTCCTCTCATCCCACCCCAAGCCATTTCATGGCAACTCTCTTCCCCCCCCCCACACACACCCACTCCATGTTCCACACAAGCACACACTAGCACAAGGATCGTTCGGTCGTTCTTCGATCGTTTGTCCACCTACTCTTAGTTTGTTCGTTCGTTCGTCCGATCGTTCATGGTTCGTTCGTCCGTTCGTCCGATCGTTCGATCGTTCATCCGTTTGTTCGTCCAAATAATCTTTGTTTAGCTGTTATGCTACCGAAATTTCGATCGTTCGATCGTTCATCGTTCATAGTTTCTATTCATCATTCATCGTTCGTTCATAGTCCCTATTCATCGTTCGTCCAGATAATCTGTGTCCTGCCGTTATGCTGCCGAAATTCCGATCGTTCGTTCGTTTGATCATTCGATCGTTCGTTCGTTCGTTCATAGTTCCTGTTCATCGTTCATCATTCGTTCATAGTTCCTATTCATCGTTCATCGTTCGTTCATAGTCCCTATTTATCGTTCTTCCAGATAATCTTTGTCCTGCCGTTATGCTGCCGAAATTCCGATCGTTCGTTCGTCCGATCATTCGATCGTTCGTCCGTTCGTTCATAGTTCCTATTCATCGTTCGTTCATCGTCACTATTCATCATTCATCGTTCGTTCATACGGATTATTTATCATCACTATTCATCGTTACTATTCACCATTACTATTCAGCGACACTATTCACCATCGTTACTATTCACCGACACTATTTGGCATTGTTACTATTCATCGTCGTTAATATTCATTGATGATATCTATGGTAACTTTTTTGTCGTTACTATTCGTCGTTACTATTTATCGTTACTATTCATCGATCATCCGATCACCCCAAATTTCAACTACTCATCCATCATGCTGTCCAGTCCACCTAAGACCAGCCAGACCCATATTCTAGTCATACGAACTCCGGTGACTGAGATTTTCCTTCCAGTAGGGAACTTCCCATCTGGTCACCCATCCTAGGTTTCTCCAAGTTGAGCACGCTTAACTTTGAGATTTCTTCAAACCAGGCTTCCAAACTCCGATTCCAATAATTCTTGTTTTTAAATTCTTATCAAACTATTCCCTATCAACCATGTCATCCCTTAAGCATCGTTCATATTCCAGAAAACTTCCAAAAATACTCTTGTCCCATATTCTGCCTATAACTCTCCTGTTCATACTAAGTTAGACGATTCATTCGTCACTATTCTCACCAACAGTGAACTCCATTGTGCTACACCACATACACTCGGCTATAAATACAACCAGCTACCCTCTCCCTCTCCACACACACTCAACACCCTCAGCCAAGGCAAACACCCCACCCACTCAGTTACTCTGCTCTACCGGCTACACGCATAGTGTCGCTTCGCCTCCAGTCCACCCTCCTGGTAAGCACCTCCGCTCCACCACCAGTAATATCACAACACCACATGACACAGATTCTACTCAAGACTCTACCCATCCATATATCGCTATTCTGACCACTATACTAAATATTTGTTGGTATTCTTGCTAGTTTGTATGTTTGCTTGTTCATGTTGCATAGTTATCAGAGCGTTCGTGCCGTCTCGTGGAGGCCAGATCTGCAAGTCTACGCCAGGCGGTGGAGCCAGAAGCCAGTTCTGTGAGCTCTTCTTCCCCCTTCGCCAGATAAGCACGACAAGCTCATTGGATCCCTTTGATGCATAAATTACCTATGATTTTTTAACCACAACCCTCAGCCTGTCATTTTTTGCATGATATGATTTTGAGACAAGTTATTATGGCCACCCAGCCGCTTGCCGCTATCAATCCTTGATATATTTGTTACAAATGATTTGAGAAAAGGTGTGAGTTTTCAAAAGAAAATGCTTTTCAAAATGTGTATGATGAAGGGTTTTCACCCTTATCACCTTTGAGTAGGGATGATCTGGGACTCCTTGGTTTAGGGGAGGGCCTAAGGTGAAGGCTCAACTGGTTTAGACGTGAGCAGAAGGATTTTCCCCTCATATAAGGACCGGTTTGTCATCTTTCACTACCTGTACTCATGATAAGTACAACCACTCGAGACTGTGTGGGTAGTCACTCAATCTGAACTCGTACGGTCCAACCCTAGGGTTATGAAGGCTCAGGAGCACCGGGAGGATAAGGAGGGGGCATGTTTTGTCCGGTTTGGACATGGCGGTGGCCTGACTCCTTCCGGTATAACCGTTAAGGTTAGGACATGCGAGGGAAGAAAGAGATTCGATTCAGATCTCATTGGCCATGGGATCACAGAGCCGGACTAGTGGGTAAAGTGTACCCCTCTGAGTAGAGTTTGAAAACCTATTCGAATAGTCTGTGTCCACAGGAATGGACGAGTCTAGTGTGGTATGACAATTAGTGTTTTGTTTTCAAAGAAAGGGTGCGTTTGAGAAAAGTGGTTTTTAAAAGGTTCGGCGGTTGAGCCGTGAGCTATGGTGGACGGGAAGTCCAGTAGCTGTTTTGAAAATGAAAACCAGTGGGAAACTGCTGAGATACCTGGATGGTTTAGTCCAGGGGATTTTGTTCTATACTGAAAAACTTCCTGCTCCTTTTGGAGAGGATGCGCTTTGCAAAATACAAAATGTTTTTTCAAAACAACCCTGCATAAAATATTGTTGTTTCTGCAAAATATCCTGAGCTCCACATATTCCATGCAATATATCTGATTTCCCCATTCCGTGGGTGAAGGTGGGATGCTGAGTACGTTTGTACTCACCCTTGCTTATTTGTTGTTTTTCAGAAAAAGGAGATCGGGTAAGAGTTACGACTGTTCCCAACCTTGCCTGTGGCTGTTGGACCGCTGATTTGCTTCGCTGCGTATATCGGGCTGCTTCAGCCCCACTCTGATGATATGTCCCAAGTTGTGGACCAACTCTTAAAGTTGATCACCACCTTTATAGGTTTGTCTCGTTTAAGCAGATCTGTAATCATCTGATGTATAAATGTGTTTACTAGCCTCCTGGGACTAGTAATTGTATCACATTTGAGTCCCAGAGGATCTAGGGCGCTTCACGAGTATAGCGTAGTCGGTAGCTATTGATGGCGCACATATTGTATAGTGTTCGTGGGTACATTTGTAGCCTAACGCATGTCTGCAGTGACACATTTTTGACCATTATGCCCCACCTCTAGCAATAAATGTGATGTAAAAAAGCCTTATCTTAATTGCTTGGTGCCACGTGCATTCAACCTGGTCAAGGACGCATGTGGTGTTTTGTTCGTGCCACCCAAGGATGTCTTGAAAAGTGTTGGGGACTCCTATGTAAGGCTCTTACTCATAGGTCCCCGTGGCCTGGCTAGCATGAGGCTTGCCTCCATAGTGCATGGCCCTAAGAACACCAAGATGGCATCGAGTGAGGCACTCTATAGGTCCTTCTTCTTCTAATGAAGTCTTATGAAGCGTTTTGCTAGCATCTAGGATATGCCTTTCTTTGGACACTGGTAGTGGCCCCTATGCCCACTATAGACCGAAGGAGATCTACCAGTGGGACCATTATCCCCACAAATGCTCGACACAGTGAGTCTACCATGTGCATGGTGGATATTGTTTTCTTCAATCGCCTTGATTAGCTTTTAATGTGTCAAACAGTAGTCAATGCACATGACTCGCGAATTACAAGTGCCATGCGACACTTCGGGTGCTATACCTAGTGAAATCATATATGCTTCAAGAGTTTTGGTGATTAATGGTAAGATAAGAATATTGTGACTAATATGTGTTTGTAGAGGCAATTTGAGTTAGGTCATAATGATGGAAAATGGTTTGGGCAATGTATGGTTTCTTTGCCCTGCTTATGAATTTTTTTTGTAGTTTTTGAAAGGATGAAAGACAAGGTTAAGGATTGTAAAGGATATATACAAGAGGTGCACAAGACATGTTGACTAAGGCACTGACTGGTGAGACCAAGTAACTTGAGCCCAATCGGGGAACTCAAACTCAAACTAAACAACTCAGATTTGGCTAAAGGACTCGTACTCGGATTCCGAGGAACTCCGTCCACATGTCAGAACCGGATTAGCATGCATGAATAGATTTGGGAAGATGACATATCCTGGTAAGAGCGGCCTCTTTATGGTACATGTATGTCTTATTTTATAAAAGAACCCATGTGTAAAGATAGATATAGATCTCTTAGATAGTAGGGAGAATGATTCTAGGCTGATCCTAGTCCTTATCTCGTATGACACTAGATAAGTTTTCTAAAACTATCGTCATCCTTGGACTATAAAGTGAGGGACGAGGCACCCCAAGAGGGTAGACATCAGATCATAAATCAATAGCCACAAACATATAGGACATAGGGTATTATCTCACATTAAGAGCGTGAACATGTCTAGGTTCTCGTGTTCCCTTGTGTTTACCTTCGGTTCTCGATCTCGCAATCCACCCCGTATAAATTAAGTGCCAAAAAATCCTCGATAGTTTGTGCGCTAGGTAGGGTCAGGTTGTTGTAGATCCAATGGCATCTACTACCTTTGCACCTGGACAAGCGATCACCTTCGGCTACCTCAAGTTCATCAGCGATAGGTCAGGGAGTCTAATGCATGTTCCAGACGTTCCCAGCGATCACCAACATCTTCTTCACCATGCTCTACTTCACCAACGACATGCTGGGCACATCAGGCTAACACCTGAGGTCCTAGCGGCATTAGCACTAGAGGCTTTGGATATATCATATCCAATCTATAAGACGATGCGATAACCACATCTGATCAGACTCAGACCCTACAACAACTCTAACAGTTGTGAGGACTTAAACCCTGAATTCACAGGGACTCAGTTCGTGTTAATGGTGGACAATGGACGAGAAGACCCTCCCTCATCTAAGGATGAGGAAGATTCAGATGGTGGGCCCAAAAACCTGCACTGGAGTGGTCGAGAACCCCATGACAAAATTGAGATGGTTGAGTTCCAGAGGCAACCCATCTATACAACTCTAATGCAAACCTGGCGACAATGAAGTTCTTGCTAGATGGCATCTCTTTGCTTTTACAACGAAGTTCTTGCTAGATGGCATCTCTTCGCTTTTACCACAAGACAACCCCAAACTCTTGAGAGCCTCAAGAAGGTACAAAGCATGATGACTTATGCCACTATATGCATAGATATCAACGTGCCTTAGGGGATAGTCCTAGAGATATTCGAGTCTACATCGGCTACCCCTAAGGTGGCACATACTCCAAACACCTAGAGCCGTAGATGGGACAACTCTAGATGTCATCAATGTGAGGGGACTCGACCACCTTCTCCATCCACATGCCGAGAAAGAACTCCTCCACGAAGCAGGAGCCATCACGTTGAGTTAGTTCAATGTCCCATCAAAGAATCTCTTAGTCGTTCGCATCATGACTATGTAGACTACAACCCTGATGACTCATGCTTTGATATTACACCTAGGACTCAGTCGGAGCAGGTATACAACACTTTAGTAGATTACAAGGTGAAGGCTTTTACCTAGCCACTAAGTTGGCCCTGTTGGCTAAAAGGGAAATGGGCTTTAATCCATTCTATACTTGTTTTGGTGCTTGATGACCATCACAACCATTTGGACTAACTAGTTTGCCAAGTATTTGTTAATAGGTTCATAAGATCAACAATTGTGTCTCTAAGTCAGAAAACAACTCAAATCCAGCCAAAAGGGGTAAAACTTGGAAAAGATGAACTTGCATTAGTTCTACCTTTGGATAAGTTCTAAATACCCCTAGCAACCTATTTGATGCATCTAAAGAGGATGGAAAGTTCAGAATTGAAGTTTCACCCTTTAGGAGCTAAGTTGAACAAAATCAGAATATGAGTAGAAGAAATCCAAAACAACCAAGATTAATGACTTAGACTAGTTGGAAAGTCACTAAATATGTTTGTCTAATTCATCGGATCATCCTCATGTATAGCTAAATTCAATTGGAGAAGATTTGTTGAAGTTTGCCAAAAACCAGATATGCAGAGGCGCATTGGACTGGTCTAGTGGTGCACAAGACCGAGTGCGCAGAGGGATAGAAAACTGGTTTTGGCCAGCTGGCGCACCAGACTAGTCTAGTGTCTATCTGGACCAGTTTTCGAGAGAGGTTGTTTTGAGCAGATGAAGACCTAGCGCACGAACCCAACCCGGTGGTGCACCAGACCATCAAGGTTCAGTGACTACTTTCCAACAGTCAACGATCAAGCTAACAAGGCGAAGATCCGGTGGTGCACCAGCCCGGTCCGGTAGGTCACTGAATAGATAGTCTAACAAGGGTCTGGTATGCCACCGGACCATCACTGTAGGAGGTCTAGTGTGACCACAGAAAGTGCGGTTTTTGGGGGTTAACACTAGAATTGGTTTTTTTGCCTCTTGACCAACACCGTTGATTCCTAGGAAGAACTCAAGTGCCCCTTAATCACCAATTTTGGTATGACATGTGAATAGGAAAAACACAATATGATCTTGAATAGGTTGTACAAAAAAAATATAAGAGCCTCAGAAGCTATATCAAGTGGTGGAGAGATATCTAGACTGATGTGTCCAACATTCAAGGGAAAATTGTGGTGTATGTGTTCCGCAAGGGCCTCCGAAATAGAGAGTTATCCTAGAAGTTGATCTAGAAGGCGCCAACGACCTATTTGATCCTCTTCCAAGTGGCTGACAAATAAACCATGAGCAAGAAGGTGATGCAACACATGGCTCCTACAAAGGACAAGGGGAAGGTGAGCAAAAGCCGGAGTAGGATAAGGGCCAAAAGCGTAGGTCTGATCAATGAGCCAGTGTGATCGAGCGTGGGACTCGGCAGCGCTTGGGTAATACCCACCCCTATCCCTAATAAAGAAGGACTACAATGCTAGGTACACCACACCACACAAGATTGTTGACACATTAGGGGATTTTCCCAGAAACCATTAAAGGAGCCTTGGCCTAAGGAACGAAAGCTAGAGAGAAGCAAAGCCAGTAAGAAGGATGGATCTGATGAGGAGGTTGGGGATAAATTCATGCATCTAATTCAAGATATTATGTACATCATTGGTGGCCTAGATTCGTATGAATCCAAAAGGAAACAAAAGTTGGAAGCCCAAGATGTCCTCACATTGAGCTTGCCATGCCCAAGTTCCTACATTGGTCAAAGGTACCCATTACTTTTAATAGAACTAACTATCGAGATCATGTGCCATGACCAGGACACTATCCTATGGTCCTAAATTCAAAAGTGGGTGACACAAGGCTACATCAAGTTCTCATAGATGGCGAGAGCAGCCTCAACATCCTCTTCACCAAAACTTTTAGCATTATGGGCTTATTAGGGAAGTCCTGAGGGTGATCCTAGCGCCTTTCTATGAAATCATCATGGGCGATCTACAATGCCACTCATGTATACAACTCTGCCTATCACCTTCTGTGTTGAGTCCAACTTCTAGCACTCTGAGGTGGCCAACATTGACGTTGTGCCCCATACCATCATCGGGAGACTAGGCTCGCCAAATTCATGGTGATCCCCCATTACATGTACGTGGCTCTCAAAATGCCAGGTCTGAAGGGTGTGGTTACTGTTAAGGGTAATTTGAAGCAATCTTAAACCTGCAACAAGGAAGGCTATAGCCGCATAGAGTCCTATGTGGTTCAGGATGAGTGCAATAGCCTAAAGGAGGCCATCACATTGGCTGAGGTGAGGAAGAAAAAGCCGAGGATCTCACCCCCCATAGAAGAAGGTGACAACTCTGCAGGTTGAGTCCTCCCTCACTAAGTAGATCTAGATGGACTCCGTTGATGCCACCAAGATCACTCACATCAAGGACCAGCCTAGATCCAAAATAGGAACTCACACTTAATAGTTTCCTCTATGACAACCAAGACATCTTTGCATGGAAGACTTCTAAGGTCGTCTCTAGCAGTCTCCCTATCTCACTCCCTATCATACTCCCTATTTCAAACTCTATTTTGTAAACAGTGTAGTATATAGGGCAAAACAATGTTTTTGCACACCCATATACATGCTCTACTAGAGATAGCCTGACATGTAGGCAGTCTCGAGAATGCTCGTTAAGCATACACCCAATGTGGGTCCTACTTCTAAACTCGTCAAGTAGAAACTATGATGCTTTGTTGAAGATAGATGATATGTGATTAAAAAGAAATAACTCGGCTTCTAGAGGTTAGTTTCATTAGAGAAGTTGTCTGCTCTGAGTGGGTTGGAAATATGTATTAGTTCAAAAGAAAAATAAATAGTGGTGTATGTGTGTTGATTATACCGATTAAACTGTAGATTCCACCTCCAGTTGTGATTTACTCTCATTCCTAGATTGCTACTCTAGATACATTAAATCTCACCGAAGGAAGAAGACCAGATCAAGACTTAGTTCATCTCCCCATTCAGTGTGTATTATTATACCACCATGCTCTTCGAGCTAAAGAACATGGGGGCTACTAACTAGAGGGGAATTCAAAAATGATTGACACCTCAAGTCACAGAAATGTGGAGGCGTATGTAGAAGATGTGGTGTACTATAGTGAAAGTCACCTAGAGGGGGGTGAATAGGCGGAAACTGAAATTTATAAACTTAAAGCACAACTACAAGCCGGGTTAGCGATAGAAATAAATGCGAGTCCAAAAGAGAGGGGGAAACAAATCAACCAAAGAAATAGGGCGGATGACACGGTGATTTGTTTTACCGAGGTTCGGTTCCAAAGAACCTAGTCCCCGTTGAGGTGGTCACAAAGACCGGGTCTCTTTCAACCCTTTCCCTCTCTCAAACGGTCACTTAGACCGAGTGCGCTTTCTCCTTAATCAAATGGGTCACTTAGACCCTACATAAGGACCACCACAACTTGGTGTCTCTTCCTTTGATTACAAGTGCTTTGAAGAACAAGAATGGGGAAGAAGAAAGCGATCCAAGAACAAGAGCTCAAAGAACACGAGCAAAACTCTCTCTCTCTCTCTAGTCACTAGGTGTTTGGAGTGTATTTGGGACTTGGAGAGGCTTTGATTCTTTTGAATTGTGTCTTGTATTGATTGCACTAGCCCTTGTATTGAATGAGATGTCTGAAAAACTTGGATGCTTGGAGTGGTGGTCGTTGGGGGATATTTATAGCCCCAACTGTGGCGGAACTGCCCGAATTATTCCAACTTAAGTGTCTAAGTCCCGCTTTAAAGGCTAGACCACACTTAAATGAGAATAACCCGTCAATCCCTCGGATCTAGTCCGACACGACCACTGACAGGATCAAGTACCACAATCTCACTCGATGGTGAGTCACAGAGCAAATACAATAAAGCATAAAACCATGCATGAAAGAGTATTAAGTTATTACATCATCATGGGAGTTTTGCAAAAGTAGTCATCATTGTTCGAAGTGCAGCGGAATGAAACTAACGGTAAATAAACAGAGAGATGGGGAAGCCTGTCCCATCACTCCTCATGCTCCTCCTCAGCCGAGGCGGGGTCCCACTCAACAGTCCAACCCGGTGGCAAGATGGACGGCCAAGTCACTCCAGCAACCATTTCCTCCAGAGAACCTGTAAAAATTATGCCACAAGCAAGGCTGAGTATACTAATACTCAGCTAGACTTACCCGGTGTGAGGAGTCTACTCCTCTACCTCTAGACATACAGCTGTTTGGCTGTGGGGTTTGGTTGCCAAAAACACTAGCTGAGTTTCTAAGTCAAGTTTTAACTTTGTCAATTTAAGTGTGACTCTCTTAAGGCTAAAAGTGTACTAGCTACTCATACATAGTAGCAAACATTATTAGCAATCAACATCTTATATCAACTCATCATATTTCCACTTGTTACTCAATGCAGTACAATGGATCAAGCAGTCTCATTAGCTGCGAGAAGCAGACGATTCGAATCGAGTTTTTATCCTTGTAAGGTAAACCTAAACACATGACATGCAGGAGCACTCCGTCCCCACACACATCAACCATCCCCATCGATTCCCCGTCAGCAGATCAGGGCTCACCGCCTTGGCGTACAATGCCTCACTGACCCCGACTGCCGTCGTGCAGTGACCGCACTTGTACCCACCATAACCGGAATGGGAGACCATGTCTCAGGTCGCGTGAGGGGATATGTCCACTGCCAGGTTCACTCAGGTACTAGGCTTACCAATTTACCATATTTCTCGGCATGTGTTTAGTACGTTCAAACGCTTGACACAGGTATCCGCACGTTAATCCTTATTCCAATTTTCATCTCGTAGACCACGCGTCCCCATGGACCCGTGTCCACAGACCATCACCATTCTGTTATCAAAGTGGATACAACCAATTCCTGACCTCGCGCGAGTGCTAGAAAAATCACTCGACTTCTACCGAGATCCTAATTAATAAAGCAGCTACTCGACCTAGCATACTAGTATCCATCTCAAAGGGAATCCTGAGTTCATGCAACTAGGGTTTCAGTCAACTCCTACACTTAAGTGCACAGTACAAGCCTACAAACATTAAGTGCAGTAAAATAGCATATATAACGGTTATGCATAAAACCGGGGCTTGCCTTCCAAAGCAGTGGCAGGCAGGTCCTCTGGTGCAGGCTCTGGTGCTGGGTCCGGGGCTACCTCCTGAGCAGCTCCTTGCTCCGGCAAGAGGACGTACTCTCCGTCAGCAAGGTTACAGTCTATCGAATGCAATGAACATGGATGTCATGATTATGCAGGATTAAATAACATTATGCTTAAAAAGAAAACTAAGTTGAGGAGTAACTTAGGGTTTCTTAGCCATGCGGGGCTTCTAGTGGGTTAGGCTTATTACTCTTTAGGCTTAGGTTTTCATTGGGGATAACATAGTGGATTTGTATTGTCTTTATACATTTCAGTGGACAAATTACAAGGGTTTTAGGATGACATTAATTACAATTTTCCTTTTCCTTTCTTTAATTTCTACTTAGGGTTTCTAGTGAGGTTTGAACTACGACAGTGGTGTAATAATTTCCAAAAATTCTGTAAAAATTACAGTGGGTTGCCATTTGCTATTCTAGCCTATTTTAAGAATTTGAGGCTCCCCAAATAAAGGCTAAGCTTAAGACAAAAAGAATAAAAATTGGGTAAATGGGCCAATTTGTACTACAACTCTTAATTAGAGTGGGTTCTGCCCTAAAGGTTATTTTTGCTAGCATCTAACAATAATAATAGGCTTCTGTGCCAAAAATCACAGAAAGCTAAGGGGTGGTTATTTAATTATGATTTTTCTAAAGTTTAATGTCAAAAAGGCACTTTCTACTACATTGGTATTTGAAAAATGTCAAACAGCAGATTTCATATTTTTCCTAAGTTCTTAATAACAAAACATTAACTATCCCAAGGGTGGGGGTGTTTTCACCTTGGGGTTATTTTTGTAGGGTTTTTCTAAGTTTTCCTTGTTTTATTCAAATAAAAGATATCCCACTTATTTTATACTAAACCAGGGTAGGATAGATTTTTCCAGTGAACTATATTGAATAAGTACCCTAACAAAAATAGGGGTGCCCTCTGGTTCATTATTTAAATCACATTTTCTATTTTTCTTAACCTTAAGCATATTGTAAAATAAGGGGCAAAAACTAACTTAATGGGGTGGACAGAAAGGTTTAACATTTTTAAACAGGTCAGTAGGTAGATATACACTTCTCCAAATTTTTCTAACCCTAGTCAAATAGCACAACTATTTTTCTTTCTATTATTGAGCTTTTGGCTAAAACTATAAATAAATCAGAGCTTTAAAGTTTTCTATAGCACCTAGGGGGGTTTTATATTTTTCTTAAGTAGGTTACATTATTTAGAGCCTGACAAAATTGGTTTGACCAAATTTGGATGAACTAAATAGAAGTTATGAATTTTTAAAGTCTCTGTTCAATTTAAAAACAGATTTAATAAGAGTTTCCTGGAAAAACAGTTTACACCGAGGTCTCTAGGTTTAAACTAAATCAACTCGCACAAATCTACCCCAGAGCCACTATTCCCCTAGGTCGCTGACAGTTCAAAAAGCCCCCTGACCTTCTCTTCCTCTCACCCACAGTCCTTCCCCCAATGTAAACAGTACCCGCGGGAAAGAAAAGGGTGGCACGGCTTACCGGCGGCGAGATAGGTCCGGCGAAGGGCAGGGTTGGCTCGGGGAGACTCTGGCGGACACAGCGAGGTGCGGCTCGACGGCGGGGATGGCCGGAATCGCTCGGTCCACGCGCGCAGGCGGGTGTTCTCGTCGGCGGCGAGTGTACCGGCCAAACCACGGCGATCTGGTTCAATCCAAGGGCACGGTGAGCTTCCTAGGGTAACGTAGAGACCGTGTGCACAAGGAATCGAAGAAAGGTTGAGTGGATTACCCGGTCCACGCACTCCGGCGGGGTTGTGAACTCCGGCGACCGTGGACTGGCCTCTCCGGCGAAGCAGGCTTTGATTCCTTGCTCGGGGAGCTTCACTGAGTTGTGCACACTCGTCTCTGAGGGTTGGATGGGGTTGGGGCAAGCTGGACTGGCCGGTCTACGGCGGCAGTGGCTCAGGTGGCCGCGGACACGCTGCGCACGGGCAAACGGCGGTGAACTGGGCTCCGGTGAGGCTTGAGCGTGCGCGGAAGAGTGTAACCGACGCTTGGGAGGGCTTTATAGGCGCGGGCGCGGGACAGGACGCCGGCTGGTCGTTGGCGCGACGCGGGGCGCGCGCGGGCGTGCTCTGGCAAGCTCAGGGCGCGTCGAACACGTGGAGCTTACAATCTGCCCGTGTTCCACAGCTCACCCAAGTCGCAAACGTGCGAATCTTGGCAAAAATCCGGCGCGAGTCTTTTCCTGGCACCTAGGGCTGTCTCTCATCTGTGAGCTGCCATGGCAGATATGGCCTAGGCAGGGAGATCTCTGGTCGCCAAATCGGGTGTGTCACACTGCCCACCTCGCGACAAAAACCATGCCAAGGCATGTCAAACGTCCAAGTCTCGGGCTCAGCTTTTTCCAGTGGGTGCCTTGGGTGGTATGCCACATTTTTGGTATAGGACATAGGTGGATTTGATGCCAGCTTCGAGGTGAACACAACTGATCTTTAGTGTAGGTATAGTTTTTAACTTAGAGAGAAATAGAGAGCTTTAGCTCTCTCTCCACTTGGAGATTTGAATTGGGGTTTCTCCAGGGGTCTTTTTGCAATATTTCCCTCCCCTAATTGCTGGTTACAAGGTTACTTAAGGTTTGGGTAAATGTTACTCATGTTTTGCACACTTGTTCACTCTCTTTTCCCTCTTATCTAGGGTTTTGGGAGATAGGGTTTAAGAGAGGTCTAGGGTTCTTCTCCCCTCTTATCCAAGGTAGTAAGTGTGCAAGGATTAGAGTAATGCTTTTGGTTACTCACAATCCTTGGTTAACATCTAGCTTTCCAAGGCCCTCATGCTTTTGCTCCTTAAGTTCTTCCACAGGTGCTCATAGCCTTTAGTATCAAGGTGGGTTCTAGCCATGGTAACACCTGGGGTGTTACAGCCCTCCCCCTTAAAAGGAATCTCGTCCCGAGATTTTAGGTAGAGGCCCTTGGAGGGTGCTTGAAGGTGTGTTGGTGTTATTCTTCCTTTACACTCAAGTTTCTCTTATTAACTGCTCTTCGAATGTCATTCTCTTTGCAACTTCAGAAGGAAGCCCTTCTTAAGTTAAATCCACAACTTAGACTATCCTTGTTATCTAAGTTTTTCTTATAATTGAATTCAAAGGGCAGGTGGGGGTGGGGTTTTTGGGGTTACATACCGACTCCTTTGGGCAGAAAGTCGGGGAAGCGAGAGCGTAGAAAATCCTCAGTCTCCCATGTAGCTTCTTCTGCTGAATGGTGACTCCACTGAACCTTGTACATTCTGACCGACCTTGCCCGAGTTGATCTTTCCTTTTGATCTAATACCTTTACGTGGTACTCTTGGTAGGACAAGTCTGGTTCTATCTCAAGGTCTGGTTCTGGCAGCACCTCAATGGGTAGGCGAACACATTTCCGCAGCTGAGATACATGGAACACATTGTGAACTGCTGACATGTGGGGTGGCAATTCCAATTGGTAAGCTACGGGTCCACAACTTGCCTTGATCTCATAGGGTCCAATGTAGCGAGGAGCTAACTTGCCCTTGATCCCGAATCTCTGGACACACTTGGTGGGTGATACCTTAAGATAGACATGATCTCCCACCTCAAACTGTAGAGGCTTCCGCCTCTTATCATGATAGCTCCTTTGCCTGGCCTGAGCAGCTTCTAAGTTCTTGGTAATAGTCCTGACCTTTGCCTCTGCCTCAAGTACCAAGTCTGGCCCAAAAATTTCCCTTTCTCCTGCTTGAGACTAATTCAGTGGGGTCCTACACCTTCTCCCATATAAGGCTTCAGAAGGTGCCATCTTCAGACTGGACTGATAGCTATTATTGTAAGAAAACTCTGCCAAAGACAGACACTTGTCCCAATCCTTTCCGTAGTGTAGTGCACATGCTCGCAACATGTCTTCCAAAATCTGATTCACCCTTTCTGTCTGGCCATCTGTTTGAGGGTGATATGCTGAGCTTCGGATTACTTGGGTCCCAAGTGATTCTTGCAGCTTCTCCCAAAAGCGTGCCACAAACAGTGCTCCTCTGTCAGATATAATGGTCTTTGGAATACCATGCAATCTTACTATCTGATCAACATAAATTTCTGCGTACTTCTCTGTCTTGTGGGTGGTGTGCACTGGCAAGAAATGAGCGGTCTTGGTCAACCTGTCCACGATAACCCAAATAGAATCATGGTGCCTGGAGGTATTGGGTAATCCCACTATGAAGTCCATGCAAATGTCCTCCCATTTCCAAGATGGTATGGGAAGGGGTTGCAAAGGGCCTGCTGCCTTCAAGTGACTAGCCTTTATCCTCTGGCAAGTGTCACACTCGGATATGTACTGGGCAATTTCCCTTTTCATTCTAGTCCACCAATATAAAGATCTGAGATCATGGTACATCTTGTTGCTACCCGGGTGCATGGAGAATTTGGAAAGGTGAGCTTCATCTAGTATCTTCTTTCTGAGCTCAGGGTCCTTGGGAACAACCAATCGGTTTCCAAACCATAGGATTCCCTTACTGTCTTGACGGAAGCATTTGTATTTCTCTGCCTTTTGCTTGACCATTACCTTAATCATTTGAACACCCTTATCCTCAATCTGTGCCCTCACTATTTGCTCTTGCAATGTGGGTTCCACCGAGATATAACTTAATTCACCGGAAGGAACAACTTCCAGGTTCAGCTTGCACAACTCATCGCACAGGGTGGTAACTCTTGTATCTATGCTTATACAATTGCACTGGGCCTTTCTGCTCAAGGCATCTGCCACAACATTGGCTTTACCAGGATGGTAATGCACCTCTAAATCATAGTCCTTGATTAACTCCAACCATCTCCTCTGCCTCATGTTCAGATCTGCCTGAGTGAAGATGTCTTTGAGACTCTTGTGATCAGTGTAGATGTTACAGTGGGCTCCCATCAAGTAGTGTCTCCATATCTTAAGAGCATGAACCACAGCTGCCAATTCCAGATCATGTGTAGGGTAGTTCTGCTCATGGGGCCTGAGTGCCCGGGAAGCATAAGCAATGACTCTATTTTCTTGCATCAAGACACATCCCAATCCAGTACCAGAAGCATCACAATAAACTTCAAATGGCTTGGTGTTGTCAGGTTGAGCCAACACTGGGGCTGTTGTCAAATGCTGCCTCAAAGTGTGAAAGGCATCTTCACACTTTTGGCTCCAATTATACTTGACTCCCTTTTTCCATAGTTCAGTCATTGGTTTGGCAATTCTGGAAAAATCCGGGATAAATCGTCGATAATACCCTGCCAACCCCAGAAAACTCCGAATCTGCCTCACTGTAGTCGGGGGTTTCCAATCCATCACTTCTTGTACCTTCTCAGGATCAACTGATATCCCATCCTGAGAAATTGTATGACCCAAGAATTTGATTTCCTTCAGCCAGAACTCACATTTAGACAACTTAGCATAAAGATGATGATCGCGCAGCCGCTGAAGCACGATGTGCAGGTGCTCAGTATGCTCATCTTCATTTTTGGAATAGACCAGAATATCATCAATGAAAACGACCACGAACTTATCCAACTCTGGCATGAACACTGAGTTCATCAGGTACACAAAATAGGCCGGGGCATTGGTCAGCCCAAAAGACATCACCAAAAACTCATACAGCCCATATCTGGTAGAGAAAGCCGTCTTGGGAATGTCACTGGCACGGATCTTGATCTGATGGTAACCTGAGCGAAGGTCTATCTTGGAAAATACCTTGGCTCCCACTAATTGATCAAACAGAACATCAATATGGGGCAGCGGGTATTTGTTCTTAATAGTCACCGCATTGAGAGGGCGGTAGTCAACACACATCCTCAAACTCTCATCCTTTTTCTTCACAAACAAAGCTGGACATCCCCATGGTGAAGTACTTGGGCGAATAAACCCCTTGTCCAACAGTTCTTGCAATTGCTTCTTCAATTCTGCCAATTCCGCGGGAGGCATCCTATAGGGTCTCTTGGAGATAGGAGCAGTCCCAGGTTGCAATTCGATGGCGAACTCAATGTCTCGGTCAGGTGGCATCCCTGGCAATTCTTCCGGAAACACATCTGGGTAGTCACAGACCACTGGGATCCTTTCCACTGAGGATTCTAACATAACAAAGGCACAAGATCGGGTACAACCCTGGTCAGGCAAATATAGTGTGGTTCCACCACAAGTTGGTGAGTGCACCTCAATGGCTCTAGCTGCAATATCCATCACAGCCTGATTTCTGGTCAACCAGTCAGTTCTCAATATGATATCCACACTATCCAACCCCAAAATGAGAAGGTTGGTTTTAATTATCAGACTACCAAACTTTATAGGCACATTCTTGTTAATTTGGTAAGTGGCAACTCTGCCTCCTGGTGTTGAAATTGTAATACCCCCATTGGTGTGGTGAAAAGGCAATTGGCACTTGGCACTAAATTTGGCACTGATAAAACTATGCGATGCACCTGAATCAAAAAGAATAATAGCAGGATAATTCAAAACTGTAAAGATACCAGCATGATGGGTGCTTCCTCTGGAATATCAGCCATGGTGGTGAAGTTCAGCCTGCCCTGCCTCACTTGCACCTTCTGCCTCTTGCCTTGGTTCTGATTGACATTCTGCCCCTGCCTCTGCTGGTTCCTGGGGCAATTTTTGGCGTAATGCCCGGTGTTGCCACATGTGAAACATCTGTTGTCATTTGCCTGGCGGTACTGCTGCTGCTGATTGTTCCTCTGAGCTGGAAACTGGGAGCGGTTGGGTGCCTGCTGCTGCTGCTGTGGTCGGATCACCCATCTTCCTCGCTGCTGCTGGGGTCCCCTGTTCTGGGTGTCGGACACAATCCTGAAGCGCTGTGGCTGAGCTGAAGGTCCTGCCACAGGGGTCTTCCTCTTCTTCTCCGCTTGTCGAGCTGTAATGCAGTCCTCCTGGGAGATAGCCATGTTGACCAACTCATTGTAACTGTTGGCCCTGATGGTGTTGAGACAGTCACAGAGCTTAGTGCTGAGCCCCCTCCTGAACCTGTCTCTCTTCTTCTCATCCGTATCTGCGTGATACCTAGCATACTGGCACAAGTCATTAAAAGCCTGGGCATACTGCAACACTGTCCTGTTGCCCTGAGTGAGTGCCAAAAACTCGTTGAGCTTTCGGTCCATAATCCCGGCTGGTATATGGTGTCCCCTGAAAGCTGCCTTGAACTCCCTCCATTCCACCTCTCGATCCTCTGCTGCATGGCAAGAAAATGGTCCCACCAAGTCCTTGCTGGTCCGCGAAGCTGCTGGGTGGCGAACCTGACTTTAGTGACCTCTGAACAAGCTCCATGGAGTAGTGGGAATTTGGATTCCACCACTCGCAACCATACATCTGCATCAAGTGGGTCCTCCGCCCTTGTGAACAATGGAAGCTGAGTACTGAGGAACTCCTGGTAGGTAGCTGCCGCGGGGTGACGCTGATGGTCTCCACCACCTTAGTGCTGAGGTGGTGGCTGACGCTGAGCTAGCTGCCTCAAAATCTCATTCTGCTGAGCCATGAGCTCCTGCAGTGTGGGAGGTGGTGGCGGCGGTGGAGGAACGCGCTCATTTTGGCCACGACGTTGCCTCCCGGCCATCTGAAAAACCACATACATACTTAACACCATATCTCCAAGTTCAAGATTTAATCGCGGCGAAAAGAGTCAAAAGCAATATGATAGACTCCAATTTCAACAAAAGAATTTAAACAGGCATAAAATTTTCCTTCCGAATTTAAAACTGATAACAACATCCATCAAACATGCTTCCAAGAGAGTTTATCACGGTTACATCATTTGTCCCAAAAGACTCAACTCTATCTAGCCTAGTACCCCAAGGGTGCAAAAGCTAAGCTAGCTGCGAGGAGTCCTACCATCACCAACGTCTAACTCTACCCTGGACATCTAGTGAGCGAACGAGGCAACACTCGACTCGGGGGAAGGTGGTCTCCCTGAGCCAGCAGTGTCCACACTAGAGGCAGGCTCCTCCCCTCCCTCGATGTCGACGTCCTCGTTGGCCTCCATGTCTTGGATCTCCTGATGATGCATATCCAGGTGCTCATTAGCTTCGGCAAGCTGCTGCTGGGTGTTAATGAGCTGGTCCTCGAGAACCTCGATGGTGTTCTCCCGGGTACCCACCAATTCCTCCAACTCTTGGATATCAGTGGATAGCTGCTCCACCTGCAAGTCCTTCTCCACCATCTCAGTGGACAAATCAACCACAAGCTCCTCCCTATTGTCCAAGGTAATCTTTGTCGCCTCCAACAATGCCATCAGATGGGACATCGCTTTACCGCGCATCACTTGCAGACGGTACAGGGCATTCATGCACCGTACGGTCAAGTGCGCAGTCTGTCCTGGGTAGATGGCCCAGATATCCTTGGCATGCTCCACCCGATCCTTCCACATTGGGTCGTCCTCCCTTTCGGCGGGGAACAAGCCAATGGGGTGGGTAGCCAGCTCCAAGGGATGGAATCCGCAGAAAGTGGTCAACCCGTGTAGAGCGATTGCCTCGATCGTGTCCTCAGCTCGGTATCCAAAAGACTCGGAGTCCAAGGAGCGCCAGCCTGGCTGCAGGGGATGAGGCTCCAAAGTCATCCTCACCCTACAGCGAAGTACTCGGTGCTTCTCGAACTGCTGCACCGCGTACTGAGGGGGTGTCGTGTATCCGGCCCCCTGAAGTACCTCCCACAAAATGCGGGGAAAGCCCTCTCGTGCAAGCCCGTCAGTGTGGGATAGTGCATTTCCGTCCTCTGAGGATCCGTGGGAAGTCATCTGTGCACGATTAAGCGTAAGTAAAAGAAAAAGAATTATAAAAAGAACAAGAAAAAAAATAAAACTCAGCCTCTTTCTAGTTAAATAAAAAGGCACTGGGGACATAGTTGATTATTATCTTGTTTTTAAGTCCTTACTCAGTTATCCAATTGCTTAATTAAGAATGCATGCATGCTCGTCCTGAACGACCTCACAACAAGATAAAAGGAATAGGGAAGAACTCCCATCCTGTAAAAATGGCCTGTAGGGCCTAATCACTTAGCCACCTAGCTACCCCTTCTATCATCCTAAGGCTTCACGTCCTAGGTCTATCCTGCTCGTCCTACTATCTATCCAACACTGTTTCTACCAAGTTTTATTTTGGAAAAATGATGGTATTCACATTTTATTGATTCCTCTGTGGTGGTACAAGCTCCGATACCAGCTGTGGTGGAACTGCCCGAATTATTCCAACTTAAGTGTCTAAGTCCCGCTTTAAAGGCTAGACCACACTTAAATGGGAATAACCCGTCAATCCCTCGGATCTAGTCCGACACGGCCACTGACAGGATCAAGTACCACAATCTCACTCGCTGGTGAGTCACAGAGCAAATACAATAAAGCATAAAACCATGCATGAAAGAGTATTAAGTTATTACATCATCATGGGAGTTTTGCAAAAGTAGTCATCATTGTTCGAAGTGCAGCGGAATGAAAGTAACGGTAAATAAACAAAGAGATGGGGAAGCCTGTCCCATCACTCCTCATGCACCTCCTCAGCCGAGGCGGGGTCCCACTCGACAGTCCAACCCGGTGGCAAGATGGACGGCCAAGTCACTCCAGCAACCATTTCCTCCAGAGAACCTGTAAAAATTATGCCACAAGCAAGGCTGAGTATACTAATACTCAGCTAGACTTACCCGGTGTGAGGAGTCTACTCCTCTACCTCTAGACATGCAGCTGTTTGGGTGTGGGGTTTGGTTGCCAAAAACACTAGCTGAGTTTCTAAGTCAAGTTTTAACTTTGTCAATTTAAGTGTGACTCTCTTAAGGCTAAAAGTGTACTAGCTACTCATACATAGTAGCAAACATTATTAGCAATCAACATCTTATATCAACTCATCATATTTCCACTTGTTACTCAATGTAGTACAATGGATCAAGCAGTCTCATTAGCTGCTAGAAGCAGACGATTCGAATCGAGTTTTTATCCTTGCAAGGTAAACCTAAACACACGACATGCAGGGGCACTCCGTCCCCACACACATCAACCGTCCCCATCGATTCCCCGTCAGCAGATCAGGGCTCACCGCCTTGGCGTACAATGCCTCACTGACCCCGACTGCCGTCGTGCAGTGACCGCACTTGTACCCACCATAACCGGAATGGGAGACCACGTCTCAGGTCGCGTGAGGGGATATGTCCACTGCCAGGTTCACTCAGGTACTAGGCTTACCAATTTACCATATTTCTCGGCATGTGTTTAGTACGTTCAAACGCTTGACACAAGTATCCACACGTTAATCCTTATTCCAATTTTCATCTCGTAGACCACGCGTCCCCATGGACCCGTGTCCACAGACCATCACCATTCTGTTATCAAAGTGGATACAACCAATTCCTGACCTCGCGCGAGTGCTAGAAAAATCACTCGACTTCTACCGAGATCCTAATTAATAAAGCAGCTACTCGACCTAGCATACTAGTATCCATCTCAAAGGGAATCCTGAGTTCATGCAACTAGGGTTTCAGTCAACTCCTACACTTAAGTGCACAGTACAAGCCTACAAACATTAAGTGCAGTAAAATAGCATATATAACGGTTATGCATAAAACCGGGGCTTGCCTTCCGAAGGAGTGGCAGGCAGGTCCTCTGGTGCAGGCTCTGGTGCTGGGTCCGGGGCTACCTCCTGAGCAGCTCCTTGCTCCGGCACGAGGACGTACTCTCAGTCAGCAAGGTTATAGTCTATCGAATGCAATGAACATGGATGTCATGATTATGCAGGATTAAATAACATTATGCTTAAAAAGAAAACTAAGTTGAGGAGTAACTTAGGGTTTCTTAGCCATGCGGGGCTTCTAGTGGGTTAGGCTTATTACTCTTTAGGCTTAGGTTTTCATTGGGGATAACATAGTGGATTTGTATTGTCTTTATACATTTCAGTGGACAAATTACAAGGGTTTTAGGATGACATTAATTACCATTTTCCTTTTCCTTTCTTTAATTTCTACTTAGGGTTTCTAGTGAGGTTTGAACTACGACAGTGGTGTAATAATTTCCAAAAATTCTGTAAAAATTACAGTGGGTTGCCATTTGCTATTCTAGCCTGTTTTAAGAATTTGAGGCTCCCCAAATAAAGGCTAAGCTTAAGACAAAAAGAATAAAAATTGGGTAAATGGGCCACTTTGTACTACAACTCTTAATTAGGGTGGGTTCTGCCCTAAAGGTTATTTTTGCTAGCATTTAACAGTAATAATAGGCTTCTGTGCCAAAAATCACAGAAAGCTAAGGGGTGGTTATTTAATTATGATTTTTCTAAAGTTTAATGTCAAAAAGGCACTTTCTACTACATTGGTATTTGAAAAATGTCAAACAGCAGATTTCATATTTTTCCTAAGTTCTTAATAACAAAACATTAACTATCCCAAGGGTGGGGGTATTTTCACCTTGGGGTTATTTTTGTAGGGTTTTTCTAAGTTTTCCTTGTTTTATTCAAATAAAAGATATCCCACTTATTTTATACTAAACCAGGGTAGGATAGATTTTTCCAGTGAACTATATTGAATAAGTACCCTAACAAAAATAGGGGTGCCCTCTGGTTCATTATTTAAATCACATTTTCTATTTTTCTTAACCTTAAGCATATTGTAAAATAAGGGGCAAAAACTAACTTAATGGGGTGGACAGAAAGGTTTAACATTTTTAAACAGGTCAATAGGTAGATATACACTTCTCCAAATTTTTCTAACCCTAGTCAAATAGCACAACTATTTTTCTTTCTATTATTGAGCTTTTGGCTAAAACTATAAATAAATCAGAGCTTTAAAGTTTTCTATAGCACCTAGGGGGGTTTTATATTTTTCTTAAGTAGGTTACATTATTTAGAGCCTGACAAAATTGGTTTGACCAAATTTGGATGAACTAAATAGAAGTTATGAATTTTTAAAGTCTCTGTTCAATTTAAAAACAGATTTAATAAGAGTTTCCTGGAAAAACAGTTTACACCGAGGTCTCTGGGTTTAAACTAAATCAACTCGCACAAATCTACCCCTGAGCCACTATTCCCCTAGGTCGCTGACAGTTCAAAACGCCCCCTGACCTTCTCTTCCTCTCACCCGCAGTCCTTCCCCCAATGTAAACAGTACCCGCGGGAAAGAAAAGGGTGGCGCGGCTTACCGGCGGCGAGATAGGTCCGGCGAAGGGCAGGGTTGGCTCGGGGAGACTCTGGCGGACACAGCGAGGTGCGGCTCGACGGCGGGGATGGCCGGAATCGCTCGGTCCACGCGCGCAGGCGGGTGTTCTCGTCGGCGGCGAGTGTACCGGCCAAACCACGGTGATCTGGTTCAATCCAAGGGCACGGTGAGCTTCCTGGGGTAACGTAGAGACCGTGTGCACAAGGAATCGAAGAAAGGTTGAGTGGATTACCCGGTCCACGCACTCCGGCGGGGTTGTGAACTCCGGCGACCGTGGACTGGCCTCTCCGGCGAAGCAGGCTTCGATTCCTTGCTTGGGGAGCTTCACTGAGTTGTGCACACTCGTCTCTGAGGGTTGGATGGGGCTGGGGCAAGCTGGACTGGCCGGTCTACGGCGGCAGTGGCTCAGGTGGCCGCGGACACGCTGCGCACGGGCAAACGGCGGTGAACTGGGCTCCGGTGAGGCTTGAGCGTGCGCGGAAGAGTGTAACCGACGCTTGGGAGGGCTTTATAGGCGCGGGCGCGGGACAGGACGCCGGCTGGCCGTTGGCGCGACGCGGGGCGCGCGCGGGCGTGCTCTGGCAAGCTCAGGGCGCGTCGAACACGTGGAGCTTACAATCTGCCCGTGTTCCACAGCTCACCCAAGTCGCAAACGTGCGAATCTTGGCAAAAATCCGGCGCGAGTCTTTTCCTGGCACCTAGGGCTGTCTCTCATCCGTGAGCTGCCATGGCAGATATGGCCTAGGCAGGGAGATCTCTGGTCGCCAAATCGGGTGTGTCACACTGCCCACCTCGCGACAAAAACCATGCCAAGGCATGTCAAACGTCCAAGTCTCGGCCTCAGCTTTTTCCAGTGGGTGCCTTGGGTGGTATGCCACATTTTTGGTATAGGACATAGGTGGATTTGATGCCAGCTTCGAGGTGAACACAACTGATCTTTAGTGTAGGTATAGTTTTTAACTTAGAGAGAAATAGAGAGCTTTAGCTCTCTCTCCACTTGGAGATTTGAATTGGGGTTTCTCCAGGGGTCTTTTTGCAATATTTCCCTCCCCTAATTGCTGGTTACAAGGTTACTTAAGGTTTGGGTAAATGTTACTCATGTTTTGCACACTTGTTCACTCTCTTTTCCCTCTTATCTAGGGTTTTGGGAGATAGGGTTTAAGAGAGGTCTAGGGTTCTTCTCCCCTCTTATCCAAGGTAGTAAGTGTGCAAGGATTAGAGTAATGCTTTTGGTTACTCACAATCCTTGGTTAACATCTAGCTTTCCAAGGCCCTCATGCTTTTGCTCCTTAAGTTCTTCCACAGGTGCTCATAGCCTTTAGTATCAAGGTGGGTTCTAGCCATGGTAACACCTGGGGTGTTACACCAACCACCAAACCAACCGTTGGGGAGGCTGTCTTTCGATGGGCGCACCGGACAGTCCGGTGCGCCAGCCACGTCACCCAACCATTAGGGTTCTGACGGTTTCGACCGTTGGAGCTCTGACATCTTGGGGCACCGAACAGTTCGGTGCTGCACCGGATAGGCACTGTTCACTGTCCAGTGCGCCTTTTGGCGCTGCTCTGACTCTGCGTGAACTGTCTGCGCACTGTTCACGTTTGCAGGCAACCATTGGAGTTGACCGTTGCGTTCGATAGTCGTTGTTCCACTGGCACACCGGACAATCCGGTGAATTATAGTGGAGCGGCTCCCCAGAAACCCGAAGGTGAACAGTTTGAGTCGATCGCCCCTGGTGCACCGGACACTGTCCGGTGGCACACCGGACAGTCCGATGCGCCAGACCAGGGTTTTCTTCGGTTTCTTTTGCTCCTTTCTTTTGAACCCTAACTTGTATCTTTTTATTGGTTTGTGTTGAACCTTTAGCACCTGTAGAATATATAATCTAGAGCAAACTAGTTAGTCCAATTTGTTTGTGTTGGGTATTCAACCACCAAAATCATTTAGGAAAAGGTTTAAGGCCTATTTCCCTTTCAATCTCCCCCTTTTTGGTGATTGATGCCAACACAAACCAAAGCAAATATATAAGTGCAGAATTGAACTAGTTTGCATAAGGCAAGTGCAAAGGTTGCTTGGAATTAAACCAATTTAAATTTTCACTAAATATGCATGGATTGCTTTCTTTCTTTTAACATTTTGGACCACATTTGCACCACTTGTTTTGTTTTTGCAAATTCTTTTGGAAAATCTTTTCAAAGTCTTTTTGAAAATAGTCAAAGGTACATGAGTAAGATTTCAAGTAGCGTTTTCAAGATTTGAAATTTTCTCCCCCTGTTTCAAATGCTTTTCCTTTGACTTAAACAAAACTCCCCCTGGATGAAATTCTCCTCTTAGTGTTCAAGAGGGTTTTACCAAAAAAGATTTAGATACCAATTGAAAAATCCTCCTTTAAATATATCAATTTGAAATATACTACTTTAAGAAATTTTGAAATTTAGTGGTGGTGCGGTCCTTTTGCTTTGGGCTATATTCTCTCCCCATTTGGCATAAATCGCCAAAAACGGAGACATTTGAGAGCCCTTTTACTTTCTCCCCAATGGTACAAATGAATATGAGTGAAGATTATACCAATTGAGAGTGGAGTGATGGCGAAGGGTAAAATGATACCGATAGAGTGGAGTGGAAGCCTTGTCTTCGCCGAAGACTCCATTTCCCTTTCAATCTACGACTTAGCATAAAAATGCACTTGGAAATACATTAGTCGTAGCAAATGAAAGAGATATGATCAAAGGTATATAAATGAGCTATGTGTGAAAAGTGTCAATCAAAGTTCCGAGAATCAAGTATATTTAGCTCATTCCTATGTTTGGTAAAGGTTTTCTCATCTAATGGTTTGGTAAAGATATCGGCTAATTGTTCTTTGGTGCTAACATAAGCAATCTCGATATCCCCCCTTTGTTGGTGATCCCTCAAAAAGTGATACCGAATGGCTATGTGCTTAGTGCGGCTGTGTTCAACGGGATTATCTGCCATGCGGATAGCACTCTCATTATCACATAGGAGAGGAACTTTGCTCAATTTGTAGCCATAGTCCCTCAGGGTTTGCCTCATCCAAAGTAATTGTGCACAACAATAACCTGCGGCAATATACTCGGCTTCGGCGGTAGAAAGAGCTATTGAGTTTTGTTTCTTTGAAGCCTAAGACACCAAGGATTTCCCCAAAAACTAACAAGTCCCTGATGTGCTCTTCCTATCAATTTTGCACCCTGCCCAATCAGCATTTGAATAACCTATTAAATCAAATGTGGATCCCTTGGGGTACCAGAGACCAAACTTAGGTGTATAAACTAAATATCTCATGATTCTTTTCACGGCCCTAAGGTGAATTTCCTTAGGATCGACTTGGAACCTTGCACACATGCATACGGAAAGCATAATATCCGGTCGAGATGCACATAAATAGAGTAGAGATCCTATCATCGACCAGTATACCTTTTGATCTACGGATTTACCTCCCATGTCGAGGTCGAGATGCCCATTGGTTCCCATGGGTGTCTTTATGGGCTTGGCATCCTTCATTCCAAACTTGGTGAGTATGTCTTGTATGTACTTTGTTTGGCTGATGAAGGTGCCCTCTTGGAGTTGTTTGACTTGAAATCCTAGAAAATACTTCAACTCCCCCATCATAGACATCTCGAATTTTTGAATCATGATCTTACTAAACTCTTCACAAGTTGATTTGTTAGTAGAACCAAATATGATATCATCAACATAAATTTGGCATACAAACAAATCATTTGCAATAGTTTTAGTAAAGAGGGTAGGTTCGGCTTTTCTGACTTTAAAGCCATTAGTGATAAGGAAATCTCTTAGGCATTCATACCATGCTCTTGGGGCTTGCTTGAGCCCATAAAGCGCCTTAGAGAGTTTATAAACATGATTAGGGTACTCACTATCTTCAAAGCCGGGAGGTTGCTCAACATAGACCTCTTCCTTGATTGGTCCATTGAGGAAGGCACTCTTCACGTCCATTTGATAAAGCTTGAAGCCATGGTAAGTAGCATAGGCAAGTAATATACGAATTGACTCAAGCCTAGCTACGGGTGCATAGGTTTCACCGAAATCCAAACCTTCGACTTGTGAGTATCCCTTGGCCACAAGTCGGGATTTATTTCTTGTCACCACACCATACCATGTGGAATACCCACTTGGTTCCTACAATATTTTGGTTAGGACGTGAAACTAAATGTCATACCTCATTCCTTGTGAAGTTTTTGAGCTCCTCTTGTATTGCCAACACCCAATCCGAATCTCTTAATGCATCTTCCAGCCTGTATGGCTCAATATAAGACACAAAAGAGTAATGTTCACAAAAATGTGCGACTCGAGATCGAGTAGTTACCCCCTTATGAATGTCACCGAGAATTGAGTTCACGGGGTGATCTCTTTAAATCGCTTGGTGGACTCTTGGGTGTGGCGGTCTTTGACCCTATACTTCTTGATCATCTTCTTTGTCTTGATTATTGTCATCTCCCCCTTGATCATTATCCTCCTCTTGAGGTGGCTCATCCTCTTGATCTTCATTTTCATCATCTTGAGCTTGATCCTCATCTTAGGTTGGTGGAAATGCTTGTATGGAAGATGACGGTTGATCTTGTGCTTGAGTAGGCTCTTCGGATTCCTTAGGACACACATCCCCAATGGACATGTTCCTTAGAGCGACGCATGGAGCCTCTTCATCATCTAGCTCATCAAGATCAACTTGCTCTACTTGAGAGCCATTAGTCTCATCAAACACAATGTCACAAGAAACCTCAACTAATCCAGTGGATTTGTTGAAGACTCTATATGCCCTTGTGTTTGAGTCATAACCAAGTAAAAAAACCTTCTACAGTCTTAGGAGCAAATTTAGATTTTCTACCTCTTTTAACAAGAATAAAACATTTGCTACCAAAGACTCTAAAATATGAAACATTGGGCTTTTTACCGGTGAGGAGTTCATATGATGTCTTCTTGAGGATTCGATGAAGGTAGAGCCGGTTGATGGAGTAGCAGGTGGTGTTAATCGCCTTAGCCCGAAACCGGTCCGGAGTCTTGTACTCATCAAGCATGGTCCTCGCCATGTCTAGTAGAGTTCTATTCTTCCTATCCACTACACCATTTTGCTAAGGTGTGGAGGGAGAAGAGAACTCATGCTTAATGCCCTCATCCTCAAGGAAGCCTTCAATTTGAGACTTCTTGATCTCCATCCCGTTGTCGCTTCTTATTTTCTTGATCCTTAATCCGAACTCAATTTGAGCCTGTTTCAAGAATCTCTTTAAGGTCTCTTGGGTTTGTGATTTTTTCTGCAAAAAGAACACCCAAGTGAAGCGAGAATAATCATCCATAATTACAAGACAATACTTACTCCTGTCGATGCTTATGTAAGCAATCGGGCCGAATAAATCTATGTGGATTAGCTCAAGCGGCCTGTCGGTCATCATGATGTTCTTGTGTGGATGTTGGGTACCAACTTGCTTCCCTGCTTGACATGCGCTACAAACTTTGTTTTTCTCAAAATGAACATTTGTTAGTTCCAAAATGTGTTCTCCCTTTAGAAGCTTGTGAAGATTCTTCATCCCAACATGGGCTAGTCGGCAATGCCAGAGCCAACCCATATTACTCTTAGCAATTAAGCAAGTATCAAGTTCAGCTCTATTAAAATCAACTAAGTATAGCTGACCCTCCAATTCTCCCTTAAATGCTACTGATTCATCACTTCTTCTAAAGACAGTAACACCTATATCTGTAAAAAGAGAGTTGTAACCCATTTTGCATAATTGAGAAATTGAAAGCAAGTTATAATCTAAAGAATCTACAAGAAAAATATTGGAAATAGAATGGTCAGGAGATATAGCAATTTTACCAAGTCCTTTGACCAAACCTTGATTTCCATCCCCAAATGTGATAGCTCTTTAGGGATCTTGGTTTTTCTCATAGGAGGAGAACATCCTTTTCTCCCATATCATGTGGTTTGTGCACCCGCTATCAATTATCCAACTTGAGCCCCCGGATGCATAAACCTACAAAACAAGTTTAGGCCTTATTCTTAGGTACCCAAACGGTCTTGGGTCCTTTCACATTAGAAACAAGCACCTTGGGTACCCAAACACAAGTCTTTGAGCCCTTGTGTTTGGCCCCAACATATTTGGCAACTACTTTGCCTAATTTGTTAGTTAAAACATAAGATGCATCAAAAGTCTTAAATGAAACATTAGGTTCATTTGATGCAGTAGGAAATTTCTTTTTAGGCATTTTAACATGGGTAGAATGCATAGAACTAGATGTCTCATTCTTATACATAAAAGCATGATGAGAACCAGAATGAGACTTCCTAGAATGAATTCTCCTAATTTTATACTCGGGATAACCAGCAGGATGTAAAATATAGCCCTCGTTATCCTGAGCCATGGGAGCCTTACCCTTAACAAAATTAGACAATTTCTTGGGGGCATTAAGCTTGACATTGCTTCCCTGTTGGAAACCAATGACATCCTTAATGCTAGGGCATCTCCCATTATAGAGCATGCTATTAGCAAATTTAAATTTTTCATTTTCTATCTCATGCTTATTGATTTTACTAGTTAGTTGTGCTATGTGATCATTTTGTTGTTTAATTAAAGTTAGGTGATCATGAATAGCATCAACATTAATGTCTCTACATCTAGTGCAAATAGAAATATGTTCAACAGTAGAAGTAGAGGGCTTGCAAGATCTTAATTCCTCTATCTTAACATATAAAGTATCATTCTCATTTTTAAGACAGGAAATAGAATTATTGCAAACATTCAAATCCTTAGCCTTAGCAATTAATTTATAATTCTCAATCTTAAGGCTAGAAATTGATTCATTCAATTTGTCAATCTTAGCAATTAAACTAGCATTATCCTTTTTGAGATTGGCAATTGAATCATCACAAACATTTCTCTTTTCAACCTTAGCGATGAAATTAGCATTTTCAATTCTAAGGTTGGAGATAGTGTCATGGCAAATACTAAGCTCACTAGTTAATTTTTCACATTTCTCTATTTCCTGAGCATAAGCATTCTTTACCTTAACATGCTTTTTGTTTTCCTTAATAAGGAATTCCTCTTAGCTATCCAAAAGTTCATCCTTCTCATGAATAGCACCTATCAATTCATTTAGTTCTTTCCTTTTGTTGCATGTTAAGGTTGGGAAAAAGACTAAGCAAATCATCCTTATCTTCACTAGAGCTACCCTCATCACTAGATGTTGTATATTTAGTGGAGGCTCTAGATTTTACCTTCTTCTTTTTGCCGTCCTTTGCCATGAGGCACTTGTGGCCGACGTTGGCGAAGAGGAGGCCCTTGTTAATGGCGATGTTGGCGGCGTCCTTGTCGGAGGAGTCGGTGGAGCTCTCATCGGAGTCCCATTCCCGACATTGAAAGGGAAATTGGGTCAAACCTTTTCCTAAATAATTTTGGTGGTTGAAATGCCCAACACAAATAATTGGACTAACTAGTTTGCTCTAGTTGATCATTTCACAGGTGCATAAGTTCATCTACAACTATTCTAAATCGACTGTCCAGAAGTTTTTTGGAAAAACAGACCAAGCACGGACCGTCCGGGCCATTGCGGCAGACCGTCCGCGACACCAGGATGACCCTCGGACAGAACCAATGCAAAAATCCAAGTCTACACTACGGACCGTCCGGAGGAAAAGCAAGCACCGTCCGAGACCACGCGCGGACCGTCCAGCCTCAAGCGCGGACCGTCCGGTCGGTGAAAAACTGAAAAAACCCGAAGGTGACGGGTTCGGTAAAATGAATTATAGCGTCCTCGCAGACCGTCCAGGGTGCACGACCGGACTGTTCGCGACTGCCTTTATCTGACATCTGACGACGCATTAAATGCAAAATAGCCGTTGATATAGCCGTTACTGCTGACCATTGAGTTTTCAGCTGTTGATGTGCAGGGCCAGACCGTCCGGACCAGGGCCGCGGACCGTCCGCGGTTGGCAGAATTGGAGCAACGGCTAGGAAGTGGTTGGTGGCTATAAATACAACACCAACCACCTCCATTCAAAACACCCAAGCATTCCAACGTTCAACATTAAATACAAGAGCTAGCAATCCATTCCAAGACACAATCAAAGCCTCCAATCTCTCCAAGTTCCACAATTGAGACAAGTGATCATTAGTGATTAGTGGCTTGAGAGAAAGAGTGATTTGTGTGTTATTTGTCGCTCTTGTCGCTTGGATTTCGCAATCGTGCTTTCTTCTTCCCCATTCTTATTCTCAAGCACTTGTAATCAAAGCAAAAGACACTAAGTTTATAGTGGTCCTTGTGGGGGTCTAAATGACCCATTTGATTAAGGAGAAAGCTCACTTGGTCTAGGTGACTGTTTGAGAGAGGGAAAGGGTTGAAAGAGACCCAGTCTTTGTGACCACCTCAACGGGGACTAGGTTCTTTGGAACCGAACCTCGATAAAACAAATCATCGTGTTCATCCGCTTTATTTCTTGGTTCATTTGTTTTCCCTCTCTTTCAGACTCGGATTTAATTCTAACGCTAACCCCGGCTTGTAGTGTATGCTTAAGTTTATAATTTTTAGATTTCCTATTCACCCCCCTCTAGGCGACTTTCAATTGGTATCAGAGCTTGGTACTTCATTAGAGTCTAACCACTCAAAGTGATATCGGGAGCATCCGCCAAGAGGGAGATCGGGACTGGCGGCGACAAGTCCGCAAGCTCGGGAAGAACCCACTCAAGGGAGTCCGGCCACAAGCACAAAGAGTGCAAAGCCCAAAATTGGTATAAGAAAAAAAAATAAATGAATAAATAAATAAATTTATAAGTTGGTGTTTTGGGGATTCTTTAAGTTCCTTTTTTATTTCTCTTTGCATACTCAACTAATGGCATTAAATTATGCAAATAACAAATAAATAAAGAAATGTGTATCTCATGCTGGTGATATTTCTGTGATGCATTTTATTTGAATCAAGGAATCATAATTTAAATTGACCCCAACTTATAAATAAAACATATATATATAAAGGGAATTCTAATAAAGTCATTCCTTTCTTCCCTAATTAAACAATAGGGAGAAGAATATTCTTAATGCAAACGGTAGAGTTTAAATTCATATTAGGATTATGTTTGATTTTTGGAATCTGAAATCCAAAATAGAATTTGAATTTGGTTTGAATACTAGAAATTGGAATTTAAAAACAAAGCAGAAAATTCATAAAAGAAAAGAATCAAATCAGTGTTTGGGCTTCAACTTCGATGGCTGGGCCATCTCATTCTTTTCCTCCTCTCCACCACGCAGCCTAGCTAACCTAAACCCTAGGCCCATCGGCGCCCGTCAGCTCCACTACAGCCGCCACCCGTATTCCCTTCGCGTACCGCCCGCGGCGCTTAGGTGTGGATCCTACATGTCAGCCACCCATCGTATGTCCCTAGTCGCGCGTGTACCTTTCATTTTGCCACCGACCAATGGGGTCGCGCTGTCAGCATTATCTTCCTCGCTCGGGCGAGATAGTCCATGGCCACGCGAATCACGGCAACAAACTGTGCCAATCCCTGCTGGAGTCCGCGCACCTGGGCAAATCGCAACCACCTGTGACCTACCTAACCCAGGGATATAAAAACGGGAGCGCCGCCGCTACTCGTTCTGAACGCGCTGGGGGAAATCGTGTGCAGGGGGGCAGAGAATTAGCCACCGTTCGGGTTTTGCTCGCTGGCGTTCAGTCTGGGGAACTCTTGGGGTTTCTTCGCGGGAGACCAACACGGCTAGACGCGACTGTGGTTGTTCAGGACAGGGAATCCTCGAAGTTGTTTGAATTGCTCATCAGAGGAGCCTCCTGCCGCTGAACATTGGGACGCCGTGGCCAACACATCTGCCCACTTATCTACCGGTAAGGAATCCACTGACGCGTTCGCCTCCTCTTCCACTTTGATTTGAACGAAGTCGCGTTAGCTGCGGTATAATAGAATGCGGGGCCAATGTCCTCCAACAATGGCGCCGCTACAAGTAGGCTCACCACCAACCGGAGTGAACAGGGGAGAGAGGAGAGAGTAAAGGGATGCCCCTGATCGTCGATCTTCTGTTTAACGGCCAGGATTAAGCGAGGCATACCCCTTCGCGTGAGTCGATCCAGACCATGGGATGTCTGGTGAATGCGTAGGATTAGATCAGGGAGGTTTTGAATTGTGGCCATTGATTTTGGATCTGGCGGTCCATATCGTGTACTGGTTCATAATGAAGCACGTGTAATCTGCGCCGTTGATCCTGCATCCAGCGGTGTCCATTGTCTGATACCCTTTTGGCTTGGCGACTTTGCATAAGAGCCCTCCTAAAATTAGTTAACCAACTCGCCGTCCATCTGTGGGTTAATCTGAGTCTAGAGAATGTTTCTAAGTTGGCCCCTGTACTATATAGAATTTGATGTGTAGTCCAGAAGGAAATAAAAATAGGAAATTAATTATAGAAATCGATTTTTAATACAAAACAATTTCAGAAACCTGTATAATTCATATTAAATCCATGTTAATTCCAAATTGAGTCATTCCAGAGACATTAATTTTATTTTCATATTGTTTATCACTTAGTAAATTTGTTTGGCCATGAAACATGAACTAAAATTATTCACATGAGTTATGCAATTGTAGGTACTCAATAACTTCGGAAATTCATTATTTAATAACCGTAAAACCAAATTTAGTGATTCTTGTTCCTATGATCTCATTACACAGCGTAGAATATTATTACGCAGTTTATTCTTATGTTTGGTGTGATGTTAATTTTGCCCATACCATGTTTGTTTGTATTGCTACGACTAGCGTGAGTCACGAGTCACCTGAAGAGCAAGTTGGTACGTGGAATCTCAAGTGCCAAGCAAGTTGTGCCCTTGATCACTTCTTTTACCCACTCATGTTCTAATTAATCATAATGATCTGCATAGGTTAATTTTGATGGGACCTAATAGGTTACCCTAGTTTGTCTATCTTTATGCCTTGTTTACCACTGAACTTTTTGGGTAGTACTTGCTAGTGCTATATGTGGTTTTGGGCATTGAGATACACATTATTCATGATTATACTTTTGTTATTAGTTGTTATTTACTGTTCATGATAAGATCATTATGTTAATTGGAACATGGAGCGACCACCCGGGAAAATAGTGCTACCACAAGGGTTTAATGGGACGCCCTTGGCTGATTAATTAGGAAAGCTAGTGGAAGACTACCTTACCTGAAAGGGGCAAGGGAAGTAGGGGAGTGGTCAGTGTGGGGAGGTCCTTGGTTGATTTTGCTGCGATGGCGGTCAGGCGAGGGATCCCTGCATTGGAGCTTCCTATAAACTGTAGCGGATTTTCTGAAGCTAGTGGAACTTTGTAAAGGCCTCATAGTGTTACCCTGCCTCGCTTCCTTGGTAGAGGTGTATGGGGCCCGTACAACCCCATGGCAAATGGGTAACATGACTTGTGGGTAAAGATGTGCAACATCTGCAAAGTGTAAAACTGGTATACTAGCCGTGCTCACGGTCATGAGCAGCTCAGACCCTCACATGATTAATTTATGGAACTTAAATTCAATTTGTCATATGCATTACATCGCAGGTGATGTTGTTACTTTTGTTCTACTACTTAATTGGGTTGGTATTTACTTATACTTAGTAATTGCTAATAAAATTTTGACCAACTTTAAAAGCAATGCTCAGCTTCAACCATCTCCGTTGGTAAGCCTTACACTTCACATGAGCTCCCATGTTTGGCGAGTTCATGCACATTATTCCCCACAACTTGTTGAGCAATGAACGTATGTGAGCTCACTCTTGCTGTCTCACACCCCCCACAGGTCAAGAACAGGTAACACAGGATGAGACGCATGGAGGATGCTCTGATGAGTTCGTGAGAGGTCTAGGCCGTCGTCTCCCAGTCAACTTTGGGTTGCTGGACCGTTGTCTCCTTATAATGTAATTATTTATTTATTTTGTACATAACTCCTATTATATAGTAAAGATGTGACATTCGATCCTGTCCCATGATTCATCATATGTGTGAGACTTGGTCCTAGCACACCTTGTGATTATGTTCGTGCCCGGGTCTTGGTGCCCCGAAACCCGGGTGTGACAGAAGTGGTATCAAAGGAAAGTTGACTATAGGACGAAACCTAGATAGAACTGGACAACCAATACTTACTTACCTTTGCTACTGTGATTCTTTTCTAAACTTTCCTTAATCTTTTCTCATCTATTTCTGCTTTACTCTGATTATCCTTACCTTTTCTTTTCTAAAGACAAAAGTGGATTTCACACTTTGAAATCCTGTGTCTAAAGTGACCTTTAGGAATAGGAGACCTAATCTTAGGAACAAAAACAAAACTATTTTTATAAGTGTCTATGTATTTGAATGTTTGTTCTTATGATACTTGTCTGATTTGGATCTTTGATTGAGTGTGATGAGTTGTGGAGTAATATCCACAATTGCATCTACATATACATATAGGCGTAAAAAATATATTTATAAGATAACCAGTCAACCTAGATTATTCCCCATGAAAATATCTAGCCTAACAATGTCTATCTCATCTGAAAAGATTCTATCCTAGACTCAAAGATCCATCTTATCTCAAAAAATTCTACCTTATCCTTATGGATTCATCTTGTCCTAATTAGCATATTTATCCCACTCTAGAATAACAACCATGATCTAATCCAAAATTTATTTAGATCTTATCTAGTCTAAAATAGTTATATCAATTTATTTAGATCTGATCCAATCTAATAGGTTAACCTAACCTAACGAAGTCTAACCTTAAGTTGAGCTAACCTACGGACAGTCACTTCACCAGTTGATAGTGGTAAAATAAATGCGACTCTGCTGCTATAGAACATGTTCTAACCCAACCAATAGAGTCATGATGGATTGCATAATCTGTCTGTCCCCACCCAACACCAAACAAGAGTTTGACCTACATCATGTAGTCTATCTCACCCATATTAACCATATTTCCTAACCCCGATGATATACACTAACCTCAAATCAATGAGACCAAGACCGAAGAAGAAAAGATCAAGATCAACACGGAAGGATATAACAGTCTCTCAAGATGAATCAAGACTTAAACTTTCGGACGAAGGCTTTTCCTCACCATAATCTTTCTTACCTCAACCTGTCCGGCTTATATCATACATAATAAGTACATGGATACCTATGCTCTCCTAATCACCCACTATTGAATATAAAAAATGAGACTCAGAATTATTGAAACAATTATAGACTAGAAGCTGAATTACAAACCAATCCTTCTGCATCCCCTTTCTTACAAATCTCGAGGACGAGATTTCTGTTAAGGGGGTAGGATTTGTAAAGCCTAAAATTGGTATAAGAAAAAATATATAATAAATGAATAAATAAATAAATTTATAAGTTGGTGTTTTGGGGATTCCTTGAGTTCCTTTTTTATTTCTCTTTGCATACTCAACTAATGGCATTAAATTATGCAAATAACAAATAAATAAAGAAATGTGTATCTCATGCTGGTGATATTTCTGTGATGCATTTTATTTGAATCAAGGAATCATAATTTAAATTGACCCCAACTTATAAATAAAACATATATATAAAGGGAATTCTAATAAAGTCATTCCTTTCTTCCCTAATTAAACAATAGGGAGAAGAATATTCTTAATGCAAACGGTAGAGTTTAAATTCATATTAGGATTATGTTTGATTTTTGGAATCTGAAATCCAAAATAGAATTTGAATTTGGTTTGAATACTAGAAATTGGAATTTAAAAACAAAGCAGAAAATTCATAAAAGAAAAGAATCAAATCAGTGTTTGGGCTTCAACTTCCATGGCTGGCCCATCACATTCTTTTCCTCCTCTCCACCGCACAGCCCAGCTAACCTAAACCCTAGGCCCATTAGCGCCCGTCAGTTCCACTGCAGCCGCCACCCGTATTCCCTTCGCGTACCGCCCGCGGCGCTTACGTGTGGATCCTACATGTCAGCCACCCATCGTATGTCCCTAGCCGCGCGTGTACCTTTCATTTTGCCACCGACCAATGGGGTCGCGCTGTCAGCATTATCTTCCTCGCTCGGGCGAGATGGTCCATGGCCACGCGAATCACGGTAACAAACTGTGCCAATCCCTGCTGGAGTCCGCGCACCTGGGCAAATCGCAACCACCTGTGACCTGCCTAACCCAGGAATATAAAAACGGGCGCGCCGCCGCTACTCGTTCTGAACGCGCCGGGGGAAATCGTGTGCAGGGGGCAGAGAATTAGCCACCGTTCAGGTTTTGCTCGCTGGCGTTCAGTCTGGGGGAACTCTTGGGGTTTCTTCGCGGGAGACCAACACGGCTAGACGCGACTGCGGTTGTTCTGGACAGGGAATCCTCGAAGTCGTTTGAATTGCTCATCAGAGGAGCCTCCTGCCGCTGAACATTGGGACGCCGTGGCCAACACATCTGCCCACTTATCTACCGGTAAGGAATCCACTGACGCGTTCGCCTCCTCCTCCACTTTGATTTGAACGAAGTCGCGTTAGCTGTGGTATAATAGAATGCGGGGCCAATGTCCGCCAACAATGGCGCCGCTGCAAGTAGGCTCACCACCAGCCGGAGTGAACAGGGGAGAGAGGAGAGAGTGAAGGGATGCCCCTGATCGTCGATCTTCTGTTTAACGGCCAGGATTAAGCGAGGCATACCCCTTCGCGTGAGTCGATCCAGACCATGGGATGTCTGGTGAATGCGTAGGATTAGATCAGGGAGGTTTTGAATCGTGGCCATTGATTTTGGATCTGGCGGTCCATATCGTGTACCTGTTCATAATGAAGCACGTGTTATCTGTGCCGTTGATCCTGCATCCAGCGGTGTCCATTGTCTGATACCCTTTTGGCTTGGCGACTTTGCATAAGAGCCCTCCTAAAATTAGTTAACCAACTCGCCGTCCATCTGTGGGTTAATCTGAGCCTAGAGAATGTTTCTAAGTTGGCCCCTGTACTATATAGAATTTGATGCGTAGACCAGAGGGAAATAAAAATAGGAAATTAATTATAGAAATCGATTTTTAATACAAAACAATTTCTGAAACCTGTATAATTCATATTAAATCCATGTTAATTCCAAATTGAGTCATTCCAGAGACATTAATTTTGTTTTAATATTGTTAATCACTTAGTAAATTTGTTTGGCCATGAAACATGAACTAAAATTATTCACATGAGTTATGCAATTGTATGTACTCAATAACTTCGGAAATTCATTATTTAATAACCGTAAAACCAAATTTAGTGATTCTTGTTCCTATGATCTCATTACACAGCGTAGAATATTATTACGCAGTTTATTCTTATGTTTGATGTGATATTAATTTTGCCCATACCATGTTTGTTTGTATTGCTACGACTAGCGTGAGTCACGAGTCACCTGAAGAGCAAGTTGGTACCTGGAATCTCAAGTGCCAAGCAAGTTGTGCCCATGATCACTTCTTTTACCCACTCATGTTCTAATTAATCATAATGATCTGCATAGGTTAATTTTGATGGGACCTAATAGGTTACCCTAGTTTGTCTATCTTTATGCCTTGTTTACCACTAAACTTTTTGGGTAGTACTTGCTAGTGCTATATGTGGTTTTGGGCATTGAGATACACATTATTCATGATTATACTTTTGTTATTAGTTGTTATTTACTGTTCATGATAAGATCATTATGTTAATTGGAACATGGAGCGACCACCCGGGAAAACAGTGCTACCACAAGGGTTTAATGGGACGCCCTTGGCTGATTAATTAGGAAAGCTAGTGGAAGACTACCTTACCTGAAAGGGGCAAGGGTAGTAGGGGAGTGGTCAGTGTGGGGAGGTCCTTGGTTGATTTTGCTGCGATGGCTGTCAGGCGAGGGATCCCTGCATTGGAGCTTCCTATAAACTGTAGCGGGTTTTCTAAAGCTAGTGGAACTTTGTAAAGGCCTCGTAGTATTACCCTGCCTCGCTTCCTTGGTAGAGGTGTATGGGGCCCATACAATCCCGTGGCAAATGGGTAACATGACTTGTGGGTAAAGATGCGCAACCTCTGCAGAGTGTAAAACTGGTATACTAGTCGTGCTCACGGTCATGAGCAGCTCAGACCCTCACATGATTAATTTATGGAACTTAAATTCAATTTGTCATATGCATTGCATCGCAGGTGATGTTGTTACTTTTGTTCTACTACTGAATTGGGTTGGTATTTACTTATACTTAGTAATTGCTAATAAAATTTTGACCAACTTTAAAAGCAATGCTCAGCTTCAACCATCTCCGTTGGTAAGCCTTACACTTCACATGAGCTCCCATGTTTGGCGAGTTCATGCACATTATTCCCCACAACTTGTTGAGCAATGAACATATGTGAGCTCACTCTTGCTGTCTCACACCCCCCACAGGTCAAGAACAGGTACCACAGGATGAGGCGCATGGAGGATGCTGTGATGAGTTCGTGAGAGGTCTAGGCCGTCGTCTCCCAGTCAACTTTGGGTTGCTGGACCGTTGTCTCCTTATAATGTAATTATTTATTTATTTTGTACAGAACTCCTATTATATAGTAAAGATGTGACATTCGATCCTGTGCCATGATTCATCATATGTGTGAGACTTGGTCCTAGCACACCTGGTGATTATGTTCGCGCCCGGGTCTTGGTGCCTCGAAACCCGGGTGTGACAAAGAGGAATCCTCTTCCTCCATCAAGACACAACGGAAAGGTGACAAGAAGAAGAAGATGAAGAAAGTGGTCTACTACGAGACTGAATCTTCGTCACCTTCCACCTCCGGGTCTGAATCGGCATCCACCACTTCTAAGCGCCATGAGCGCAAGAAGTATAGTAAGATGCCCCTCCGCTATCCTCGCATTTCCAAACGCACTCCATTACTTTTTGTCCCATTAAGCAAACCACCGGTTTTTGACGGTGAAGATTATTCTATGTGGAGTGATACAATGAGGCATCACCTAACCTCACTCCACAAAAGCATATGGGATATTGTTGAATATGGAGCGCAGGCACCGAAGGAAGGGGACAAGGACTATGATTCGGAGGAGGTAGAGCAAATCCGGCACTTCAACTCCCAAGCCACTACTATACTCCTCGCCTCTCTAAGTCGAGAGGAGTATAATAAAGTGCAAGGGTTGAAGAGTGCCATAGAGATTTGGGATGTGCTCAAGACCCCGCATGAAGGAGATGAGGTGACCAAGATCACCAAGCGGAAAACGATCGAGGGGAGCTCGGTCGATTCATGCTCAACCAAGGGGAGGAGCCATAAGCCATGTACAACTGGCTCAAGACCTTGGTGAATCAAGTGCACAACCTCGGGAGCACAAAATGGGATGACCATGAAATGGTCAAGATTATTCTTAGATCACTCGTTTTTCTTAACCCTACGCAAGTTCAATTAATTCGTGGCGATCCTAGATACAAGCTAATGTCTCCCGAGGAGGTCATAGGAAAGTTTGTGAACTTTGAAGTGATGATCAAAGGCTCCAAACAAATCATCGAGCGAGGCGCCACCTCCACACCCGAGGTGCAACCCGTCACATTCAAAGCAACGGAGGAGAAGAAAGAAGAGTCTACATCAAGTAGGCTCCCCATCGACGCCTCCAAGCTCGACTACGAGGAAATGGCGCTCATCATCAAGAGCTTCCGCCATATCCTCAAGCAAAGGAGGGGGAAAGATTACAAGCCCTGCTCCAAGAAAGTTTGCTACAAGTGTGGTAAGCCCGGTCATTTTATTGCTAAATGTCCATTATCAAGTGATAGTGACAGGGGCGACGACAAGAAGGGGAGAAGGAAGGAAAAGAAGAAGTACTACAAGAAGAAGGGCGGTAATGCCCATGTGTGTCGGGAATGGGACTCCGATGAGAGCTCCACCGGCTCCTCCTCCGACGAGGACGCCGCCAACATCACCGTCAACAAGGGTCTCCTCTTCCCCAACCTCGGCCACAAGTGCCTCATGGCAAAGGACGGCAAAAAGAAGAAGGTAAAATCTAGAGCTTCCACTAAATATGCAACATCTAGTGATGAGGCTAGCTCTAGTGATGATGTGGATGATTTGCTTACACTTTATGCCAACCTAAACATGCAACAAAAGGAAAAATTGAATGAATTAATTAGTGCTATTCATGAGAACGATGAACTCTTGGATAGCCAAGAGGACTTCCTTATTAAGGAAAATATAAAGCATGTTAAGGTTAAAAATGCTTATGCTCAGGAAGTAGAAAAATGTGAAAAGTTAACTAGTGAGCTTAGCATTTGCCATGACACTATCTCCAACCTTAGAAATGAGAATGCTAAATTAATTGCTAAGGTTGAGAAGTTAAATGTTTGTGATGATTCTCTTGTCAACCTCAAAAATGATAATGCTAGTTTGATTTCTAAAATTGACAAGTTAAAAGAATCACTTTCTAGCCTTAAGATTGAGAATGATAATTTAATTGCTAAGGCTAAGGATTTAAATGTTTGCAATGTTTCTATTTCCAATCTTATAAATGAGAATGCCATGTTACATGCTAAGATTGATGAATTAAATACTTGCAAACCCTCTACATCTAGTGTTGACCATGTTACTATTTGTACTAGATGTAGAGACATTAATGTTGATGCTATTCATGATCACCTAGCTTTAATTAAACAACAAAATGATCACATAGCACAACTAACTAGCAAAATTAATGAGCATGAGATTGAAAATGAAAATTTTAAATTTGCTAGAAGTATGCTTTATAATGGGAGACGCCTTGGCATTAAGGATGGCATTGGCTTCCAATAGGGAGACAATGTCAAGCTTAATGCCCCCAAGAAATTGTCTAATTTTGTTAAGGGTAAGGCTTCCATAGTTCAGGATAACGAGGGCTATATTTTATATCGTGCTGGTTATCCCGAACATAAGATTAGGAGAATTCATTCTATGAAGTCTCACTCTGGCTCTCATCATGTTTTTATGTATAAGAGTGAGGCATCTAGTTCTAGGCAATCCACTCATGTTAAATTGCCTAAAAAGAAATCTCCTATTACATCAAATGAACCTAATGTTTCATTTAAGACTTTTGATGCTTCTTATGTGCTCACTAACAAATCAGGCAAAGTAGTTGCCAAATATGTTGGGGGCAAACACAAGGGTTCCAAGACTTGTGTTTGGGTACCCAAGGTGCTTGTTTCTAATGTCAAAGGACCCAAGACCGTTTGGGTACCTAAGAACAAGGCCTAAACTTGTTTTGTAGGTTTATGCATCAGGGGGCTCAAGTTGGATAATTGATAGCGGGTGCACAAACCACATGACTCAGGAGAAAAGGATGTTCTCCTCCTATGAGAAAAACAATGATCCCCAAAGAGCTATCACATTCGGGGACAGAAATCAAGGTTTGGTCAAAGGACTTGGTAAAATTGCTATATCACTTGACCATTCTATTTCCAATGTTTTTCTTGTAGATTCTTTGGATTACAATCTGCTTTCTGTTTCTCAATTATGTAAAATGGGCTACAACTGTCTTTTTATAGATTTAGGTGTTACTGTCTTTAGAAGAAGTGATGATTCAGTAGCATTTAAGGGAGTATTAGAGGGTCAGCTATACTTAGTTGATTTTAATAGAGCTAAACTCGATACTTGCTTAATTGCTAAGACTAATATGGGTTGGCTCTGGCATCGCCGACTAGCCCACGTTGGGATGAAGAATCTTCACAAGCTTCTAAAGGGAGAACATATTTTGGGACTAACAAATGTTTATTTTGAGAAAGACAGGGTTTGTAGCGCATGTCAAGCAGGGAAACAAGTTGGTGTTCATCATCCACACAAGAACATCATGACGACCGACAGATCGCTTGAGCTACTCCACATGGATCTATTCGGCCTGATCGCTTACATAAGCATCAGCGGGAGTAAGTATTGTCTTGTAATTGTGGATGTTTATTCTCGCTTAACTTGGGTGTTCTTTTTGCAGGATAAATCTCAAACCCAAGAGACCTTAAAGGGATTCTTGAGACGGGCTCAAAATGAGTTCGGCTTAAGGATAAAAAAGATTAGAAGCGACAATGGGACGGAGTTCAAGAACTCTCAAATAGAAGGCTTTCTTGAGGACGAGGGCATCAAGCATGAGTTCTCTTCTCCCTACACACCACAACAAAATGGTGTAGTGGAGAGGAAGAATAGAACTCTACTTGACATGGCGAGGACCATGCTTGATGAGTACAAGACTTCGGACCGGTTTTGGGCGGAAGCAATCAACACCGCTTGCTACACCATCAACCATCTCTACCTTCACTGAATCCTCAAGAAGACATCTTATGAACTCCTAACTAGTAAAAAGCCTAATGTTTCATATTTTAGAGTCTTTGGTAGCAAATGTTTTATTCTTGTTTAAAGAGGTAGAAAATCTAAATTTGCTCCTAAGGCTGGAGAAGGCTTTTTACTAGGATATGATTCAAACACAAGGGCATATAGAATCTTTAACAAATCCACTGGACTAGTTGAAGTTTCTTATGACATTGTGTTTGATGAGACTAACGGCTCCCAAGTGGAGAAAGTTGATCTTGATGAGCTAGATGATGAAGAGGCTCCATGCATCGCGCTAAGGAACATGTCCATTGGGGATGTGTGTCCTAAGGAATCCGAAGAGACTCCACAAGCATAAGATCAACCTTCATCTTCCATGCAAGCATCTCCACCAACCCAAGATGAGGATCAAGCTCAAGATGATGAAAATGAAGATCAAGAAGAGCCACCTGAAGAGGAGGACAATGATCAAGGGGGAGATGCTAATGATCAAGACAAGGAAGATGATCAGGGTCCAAGACCGCCTCACCCAAGAGTCCACCAAGTGATAAAACGAGATCACCCTGTGAACTCCATCCTCGGCGATATTCATAAGGGGGTAACCACTCGATCTCGTGTCGCTCATTTTTGTGAACATTACTCTTTTGTGTCTTCTATTGAGCCATACAGGGTGGAAGATGCACTAAGAGATTCGGATTGGGTGTTGGCAATGCAAGAGGAACTCAACAACTTCACGAGGAATGAGGTATGGCATCTCATTCCATGTCCTAACCAAAATGTTGTAGGAACCAAGTGGGTATTCCGCAACAAGCAAGATGAGCATGGTATGGTGACAAGGAACAAAGCCCGACTTGTGGCCAAGGGATATTCACAAGTCGAAGGTTTGGATTTCAGTGAAACCTATGCACCCATAGCTAGGCTTGAGTCAATTCGTATATTACTTGCCTATGCTACTTACCATGGCTTTAAGCTCTATCAAACGGACGTGAAAAGTGCCTTCCTCAATGGACCAATCAAGGAGGAGGTCTATGTTGAGCAACCTCCCGGCTTTGAAGACAGTGAGTACCCTAATCATGTTTACAAACTCTCTAAGGCGCTTTATGGGCTCAAGCAAGCCCCAAGAGCATGGTATGAATGCCTAAGAGATTTTTTTATCACTAATGGCTTCAAAGTCGGCAAAGCCGATCCTACTCTCTTTACTAAGACAATTGCAAATGATTTGTTTGTATGCCAAATTTATGTTGATGATATCATATTTGGGTCTACTAACAAATCTACTTGTGAAGAGTTTAGTAGGATTATGATTCAAAAATTCGAGATGTCTATGATGGGGGAGTTGAAGTATTTTCTAGGATTTCAAGTGAAGCAACTCCAAGAAGGCACCTTCATCAGCCAAACTAAGTACATTCAAGACATACTCACGAAGTTTGGAATGAAGGATGCCAAGCCCATCAAGACACCCATGGGAACCAATGGGCATCTCGACCTCAACACGGGAGGTAAATCCATAGATCAAAAGGTATACCGGTCGATGATAGGATCTTTACTCTATCTATGTGCATCTTGACCGGATATTATGCTTTCCGTATGCATGTGTGCAAGATTCCATGCCGATCCTAAGGAAGTTCACCTTAGGGCCGTGAAAAGAATCTTGAGATATTTAGTTCATACACCTAAGTTTGGTCTTTCGTACCCCAAGGGATCCACCTTTGATTTAATAGGTTATTCAGATGCTGATTGGGCAGGGTGTAAAATTGATAGAAAGAGCACATTAGGGACTTGTCAGTTCTTGGGAAGATCCCTGGTGTCTTGGGCTTCAAAGAAACAAAACTCAGTAGTTCTTTCTACCGTCGAAGCCGAGTACATTGTCGTAGGCCATTGTTGTGCGCAATTGTTTTGGATGAGGCAAACCCTTAGGGACTATGGCTACAAATTAACCAAAGTCCCTATCCTATGTGATAATGAGAGTGCTATCCGCATGGTGGATAATCCCGTTGAACACATCCGCACTAAGCACATAGCCATTCGGTATCACTTTTTGAGGGATCACCAACAAAGGGGGGATATCGAGATTGCTTATGTTAGCACCAAAGAACAATTAGCCGATATCTTTACCAAACCACTAGATGAGAAAACCTTTACCAAACTTAGGAATGAGCTAAACATTCTTGATTCTAGGAACTTTGATTAAATCTTTGCACACATAGCTCATTTATATACCTTTTATCATATCTCTTTTATGCCTATGACTAATATGTTTTCAAGAAATTTCTACTAAGTCATATATTGAAAGGGAAATGGAGTCTTCGGCGAAGACAAGGCTTCCACTCCACTCTATCGGTATTATTTACCCTTCGCCGTCACTCCGCACCACTCTCCAACTTTGGTATAATCTTCACTCATATTCATTTGTACCATTGGGGAGAAAGTAAAAGGGCTATAAAGACTCTGTTTTTGGCGATTAATGCCAAAGGGAGTGAGAGTATTAGCCCAAAGCAAAAGGACTGCACCACCATACCAATTTCAAAAATTTTCGAAACAAGTTTAAAGATTTTAAATGTTTTTCAATTGGTATCTTTGAAATTAGTATTCCTCTAAGAAATTCTATCTCAAATGGTATTCATATCTTAAGGAGGAGTTTTTTCAAAAAAAAATTGGTATCTAAAATATTTGATCTTCTTCAATTGATAAAACCCTCTTGAACACTAAGAGGAGAATTTCATTAAGGGGGAGTTTTGTTTAGTCAAAGGAAAAGCATTTGAAACAAGGGGATAAAATTTCAAATCTTGAAAATGCTTCTCGAAATCTTATTCATTCACCTTTGACTATTTGTAAAAAGATTTTGAAAAAGAATTTTCAAAAACATTTGCAAAAACAAAACAAGTGGTGCAAGTGTGGTCCAAAATATTAAAAGAAAGAAAGCAATCCATACATATCTAGTGTAAGTATAAAATTGGTTTAATTCCAAGCAACCTTTGCACTTGCCTTATGCAAACTAGTTCAATTCTGCACTTATATATTTGCTTTGGTTTGTGTTGGCATCAATCACCAAAAAGGGGGAGATTGAAAGGGAAATTGGGTCAAACCTTTTCCTAAATAATTTTGGTGGTTGAAATGCCCAACACAAATAATTGGACTAACTAGTTTGCTCTAGTTGATCATTTCACAGATGCATAAGTTCATCTACAACTATTCTAAATCGACTGTCCGGAATACCGTAGATTATTCCGGACAGGAGAAGCTTTTTGGAAAAACAGACCAAACACGGACCGTCCGGGCCTTTGCGGCGAGCCGTCCGCGACACCAGGATGACCCTCGGACAGAACCAATGCAAAAATCCAAGTCTACACTATGGACCGTCCGGAGGAAAAGCAAGCACCATCCGAGACCACGCGCGGACCGTCCGGCCTCAGGCGTGGACCATCCGGTCGGTGAAAAACCGAAAAACCCGAAGGTGACGGGTTCGGTAAAATGAATTATAGCGTCCTCACGGATCGTCCGGGGTGCACGACCGAACCATCCGCGACTGCTTTATCTGACATCTGATGACGCATTAAATGCAAAATAGCCGTTGATATAGTCGTTACTGCTGACCGTTGCGTTTTCAGCCGTTGATGTGCAGGGGTTGACCGTCCGGACCAGGGGCGCGGACCGTCCGCGGTTGGCAGAATTGGAGCAACGGCTAGGAAGTGGTTGGTGGCTATAAATACAACCCCAACCACCTCCATTCAAAACACCCAAGCATTCCAACCTTCAACATTCAATACAAGAGCTAGCAATCCATTCCAAGACATAATCAAAGCCTCCAATCTCTCCAAGTTCCACAATTGAGACAAGTGATCATTAGTGATTAGTGGCTTGAGAGAGAGAGTGATTTGTGTGTTATTTGTCGCTCTTGTCGCTTGGCTTTTTGCAATCGTGCTTTCTTCTTCCCCATTCTTATTCTCAAGCACTTGTAATCAAAGCAAGAGACACTAAGTTTGTAGTGGTCCTTGTGGGGGTCTAAGTGACCCATTTGATTAAGGAGAAAGATCACTCGGTCTAGGTGACCGTTTGAGAGAGGGAAAGGGTTGAAAGAGACCCGGTCTTTGTGACCACCTCAACGGGGACTAGGTTCTTTGGAACCGAACCTCGGTAAAACAAATCATCGTGTTCATCCGCTTTATTTCTTGGTTGATTTGTTTTCCCTCTCTTTCGGACTTGGATTTAATTCTAACGCTAACCCCGGCTTGTAGTGTATGCTTAAGTTTATAATTTTCAGATTTGCCTATTCACCCCCTCTAGGTGACTTTTTAGCATACATGGGCATCGCCGCCCTTCTTCTTGTAGTATATTTTCTTTTCCTTCCTCTTTCCCTTCTTGTCGTCGCCCCTGTCACTATCACTAGATAATGGACATTTAGCAATAAAATGACTGGGCTTACCACATTTGTAGCACAGTTTCTTGGAGCGGGGTTTGTAATCCTCCACCCTCCTTTGTTTGAGGATTTGGTGGAAGCTCTTGATGATGAGCGTCGTTTCCTCATTGTCGAGCTTGGAGGCGTCGATGGGGAGCCTACTTGATGTAGACTCTTCTTTCTTTTCCTCCGTTGCTTTGAATGTGACGGGTTGCACCTCAGGTCTGGAGGTGTCGCCTTGCTCGATGATTTGTTTGGAGCCTTTGATCATCAACTCAAAGCTCACAAACTTTCCTATAACCTCCTTGGGAGACATTAGCTTATATTTAGGATCACCACGAATTAATTGAACTTGTGTAGGATTATGAAAAACAAGTGATCTTAGAATAACCTTGACCATTTCATGGTCATCCCATTTGGTGCTCCCGAGGTTGCGCACTTGGTTGACCAAGGTCTTGAGCCGGTTGTATATTGCTTGTGGCTCCTCTCTTTAGTTGAGGATGAATCGACCGAGCTCCCCCTCGATTGTCTCCCGCTTGGTGATCTTGGTCACCTCATCCCCTTCGTGTGCAGTCTTTAGTACATCCCAAATCTCTTTAGCACTCTTCAACCCTTGCACCTTATTATACTCCTCTCGACATAGAGAGGCGAGGAGTATAGTAGTGGCTTGGGAGTTGAAGTGCCAGATTTGGGCAACCTCGTCCGAGTCGTAGCCTTCATCCCCCACGGATGGTACCTGTGCTCCAAACTCAACAATGTCCCAAATGCTAGCGTGGAGTGAGGTTAGATGATGTCTCATTTTATCACTCCACATGCAATAATCTTCACCGTCAAAAACTGGTGGTTTGCCTAGTGGGACGGAAAGTAAAGGAGTGCGTTTGGAAATGTGGGGATAGCGTAGGGGGAAATTACTAAACTTCTTGCGCTCATGGCGCTTAGAAGTGACGGACGGTGCGTCGGAGCCGGAGGTGAAGGGCGAAGAAGAATCGGTCTCGTAGTAGACCACTTTCTTCATTTTCTTCTTCTTGTTGCCACTCCGGTGCGACTTGACGTGAGGAGGTGAGTCCTCCCTTCCTTTGGCGCCAGACTCCTTTGATGGAGCCTTCCCGTGGCTTGTGTCCGTTTCCATCTCCCTCTTAGCGGATCTTCCCGACATCACTTCGAGTGGTTAGACTCTAATGAAGTACTAGGCTCCGATACCAATTAAAAGTCGCCTAGAGGGGGGTGAATAGGAGGAAACTAAAATTTATAAACTTAAAGCACAACTACAAGCTGGGTTAGCGTTAGAAATAAATGCGAGTCCAAAAGAGAGAGGGAAAACAAATCAACCAAAGAAATAGGGCAGATGACACGGTGATTTATTTTACCGAGGTTCGGTTCCAAAGAACCTAGTCCCCGTTGAGGTGGTCACAGAGACCGGGTCTCTTTCAACCCTTTCCCTCTCTCAAACAGTCACTTAGACCGAGTGAGCTTTCTCCTTAATCAAACGGGTCACTTAGACCCCGCACAAGGACCACCACAACTTGTTGTCTCTTGCTTTGATTACAAGTGCTTTGAATAACAAGAATGGGGAAGAATAAAGCGATCCAAGAACAAGAGCTCAAAGAACATGAGCAAAACTCTCTCTCTCTAGTCACTAGGTGTTTGGAGTGTATTTGGGACTTGGAGAGGCTTTGATTCTTTTGAATTGTGTCTTGTATTGATTGCACTAGCTCTTGTATTGAATGAGATGTCTAAAAAACTTGGATGCTTGGAGTGGTGGTCGTTGGGGGGTATTTATAGCCCAACCACCAAACTAACCGTTGAGGAGGCTATCTTTCGATGGGCGCACTGGACAGTCAGGTGCGCTACCGAACACTGTCCGGTGCGCCAGCCACGTCACCCAACCGTTAGGGTTTTGACGGTTTCGACCGTTGGAGCTCTGACATCTTGGGGCATCGGACAGTCCGGTGCCGCACCGGACAGGCACTGTTCACTGTCTGGTGCGCCTTCTAGCGCTGCTCTGACTCTGCGCGAACTGTCCGCGCACTATTCACGTTTGCAGGCGACCGTTGGAGTTGACCGTTGCTCTCGATAGTCGTTGCTCCGCTAGCACACCGGATAGCCCGGTGACCCACCGGACAGTCTGGTGAATTATAGCGGAGCGGCTCTCCAGAAACCCGAAGGTGAAGAGTTTGAGTCGATCGCCCCTGGTGCATCGGACACTGTCCGGTGGCACACTGGACAGTCCAGTGCGCCAGACCAGGGTTCTCTTCGGTCTCTTTTGCTCCTTTATTTTGAACCCTAACTTGTATCTTTTTATTGGTTTGTGTTGAACCTTTAGCACCTGTAGAATATATAATCTAGAGCAAACTAGTTAGTCCAATTTGTTTGTGTTGGGCATTCAACCACCAAAATCATTTAGGAAAAGGTTTAAGGCCTATTTCCCTTTCATATAGTGTAGAGGACCTGCTCCCCCACCTACCTTGTTCTATGATTTCGACAACGAGCACATGCCCCACATGTGCTCAGGATATCTGGTATGAGCAGGGTGTGTGTCTATAGGACCTCAGACTGATGTCAATAGGACTTCCATAAATGCATGGTGGGACATGCACCTAGCCTGGACATGCTTGTTAGTTGTAACCCCTCTCCATTGGTCTATAAATGGGAGAGGGGGACTCATCCAAAGTCCTTTTTTGGACACCCTTTTCCTATCTTTTAACACAACCTCTGACATTTTGCACTCTCAAGCTCACATAGCCTTCTTGTAATCGACACTTAGCTAATTTCCGACAATCAAACCCACTCAAGAGGACATAGGGTATTACGCCTTGGTCGCCCGAACCTACCTAAAACCCTTGTCTCTAGGTCTAGGCACAAAAACCGAAAACCAAACACCGAAACCAAAAAAATCGTAACCGAAACCGGTCACACCAAATTATTTTTCGATTAGCATTCTTCAAAAACCGAACTAAATTTCGGTTTTCGATTTTTTGTTCGGTTTAAACCGAAAACCCGAAAATATTGCACCAGTTCAAACTAGCCTTTTCTGTCCAAGTGTACAACAAGCAGTCAACCCACGGTCACGGCCTCACCTCACAGCCACGCATATCCCACGTTCACAATGTTGAATTAATGTGGGTCTGGCCCATATTAATATTCAATAATAGTCAATGCTAGAGGCCCACTTTAATGCTAAGTTGTACTAGTACTTTAGTACCATATCGGAAGTTCAAGGGACAATTCACTCAACTTAAATAGGTGGACCATTGGTGCATCTACTGAGAAGCTGAGAAAAGGATGAATGACTGCCACACGCGTTCGCGCCGCCGGCCGGGCTAGGCCATGGCCATGGTAGATCGGACCTTAGATCGAATATTCCTTCCTAACAGTTGCGCATTTTGCCTAGAGTAATGATCGTCCATTACCGTCGTACGTTACTGGCCGTTTCCTGTGTTATGGCGAGTAACGGACGAGTTGTAATGGCTGTCAGCTATTAACGGACATCACTGATGGCGTCAGTTTCTAGCTGGCTGTAACGGTAGCTCTGATGGTGAACGTTACTGTCCGTTGGCCTCCCTCTATGCATGTATATATATGAGGAGGGGAGGCTGCTTCTGGTTACGAGAGAACACACGTATAATTCTCAGACGCGTTGCGTACAGCCCATCCCCGTCCCACCTTCTACGAGCACAGAGAGTGTGGGAGAGCAAGCCTCCGAAATCGCCGTCCGCAGAGAGACACTTGCATAGGAGTGCGGGCGATCAGGTTTTTGGAGAGCATACTCGCAACTACTTGCTCCGTCCGCTCGACCAGCGCTGATCAAGTTCCTTGTTGTCGGCGTCGTTCGTGGGACTGCACTGCGTACATCTATCTGCGTCGACTGTGTATGACTACATCAAACATACACACGAGATGTCTCGTGTGAATGGAGCCACTGATGCCTTGAGCATCGGCCCCTCCATAGGGTACAATCTGTTCTTTGTATTTGTGCATTTCTTATTGTTGTTTACTGCTTATGTGAGTAGTGATACACATATGCACATACATGTTGTCACATACATCACCGTGATTTTCTGGATTAAATTAAAACTAAAAATGACTATTTCTCCAACAATCCAAAAACCTGATATTAGGCATTTTCCTGTTAGTGGTTTTGCTGCTGCGTTAAAGCCAAGTGAACCTTTTGACGGGACATTTTACCAGAGGTGGCATAGTAAGATGATACTATGGTTGACTGCAATGAACTGCTATCACGTCGCACAGGGGAAACCCGAACAGTTCACTCCTGAAGAGGAGAGAATGTTTGATGTTGCCGATAGCCTGTTTCGAGGCATCGTGATTGTCGCTGTTGCCAATAAGTATGTTGATTCTTATCTAACGTGCACATCTACAAAAGAGTTATGGGATGCATTAGATGAGAAGTTCGATGTTTCTGATGCTGGTAGCGAGCCGTACATCATGGAACGGTTGTTTGACTACAAGATGGTTGAGAACCGTCCTGTAGTTGAACAGGCTCATGAAATACAGGCACTAGCTAAGAAACTCGGACAGTTCCCATGTGTCTTGCCTGACAAGTTTGTGGCTGGCGGTATTATCGCTAAGTTGCCACCTTCTTGTATGGGTTTTGCTACCACTCTAAAACATAAGAGACAAGAGTTTAGCGTGGCTGAGCTTATTAGGTCTCTTGATGTTGAGGAGAGGGCGAGAGCAAAAGACACTCGTGGAAAAGTAGTTGAGACTTCTAGTGCCAATATGGTACAAAGGAAGAACTACAATGCGTCACATAATAATAAAAGGAAGAACAAGCAACAGAATGCCACGAAGCCCAAGCAGGTAGCCTCGTTTAAAAAGAAGAACAAAGGAGCTAGTTGCTTTGTTTGTGGGAGTACTGATCACTGGGCAATCGCGTGTCCATACCACAAATTTAAGCAAGAGAAAAACCAGATAAAGAGAAGAAAACAACAAACATGGTTGTTGCGAGACCGCAGAAGGAACATCGAGGTATGGTAATATTTTACCTACTGTTCTTTTAGTGTGTCAGTCCCTTGAGTGGTTGGCTGACACTGGTGCTAACATTAATGTGTGTGCTGATATTTGTTTGTTTTCTTCTTATCAGTGCAAAGGGACTGGAGCCTTGCTGATGGGGAACGGATCACATGCACGTGTTCTTGGTGTTGGTACAGTCATTCTGAAGTTTACTTCGGGAAAGACAGTGCAATTGAAGAACGTGCAACATGTCCCCTCCATAAAAAAGAATCTTGTTAGTGCTTATTGCTATGTCGAGATGGCTATAAACTTGTGTTTAGGTCCAAAAAATGTATACTGTCAAAGTATGGGACATTTGTTGGAAAAGGCTATGACAGTGGAGGCTTGTTCCGCTTATCTTTGCATGATGTTTGTAATAAGTTTGTGAACAATGTGATTTCGAACGAATGGTATATTTGGCATTCACGACTTTGTCACATCAATTTTGGTTGTGTCGCGGTTAGCAAATTTAAATTTAATCCTGAAATTTGATATAGTCAAAGGTTCTAAGTGCCAGGTGTGTGTGCAATCTAAGCAACCTCGCAAGCCTCATAAGGTTGCGGAGGCGAGAAACTTGGCACCACTAGACTTAATACAATCTGATTTACGTGAGATGAACGGAATATTAACTAAGGGAGGCAAATGATATTTTATTACTTTTATCGATGATTCTACTAGATTTTGTTATGTGTATCTCTTAAAGTCAAAAGATGAAGCTTTGCATTATTTTAAGACCTAAAAAGTTGAAGTGGAAAATCAACTCGAGAGGAAAATTAAACTGTTAAGATCTGATCATGGTGGAGAATATTTTCAAGTGATTTTTCTGATTTTTGAGTGGAACATGGTATTATTCATAAGAGTACACCGCCATACTCACCATAATCCAATGGGGTTGCTGAGAGAAAGAACCGTACTCTAACTGATTTGCTTAACACCATGTTAGAGACTTCGGGACTAAGGAATGGTGGGGTGAGGCGATTTTGACAGCGTGTCATGTTCTGAATAAAGTTCCCACAAAGAACAAAGAAATCACACCATTCGAGGAATGGGAAAAGAGGAAATTAAATATCTTCTATTTGCACACATGGGGTTGTTTGGCTAAAGTGAATGTGCCAATTAACAAGAAGCACAAATTAGGCTGAAACTGTTGATTGTGTTTTCCTTGGGTATGCTTTTTATAGCATTGGATATAGGTTCTTAATTATAAACTCTAGAGTACCGGACATGTTGGTAGGTACTATTATGGAGTTCAGAGATGCTACGTTCTTTGAGGACGAATTTCCCATGAAAACTACACATAATACGTCTAGTGATGAACCAACGATACCCCATGAACATTTTATTCCGGTAGAACACACTGAGGAATCCCATATACATAATCTTGTGGAAGATAACAATGTATCAACTCGAAAGAGTAAGAGACCAAGGATTGTAAAGTCATTTGGTGATGATTACATTGTATATCTTATGGATGACACCCCAAGTACCATTGAAGAGGCATATTCCTCTCCTGATGCTGACTTTTGGAAGGAAGCAATAAGGAGTGAGATGGATTCTATTATGTCTAATGCAACTTGGGAGGTCGTTGAGCGTCCTTATGGGTTTAAGCCCATTGGGAGTAAATGGGTGTTCAAGAAAAAGCTTAGGCCTGATGGTACTATTGAAAGGTACAAGGCGAGGCTTGTATTTAAAAGCTATTCACAGAAAGAAGGTGAGGATTTCTTTGATACTTATTCACCTATGGCTCGATTGACCATAATTCGTGTGCTACTTTCTCTGGTTGCCTCTCATGGTCTTCTCGTCCATCAAATGGATGTTACGACAACATTCCTAAATGGAGAGCTAGATGAGGAAATCTACATGGAGCATCTAGTTGGGTTTGTAGCAAACGGTCAAGAAGGCATGATGTGTAAGTTATTGAAATCTTTATATGGCCTAAAACAAGCACCTAAGCAATGACATGAAAAGTTCGATAGAACTTTGACATCTGTCGGCTTTGTTGTGAACGAAGCAGACAAATGTGTATATTATCGGTATGGTGGGGGCGAGCAAGTAATTTTATGCCTATATGTTGATGACATTCTAATCTTGGGGACGGTCTTGATGTGATTAAAGAGACAAAAGACTTTCTATATAATAATTTTGAAATGAAAGATTTGGGAGAGCTGATGTTATTCTTAACATTAAGCTACTAAGAGAAGGCAATGGTGGGGTCACACTTGTGCAATCCCACTATGTGGAAAAGGTTTTCAGTCGCTTTGGTTATAGCGAATGTGAACCTGCTCCAACACCTTATGATCCTAGTAAGCTTTTGAAGAAAAATCGAAGGATATCTAGGGATCAATTGAGATATTCCAAAATAATTGGTTCACTCATGTACTTAGCTAGCGCTACAAGGCCTAACATCTCGTTTGCGGTGAGCAAACTTAGCCGGTTTGTTTCAAATCCGGGAAATGATCACTGGCGTGCTCTTGAGAGAGTTATGTGCTATCTAAAAGGTACTATGAGTTTAGACATCCATTATACCGGGTACCCAACAATACTGGAGGGTTATTATGATGCAAATTGGATATCTGATGCTGATGAGATATATGCCACAAGTAGATATGTGTTTTCACTTGGAGGTGGCGTTGTTTCATGAAAATCTTGTAAGTAGACCATCTTAACGAGGTCGACTATAGAAGCAGAACTCACAACATTAGATACCGCTTTAGTTGAGGCTGAGTGGCTTTGAGAACTCCTTATGGATTTACCGGTGGTTGAAAAACATGTGTCGGCTATTTCTATGAATTGTGATAATTAAGATAAACAGTTCCAAGGATAATATGAAGTCGACAAGGCATATAAAGAGGCGTTTAAAATTTGTCTGGAAATTCAGAAACTCTGGAGTAATAGCGTTGGACTATGTCCATCTGGCAGATCAATTTACTAAGGGGCTATCATGTAGTGTGATAGATAGTTCATTGAGTGAGATGGGCCTGAGACCCACCTAAAGTTTATCATAGTGGTAACATGTTCTATGTGTTTGGAGATCCCATGAATTAGAATGGTGAAACAAGCTAGTGGTAGACTGAGAGGAAAGACCCTTAATAAGGTTCATTTCAGATGCACATCTTTCCTTATTGTAAGGTAGGTTGGTGTTTACACCTCAATATGTTCCAAGTGGCTTTGTGAAGCAAAGACGTTGTCCTACAGAACATCATTAGAGGAACATACTATATGGGTGAACTGCTAGTCACATTTTATGAGATCTGGGTAGTCTCTAGATACCCATGAAAGGCTAAGGAGTTTGACTTATATGCTCCAACCATAGGGGATGCGCTCGGCAACCTAGTACTAGTAAAGAGTTTAGATGAAACTTATTCCACGCAAAAATGTCAATTCAAGGCCTAGTCCATTGTGCAGTTGTGGTCAAGTGTAGTCTAGATTCTAAGTGGATATTCAACTTAACAGTCTCCATCGAAACACCAGTATATCAAACGTTCGATATGATGATAGCATTTTAGTGTGACTTAGCATTTGGTGGGGATTGTTGAATTAATGTGGGTCTGGCCCATATTAATATTCAATAATAGTCAATACTAGATGTCCACTTTAATAATACGGTGTACTAGTACTTTAGTACCATACTGAAAGTTCAAGGGACAATTCACTCAACTTAGATAGGTGGACCATTGTTGTATTTATTGAGAAGCTGAGAAAAGGATGAAGGACTGCCACACACGCGCGCCACCGGCCGGGCCGGGTCGTGGCCGTGGCCGAGGTAGATCGGACCTTGGTCCGAATATTCCTTCCTAACGGTTACACATTTTGCCTAGAGTAATGACTGTCCATTACTGTCGTACGTTGCTTGTCGTTTCCTGTGTTATGGCTATTAACGGACGAGTTGTAATGGCTGTCAGCTATTAATGGACGTCACTGATGGCGTCAGTTTCTGGCTGGCTGTAACGGTAGCTCTGATGGTGACTATTACTGTCTGTTGGCCTCCCTCTGCGCGTGTATATATACGAGGAGGGGAGGTTGCTTCACGTTACGAGAGAACACACGTACAATTCTGAGACGCGTTGCGTACAGCTCATCCCAGTCACACCTTCTGCGAGAACAGAGAGTGTGGGAGAGCAGGCCTCCGAAATCGTCGTCCGCATAGAGACACTTGCACGGGTGTGCGACGATCAGGTTTTTGTGGAGCGTACTCGCGACTGCTCGCTTCGTCCGCTCGACCAGCGCTGATCAAGTTCCTCGTCGCCGATGCCATTTGTGGGACTGCACTGCGTACATCTGCCTACGTCGACTGCGTACGACTACATCGAACATACACACGAGATATCTCATATGAATGGAGCCACTGATGTCTTGAGCATCAGTTCCTCCGCAGGGTACAATCTATTCTTTATATTTGTGCATATCTTATTGTTGTTTACTGTTTATGTGAGTAGTGATACACATATGCACATACATGTCGTCACATACATCACTGTAATTTTCAGAATTAAATTAAAACTGAAAATATCTATTTCTCCAACACACACGGTCATGTTCACACACGCTCACGTGGTTCGTCCTGTACCAACGACGACGAGTTTGATTTTTCCCAGCTATCGAATTCCGCTAGTTTACCAAGTCCTGAGAAGGGAAAAACCTGTAAAAAGTTAGAGGGCGGACATCATCCTGTCCTGCCAAGTCGTCTTTTTCACATGGATCAGTCATCAGTTCACGTACTGAACAGAATACATACAGCCGCTTGTTGGGCCATTTTGCAAAATATTGTTCTGGTGTTGCAAAATATAACTTGTTTTATGCAATGAATTGGTGGTGGTGTTCTATGTAAACTGTAATGTTTCTATTGTGTTGTGTTATATAAGGTTCGGTTCGTTCGGTTAAACCGAAAACTAGTCCGAAATTGTTTTTGGCTAACCGAAATGTCGATTTCTTTTTTTGCAAACACATTTTCGGTTTCCATTTTCTGAAAACCGAACTTTAAAAAAAAACTGAAGAACCTAACCGAAACATTTCGGTTAATCGGCTGCCCAGCCCTACTTGTCTCCCTTAGTGCTATGCTCGGTGTGTTCGTCTCCCGGTAACCACACTATGCCCTTTAGTCGTGGTAGGCGATAGAGTAGCACAACAAGATGCTTCGCTGAATCTTTGCCAGGTATACTCCATGTATCCCTGATTGTCAATCGACGATAATGCTAAGGTTGCAAGATTCAGGTCTTTTGATATAAAGACAAATCGATGTAATGTTCCGTCAAAACAAGAGTTATCTTGAAAAGCCGCAAGATGCTCAACTGATGAAGTTTGAACCTCAGAGCCGAAAAACGGGTGAGGGATGACGGCCGGAACGATGGAAGGAGGGACGTGAGCCGTGTCGGTGGACGGTGAGCTAGGGGGCAACGCCGCACGAGGTCTGAGTTGCCAAGGCCCGATGCGGCGATGTCCCAATATGGCCAAGCGCGAGACCGTGAGGGGCCGGGCGCCCGACAACCGATCGGGACGCAGCCCGCAACGAGGGAGCGCCGGCGTTTACGGATCTGTGCGTGAGCGTGACTAGTTGCCAGTAGTCATATGGTGTCAGCTGCTACTGCTGCTCTGCTAGAGCACGCGACCACACGCTCGTCTGCTCCGATCGAGCGACCGCACGAAGTAAAGCAAGACGTTAAGTCGTCAACTACGCGAGACCGAGATAGCTTAGGCCCCGTTTCAATCTCACGGGATAAACTTTAGCTTCCTGCTAAACTTTAGCTATATGAATTGAAGTGCTAAAGTTTAGTTTCAATTACCACCATTAGCTCTCCTGTTTAGATTATAAACGGCTAAAAGTAGCTAAAAAAAAGCTGCTAAAGTTTATCTCGCGAGATTGAAACAGGGCCTTAGATGAGCTTGATGGATTGCCCCGCTACTGCTAGGCTGTTGGATAGTAAGTTTTTATTTTTTTATTGTTTATAGATGTCTTGGTTAGGGGCGAAAAACGGTCGGAAAGGATCGGTAAACACAAAAACCATTTTCATTTTCATATTTTTCCTCGGAAGCGAGATCGAAAACGGTAACTCCGGAAACGAAAACGATATCGGTAATTCGGAAACATCGGAAACGAAAGTTCGGTACGAAAATTACACCGGTTACGATCGGAATCTAAAAATTCGATCGGTAAAAACTGTAACTTGTACCCTCAATTGACTTCAAAAATTAACGTAAGTCATACATTTATATAAAATTAATAATAATATATAAGGTAGCAGGTCACAATAAATATATAAAGTAAGAAACCATAAAACAATAAAATCATTATTATGTATTTAAATAAAGTAGAATCAAGATGTGTATAATGATATGGCACTTACATTCTATTTATACACCTACTACTTGGTATAGTCAATATAATTAGTGTCCTCTTGGTACTTCTTAAGTTCTCACTCAAATTATGAATATATGTATCAAGAGTAATAAGAGGTAAGAAAATATAAATAAGACTCTTGATATTCATTTGAATACTCATGTCTCTGCTACGTTCTACCTCAAGCAACACCTGCACATGAACAACACACACAACTATGTACAAACACACGTCCACGACTTGACTCAAGATTAATCTACTACGTAACACCACTCTACCCAACCAAATGTATTAGAATAATATCAAAACACATGTTAACACACATGTACAATTTAAAGTTAATCAAAACCACATATTTATAGGCATACATTGTGTACAAAAAATATGTAAATCACTTTGTCATGATAATAACAAATTATCACAACGTTACAATGCCAACTAAAACAATGTTTTCATTCTATACAATTTCATTTGAGAAAGATTTATGTTATATGTGCAGCTGAATTTATTGTAAAATTGGTTTTCCCGGTACGTACAGGGTCAGGGTTTTCAGCATTACGCTTTCTAGTAAAGCTGGGCTAAAGCCTTTGATTAAAAAAAAACTCAGAACTAGAAAGTTAAAAATGTCGATGAATGGATTCACTGGTTAAGGGTTCTATGGTCAGCAAATAAGCATCACTTTCCTGTACTTCTCTGCAACGACCAAATGTCGAAATCATATAAACAAAATTCCAATAAACTGTTGAAAAGAAATCTGTGCAAGGAAAAAAAAACAGAAAAGCTTAGTGTGATGATTATATAGCAACCTCATTTCCATTATAGCATAACGGAAATACAAGAGTTATTATAGCATAACGGAAATACAAGAGTTATTATAGTACAGTTTGATTATGCTGTAACTATAACCTGTGACACTTCACAGGTTTTATTTACACTTGGTCTGTGTTGTAACTTGTGGCATCCTACCCAGAAAAAACTGAACGAAACAATATTCCTACATGACACAGGTAATGGCAAAATTAGCAAAATGTGACTCCATCTTCCGTAGAACGCTTCCTCTTGGCACTTGTAGTCCTTCGCTCTTGAATCTCATAAGTATTGGCATAGCTGTAGTAGGGGGGTATTGGAGATCTCCATGATAGGACCTCAAATTTTCTGCAAGTCTTCATGCTTCCATACACCACATCGTGGACTCTTATCTTAGGAACCTCCTCTTGTGAAGAGCAATGATACTGACGATGAATAGTGAAATATTCAGAAGCTGTACCCATTCGGCTAATCCTTATTGGTCTGTTCTGGTTCAGAAGATCGTATGGATGCGTGCCGAATCTGGAGACATGCTTCTGGACGAACACTCTGAAGAACCTCAGAACCTTGCACCAAAAGTGGATGTTAAAATTGTTCCTCATCAAATAACAGATGATGTACGCGGCGTTGATTGAACGATTCTGCGTTCTGGCTATCTCCATGGCTACCTGTGCAAGCCTTGGGTGTGTCTCAGGATCCATGCTTCCAAACGCAAGTGTCTTGAAGAAATACCAGTATGCTTCATGAGATAGATGCTTCAGAGCTAGAGCCTGTGCTGTTCCAAACTTTGCAGCTCTGTCTGAACTGCTTGTGACTACGATTTTACTCCCGCTACAAAAGCTCCGTTTGCAAGCAAGATAGAACCTGTTCCAAGCATCTTCATGGAGATTTCCAGATAGTTCTATAACAACTAGCGATCTCTTGTCTTTGTTCCAGTTCGACACTTGATTCTGATGCTCCATTGCATATCCCTGTCTGAAAGCTCGCTCGTCATCTGTAAAAGCAAGGTCATTCAGCCACAAGATTTCTGAGAAATGATCTTGGACTCTTTCATCTTTGCAAACATGAGCGACTAGGGTGCTCTTGCCGACTCTGCATGGACCGATAATTGGCAGGACCTCCAGTTCTTCAGAGCTATGAGGCTGTGTGTGCAGCAAAAAATTAATGACAAGTTCTGCTTCCACCTGGCGACCAAACATGCAGTTACCCAGTAAGATATGCATGCTGTAAGGTTGGCGATGCAGACGAGGGTAGCTCGCCAAGAACATCACCAACTCATTCAGATCAACAATCATGGAGCCCAATCTGTCAAGTGCCTCTTGTAGTTGTTCCCGAGACTGTGCAGTTCGACTGAAGAAATAGGGATCCTTTGCAAAGGGTAACTTGGATAGGGACATGAATCCACTCACAACTTGAACACTGTCGTCCTCTCCATAGTGAGGCTTGTACCTGAAGGCGTCGAGTGCGTAAGAGCCCCGGTGCATGGCATCTCTCAGCATGCCTAACTGCTGGATCATGGCTTGATTTGGAATGTGCCGCCCCATGGCCTCCTCGTCGATGACCTGTGCTCGGAGAAGAGTCCTTTGTAGGCTTTCCTCCATGGCAAGTGTCGGCGGCTTCGAGAACTTGTTGATGATGAAATTTATTGATCTAGTCACCAATTCACCCAGGGCTACAGAAAGGAAACTTTCCATGTGAGCCCGTCCTCTCTTTCTCAGGAAGAGAACACTGCAAGATGGGTAAGAAAACACAAGGTGAGTTTTAATGTTTCTCAAACTATGTATGCTATGCTTCACGTCAAAGCTCCCAGGAGAGAAAGGGCGTCGGTTTCAAGAAGAAAAGACATATAAAGAGACATACACAGAGTCAATAGTCCCTGCACATGTATGACCTTTGGGACTGCTTTTGCCTTCACATGGTTATTCTGATTGACTTTTTATTTTTCTTTGACAGTTGAATTCCTTGCCTTCACTATGCGTTTTTACTATGCGATTGGTTGCAATAATAGGATGGGACGACCCCTCAAATAAAACGATCCCTCAAATAAGATTGTTTGGTTTAGGGTCAAGGGTTGGGATATGATTATCCCAGTGTTGTCCCCAGTTGTTTCTCAAAATTAGAGGGACAAAAGAGGACGACAGGGGATGTCCCTGTCCTGCAACCAAACACGCCCTAAGTGAACCACTGAGCCATTACCATGTATGATCCGTGTAATTACTCTGTAGACCACCTATGATATCAAGGTCACAAAAATCAGATTGTTAGCTTAGCAACTGATATACTGTAGTTCTGCATACCAGCTAATAACCACATTAAAAAGTGTGTCCTTGGATACCTTTGAGGCCCGGAGAGACTTCAGATCAATGGTGAAGAGTACATCGCAAGTCCGCACAAAAAACTACACCGACGCCATCCACAAAACTAAGCTAACCAAATCAATAAAAGGCCGAGAAGGCACCGACAGGGAGCAGCGTGTCAAACTTGATGGCTCTGGTCTGTAGCCAACTCCCATCTCCCCGAGCTGGTGCCTCCCTCGCCCACAGGTAGATCGTGGACTTGCCTGTCATGGCGAGTCCCAGACGACCATCGTCCCTGGTGGCGAGCACAACGCGCTGCCAGTCCAGGCATGGCAGCGGCGGCATCTCCCGCGTGCCCACCCAAGTCGTACTCCAGGGCCGTCGCGCTCGTCTGGAATGCGAGGTAGAGCGTGTTCCCGGCGAGCGGGCTGGTGCGAAGTCGACGTTTTCGTCGGGTCTCGCCGAGCGGACGTGGGCATGTTCAACGCGCCCGCCTCCGACGACTAGACGTGAGCGAACATCTCCGCGTGGTGGGTGCCCACCACGATGACGAGGAAGTGGCCACCGCAGCAGCAGTCTGAGGTGGTCACAGGCGGAGGCGGTCGTAGCGCCGCAGAGCGGCGTTCTACCTGTGTGTGTGTGTGTGTGTGGGGGGGGGGGGGGGGGGGGGGGGGGGGGGGGGGGGGGGGGTGGGGGGGGTGTAGAGCGACCAGGGGAGGCGGGTCAGGTCCGTGCGGCGGCCCGTGGCGAGTCCCAGACGGCGAGCTCCCGGTCAACGGGCGCGTCGCGGGGGGTGTCCCGGCGCAGGAGGGCGCGGCCATGTCGGGCGTCGAGCGCGCGCCAGCCGCCAAGGAGGAGGCCCTCCGCGGGTGCGGGGCGGAAGGTGGAGGGGGCACGAAGCGGGTCCCCGCGCCGGCGTTGGCGAGGAACCCAGCATCGGGAGCTCCGAACCCCCACATGGAGGTGGTGGTCGCGGTAGCGGCGGCGGCACCGCGGGCCCGTGAGGCCGTGACGATGCGATTGTACACGAAGGGCGATTAGGAACACAGTTTTTTTCCTAATAATATTGTGGAATTTAAGAATACCTCGATGTTCAAAACTAAACTATTTACCGTCCAGTTCATTTTTGAAATAAATGACGACAAATAAAAAAAACAAAAAGTATATTATACATAATGGTGTTTGAGAATGTAGGTAAAATCTCTATGTTCAAAACTAAAGTATTGTGAATACTAAATTGTTTTAAGGTGTTGTAAATTTTTTTCTCGATGAAAAGTTTTCGTTCTTAAACAATAGGGATGAAAGTGGTAATCTAAACTATTAAAACAAAATTAATATTTTAAAATATATATGTATCAAATTTGATGTTGATCTTTTTTTATGTTATTAAGTACATTATTTCAAATAAGAATAAATATTGCATAAATCTCTACTACTCTATAAGACTCTAATGTAGACCGTGTGCACCGTGGTTCTACCCTATCTCTCTCTCTGCCCGTAGGATCTCCGACAGATAGGATCTAGACGCTCGTCCCCCTCCCGGCCTCCACTTCGCCTCCTATCCCGCGTGTCTTCCCCGCCTCGCTCAGATCCACGCGGGTGCCTGTGCCATGAATCGCCACCACCCAACGCCTCCTCCCCTACGCGTCTTCCCCGTCACCGTCGGCCAACAAGAACGTCCGCTCCGCCGTCGCCGGCCAACAACCTCCGCATCGAGCACAAGCTGCGCGTCCTCCCCCGTTTCCGCGACATGGCGTCATCCTCGGGCGTCTCCACGGGCCAATAGGAGCGTTCGCACCCCCTCCCCTATGTCACCGACAACAGCCTCCCTCCACAATAAGTGCTCGCTACGCGTCCCCACCGGCGGCGAACAGCCTCTGTAACAACCGCGCGTACGCCCCGCTGACCCGCTGGTCGGCCTGCTGCCTCTCGGGATATAAGAATGCGACCACTTCTTCATCTCCACAAGCGCCACTCAACCCACCCGACCTACAATGAGTGGTGCCAGTTCATCTGCGACGGCGAGGTCCATTCCTCTTCCACACCTCCTCCGTCCACTACTGTTGTTTGCTATAAAAAAAATTCAACCTCAACTGCTTCGAATCCACTGCTTTGTGAGTGAATTGTTGTGTTTTACCAATCCATTGTTGATAGGTTTTTGTGCGTGAGCTCCTGAATATGTTTGAGGTACCTACTGTTTTTAGGATATTCCTCTTTGTATTCTTTGTGATTTGTGGTGATGACCACATTAAGGAGTTCTTGATGAACTTTGGCACTTTGTGTTGTGCATATTCCATCTTCGGATAGTATATGAAATTGGTGATGACCACATTAGGGCTTGTTCGGTTAGCTCTCAATCCATATGGATTGAGTGGGATTGGATGGGTTTGAATCCCAAACACGTCAAACTTCTTCTTAATTTTTTCTAATCCCATCCAATCCATGTGTATTGGAAATAACCGAACAAGGCCTTAAGGAGTTCTTATTAATATAAGTGCAATGAAAAGATTTTATGGCCACTTTGCTCATTAAATGGTGCCTCTACCATGAACCGATTGTTTTTCTAAATAAATGATATGAACATGTGTAGAGTAAATTATTTTGTTACCATGTCATGTTGAAATATTGAAGTGCTATCTTTTTTCTTGCAGATCCATACCAGGGGGAGTTTTTCCTAAGACAATCGAAGAGTACTTGCATCCTGGAACTAAGAAATGCATTATGTTTAGTGGAAAAGGATCACTTCTTGATGGTAATTATCTGAGCTTGTTCCTCTACATGTAAATTTCGAGTGACTATTTCTGTAACTGTCTTCCCAGCCCAGTTCATATAAAACAAGCAGAATTCCTTTTATAGTTCCTGACTAGAGTTGGATTTAACTCTAGCGAAATGGTCTCATTTCCAGCAATTTGTCATTGTTAGCTGCACAGTAAGTCTATGTTATTGGTAGCGCCTTTGGTTGACCATGGCACACACACTCATGTTGAGATCATCAACATGTATGGCCAAGGTGATAGATTTGTTGGGCTGTCAATTCACTTCAGTCAGGCATCAGGTGTTGTCTTCATTTTTGTTACTTCTCTAAATCTGGAAATGTTTTAGGTTCCCAGTCAGAAGTCATTTCATCGGCACCTTCATAATGTCATGGGGGAACTGCTTCTACTGTGTTAAGGTAGAGCAACTTCATTGAATTACAACACATGTTTATGTGCTTTTCTCACTTGTTATGCTCATTCTCATTGATTTTATACAGGACCAAGAAGATATGTGTTAGTCTTTCTTCGCGTATAATCATGCCTAGGGGACACTCTATGATGGCGAGACACAACCCTTTCTAAGGGGCATTGGTAACATGAGGAAACAGATCCGCATCATGCATCATTATTAGTAACACCGCAATATATATTTTTTTGACCAAGAACGCAGCAGTATAATTACTTCAAGTAACATAAAAATTCTCCATCTGCAGGGAAACCGGTGTACATGAATTGTATGGGTGGGCTTGTAGAGTATTGCATTGTGCCGGCCAATGCGCTAGCAGTTCTCCCTAACTCGCTGCCATACACAAAATCAGGAATTTTAGGATGTGCAGTGTTTACCACGTATGGTGCCCTAAGGCATGCTGCTGAAATGCGGTCGTCGTGATTCCGTAGCTGTGATCGAAGTTGGAGGGGTTGGGTCAAGGTCAACTGTTGCCTGATAAATTTGAGGATTTTTCTTTTCTCCTCTTATTTTTTGGGACTATGAATGCACAAACAAGCATGACCCTTCTTCCCTCTTACTTGCATCTTGAAAAGTAGAACTTTTGTTTTGCTGCTGTTTACAGATAGGAAAAGCCTTTGGAGCTTCCCAAGTCATTGTCGTGGATGTCCTTGATGAGAAGCGCCAAAACGCTACAACGCTTGGAGCAACCCACTGTAAATGCATCAAAAGATGACACGGTTGAAAGGATAAAGGTATGTCTCTGATTGTAAAAGTTTGGGATCTATCAATGAAGTTCATAAAGTAATTCTACATATCTACTTCATTATAAGTCCTGCCATTGCTTATCTAGTTTATTCTTTTTTCAGTTTTCTTTTTTCTTCAAGTAACCTAGCTGAGGGATTTGTTACACTGAGTGTTGTTGCTGCAACTATTGTAGCTTCACTTGGTGCAGATTCAAGAAACCTTGGAAACAATAGTTTATATTCACCTACATCGAGCCTAACTGATGTGCATAACCTTGGTCGGGGTGGTAATCAAGCTCCCACATGTCTTCAACCTCCTCTTTCTGATCCTTTTTATGTCCAATACTTGAAGGCAACTTGAAAGTCGCCTAGAGGGGGGTGAATAGGCAAATATGAAATTTATAAAGTTTAAGCACAACTACAAGCCGGGGTTAGCGTTAGAAATATAATCGAGTCCGAAAGAGAGGGCGAAAACAAATCACAAGCGAATAAGAGTGGATGACATGGTGATTTGTTTTACCGAGGTTCGGTTCTTGGAAACCTACTCCCCGTTGAGGTGGTCACAAAGATCGGGTCTCTTTCAACCCTTTCCCTCTCTCAAACGGTCACTTAGACCGAGTGAGTTTTCCTTCCTTGATTTCTCGGGTCACTTAGACCCCGCAAGGACCACCACACAATTGGTGTCTCTTGATTTGCTTACAAGGCTTTGAGAGTAAGAATGAGAGAAAGAAGAAAGCCAACCAAGCAACAAGAACAACAAAAGAACACAAGCTGATCTTCTCACAAGTCCTAAAAACTAGAGTTGAATTGTGGACTTTGATTTGATCGGAGGCTTTGATTTGTGTCTTGGAGTGTTGTGTATTGCTCTTGTATTGAATGAAGAGTAGTGAATGCTTGGATGTCTTGAAGAGTGGTGGTTGGGGGGTATTTATAGCCCCAACCACCAAAACAGCCGTTGGGGAACTCTGCTGTCGATGGGCGCACCAGACAGTCCGGTGCGCCACCGGACACTGTCCGGTGCGCCAGCCACGTCACCCAACCGTTAGGGTTCGACCGTTGGAGCCTCTGACAAGTGGGCCACCGGACAGGTCCTGTTCACTGTCCGGTGCGCCATCTGGCGCCTGCTCTGACTCTGCGCGCGCAGTTGGCACTGTTCACTATTCACTTTTCACTTTTGCAGTCGTCTGTTGGCGCTGTTAGCCGTTACTCCGCTGGCACACCGGACAGTCCGGTGAATTATAGCGGAGGGCATTTCCAGAAACCCGAAGGTGGCAAGTTCGGAGTGATTCTCCCTGGTGCACCGGACACTGTCCGGTGGCACACCGGACAGTCCGGTGCGCCAGACCAGGGCTGCCTTTAGTTGTTTTTGCTCCTTTTTATTTGAACCCTTTCTTGTACTTTTTATTGGTCTGTGTTGAACTTTTGGCACTTATAGAACTTATGATCTAGAGCAAACTAGTTAGTCCAATTATTTGTGTTGGGCAATTCAACCACCAAAATCAATTAGGAAAAGGTGTAAGCCTATTTCCCTTTCAATCTCCCCCTTTTTGGTGATTGATGCCAACACAAACTAAAGCAAATATATAAGTGCAGAATTGAACTAGTTTGCATAAGGTAAGTGCAAATATTGCTTGGAATTAAACCAATATACATTTCATAAGATATGCATGGATGCTTTCTTCATATTTAACATTTTGGACCACGCTTGCACCACTTGTTTTGTTTTTGCAAACTCTTTTTGGAAATTCTTGTCAAAGTCTTTCGCAAATAGTCAAAGGTAAATGAATAAGATTTCGAGAAGCATTTTTAAGATTTGAAATTTTCTCCCCCTATTTCAAATGCTTTTCCTTTGACTCAACAAAACTCCCCCTCAATGAAATTCTCCTCTTAGTGTTCAAGAGGGTTTTAGATATTAATTTTGAAAGGGTTTATACCAATTTGAAAATTCTATAAAAAATAAGATACCAATTGAAAAACCTTCTTTTAATACAAATTTGAAAGACTACTTTTTGAAATTGGTGGTGCGGTCCTTTTGCTTTGGGCTAATACTTTCTCCCCCTTTGGCATGAATCGCCAAAAACGGATACTTGTGAGTGAAATATAAGCCCTTGTCCTTTCTCTCCCTTCGGCAAATAATATATGAGTGAAGATTATACCAAATTGGAGAGCTATGCGGAGTGTTGGCGAAGGAGAAATAATACGATGGAGTGGAGTGGAAGCCTTGTCTTCGCCGAAGACTCCATTTCCCTTTCAATCTATGACTTAGCATGAAATACACTTTGAAAACCACATTAGTCATAGCACATGAAAGAGATATGATCAAAGGTACATAAATGAGCTATGTGTGCAAAATATCAATCAAAATTCCTAGAATCAAGAATGTTTAGCTCATGCCTAAGTTTGATAAAGGTTTTCTCATCTAATGGCTTGGTAAAGATATCAGCTAATTGTTCTTTGGTGTTGATATATGCAATCTCGATATCCCCCTGTTGTTGGTGATCCCTCAAAAAGTGATACCGAATGGCTATGTGTTTAGTGCGGTTGTGCTCAACGGGATTATCCGCCATGCGGATTGCACTCTCATTATCACATAGGAGAGGAACTTTGGTTAATTTGTAACCATATTCCCTAAGGATTTGCCTCATCCAAAGTAATTGCGCGCAACAATGGCCTGTGGCAATGTACTCGGCTTCGGCAGTAGAAAGAGCTACAGAATTTTGCTTCTTTGAAGCCCAAGACACCAGAGATCTTCCCAAGAACTGACAAGTCCCTGATGTGCTCTTTCTATCAATTTTACACCCTGCCCAATCAGCATCGGAATATGCTATTAAATCAAAAGTGGATCCCTTAGGGTACCAAAGGCCAAACTTAGGAGTATAAACTAAATATCTCAAGATTCGTTTTATGGCCCTAAGGTGAACTTCCTTAGGATCGGCTTGGAATCTTGCACACATGCATACGGAAAGCATTATATCCGGTCGAGATGCACACAAATAGAGTAAAGATCCTATCATCGACCGGTATACCTTTTGATCTACGGATTTACCTCCCGTGTCGTGGTCGAGATGTCCATTAGTTCCCATGGGTGTCTTGATGGGCTTGGCATCCTTCATCCCAAACTTGGTGAGTATGTCTTGAATGTACTTCGTTTGGCTAATGAAGGTGCCTTCTTTAAGTTGCTTGACTTGAAATCCTAAGAAATATTTCAACTCCCCCATCATAGACATCTCGAATTTTTGAACCATTATCCTACTAAACTCTTCACAAGTAGATTTGTTAGTAGACCAATATGATATCATCAACATAAATTTGGCATACAAACAAATCATTTTTAATAGTCTTAGTAAAGAGAGTAGGATCGGCTTTTCCGACTTTGAAGCCATTAGTGATAATAAAATCTCTTAGGCATTCATACCATGCTCTTGGGGCTTGCTTGAGACCATAAAGCACCTTAGAGAGTTTATACACATGGTTAGGGTACTCACTATCTTCAAAGCCAGGAGGTTGCTTAACATATACCTCCTCCTTGATTGGTCCATTGAGGAAGGCACTTTTCACGTCCATTTGATAAAGCTTAAAGCCATGGTAAGTAGCATAGGCAAGTAATATACGAATTGACTCAAGCCTAGCTACGGGTGCATAGGTTTCATCGAAATCCAAACCTTCGACTTGTGAATATCCCTTGGCCACAAGTCGGGCTTTGTTCCTTGTCACCACACCATGCTCATCTTGCTTGTTGCGAAAAACCCACTTGGTTCCTACAACATTTTGGTTAGGACGTGGAACAAGATGCCAAACCTCATTCCTCGTGAAGTTGTTGAGTTCCTCTTGCATTGCCAACACCCAATCCGAATCCCTTAATGCATCTTCTACCCTGTATGGCTCAATAGAAGACACAAAGGAGTAATGTTCACAAAAATGAGCAACACGAGATCGAGTAGTTACCCCCTTATGAATATCGCCGAGGATGGAGTTCACGGGGTGATCTCTTTGTATTGCTTGGTGGACTCTTGGGTGTGGCGGTCTTAGACCATCATCATCTTCTTTGTCTTGATCATGGGCATCTCCCCCTTGATCATTGTCCTCCTCTTAAGGTGGCTCATCTTCTTGATCTTCATTTTCATCATCTTGAGCTAGATCCTCATCTTGGGTTGGTGGAGATGCTTGATTTGAAGATGATGGTTGATCTTGTGCATGTGGAGGCTCTTCGGATTCCTTAGGACACACATCCCCAATGGACATGTTCCTTAGCGCGACGCACGGAGCCTCTTTATCATCTAGCTCATCAAGATCAACTTGCTCTACTTGAGAGCCGTTAGTCTCTGTCACACCCGGATTTTGGGGCACCAAGACCCGGGCGCGAACATAATCACCAGGTGTGCTGGGACCAAGTCTCACACATATGATGAATCATGGCACATGATCGAATGTCACATCTTTACTACATAATAGAAGTTCTATACAAAATAAACAATTACATTATAAGGAGACAGCGGTCCAGCAACCCAAAGTTGACTGGGAGACGACGGCCTAGACCTCTCACGAACTCGTCACAGCATCCTCCAAGCGCCTCATCCTGCGGTACCTATTCTTGACCTGTGGGGGGGTGTGAGACAGCAAGAGTGAGCTCACATACGTTCATCGCTCAACAAGTTGTGGGGAATAATGTGCATGAACTCGCCAAAGGTGGGAGCTCACGTGAAGTGTAAGGCTTACCAAAGAGGATGGTTGAAGCTGAGCATTACTTTTAATGTTGGTCAAAATTTTATTAGCAATTACTAAGTATAAGTAAATACCAACCCAATTAAATAGTAGAACAAAAGTAACAACAACATCACCTGCGATGCAATGCATATGACAAATTGAATTTAGTTCCATAAATTAATCATCAGAGAGTCCTGAGCTGCTCATGACCGTGAGCTCGGCTAGTATACCAGTTTTACACTCTGCAGAGGTGGTACCCTTTACCCACAAGTCATGTTACCCGTCTGCCAAGGGATCGCGACTTCCCATACACCTCTACCGAGGAGGCGAGGCAGGGTAACACTACGAGGCCTTTACAAAGTTCCACTAGCTTCAGAAAACCCGCTACAGTTTATAGGAAGCTCCAATGCAGGGTTCTTGACTGACCGCCATCGCAGCAAAATCAACCAAGGACCTCCCTACACTGACCACCCCCTACTGCCCTTGCCCCTTTCGGGTAAGGTAGTCCTCCACTAGCTTTCCTAATTAATCAGCCAAGGGCGTCCATAAACCCTTGTGGTGGCACGTGTTTCTCAAGTTAAGCTCTATGTTCCAATTAACATTAATGATCTTGACATGAACAGTAAATAACAACGGATAACAAAAGTATAATCATGAATAATGTGTATCTCAATGCCCAAAACCACATATAGCACTAGCAAGTACTACCCAAAAAGTTCAGTGGTAAACAAGGCATAAAGATAGACAAACTAGGGTAACCTATTAGGTCCCATCAAAATTAACCTATGCAGATCATTATGATTAATTAGAACATGAGTGGGTAAAAGAAGTGATCAAGGGCACAACTTGCCTGGCACTTGAGATTCCAGGTACCAACTTGCTCTTCAGATGACTCGTGTCCTCACTGCTAGACGTAGCAATACAAACAATCATGGTATAGGCAAAATTAACATCACACCAAACATAAGGTTAAACTACATAATAATATTCTACGATGCGTAATAAGATCGTGGAAACGAGAACCACTAAATTCGGAGCTACGGTTATAAAGTTATGATTTTATAAAGATTTAAGTGTTGGACACAAAAGAAATTAAGTGCATAAATTATACCCATGTTTCATAATAAAATAAGGTTATCAGATGATAAACAGTATTATTATGAATTTATAGCAACTGGAATAAATTAATTCGGAGCTAAGATGAATTGAATATGAATTAACTAAGATTCTAGGTTTATTTCTATATTAGAAAATATTTTCTGAATTATTTTATTCCATTTATTCACTTTCTGGACTGCGGACACAATTTTGCAGAAGCCTAGGGTCTAACTCATAAAGTTCAGGACCAATCCGTAATATTAACAGCATAAGGGTGGACGGCGGGTTGAATAGGTAGAACCCCAGGGTCTCTTTTGCAATAATTACACGGCGAAGAGGTATGGACATCACACAACCGCATGATCTGATCCGGACGGTTCAGATTAGATCGCGTTTTTAATCAAACTGGTACCTAATCATGGCCGACAGATCCAATATCAACGGTCAGTAGCGCCCGGCGCCATGATCCAATCTGCGACCACATATCACGCTATGGACGACCCAGAATGAGTCCTGCCGAAGCAGTACGCTCCTCTAATCTCACCCACCCATTACCAAATCGACGGCGGCAGCACCATCTTCCCTACCCGAGACTCCAGATGGTGGAGCTGGCCATCCCATGGCGGCGCTCCCGCCGGTGAACGGCAAACCAGCTCGCCATGGCCCCAACTATCGACACGATCACTGATACACGCAGAGGAGGACAATGCGAACACCTGAGGGGGGTACCTTTCTGGAAGAAACGGCGGAACACAGTCGGTCACGGCCGGGACAGGGAGCGGACGACGGTGAAGGAAATCCCGAGCCCCGGGCGCCGGTTCCACGTGGCGAGGACACGCACAGGTGGAGCTTCACAGCACGACACTGGAGTCGCGACAACGACGAACACGCAGGGCAATGGCGCAGCTCGATTCTTTCTCTCTCCGATTGATGAATATGAGGCGGCCAGCTCTATCCCTGTTCGATGCTGTGATATTCTGGCATCTGGTTCGTGCCTACATCAATGGTTCCTGGTTTTATAGGCCCCGGTGGAGGTTGGTTGAGGCGCCCGCGGAAATCGCGCACGGGTCGACGCGCAGGTGGCGCAGCGACGGACGAATCACGGCGAACACGGCAATGTCGGTCCGCATGTGGGATTTGTTTGGGGAAAGAGGATAACGGCGCGACCCTACCAGGCTGCGGCGCGGACACGGGATCGGATCGACCCGAATCCAGGGAGGAGTTCCGCGAATCGGCCGAGGTGCTCGCGATTTCCGTTTGGAATTGCCACGGAGTTGCCGTTTGTTTCGCTGGAGAGAAGAAGAAGATGACAGGCCGGGTCCACAATACAGAGGAAGAACCACGACAACAGGTGGGGCCCAGCTGTCATTGGGGAGCTGGTTATATGGTGCTTGGACCAGGAGAACGGCTAGGCAATGGGTCAGCTGATGAAATTCAGCCCATTTGGCCGGTTCGCCATTCCCCTTTCTTTTTCTTAGTTTCATTTTTAGTTTTCTATTTCCCTCATGTTTAAATATGGTTTAAATCAAAAACAAATTAAACCTAGGTTTCCAGTTTTCAATTCAAATTACTATGCACAGTATAGACTCCAGCATAAATATGCAAAGGTTTTGTATTATACTTATATTAGTATTTATTGAAGTAAATGCTCCCTAACATAATCCCACATGCACCCATATTATTTCTCTTTAGAAAAAAATATTACTAGTGCGTGATCAAATTCCAAGCTCAACCAATAATGAATATCCATTATGTCACTTATTTAGAGGAAAGTAATGCATAACTTTTAATAGGATTTATTTTACTTAAAAAATTACTTTTAAAGAGTGTTATAGTTTACAAAAGGGAATAATGAATCGATGGAGAACCTTTCTTCTAGTTATTAACTTCAACTTTTTATTGCATATAAGTTGGGTATTACAAATCCTACCCCCTTAAAAATAATCTCGTCCTCGAGATTTGTAAGAGAAAGGATATATATACTCATATTGTTGTGGGAACATATGCACAAACAAAGAAATCTCGGCATGATGCGTAACTTATTAGCAAAACAAAGGGTCAAATCGACCTTATTATTATTCCTAAAATAGTAAAATACGAACTACTGGCCAAACTAATATTTAGGTCTTACAAATAGTAAAATATATATATGTATCTATATTTATGTTTATCTCTATTCTTGTTGTTCGTTGACTTCTTCACCGACTACTTCATCTTCAACTAGCTCTTCTTCTTGAATTTCCAGTTCACCTGGTTCAACCTCTACTTCTGCATGATGGGCATGTCCCCGGTTGATAGATAGGGGCTGACTCTTTCCTGCCGAGGCTTGTCCTTGCTTCATCGGAGCCGGTGTAGTGTAGGCAGCTCTGTTGGGACAATAGTTGGCGTAGTGTCCCGGTTGTCCACACTTGAAGCATGCCCTGTTGGTGGTTGTGTTAGGAGCAACGGGTCCTGCTGGGGTGCTTGCTTTCGGGGGAGCAGTTGGTGCCTGTTGAGTTTGTTGTCCGGTACTTCCACTAGCTGGTGTACTTGGAGTGGTAGTATAGCGAGGACGGGAACTACTTCCAGCTTGCCCATGGTTATCAACCCTTCTTTTCTCTCCAAATATACTCCTCTTGTTTTCTACAACAATAGCTTTGTCAAGTAGCCTTTGGAAGGATGGGAATGTGTGCGATACCAATTGATATTGCAAGGGTCCAATCAAACCGTCCAGAAAAAGCTCCTGCTTTTGCTCATCATTCTCAACATCTCTAGGAGCATATCGAGATAACTGGATGAATTTGTCCCTATATTCACTCACGGACATACTTCCTTGCTTGAGGGATAGAAACTCCTTTCTCTTAATCTTCATGAGCCCGGTAGGAATGTGGTAATTCCTGAATTGAGTGGAGAATTCTGCCCAGGTAATTGTGTCGACGGCAGCATGAGCGGCGCAGTATGCATCCCACCAATCCGCAGCGGGACCAGTAAGACGACGTGATGCGTAGAGCACTTTCTCTCTGTCCGAGCACTGAGCTATGTTGAGCATCTTTTCTACAGACTTTAGCCAGTCATCTGCATGCAGCGGATCCGCGGAGTTGGAGAAGGTTGGTGGTTTGTGGCTCATGAATTCCCGGTGCTTGTCCCGGGGTGGAACTGGTGGTGGTGGGGGAGGCAATGGTACTTGTTGTTGTTGCTGTTGCGCCCTTCTCTCTTGACGTATCTCCTCCCGCTCTTGGCGCATCTCCCGATGTACATCCTCTCTTTCCTGGCGCATTTCCTGGCGTTCTTGCTGCATCTGAGTGCGCATATCTGCCATAGTGTCCGCCATTTGCTGCATCATCCTCATCTGAGCTGCAATCAGTGGGTCAACTCCGCCTGGTGGAGGATTAGGAGGATTCATCTCTGCCGGCTGTGGCTGGGGTTGTCTATATATCCACCGAGTGTGTCGATTAGGAGGTAAATCAATTCCACCACCCCGCCTGGTATTGACCATCTGAGTTAGATACATATGGTAAGATAGTTTTGCAAGGGAATCATTTGGTAGGCGGAATGAATGTGCTAATAGTTGGTTATGTACTGAAGATTCTTTGGTAGGGCTTGACCAGATATTTTATGTCAAGACTAGGGTAACTAGTTGTATGAGGTGAATATCCAAAGGTAAGATAGAATCTGTTAAGATGAGATAGATACGAAATACTAGATATATTTTTTTTAGGTGGATAATCTAGATTGTCTAGTTATCTTATAAATACTATCCTTTATGCCTAGATGTTTATGCAGATGTAATTGTGGACATTACTCCACAACTCATCACACTCAATCAAAGATCCAAATCAGGCAAGTATAATAAGAACAAACATTCAAGTTCATAGATATCTATATAAAAGAAAATAATTTTGTTTTTGTTCCTAAGAGTAGGTCTCCTATTCCTAAAGGTCACTTTAGGCACAAGATTTCAAAGTGTGAAATCCACATTTGTATTTAGAAGGAAAAGGTAAGAATAATCAGAGTAAAGCGGAAATAGATGAGAAAAGATTAAGACGAGTTTAGAAAGAATCAGAATAGCAAAAGTAAGTAGATAATGGTTGTCCAGTTCTATCTAGGTTTCGTCCTACAATCAACATTCCTCTGATACCACTTCTGTCACACCCGGATTTTGGGGCACCAAGACCCGAGCGCGAACATAATCACCAGGTGTGCTGGGACCAAGTCTCACACATATGATGAATCATGGCACAGGATCGAATGTCACATCTTTACTACATAATAGAAGTTCTATACAAAATAAAGAATTACATTATAAGGAGACAGCGGTCCAGCAACCCAAAGTTGACTAGGAGACGACGGCCTAGACCTCTCACGAACTCGTCACAACATCCTCCAAGCGCCTCATCCCGCAGTACCTGTTCTTGACCTGTGGGGGGGTGTGAGACAGCAAGAGTGAGCTCACATACGTTCATCGCTCAACAAGTTGTGGGGAATAATTTGCATGAACTCGCCAAAGGTGGGAGCTCACGTGAAGTGTAAGGCTTACCAAAGAGGATGGTTGAAGCTGAGCATTACTTTTAAAGTTGGTCAAAATTTTATTAGCAATTACTAAGTATAAGTAAATACCAACCCAATTAAATAGTAGAACAAAAGTAACAACAACATCACCTGCGATGCAATGCATATGACAAATTGAATTTAGTTCCATAAATTAATCATCAGAGAGTCCTGAGCTGCTCATGACCGTGAGCTCGACTAGTATACCAGTTTTACACTCTGCAGAGGTGGTACCCTTTACCCACAAGTCATGTTACCCGTCTGCCAAGGGATCGCGACTTCCCATACACCTCTACCGAGGAGGCGAGGCAGGGTAACACTACGAGGCCTTTACAAAGTTCCACTAGCTTTAGAAAACCCGCTACAGTTTATAGGAAGCTCCAATGCAGGGTTCTTGACTGACCGCCATCGCAGCAAAATCAATCAAGGACCTCCCTACACTGACCACCCCCTATTGCCCTTGCCCCTTTCGGGTAAGGTAGTCCTCCACTAGCTTTCCTAATTAATCAGCCAAGGGCGTCCATAAACCCTTGTGGTGGCACGTGTTTCTCAAGTTAAGCTCTATGTTCCAATTAACATTAATGATCTTGACATGAACAGTAAATAACAACGGATAACAAAAGTATAATCATGAATAATGTGTATCTCAATGCCCAAAACCACATATAGCACTAGCAAGTACTACCCAAAAAGTTCAGTGGTAAACAAGGCATAAAGATAGACAAACTAGGGTAACCTATTAGGTCCCATCAAAATTAACCTATGCAGATCATTATGATTAATTAGAACATGAGTGGGTAAAAGAAGTGATCAAGGGCAGAACTTGCCTGACACTTGAGATTCCAGGTACCAACTTGCTCTTCAGATGACTCGTGTCCTCACTGCTAGACGTAGCAATACAAACAATCATGGTATAGGCAAAATTAACATCACACCAAACATAAGGTTAAACTACATAATAATATTCTACGATGCGTAATAAGATCGTGGAAACGAGAACCACTAAATTCGGAGCTACGGTTATAAAGTTATGATTTTATAAAGATTTAAGTGTTGGACACAAAAGAAATTAAGTGCATAAATTATACCCATGTTTCATAATAAAATAAGGTTATCAGATGATAAACAGTATTATTATGAATTTATATCAAATGGAATAAATTAATTCGGAGCTAAGATGAATTGAATATGAATTAACTAAGATTCTTGGTTTATTTCTATATTAGAAAATATTTTCTGAATTATTTTATTCCATTTATTCACTTTATGGACTGCGGACACAATTTTGCAGAAGCCTAGGGTCTAACTCATAAAGTTCAGGACCAATCCGTAATATTAACAGCATAAGGGTGGACGGCGGGTTGAATAGGTAGAACCCCAAGGTCTCTTTTGCAATAATTACACGATGAAGAGGTATGGACATCACACAACCGCATGATCTGATCCGGACGGTTCAGATTAGATCGCATTTTTAATCAAACCGGTACCTAATCATGGCCGACAGATCCAATATCAACGGTCAGTAGCGCCCGGCGCCATGATCCAATCTGCGACCACATATCACGCTATGGACGGCCCAGAATGAGTCCTGCCGAAGCGGTACGCTCCTCTAATCTCACCCACCCATTACCAAATCGACGGTGGCAGCACCATCTTCCCTACCCGAGACTCCAGATGGTGGAGCTGGCCATCCCGTGGCGGCGCTCCCGCCGGTGAACGGCAAACCAGCTCGCCAAGGCCCCAACTACCGACACGATCACTGATACACGCAGAGGAGGACAATGCGAACACCTGAGGAGGGTACCTTTCTGGAAGAAACGGCGGAACACAGTCGGTCACGGCCGGGACAGGAAGCGGACGACGGTGAAGGAAATCCCGAGCCCCGGGCGCCGGTTCCACGCGGCGAGGACACGCACAGGTGGAGCTTCACGGCACGACACTGGAGTCGTGACAACGACGAACACGCAGGGCAATGGCGCAGCTCGATTCTTTCTCTCTCTGATTGATGAATATGAGGCGGCCAGCTCTATCCCTGTTCGATGCTGTGATATTCTGGCATCTGGTTCGTGCCTACATCAATGGTTCCTGGTTTTATAGGCCCCGGTGGAGGTTGGTTGAGGCGCCCGCGGAAATCGCGCACGGGTCGACGCGCAGGTGGCGCAGCGGCGGACGGATCACAGCGAACACGGCAATGTCGGTCCGCATGTGGGATTTGTTTGGGGAAAGAGGATAACGGCGCGACCCTACCAGGCTGCGGCGCGGACACGGGATCGGATCGACCCGAATCTAGGGAGGAGTTCCGCGAATCGGCCGAGGTGCTCGCGATTTCCGTTTGGAATTGCCACGGAGTTGCCGTTTGTTTCGCTGGAGAGAAGAAGAAGATGACAGGCCGGGTCCACAATACAGAGGAAGAACCACGGCAACAGGTGGGGCCCAGCTGTCATTGGGGAGCTGGTTATATGGTGCTTGGACCAGGAGAACGCCTATGCAATGTGTCAGCTGATGAAATTCGACCCATTTGGCCTGTTCGCCATTCCCTTTTCTTTTTCTTAGTTTCATTTTTAGTTTTCTATTTCCCTCAAGTTTAAATATGGTTTAAATCAAAAACAAATTAAACCTAGGTTTCCAGTTTTCAATTCAAATTACTATGCACAGTATAGACTCCAGCATAAATATGCAAAGGTTTTGTATTATACTTATATTAGTATTTATTGAAGTAAATGCTCCCTAACATAATCCCACATGCACCCATATTATTTCTCTTTAGAAAAAAAATATTACTAGTGCGTGATCAAATTCCAAGCTCAACCAATAATGAATATCCATTATGTCACTTATTTAGAGGAAAGTAATGCATAACTTTTAATAGGATTTATTTTACTTAAAAAATTACTTTTAAAGAGTGTTATAGTTTACAAAAGGGAATAATGAATCGATGGAGAACCTTTCTTCTAGTTATTAACTTCAACTTTTTATTGCATATGTTGGGGACTTGTTCTCAAATGCTAAGAATTAAGAACAAGGCAACATAAAAAGTGGTAAGTGTTAAAGTCCTTCGTCCTTCGAAGCATTATGTCCCTTCGGGAAATAATGAGTCTCGGACGAAGGTCATGAGAGACATACCTTCGTAAACATAACAGGTAATGACGAAGGACTCACATAAAGCATGAAATATAATATAAGCATCATCATAGATTCATTTCTATTTTATTAACATGGAAAAACAGAAATGATTTCAAATTACAAATGTACCTTCGGTCCTGAGAGAAGGTGAAAAGTACGAGCGTGACGCAAAAGCAAATGCCAAGTCCGCGTGAACAGTACGGGGGTACTGTTCATCTATTTATAGACACAGGACGCAGCCTGTGACGAATTACAATTATGCCCTTTACAAAAGTTTACAACATTATGTTAGACCTCTATGGATAAAAAGGTCATTCTATCTTTATGTCGGTTTGCAACGCCGAAGCTCTATAAAAAGGAACCTTCGGCCATTTCCTGGGGACGATTTCAGCCGAAGCTGCTTCTTCACGCAAGACCTTCGGCGCAACGAAGCATGGGCCCAACAGTAGCCCCTTTCGCGGCGCTAGATCGTTTTTCGTAACGAGCTTGAACCATGAAAAAATCCTCTCAAGCTTCGGGAAGCCGAAGGTCCAAAAAACACCTTCCCTGAGCTCGTTGCCGAGAAACGATTCATTTCCCGAGATCGTGTCGGTCCCACCTTGCAGAGTCACTGTTTGGTCTTTACGGTCCACTGCGCAGCGAGTACAAGTTGCTGCCCGCCTGGTGTAAAAACCCTGCCGCTTCGCCTTCTTACCTGCATCACTATATAAACAGACGAGTAGGTGTGAAGTTACCACAGCATTTACTGCTATTTGCACTGTTTTGCTGCCAAAATTTTTAACCATCACCGAAGCTTGTTTGTCAGATTTGGACGAAGCTCCATCTTGAAGCCTGCTTCGGAGAAAAAAGTATCAAAGTTTCACAAGTTCATAATTAAATGGCCAGAGTTCGCTCTACAGCTAGGGTTGAGCGCGAGGGGGACGAAACTGGAGCTTCGGAGACTATGCCCATCTCCGAAGCGATGCAGCGCTCCGGACTAGTGACTGCGGAAGAAATGCCTGCTGCCGAGGCAAACCCGACAGCTGCCGAAGGAGAAGGGAACATTGAAGAAACCGACTCCGAAGATGACTACCGTATTGCCATGCCCAGCAAACCCAGCCACCTAGACTTCGGAAAATCGACTGTTTCAAAGGTTGATCTCGCCAAGATGGTGAAAGCAGGCTTTTTTAGTGAAGATCAGAAGAAGCTACTTCGCTTCGGGGGAGAAGAGACCACCCCGAAGCCAGAGAAAGACGAAGTTGTCATCTTCAAAAGCTTTTTAAAGGCTGGGCTAAGATTCCCTGTTCACGAGATTGTTGCGGAGATATTGAAGAGGTTTGGCATCTACCTTCATCAGTTAACTCCTAACGCTATCGTTAGGCTTAGCGTTTATATTTGGGCCCTCCGAAGCCAAGCAGTAGAGCCTTTTGCTGACAGTTTCTGTCGAGTTCATGAATTACATTATCAAACAAAGGCCAGAAAAGATGGGCTTCATGAAAACTTCGGTTGCTACAATTTTGCCTACCGGAAAACCGCAAAGTTTCCTGTAATCAGCTACCGAAGCAAATGGCCGGCAGGCTGGAAATCAGAATGGTTCTATGTCAAGGTTGATGAGGACAAGGAGAAGCTTGTGCAAAGTCCACTCGAGCTAACTTTCGGAGAAACCCGACCCCACTGCAACATGACACCAGAGGGTCAAACTCAACGGGCAATGGATGAATTCAGGATCATTGCAGAGCATATTGGTACCAGGGATCTGGTTCAAGAATTCTTAGCATTCAGAGTCTTCCCTACTCTGAAAAAATGGGAAATGCCAAAGTTAAAGGGGGAGAAGAAGGAAGGGGATCTTGTCCGGCTTCCTTACCACTTCAAATTCAAGAAATATTTTAAGAAGCCCTGCCAAGAGTGGCTGGATACAGTTGAGGTGATGTGTAATGAAATTCTTGGAAATTATTCGAAAAAAGAAGATCAACTGATGACAGCAGCCTTCGGCACCCGTCCGAAGCGAAGGCTGAACCGAGTGCTTGATGCACTGGGTTTCGAATATCCTGATTATGCGCAGCTGAACAAGGATGCTGAGGGCCAAAGAAGAAAAAGAGCGGCCGAAGCTTTAAACAAGGACGAAGAACAACCACCAAAAAAGAAGAAAATTGCCAAGAGAAAAATATCAACTCCAAAGCGAAAACTATCCGAAGAAGAGGGGACCCCCACACCACCTTCTACTAGCGACGTGGAGGAAATTCTAAAGGTAATGACTGAACCCATGCCCACGAAGCTAAGTCCATTAGGGCCTCGACTGACGAAGCTTTTTCAAAAGGTGGCGGAGCCGGGAAAAACGAAGATAGCCAAAGCGAAAAGGCAAAGAATTATTGCCGTAACAGAAGTTATTGACAAGACGCCACCGAGGGCGTCAATTCAGAAAACACCAGCCGTTGAGGGCACAGAAAATGTCGAAGTCGCACCTTCGGAGGTCGCGGCTACCGAAGCCGCTACAGCCGGAGATGTAAACTTAGAATCTACTGTTGAAGACATCAACAAAATTTTAACAGACATGGCTGCAGAAGAAGCTGCCACCACTGCTGAAGAAACCATGGCCGCAGTGCCTGGGAAAGAGAAAGAAATAGCCGAAGACACTTCGGACGACGAAGCCTACTTATTTCAAAATTTAGTCGGGCAAAAACTGTCGAAGGCCGAAAAAGAAGAGCTTAAGGAATACGCCAAATCTTGCGGATACAAGCCAGGAGCTCTTCTATTTGGAGGCATTGATGATGAAAAACTGGGCTGCATCCGGGACTCAGCTGGGGCTAAGGTCATCGGTACTCTATCAAAGAGTATCGGTTTTCCGAAGCTAGAGACAGACATCAGCCGCTACCGACGACAACATATCGTCGGCAGCTTATTTTATTCAAATTTCAAGGTAAACATCCTTCTCTCTAACTTCTATTGTTTTTTAATAATGGCAATATTCTTTAACGAAGGTTGTTTATTTGCATAGCATGCTTCTAAGCAAAGCTTTGAGGATGCAGCAAGATCTAGAAGATAAGAAGCACGAAGCTATAATTGAAAATTTAGAGAGCAAGATAAAAGAACAATCAGCTATTATTGAAAAGAAAGACTTCGAACTGCAATCAACCGAAGGCTTGCTGGCAGAAACTGAAGCCAAAGTAGCAGAATTGAATTCGAAGCTTCTCTGCCAATCAAAACAATTTGAACAAGAGAAGCTAGAACTTGATTTGAAACTTGAAGCCGAAGTCCAAGCCAACTCAAATTTGAAGAAATCATTAACAAGCCTTCAGGATAAATGTTTGAATTTTAGCAACAATTGTATCCAACAACTAAAGAAGATCTTTTACTCAGTTGGAGCCAGCAGCGGGAAATTTACCCCTTCGGATGAAGATTTACCAAAAGCCTTCGATCATATCGAAGCTGAAATTGAAGAACTTGACGAAGTTATAGCTGGGCACGGTGACTTCTGTGCCTGGGTAGCTTCTCGGGGTACTGCTGCAGCATTCCTGAAGGCTGGCTGCGAGCATGGAAAAATTGTCAACAGGCCCAACTTCGCCCTGTCTCCATCAATTCTCGACGACATTCCTGACCTCGCCCGGAGCATCTCAAATAGATTCATAAAAATGATATGGACAAAAGGCGGGCGAGAGAAGGCTGGGGACGAAGCTCGAAGTCATCTTGAACCAGTAAGAAATCATACTTTGTACTGACCTTCTCCTTCACACTTGATTTTTACTTGGGATACCTTGATTCATGTAGGATGACGAAGCTGAAGGTGATGCTTAAAGTATATGCCGCCGAAGCAGAAACCTGACGAAGATTAATAGGAGCAGACTAGAAAAAACTCAGGAGAATTTGTAACAACTTTTTTTTTGTAAATACAATTAATCTATTCTCAAGGAACTTTGTTCATACCTTGTAATATATTCTTACCCTTTTATTGAGACGCTTTGATGTGGACGAAATCAGTATTTTGAGCCGAAGGCGAAAAAACACCTTCCCTTCTTTTCGTACACAACGAAGCATAAAAGACCATTTCTTCTTTTTGCCAAAGCTTTTCTTTTTTGTACATGACGAAACATAAAGGACCGCTTCTTCCTCTTGCCGAAGCAACCACTTAGGAACACAAATGCTATGAATGAATGCTTATGAATGCAAATGCCATGATGTAATGTGCGAATGAATGTCCAAAGCATATAACCGAAGCCACACTCAACCATTATTTCCTTGGAATCAACCACACATCAGCTCTGCATTCCCTTAGGAACGACTTTGGAGCTTCCTCGTCTTTTACTTAGACGGTATAAACTCTGCATTCCCTTAGGAACGTCTTTGGAGTTTCTTCGCCTTTTACTTAGGCGGTATAAGCTCTGCATTCCCTTAGGAACGTCTTTGGAGCTTCTTCGTCTTTCACTTAGACGGTATAAACTCTGCATTCCCTTAGGAACGTCTTTGGAGTTTCTTCGCCTTTTACTTAGGCGGTATAAGCTCTGCATTCCCTTAGGAACGTCTTTGGAGCTTCTTCTCTTTTTTTCTTTTTCAGTTTCTGCACTCGATGGTGCGTTCTCAACTGTTACATTTACATTTTTTGGGGGATTTTGCTCTTATAAGACTAAAAAAGGAAATTACACATGATGGCCCCATTAAAAACCTTTCTCCCCCTTCGGAAAGGAAAAGGGTGCCATGAAAAAGAAAAGAAAAAACATAAAAAATTACATCATGTTATACATAATATCGCCGAAGCTCATCCGCATTCCAAGACCTTGGAATTTCGTTGCCATCCATGTCCTTCAATCTGTATGATCCAGGCCTTGACGAAGATACTACTAAGAATGGTCCTTCCCATTTCAACTGTAGCTTACCCACTGTATCTGGGTTAGCCACTCTCCGAAGCACCAAGTGTCCCGGCTCAATATTTTTTAGCCGGACTTTTCTATCTCGCCATTTAACTGTTTCAGCCTGATATTTATTGATATTCTCCACGGCCTGAAGCCTGATCCCTTCTAGAGCATCCTTTTCCACAAGGCAAGGATCTTCGGGACCTGATTCTGCCGAAGCTACTACTCTTATTGATCCAGCTTTTGCTTCCTCCGGAGTTATTGCTTCGTCACCGAATAATAATTTGAATGGGGTAAAGCCTGTAGACCTTGATGTTGTTGTATTGTGGCTCCACACCACTTTGATTAACTGATCTGGCCACTTTCCCCTGGGTTGATTGAAGATTAACTTCATTATTCCTGTCATTATAATGCCGTTGGCCCTCTCAACGAGCCCATTTGACTCCGGATGCCTGACTGATGCAAAATGGATCTTCGTTCCAATTTGATCACAGAAATTTCTGAAAGCTTCGGAGTCAAACTGCGTTCCATTATCTACAGTGATTGCCTTCGGTACCCCGAAGCGACAGACAATATTCTGCCAGAAAAACTTTTGGACAGTGGCCGAAGTTATTGTGGCCAATGGCTTCGCCTCAATCCACTTGGAAAAATACTCCACAGCCACTATAACATATTTTAGATTCCCTTGAGCCGGTGGTAATGGACCCAACAAGTCAAGGCCCCATCTTTGCAATGGCCAGATGGGTTGTATCAGCTGTGTCAAAGACGAAGGTTGTTTTTGATCTTTTGCACATTTCTGACAACCTTCGCACTTTTGCACTAACTCCGCCGCATCCGAAGCTGCCTTCGGCCAATAAAACCCTTGGCGGAAGACTTTCCCAAGTAATGGCCTGGATCCGATGTGGGATCCACACAGGCCTGCATGTATCTCTTTCATCAACTCTATACCTTCGGCTCTAGATAAGCACTTGAGCAGCGGAGCGCAAACTCCATGTTTGTATAATTCCCCTTCTATCATGACATACGGACGAGCTCTTGCCTCTATTCTTTTGTTGTAAGCTTCGTCATCTGAAAGGAACTTACCCTGAAGGTAAGAGATTATTTCAGTTCTCCAATCTTCGCTGTAAACAGGAGATATATTGAGGACTGCTCTTTCAAGGAGCTCCACTGAAGGTGCCTTTATTGTTTCGAAGAACACATCCGAAGGTAACGGCAGCCCCTGTGCCGCAGATTTAGCTAGCAAATCAGCATGCTCATTTTGTCCTCGAGGAATATTTTTGACAGAGAATCCTTCGAAGGATGCTTCGATCCTTCGGACCGTATCTAGATATTTTTCAAGCTTCGGATCTTTAGCCTTGCAACTTTTGTCAACATGACCCGAAACCACCTGGGAATCAGTTTTGAGAATTGCCCTTCTGATTCCCATTGCCTTTAATTTCCGAAGGCCCAAAAGCAGGGCTTCGTACTCAGCAATATTGTTCGTGCAGCTAAAATCAAGCCTTGCTGCATAACAAGTTTTGACCTTGGATGGTGAAACCAACACAGCAGCTGCACCTGCTCCGAAGATTCCCCAAGAGCCATCACAAAATACTGTCCACACTTCGGCATCTTTATTTGCTTCTTCATCCTGAGCCCCTGGCGTCCAGTCGGCAATGAAATCTGCCAATGCTTGAGACTGGATCGAAGATCTATGCACATAATCAATGTAAAATTCGTTGAGCTCTGCAGCCCATTTCCCAATCCGTCCAGTAGCTTCTCTATTTCTCATTATATCCTTCAACGGCTGCGAAGAAGGAACAATGATATTGTATGCCTGAAAATAATGCCGAAGCTTCCTGGATGCCATTAAAACGGCATATAATACCTTCTCCAGCTCTGTATAATTTTTCTTTGAGACACTAAGGACCTCAGATACAAAATACACTGGAACTTGCTTCTTAAGCTGGCCATAAAGCTTCTCCTGGACAAGCGCCGCACTTACTGCTGAGTGCGAAGCTGCCACATATAACAACAGAGGAGCCCCTGGCGTTGGCGGAGTTAATGTTGTGAGATCTATCAAGTATTGCTTCAACTCTTCGAAGGCTTTTTGTTGACTTGGGCCCCATTGAAAGACTTCGGCTGACTTCAGCACCTCGAAAAATGGTAAGTTTCTTTCTGCTGATCTGGATATAAATCTGTTGAGAGATGCCAGCCTTCCTGTCAATCTTTGGGCCCCTTTTCTTGTAGTTGGTGGCTCCATTCGAAGTATAGCTTCGATTTTATTTGGATTAGCTTCGATTCCCTTTGTTGAAACCAAGCATCCAAGAAATTTACCCTTCTTTACTCCGAAGACACATTTCTCTGGATTCAGCTTCAAACCAGCTTGTCTGAAGCTGGCGAAGGTCTCCTGCAGATCAACAATATGATTTTCCTGCTTCGTGCTTTTGACGATAATGTCATCAACATATGTCAACACATTTCTGCCTATTTGAGACTGAAGAACCTTCGCAGTCATTCTGCTGAAACTTCCTCCAGCGTTTTTGAGCCCCTCAGGCATCCGAAGATAGCAATACGTGCCACTTGGAGTTATGAAGCTAGTTTTCGGCTCATCTTCCTTTTTCATCCAGATTTGATGATATCCTGAGTAACAGTCCAAGAGACTCATGAGCTCTGAAGAAGCTGCTGCATCGACTAGAGAGTCTATCCTTGGCAGCGGGAATTCGTCCTTCGGACAAGCCTTGTTGAGATCTGTGAAATCGATACACATTCTCCACTTGCCATTGGCCTTCTTCACCATAACAGTGTTAGCTAGCCACTCTGGATACTTCACTTCTCTGATAACTCCTGCACTGAGGAGTCTTTTTACTTCATCGCGAGCCCCTTCGGCCTTGTCATCAGACATTTTCCGAAGCCTCTGTTTTCGGGGTCTGAAGGATGGGTCAACATTGAGCGAATGTTCAATAACATCCCGATTTACTCCACAGAGATCATTAGCCGACCATGCAAAAACATCTTTATTGTTGAATAAAAACCTTATCAAGGTTTTCTCCTGGTCTTCAGATAATTGCGAACCCAACAACACCTTCTGCTCTGCTATGTCCTCACACAAAAGCATGGGCTTCGGCTGATCTGCTGAAGCTGCCTTCTCCCTTCTGAATTTGTACTGTTCACAAGCTTCAGTTCCATCTATATTATGGATTGCCTTGGAGTCGGTCCAGCTTCCTTCGGCCCTTCTAGCAGCTTCCTGGCTTCCATGGATGGCAATAGGCCCTTGATCCGAAGGTATCTTCATGCAAAGATAGGCAGGATGAAGGATTGCTTCGAAGGCATTAAGAGTACCTCGACCAATAATTGCATTGTAAGGATATTCCATGTCAACAATGTCAAACACAACTTGCTCAGTTCTAGTGTTGTTGATGAATCCGAAGGTTACTGACATGGTGATCTTGCCCAGTGCTACAATCTGTCTTCCTCCGAAGCCACAAAGAGGATGTGTAGCATCATGAATCTTATCTTCTGGCTCTTGCATCTGTCTGAAGGCTTTAGCAAATATGATGTCAGCTGCACTGCCTGTATCGACCAAGACATTGTGAACCAGAAATCCTTTGATAACACAAGAGATAACCATAGCATCGTTGTGTGGGTAATCTTTGAGTTGAAGGTCCTCTTGAGAGAAGGTAATAGGAATGTGAGACCATCTTGATTTGATGAAGGGTCCTTGCACCCCAACATGCTGTACTCTTCTCTGCGCTTCCTTCTTCTGCTTCTTGTTAGCTGGCTCTGAGGACGAGCCACCTGTGATCGGGAGCACCAGCTTCGAGTCCGAAGCAACTCCAGCTTGATTGTTGAATGAAGCCATCAGCTCAGAAAAGTGGAAGTGAGTTCACCGGAGGTGGGCGCCAATGTTGGGGACTTGTTCTCAAATGCTAAGAATTAAGAACAAGGCAACATAAAAAGTGGTAAGTGTTAAAGTCCTTCGTCCTTCGAAGCATTATGTCCCTTCGGGAAATAATGAGTCTCGGACGAAGGTCATGAGAGACATACCTTCGTAAACATAACAGGTAATGACAAAGGACTCACATAAAGCATGAAATATAATATAAGCATCATCATAGATTCATTTCTATTTTATTAACATGGAAAAACAGAAATGATTTCAAATTACAAATGTACCTTCGGTCCTGAGAGAAGGTGAAAAGTACGAGCGTGACGCAAAAGCAAATGCCAAGTCCGCGTGAACAGTACGGGGGTACTGTTCATCTATTTATAGACACAGGACGCAGCCTGTGACGAATTACAATTATGCCCTTTACAAAAGTTTACAACATTATGTTAGACCTCTATGGATAAAAAGGTCATTCTATCTTTATGTCGGTTTGCAACGCCGAAGCTCTATAAAAAGGAACCTTCGGCCATTTCCTGGGGACGATTTCAGCCGAAGCTGCTTCTTCACGCAAGACCTTCGGCGCAACGAAGCATGGGCCCAACAGCATATAAGTTGGGTATTACAGTCTCATCAAACACAATGTCACAAGAAACTTCAACTAGTCCAGTGGACTTGTTAAAGACTCTATATGCCCTTGTGTTTGAATCATAACCAAGTAAAAAACCTTCTACAGCCTTAGGAGCAAATTTAGATTTTCTACCTCTTTTAACAAGAATAAAACATTTGCTACCAAAGACTCTAAAATATGAAACATTGAGCTTTTTACCGGTTAGGAGTTCATATGATGTCTTCTTGAGGATTCAGTGAAGGTAGAGACGGTTGATGGCGTAGCAAGTGGTGTTGATTCCTTCCGCCCAAAATTGGTCCGAAGTCTTGTACTCATCAAGCATGGTCCTCGCCATGTCAAGTAGAGTTCTATTCTTCCTCTCCACTACACCATTTTGTTGTGGCATGTAGGGAGAAGAGAACTCATGCTTGATGCCCTCATCCTCAAGGAAGCCTTCTATTTGTGAGTTCTTGAACTCCGTCCCGTTGTCGCTTCTAATCTTTTTGATTCTCAATCCGAACTCATTTTGAGCCCGTCTCAAGAATCCCTTCAATGTCTCTTGGGTTTGTGATTTTTCCTGCAAAAAGAACAACCAAGTGAAGCGAGAATAATCATCCACAATAACTAGACAGTACTTACTCCCGCCGATGCTTATATAAGCTATCGGACCGAATAGATCCATGTGGAGTAGCTCAAGCGGCCTGTCAATCGTCATGATGTTCTTGTGTGGATGATGAACACCAACTTGCTTTCCTGCTTGACATGCGCTACAAACCCTGTCTTTCTCAAAATGAACATTTGTTAGTCCCAAAATGTGCTCTCCATTTAGAAGCTTGTGAAGATTCTTCATTCCAACGTGGGCTAGTCGGCGGTGCCAAAGCCAACCCATGTTAGTCTTAGAAATTAAGCAAGTGTCGAGCTCAGCTCTATTAAAATCCACTAAGTATAGCTGACCCTCGAGTACTCCCTTAAATGCTACTGAATCATCACTTCTTCTAAAGACAGTAACACCTATATCCGTAAAAAGACAATTGTAGCCCATTTGCATAATTGAGAAACAAAAAGCAAGTTGTAATCTAAAGAATCTACAAGAAAAACATTGGAAATAGAGTGGTCAGGAGATATAGCAATTTTACCAAGTCCTTTGACCAAACCTTGATTTCCATCCCCGAATGTGATAGCTCTTTGGGGATCATGGTTTTTCTCATAGAAGGAGAACATCCTTTTATCCCCAGTCATGTGGTTTGTGCACCCGCTATCAATTATCCAACTTGAGCCCCCGGATGCATAAACCTACAAAATAAATTTAGGCCTTGTTCTTAGGTACCCAAACGGTCTTGGGTCCTTTGATATTAGAAACAAGCACCTTGGGTACCCAAACACAAGTCTTTGAGCCCTTGTGTTTGGCCCCAACGTATTTGGCAACTACTTTGCCTAATTTGTTAGTTAAAACATATGAAGCATATGAGGCATACATGGGCATCACTGCCCTTCTTCTTGTAATATTTCTTCTTCTCCTTCTTATCGTCGCCCCTGTCACTATCACTTGATAATGGACATTTAGCAATGAAATGACCGAGCTTACCACACTTGTAGCAAACTTTCTTGGAGCGGGGCTTGTAGTCCTTTCCCCTCCTTTTCTTGAGGATTTGGCGAAAGCTCTTGATGATGAGCGTCATTTCCTCGTTGTCGAGCTTGGAGGCGTCGATGGGGAGTCTACTTGAAGTAGATTCTTCTTTCTTCTCCTCCGTCGCCTTGAATGCGACGGGTTGTATCTCGGGTGTGGAGGAGGCGCCTTGCTCGATGATTTTCTTGGAGCCTTTGATCATCAATTCAAAGCTCACAAATTTTCCTATCACTTCCTTGGGAGACATTAGTTTATATCTTGGATCACCACGAATTAATTGAACTTGAGTAGGGTTAAGAAAAACGAGTGATCTAAGAATAACCTTGACCATTTCATGGTCATCCCACTTTGTGCTCCCGAGGTTGCGCACTTGGTTCACCAAGGTTTTGAGCCGATTGTACATTGCTTGTGGCTCCTCCCCTTGATGAAGCATGAAGCGACCGAGCTCCCCCTCGATCGTTTCCCTCTTGGTGATCTTGGTCACCTCGTCTCCTTCGTGCGCGGTCTTTAGCACGTCCCAAATTTCTTTGGTGCTTTTGAACCCTTGCACCTTATTATACTCCTCTCGACTTAGAGAGGTGAGGAGTATAGTGGTGGCTTGGGAGTTGAAGTGCCGGATTTGGGCTACCTCGTCCGAATCATAGCCTTCATCCCCCACGGATGGTTCCTGCGCACCAAATTCAACAATGTCCCAAATACTAGCGTGGAGTGAGGTTAGATGGTGCCTCATTTTATCACTCCACATACAATAATCTTCACCGTAAAAAACCGGTGGTTTGCCCAGTGGGACGGAAAGTAGAGGAGTGCGTTTGGAAACGCGAGGATAGCGTAAGGGGATCTTACTAAACTTCTTGCGCTCATGGCGCTTAGAAGTGAGGGACGGCGCGTCGGAGCCGGAGGTGGATGGCGGCAAAGAATCGGTCTCGTAGTAGACCACTTTCTTCATTTTCTTCTTCTTGTCGCCACTCCGGTGCGACTTGACGCGGGGAGGAGATTCCTCCCTCTTCTTGTTGCCGTACTCCCTCGATAGAGTCTTCCCGTGGCTTCTAGCGGGTTTCTCGCCGGTCACCATCTCCTTCTTGGCGTGAGCTCCCGACATAACTTCGAGCGGTTAGGCTCTAATGAAGTACCGGGCTCTGATACCAATTGAAAGTCGCCTAGAGGGGGGTGAATAGGCAAATCTGAAATTTATAAAGTTTAAGCACAACTACAAGCTGGGGTTAGCATTAGAAATATAATCGAGTCCGAAAGAGAGGGCAAAAACAAATCACAAGAGAATAAGAGTGGATGACATGGTGATTTGTTTTACCGAGGTTTGGTTCTTGGAAACCTACTCCCCGTTGAGGTGGTCACAAAGACCGGGTCTCTTTCAACCCTTTCCCTCTCTCAAACGGTCACTTAGACCGAGTGAGTTTTCCTTCCTTGATTTCCCGGGCCACTTAGACCCCGCAAGGACCACCACACAATTGGTGTCTCTTGCTTTGCTTACAAGGCTTTGAGAGTAAGAATGAGAGAAAGAAGAAAGCCAACCAAGCAACAAGAACAACAAAAGAACACAAGTCGATCTTCTCACAAGTCCTAAAAACTAGAGTTGAATTGTGGACTTTGATTTGATCAGAGGCTTTGATTTGTGTCTTGGAGTGTTGTGTATTGCTCTTGTATTGAATGAGGAGTAGTGAATGCTTGGATGTCTTGAAGAGTGGTGGTTGGGGGGTATTTATAGCCCCAACCACCAAAACAGCTGTTGGGGAACTCTGCTGTCGATGGGCGCACCGGATAGTCCTGTGCGCCAGCCACGTCACCCAATCGTTAGGGTTCGTCCGTTGGAGCTTCTGACAAGTGGGCCACCGGACAGGTCCTGTTCACTGTCTGGTGCGCCATCTGGCGCTTGCTCTGACTCTGCGCGCGTAGTCAGCACTGTTCACTTTTGCAGTCGACCGTTGGCGCTGTTAGCCGTTACTCCGCTGGCACACTGGACAGTCCTGTGAATTATAGCGGAGGGCATTTCCAGAAACCCGAAGGTGGCAAGTTCGGAGTGATTCTTCATGGTGCACCGGACACTGTCCGGTGCGCCAGACCAGGGCTGCCTTCGGTTGTCTTTGCTCCTTTTTATTTGAACCCTTTCTTGTACTTTTTATTGGTTTGTGTTGAACCTTTGGCACCTGTAGAACTTATGATCTAGAGCAAACTAGTTAGTCCAATTATTTGTGTTGGGCAATTCAACCACCAAAATCAATTAGGAAAAGGTGTAAGCCTATTTCCCTTTCACAACTCAGTATGCAGCATAGGGAGATGGTAGCTATGGTGATCCCTCCTTGGAAAGCGGATACATGAGTAACTCATATGGTAATTTAAATGCACTTCAAAAAGCTTATATTGAAGCCTTGCTTCAACAATAGAAACAATATAAAATACTAGTTCTAGGTAAATTAAACGCTGCTTAGTCTTGGATTCTATACTAATCAATTCATATATAGTACTGAATTGATATCATTGCCCATGACCCACAACCTACTAGACTTGTGTTGAAATATTCGTGCATATTTCTTTTGGGACTTAAAAAGGTTGTTAAAGAATATAAACCTCATACTGTTGTTCAACAGTGAACATTCAGTGTCTTCACTGGTAGAGTTTCATGTCTTCTTGAATGGATTGGGTTCTGATGTACTTGGATCACAACCAGGTTAAGGGCATTGAAGAAGGAATGAGAATCTTTTAACAGATGGTATAAGATAATTAATTTTTAGTTCATGCTTGGTGAATAAATGTGATCCCATTGACAAGACCTCTGCTGGGCACTGGTAATCTAGTATATTTTCAAGTTTAAGTCTCCTTTTTTATTGGCAATTTGAATTTTGAAATCTGAACAAATGGACTTGTCTACATGTTAGATGGCTATGAACAGTTGTACACAGTGTATCAGTTAGGAATGTCAAGCTTTATGGTTACTTAATTTGATGCCTGTAGCTATTTGTTCTTTATTTGTGATACAAAAATCCACATTTTTTTAAATTGGATCCAAAAGTTTGAAGCTATTAGTATAAACAAAATCGACATTACTTGCAACAAATTTGTGAAATACCAAGACATCACCAATTATTTTTCCCTTTTTGTTGTTGATGCAGCTAGCGACAGTGGAGGCTCTGTGTTCAAAATGAATCTGAGTTCACACCAAGCATGAGCATAGTAGTCAAGACATTGTCTCCTCTTCTTATGGATGCACCATATTAGGCGGTGGGTGCTCCTGATATAATCTTCAGATGCTTGACAACATGCACAACTGAAAACCCATTTTTATGAATCATCTTATCCATAAAATTATCTAATATTCATAATTATTCTATAAATTGATTAATTTGGCATGGCTCACAGTTGGAACAAGCCGGCTCGGCTCGCTGCAAAAACGAGCTCAAAAAAATGGCCCTATATGTGGCATCACAACGCACGGAAATTGTATTAGCAACTCTTGTCTCATAGTAATATCTGTCGTTTTGTAAATATGTTTCATACTATTTTTACTACCGTGGCAACGCACAGGCATGGACCTAGTTGTTTTATATGTTATTTTCTCCCTACAATAAAAAAGTGAAAAAATACCGAATTTGTTTTTGAATCCATACCAAATATTTATATTTATTATTTGAACAAATATATGATGAATTTGAGGTTTACTTTTTATGAATCTTTACAAGTTCAAATGCTCAATGTTAACAACAGGAATACAAATTTATATGGTAGATTCTATATCCTATTTATTCGCAATAAAAAAAGACCAAAAACATATTACCAAATAAATACTTTTTTACCGTTTTCATCCCTAAGAGCGGGCAGGTCTCCACACTTTTCTCTCGCACGCGGAAGAAAGTTGTGCGACGCCAACTCCCAAATGTACCAGCAAGCAACACGACATTTGGTCTTCCTGCCATTTCGAAATAGTTATGAAAGAGCTCATGTTATGGCTTTTTCTTCTTTTTTGCACATTTGGGATATTGTTTTGGAGAATCAAAACGTGAAGCTGCATGTTGCGTGTTTTGAACATAGTTTGTTGCATGGTTTGAACACGCGTTTTATAAACTGGGTTGTAATATTTTAAATGGAACATGGTGTAAAATAAAGAGAATATTTTGTTACCAAACACCTCTATGCATTCAAAAATGTGATATTCTAAACTGTGGTATTGAAAACTGAGGTTATCTCATGGCATTTGTGTATTGTGGTATTTGAAATACTATAGTTTGTTCCCAAACACCCCTGAATTGTATTTTTTTAACATATCCGGTGTACATGGCATTTTTATGTATATAGTGCATATATTAAATCATGATCATTTATTTTAGACCTAATGTCCCTTGCTACCATGTATATTTTCTCAAGAACACCCTCCGAATGTAGAAAAGGTGGAGAATAGTAGTGGAAAGTGCTCTTCGCAAAATACAATATCATGTGCATTAGATTTGTTCCCTATGTTTAGTGCCTTAACAACCTCAAGCAAGAAAACTAAATTTTGAAGGGGATAAGAGATAGCAAAATGCTAACCTAACTAAGATGATTGAACAGTTGGATTTGATGACTAAGATCAGAGATGTGATAATTCAAGAATGGAAATATAGATACTGGCTTGATAAAGAACTCCAACGGTATCTAATGGATAAGAAGATTTATTGGCAGAGAAGAGTGAGAGCACCTAGAGGGGGGTGAATAGGTGATCCTGTAAAATTCAACACTAAATAGCCCAAACTTGGTTATGAAATGTTAGCACGATTAAAACCAAGTTGCTAAAGCGCGAACTCTAGAAGAAAACCAACACAATGACAAGAGACACGAGACACAGTGATTTTTATCCCGTGGTTCGGCCAATGCCTACTCCACGTTGTGGTGACCTCCTTCGATCAAGGATTGCATTCAATCCCTCTCAAGTGATCCAATGATCAACCATGAGTACCACAGTTTTCTTCCATAGCAGTCTTTTCCCGTTTGCGAGGAATCTCCACAAGTTGGAGCATCTCGCCCTTACAATGTTGATCACAATAAAAGCACAAGAGTAAGGGAGGGAAAGAAACACACACAAGAACTAGAATAACAGCAATCCCACGCACACAAGTCAAGAGATGAGCACACAAACACAACACAGGGAGTTCACGACTCAAGAAGTGCTCAAAATAAAAAACACAATGATCCGAATGCGCGTTTGCGGAGTCTAGGCGTCTTAGAATGTTCAATGGAGGATTGGTGTTCTGCTCCATGCGCCTAGGGGTCCCTTTTATAGCCCCAAGGCAGCTAGGAGCCGTTGGAACTCCATTTGGTAGGCAATTCTTGCCTTCTGTTCGTCGGTGGACCGTACTGTCTGGTGGCGAACCGGACAGTGAATAGTACGAGCATAGGACGCGGTAGAGAATCCCCTGATTGGCTGGTTTCCTTTTCAGTGAGACACCGGACCGTCCGGTGCACCATGTTATCGTTGGCTCTTGTCGACGTGGTAGATAGTCGTTGCACGGCTGGAGCACCGAACTATCCGACGCCTTGCGCGGACTGTCCGGTGATTTATAGCCGACGTAGCCAGGGAAAAACCCGAGAGCGAAGAGTTCCGCAGACTGTGCACCAGACTGTTCGGTGCACACCGGACTGTCCGGTGATCAGCGTCGTACCGTCCGGTGCTTCACAGTCAGCACCTTTTTCTTCATTTATTTGTTTGTTTTCCTCTGACTCTTTTGGCCTTTACTTAGTTGAGTCCCTGGCACTTAGACAACAGTGTTTAGCATATAAAACAATTGACAAAGTGTCTAGATCTTACCTTTATTTTTTATTTGCATATCGTGAATACTTGGCACATATCTCTTTAAAACAATATGTGTTGGGCATCTAATCACCAAAATATTTATAGAAAATGGCCCAAGGGCACATTTCCCTTTCAATCTCCCCCTTTTTGGTGATTTATGCCAACACATTAAAAAGCAACCCAAAGTGCAATATCATTCTTTAAAGAGTGCAAATTGAAGACCAATTTTTCTCACATAGAATTTGGCATATTTGGATCACTTTTGCCACCACTTGGTTTATTTTCACAAAACAAATTCTTTTTCCTATCTCTAAGTCAAACACATTTGTTTGGGCAAATAGAGAGATATTTCAAGAGTAAATTTGATCAAATGCCACAAACTCCCCCTTTTCCCATAATGAAACTTCTCCCCCATAAGAGAATAATTTTGCAATAAAGGGTTTTGATCAAACATAAAGATTCTAGCTCTAATATTTTTGAAATTCACAAGTGGTTGGCTGATCCATTTGCTTTGGCCTTAATTTCTCCCCCTTTGCCATTAAGCACCAAAACAGGAGACCTTTGTGGCCCTTTAATCTCATTGCCTCACCAAAATGTCAAATAAGAGCAAAATTTCAATGAGAGCACAACAAAGAACTTGGGACAAGATACGTTTATACCGGAATGCAGTGGAAGCTCTTTCTTTGTCCAAGTTCACTTTTCCCTTTCAAGAATACTCAACAAACAGGTTAGTGTCAAGGGAGTCAAGTTGTGGCACATCTCCCCCTAAACACGTGCATCATTTGCATAGGGACTTGTGAGGTCCGGTGATGACTTGTACAACTTGAGCACCAAATATAAGCAATTAAAGACAATAAGGCTTAAAGTAACATGATCATAGGCATAGAACACATGTATGCTATAGATCAATCCAAGTTACGCGAATCTAAGACATTTAGCTCACTACGCAACCTGCAAAACCTTTTCTCATCTAAAGGCTTGGTGAAGATATCAGCTAGCTGGTTCTCGATGCTAATATGACAAATATAGATATCTTCCTTTTGCTGGTGGTCTCTCGAAAAGTGATACTGGATGTCTATGTGCTTAGTGCGGTTGTGTTCAACAGGATTATCCGCCAAGCGAATTGCACTCTCATTATCACATAGGAGTGAGACTTTTCTCAGATTGTAGCCAAAGTCCCGGAGGGTTTGCCTCATCCAAAGCAGTTGCGCGCAACACTGTCCTGCGGCAACATACTCGGCCTCAGCGGTGGATAGGGCAACAGATGTTTGTTTCCTAGAGCTCCAAGACACTAGGGATCTTCCCAGAAATTGACAAGTCCTAGAGGTGCTCTTCCTATCAACCTTGCACCCGGCATAGTCGGAATCAGAATATCCGATTAGGTTAAAGGTAGACCCCTTTGGATACCAGATCCCGAGACAAGGCGTAGAAACTAATATCTAAGAATTCGCTTAACGGCCACAAGGTGACACTCCTTGGGGTCGGATTGAAATCTAGCACATATGCATACACTTAGCATAATATCTGGTCTACTAGCGCAAAGATAAAGTAAAGATCCTATCATAGACCGGTATGCCTTTTGATCAACGAACTTACCTCCTTTGTTGAGGTCCAAATATCCGTCTGTTCCCATAGGTGTCTTTGTAGGCTTTGCATCTTTCATCCCAAACCTCTTAAGTAGATCTTGAGTGTACTTCGTTTGGGAGATAAAGGTGTGGCAGAACCTCCCAAGTTATTGGGCCCACATGCACCTGTCCTTGTCTCAAAGACCTCAGACGGCTATGCATGTGCACCAGATAACTTAACAGGATCTGTCCGAGTGCCCCAAGGACCTCGGATAAACCACTTACAACCAGGACCGCAGGATAAAGTAAACACAAATCACATACCAACATTTTGCAGCAGAAATCTTATTACCAAATTTTACAAGTTACATCAAGTTTACGTTATATATGATTGGAGTGATTACAAAAGTGATCAAAAAAATAACTTTGAACTGTTATAAATTATTTGTAGTTTTAAAATATATGCTAGCTCAAGGACCATCCTCAATAAGAAGTATAGAAGAGTACTTAGACTTATAAGAAGGTCGAGCCCACCGGCACTTAACACCATCATCAGCAGCACAAAATTTTAGTCCTAAAAAACAACAGGGAATAAAACCCTGAGTACGCAATTACTCAGCAAGACTTACCCGACTAAAGAAAAGACTCTCAAGGATATGCTGGCTGATTAGGAATCAAGGGCTTACCAAATTTCAAAGACTCATTTGGCAGAAGGGCTTACTAGTATTGAATCCTTATGCCAAAATTTTACTTCACAAGTTAAGTACTTTTCCTGAATCTAGATTTGCATAATCTAGAGCATCCACTTGTCCTGGTCTAGCTTTCTTTTAGCCAATTCATATTTCACTTGTCAACTACGATGAGTGGTCGGAGGGTAGAGTCTCCATGACCGAGGAGCAACGATGATTCGAACCGATTATACCCAGCTGGGGATCCCTAACCACACGACATATGTAGAACTTAACCCTTGCATATGTCAACCGTTCCCATAGATCCTCCACAACGTGAACCGGTCCGTGTTACTCCTCCATCCAGCCTCTAGCAAGGAGGGTACACGCTACTCCCACCATCTCCCACACCCAGTGCGCGGTTGTCTTTTCACGTATGGAATAGCCGGGTTCAGGCTTACCGGAGCATGTGACTAGTTGCAAGGTCTCCACCACAACAGGCCAACATCGAACAGTCCTTAATCGACATAGACGGGAGACCTTGTCAGCTCAGCGTCTGGTCTAGATGTATTCAAACCATTTCCCATTTTTGGTACCTGACAGGGGTACTCTTTTCCGAATGATGAACCCACTCCGGCTGAAGTGGAATCATCACCATAAGTTTGCTTTGATTTTTGAAATGAAAGGCCCATAACCAATGTTCCACAATCCTTCTTTTTGAAAACAAATGATTTTTCAGTTTCTAAGCATGGCTAAGCATTATCAGTTCTTTTTATAAAACCGGGATTAAGGAGTTTCCAAGGAATTGTAATGCATCAATTGTTTTTCACACAACTCCTATCACCTAATGCACTAGATAAGGTGAAAAAGCATTTAAAACACAAGGGAGGGGAGAATGCACCGGGGCTTGCCTGGAAGAAACACTAGGTTAGTGTTTGTTAGACGTCGATCACATGACGATCAGCCTTTGTTCTGGTACTTGCTTCGTCTGTCCATCTTCAGGTTCGTCCATCAGCATCACCTTGTGGAGAAGCTCACGCTTGGGGTCGACTTGGCTCGTCTTCCACATCGTGCGATCAATTATCGTACCTAATTGAAATGCACGATGCACATGAATGCATATAGATAGGAATGGTACGAGACTAAATATTATTACATGTCCGCGAATTAAACACCTAGCAGCGAGGCGTTGTACTATTTCCTACAAAAATACTAGTTATCAATATACGACTATGCACAATAATTACACTTCTCTAAATTAACCGAATCTAGCGCAAACATCACGAAACAACAAACTATACACATTTAATACATTTGGCCTAAACACAACTTATCAGCTAATTAATTAAATTCTAAACTTATCCCTCGCTTTATAAATTATACCACATTGCTCACGAAGAACTATTTTAATTTTATTTCGCATCTCATATATTTTACATGTTACAATTAATCAAACATTTCAGGTTTGACTACCAAAATATCCTACAAAATTAATGATGACAGCCTTATTGGATAATCGTTTGGATTACTAAATCAATTCTTTACGATATTTAGGGGGTGTTTGGTTTCTAGGGACTAATGTTTAGTCCCTACATTTTATTCCATTTTAGTTCCAAAATTACTAAATATAGAAACTAAAACTTTATTTTAGTTTCTATATTTAGCAATTTATAGACTAAAAAGGAATAAAATGAAGGGACTAAACATTATTAGTCCCTAGAAACCAAACACCCACTTACTAAACCATACCCCGTATATACAAAGCAATTTAACAAATATTTACTATCGCCACAATGTGTATGCTGCAAACACTAATCCATTCTACTCAACAAACTAACACGCATGAACACACTTCAGCTTACCATGACTAAAATGATTCAACTACACGCGGATGACAACGAATCCGAGGTCAAGTAATACGTCGAACACTTGGCAAACGTTGCACGAATCTTGCTTCATTACCCGGTTCCTAGGAATTTCTTTCCTCTGCTCGCACAAAAATACACACAAAATTAACATCTAATAATTTACTGCCGAATGAGAACAAATAGAGTAAGAATGAGTCTCACTGGCGCCAAGTTGGAGACCTACGGAATGAAGCTTCGACGTTTCCATGGTGCAAGGACGTCCAGCAACCACGGAATATCTCTGGTTCAAGCACATCCTCGAACCCCAAACGAATAGCGCGCCAGGACATTACCACCCACGCCACCCATCATATGGAGGTGAACATGAGGGATGACTTGACAACTCGCAGGGGCGTCGACGACCAGCAACTGTGTACGGCCGAGCACCACGCGAGGTCGAGGCGAAGACGAGGATGAAGAAGGACGACAGCGTCGGGCCAGCATACCGACACAGAGCGTGACGGGAACCATGGCCAGGATTTGAGCGAGCTGAGCGACGGCGCGCAAACTCGCAAAGCTTTCCCGCTACACACAGAACGGCAAACTCCACAACGTCTGCGGCGAAAACCTGAGCACAAGCAGGCTGGGCGCGATGAACACACGCAAAGGAAGGGTGCGGGTCCGGCGCGCGGCCTGCTGCTCGGCATCTAGAGCTAAAGGGCGTGCGACTTATGGAGCTGAACGCAGAGATCGCATCCGGTGCGCGAGGACGGCAGCTTGCTGCGTTGACAGTGGAGCTCGGCTGGAGATCGAGCATAGCACGGCAGGGGACAACGGAAGGGGATGAGTGGTTGACGCCATGGGCGAGCGCAGGGAGAACGGAATGGGCGCGCAGAAGAAGACCCGACGGCGGCGCGCAGGGACCACCCGAGAAGGCCAGTGGGGAGCTCACCGCGGGGCCAAGCTCGGGACGGCGAGCAGGGACAGGGACGCTCGGCAGCCATGGGAGAGCCCAGGAGCGCGACACAGGGGGTTCGGCAGGGCGCTTGCTGGGAGATGGAGATGCGGCCGAGCGCCATGGGCGAGCTTGAGGGAGATGGGGACGAAGTCGAACGGGGAGTAGGGACGGCCGAGTGCCATGGGAACCAGGGCAAGGTCACAGCGCAGGGCCAAGCTCTACCATGGGCGAAGATGGGGAAGAAGAAAGGGTGCTCGCGGCCATGGCAAGCAGAAACCAGGGCGGCGGCGCGCGTTCGCGGCAAGCAGAGGGGCGCGGTAGAGGGGATTGGAGCTGGAGGGAGATCCGGCCAGCGAGGCCGCGAGGAGCTTGAGGCGCGCCATGGGTGCCGCGCGGTCGGCTGAGCTGGAGCTCCGAGCGCTGGAAATTGGGAGCGCCATGGAAGGAAGCTTGAGGGATTTGCGCGCGTCCCTGGCGAGAAGCTGGAGATGGCGCAGTCGAGAGAGCTCCAGGGAGAGAGACGCGCCAGCCATGTCTGGGAAGAGGAGAGCAGACACCATGGAGGGAAACAGGGGAGGGAGATGGCCATGAGAGCTCCACGGCCAGGAGATTGAAGATGACCTCGCGGTGAGATAAAGCTACTGGCTGCTGATCGGAGAAAAAAATCAGGGAACGAGGGGCGGCGGGATTTTTTTTCCACGGGCTGCGCGACGAAAATATCACGTGGCCAGGTGATGGAAGATAAGCGCGCGACGAAAAACTCACGGATCGGAGGACAAGAACGACTGGGAGGATAGGGTCGGCTGTAAAAAAAAACATCTGAGAAGATATTTCTTCCGATGCAAAAACTTATACATCTGTGTTCTAAGATTTAGACCAAAACGAGATGTAAATGAACCGAACAAAAGCTCATCAGTCATAATATTTGAGACTGATTTTGCCGGAAGTCAAAGGTATATACATATACGATAGCGTTCTGGAATTCAAGTGTAGAACGAGATACAAACAAGACAAACCAAAACGATATCGGTTATACTAGTATAAACTGAGTCTGACACAATTTAAAATCAGATACTTTTATTTACTGCTTGAACACCTGATCGCTCTGCCATAGATATTTTATTAGAGAACCAAATCTCAATTATAAATCCTCGGACGCGATTTCTCAGATGACGAGTAGAGACGAAACTATTTTGCACCAAAAACTCTGGTTGTCGAGTTCTTCTTAATATGTTCGGGATAAAATCATCCGAGTGTGTCGGGCTTCCGAATTCGTATTCGCGCGAGCGATGAATTTTAAATAATCACCGGACGCACCGATTTTCGGAACAACGATGTTCCGAACATCAAAAAAATTTAGGAAGAGCCCGGACAGATAAAAATAAAAACGATGTCGAACTCGCGACAAATGAAACAGATGCGATATTAAAATCGCGATAGACGAAAATGTTTAAAATTTAGCGTCTGTTTTATTTACTGATATCTCGTGCTTAAATCCATAATCGCTGTTTACGGGAGATAAACACCTGGGGTGTTACAAAAGATGCCTTCCTTAAGTTGCTTCACTTGAAATCCAAGGAATTAGTTCAACTCGCCCATCATCGACATCTCGAACTTTTGCATCATCACCCTGCTAAACTCCTCACAAGACTTTTGATTAGTAGAACCAAATATAATGGCATCGACATATATTTGTGAGAGCACCTAGAGGGGGGGTGAATAGGTGATCCTGTAAAAACTTAAACTTATAGCCACAAACTTGGTTAAGTGTTAGCACAATGGAATTAAGTGGCTAAGGACTGAGCTCTTGTGACACACAATGGTCACAAAGAAAACAAGCACAAGAGACACGATGATTTATCCAGTGGTTCGGCCAAGTATAACACTTGCCTACTCCACATTGTGGCGTCCCAATGGACGAGGGTTGCACTCAACCCCTTTCAAGTGATCCAGTGATCCACTTGAATACCACATTTGTTTTCTTTCTTATACTCTTTCCCGTTTGCGAGGAATATCCACAACTTGGAGTCTCTCGCCTTTACAACAAAGATCAAAGTGAAAGCACTAGAGTAAGGGAGGGAAGCACACACACACAAATCCGTAGCAATACGCACACACACAGTCAAGACTTGAGCTCGAATGAATCGCAACAAGTTCACCACTAGAACGGAGCTCAAATCACTAAGAAAGTCAATCAAGTGCGCGGAGACGGAGTGTGGAGGATTTAGAATGCTCAAAGTATACTTGGGTATCTCCTCCATGCGCCTAGGCGTCCCTTTTATAGCCCCAAGGAAGCTAGGAGCCGTTGGAGGCATTCTTGTAAGGCAATTCTTGCCTTCTGTCGGGTGGCGCACCGGACATCCACTATTCATTGTCCGGTGCGGATCTCCTTCCATTCCTGGCGCAGCCGACCGTTGGATCTTCGGGCTGGTTGGCACACCGGACAGTCCGGTGCCCCCAGCCGACCGTTGGCGTGAGCCAAGCGTCGCGCGCGGATTGCGCGGCCGACCGTTGCGCTGGCAGCCGTTGGCTCACTGGACAGTCCGGTTGTCACACTCGGTTTTAAGGGACAAAGCCGGGTGCATCTCATACATGCGCCAAGAAGACAACATATATAATAACAGAGTGTATAGAGATAAATGTCATAAAACATCAGAGTATTTATTACATAGCGGAAGACTTAATACAAAATAAAAGAATAGACATAAAACGAACTAAGGATCGTCGGCGCCAATGTCGACTGAGAAACACCACCTAGAGCAGATCATACTCCTCGCCTTATGGCTCCTCCTGAACCACCTGTTCTTCTCCTGTGGGGGGGTGTGAGACAGCAAGAGTGAGCTCACATACGTTCATCGCTCAACAAGTCGTGGGGAATAATGTGGCATGAACTCACCAAAGGTGGGAGTTCATGAAGTGTAAGGCTGATCAAGGAAATAAAGGTTGAAGCTGAGCATTGCTTTTATAAGTTGGTCAAAATTTTATTAGCAATTACTAAGTGTAAGTAAATACCAAACCTTAATAATAATAAAGAAAAGTAATAATAAAATAATCCCAAATGCGATGCAAATGTCAAATTAAATTTAAGTTCCATAAATTAATCATGTGAGGGTCCGAGCTGCTCATGACCGTGAGCACGGCTAGTATACCAGTTTTACACTCTGCAGAGGTTGCGTATCTTTACCCACAAGTCATGTTACCCATCTGCCAAGAGATGGCCAATCCCATACACCTCTACCGAGGAGGCGAGGCAGGGTAACACTACGAGGCCTTTACAAAGTTCCACTAGCTTCAGAAATCTCGCTACAATTTATAGGAAGCTTCAGTGCAGGGTTCTTGCCTGACCGCCATCGCAGCAAAATCAACCAAGGACCTCCCTACACTGACCACTCCCCTACTGCCCTTGCCCCTTTCGGGTAAGGAAGACCTCCACTAGCTTTCCTAGTTAATCAGCCAAGGGCGTCCCATTATATCCTTGTGGTAGCACTGTTTTCCCGGGTGGTCGCTCCATGTTCCCATTAATTTAATGATCTTAACATGAACAGTAATAATAAAAATATAATACAAAAGTAATCATGAATGTTGTATCTCCATACCCAATCCACATAAAGCAATATCAGATACTACCCAAAAATATTTCAGGGGTGAACAAGGTATAAAGATAACCAAAACTGGGGTAACCTAAAGGATCCCATCAAAATTAATCTATGTGTCGGGGACCATAATTAGGGGTACCCTCAAGACGCCTAATTCTCAGCTGGTAACCCCCATCAGCATAAAGCTGCAGAGGCCTGATGGGTGCGATTAAGTCAGGGATCAGTCCATACGAGTGACTGGATCACACTTCACCCGAGCCTAGCCTCGGACTCGGGCAGCCGACCTCGAGGGACTTCCGTCTCGCCCGAGGCCCCCCTTTTAACGGCGGACACATCTCCGGCTCGCCCGAGGCCTTGGCTTCGCTAGGAAGCAACCCTGACTAAATCGCCGCACCGACTGACCGAGTTGCAGGGGCATTTAACGCAAAGGTAGCCTGACACCTCTATCCTGACGCGCGCCCCCCGGCAGAGCCGAAGTGACCGCCGTCACTCCGCTGCTCCACTGACCGGTCTGACAGAAGGACAGCGCCGCATGCGCCACTCCGACTGCAGTGCCACTCGACAGAGTGAGTCTGACAGGCAGTCAGGCCTCGCCAGGGGCGCCATAGGGAACTCCGCTCCGCCCGACCCCAGGGCTCGGACTCGGGCTAAGACCCGGAAGACGGCGAACTCCGCTCCGCCCGACCCCAGGGCTCGGACTCGGGCTAAGACCCGGAAGACGGCGAACTCCGCTCCGCCCGACCCCAGGGCTCGGACTCGGGCTAAGACCCGGAAGACGGCGAACTCCGCTCCGCCCGACCCCAGGGCTCGGACTCGGGCTAAGACCCGGAAGACGGTGAACTCCGCTCCGCCCGACCCCAGGGCTCGGACTCCGCCCTTGCCTCTGCCGAACGACTTCCGCCTCGCCCGACCCAGGGGCTCGGGCTCGGCCTCGGCAATGGAAGACAGATTCGACCCCAGCTTCGGAGGAGCCCCCACGTCGCCCGGCCTCGGGCGCGGGCCCGCCACGTCAACAGGGAGCGCCATCATCACTCTACCCCGAGCCGACTCGGGCCGCAGAGAACAAGACCGGTGTCCCATCTGACCAGCTCCGCCAGATAGGCAATGATGGCGCCTCCCAAGCTCTATGACGGCGGCGGCTCTCAGCTCTCTTACGGAAGCAGGTGGACGTCAGCAAGGACTCGACCGCTCCGACAGCTGTCCTTCCGCCAAGCTCCGTTGCTCCTCCGACAGCCACGACATCACACCAGCAGGGTGCCAAGATCTCTCCGGCTGCCACATTGGCATGTACTTAGGGCGCTAGCTCTCCCTCCGCTAGACACGTAGCACTCTGCTACACCCCCCATTGTACACCTGGATCCTCTCCTTACGACTATAAAAGGAAGGACCAAGGCCTTCTTAGAGAGGGTTGGCCGCGTGGGACCGAGGACGGGGCAGGCGCTCTCTTGGGGCCGCTCGCTTCCCTCACCCGCGTGGACGCTTGTAACCCCCCTACTGCAAGCGCACCCGACCTGGGCGCGGGACGAACACGAAGGCCGCGGGACTTCCACCTCTCTCACGCCCGTCTCCAGCCACCTCGCCTCTCCCCCCTTCGCGCTCGCCCACGCGCTCGACCCATCTGGGCTGGGGCACGCAGCACACTCACTCGTCGGCTTAAGGACCCCCCGGTCTCGAAACGCCGACAGTTGGCACGCCAGGTAGGGGTCTGCTGCGTGCTGACGAACAGCTTCCCGTCAAGCTCCAGATGGGCAGTCTCCAGCAACCTCTCCGGCCCGGGACGGTGCTCCGTTTCGGGAGTCTTGAGTTCATGTCCTTCGACGGCAGCTACGACATGATACTCCTTCCACCGCCGTGCGACAACGACAATGGCGGCCGACAACCCGCCCGCCGGCGGCGGAATCGACGACATCTTCCCCGCATGGTGGAAGAACAACATTCGAGCTCGCTCCGTCCTCTCCCCCGCCAACGGAGGAGGAGGCGGGGCAACCAAGGCCAAGCAGGAGGCCGCGCTTCGTCGGCCGTCGAGCGAATCGACACCCCCGACGCCCCGACGGAAGGCACGCCGGGCGTCGACCTCGCGTTCGAGACCGACGCCCCCCGCGACACGCCGATCCCGCGACACGCCGATCCCGAGCGAGAAGACGACGCCAGCGCGCTCGCGGAGAGCTTGCAGGACGTCGCCCTTGTACCTGAGATGACGGCGCAACCAGTCCCCGATGTGACTACGTCGCTCCGCGTCGACCAAAAGGTACTGACTAATTCCCATCTTACGTCATTTCGACTCGGCCTCAACCCGCCTAGCAACCTTGCTTTGGCGGGCGCTCTCATTGAGGCGAGTGCAACCCCACTGGGGTTTCATATGCGGTCGCCTTGGGACCGGTTGACGGACGTCTCGACCTACGGGCCCTCTGGGTCCGAGGAAGATGACGATCCCAGCATCTGTTGGGATTTCTCTGGACTTGGCAACCCCAGTGCCATGCGGGACTTCATGACCGCATGTGACTACTGCCTCTCCGACTGTTCCGACGGTAGCCACAGCCTTGACGACGAGGGCTGCGGCCCAAGCCGCGAATGTTTCCACATCGAGCTAGGGGATCCCTCCAAAGGCAACCATCTCGGCATGCCGGTGGACGGTGATCTTCCTAGGCCGGTGCCTCGCGTCGACATCCCGCGGGAGCTAGCTGTGGTCCCCGTTCCGGCGGGGGGTCACGACCCACAGCTCGAGCAAGTCCGCGGGGCGCAGGCCAGGCTCGACGAGGGAATAGGAGCGCTTGAGCCGATCCGACGGGACGTCGGGCAGGTATGGGCGGGCCAACCCCCGGCCGGAGAAATACGTCACCTGCCCCAAGGTCTCCAGCACCGCGTCGCCAACGATGTTAGGGTCAGGCCGCCGCCCGCATCCAGCGGGGTTGGTCAGAACCTGGCAGCTGCAGCGATGCTCCTCCGCGCGATGCCGGAGCCATCAACTACCGAGGGTCGGCGGATCCAGGGAGAGCTCAAGAATCTCCTGGAAGGCGCTGCGGCCCGACGGGCCGAGAGCACTGCCTTCCGAAGGCAGGGATACCCCTCGGAACCTCATGCCGCGACTTCCCGATTCATGCGGGAAGCCTCGGTCTACACCGGACGCACGCGCAACACCGCGCCTGCGGCCCCGGGCCACCTCGGCAACGAGCACCATCGACGCGACCGTCGGGCCCACCTCGACGAAAGGGTGCGCCGAGGCTACCACCCCAGGCGTGGGGGGCGCTACGACAGCGGGGAGGATCGGAGTCCCTCGCCCGAACCACCCGGTCCGCAGGCCTTCAGTCGGGCCATCCGACGGGCGCCGTTCCCGACCCGGTTCCGACCCCCGACTACTATCACGAAGTACTCGGGGGAAACGAGACCGGAACTGTGGCTCGCGGACTACCGCCTGGCCTGCCAACTGGGTGGAACGGACGACGACAACCTCATCATCCGTAACCTCCCCCTGTTCCTCTCCGACACTGCTCGCGCCTGGTTGGAGCACCTGCCTCCGGGGCAGATCTCCAACTGGGACGACTTGGTCCAAGCCTTCGCCGGCAATTTCCAGGGCACATACGTGCGCCCCGGGAATTCCTGGGACCTTCGGAGCTGCCGGCAACAGCCGGGAGAGTCGCTCCGGGACTACATCCGGCGATTCTCGAAGCAGCGCACCGAGCTGCCCAACATCACCGACTCGGATGTCATCGGCGCGTTCCTTGCCGGCACTACCTGCCGTGACCTGGTGAGTAAGTTGGGTCGCAAGACCCCCACCAGGGCGAGCGAGCTGATGGACATCGCCACCAAGTTCGCCTCTGGCCAAGAGGCGGTTGAGGCTATCTTCCGAAAGGACAAGCAGCCCCAGGGCCGCCCATCGGAAGAGGCTCCCGAGGCGTCTACTCCGCGCGGCGCCAAGAAGAAGGGAAAGAAGAAGTCGCAATCGAAACGCGACGCCGCTGACGCGGACCTTGTCGCCGCCGCCGAGTACAAGAACCCTCGGAAGCCCCCTGGAGGTGCAAACCTCTTCGACAAGATGCTCAAGGAGTCGTGCCCCTACCATCAGGGGCCCGTCAAGCACACTCTCGAGGAGTGCGTCATGCTTCGGCGCCACTTCCACAGGGCCGGGCCACCCGCGGAGGGTGGCAGGGCCCACGACGACGACAAGAAAGAAGATCACTAAGCAGGAGAGTACCCCGAGGTCCGCGACTGCTTCATGATCTACGGTGGGCATGCGGCGAATGCCTCGGCTCGGCATCGCAAGCAAGAGCGCCGGGAGGTCTGCTCGGTGAAGGTGGCGGCGCCAGTCTACCTAGACTGGTCCGACAAGCCCATCACCTTCGACCAGGCTGACCACCCCGACCACGTGCCGAGCCCGGGGAAATACCCGCTCGTCGTCGACCCCGTCATCGGCAACGTCAGGCTCACCAAGGTCCTGATGGATGGGGGCAGCTGCCTCAACATCATCTACGCCGAGACCCTCAAGCTCCTGCGCGTCGATCTGTCCTCCGTCCGAGCAGGCGCTGCGCCCTTCCACGGGATCATCCCTGGGAAGCGCGTCCAGCCCCTCAGACGACTCGACCTCCCCGTCTGCTTCGGAACGCCCTCCAACTTCCGAAGGGAGACCTTGACGTTCGAGGTGGTCGGGTTTCGAGGAACCTACCACGCGGTACTGGGAAGGCCATGCTACGCGAAGTTCATGGCCGTCCCCAACTACACCTACCTGAAGCTCAAGATGCCGGGCCCCAACGGGGTCATCACCGTCGGTCCCACGTACAAACACGCGTTCGAATGCGACGTGGAGTGCGTGGAGTACGCCGAGGCCCTCGCCGAGTCCGAGGCCCTCATCGCCGACCTGGAGAACCTCTCCAAAGAGGCGCCGGATGTGAAGCGTCATGCCGGCAACTTCGAGCCAGCGGAGACGGTTAAGGCCGTCCCTCTCGACCCCAGCGGCGACGCCTCCAGGCAGATCCGGATCGGTTCCGGGCTCGACCCCAAATAGAAAGCAGTGCTCGCCGACTTTCTCCGCGCAAACGCCGATATCTTTGCGTGGAGTCCCTCGGAGATGCCCGGCATACCAAGGGACGCCACGGAGCACTCGCTGGATATTCGGGCCTAAGTCCGACCCGTCAGGCAGCCTCTGCGCCTCGGACATCAAGGAAGGGTCGGCCTCGCCTCGGCAGAGCCCGACCCTCCCTCGGGGGCTAAAAAGGGGGAACCCCTCTGCGTCGAGATTGGGCGTACTTCTCCGCGTCAAGAATTTTCAATCAAAAAAGGGGCCTCTTGCGTTCTCCTGGCTATGTCAAAAGCAGGGTCTCGGGGAGCGAACGTGGGTACATGTAAATGGCAAGGCCGACTGAGCTGAGGAACTCCTGCGCCTCCGGGTTAGGGATACCTCACTCATCACCTGCCACGAAGAATGACCCAACTCGGGAAGCCACCCTATTATTGACAAGATAGGACGGACACGCAAATGGGAAGAAAGGAGAGTACGACTTCATGCAAAAAAGACAAAGTGTTCAGGCCTCAGCGGCCGCGGTGAGACGCACATCCAACAAGAAATTGTTCCAACAAGAATTAGGCGCCGCCTTGGGAAGGAGCCGCGCCCTCAGCACCGTCCCCGCCGTCGGTAAGGTCCATCTCGGCCTCCGGTGACGGCGCAGGGGGAAGGATCTCTGCCTCAAAGGTGGTCGCCAGCGCCGCGCTCGGACCCGCGGCGACCGCGTCGAGCCGCTGGACTTCTGCCAGGGCAGCTTCGTCTTCGTCAGGAAGACAGTACCCCTCACTAACCCGCTCCAGGTCCACAACGTAGTGGGAAGCGAGCACGGCGAAGGCCCGCCTGACGCCGTGGTGCAGCGCCTCGCGGACTCTGCCGCGCGCGTGATCACCCAAGGCTTGAAGGCGGCTTCGAGGGGAGCTTCCTGAAGGGACGTCGCCGGAGCCGATGTTACGATAAACGTCCGAGACGGCCTCGGACATGGCCGCAAGGTCAGCCTCCCTCTGCTCGGCGGCTCCGGCAAGCGCCTCGGTGAGCGCCTTGGCGGACTCGTCAAGGGCGGACTCAAGCTCTGCGAACGACCAGAAGAAAGACCTCAAGCACAAGCAGAGAAAACGGACAAGGACAAGAACCAGGGAGGGCCAAGGCGTACCTCTGGCTCGGGCACGCTGCTCCGAGGCCGCGACCTGGGCCGCGGCTAGGTCGGCCGCGAGGGTCTCAGCTCGGCTTTCGGCCTCGGCAGCCCGGCCCCGAGACTGGTCCCGCTCCTCGACGACCTGGGCGAACTCCGACCGCTGCCGTTGCGCCTCCGTGCGCGCTGCTGCCGCCTCGGCTCTCAGGTCAGCGCAGAGCAGCTGGAGGTCCGCTACCTTGGCATCCTGCTGAGAAAGGCGCGCAGTAGCCCCGGCAAGCGAGGTCCTCAGGGATCGCAGCGAGCCCCAGACATCGGCCTCGCGGCGGATGAATGACGACTTGGCGGCGCTCCGATCCGTCAGGTCCTAGAGGAAGGAGACAGGGCGTCACGACGAACGCCTCGCTCGCAGAAAGGAAAAGGTATGCCTGAAACCGTTACCTGGAGGATTTTGGGGACATCCCTGCAGAGAACCTCCAGCGACGACCAGAGCGACCCCACCGTTGCTTCAGCGCGCTCGCGGAGCTCATCCCAGGACTGGTCCTCCTGTTCATCGTCGAGGACGAAGACAGGGTCCGAGGCCTCGCGGGTCCGGAATCAGAGCAGCTGACGCCGGGCCTCGGGGCTCCGCCGCACGGCGACGAGGCCGCCGCCCGGATGGACGGACCACGCGCCCACCTCTTCTGAGGCACTGGGCGCCGACGCGTCGGCCATCCCGACGCTGGCGGCAACTGGTCGCTCTCCGACTGGGACGGCGACGACTTCGGCAGCGACGGGCGCCGGCGTGGTCGACACGACAGGCGGGCTCGGGGCCACGTCGGCGTCGGCCGCCTCCCCTATTACGATGGCCGCCTCGGCGGAAGAGCCAGCCTTGGGAGCCCGCTCCCCAGAGACGGGCGACACCCGAGCCCCCTGCAGTGGAACACCCTGCGGAAGGGTCGGCTGAACGACAAGACCCGAGGCGGCGCTGGCCGCGCAGTCCGGTGCCGTCTTAAGGGCCTTCCGGGGTGCCAGGTCGGTCTGGCCATGGCTTCTCTTGCTGGATAAAAAAAAGAAGAGAAAGGGAAAATCACAGCCGAGACATACGAATGGGAAGCCAAGACGAAGACATTCCAAGATACTCACCCACTTCGGGCCATGATCCACCGCGCCTGGGGGGAGCCTTCTTGGGTCCCGGCTCCCAAAACAGCCGCCGAGGTCCGCTTCGCCGGCACCTTCGGCGCCACCCTCGTTTTGGACGACCGGGGAGCAGATTGCCCGGGCACGGCCGCGATGACTTGAGGGTCACCCCCATGCGCCACCAGCACGAGCGACGGCCCCTGGGGAGCAGACGCCCTGACCTGGCCCTCCGGAGCCACCTCAGCTCCTCCGGCCGAGGGAACAGGTGACCTCTCGGGTCGCCCCCGTGCCTCGGGCTGGGACCCCGACGCCCCAACTCCGGGGACTGATGGTGTCGGCCCGCGCGGGGGCTGGCTCGACGGCTCCTGGCCACACCCCGAGTCGGGGCTGAGGCCGAGGCGGGCGGCCATGTCGTCCTCCTCCTCCTCATCATCATCATCGTCGTCGTCGGGCGTCTCCGGCGATGGCTCCCTCGGGAGTCCTTCCCTCTCCTGCTGGCGACGGCGCTTCTCCAAGGCATCCCGAGCCCACCTCCGCTCGCGGGCCCGAGCCTTCTCCGCGTCCTTCTTCTTCTTCTTCTCCTCCGCGGCGACCCGCCGCGCTGCTCGGTCCACCGCGTCCTCCGGGACCCGTGGCCGGCAGGGTTTGTGCCACCCCACCTCCTAAAAAAGGGGAGAAAGAAACCCAACCATAAGAACCCAGAGCAACCCGATGTATGAAGGAGGAGGGAGTGGACACTCACCAGATTTACGCACCCCTGGTCGGGGCACATTCGAAGCTGGGAGTAGGCGTGGGAGTCCGGCTTCCCCATCGCAGCCGACACCCGCCATTGAAGGGCGTCGAAAGGAAGAGGATCAGGGGACATTCGCGAGCCCTCCCAGTCGGCCTCCGGGGTCATCTCCCAAAGCGGCAGCCGCCGCTCCGCTAAGGGAAGCACCCTCCGACGGTGGATAGCGGCAATCACTCCCGCAGCAGTGAGTCCCCCCTCCCGCAACGCCTTCAGGGCCTCGAGGAGGGGTTCGAGATTCTTCTGTCTCTCGTGCGGGGTCCCGTGACGCCAGGCGTCGGTGGCGGCGGTGACTACCCGCTGGGAGAACGGTGGGAGCAACTCGCCGTCGTTCCGGAGGTAGAACCACCGGCGCTGCCACCCCTTGTTCGAGGACGTAAGGATGGCAGGAATGTACTGCGATGCCCGCGACTGCCTCAGCAAGAGAGTGCAGCCGCCGGCCCACACCGCCGCACGGACCTTCCTCTCCCCCGTCGGCAAGGCGAAAGGCTCGGCGAGGAAGAGATGGGTCCACAAATCCCAATGGGGAGCGATCCCCAAATACCCTTCGCACACCGCTACGAAGATAGCGGCCTGCGAGATGGAATTGGGGGAGAGGTTGTGCAACTCCACCCCATAGTGGAACAGGATTGCCCGCATGAAGCGGCCGGTCGGCACGCCGAATCCCCGCTCGTGGAAGGAGATGAAGCTCACGACGTACCCCGGCGGTGGGGATGGAGCGACTCCGCCCGTGGGGGGAATCCACTCAGGTCGCTGCCCGTCGGTGAGAGGGCGAAGCAAACCTTCGCCAACCAGCTCCTCCAGATCGCTCGCCGTCACCGTGGAAAATGGCCACGGATCGCGCGGGGAGATGATGGTCACTCGGTCAGCCATAAGCAAGGCGGAAGGGATGGCGGCGCAAGGGGCAGGAAGGGCAGTTTCCTCTCCTCTGGTCAAAGCCTCTCGGGTTGCGAAAACCTAAAGAAAGAGGCAGGAAGTGGAGCGAAGAGCCGTCACCAGGTTCTCTCCCGAGTATATAAAGACCAGGGCGAAACCGTTTCCAGCGCTCCGCCCGGACCGGACGCGGGATTCAAAAAGCGCGATGCAAAATAGCCGTCCCTCGAACGGCTCGCGCACGCGCAACGGCCGCCCCGCCAACCACTCGCCCCGTCGCATTAACTCCGCGGCAGGACAGGTGGCGCTTCTGGCAGGAGAAGCGGACGACGCTTCGCCTTCGCCGTAATAACCGCGCCAAAAAAGGTACGCCACGTCGTTCGATTTCGTATCCTTTTCCTTTTTTCCTCTTTCTCTATCTCTTACAACAGGGACCGGGAAAGGGGGATACCCCGAAAAGGATCCTTCCCTGTGAAGGAATCGGGCTCCGAGCCCCCCCTACTGATCAGAGGTTCGAAGGCTGGCCCTCCGAAGGGTTCAACAGTCGCCTCAGATCGTGTGGGCCCGACACCCACTACTGGTCAGGGGTTCGAAGGCCGGCCCCCCGAAGGGCTCCATGGCCGCCTCAGGCTACTCGGGCTCCGCGCCCATTACTGATCAGAGGTTCGAAGGCTGGCCCCCGAAGGGTTCACAGTCGCCTCAGACGCCGAGCGAGGGATGACCAGGGGTACGTTCGATACATAACCGAGGCTCGGGCTGCGCTCCCGAGGTACCCTAGGACATTTCCGAGACCAGCGGGATCGATCTTGTAACGGAATCCCATCGGAGGGAGGCATCGAGCCCTCGGACCCCGTCGCCAGGGGACCGGGTCCGGCAGATCACCCGCAGGTACTTTTGGGCGTGCCTCTGGGCCCCTAGCCGACCCCCAACGAACGAGGCACGGACGTCCACTCGGATTACCCGCTTGCAGCTCACCGGAGACACCATGTTCGGTGCCCATCGAGGGTAACATGGCGCACTCCCCCCCTCCTCCTTGCGGAAAGGCGACGTAGGGGCGTATGCAAAAAGTCGAGTCTGTCCCTGATCGTCCTCTCGCCCTGTGCGGAGGCTCGGGGGCTGCTCTCGCAAACCCGGCTCCGGCCGAACCGTTGACAGCGTCAACATACCAGCCCGAGAACTTGGGCCCCGACCGTGCACCCGGGCTACGGCCAGTTCGCATGAGGGAACGACCAGACCAGCCGAAGCGTTACGCAAGGCATTAAGACCTCGAAGGAGTGAAACCACTCCTCCGAGGCCTCGGGGGCTACACCCGGCGGGTGCGCTCGCGCGCACCCACCGGAATAAAATGCAACCGAGGAAGGCTGGTCCCCTTGCAAAAAAGTGCGACGAAAGCCTCCAAGCGAGTGCTAACACTCCCTTCGAGGCTCGGGGGCTACTGTCGGGGACCATAATTAGGGGTACCCTCAAGACGCCTAATTCTCAGCTGGTAACCCCCATCAGCATAAAGCTGCAGAGGCCTGATGGGTGCGATTAAGTCAGGGATCAGTCCATACGAGTGACTGGATCACGCTTCACCCGAGCCTAGCCTCGGACTCGGGCAGCCGACCTCGAGGGACTTCCGTCTCGCCCGAGGCCCCCCTTTTAACGGCGAACACATCTCCGGCTCGCCCGAGGCCTTGGCTTCGCTAGGAAGCAACCCTGACTAAATCGCCGCACCGACTGACCGAGTTGCAGGGGCATTTAACGCAAAGGTAGCCTGACACCTCTATCCTGACGCGCGCCCCCCGGCAGAGCCGAAGTGACCGTCGTCACTCCGCTGCTCCACTGACCGGTCTGACAGAAGGACAGCGCCGCCTGCGCCACTCCGACTGCAGTGCCACTTGACAGAGTGAGTCTGACAGGCAGTCAGGCCTCGCCAGGGGCGCCATAGGGAACTCCGCTCCGCCCGACCCCAGGGCTCGGACTCGGGCTAAGACCCGGAAGACGACGAACTCCGCTCCGCCCGACCCCAGGGCTCGGACTCGGGCTAAGACCCGGAAGACGGCGAACTCCGCTCCGCCCGACCCCAGGGCTTGGACTCGGGCTAAGACCCGGAAGACGGCGAACTCCGCTCCGCCCGACCCCAGGGCTCGGACTCGGGCTAAGACCCGGAAGACGGCGAACTCCGCTCCGCCCGACCCCAGGGCTCGGACTCCGCCCTGGCCTCTGCCGAACGAGTTCCGCCTCGCCCGACCCAGGGGCTCGGGCTCGGCCTCGGCAACGGAAGACAAATTCGACCCCAGCTTCGGAGGAGCCCCCACGTCGCCCGGCCTCGGGCGCGGACCCGCCACGTCAACAGGGAGCGCCATCATCACTCTACCCCGAGCCAACTCGGGCCGCAGAGAACAAGACCGGTGTCCCATCTGACCAGCTCCGCCAGATAGGCAATGATGGTGCCTCCCAAGCTCTATGACGGCGGCGGCTCTCAGCTCTCTTACGGAAGCAGGTGGACGTCAGCAAGGACTCGACCGCTCCGACAGCTGTCCTTCCGCCAAGCTCCGTTGCTCCTCCGACAGCCACGACATCACACCAGCAGGGTGCCAAGATCTCTCCGGCTGCCACATTGGCATGTACTTAGGGCGCTAGCTCTCCCTCCGCTAGACACGTAGCACTCTGCTACACCCCCCATTGTACACCTGGATCCTCTCCTTACGACTATAAAAGGAAGGACCAGGGCCTTCTTAGAGAGGGTTGGCCGCGCGGGACCGAGGACGGGGCAGGCGCTCTCTTGGGGCCGCTCGCTTCCCTCACCCGCGTGGACGCTTGTAACCCCCCTACTGCAAGCGCACCCGACCTGGGCACGGGACGAACACGAAGGCCGCGGGACTTCCACCTCTCTCACGCCCGTCTCCAGCCACCTCGCCTCTCCCCCCTTCGCGCTCGCCCACGTGCTCGACCCATCTGGGCTGGGGCACGCAGCACACTCACTCGTCGGCTTAAGGACCCCCCGGTCTCGAAACGCCGACACTATGCAGATCATTATAATTAATAAGAACATGGCTGGGAAAAGTAAGTGATCAAGGGCACAACTTGCCTTCAATGAGCTCCTGCTCAGCTACTTCCACTTGTTGAACCTCAGAATCCACAGTGGCTTGCTCGTCTACTCGCATCAACACAATACATACATAGCATAGCATAAATTAACATCACATCAAACTTGTAGATAAAATATACAGTAAAAATCTACACATTAAAATGAGATCATAGGAACTCGAATCACTAAATTTGAAGCTATAGATTTCAAGTTATGAATTTCCTAAGGTTTAATGTGTTTGAGATAGGATTAAATGATAAATTAATTTTCTAACTGTTTTCACGTAGAAACAGAGACTCTAGATGATGGAGAATAAAATTACAAAATTTTAGAAATTGGAATGGCTCGATTTGGACTAAAAATAAAATTTCTATGAATTTTACAAGTTTTAGCACTTATTTATACATTGAAAATCAATTTCTGTATTTATTTACCTATTTTATATGTTCTCTGGATCGAGCTTCAATTAAATCAAAACACAAGGGCTGGTCTACAATTATTTCCTAGACTCAGAGCTACAGCCGCATGGACGACTGGTTAATTTTCGTTTTAGTCGGGGTCTCTTTAGCGAAATGTGCAAGCCGAAGGGGTATCGTCTAATCCGAACCGTCCGATTAGGTGTGGACGCGCGAGATTAGATCTAGCCTTTCCCGAACCGGTACGCGACTGCAGCCGTCAGATCTAAATCCTAGGGTCTGAATTCTATGAATACCCAATCCCAACACATCCGTTCGATCAGATGCGGACGACACGGATTGAAACCCGAAAAGGTATAGCTAGACCTAATCACCACCGTTCATCAGAAAACCAACGGCAGAGGCACACTCCTTTCCATGGGTCTAATCTTGGTCACACTATGAAAAATCTACGGCGTTGGTGCTTCCTTTTTTTCCCGAGGTCGGACGCGGCGGCAAAGCACGCATCCATGGCGGCGAGCTTACCGGCGTGCGGCGGTCCGAGGCCCAGGCGCACTAACTCAAGCCTGGCTGGGTACTACGTGAAGAGGGTGCGAGGGCTAATTCGCTGGTGCCACTAATCCCACAAATCAGCCATGGCCAGAACGTCTTCTCCCCACGCGGCGACGCAGGGCAAGGGAACGGCGGAGCCATGGCCGGCTCTGGTCAATCCCAGCCACTAGGCGTCCGTTTACACAAGCGAAAAGTGAAAAACGTTGTACGAGACCTAGAGAATACCAGGGTAGAGTCCATACCACGAATTGAGACAGAAGTGGCCCTGACCACGCAGAACGGCGGGACCATGGCGAAGCCCATCACCGGCGACGAATTCTCTGCTCCCCGGCTGCTAAATCCATATGGTGAGGTTGCGGACACCGCCCACGTTTCGAGGCGAAGCTCCCTAGCATGAATAGGGACCTCGAACGGCGGCGTATATGAGGATTCCCCGGCGGCAGTATCCTCGACGACGGCGTGAGCTTCATTCTATGACAATGGTGTGGGCGACAACTCGCACGCGGTGGCTCTCTCTCCCAGGTGTTTCGGTATCGACGAACTGATGAGAAGGCGCGCGATTTATGGGCCAAGATGAAAGGGGGAAAGTCCGAGCAGAGTTGCACTCCGGCGATCTAGGCCGATCTGGTTGCAACAACCACGGACTTCACGGAGGAGAAGGCCCTGGCAAGGCGGTCCCATGAAGTTAGCGAAACAAGCGCGAGCGCAACGTCCACTCGGGCGCCCGATTAAGTCTCCGGTCAACGGGGCCCGCGGAGCAGCTCTAAGTTGGAGACCGCCCATATGGACCTACCTGTCAGCACCCAATTCCCGGTTTGGGCCGCGCGACAAGAAAATGAAATGGGCTGCCCAAACGTGAGTGCCTGAGTGGGGGCACGATAGGATCCGGCCGCGCATGGTTAAATAGGCCATGCACCCGTTGCTTTGGGCCCACGCAGGTATGGTTCTCCCTTTTATTTATTTCTGTATTCATTTTTTTCATATTTTCTTTATTTCCTTTCTTGATTCAAATTCAAATTGAATTCAAATTTAATTCAAACTTTTGTGGCCCATCATTACAATTTATATTTGTGAAATTAGAGGTACTAATCCTGGAGATATTTATTTACATATATTATCTATGTATTCATATCCTTTATCTTTTTCTTTTCTCCCCATTTCTAGAATTCCCTTTAAAGCTTAAATTCCCATTTAGGTATTAATATATTTCTCTTTATTTTATTTTTGTATTGCCACAAAATGCACACAAAAACAAAATCCCAGCATGATGCATAATTTAGTTGCGTGTCTTTTGTTAATTATTTATTGGTGTAAGTGAGGCGTCCACATGAAATGATAAATAGGTATGACACTCATATATGCAAAGGAATATAATTTCTACTCTTAGATTTTCTTTTACAAAGTGGGTATTACAAATCCTACCCCCCTTAAAAAGAATCTCGTCCTCGAGATTTAGGAGGAACGAGGAAAAAAGATAGGGAAAAGTCTATGCGAAGCTCTTCTTCTCTTTCCCAAGTAGCTCCATCTTCTCCATGGTGACTCCATTGTGCTTTGCACATCTTTATCACTTCATTTCTCGTAACTCTAGTCAAAGTGTCAAGAATCTTGATAGGATACTCCGTGTAAGTCAAATCACCCTGAACACTGAGCTCTTCCATTGGTAACTGTTCCTCAGGGACACAGAGACACTTCTTAAGTTGAGACACATGAAATACATTATGCACATCAGATAGATTATCAGGTAGCTCGAGTTGATAGGCCATCTCTCCAACTTGCCTAAAAACTCAGAATGGTCCAATATAGCGAGGGAACAATTTACCCTTGACTTTAAATCTCCTCATTCCACGAAGTGGTGACATCTTGAGGTACACATGATCTCCTTCCTCAAATTCCAGTGGTCTCCTTCTATTATCTGCGTAGCTCTTTTGCCTGGTGTGAGCTACCCTCAAATTCTCTCGAATTATACAAACTTGTTCTTCTGCTTCTTGAATCAGTTCAGGCCCAAAGAACTGTCTTTCTCCAGTCTGATCCCAATATAGAGGAGTCCTGCACTTCCTCCCATATAAAGCTTCAAAAGGTGACATCTTCAGACTGGCCTGATAACTATTATTATATGAAAACTCAACATAAGGTAGACTCTTGTCCCACTACTACCATGCTGAAGGGCATAAGCTCTCAACATGTCTTCCAATACTTGATTAGTCCTTTCAGTCTGTACATCAGTCTGAGGATGGTAGGCCGAACTAAAATTTAATCTTGTATCCAAGGACTCGTGCAACTTCTTCCAATACCGAGAGGTAAACTGTGATCCCCGGTCTGACACAATCTTCTTTGGCACACCATGTAGGCATACAATCCGTGCCATGTACAACTCTGCCAACTCTAAGTCATGAGTGGGGTAGTTCAATTCATGTTTCCGCAGCTGACGAGACGCATAGGCGATCACATGACCTTCTTGCATAAGCACACATCCCAATCCTTGGCCACATGCATCACAGTAAATGTCAAATCCCTTCTGCAGATCTGGCATAACCAACACTGGTGGTGACATCAATCTCTTCTTCAATTGATCAAAGCTTTCTTGGCATTTCTCATTCCACTTGAATTCTCTTCCTTTCTCCAAAAGTGAGGTCATAGGCTTGGCAACCTTAGAGAACCCTTCAATAAATCTCCGATAATATCCTGCAAGTCCCAAGAAACTCCGAATCTCCATAACTGTAGTGGGCACTCTCCACTCCATTATCTCCTTCACTTTAGCAGGATCCACTGCTATTCCTCCATTAGAAATAATATGACCAAGGAATGGCACCTTGTCAATCCAAAACTCACACTTGCTGAACTTAGCGTAGAGTTGATTATCTCGTAGCTTCTGTAGCACCAAACTTAGGTGTTCTTCATGATCACTTTCACTCTTAGAATAGATAAGAATATCGTCGATGAACACCACGACGAATCTGTCCAAATACTCCATAAACACCTTATTCATCAAATTCATAAAATAAGCTGGTGCATTGGTTAATCCAAACGACATAACAGTGAACTCATATAATCCATATCGGGTCGAAAAATCCGTCTTGGTAATATCCGATGGCCTAATCTTCATTTGATGGTAACCCGATCGAAGATCAATCTTCGAGAATACCCTTGCACCTCTCATCTGATTAAATACATCCTCAATGCGGGGTAATGAACACTTGTCCTTCACAGTGACATCGTTAAGGAACCTATAATCCACGCACATCCCTTGCGATCCATCTTTCTTCTTTACAAACAAAACCGGTGCTCTCCAAGGTGAAGACTCGGACGATGTACCCAGCCTCTTGCAACTCCGTTAACTGCTTCTAGAGTTCTTTTAACTCTTCTACAAACATCCTATATGGCCGTTTAGAAATAGGAGCAGTTCCAGGTAAGAGATTTATGACAAATTCAACTTCTGTATCTGGTGGCATCCCTGGTAACTCTTCTGGGAAGACATCCGAAAAATCTCTAACCACACGGATGTTGACACCAACAAACTTCTCATCTACTAAGAATGTCGCTAGTCTGGTGGCAGTAGTCACTGCAATTCCAACTTCAAATCTTTATTCTTTGGTACTGGTGAGTTCTATGGTTCCCTTAGCACGGTGTGTATACTGCCTTTGCCTTTCTTAACCATGACATACCAAGAATCATGTCTATAGTGCTCTCTTCTAACACTATAGGGGTAGCCCATCTGGGTTAGAAACATAGGGTAAGAAAGAAAGGATAGTAGATAAGGCAGGTGATTACGAATCATGTTACTTTAGAGAATTTATTAGCTAAGTGTGTCGCCTACTAAAGCTAATTCATTACCTTATGGTGGTACATGCTAAGATGCTCTTCTATACTATTTCAATCAATCAAAGAAGCAAATCAGGCATTGATCATCAGCACAATCAACCAACAATTTTAATAGATAAAATAATTTTAAATTTTTTTGTTTTAGGTCTCATATCTTTTAAAAAGGTCATAAATGTAGGATCCCAAGGTGTGAAATCCATCTTGTCTCGGAGTAGAAAAGGTAAGAATCATCAGAGTAGAACAGTAGAAGGTGAGACAGGATCAAGATAAGTATAGAGAGAATCAGAGTAAGGCAAGTATAGAATGAATCAGAAGAAGGTAAGTAGGTAAGGGTTTTGTCCATTTCTATCTAGGTTTCGTCCTACAGTCAACATTTCCTCTGATACCACTTCTGTCACACCTGGTTTTAAGGGACAAAGCCGGGTGCATCTCATACATGCGCCAAGAAGACAACATATATAATAATAGAGTGTATAGAGATAAATGTCATAAAACATCAGAGTATTTATTACATAGCGGAAGACTTAATACAAAATAAAAGAATAAACATAAAACGGACTAAGGATCGTCGGCGCCAATGTCGACTGAGAAACGCCACCTAGATCAGATCATACTCCTCGCCTTGTGGCTCCTCCTGAACCACCTGTTCTTCTCCTGTGGGGGGGGGGGGGGGGTGTGAGACAGCAAGAGTGAGCTCACATATGTTCATCGCTCAACAAGTCGTGGGGAATAATGTGGCATGAACTCACCAAAGGTGGGAGTTCATGAAGTGTAAGGCTGATCAGGGAAATAAAGGTTGAAGCTGAGCATTGCTTTTATAAGTTGGTCAAAATTTTATTAGCAATTACTAAGTGTAAGTAAATACCAAACCTTAATAATAATAAAGAAAAGTAATAATAAACTAATCCCAAATGCGATGCAAATGTCAAATTAAATTTAAGTTCCATAAATTAATCATGTGAGGGTCCGAGCTGCTCATGACCGTGAGCACGGCTAGTATACCAGTTTTACACTCTGCAGAGGTTGCGCATCTTTACCCACAAGTCATGTTACCCATCTGCCAAGAGATGGCCAATCCCATACACCTCTACCGAGGAGGCGAGGCAGGGTAACACTACGAGGCCTTTACAAAGTTCCACTAGCTTCAGAAATCTCGCTACAGTTTATAGGAAGCTCCAGTGCAGGGTTCTTGCCTGACCGCCATCGCAGCAAAATCAACCAAGGACCTCCCTACACTGACCACTCCCCTACTGCCCTTGCCCCTTTCGGGTAAGGAAGACCTCCACTAGCTTTCCTAGTTAATCAGCCAAGGGCGTCCCATTATATCCTTGTGGTAGCACTGTTTTCCCGGGTGGTCGCTCCATGTTCCCATTAATTTAATGATCTTAACATGAACAGTAATAATAAAAAGATAATACAAAAGTAATCATGAATGGAGTATCTCCATACCCAATCCACATAAAGCAATAGCAGATACTACCCAAAAATATTTCAGGGGTGAACAAGGTATAAAGATAACCAAAACTGGGGTAACCTAAAGGATCCCATCAAAATTAATCTATGCAGATCATTATAATTAATAAGAACATGGCTGGGAAAAGTAAGTGATCAAGGGCACAACTTGCCTTCAATGAGCTCCTGCTCAGCTACTTCCACTTGTTGAACCTCAGAATCCACAGTGGCTTGCTCGTCTACTCGCATCAACACAATACATACATAGCATAGCATAAATTAACATCACATCAAACTTGTAGATAAAATATACAGTAAAAATCTACACATTAAAATGAGATCATAGGAACTGGAATCACTAAATTTGAAGCTATAGATTTCAAGTTATGAATTTCCTAAGGTTTAATGTGTTTGAGATAGGATTAAATGATAAATTAATTTTCTAACTGTTTTCACGTAGAAATAGAGACTCTAGATGATGGAGAATAAAATTACAAAATTTTAGAAATTGGAATGGCTCGATTTGGACTAAAAATGAAATTTCTATGAATTTTACAAGTTTTAGCACTTATTTATACATTGAAAATCAATTTCTGTATTTATTTACCTATTTTATATGTTCTCTGGATCGAGCTTCAATTAAACCAAAACACAAGGGCTGGTCTACAATTATTTCCTAGACTCAGAGCTACAGCCGCATGGATGGCTGGTTAATTTTCGTTTTAGTCGGGGTCTCTTTAGCGAAATGTGCAAGCCGAAGGGGTATCGTCTAATCTGAACCGTCCGATTAGGTGTGGACGCGCGAGATTAGATCTAGCCTTTCCCGAACCGGTATGCGACTGCAGCCGTCAGATCTAAATCCTAGGGTCTGAATTCTATGAATACCCAATCCCAACACATCCGTTCGATCAGATGCGGACGACACGGATTGAAACCTGAAAAGGTATAGCTAGACCTAATCACCACCGTTCATCAGAAAACCAACGGCAGAGGGACACTCCTTTCCATGGGTCTAATCTTGGCCACACTATGAAAAATCTACGACGCTGGTGCTTCCTTTTTTTCCCGAGGTCGGACGCGGCGGCAAAGCACGCATCCATGGCGGCGAGCTTACCGGCTTGCGGCGGTCCGAGGCCCAGGCGCACTAACTCAAGCCTGGCTGGGTACTACGTGAAAAGGGTGCGAGGGCTAATTCGCTGGTGCCACTAATCCCACAAATCAGCCATGGCCAGAACGTCTTCTCCCCACGTGGCGACGCAGGGAAAGGGAACGGTGGAGCCATTGCCGGCTCTGGTCAATCCCAGCCACTAGGCGTCCGATTACACAAGCGAAAAGTGAAAAACGTTGTACGAGACCTAGAGAATACCAGGGTAGAGTCCATACCACGAATTTTGACGGAAGTGGCCCTGACCACGCAGAACGGCGAGACCATGGCGAAGCCCATCACCGGCGACGAATTCTCTGCTCCCCGGCTGCTAAATCCATATGGTGAGGTCGCGGACACCGCCCACGTTTCGAGGCGAAGCTCCCTAGCATGAATAGGGACCTCGAACGACGGCGTATATGAGGATTCCCCGGCGCCAGTATCCTCGGCGACGGCGTGAGCTTCATTCTATGACAATGGTGTGGGCGACAACTCGCATGCGGTGGCTCTCTCTCCCAGGTGTTTCGGTATCGACGAACTGATGAGAAGGCGCGCGATTTATGGGCCAAGATGAAAGGGGGAAAGTCCGAGCAGAGTTGCGCTCCGGCGATCTAGGCCGATCTGGTTGCAACAACCACGAACTTCACGGAGGAGAAGGCCCTGGCAAGACGGTCCCACGAAGTCAGCGAAACAAGCGCGAGCGCAACGTCCACACGGGCGCCCGATTAAGTCTCCAGTCAACGGGGCCCGCGGAGCAGCTCTAAGTTGGAGACCGCCCATATGGACCTACCTGTCAGCACCCAATTCCCGGTTTGGGCCGCGCGACAAGAAAATGAAATGGGCTGCCCAAGCGTGAGTGGGGGCACGATAGGATCCGGCCGCGCATGGTTAAATAGGCCGTGCGCCCGTTGCTTTGGGCCCACGCTGGTATGGTTCTCCCTTTTATTTATTTCTGTATTCATTTTTTTCATATTTTCTTTATTTCCTTTCTTGATTCAAATTCAAATTGAATTCAAATTTAATTCAAACTTTTGTGGCCCATCATTACAATTTATATTTGTGAAATTAGAGGTACTAATCCTGGAGATATTTATTTACATATATTATCTATGTATTCATATCCTTTATCTTTTTCTTTTCTCCCCATTTCTAGAATTCCCTTTAAAGCTTAAATTCCCATTTAGGTATTAATATATTTCTCTTTATTTTATTTTTGTATTGCCACAAAATGCACACAAAAACAAAATCCTAGCATGATGCATAATTTAGTTGCGTGTCTTTTGTTAATTATTTATTGGTGTAAGTGAGGCGTCCACATGAAATGATAAATAGGTATGACACTCATATATGCAACGGAATATAATTTCTACTCTTAGATTTTCTTTTACAAAGTGGGTATTACACCTGTGCACCACCGGACAGTCCGATGAATTATAGCCATACGCCGCCGACGAATTCCCGAGAGTGGCTGGTTCGCCAGAGCCCAGTCTGGCGCACCGGACACTGTCCGGTGCACCACCGGACAGTCCGGTGTGCCAGACTGCGCTGAGTCTTGGCTGCTCCAGCCAAGTCTTTTTTCCTTTTTCTCTTTTCTCCGATTCTAGCACTTAGATAAATATATTAGTACACAAATCAATGTACTAAGTCTAGAATCATACCTTCTTGTCGATTTGCACTTCATCCATCATTTGGTATATAATTACTCACTTAACATGTGTTGGGCACTTAATCACCAAAATATACTTGAAATGGCCCAAAGGCACATTTCCCTTTCAATCTCCCCCCTTTTTGGCGATTTATGCCAGCACATCACAAAGCAACAAATAGAAGTGCAACATCAATGCAATTGAGAACAAAAATAGTCTTTGACAAGATTTGTCATATTTGAATCGTTCTTCGCCACCACTTGGTTTGTTTTTGCAAATCAAATTCATTTTCCTATCTCTAAGCTAAACACACATGTTTAGACACAAGGAGAGATAATTCAAGAGTTAAAAATGATTAAGAGCCAAAAACTCTCCCTTTTTCCCATAATCAAACATTCTCCCCACAAGAGACCAAATTTTGATGGTAAGAGTTATTTTGTTAAATCATCAATTCTACTCTACTCTTTTTCAAAAAATTCAAGTGGTAGTTGATCCATTTGCTTTGGCCTTATTTTCTCCCCTTTGGCATTAAGCACCAAAACGAGATCAATCTTGGCCCCAAAACCCCATTGCCTCACCAAAATCGTCAATTACGAGTAAAAAAGGCAATAAGAGTATGAAGATGAACTTGGAGTAAATTACCCTCTCATCGGAGTTTAGTGGAAGTCTTGCATAGTCCAAGTTCACTTTTCCCTTTCAATCCACCTTTGAGACTAAATTAAGTAAACTCAAGCACACGGTTAGTCTCAAAGGGTCAAATTGTAGCATTTCTCCCCCTAAATATGTGCATCATTCACAAATGGACTTGTGAGGTCTAGGGATCTCTTGCACAACTTGATCACCATAAGTAAGCAATAGTATGCATAAAGGAACATGATCAAAGACATAAAACACATGTATGCTATAGATCAATCCAAGTTATGCGAATCTAAGACATTTAGCTCACTACGCAGCCTGCAAAAGGTCTTCTCATCTAAAGGCTTGGTAAAGATATTGGCTAGCTGGTTCTCGGTGCTAACATAAAACACTTCGATATCTCCCTTTTGCTGGTGGTCTCTCAAAAAGTGATGCCGGATGTCTATGTGCTTAGTGTGGCTGTGTTCAACAGGATTGTCCGCCATGCGGATTGCACTCTCATTATCACATAGGAGTGGGACTTTGCTCAGATTGTAGCCAAAGTCCCAGAGGGTTTGCCTCATCCAAAGTAGTTGCGCGCAACACTGTCCTGCGGCAACATACTCGGCCTCAGCGGTGGATAGGGCAACGGAAGTGTCGGGGACCATAATTAGGGGTACCCTCAAGGCTCCTAATTCTCAGCTGGTAACCCCCATCAGCACAAAGTTGCAAAGGCCTGATGGGTGCGACTAAGTCAAGGATCAGTCCATTCGAGGGACCGGATCACGCCTCGCTCGAGCCCAGCCTCGAGCAAGGGCAGCCGACCCCGGAGGATCTACGTCTCGCCCGAGGCCCCCTCCAGCAACGGACACATCTTCGGCTCGCCCGAGGCCCAGTCTTTGCCAAGAAGCAACCTAGGCCAAATCGCCACGCCAACCGACCAAATCGCAGGAGCATTTAATGCAAAGGTGGCCTGACACCTTTATCCTGACGCGCGCCCTCCGGTCGACAGAGCCGAAGTGACCGCAGTCACTTCGTCGCTCCACTGATCGGTCTGACAAGAGGACAGCGCCGCCTGTGCCGCTCCGACTGCTGTGCCACTCGACAGAGTGAGGCTGACAGCAGCCAAGTCCGGCCCTAGGCGCCATGGGAAACTCCGCTCCGCCCGACCCAGGGCTCGGACTCGGGCTCAGCCCCGGAAGACGACGAACTCCGCTCCGCCCGACCCTAGGGCTCGGACTCGGGCTCAGCCCCAGAAGACGACGAACTCCGCTCCGCCTGACCCCAGGGCTCGGACTCGGGCTCAGCCCCGGAAGACGACGAACTCCACTTCGCCCGACCCCAGGGCTCGGACTCGGGCTCAGCCCCGGAAGACGACGGACTCCGCTTCGCCCGACCCCAGGGCTCGGACTCAAGCTCAGCCCCAGAAGACGACGAACTCCGCTTCGCCCGACCCCAGGGCTCGGACTCAGCCTTGGCCTCAGCCGACGGTCTCCGCCTCGCCCGACCCAGGGGCTCGGACTCGACCTCGGCCTCGGAAGACAGACTCGACCTCGACCTCGGAGGAGCCTCCACATCGCCCAACCCAGGGCACGGACCGACCACGTCAACAGGAGGCGCCATCATTACCCTACCCCAAGCTGACTCAGGCTACGGGGAACAAGACCGGCGTCCCATCTGGCTCGCTCCGCCAGACAAGTAATGATGGCGCCCCGCACGCTCTGTGACGACGGCGGCTCTCAGTCCCCTTACGGAAGCAAGAGGACGTCAGCAAGGACTCGACAGCCCCGACAGCTGTACTTAGGGCGCTAGCTCTCCTCCGCTAGACACGTTAGCACACTGCTACACCCCCCATTGTACACCTGGATCCTCTCCTTGCGCCTATAAAAGGAAGGACCAGGGCCCTCTTAGAGAAGGTTGGCCGCGCGGGGAAAGGACGGGACAGGCGCTCGCGTGAGGCCACTCGCTCCCTCCTGCGTGGACGCTTGTAACCCCCTACTGCAAGCGCACCCGACCTGGGCGCGGGACAAACAAGAAGGCCGCGGGATTTCCACCTCTCACGCCCGTCTCCCTCCGGCTGCCTTTCCCCCCTTCGCGCTCCATCTCGCGCCAACCCATCTGGGCTGGGGCACGCGGCGACAATTCACTCGTCGGTCCAGGGACCCCCCGGTCTCGAAACGTCGACAGTTGGCGCGCCAGGTAGGGGCCTGCTGCGTGTTGACGAACAGCTTCCCGTCAAGCCCCAGATGGGCAGTCTCCAGCAACCTTTCCAGCCCAGGACGGTGCTCCGTTTCGGGAGTCTTGAGTTCATGTCTCTCGACGGCAGCTACGACATGATACTCCTTCCCCCGCCGTGTGACAGCGACAATGGAGGCCGACAGCCCGCCCGCCGGCGGCGGAATCGACGACGTCTTCCCCGCGTGGTGGAAGAACAACATTCGAGCTCACCCCGTCCCCTCCCCCACCGACGGAGGAGGAGGCGGGGCAACCAAGGCCAAGCAGGAGGCGGCACCTCGTCGGCTGTCGAGCGAGTCGACGGCGCCGACGCCCCAACGGGGGGCACGTCGGGCATCGACCTCGTGTCTGAGACGAATACGAGCGCCGTCTCCCCGCAACACGCCAATCCCAAGCAAACGGACGACGCCAGTGCGCTCGCAAAAGGCTTGCTGGGCGTCACCCTCGTACCTGAGACGACGGTGCAGTCCGTCCCTGACGTGACTTCGTCACCGCCCGTCGACCAAGAGGTACCCACCGATTCCCATCTCACACCTTTTGGATTCAGCCTCGACCCGCCAAGCGACTTCGGTTTGGCAGACGCTCTCGTAGAGGCGAGTCCAAACCCTCTGGGGTATCGTATGCGGTCACCCTGGGACCGGCTGATGGACGTCTCGACCTATGGGCCCTCGGGGTCCGAGGAAGATGACGAGCCCGACTTTCGTTGGGATTTCTCCGGACTTGGTAACCCCAGTGCCATGCGGGACTTCATGACCGCATGCGACTACTGCCTTTCCAACTGTTCTGACGGTAGCCGTAGCCTCGGCGATGAGGACTGTGGCCCAAGTCGTGAATGTTTCCACGTCGATCTAGGGGGTCCCTCCGAAGGCAACCATCTTGGTATGCCGGAGAACGGTGATCTCCCTAGGCCTGTGCCTCGCGTTGACATCCTACGGGAGCTAGCTGTGGTCCCCGTTCCGGCGGGGGGTCATGACCCACAACTCGAGCAAATCCGCGGGGTGCAGGCCAGGCTCGACGAGGGAGCAGGAACACTCGAGCCGATCCACCGGGACGTCGGGTAGGAATGGGCGGGCCAACCTCCGGCCGGAGAAGTGCGTCATCTACCCCAGGGTATCCAGCACCGCATCGCCGACGATGTTAGGGTAAGGCCGCCACCCACTTCCAGTGGGGTCGGCCAGAACCTGGCTGCAGCGGCAATGCTTCTCCGCGCGATGCCGGAGCCATCAACCACCGAGGGGCGACGAATTCAAGGAGAGTTCAAGAATCTCCTGGAGGGCGCCGCGGTCCGACGGGCCGAAAGCTCCGCCTCCCGAAGGCAGGGGTACCCCTCGGAACATCGCGCCGCGACTTCCTGATTCATGCGGGAAGCCTCGGTCCACACCGGGCACACACGCAACACAGCGCCTGCGGCCCCGGGTCGCCTCGGCAACGAGCACCATCACCGCAACTGTCGGGCCCACCTCGATGAGAGGGTGCGCCGAGGCTACCACCCCAGGCGTGGGGGACGCTACGACAGCGGGGAAGATCGGAGTCCCTCGCCCGAACCACCCGGTCCGCAGGCTTTCAGCCGCGCCATACGACGGGCGCCGTTCCCGACCCGGTTCCGGACCCCGACTACTATCACAAAGTACTCGGGGGAGACGAGGCCGGAACTGTGGCTCGCGGACTACCGGCTGGTCTGCCAACTGGGTGGAACGGACGATGACAACCTCATCATCCTCAACCTCCCCCTGTTCCTCTCCGACATCGCTCGCGCCTGGTTGGAGCACCTGCCTCCGGGGCAGATCTCCAACTGGGATGACCTGGTCCAAGCCTTCGCCAGCAATTTCCAGGGCACGTACGTGCGCCCTGGGAACTCCTGGGATCTCCGGAGCTGCCGACAGCAGCCGGGAGAGTCTCTCCGGGACTACATCCGACGATTCTTGAAGCAGCGCACCGAGCTGCCCAACATCACCGATTCAGATGTCATCGGCGCGTTCCTCGCCGGCACCACCTGCCGCGACCTGGTGAGCAAGCTGGGTCGAAAGACCCCCACCAGGGCGAGCGAGCTGATGGACATCGCCACCAAGTTCGCCTCTGGCCAGGCAGCGGTTGAGGCTATCTTCCGGAAGGACAAGCAGCCCCAGGGCCACCCACCGGAAGATGCCCCCGAGGCGTCAACTCAGCGCAGCGCCAAGAAGAAAGGCAAGAAGAAGTCGCAAGCGAAACGCGACGCCGCCGACGCGGACCTTGTCACCGCCGCCGAGTACAAGAACCCTCAGAAACCCCCCGGAGGTGCCAACCTCCTCGACAAGATGCTCAAGGAGCCGTGCCCCTATCATCAAGGGCCCGTCAAGCACACCCTTGAGGAGTGCGCCATGCTTCAGCGCCACTTTCACAAGGCCGGGCCGCCCGCGGAGGGTGGCAGGGCTCGCGACGACGACAAGAAGGAAGATCACCAGGCAGGAGAGTTCCCCGAGGTCCGCGACTGCTTCATGATCTACGGTGGGCAAGCGGCGAACGCCTCGGCTCGGCACCGCAAGCAAGAGCGTCGGGAGGTCTGTTCGGTAAAGGTGGCGGTGCCAGTCTACCTAGACTGGTCCGACAAGCCCATCACCTTCGACCGAGACGACCATCCCGACCGCGTGCCGAGCCCGGGAAAATACCCGCTCGTTGTCGACCCCGTCATCGGCGACGTCAGGCTCACCAAGGTCCTCATGGACGGAGGCAGCAGCCTCAACATCATCTACGCTGAGACCCTCGGGCTCCTGCGTGTTGATCTATCCTCGGTCCGGGCAGGCGCTGTGCCTTTCCACGGGATCATCCCCGGGAAGCGCGTCCAGCCCCTCGGACAACTCGATCTTCCCGTCTGCTTTGGGACGCCCTCCAACTTCCGAAGGGAGACCCTCACGTTCGAGGTGGTCGAGTTCCGAGGAACCTACCACACAATATTGGGGAGGCCATGCTACACGAAGTTCATGGCCGTCCCCAACTACACCTACCTCAAGCTCAAGATGTCGGGCCCCAACAGGGTCATCACCATCGGCCCCACGTACCGACACACGTTCGAATGCGACGTGGAGTGCGTGGAGTACGTCGAGGCCCTCGCCGAATCCGAGGCCCTCATCGCCGACCTGGAGAGCCTCTCGAAGGAGGTGCCAGATGTGAAGCACCATGCCGGCAACTTCAAGCCAGCGGAGACGGTTAAATCTGTCCCCCTCGACCCTAGCAGCGACGCCTCCAAGCAGATCCGGATCGGCTCCGAGCTCGATCCCAAATAGGAAGCAGTGCTCGTCGACTTTCTCCGCGCAAACGCCAACGTTTTCGCGTGGAGTCCCTCGGACATGCCCGACATACCGAGGGATGTCGCCGAGCACTCGCTGGATATTCGAGCTGGAGCCCGACCCGTGAAGCAGCCACTACGCCGATTCGACGAAGAAAAGCGCAGAGCCATAGGCGAGGAGATCCACAAGCTAATGGCGGCAGGGTTCATCAAAGAGGTATTCCATCCCGAATGGCTTGCCAACCCTGTGCTTGTGAGAAAGAAAGGAGGGAAATGGCGGATGTGTGTAGACTACACTGGTCTAAACAAAGCGTGTCTGAAGGTTCCCTACCCTCTGCCTCGCATCGACCAAATTGTGGACTCTAGTGCTGGGTGCGAAACCCTGTCTTTCCTCGATGCCTACTCAGGGTATCACCAAATCAGGATGAAAGAGTCCGACCAGCTCGTGACTTCTTTCATCACACCCTTCGGCATGTACTGCTATGTCACCATGCCGTTCGGCTTGAGGAATGCGGGTGCGACGTACCAACGGTGCATGAACCATGTGTTCGGCGAACACATTGGCCGGACGGTCGAGGCCTACATCGATGACATCGTAGTCAAGACGAGGAAAGCCTCCGACCTCCTTTCCGACCTTGAAGCGACATTCCGATGTCTCAAGGCGAAAGGCGTGAAGCTCAATCCCGAGAAGTGCGTCTTCGGGGTTCCCCGAGGCATGCTCTTGGGTCCATCGTCTCCGAGCGGGGCATCGAGGCCAACCCGGAGAAGATCGCGGCCATCACCAGCATGGGGCCCATCAAGGACTTGAAAGGCGTACAGAGAGTCACGGGATGCCTTGCGGCTCTGAGCCGCTTCATCTCGCGCCTCGGCGAAAGAGGCCTGCCTCTGTACCGCCTTCTAAGGAAGGCCGAGTGCTTCACTTGGACCCCTGAGGCCGAGGAAGCCCTCGGGAACTTGAAGGCGCTCCTCACCAAAGCACCCATCTTGGTGCCTCCCGCTGCCGGAGAAGCCCTCTTGATCTACATCGCCGCGACCACTCAGGTGGTTAGCGCCGCGATTGTGGTTGAGAGACGTGAAGAGGGGCATGCATAGCCCGTCCAGAGGCCAGTCTACTTCATCAGCGAGGTACTGTCCGAAACCAAGATCCGCTACCCACAAATTCAGAAGCTGCTATACACGGTGATCCTGACGCGACGGAAGTTGCGACACTACTTCGAGTCTCATCCGGTAACTGTGGTGTCATCCTTCCCCCTGGGGGAGATCATCCAGTGCCGAGAGGCCTTGGGTAGAATTGCAAAGTGGGCGGTGGAAATCATGGGCGAAATGATCTCGTTCGCCCCTCGGAAGGCCATCAAGTCCCAGGTCTTGGTGGACTTCGTGGCTGAATGGGTCGACACCCAGCTCCCAACAGCTCCGATCCAACCGGAACTCTGAACCATGTTCTTCGACGGGTCGCTGATGAAGACAGGGGCGGGCACAGGCCTGCTCTTCATCTCGCCCCTCAGAAAGCACCTATGCTACGTGCTACGCCTCCACTTCCCGGCGTCCAACAATGTGGCTGAGTATGAGGCTCTGGTCAACGGTTTGCGCATCGCCATCGAGCTAGGGGTCCGACGCCTCGACGCTCGCGGTGACTCGCAACTCGTCATCGACCAAGTCATGAAGAACTCCCACTGCCGCGACCCGAAGATGGAAGCCTACTGCGATGAGGTTCGGCGCTTGGAAGACAAGTTCTACGGGCTCGAGCTCAACCACATCGCCCGACGCTACAACGAGACTGCAGACGAGCTGGCTAAAATAGCCTCGGGGCGAACAACGGTTCCCCCGGACGTCTTCTCCCGAGACCTGCATCAACCCTCCATCAAGACCGACGACACGCCCGAGCCCGAGAAGGCCTCGGTCGAGCCAGAGGCGCCCTCGGCCCAACCCGAGGCACCCTCGGCCCAGCCCGAGGCACCCTCGGTTCGGCCCGAGGCACCCTCGGCCCCCGAGGGTGAGGCACTGCGCATCGAGGAGGAGCGAAGCGGGGTCATGCCTAATCAAAACTGGCAGACCCCGTACCTGCAATATCTCCACCGAGGAGAGCTACCCCTCGACCGAGCCGAAGCTTGGTGGTTGGCGCGGCGCGCCAAGTCGTTTGTCTTGCTGGGGGACGGGAAGGAACTCTACCACCGCAGCCCCTCAGGCATCCTCCAGCGATGCATTTCCATCGCCGAAGGCGAGGAGCTCCTACAAGAGATACACTCGGGGGCTTGCGGCCATCACGCAGCACCTCGAGCCCTTGTTGGAAACGCCTTCCGACAAGGTTTCTACTGGCCGACGACGGTGGCCGATGCCACTAGAATTATCCGCACCTGCGAAGGGTGTCAGTTCTACGCAAGGCAGACCCACCTGCCCGCTCAGGCCCTGCAGACGATACCCATCACCTGGCCTTTTGCTGTGTGGGGTCTGGACCTCGTCGGCCCCTTGCAGAAGGCACCTGGGGGCTACACGCACCTGTTGGTCGCCATCGACAAATTCTCCAAGTGGATCGAGGTCCGACCCCTAAACAGCATCAGGTCCGAACAGGCGGTGGCGTTCTTCACCAACATCATCCATCGCTTTGGGGTCCCGAACTCCATCATCACCGACAACGGCACCTAGTTCACCGGCAGAAAGTTCCTACACTTCTGCAAGGATCACCACATCCGGGTGGACTGGGCCGCCGTGGCTCATCCCATGACGAATGGGCAAGTAGAGCGTGCCAACGGCATGATTCTACAAGGACTCAAGCCTCGGATCTACAACGACCTCAACAAGTTCGGCAAGCGATGGATGAAGGAACTCCCCTCGGTGGTCTGGAGTCTGAGGACAACGCCGAGCCGAGCCACGGGCTTCACGCTGTTCTTTCTAGTCTATGGGGCCGAGGCCATCTTGCCCACAGACTTAGAACACAGTTCCCCGAGGACGAGGGCCTACGCCGACCAAAGCAATCAAGCTAATCGAGAAGACTCGCTGGACCAGCTGGAAGAGGCTCGGGACATGGCCTTACTACACTCGGCGCGGTACCAGCAGTCCCTGCGACGCTACCACGCCCGAGGGGTCCGGTCCCGAGACCTCCAGGTGGGCGACCTGGTGCTTTGGCTGCGACAAGACGCCCGACGGCGGCACAAGCTCACGCCTCCCTGGGAAGGGCCGTTCGTCATCGCCAAAGTTCTGAAGCCCGAAACGTACAAGCTGGCCAACAGTCAAGGCGAGGTTTACAGCAAGGCTTGGAACATCCAACAGCTACGTCGCTTCTACCCTTAAGATGCTTTCAAGTTGTTCGTATGCCTCGTTCCCACGCAAAGTTTAGTCATCAAGGAAGGGTCAGCCTTGCCTCGGCAAAGCCCGACCCTCCCTCGGGGGCTAAAAGGGGGGAACCCCCTCTACGTCGAAATTTTCCTCGAAAAAAGATCCTTTCTGCCAGAATGTCTTTCGTGCTTTTTGACCACTTCGAAAGTGGATCCTGAAAACGATGGAGTACACGTAAGCAGCCAAGGCTGACCGAGCCGAGGGACTCCTACGCCTCCGGGATACAGATACCTCACTCATCACCTTCTGCGATAAGTAACTCGCGTTCGGATAAGTGATTCCGCGGACCGGATCATGCCTCGCCCGAGCCCAGCCTCGGGCAAGGGCAGCCGACCCCAGAGGATCTACGTCTCGCCCGAGGCCCCCCTCCAGCAACGGACACATCTTCGGCTCGCCCGAGGCCCAGTCTTCGCCAAGAAGCAACCTAGGCCAAATCTCCACGCCAACCGACCAAATCGCAGGAGCATTTAATGCAAAGGTGGCCTGACACCTTTATCCTGACGCGCGCCCTCCAGTCGACAGAGCCGAAGTGACCGCAGTCACTTCGCCGCTCCACTGACCGGTCTGACAAGAGGACAGCGCCGCCTGCGCCGCTCCGACTGTTGTGCCACTCGACAGAGTGAGGCTGACAGCAGCCAAGTCCCGCCCTAGGCGCCATGGGAAACTCCGCTCCGCCCGACCCAGGGCTCGGACTCGGGCTCAGCCCCGGAAGACGACGAACTCCGCTCCGCCCGACCCCAGGGCTCGGACTCGGGCTCAGCCCCGGAAGACGACGAACTCCGCTCCGCCCGACCCTAGGGCTCGGACTCGACCTCGGCCTCGGAAGACAGACTCGACCTCGACCTCGGAGGAGCCTCCATATCGCCCAACCCAGGGCATGGACCGACCACGTTAACAGGAGGCACCATCATTACCCTACCCCAAGCTGACTCAGGCTACGGGGAACAAGACCGGCGTCCCATCTGGCTCGCTCCGCCAGACAAGTAATGATGGCGCCCCGCACGCTCTATGACGACGGCGGCTCTCAGCCCCCTTACGGAAGCAAGAGGACGTCAGCAAGGACTCGACAGCCCCAACAGTTGTCCAACCGCCAGGCTCCAGCGCTCCTTCGACGGCCACGACACCACACGAACCGGGTGCCAAAACCTCTCCGGCTGCCATGATGGCATGTACTTAGGGCGCTAGCTCTCCTCCGCTAGACACGTTAGCACACTGCTACACCCCCCATTGTACACCTGGATCCTCTCCTTGCGCCTATAAAAGGAAGGACCAGGGCCCTCTTAGAGAAGGTTGGCCGCGCGGGGAAAGGACGGGACAGGCGCTCGCGTGAAGCCGCTCGCTCCCTCCCGCGTGGACGCTTGTAACCCCCTACTGCAAGCGCACCCGACCTGGGCGCGGGACAAACACGAAGGCCACGAGATTTCCACCTCTCACGCCCGTCTCCCTCCAGCTACCTTTCCCCCCTTCGCGCTCCGTCTCGCGCCGACTCATCTGGGCTGGGGCACGCGGCGACAATTCACTCGTCGGTCCAGGGACCCCCCGGTCTCGAAACGCCGACAGTAAGTTTGTTTCTTAGAACTCCAAGACACCAGGGACCTTCCTAGGAATTGGCACATCCCTGATGTACTCTTCCTATCAACCTTGCATCCAGCATAATCAGAGTCTGAATATCCAATTAAGTCAAAGGTAGACCCCTTTGGATACCAGATCCCGAAGCAAGGCGTAGCAACTAAATATCTAAGAATCCGCTTAACGGCCACAAGGTGACATTCCTTTAGGTCAGATTGAAATCTAGCACACATGCATACGCTTAGCATAATATCCGGTCTACTAGCACATAAATAAAACAAAGAACCTATCATAGACCGGTATGCCATTTGATCAACGAACTTACCTCCTTTGTTGAGGTCGACATGTCCGTCGGTTCCCATTGGAGTCTTTGCGGGCTTGGCGTCCTTCATCTCAAACCGCTTGAGCAAGTCTTGCGTGTACTTCGTTTGAGAGATGAAGGTGCCGTCCTTGAGTTGCTTCACTTGGAACCCAAGGAAGTAGTTTAACTCGCCCATCATCGACATCTCAAATTTCTGAGTCATTACCCTGCTAAACTCTTCACAAGACTTTTGGTTAGTAGAACCAAATATTATGTCATCGACATAAATTTGGCACACAAATAAGTCACCATCACAAGTCTTAGTGAATAGAGTAGGATCGGCTTTCCCAACATTGAAGGCATTAGCAATTAGAAAATCTCTAAGGCATTCATACCATGCTCTTGGGGCTTGCTTAAGTCCATAGAGCACCTTAGAGAGCTTACACACATGGTCGGGGTACCGTTTATCCTCAAAGCCAGGGGGTTGCTCTACGTACACCTCCTCCTTGATTGGCCCATTGAGGAAAGCGCTCTTCACATCCATTTGGAACAACCTGAAGGAATGGTGAGTAGCATATGCTAACAAAATGCGAATAGACTCTAGCCTAGCTACAGGAGCAAAAGTCTCCTCAAAGTCCAAACCTGCGACTTGGGCATAACCTTTTGCCACAAGTCGAGCCTTGTTCCTTGTCACCACTCCGTGCTCGTCTTGCTTGTCGCGGAACACCCACTTGGTTCCCACAACGTTTTTCTTTGGACGTGGCACTAGGGTCCAAACTTCATTCCGCTTGAAGTTATTTAGCTCTTCCTGCATGGCCAACACCCAGTCCGGATCTAGCAAGGCCTCTTCTACCCTGAAAGGCTCAGTAGAAGAGACAAACAAGTAATGCTCACAAAAATTAGCTAATCTAGAGCGAGTAGTTACTCCCTTGCTTATATCACCCAAAATCTGGTCGACAGGATGATTCCTTTGAATCGTTGCTCGAACTAGAGTGGGAGGGGCCTATGGTGCTTCTTCCTCAATAACTTGATCATCTTGTGCTCCCCCTTGATCACACACCTCTTCTTGATGAACCTGTTCATCATCTTGAGTTGGGGGGTGCAACATTGTTGAGGAAGAAGGTTGATCTTGCTCTTTTTGTTCCTGTGGTTGCACATCTCCAATCGCCATGGTGCGTATTGCGGTCGTTGGAACATTATCTTCATCTAAATCATCAAGATCAACTTGCTCTCTTGGAGAGCCATTAGTCTCATCAAATACAACGTCGCTAGAGACTTCAACCAAACCCGATGATCTGTTGAAGACTCTATACGCCTTTGTATTTGAGTCATAACCTAGCAAAAACCCTTCTACTGCTTTGGGAGCAAATTTAGAATTTCTACTTTTCTTCACTAGAATATAACATTTATTCCCAAATACACGAAAGTATGACACGTTGGGTTTGTTACCAGTTAGAAGTTCATACGAGGTCTTCTTGAGGAGGCGATGAAGGTAGACCCGGTTTATGGCGTGGCAAGCTGTGTTCACAGCTTCCGACCAAAACCGCTCGGGCATCTTGAATTCTCCAAGCATCGTCCTTGCCATGTCTATAAGCGTCATGTTCTTCCTCTCTACCACACCGTTTCGCTGTGGTGTGTAGGGAGCGGAGAACTCGTGCTTTATTCCTTCCTCCTCAAGGTACTCCTCCACTTGAAGATTCTTGAACTCGGACCCGTTGTCGCTTCTAATCTTTTTCACCTTGAGCTCAAATTCGTTTTGAGCCCGCCTTAGAAAGCGCTTGAGGGTCCCTTGAGTTTCTGATTTATCTTGCAAAAAGAATACCCAAGTGAAGCGGGAAAAATCATCAACAATAATAAGACCATACTTACTTCCCCCGATGCTGAGATAGGCGACGGGTCCGAAAAGGTCCATATGATATAGCTTCAGAGGTCTTGACGTGGTCATCACGTTCTCGTTGTGATGAGTGCTTCCCACCTGTTTACCTGCTTGACAAGCTGCACAAGGTCTATCTTTTTCGAAAGTTACATTGGTTAGTCCTAACACATGTTCTCCCTTTAGAAGATTATGAAGGTTCTTCATCCCAACATGTGCTAGACGGCGTTGCCACAGCCAGCCCATGCTAGTCTTAGCAATTAAGCATGCATCTAGATCGGCCTCCTCCTTCAAAAAATCAACTAAATAGAGTTTGCCGTCTAGTACACCCTTAAAAGCTAGTGAACCATCACTCCTTCTAAATACAAACACATCTATATTGGTAAACAGACAATTATATCCCATATTACATAGTTGACTAACAGACAATAAGTTGTATCCTAGTGATTCAACTAAGAACACATTAGATATGGAATGCTCGGATGAAATAGCTATCTTTCCTAGACCTTTAACCTTGCCTTGGTTCCCATCACCAAAGATGATCGAATCTTGGGAATCTTTGCTCTTGACGTAGGAGGAGAACATCTTCTTCTCCCCCGTCATGTGGTTTGTGCATCCGCTGTCGATAATCCAGCTTGAGCCCCCGGATGCATAAACCTGCAAGGCAAATTAGGCTTGGGTCTTAGGTACCCAATTCTTGTTGGGTCCTACAAGGTTAGTAACAATAGCCTTAGGAACCCAAATGCAAGTCTTGTCTCCCTTGCATTTGGCCCCCAATTTCCTAGCAACCACTTTCTTATTTTTACATGAGAGTACAAAATCAGTGTTGCAGGCATGAAAAACAGTAGCAGATTCATTTTGCATTTTCCTAGGCACATGATGAACAACATATTTTTTTGGCATATTTCTACTATGCACAAAGGAAGAACTTGAAACAATCATGGCATGTGAATCATAATCATTATAACTCCTATTATAATGAGCATTCCTAGAAAATTTTCTATCATAAATAAATGCATGATTCTTTTGACTACTACTAGCCATAGGAGCCTTCCCTTTCTCCTTATTGAGAATGGGAGCCCTTTGACTTGTTAAGTTCTTGGCTTCCCTTCGAAAGCCAAGCCCATCCTTAATTGAGGGATGTCTACCAATGGTGTAGGCATCCCTAGCAAATTTTAATTTATCAAAGTCATTTTTGCAAGTCTTAAGTTGGGCATTAAGACTTGCTACTTCATCATTAAGTTTTGTAATAGAAGTAAGGTGCTCAACACATGCATCAACATTGAAGTCCTTACACCTATTACAAATCACAACATGCTCTACACAAGAACTAGATTTATTTACTACTTCTAGCTTAGCATTTAATTCATCATTCAAGATCTTCAAGCTAGAAATAGATTCATTGCAAATAGATTACTCAGAATCTAGTAATTCATTCCTTTTAATCTCTAAGGCAAGAGACTTTTGAACACTAATAAATTTGTCATGTTCCTCATACAAAATGTCCTCTTGCCTTTCTAGCAGTCTATCTTTTTCATTCAAGGCATCAATCAATTCATTAATCTTTTCTACTTTAGCTCTATCTAATCCTTTGAACAAGCTAGTGTAGTCTACTTCATCATCACTGGAGTCCTCATCACTAGAAGTAGAGTACTTAGGAGTTTCTCGAGCGTTTACCTTCTTCTCCTTTGCCATTATGCAAGTATGGCGCTCGTTGGGGAAGAGCGACGATTTGTTGAAGGCCGAGGCGGCGAGTCCTTTGTCGTCGGAGTCGGACGAAGAACAATCTGAGTCCCACTCTTTGCCAAGGTGCGCCTCGCCCTTTGCCTTCTTGTAGACCTTCTTTTTCTCCCTCTTCCCATTCCTTTCTTGTTCCTGGTCATTTGTATTATCGGGACATTGAGCAATAAAATGACCTGTCTTACCGCACTTGAAGCAGGAACGCTTTCCCTTTGTCTTGTTGTTGTTTGAGTACTCCTTGCGTCCCTTTAATTCGGTCTTGAAGCGCTTGATAATGAGGGCCATTTCATCCTTGTTTAGCCCGGCCGCTTCAACTTGCGCCACCTTGCTAGGTAGCGCCTCTCTGCTACTTGTTGCTTTGAGAGCAACCGTTTGAGGCTCGTAGATGGGCATTGGACCATTCAATGCCTCATCAACGTATCTTGCTTCCTTGATCATCATATGCCCGCTTACAAACTTTCCGAGTATTTCTTCGGGCGTCATCTTTGTGTACCTAGGATTCTCACGGATTGAGTTCACAAGATGAGGATCAAGAACAATGAAGGACCTGAGCATAAGTCGGACGACGTCGTGGTCGGTCCATCTCGTGCTTCCACAGCTCCTGATTTTGTTGACTAGGGTCTTGAGCCTGTTGTACGTTTGCGTTGGCTCCTCTCCCCTGATCATTGCAAACCTTCCCAGTTCGCCTTCCATCAACTCCATCTTGGTGATCATGGTGGTGTCGTTCCCCTCATGAGAAATCTTGAGGGTGTCCCAAATTTGCTTGGTGTTATCCAAGCCGCTCACCTTGTGGTACTCGTCCCTGCACAAGGATGCTAGCAAAACAGTGGTAGCTTGTGCATTTTTATGGATTTGCTCATTAATGAAAACGGGGTTATTAGTACTATCAAAAAGCATTCCGTTTTCAACAATCTCCCAAATACTTGGATGGAGAGAGAATAGGTGACTACGCATTTTGTGACTCCAAAATGAGTAGTCTTCTCCATCAAAGTGCGGAGGTTTCCCAAGTGGAATAGAAAGTAAATGAGTATTGGAGTTAACCGGAATACGAGAATAATCAAATGAAAAGTTTGAGTTAACCGATTTCTTTTTCTCGTCGTCGTCTCTTGGGGAAGAAGACTCGTCGCTGTCGTAGTAGACGATCTTCTTGATGCGCCTCTTCTTCTTCCTGTCTCTTTTCTTATGACTCGAGCCAGAGTCCGAGGGCTTATCATCTCTTGGCTCGTTGACGATGGATTCCTTTGTCTTGTCGTTGATCACCATCCCCTTTTCCCTTAGGATCCATCTCTTCGGGCGATTAGTCCCTTGCGTGAAGAGAACGACTCTGATACCAATTAAGAGCACCTAGAAAGGAGGGGTGAATAGGTGATCTTGTAAAAACTTAAACTTATAGCCACAAAACTTGGTTAAGTGTTAGCACAATGGAATTAAGTGGCTAAGGACTGAGCTCTTGTGACACACAATGGTCACAAAGAAAACAAGCACAAGAGACACGATGATTTTTCTCGTGGTTCGGCCAAGTATAACACTTGCCTACCCCACGTTGTGGCGTCCTAATGGACGAGGGCTGCACTCAACCCCTTTCAAGTGATCCAGTGATCCACTTGAATACCATGGTTGTTTTCTTTCTTATACTCTTTCCCGTTTGTGAGGAATCTCCACAACTTGGAGTCTCTCACCCTTACAACAAAGATCAAAGTGAAAGCACTAGAGTAAGGGAGGGACGCACACACACACAAATCCGCAGCAATACGCACACACACAGTCAAGACTTGAGCTCAAATGAATCGCAACAAGTTCACCACTAGAACAGAGCTCAAATCACTAAGAAAGTCAATCAAGTGCGCGGAGACGGAGTGTGGAAGATTTAGAATGCTCAAAGTATACTTGGGTATCTCCTCCATGCGCCTAGGGGTCTCTTTTATAGCCCCAAGGCAGCTAGGAGCCGTTGGAGGCATTCTTGGAAGGCAAATCTTGCCTTCTGTCGGGTGGCGCACCGAACAGTCCGGTGCACCACCTGACATCCATTGTTCATTGTCCGGTGCAGATCTCCTTCCATTCCTGGCGCAGCCGACCGTTGGATCTTCGGGCTGGTTGGCGCACTGGACACTGTCCGATGCACACCAGATAGTCCGGTGCCCCCAACCGACCGTTGGCGTGGGCCACGCGTCGCGCATGGATTGCGCGACCGACCGTTGCGCTGGCGGCCGTTGGCTCATCGGACAGTCCGGTGAATTATAGCCATACACCGCCGATGAATTCTCGAGAGTAGCCAGTTCGCCAGAGCCTAGCCTGGCGCACCGAACACTGTCCGGTGCACCACCGGACAGTCCGGTGTGCCAGACTGCGCTGAGTCTTGGCTGCTCCAGCCAAGTCTTTTTCCTTTTTCTCTTTTCTCTGATTCTAGCACTTAGACAAATATATTACTACACAAATCAATGTACTAATTCTAGAATCATACCTTCTTGTCGATTTGCACTTCATCCACCATTTGGTATATAATTACTCACTTAACATGTGTTGGGCACTTAATCACCAAAATATACTTGAAATGGCCCAAAGGCACATTTCCCTTTCAATTTGGCATACAAAAAGATCACCATTGCAAGTCTTAGTAAAGAGAGTAGGATCAGCTTTCCCAACCTTGAAAGCATTAGAAATGAGAAAATCTCTAAGGCATTCATACCATGCTCTTGGGGCTTGCTTAAGTCCATAGAGCGCCTTAGAGAGCTTGTAGATGTGGTCGAGATACCTGTCATCCTCAAATCCAGGGGGTTGTTCCACGTACACCTCCTCCTTGATTGGTCCGTTGAGGAAGGCGCTCTTCACGTCCATTTGAAACTGAAAGTCGCCTAGATGGGGGTGGATAGGCGGAAACTGAAATTTACAACTTTAAACACACTACAAGCCAGGGTTAGCGTTAGAATAAAATCCGAGTCCGAGAGAGAGGGGAAAACAAATCAACCAAGAAAGTAAAGCGGATGACGCAGTGATTTGTTTTACCGATGTTCGGTTCCAAAGAACCTAGTCCCCATTGAGGTGGTCACAAAGACTGGGTCTCTTTCAACCCTTTCCCTCTCTCAAATGGTCACTTAGACCGAGTGAGGCTTCTCCTTAATCAAACGGGTCACTTAGACCCCACAAGGACCACCACACACTTGGTGTCTCTTGTTTTGATTACAAGTGTCTTGAGAACAAGAATGAGGAAGAAGAAAGCCAAGCCAAGCAAACAAGAGCAACAAAGAAACACAAATGATCCTCTCACAAGTCTAAATGCGCTAGAGATGAATTGGAGACTTTGAGCGGATCGATCACTTGAATTGTGTCTTTGGAGTGGAGTCTATTGCTCTTGTATTGAATGAGGAGTAGTGAATGCTTGGATGGTTGAGTGGAGGTGGTTGGGGTATTTATAGCCCTCAACCACCAATTCAACCGTTGGGCAGGCTGCTGTCGATGGGCGCATCGGACACTGTCCGATGCGCCAGCCACGTCACCCAACCGTTAGGGTTCTGACGGTTTCGACCGTTGGAGCCTTGTCTTCTGGTGGCACCGGATAGTCCGGTGCCGCACCAGACAGGTACTGTGCACTGTCCGGTGCGCCTCTGACGGTTGCTCTGACTTCTGCGCGAACTGTCCGCTCACTGTAGATCTGCAGGCGACCGTTGGAGTTGACCGTTGCGCTGCCTAGCCATTGCTCCGCTGGTGCACCGGACAGTCCGGTGGCACATCGGACATTCTGGTGAATTATAGCAGAGCGGCTCTTCTGAAACCCGAAGGTGGCAAGTTCAGACTCGTATGGCCCTGGTGCACCAGACACTGTCCGGTGCACCAGACCAGGGTTCTCTTTGGTTTCTTTTGCTCCTTTATTTTTGAACCCTAACTTGATCTTTTTATTGGTTTGTTGAACCTTTGGCACCTGTAGAATATATAGTCTAGAGCAAACTAGTTAGTCCAATTATTTGTGTTGGGCATTCAACCACCAAAATCATTTATAGGAAAAGGTTTAAACCCTATTTCCCTTTCAATCTCCCCCTTTTGGTGATTGATATCAACACAAATCAAAGCAAATGTATAAGTGCAGAATTGAACTAGTTTGCATAAGGTAAGTGCGAAGGTTGCTTGTAATTAAACCAATATATGCTTTTACTAGATATGCATGGTTGCTTTCTTTTATTTAACATTTTGGACCAAACTTGCACCACTTGTCTTGTTTTTTGCAAATTCTTTTGGAAAATATTTTCAAAGTCTTTTTGCAAATAGTCAAAGGTGTATGAATAAGATTTCAAAAAGCATTTTCAAGTTATGAAATTTTCTCCCCCAGTTTCAAATGCTTTTCCTTTGACTAAACAAAACTCCCCCTGAATAAATTCTCCTCTTAGTTTTTGTCGGGTACCGTAATTAGGGGTACCTCCAACACTCCTAAACATGGCTGGTAACCACCATCAGCACAAGCTGCAGAGACTGATGGGCACGATTCAGGTCAAGGCTTCGTCTACCCAAGGGACGCGATCTCGCCTCGCCCGAGCCCAGCCTCGGGCGGGAACTGTAGTCCTGGACGAAGTTACGTCTCGCCCGAGGGCCTCCTCAGGCAGTGGTCGCACCCTCGGCACGCCCGAGGCCCAACTCGGGCAGGCTTCATCGAGAAGCAACCTTGGCCAAATCGCCTCTCCAACCGACCGTATCGCAGGCGCATTCAATGTGAGGATCGCCTGACACCTTATCCTGACACGCGCGCCTCAGTCGACAAGGTCGAAGTGACCGCAGTCACTTTGCCCTTTTGCTGACCGATCTGACAGGAAAACAACGCCGCTCACCCCGCTCCGACTGTTGTGCCAGCCACCCAGGCAAGGCTGACAACAACAAGTTCAGCCTAAGGCACAACAGGAAGCTCCGCCTCGCCCGACCTTAGGCCTCGGCCTCGGGAGGAGGTCTCCGCCTCGCCCGACCCTAGGGCTCAGCCTCAACCTCGGCCTCGGGAGGAATCGCGTCCTCGCCCGACCCTGGCCTCGGCCTCAGGAGAAGTCTCCGCCTAGCCCGACCTTGGGCTCGGACCGACCGCGCCACGGGGGATACATCATTACCCTACCCCTAGCTAGCTCAGGCTATGGGGGAACAAGACCGGCGTCCCATCTGGCTCGCCCCGGTAGCAAGTAATGATGGCTCCCCGCGTGCGTCCATGACGACGGTGGTTCTCAGCCCCCTACGGAAGCAAGGAGATGTCAGCAGGATCCCAGCAGCACCAACAACTGTGCTTCTACAGGGCTCAGGCACTTCTCCGACGGCCACGTTATCGCCTACGCAGGGCTCAAGCACTTCTCCGACAGCAACGTTGGCATGTACAAAGGGCTCAGACACCTCTCTGCCAGACACGTTAGCGCCTAGCTACACCCCCCATTGTACACCTGGACCCTCTCCTTGCATCTATAAAAGGGAGGTCTAGGGCCTTCATGCGGGAGGGTCGCGCGGGAGAACGAGCTAACGAACAGGCTCACTCTCTCTCTCTCTCGCGAACGCTTATAACCCCTACTACGAGCACCCCCCTTGGTGCGAGATAACACGAGCCGCGTTTCCCTCTTGTGTTCAATCTTGCGCCAACCCATCTGGGCTGGGACACGCAGCGACAAATTTACTCGTCGGTCCAGGGACCCCCCGGGGTCGAAACGCCGACAGTTGGCGCGCCAGGTAGGGGCCTGCTGCGTGTTCACGAACAACTTCCCGTTGAGTTCCAGATGGGTAGTCTTCAGCAACCTCTTCAGCCCGGGACAGTGCTCCGCTTCGGGAATCTCGAGTTCATGTCCCTCGATGGCAGCTACGACATGGTACTCCTCCCCCCGCAGCACGACAGCAACCACGACGGCCGTTAGCTCGACCGGCGGCGGCGAACTCGACGACGTCTTCCCCCCGTGGCGGAAGAGCAGCATCCAGGTTTGTCCCACCACCTTCCTCGCCGCAGGAGGAGGAGGCAGGGCAACCGTGGCCAGGCAGGAGGCGGCACCTCGTCGGCTGTCGAGCAAGTCGGCGACGCTGGCACCCCAGCGGGGGACATGTCGGGCGTTGTCCTCGCACCTGAGATAATGACGGATGTCGTTTCCCCGCAACATGCCAACCCCAAGCGGACAGATGACGCCGGCACACTCGCGAAGGGCTTGTTGGGCGTTAGCCTCGTACCTGAGATAACGGTGCAGTCCGTCCCCGACGCGACTTTGTCACCGTCCATCGATCAAGAGGTACCGTCTGTTTTCCACCCTGTGCCTTTTAGATTAAGCTTCGATCCACCAAGCGACCCCGCTTCGGTGAGCGCTTTTGTAAAGGCATACCCTAACCTTCCGGGGTACCACATGTGGTCAACCTGGGACCGACTGACGGCCGTCTCAACCTACGGGCCTCCGGGTTCCGAGGAAGAGGACGGTCCTGACTCCGGTTGGGATTTCTCCGGGCTCCGCGATCCTAGTGCCATGCGAGACCTCATGACCGCATGTGACTACTACCTCTCCGATTGCTCCGATGATGGCCACAGCCTTGATGACGAGGGTTGTGGCCCAAGTCGTGAATGTTTCCACGTCGATTTAGGGGGTCACGACGAAGGCAACTGAAAGGGAATTAGGCTTACACCTAGTTCCTATATAATTTTGGTGGTTGAATTGCCCAACTCAAATCTTTGGACTAACTAGTTTGCCCAAGTGTATAGATTATACAGGTGTAAAAGGTTCACACTCAGCCAATAAAAAGACCAAGTTTTGGATTCAATAAAGGAGCAAAGGGGCAACCGAGGGCACCCCTGGTCTGGCGCACCGGACTGTCCGGTGTGCCACCGGACAGTGAACAGTACCTGTCCGGTGCACCAGGGGACTCAGACTCAAACTCTTCACCCTCGGGATTTCTCGGAAGCCGGCGCGCTATAATTCACCGGACTGTCCGGTGTGCACCGGACATGTCCGGTGCTCCAAGGAAGCTCGGCCTCCTGAACTCGCCAGTCTCGGGTTCGCGCGGCAGCCGCTCCGCTATAATTCACCGGACTGTCCGGTGTGCACCGGACTGTCCGGTGTGCCAGCAGAGCAACGGCTCCCTGCGGCGCCAACGGCTCCCTGCGGTGCATTAAATGCGCGCGCAGCGCGCGCAGACGTCAGGGCTGCCCATACCGGTGCACCGGACATCAAACAGTGCATGTCCGGTGTGCACCGGACACCCAGGCGGGCCCACAAGTCAGAAGCTCCAACGGTCAGAATCCAACGGCAACGATGACGTGGCAGGGGGCACCGGACTGTCCGGTGTGCACCGGACTGTCCGGTGCGCCATCGAGCAGACGCCTCCAGCCAACGGTCATGTTTGGTGGTTGGGGCTATAAATAGCCCAACCACCCCACATTCATTGCCATCCAAGTTTTCCAACTTCTAACCACTTACAAGAGCTAGGCATTCAATTCTAGACACATACAAAGAGATCAAATCCTCTCCAATTCCACTCAAGCCTTCAGTGACTAGCGAGAGAGATTTGCCGTGTTCTTTTGAGCTCTTGCGCTTGGATCGCATTCTTTCTTTCTCTTTTGCTCTTGTGATCAACACTCAATTGTAACCGAGGCAAGAGGCACCGATTGTGTGGTGGCCCTTGCGGGGAAGTTTTGTTCCCGGTTGATTGAGAAGAAGGAAAGCTCACTCGGTCCGAGGGACCGTTTGAGAGAGGGAAGGGTTGAAAGAGACCCGGCCTTTGTGGCCTCCTCAACGGGGAGTAGGTTTGCAAGAACCGAACCTCGGTAAAACAAATCCACGTGTCACTCTCTTTATTTGCTTGCGATTTGTTTTGCGCCCTCTCTTGCGGACTCATTTATTATTACTAACGCTAACACCGGCTTGTAGTTGTGATTATTTTTGTAAATTTCAGTTTCGCCCTATTCACCCCCCCCCCCCTCTAGGCGACTATCAATTGGTATCAGAGCCCGGTGCTTCATTAGAGCCTAACCGCTCGAAGTGATGTCGGGAGATCACGCCAAGAAGGAGATGGAGACCGGCGAAAAGCCCACTACAAGCTACGGGAGCACTTCATCGGAAGAGTCCCGCACCAAAAGGAGGGAGAAGAAGAAGAGCTCCTCCAACAAAGGGAAGGAGAAGAAATCTTCTTCCCACCACAAAGAGAAGAAGGAAAAATCTTCTTCCCACAAGCCGCATCGGAAAGGCGATAAGCACAAGAGGATGAGGAAGGTGGTCTACTACGAGACCGACACTTCATCAACTTCTACCTCCAACTCCGATGCGACCTCCGTCACTTCTAAGCGCCAAGAGCGCAAGAAGTATAGTAAGATCCCCCTACGCTACCCTCGCATTCCTAAACATACACCTTTACTTTCCGTCCCATTAGGCAAACCACCAACTTTTAATGGTGAAGATTATGCTATGTGGAGTAATTTGATGCGATTTCATCTAACCTCTCTCCACAAAAGAATATGGGATGTTGTTGAATATGGTGTACAGGTACCATCAATAGGGGATGAGGACTATGACACGGACGAAGTGGCCCAAATCGAGCACTTCAACTCCCAAGCCGCAACCATCCTCCTTGCCTCCCTAAGCAAGGAGGAATACAACAAAGTACAAGGATTGAAGAACGCCAAGGAGATATGGGACCTACTCAAGACGGCGCACGAGGGTGATGAACTCACCAAGATCACCAAACGGGAAACGATCGAGGGGGAGCTCGGTCGCTTCCGTCTTCGCCAAGGGGAGGAGCCACAAGACATGTACAACCGGCTCAAGACCTTGGTGAACCAAGTGCGCAACCTCGGGAGCACAAAATGGGATGACCACGAAGTGGTTAAGGTTATTCTAAGAGCTCTTATTTTCCTTAACCCCACTCAAGTACAATTAATTCGTGGGAATCCTAGATATCCACTAATGACCCCCGAGGAAGTCATCGGGAATTTTGTGAGTTTTGAATGCATGATTAAGGGCTCCAAGAAGATCAACGAGCTTGACGAGCCTTCCACCTCCGAGGCGCAACCGGTGGCCTTCAAGGCAACGGAGGAGAAGAAGGAGGAGTCTACAAGTAGACAACCAATTGACGCCTCCAAGCTCGACAACGAGGAGATGGCCCTAATCATCAAAAGCTTTCGGCAAATTCTCAAGCAACGGAAGGGGAAGGACTACAAACCCCGTTCCAAGAAGGTTTGCTACAAGTGTGGTAAGCCCGGTCACTTTATTGCAAAATGTCCTATGTCTAGTGACAGTGACAGGGGCGACGACAAGAAGGGAAGAAGAAAGGAGAAGAAGAAGTATTACAAGAAGAAGGGCGGCGATGCCCATGTTTGTCGGGAGTGGGACTCCGACGAAAGCTCAAGCGACTCCTCCGACGACGAGGACGCCGCCAACATCGCCGTCACCAAAGGCCTTCTCTTCCCCAACGTCGGCCACAAGTGTCTCATGGCCAAGGACGGCAAAAAGAAGGTAAAATCAAGGTCCTCCACTAAATATGAAACATCTAGTGATGAGGATGATGATAAAAATGAGGAGGATAACTTGCGCATTCTTTTTGCTAACCTTAACATGGAACAAAAGGAAAAATTAAATGAACTAATTAGTGCCATCCATGAAAAGGATGATCTCTTGGACTCCCAAGAGGACTTCCTAATCAAGGAGAATAAGAAACATGTTAAGGTTAAAAATGCTTACGCTCTACAAGTTGAAAAATGTGAAAAACTGTCTAGTGAGCTAAGCACTTGCCGTGAGATGATTGACAACCTTAGAAATGAAAATGCTACTTTAAATGCTAAGGTTGATTCACATGTTTGTAATGCTTCAATTACCAATCTTAGAGATGATAACGTTGACTTGCTTGCTAAGATTGATGAATTGAATGCATCTCTTGCTAGCCTTAGATTAGAGAATGAAAATTTAATTGCTAAGGCTAAAGATTTTAATGTTTGCAATGCTACTATTTCCGACCTTAGAACTAAGAATGAAATGTTGCATGCTAAGGTTGTAGAACTTAAATCTTGCAAACCCTCTACATCTAATGTTGAGCATGTTTCTATTTGCACTAGATGTAGAGATATTAATTTTGATGCTATCCATGATCACCTAGCCTTAATTAAAAAACAAAATGATCATATAGCTAAACTAGATGCTAAAATTGCCGAGCACAACTTAGAAAATGAGAAATTTAAATTTGCTCGTAGCATGCTTTATAATGGGAGACGCCCTGGCATCAAGGATGGCATTGGCTTCCAAAGGGGAGACAATGTCAAACTTAATGCCCCTCCTAAGAACTTGTCTAACTTTGTTAAGGGCAAAGCTCCCATGCCTCAGGATAACGAGGGTTACATTTTATACCCTGCAGGCTATCCTGAGAGCAAAATTAGGAAGATTCATTCTAGGAAGTCTCACTCTGGCCCTAACCATGCTTTCATGTATAAGGGTGAGACATCTAGTTCTAGGCAACCAACCCGTGCCAAGTTGCCTAAGAAGAAAATTCCTAATGCATCAAATGATCATGCCATTTCATTTAAAACTTTTGATGCATCCTATGTGCTTACTAGCAAATCCGGCAAAGTAGTTGCCAAATTTGTTGGGGGCAAACACAAGGGCTCCAAGACTTGTGTTTGGGTACCCAAAGTTCTTGTATCTAATGCCAAAGGACCCAAAACAGTTTGGGTATCTAAAGTCAAGAACTAAATTTGTTTTGTAGGTTTATGCATCCGGGGGCTCAAGTTGGATACTCGACAGCGGGTGCACAAACCACATGACCGGGGAGAAAAGGATGTTCTCCTCATATGAGAAAAACAAAGACCCCCAACGAGCTATCACATTTGGGGATGGAAATCAAGGGTTGGTCAAAGGTTTGGGTAAAATTGCTATTTCACCTGACCATTCCATTTCCAATGTTTTTCTTGTTGATTCATTAGATTACAACTTGCTTTCTGTTTCCCAATTATGTCAAATGGGCTACAACTGTCTTTTTACTGATATAGGTGTCACTGTCTTTAGAAGAAGTGATGATTCAATAGCATTTAAGGGTGTGTTAGAGGGTCAGCTATACTTAGTAGATTTTGATAGAGCTGAGCTCGACACATGTTTAATTGCTAAAACTAACATGGGTTGGCTCTGGCACCGCCGACTAGCCCATGTTGGGATGAAGAATCTTCATAAGCTTCTAAAGGGAGAGCACATTTTAGGACTAACCAATGTTCATTTTGAGAAAGACAGGATTTGTAGCGCATGCCAAGCAGGAAAGCAAGTTGGCACTCATCATCCACACAAGAACATAATGACGACTGACAGGCCACTGGAGCTCCTACACATGGATCTATTCGGCCCGATCACTTACATAAGCATCGGCGGGAGTAAGTACTGTCTAGTTATTGTGGATGATTATTCTCGCTTCACTTGGGTATTCTTTTTACAGGAAAAATCTCAAACCCAAGAGACTTTAAAAGGATTCTTGAGACGGGCTCAAACTGAGTTCGGCTTAAGGATCAAGAAAATAAGAAGCGACAATGGGACGGAGTTCAAGAATTCTCAAATTGAAGGCTTCCTTGAGGAGGAGGGCATCAAGCATGAGTTCTCTTCTCCCTACACACCTCAACAAAATGGTGTAGTGGAGAGGAAGAATCGAACTCTATTGGACATGGCAAGAACCATGCTTGATGAGTACAAGACACCAGACCGGTTTTGGGCCGAAGCGGTCAACACCGCCTGCTACGCCATCAACCGGTTATATCTTCACCGAATCCTCAAGAAGACATCATATGAACTCCTAACCGGTAAAAAGCCTAACATTTCATATTTTAGAGTTTTTGGTAGCAAATGCTTCATTCTTATTAAAAGAGGTAGAAAATCTAAATTTGCTCCTAAAACTGTAGAAGGTTTTTTACTTGGTTATGACTCAAACACAAGGGCATATAGGGTCTTTAACAAGTCCACTGGACTAGTTGAAGTCTCTTGTGACGTTGTGTTTGATGAAACTAACGGCTCTCAAGTAGAGCAAGTTGATCTTGATGAGATAGGTGAAGAACAGGCTCCATGCATCGCGCTAAGGAACATGTCCATCGGGGATGTGTGTCCTAAGGAATCCGAAGAGCCTCCAAGTACACAAGATCAACCATCCTCCTCCATGCAAGCATCTCCACCAACTCAAAATGAGGATGAGGCTCAAAATGATGAAGAGCAAAATCAAGAAGACGAGCCACCTCAAGATGATAGCAATGATCAAGGGGGAGATACAAATGATCAAGAAAAGGAGGATGAGGAAGAACCAAGACCGCCACACCCAAGAGTCCACCAAGCAATCCAACGAGATCACCCCGTCGACACCATCCTCGGCGACATTCATAAGGGGGTAACTACTCGATCTCGGGTTGCTCATTTTTGTGAACATTACTCTTTTGTTTCCTCTATTGAGCCACACAGGGTAGAGGAAGCTCTCCAAGATTCGGATTGGGTGGTGGCAATGCAAGAGGAGCTCAACAATTTCACGAGGAATGAGGTATGGCATTTAGTTCCACGTCCTAACCAAAATGTTGTAGGAACCAAATGGGTCTTCCGCAACAAGCAAGATGAGCATGGTGTGGTGACAAGGAACAAAGCTCGACTCGTGGCCAAAGGGTATTCACAAGTCGAAGGTTTGGATTTTGGTGAAACCTATGCACCCGTAGCTAGGCTTGAGTCAATTCGCATATTATTGGCCTATGCTACTTACCATGGCTTTAAGCTCTATCAAATGGACGTGAAAAGTGCCTTCCTCAATGGACCAATCAAGGAAGAGGTCTATGTTGAGCAACCTCCCGGCTTTGAAGACAGTGAGTATCCTAACCATGTTTATAGGCTCTCTAAGGCGCTTTATGGGCTCAAGCAAGCCCCAAGAGCATGGTATGAATGCCTTAGAGATTTCCTTATTGCAAATGGCTTCAAAGTCGGCAAGGCCGATCCTACACTCTTTACTAAAACTCTTGAAAATGACTTGTTTGTATGCCAAATTTATGTTGATGATATTGTATTTGGGTCTACTAACGAGTCTACATGTGAAGAGTTTAGTAGGATCATGACACAGAAATTCGAGATGTCGATGATGGGGGAGTTGAAGTATTTTCTAGGATTCCAAGTCAAGCAACTCCAAGAGGGCACCTTCATTAGCCAAACGAAGTACACTCAAGACATTCTTGCTAAGTTTGGGATGAAGGATGCCAAACCCATCAAGACACCCATGGGAACTAATGGGCATCTCGACCTCGACACGGGAGGTAAGTCCGTGGATCAAAAGGTATACCGGTCGATGATTGGTTCATTGCTTTATTTATGTGCATCTCGACCGGACATTATGCTTTCCGTTTGCATGTGTGCAAGATTCCAATCCGACCCTAAGGAATCCCACCTTACGGCCGTAAAACGAATCTTGAGATATTTGGCTTATACCCCTAAGTTTGGGCTTTGGTACCCTCGGGGATCCACATTTGATTTAATTGGTTATTCGGATGCCGATTGGGCGGGGTGCAAAATTAATAGGAAGAGCACATCAGGGACTTGCCAATTCTTGGGAAGATCCTTGGTGTCTTGGGCTTCAAAGAAGCAAAATTCGGTCGCTCTTTCCACCGCCGAAGCCGAGTACATTGCTGCAGGACATTGTTGCGCGCAATTGCTTTGGATGAGGCAAACCCTGCGGGACTACGGCTACAAATTAACCAAAGTCCCCTTGCTATGTGATAATGAGAGTGCAATTAAAATGGCCGACAATCCCGTCGAGCATAGCCGCACTAAGCACATAGCCATTCGGTATCATTTTCTTAGGGATCACCAACAAAAGGGGGATATCGAGATTTCTTACATTAATACTAAAGATCAATTAGCCGATATCTTTACCAAGCCACTTGATGAACAATCTTTTACCAGACTTAGGCATGAGCTCAATATTCTTGATTCTAGAAATTTCTTTTGCTAAGCTTGCACACATAGCTCTTTTGAATACCTTTGATCATATCTCTTTTATATGCTATGACTAATGTGTTTTCAAGTTTATTTCAAACCAAGTCATAGGTATATTGAAAGGGAATTGGAGTCTTCGGCGAAGACAAAGGCTTCCACTCCGTAACTCATACTTCGCCACCACTCCGAGCAACTCTCTCTTCTTCGGGGGAGAAATGAGCATCAAGGAAAAGGACTTCATCCTTGGGGGAGAGAGTAAAAGCTCAAACGCAAAAGGACTTCGTCTTTGGTATAATCTTAACTCACTTATTTATGACCAAAGGGGAAGATTGCACACCAAGGGCTATATTGATTCCGTTTTTGGCGATTCATGCCAAAAAGGGGGAGAAATGAGCCCAAAGCAAAAGGACCGCACCACCACCACCAAATTCAAAAACTTAGTGCTTTCCAAAAGTCTTTATCATTTGGTATCCTATTGTATTCAGAAGGGGGAGAAAGTAGTATTTCAAAAATGGTATATCAAAACCCTCTTGAACACTAAGAGGTGGATCTCTTTTAGGGGGAGTTTTGTTTAGTCAAAGGAAAAGCATTTGAAACAGGGGGAGGAAATTTCAAATCTTGAAAACGCTTTTGCAAACTCTTATTTATTTAACCTTTGACTATTTGCAAAAGATCTATGAAAAGGATTTACAAAAGGTTTTGCAAAAACAAAACAAGTGGTGCAAACGTGGTCCAAAATGTTAAATAAGAAAGAAACATTCCATGCATATCTTGTAAGTAGTTTTATTGGCTCAATTCCAAGCAACCTTTACACTTACATTATGCAAACTAGTTCAATTATGCACTTCTATATTTGCTTTGGTTTGTGTTGGCATCAATCACCAAAAAGGGGGAGATTGAAAGGGAATTAGGCTTACACCTAGTTCCTATATAATTTTGGTGGTTGAATTGCCCAACTCAAATCTTTGGACTAACTAGTTTGCCCAAGTGTATAGATTATACAGGTGTAAAAGGTTCACACTCAGCCAATAAAAAGACCAAGTTTTGGATTCAATAAAGGAGCAAAGGGGCAACCGAGGGCACCCCTGGTCTGGCGCACCGGACTGTCCGGTGTGCCACCGGACAGTGAACAGTACCTGTCCGGTGCACCAGGGGACTCAGACTCAAACTCTTCACCCTCGGGATTTCTCGGAAGCCGGCGCGCTATAATTCACCGGACTGTCCGGTGTGCACCGGACATGTCCGGTGCTCCAAGGAAGCTCGGCCTCCTGAACTCGCCAGTCTCGGGTTCGCGCGGCAGCCGCTCCGCTATAATTCACCGGACTGTCCGGTGTGCACCGGACTGTCCGGTGTGCCAGCAGAGCAACGGCTCCCTGCGGCGCCAACGGCTCCCTGCGGTGCATTAAATGCGCGCGCAGCGCGCGCAGACGTCAGGGCTGCCCATACCGGTGCACCGGACATCAAACAGTGCATGTCCGGTGTGCACCGGACACCCAGGCGGGCCCACAAGTCAGAAGCTCCAACGGTCAGAATCCAACGGCAACGATGACGTGGCAGGGGGCACCGGACTGTCCGGTGTGCACCGGACTGTCCGGTGCGCCATCGAGCAGACGCCTCCAGCCAACGGTCATGTTTGGTGGTTGGGGCTATAAATAGCCCAACCACCCCACATTCATTGCCATCCAAGTTTTCCAACTTCTAACCACTTACAAGAGCTAGGCATTCAATTCTAGACACATACAAAGAGATCAAATCCTCTCCAATTCCACTCAAGCCTTCAGTGACTAGCGAGAGAGATTTGCCGTGTTCTTTTGAGCTCTTGCGCTTGGATCGCATTCTTTCTTTCTCTTTTGCTCTTGTGATCAACACTCAATTGTAACCGAGGCAAGAGGCACCGATTGTGTGGTGGCCCTTGCGGGGAAGTTTTGTTCCCGGTTGATTGAGAAGAAGGAAAGCTCACTCGGTCCGAGGGACCGTTTGAGAGAGGGAAGGGTTGAAAGAGACCCGGCCTTTGTGGCCTCCTCAACGGGGAGTAGGTTTGCAAGAACCGAACCTCGGTAAAACAAATCCACGTGTCACTCTCTTTATTTGCTTGCGATTTGTTTTGCGCCCTCTCTTGCGGACTCATTTATTATTACTAACGCTAACACCGGCTTGTAGTTGTGATTATTTTTGTAAATTTCAGTTTCGCCCTATTCACCCCCCCCTCTAGGCGACTATCAGCAACCACCTCGGTATGCCGAAGGATGACGATCCCCTTAGGCCTGCGCCTCGCGTTGACATCCTGCGGGAGCTAGCTATGGTCCCAGTTCCTGTGGGGGGTCAGGACACACAGCTCGAGCAAATCCACGAGATGCAGACCAAGCTCGACGAGGAAGCAGGGCAACTTGTGCAGCTCCGGCAAAACATCGAGCAGGAGTGGGCAGGCCGAGCACTCGCTAGAGAAGCGCGTCATCAGGACTGGGACGTCCAGCGTCGTATCGTTGACGATGCCAGGGCAAGGCTGTCCCCGGCCTCCAGCGGGGTCGGCCAGAATCTGGCTGCAGCGGCAATACTACTCCGAGCAATGCCGGAGCCATCCACCACCGAGGGGCGGCATATCCACGGAGAACTCAAGAATCTCCTGGAGGATGCCTCGGTCCGACGGGCCGAAAGCTCTGCCTCCCGAAGGCAAGGGTGCCCCCTGGAGCATCGCACAACAAATTCCCGACTCATGCAGGAGGCCTCGGTCCACACCGGGCGCACGCGAGATGCGACGCCTGCAGCCCCGGATCGCCTCGGCAACGAGCATCACCACCACGACTGTTGAGCCCGCCTCGACGAGAAGGTGCGCCGAGGCTACCACCCCAGGCGTGGGGGACGCTACGACAGCGAGGAGGATCGGAGCCCCTCGCCCGAACCACCAGGTCCGCAAGCCTTCAGCCAGGCCATACGAAGAGCGCTATTCCCGACCCGGTTCTGGGCCCCGACTACCATCACGAAGTACTCGGGGGAAACAAGGCCAGAGTTGTGGCCTGCGGACTACCGGCTGGCCTACCAGCTGGGTGGAACGGACGATGACAACCTCATCATCCGCAACCTCCCCCTGTTTCTCTCCGACGCCGCCCAGGCCTAGCTGGAGCATCTACCTCCTGCGCAGATCTCCAACTGGGACGACCTGTTCAAGGCCTTCGCTGGAAATTTCCAGGGCACGTACGTGCGCCCTGGGAACTCCTGGGATCTCCGAAGCTGCCGCCAGCAGCCAGGGGAATCCCTGCGAGAGTACATCCGACGGTTTTCAAAGCAGCGCACCGAGCTGCCCAACATCACCGACTCGGATGTCATCGGGGCGTTCCTCGTCGGCACAACTTGCCGCGACCTGGTGAGGAAACTGGGCCGCAAGACTGCCACCAAGGCGAGCGAGTTGATGGACATCGCCACCAAGTTCGCCTCTGGTCAGGAGGCGGTCGAAGCCATCTTCCGGAAGGACAAGCAGCCTCAGGGACGGCAGCAGGAAGACGTCCCCGAGGCGTCCGCCCAGCGGGGCACGAAGAAGAAGGCCAAGAAGAAGGGCAAGCAAAGCGCGACGCCGCTGACGTGGATCTCGACGCTGCTGTCGAGCACAGGAACCCATGGAAGCCTCCCGGAGGGGCCAACCTGTTCGACAAGATGCTCAAGGAGTCGTGCCCCTATCACCAGGGTCCCGTTAAGCACACCCTTGAGGAATGCGTCATGCTTCGGCGCTACTTCCATAAGGTCGGGCCCCCGGCGGAAGGTGGCAAAGGCCAAGACAACAACAAGAAGGAGGGCGACAAGGAAGAAGAGTTCCCTGAGGTCCACGACTGCTTCATGATCTACGGTGGGCAAGTGGCGAACGCCTTGGCTCGGCACCGCAAGCAGGAGCGCTGGGAGGTCTGCTCGGTAAAGGTGGTGGCACCAGTCTACCTAGACTGGTCTGACAAGCCCATCACCTTCGACCAAGGTGACCACCCCGATTGCGTGCCGAGCCTAGGAAGGTACCCGCTCATTGTCGATCCTGTCATCGGCAACGCCAGGCTCACCAAGGTCCTCATGGACGGGGGCAGCAGCCTCAACATCATCTACGCCGAGACCCTCGGGCTCTTGGGGATCGATCTGTCCACGATTCGGGCTGGTGCGGTGCCCTTTCACATGATCGTCCCCGGAAAGCGCATCCTCCCCCTTGGGCAACTCGATTTGCCCGTCTGCTTCGGAACTCCCTCCAACTTCCAAAAGGAAACCCTCACGTTCGAGGTGGTCGGGTTCCGAGGAACCTACCACACAGTGCTGGGGAGACCGTGCTACGCCAAGTTCATGGCCGTCCCCAACTACACCTACCTCAAGCTCAAGATGCCAGGCCCCAACGGGGTCATCACCGTCAGATCCACGTATCGACATGCGTACGAATGCGAAGTGGAGTGCATGGAGTACGCTGAGGCCCTCACCGAGTCCGAGGCCCTCATCGCCGACCTAGAGTGCCTCTCCAAGGAGGTGCCTGATGCGAAGCGCCACGCCGGCAACTTCGAACCAGCTCAGGAGGTTAAGTCCGTCCCTCTCGACCCCAGCAACAACGCCTGCAAGCAAGTCCGGATCGGCTCCGAGCTCGACCCCAAATAGGAAGCAGTGCTCGTCGACTTTCTCCGCGCAAATGCCGAAGTTTTTGCGTGGAGTCCCTCGGACATGCCCGGCATACCGAGGGATGTCGCCGAGCACTGCCCGACCCGTGAAGCAGTGCCCGACCTGTGAAGCAGCCTCTGCGCCGTTTCAACGAAGAAAAGCGCAGAGCCATAGGCGAGGAGGTCCATAAGCTGATGGCTGTAGGGTTCATCAAAGAGGTATTCCACCCCGAATGGTTAGCCAACCATGTGCTTGTGAAAAAGAAAGGTGGGAAATGGAGGATGTGCGTAGACTACACTAGTCTAAACAAGGCATGTCCGAAGGTTGCCTACCCTCTGCCTCGCATCGACCAAATTGTGGATTCCACTGCTAGGTGTGAAACCCTGTCATTCCTTGACGCCTATTCAGGTTATCACCAAATCAAGATGAAAGAGTCCGACCAGCTCGCGACTTCTTTCATCACACCTTTTCGCATGTACTGTTATACTACTATGCCATTTGGCTTGAGGAATGCAGGTGCAACATACCAAAGGTGCATGAACCACGTGTTCGGAGAGCACATCGACCGAACGGTCGATGCTTACGTCGATGACATCGTTGTCAAGACGAGGAAAGCCTCTGACCTCCTCTCCGACCTTGAAACGACATTCAAGTGTCTGAGAGCGAAGGGCGTGAAGCTCAATCCCGAGAAGTGTGTCTTTGGAGTCCCCCGAGGCATGCTCCTGGGGTTCATCGTCTTCGACCGGGGCATCAAGGCCAACCCGGAGAAAATCGCGGCCATCACCAACATGGGGCCTATTAAAGATTTGAAAGGAGTACAAAGGGTCATGGGATGCCTTGCGGCTCTGAGCCGCTTCATCTCGCGCCTCGGCAAAAAAGGCCTACCCTTGTACCGCCTCTTAAGGAAGGCCGAGCGCTTCACTTGGACCCCTAAGGCCGAGGAAGCCCTCGGAAACTTAAAGGCGCTCCTTACAAACGCGCCCATCTTGGCCCCCCCGCCGCGGGAGAAGCCCTCTTGATCTACATAGCCGCAACCACTCAGGTGGTCAGCGCCGCGATCGTAGTCGAGAAATGAGAAGAAGGGCATGCACTGCTCATCCAGAGGCCGGTCTACTTCATCAGTGAAGTGCTATCCGAGACCAAGATCCGCTACCCGCAAATTCAGAAGCTACTGTACGCAGTAATTCTGACGCGGCGAAAGTTGCGACACTACTTCAAGTCTCATCTAGTGACTGTGGTGTCATTCTTCCCCCTGGGGGAGATCATCCAGTGCCGAGAGGCCTCGGGTAGGATAGCAAAGTGGGCAGTGGAGCTCATGGGCGAGGCAATCTCGTTCGCTCCTCGGAAGGCCATAAAGTCCCAAGTCTTGGCGGACTTCGTGGCTGAATGGGTCGACACCCAATTGCCAACAGCTCGGATCCAACCAGAACTTTGGACCATGTACTTCGATGGGTCGCTGATGAAAACGGGAGCAGGTGCTGGCCTGCTCTTCATCTCACCCCTCAGGAAACATCTCCGCTATGTGTTGCGCCTCCATTTCCCGGTGTCAAACAACGTGGCCGAGTACGAGGCTCTGGTTAATGGGTTGCGCATCGCCATCGAGCTAGGGGTTCAGCGCCTTGACGCTCGTGGCGACTCGCAGCTTGTCATTGACCAAGTCATGAAGAACTCCTACTGCCGCGACCCGAAGATGGAGGCCTATTGCGACGAAGTTCGACGCCTGGAAGACAAAGTCTACGAGCTGGAGCTCAACCACATCGCTCGACGGTACAACGAAACTGCGGATGAGCTGGCGAAAATAGCCTCGGGGCGGACAACGGTTCCTCCAGACGTCTTCTCCAGATACATACATCAACCCTCCGTCAAGATCGACGACACGCCCGAGCCCGAGGAGGCCTCGGCCCAGCCCGAGAAGGCCTCGGCCCAGCCCGAGGTATCCCCGGCCGCCGAGGGTGAGGCCCTACGCGTCGAGGGAGAGCAGAATGGGGTCGCGCCTGACCCGAACTGGCGGGCCCCGTACCTGGAATATCTCCTTCGAGGAGAGCTACCCCTCGACAAGGCCGAAGCTCGGCGACTGGCGTGGCACGCCAAGTCGTTCGTCTTACTGGGTGATGAAAAGGAGCTCTACCACCGCAGCCCCTCAGGCATTCTCCAACGATACATATCCGTCGCCGAAGGATAGGAGCTATTGCAAGAAATACACTCGGGGGCTTGTGGTCACCATGCAGCACCTCGAGCCCTCGTGGGGAACACCTTCCGATAAGGTTTCTACTGGCCGACCGCGGTGGCCGACGCCACTAGGATTGTGCGGTCTTGCCAAGGGTGTCATTTCTACGCGAGACAGACGCACCTGCCCGCTCAGGCCTTGCAGACAATACCCATCACCTAGCCATTTGCAGTGTGGGGTCTGGACCTCGTTGGTCCCTTGCAGAAGGCACCCGGGGGCTTCTCGCACCTGCTGGTCGCCATCGACAAATTCTCCAAGTGGATCGAGGTCCGACCCTTAACCAGCATCAGGTCTGAGCAGGCAGTGGCGTTCTTCACCAACATCATCCATTGCTTTGGGGTCCCGAATTCCATCATCACCGACAATGGCACGTAGTTCACTGGGAAGAAGTTCCTGGACTTCTGCGAGGACCACCACATCCGTGTGGACTGGGCCGCCGTAGCTCACCCCATGACGAATGGGCAGGTGGAGCGTGCCAACGGTATGATTTTGCAGGGACTTAAACCAAGGATCTACAATGACCTCAACAAATTCGGCAAGCGGTGGATGAAAGAGCTACCCTCGGTGGTCTGGAGTCTGAGGACGACGCCGAGCCGAGCCACGGGTTTCTCGCTGTTCTTTCTAGTCTATGGGGCCGAGGCTATCTTACCCACAGACTTAGAATACGGTTCCCCGAGGACAAAGGCATACAACGACCAAAGCAACCAGGCCAGCCAAGAAGACTCACTGGACCAGCTGGAAGAGGCTCGAGACATGGCCTTACTACACTCGGCGCAATATCAACAGTCTCTGCGACGCTACCACGCCCGAGGGGTTCGGCCCCGAGGCTTCCAAGTGGGAGACTTGGTACTTCGGCTGCGGCAGGATGCCCGAGGGCGCCACAAGCTTACTCCTCCCTGGGAAGGGCCATTCATCATCGCCAAGATTTTGAAGCCCGGAACATACAAGCTGGCCAACGATCAAGGCGAGGTCTACAGCAACGCTTGGAACATCCAACAGCTACGTCGCTTCTACCCTTAAGATGTTTCAAGTCGTTCATATTCCTTGTTCTCTTTACATACATAAATAAAGTCTAACCGTCATGGAAGGGTCAGCCTTGCCTCGGCAAAGCCCGACCCTCCCTCAGGGGCTAGAAGGGGGGAACCCCCTCTGCGTCAAAATTTTCCTCGAAAAATCCTTTTGCCAGAACGTCTTTCGTACCGTTTCGACTGCTTCGATAGCGGGGTCCTAAAAACGACGAGAGTACACGTAAGCGGCAAGGCCGACCGAGCCGAGGGACTCCTACGCCTCCGGGATACGGATACCTCACTCATCACCTTCCGCGAAAAGTAACTCACGCTCAAACGAGGGATTCTGCTGCCGAACAAGTCCTAACGCTTGAAAACTTTTCTGCCAGAACGGCTTTCGTGCCGTTTCGACTGCTTTGATAGCAGAACCCTAAAAACGACGAGAGTACACGTAAGCGGCAAGGCCGACCGAGCCGAGGGATTCCTACGCCTCTGGGATATGGATACCTCACTCATCACCTTCCGCGAAAAGTAACTCACGCTCGGACGAGGGACTCTGCTACCAAACAAGTTCAAACACAAGAAACAAGAGGAAAGAAAACACAACTTTATAATCCAGCGTTAAAATGTTTAGGCCCCAGCCGCCGCAAAAAACATACGCATACTACAGACAAACTGTTCCTGCAGGTTCAGACATCGATAGAGGGAGCAGCAGCACCCTCAGCGTCGTTTCCACCCTCGGCGAAACTTGGCCCAGCCTCGGACGGCGATACGGGTGGAAGGATCTCCACCTCAAGGGAAGACGCCAGCACCACGCTCGGGCCCTCACGGTCAGGTTCTCCGCAAGGGTTCCGGCCCGAGCGGACGCCTCGGCTGCCCGCTCCATAGCCTCAGCCAGCTGTCCCTCGAGGACCTTAGCTCGGCTCATGGCCTCGGCAGCATGACTCCGGGGTTGGTCCCGCTAGCGGACGACCTGGACAAGCTCCAGTCGCCGCTGCCGCACCTCCTCGGCTAGGGAAGCCACGTGCTCCCGGGCCGACGAAGCCTCTTTTCGAGCCGACTCCGCCTCTGTCCACGCCGACGCCGCTGCCTCCGGCCCCAGCTCATCGCAGAGCGGCCGAAGGTTCTAAAACTGAGCAAGAGAAGCCTTGAGCGGCAAGGCCGACCGAGCCGAGGGACTCCTACGCCTCCGGGATACGGATACCTCACTCGTCACCTTCCGCGCAAGGCAACTCACGCTCGGTTAAGCAGTTCAGCTAGCCGACAGGCAAGTCCTAGTGCTCGAAATGAGGGAGAAACATGGTATTACACTCAAATACCTAGATGTTCAGGCCTCGACAGCCACACTGAACAAACACCCATACTCAGGGTACCATTACAAATGGGACTCCGGTTCCACTCCCGCGGGTATGAACAACCTCCACACCAGAGGGCCTGCGGGACAACAAACTCTAGGTGGCTCGCCGACGACCACTGCACCAGCAGCGACAACGACCTCCGCCTCGGGTGGCTAAACAGCAGCAGCGATGACCTCAGGGCAAACGCTGCTGTAAGAAGGCCCTCGCCCACGTCCCCACACGAGGGGCAAGGACAAGCCGTCAAAGCCAGAGAGCCAGGGGTCCGACCGCAGGTGGCGCCGACGGTCTCGTCGGCGGAGAAACCTTCTCTAGCTGCCACCACCTCGGCACCGACGACAGCGGCCACCTACGCGCCAGCACCACACCGACGAATGGCGGCCGCCCCAGCCTGCACCGGCAGATCCCCACTCAAGTCCTCACGGACGGGCCGGCACCGACCTCCGCGCGGAGGCGTCGTGCTGGAGTGAGGACAAGACAATCCAAGAACACGAACGCCGCCCTAGCGGCGTGCGACGTCTTGGACGATCCCCTGGTGCAGTCGGCGATGCGGGGAGGGCCGCTGACATGCCCGACCTGCGCGCGGCGCGATAGTCGCCCGCGCGGTGGACGGACGGCCACGCTCAGATCAGGCGGCAAGAGGCAGCGTCGGAGGCCGCGACAGAGCCAGCTGAGCCAGGCACGCTGGAGCTGATGACGCTTGCGGCCGGTCGGTCCCGCGTTGTCGAAGTTCGCCCCCTCCGCAAGGCCGGTGAGCGCCCTCTCCCCTGAATGCTGAAGGAAGAGGTGGCCTGCCGGCCCATGCGGGAGGTAGAACCCCGGCTCAGCTCGCCCTCCGCCACAGCAAGGATGATGAAGATCCTTGAAGCTGAGGGCGGGGCAGAGGCCGCAGCCCGCTTGCTTCTCCCCACCACCGAACTGGTGGTCATCATCCTGGATGACCATTGGTGAGGGAATGCAGCAGGGCTGCATGATGAAAATCCTTGAAGCCGAGCGATGGCTGAAGGGTGCCAACCCCCGCGAAGTCGCGCTCCTCCAACAGCAGCAAGACGAGGGCAACGCGCGTGCCCTCCATCCGGAGGCTCAGAAGGTGGAAGGGCGCGATGCATGAGGGGAGTGCAAAGGCATGGCTATCGCCCGGGGGATCGATCCCTTTTTCAAGGCGGCTCTCCCCACTCGCATCCTCAAGCGTCACGGGCAAAGTCTTCATCGACGTGCTCCGGGGTCCTCCCCCTACGACACGGGGGCTGGGTCCCACACGTCATGCAAGCTGACTAGAAATGAAAGAAGCCAAACCACTGCGCGCGAAGCAGGTAACCACCCCGCGGTTATAAGCATTCCCCCATTCTCGCTGAAACCAGCAGGCGAAAGGGCGGACCCCCATGCAGGAGGCGTGCAACCGCACCACGGTTATGCACCCTTTCGGCTTCATCGCATCCGGTGGGTCAGCGTGAAGGCCTAGGCCCACACGTCATGTAACCGGCGCGCCGGTTACTACGTGCAAGAAACTGCACCGCCACTTGCGCCAATGTCGTGCCTTCTCGACTGCGGAACTGGTGCCGCAACTCGAGGCAACCCTGTGCATGACCCAACAGTGCCAATCGAGCACAACGATCACGGGTCAGTCAGCCGCAGGAGGAGGCGCGATGGTTGATGTGGCCAAAAGTGGGCCGGTAGTAATGGCGGCAGCAGACGAGCGGAAGCAGTGGTCAAATCGCCTGCAGGCTCGCGACCCCTCTTGAAGCGGCAGGGGAGCCCTCTCCCACGGCGTGAAGACGACACGCCCGTGTTCCATTCCTCGAACGACTCGCGCACGCGCAACGGCCGCCCCATGAATCGCCCGTCCCGTCGCATTAACTCCTCGGTAGGGCAAGCGACACCTTTGGCAGGCGAAGCGGGCGTCGTTTCACCTCCGCCATGATGACCGCATCAAAAAAGGTGCGCCACACTATTTAAATTCATATCCTTTTCCTCTTCCCCTTTCTCTCTCTTGCTATAGGGACCGGGAAAGGGGATATTTCGAAAGGGATCCTTCTCCGCGAAGGAAGCGGGCCCCGAGCCCTCCTACTGATCAGGGGTTCGAAGGCTGGCCCCTCAGAAGGGTTCGACAGCCGCCCTAGAGCACTCGGACTTCAAGCCCATTACTGATCAGGGGTTCGAAGGCTGGCCCCTCGGAAGGGTTCGACAGCCGCCCCAGAGCACTTGGGCTTCAAGCCCATTACTGATCAGGAGTTCGAAGGCTGGCCCCTCGGAAGGGTTCGATAGCCGCCCTAGAGCACTCGGGCCCCGCGCCCACTACTGATCAGGGGTTCGAAGGCTGGCCCCTCGGAAGGGTTCGACAGCCGCCCCAGAGCACGCAGAGTGAGGGATGACACTAGGTACATCCGTTACATGACCGAGGCTCGAGCTACGCTCCCGAGGTACCCTAGGACATTTCCGAGACCAGCAGGAGCGATTTTGTAACGGAATCCCACCAGAGGGAGGCATCGAGCCCTCGGACCCTATCGAACGGGTCCAGGTCCGGCAAATCACCTGCAGGTACTTTTGGAGCGCGCCTCTGGGCCACTAGTCGACCCTTATCAAACGGGGCACGAGCGTCCACTCAGATCACCCGTTAGCAGCTCACTGGAGACACCATGTTCGGCGCCATCCGAGGGCAACATGGCGCTTTCCCCCCTTCCTCCTTGCGGAAAGGCGACGAAGGGGCGTATGATAAAAGTCGAGACAATCCTTGATCGTCCTCTCACTCCGTGCAGAGGCTCGAGGGCTGCTCTCGCAACCTGGCTACGGCCAAACCGTTGACAGCGTCAACAAACCAGCCTAAAAACTCGGAACCTGACCATGCACCTGGGCTACCATTTGGTCGCACGAGGGAACAACCAGGCCGGCCAAGGCATCACGAAAGGCGTTTAAACCTCAGTGGAGTCAAACCACTCCTCCGAGGCCTCGGGGGCTACACCCGGCGGGTGCGCTCGCGCGCACCCACCGGAACAAAGTATAACCGAGAAAGGCCGGTCCCCTCGCAAAAAAGTGCGGCAAAGCCTCCAAGCGAGTACCAACACTCCCTTCGAGGCTTGGGGGAAACTGTCGGGTACCGTAATTAGGGGTACCCCCAACACTCCTAAGCACGACTGGTAACCACCATCAGCACAAGCTGTAGAGACTGATGGGCACGATTCAGGTCAAGGCTTCGTCTACCCAAGGGACACGATCTCGCCTCGCCCGAGCCCAGCCTCGGGCGAGAACTGTAGTCCCGGACGAAGTTACGTCTCGCCTGAGGGCCTCCTCAGGCAGTGGGCGCACCCTCGGCACGCCCGAGGCCCATCTCGGACAGGCTTCGTCGAGAAGCAACCTTGGCCAAATCGCCTCTCCAACCGACCGTATCGCTAGCGCATTCAATGCACGGATTGCCTGACACCTTATCCTGACACGCGCGCCTCAGTCGGCAAGGTCGAAGTGACCGCAGTCACTTCGCCCTTTTGCTGACCGATTTGACAGGAAAACAGCACCGCTCACCCCGCTCCGACTGCTGTGCCAGCCACCCGGGCAAGGTTGACAACAACAAGTTCAGCCTCAGGCGCAACAGGAAGCTCCGCCTCACCCGACGTTAGGCCTCGGCCTCGGGAGGAGGTCTCCTCCTCGCCCGACCCCAGGGCTCGGCCTCAACCTTGGCCTCAGGAGGAATCGCGTCCTCGCCCGACCCCGGCCTCGGCCTCAGGAGAAGTCTCCGCCTCGCCCGACCTTGGGCTCGGACCGATCGCGCCACGGGGGATACATCATTACCCTACCCCTAGCTAGCTCAGGCTACGGGGGAACAAGACCGGCGTCCCATCTGGCTCGCCCCGGTAGCAAGTAATGATGGCTCCCCGCGTGCGTCCATGACGACGGTGGTTCTCAGCCCCCTACGGAAGCAAGGAGACGTCAGCAGGATCCTAGCAGCACCGACAGCTGTGCTTCTATAGGGTCAGACACTTCTCCGATGGCCACATTATCGCCTACGCAGGGCTCAAGCACTTCTCCGACAGCCATGTTGGCATGTACACAGGGCTCAGGCACCTCTCTGCCAGACACGTTAGCGCCTAGCTACACCCCCCATTGTACACCTGGACCCTCTCCTTGCATCTATAAAAGGGAGGTCCAGGGCCTTCATGTGGGAGGGTCACGCGGGAGAACGAGCTAACGAACAGGCTCACTCTCTCTCTCTCTCTCTCTCGCGAACGCTTGTAACCCCTACTACGAGCACACCCCTTGGTGCGAGATAACACGAGCCGTGTTTCTCTCTTGTGTTCCATCTTGCGCCAACCCATCTGGGCTGGGACACGCAGCGACAAATTTACTCGTCGGTCCAGGGATCCCCCGGGGTCGAAACGCCGACAGTTTTCAAGAGGGTTTTACCAATTTTTGTAAATACCAAATTGAATAAGATCAAATACAATTAGATACCAAAAAAATCTTGAAAGTTTTTGAAATTGGTGGTGGTGTGGTCCTTTTGCTTTGGGCTAATACTTTCTCCCCTTTGGCATTAATCGCCAAAAACGGAGACTTTGTGAGCCCTTAACTTTCTCTCCCATTGGTACAAGTAAATATGAGTGGAAGATTATACCAATTTGAAGAGTGATGTGGAGTGATGGCGAAGGGTAAATGATATCGATAAAGTGGAGTGGAAGCCTTGTCTTCGCCGAAGACTCCATTTCCCTTTCAATTTATGACTTAGCATAGGAATACACTTGAAAACACATTAGTCGTAGACATAAAAGAGAAATGATCAAAGGTATATAAATGAGCTATGTGTGCAAAGTGTCAATCAAAGTTTTGAGAATCAAGTATATTTAGCTCATTCCTAAGTTTGCTAAAGGTTTTCTCACCTAATGGCTTGGTAAAGATATCGGCTAATTGTTCTTTGGTGCTAACATAAGCAATTTCGATATCCCCCATTTGTTGGTGATCCCTCAAAAAGTGATACCGAATGTCTATGTGCTTAGTGCGGCTGTGTTCAACGGGATTATCCGCCATGCGGATTGCACTATCATTGTCACATAGGAGAGGGACTTTGCTCAATTTGTAGCCATAGTCCCTGAGGGTTTGCCTCAGCCAAAGTAATTCTGCACAACAATGGTCTGTGGCAATATACTCGGCTTTAGCGGTAGAAAGAGCTACTGAGTTTTGTTTTTTGAAGGCCAAGACACCAGGGATCTCCCTAGAAACTGACAAGTCCCTGATGTGCTCTTCCTATCAATTTTACACCTTGCCCAATCAGCATCTGAATTTTCTATTAAGTCAAAAGTGGATCCCTTGGGGTACCAAAGTATAAACTTAGGAGTATAAACTAAATATCTCATGATTCTTTTTACGGCCCTAAGGTGAACTTCCTTAGGATCGTCTTGGAACCTTGCACACATGCATACGGTAAGCATAATATCTGGTTGAGATGCACATAAATAGAGTAAAGATCCTATCATCGATAGGTATACCTTTTGATCTACGGATTTACCTCTCGTGTCGAGGTCGAGATGCCCATTTGTTCCCATGGGTATCTTGATGGGCTTGGCATCCTTCATTCCAAACTTGGTAAGTATGTCTTGAATGTACTTTGTTTGGCTGATGAAGGTGCCCTCTTGGAGTTGCTTGACTTGAAATCCTAGAAAATACTTCAACTCCCCCATCATCGACATCTCGAATTTCTGTATCATGATCCTACTAAACTCTTCACAAGTAGATTTGTTAGTAGACCCAAATATGATATCATCAACATAAATTTAGCATACAAACAAATCTTTTGCAATGGTTTTATTAAAGAGAGTAGGATTGGCTTTTTTTGACTTTGAAGCCATTAGTGACAAGAAAATCTCGCAGGCATTCATACCATGCTCTTGGGGCTTGCTTGAGCCCATAAAGCGCCTTTGAGAGTTTATAAACATAGTTAAGGTACTCACTATCTTCAAAGTCGGAAGGTTGCTCAACTTAGACCTCTTCCTTGATTGGTCCATTGAGGAAGGCACTTTTCACGTCCATTTGATAGCTTAAAGCCATGGTAAGTAGCATAGGCAAGTAATATGCGAATTGACTCAAGCCTAGCTACGGGTGCATAGGTTCACAAAAATCCAAACCTTCGACTTGTGAATATCCCTTGGAGCCTCTCGCCCTTACAATGTTGATCACAATAAAAGCACAAGAGTAAGAGAGGGAAAGAAACACACGCAAGAACTAGAATCACAACAATCCCACGCACACAAGTCAAGAGATGAGCACACAAACACAACGCAGGGAGTTCACGACTCAAGAAGTGCTCAAATCTCAAACACGATGATCCGAATGCGCGTTTGCGGAGTCTAGGCATCTTAGAATGTTCAATGGAGGCTTGGTGTTCTGCTCCATGCGCCTAGGGGTCCCTTTTATAGCCCTAAGGCAGCTAGGAGGCGTTGGAACTCCATTTGGTAGGCAATTCTTTCCTTCTGTTTGTCGGTGCACCGGACTATCCGGTGGCGCACCGGACAGTGAACAGTACGAGCACAGGACGCGACAGAGACTCCCCTGATTGGCTGGTTTCCTTTTCTGTGGGGCACCAGACCGTCCGGTGCGCCATGTTACCATTGGCTCTTGTCGACCTGGTAGATAGTCGTTGCACGGCTGGAGCACCGGACTATCCGGCGCCTCACACGGACTGTCCGGTGATTTATAGCCGACGTAGCCAGGGAAAAACCCAAGAGCAAAGAGTTCCGCAGACCGTGCATCGGACTGTTTGGTGATCAGCGCCGGATCGTCCGGTGCTTCGCAGTCGGCACCTTTTTCTTCGTTTCTTTCTTTGTTTTCCTCTGACTCTTTTGGCCTTTACTTAGTTGAGTCCCTGACACTTAGACAAGAGTGTTTAGCATATAAAACAATTGACAAAGTGTCTAGATCTTACCTTTATTCTTTATTTGAATCTCTTTAATACTTGGCACACATCTCTTTAAAACAATATGTGTTGGGCATCTAATCACCAAAATATTTATAGAAATGGCCCAAGGGCACATTTCCCTTTCAAAGAGGTGGAGAGAAGTGGATCCTTTAGGGGATGCCAACACCAGCTTTTTCCATAAAAGAAGTAATGGTAGACAAATATAAAAGAAAATTATTTCCCTAGAAGATGGCCATGGAAGTTTTGTTGCGGATGAAGAGTTAAATTCACTTGTGATCAACTTTTATAAAAGAATATTTGGTCCTGTTGGGTACTGTAATTAGGGGTACCCCCAACAATCCTAAACACGGCTGGTAACCACCATCAGCACAAGCTGCAGAGACTGATGGGCGCAATTCAGGTCAAGGCTTCGTCTACTCAAGGGACGCGATCTCGCCTCGCCCGAGCCCAGCCTCGGGCGGGAACAGTAGTCCCAGGCGAATTCACGCCTCGCCCTAGGGCCTCCTCAACCAACGGGCGCACCTTCGACTCGCCCGAAGCCCAGCTCGGGCAGGCTTCGTTGTGAAGCAACCTTGGCCAAATCGCCTCACCAACCGACCGTATCGCAGGCGCATTCAATGCGAGGATCACCTGATGCCTTATCCTGACACACGTGCCTCAGTCGGCAAGGTCGAAGTGACCGCAGTCACTTCGCCCTTCCACTGACCGACCTGACAGGAAACCAGCGCCGCTCGCCCCGCTCCGACTGATGTGCCACCCGCCAGAGTGAGGCTGGCAATAGCCAAGTTTAGCCTCAGGCGCAACAGGAAGCTCCGCCTTGCCCGACCCCAGGGCTCGGCCTCAACCTCGGCCTTGGAAGGAGGACTCCGCCTCGCCCGACCCCAGGGCTCGGCCTCAACATTGGCCTCGGAAGGAGGACTCCGCCTCGCCTGACCCCAAGGCTCGGCCTCAGCCTCGGCCTCAGAGGGTGGTCTCCGCCTCGCCCGACCCCAGGGCTTAGCCTCAACCTCGACCTCAGAAGGAATCGTGTCCTCGCCTGACCCCGGCCTCGACCTCAGGAGGAGTCTCCGCCTCGCCCAACCTTGGGCTCGGACCGACCACGCCATGAGGGATACATCATTACCCTACCCCTAGCTAGCTCAGGCTACGGGGGAACAAGACCGGTGTCCCATCTAGGCTCGCCCCGGTAACAAGTAATGATGGCTCCCCGCGTGCGTCCATGACGACGGTGGTTCTCAGCCCCCTACGGAAGCAAGGAGACGTCAGCAAGATCCCAGCAGCCCCGACAGCTGTGCTTCTACAGGGCTCAAGCGCTCCTCCGACGGCCACGATACCGCGTACACAGGGCTCTAGCACCTCTCCGACAGCCACGTTGGCATGTACACAGGGCTCAGACACCTCTCTGTCGGACACGTTAGCGCATAGCTACACCCCCATTGTACACCTGGACCCTCTGCTTGCTTCTACAAAAGGAAGGTCCAGGGCCCTCATGTGGGAGGGTCGCGCGGGAGGACTGGCTGAAGAACAGGCTCAATCTCTCTCCCTCGCGAACGCTTGTAACCCCTACTACGAGCGCATCCCCCTGGCGCAGGATAACACGAGCTGCATTTTCCCCCCTTGTGTTCCATCTCACGCCAACCCATCTAGGCTGGGACACGCAGCGACACATTTACTCATCGGTCCAGGGACCCCCCGGGTCGAAACGCCGACAGTTGGCGCGCCAGGTAGGGGCCTACTGCGTGTTGACGAACAACTTCCCGTTGAGTTCTAGATGGGTAGTCTCCAGCAACCTCTTCAGCACGGGATGGTGCTCCACTTTGGGAGTCTCGAGTTCCTGTCCCTCGACGGCAGCTACGACATGGTACTCCTCTCCCCGCAGCGCGACAGCAACCACGACGGCCGTCAGCTCGCCCGGCGGTGGCGAACTCGACGACGTCTTCCCCCCGTGGCGGAAGAGCAGCATCCGTGTTTGTCCCGCCACCCTCCTCGCTGCAGGAGGAGGAGACGGGGCAACCGTCGCCATGCAGGAGGCGGCGCCTCGTCGGCTGTCGAGCGAGTCAACGACACCGACACCCCAGCGGGGGACATGTCGAGCGTTGTCCTCGCGCTTGAGACAACGACGGATGTCGTTTCCCCGCAACGTGCCAACCCCAAGCGGACAGATGATGCCAGCACACTCGTGAAGGGCTTGCTGGGCGTTAGCCTTGTACCTGAGATAATGGTGCAGTCCGTCCCCGACGTGACTTCGTCACCGTCCATCGATCAAGAGGTACCGTTTGTTTTCCACCCCGTGCCTTTTAGATTCAGCTTCGATCCACCAAGCGACCCCGCTTCGGTGAGCGCTTTCGTAAAGGAATATCCTAACCTTCCGGGGTACCATATGTGGTTAACCTAGGACCGACTAACGGCCATCTCGACCTACGAGCCCTCGGGTTCCGAGGAAGAAGACGAGCCCGACTCTGGTTGGGATTTCGCCGGGCTCGGTAATCCCAGTGCCATGCGAGACTTCATGACCGCATGTGACTACTGCCTCTCTGATTGTTCCGATGATGGCCACATCCTTGACGACGAGGGTTGTGGCCCAAGTCGCGAATGTTTCCACGTCGATCTAGGGGGTCACGACGAAGACAACCACCTTGGTATGCCGGAGGATGACGATCCCCCTGGGCCTACGCCTCGCGTTGACATCCTGCGGGAGCTAGCTGTGGTCCCAGTCCCTGTGGGGGGGGGGGGTCAGGACACACAGCTCGAGCAAATCCGCGAGATGCAGGCCAAGCTCGACGAGGAAGCAGGGCAACTTGTGCAGCTCCGGCAAAACATCGAGCAGGAGTGGGCAGGCCGAGCACTCGCCGGAGAAGCGCATCATCAGGCCCGGGACGACCAGCGCCGTATCGCTGACGATGCCAGGGCAAGGCTACCCCCGGCCTCCAGTGGGGTCGGCTAGAATCTGGCTGCAGCGGCAATGCTGCTCCGAGCAATGTCGGAGCCATCCACCACCGAGGGGCGGTGTATCCAGGGAGAACTCAAGAATCTCCTGGAGGATGCCACGGTCCGACGGGCCGAGAGCTCTGCCTCCTGAAGGCAAGGGTGCCCCCCCGAGCATCGCGCAACGACTTCTCGACTCATGCGGGAGGCCTCGGTCCACACCGAGCGCACGCGGGACGCGACGCCTGCAGCCTCGGGTCGCCTCGGCAACGAGCACCACCACCGTGACCGTCGAGCCCGCCTTGACGGGAAGGTGCGCCGAGGCTACCACCCTAGGCGTGGGGGACGCTACGACAGTGAGGAGGATTGGAGCCCCTCGCCCGAATCGCCAGGTCCGCAAGCCTTCAGCCGGGCCATACGACGGGCGCCATTCCCGACCCGGTTCCGGGCCCCGACTACCATCACCAAGTACTCGGGGGAAATAAGGCCGGAGTTGTGGCTCCCGGACTATCGGCTGGCCTACCAGCTGGGAGGAACGGACGATGACAACCTCATCATCCGCAACCTCCCCCTGTTCCTCTCCGACGCCGCCCGAGCCTGGCTGGAGCATCTGCCTCCTGCGCAGATCTCCAACTGGGATGACCTGGTCAAGGCTTTCGCTGGAAACTTCCAGGGCACGTACTTGCGCCCTAGGAACTCTTGGGATCTTCGAAGCTGCCGCCAGCAGCTAGGGGAATCCCTGCGAGAATATATCCGGCGGTTTTCGAAGCAGCGCACCGAGCTGCCCAACATCACCGACTCAGATGTCATCGGGGCGTTCCTCGCCAGCACCACCTACCGAGACCTGGTGAGCAAACTGGGCCGCAAGACTCCCACCAAGGCGAGCGAGTTGATGGACATCGCCACCAAGTTCGCCTCTGGTCAGGAGGTGGTCGAAGCCATCTTCCGGAAGGACAAGCAGCCTCAGGGACGCCAGCAGGAAGACGTTCCCGAGGCGTCCGGCACGAAGAAGAAGGGACGCAAGCGAAACGCGACACCGCCGACGCAGATCTTGTCGCTGCTGCCGAGCACAGGAACCCTTGGAAGCCTCCCGGAGGGGCCAACCTGTTCGACAAGATGCTCAAGGAGTCATGCCCCTACCACCAGGGTCCCATCAATCACACCCTTGAGGAATGCGTCATGCTTCGGCGCTACTTCCATAAGGCCGGGCCACCGGCGGGAGATGGCAAAGGCCAAGACAACGACAAAAAGGAGGGTGACAAGGCAGAGGAGTTCCCCGAGGTCCATGGCTGTTTCAAGATCTACGGTGGTCGAGTGGCGAACGCCTCGGCTCGGCACCGTAAGTAGGAGCGCCGGGAGGTCTGCTCAGTAAAGGTGGCGGCGCCAGTCTACCTAGACTGGTCCGATAAGCCCATCACCTTCGACCAAGGCGACCACCCCGACTACGTGTCGAGCCCTGGAAAGTACCCGCTCGTTGTCGGCCCCGTCATCGGCAACACCAGGCTCACCAATGTCCTCATGGACGGAGGCAGCAGCCTCAACATCATCTATGTTGAGACCCTCGGGCTCTTGGAAATCGATCTGTCCACGATCCGGGCCGGTGCGGCGCCCTTTCATGGGATCATCCCCGGGAAGCGCGTCCAACCCCTTGGACAACTCGATCTGCCCGTCTGCTTCAGAACTCCCTCTACCTTCCAAAAGGAAACCCTCACGTTCGAGGTGGTCGGGTTCCGAGGAACCTACCACGCGGTGTTGGGGAGACCATGCTACGCCAAGTTCATGGCCATCCCCAACTACACCTACCTCAAGCTCAAGGTGTCAGGCCCCAACGGGGTCATCACTGTCGAATCCACGTACCGACACGCGTACGAATGCGACGTGGAGTACGTGGAGGCCCTCGCCGAGTCCGAGGCCCTCATCGCCGACCTGGAGTGCCTCTCCAAGGAGGTGCCAGATGCGAAGCGCCACGCCGACAACTTCGAACCAGCTGAGGCGGTTAAGTCCGTCCCTCTCGACCCCAGCAACGACGCCTGCAAGCAAGTCCGGATTGGCTCCGAGCTCGACCCCAAATAGGAAGCAGTGCTCATCGACTTTCTCCGCGCAAACGCCGAAGCTTTTGCGTGGAGTCCCTCGGACATGCCCGGCATACCGAGGGATGTCGCCGAGCACTCACTGGATATCTGAGCCAGTGCCCGACCCGTGAAGCAGCCTCTGCGCCGTTTCGACGAAGAAAAGCGTAGAGCCATAGGCGAGGAGATCCACAAGCTGATGGTTGTAGGGTTCATCAAAGAGGTATTCCATCCTGAATGGTTAGCCAACCCTGTGCTTGTGAAAAAGAAAGGTGGGAAATGGAGGATGTGCGTAGCTACACTGGTCTAAACAAAGCATGTCCGAAGGTTCCCTACCCTCTGCCTCGCATCGATCAGATTGTGGACTCCACTGCTGGGTGCGAAACCCTGTCATTCCTCGACGCCTACTCAGGGTATCACGAAATCAAGATGAAAGAGTCCGACCAGCTCGCGACTTCTTTCATCACACCTTTTGGCATGTACTGCTATACTACGATGCCATTTGGCTTGAGGAATGCAGGTGCAACATACCAAAGGTGCATGAACCACGTGTTCGGAGAGCACATCGGCCGAACGGTCGAGGCTTACGTCGATGACATCGTAGTCAATACGAGGAAAGCCTCTGCTCTCCTCTCTGACCTTGAAACGACATTCAAGTGTCTGAGAGCGAAGGGCGTGAAACTCAATCCCGAGAAGTGTGTCTTCGGAGTCCCCCGAGCCATGCTCCTGGGGTTCATCGTCTCCGAGCGGGGCATCGAGGCCAACCCGGAGAAAATCGCGACCATCACCAACATGGGGCCTATCAAAGATTTGAAAGGAGTACAAAGGGTCATGGGATGCCTTGCAGCTCTGAGTCGCTTCATCTCGTGCCTCGGCGAAAAAGGCCTACCCTTGTACCGCCTCTTAAGGAAGACCGAGCGCTTCACTTGGACCCCTGAGGCCGAGGAAGCCCTCGGAAACTTAAAGGCGCTCCTTACAAACGCACCCATCTTGGTGCCCTCCGCTGCGGGAGAAGCCCTCTTGATCTACGTAGCCGCAACCACTCAGGTGGTCAGCGCCGCGATCGTAGTCGAGAGACGGGAAGAAGGGCATGCACTGCCCGTCCAGAGGCCGGTCTGCTTCATTAGTGAAATGCTATCCGTGACCAAGATCCGCTACCCACAAATTCAGAAGCTACTGTACGCAGTAATTCTGACACGGCGAAAGTTGCGACACTACTCCGAGTCTCATCCGGTGACTGTGGTGTCATCCTTCCCCCTGGGGGAGATCATCCAGTGTCGAGAGGCCTCGGGTAGGATAGCAAAGTGGGCGGTGGAGATCATGGGCGAGACAATCTCGTTCGCCCCTCGGAAGGCCATCAAGTCCCAAGTCTTGGTGGACTTCGTGGCTGAATGGGTCGACACCCAATTACCAACGGCTCCAATCCAACCGGAACTCTGGACCATGTACTTCGATGGGTCACTGATGAAAACAGGAGCAGGTGCTGGCCTGCTCTTCATCTCACCCCTCGGGAAACATCTCTGCTACGTGCAGCGCCTCCATTTCCCGGCGTCAAACAACGTGGCCGAGTACGAGGCTCTGGTTAACGGGTTGCGCATCGCCATCGAGCTAGGGGTTCGGCGCCTCGACGCTCGTGGCGACTTGTAGCTTGTCATTGACCAAGTCATGAAGAACTCCCACTACCGTGACTCGAAGATGGAGGCCTACTGCGACGAAGTTCGGTGCCTGGAAGACAAGTTCTACGGGCTCGAGCTCAACCACATTGCTCGATGGTACAACGAGACTGCGGATGAGCTGGCGAAAATAGCCTCGAGGCGGACAACGGTTCCCCCAGACGTCTTCTCCAGAGACATACATCAACCTTCCATCAAGATCGACGAGACGCCCGAGCCGCCGAAGGTGAGGCCCTGCGCGTCGAGGGAGAGCGAAATGGGGTTGCGCCAAATTGAAACTGGCAGACCCCGTACCTACAATATCTCCACCGAGGAGAGCTACCCCTCGACAAGGCCGAAGCTCGGCGACTGGCGCGGCGCGCCAAGTCATTCGTCTTACTGGGTGATGAAAAGGAGCTCTACCACCGCAGCCCCTCAGGCATTCTCCAACGGTGCATATCCGTCGCCGAAGGACATGAGCTATTGCAAGAAATACACTCGGGGGCTTGCGATCACCACGCAGCACCTCGAGCCCTCGTGGGAAACGCCTTCCGACAAGGCTTCTACTGGCCGAACGTGGTGGCCGACGCCACTAGGATTGTACGCTCCTGCCAAGGATGTCAATTCTATGCGAAACAGACACACCTACCCGCTCAGGCCCTGCAGACAATACCCATCACCTGGTCGTTTGCTGTGTGGGGTCTGGACCTCGTTGGTCCCTTACAGAAGGCACCCGGGGGCTTCTCGCACCTACTGGTCGCCATCGACAAATTCTCCAAGTGGATCGAGGTCCGACCCCTAACAAGCATCAGGTCCGAGCAGGCGGTGGCATTCTTCACCAACATCATCCATCGCTTTGGGGTCCCAAACTCCATCATCACCGACAATGGCACCCAGTTCACTGGGAAGAAGTTCCTGGACTTCTACGAGGACCACCACATCCGTGTGGACTAGGCCGCCGTAGCTCACCCCATGACGAATGGGCAGGTGGAGCGCGCCAACGGTATGATTCTGCAGGGACTTAAACTGTAACACCCTGAATTTGGGGGTATAAAATTTCTTTGCTCATATTCACAAATTCAGGTGTTACTTCCTTTTCTCACCCTTCCTAATTCTTTTCTCTCTCATTTCAATAGGAACTAAGTGCTTATTTTACTTGTAATTATAGTCTATTATGTTAAACCCTAGTGGAGTATGAATTGTTGCATCATGTTGAACCCTAGATTTCACTTTTGTTTGGTGCATAATTCTCAAAAGGTCTAATTTGAATTTGGGGCTCATTTGAATTTGAATCAAATAGAATAAATAAAAGAAAAGGGAGAAACAATTCAGAATAAAAGAAAAAAGGTAAAGCAGCCCAACCCAGCCGCCCCCTCGGCCTTTCGGCCCAGCCGGCCCATCTCTCGCGCGCGCGCCTCCCTCCCCTCCTCTCTCTGCGCAGCGGGTCCCACCTGTCGGCGCTCCCGCCTTCCTCGCACCCGCTCCGTTCTCTCTCTGCTCGCCCGGTCCCACCTGTCGGCGCCCGCTTTCCCCGCGCGCGCTCGCTCCCTCGCTCTCTCTCTGCTCGCGGGCCCGGGGTGTCAGCCCCGTCTTCCTCGCGTAACCGCCGCCCGAGCTGCTCGCGCCCGCCTTCCCCGCGCCCACGTCGCGCGTGGAACTCGCCCCACCTCGCCCCTGGCCACTTGAGCCCCGAACCCCACTCGCCCTCACCCCCTCCCCCATTTGCGCCCCAGCAGACTCTCTCTCCCCCTCGCTGCGCGCACGCAGAGCGCCGCCGCCACTAACCATCGCCGCCCGAGCCGTTTCCTCGTCGTCGGTGGAGCTCCGCCGCGCCCTTAGCCCCGGTGAGCTCCGCTCTGGCGTCCGCAACCCGGAACGCGCCCCAATCCCCTCTCCCCCTCCCTATTTCTCTCTGCCCGCGCTCACCCGTCGTTCGCCGTGCAGCCGCCACCGTCGACCCGAGTCTCCGTCGCGTCCCCGTCGCCGCCGAGGAGTCCCCGGAGCCCGCCTTGAGGTAACGGACCCCTCCAGCCCCTATCGCCCCTTGTTTTTCTCTCTGTTGCGCTTGATTGCTCGCCGGAGTAGATTAACCCCGCCGCCGAGCCGCCCCGCCGTGAACCGCCCCCCTCCGGTGCCTCTGCCCCGACCCAAACCCTACCGGAGAACTCCCCGCGCCCTCCCCGACCTCCCCGACCACTCGGATTGCCCCAGAGCCCCGTCAGTCGCCCGCGCCCCTCGTCTCCGGCGAGCCCTCCGCCGCGGGGACGAGCGCCGCCGCCCCAGCTAGCCGTAGGGGAAGCCCAGGCCGGCCACCCGATCCCCACCGTCCATCCCAGATCCGGCGGCCTTGTTTTAATTTGGCCAAGCCCAATCCTGGCCGTCCGCCGGAGATCCAGCGGCCCAGGCCCGCTTCCCCCTCACCCCGTCTCTCTGCCGTTTGGGCCCAGCCTGTCAGCCCGCCCGCGCGCTCGCTCTGTCCGCCCGGCCCCGCCCGTCAGTCCGCCCGCGCGCTCTGCCCGCCCGGCCCCGCTTGCCAGTCGCCCGCGCGCCCGCGCTGTCCGCCCGGCCCCGCCTGTCAGCCGCTCCCGCCGCCGCGCGCTCGCGCGCCCGCCCGCAGGATCTAATCCTGGCCGTTCGCTTTAGATCTGACGGCTGTAGGCGCTCGATACCCCTTCGCCCGCGCTTTTTCTTAAAGAGACCCCCGGTTTTCTGGAATTTGAACCCGCCGTCCCTGGTTTCTCGCAGTTAAGTCCCTGGCCCTTTTATTTAATTAAAAATAAGTCCTTAGGGTATAATTTTAACCCCTAAACTTGTAAAATTCATAACTTTGTCATATGAACTCCAAATTAGGTGCTTCAAATTGCAAAATGTTCATAATATTATTATCTATCTGTTTATGCAATGTTTCCCTGCTGTTTCCATGTATTAATTAATAGCTAATCACTAGGATAGGATTAAGACTATTGAAACCTCATTTAGGATAATTGGAAATAAGTAGACTTTAATAAAAGTTGGATTACTTAAGTTTGTGGACTTAAACACTTAAGTTTAGAAACTCAAACCAGATAATTATTTAATCCCACCATCAACTTAGACCTGATTAGTGGATAGTGAACCACTTTGTGTAATCCTCTACCCCCAGACCTAGGGAACTTTAGAGTGCCTATCCCTTTTCTGTTATGAACTTGTGACCCCTCTCTGCTGCATATGTTTGGTATATTGTTTTTGTCTGTTATTTTCCCAAGTGCATAGTGTGAATGATTGCTTTGCATAGACACCGAGCAGTCTGTGTTTCCCGAGGCAGTTGCAGAGGAAGTCCCTGATCAGCAGTTTGGTGAAGGCAAGTGTCCTCTGTCCCATTATGTCCTATTCATTTATAACTTACTATCCCGCATTACTTACTTGAAACCTAAGGATTGACTAGCTTTACACTTTACTTTATCCTTGATGACCTATTGGGTTGTTATGGTTAGCACTTTGCTACTGCTTTAACATAATCAATGAACATGATGTGGCTATTTATGAAACTGTTATCCTGTTGATGTTGATGATCTTGTGATATTCTAGGGGGCTCAGGCTGTTTCCTGAGTACCTCTCCGTAAGGACTGGTTCGTTGAGAGACCACCCGGGATAACAGTGCAACCATGGGGGTGAAATGGGATGCCCTTAGCTGATTAATTAGATGAATTAGAGGTGTAGTTGCTTAGCCGTCGTGCCGTCAATGGGGTCCAGGCACAGTGCTTGCTCTGCCGAGGCTGAGTGCCGAGGTTCTTTCGTTTTGCTCTTTGTTAGTCACTCTCCTGCGGGGAGGGGTACTGTGTTTATCAAACTGGAGAAACCTAACGGGCAGCTACGATCTCTAGGGAATCTTTGTAAAGGCTACGTAGTGTTACCCTGCCGGACCACCTAGGTAGTGGTCAATGGGGAGTAGCTCTCCCCGGGTAGAAAGGGAATCATGACTCATGGGTAAAGTGTGCGACCTCTGCAGAGGGTAGTGAAACTGGTATATCAGCCGTGCTCACGGTTAAGAGCAGCCTTGGGATCCTCTTTGATTAGAGATACAGATGGTTCGAGATGCAAGGATTATGTTATGGTTTTGGTTCGACTATGATGATGTTCCTCGATGAGGAAATGGTTTACGGATTTGGTTAATGCTAAAATCTGGCTTCTACTAATGATAAATACTTGACCAACTAAAAGCAACTGCTGGAGCCTAACCCCACATAAAGCTAGTCCACCTCAGCCAAACGGGACATTTGCTGAGTACGTTGATGTGTACTCATCCTTGCTTTACCACAAAACACCAGGTTGCCCGCATTGTAATCACTGCTCAGGAGAAGGCGAAGCCGTGGAAGGAGACTTCCAGGAGTTTCAAGACTACGATGAATTCTAGGAGTGGGTTGGCGGCAACCCCCAGTCAGCTGCCTGTGAAGGCCTTATCGTTACTGCGTTTCGTTTAGCACTTTGATTTACTTGTTAAGACAATGACTATGTGGATGTCTATGACTCTATGATGTAATAAGTACTCTTTTATGTTATTATTCGAGCATTGTGTGATGATGTTCATTTATGTAATCGCTGTGTACGTGAGTTCTGATCCTGGCACGTACATAGTTCGCATTCGGTTTGCCTTCTAAAACCGGGTGTGACATAAGTGGTATCAAAGCCGTGCTGACTGTAGGACCGCTGACCTAGAGTAGCATTGGCCGTTTTGAGGACTTATTGATTATTACTTCATCTCATACTTGATTCTGCTTCAAAATATTAGTCACCTCGACTAATTCTGTGTTGTGCTCCTATATGTCCCCTTGCCAAAAAGTATTTTATTCTAGTATGGTCTATACTTATCTCAATCTATTAGATCTGATCTCACTCTTGTGCTTGCGACATCTTTGTAGGTGCCCCTGACCATAACCTTCTTGTCTTTTTTGGGATTCTTTCCTCTTCGTCATTAAATTGCTACCATCTGGCGAGCTCTAGTCCTTTGGTATTGACATGCTTGTATCTCTTTAATGCTCTTGTTTCAAACACTTGACTCTGAATTTCTACTGCCTACTTAGACATTTCAGTTTATATGTCCTTCCTATCTTTTGAGACCCTTTCCTCTTCTGTTGTTAAGTCGCTATCTTTCGGCAATATCTTGTGTTTTGGTATTGGTATGCTCATCTCCTTGAAACCTTACATGCTCTCATATTTTTATATGCTTACTTATATATCCAATGCCAATTTAAAACATTTTAGTTTACATGCCCTTGACCACCCTTGTTTCTCGATGATCCATGAGCATTCATTTTATTTCGCACATCCTTGGTGATCTCGTAAATTCTTTTGTAATTTTCTTTGGTAATGAATTTTTACTTCAACCCTTCTGTTGGAATCATACCTATCTTACCCTTGATTATTTCCTCCACTTCGCCACTTCGTGAGTCTTGCCTTAACTCTATCCTTGGTTATGCTTCTCACGATTGTCATCTTTACCCTTGTCGCCTCTACATCTTACTTTGATGCTTATATTATACATGTCCTTTAAAACCTTCTCTCTTCCTTCTAAATTTTATAGTTGTATTTTACATATTTTCCCTCGGTCATATCCTCTTCCTTGTCGCTTGCGAGTTTTTAACTCCATTCTTTGTTGTACTTATACCATTGGCTCTTCAATGCCTTCATCTTTTCTCTGATACCCTTGTCTGTTATCACCTTTGACCCTTGATATTTATGTCTTCTACCTAAATGCTGACCTTGAACTTATCCTTTAAAAGCCTCCATTTCTTTCAACCTAGTTTGAGAGCTGCGAGTTACCCATCTCGCCCTTGATTATTTCTCCTAATGTCACCTCGCAAGTTTTGTCTTAGTTTCATCCTTTGATGTGTTTCTATTTGCTATCACCCTCACCTTGTCGTCCATCGATCTTGCCTTGATACTCATCTTTATTCCTACTCTTTAAAAATCCCCTCTCTTCCACCTCAACTTGTGAGTGAAAATTTACTTATCTGACCCTTGGACATATCCTCTTCTTTTCCATTTGCAGGTCCTGTCTTAACTCCATCCTCTATGGTACTTATATCCTTTGTCTTATGCCTATTTACCTCCTCTCCTACATCATTGTCCATTATTACCTTCAAAACCCTCATGATACATATGCCCTAGCCTTCCTGCTTACATTGAACCTACCCTTTGAAGCCTCCTCATTTCCATCCCTGTTCGGGGACAATGCCTCATCAATTTCATTGTTGACTGCTCCCCCTTCCTTGACACCTTGCAATTGCAAGTCTTGTCTAAAATACATCCTTTATTCTGTGTTTGTCCATTATCACCTTAACCCTTGTCATCCCTCGATCTTTACTTTGATGCTTATCATGTACCTGCATTTTAAAGCCGCCTCGCCCATTTCATTTCAAGAGTGAAGTCTTACCCATCCCGCTCTTGTTCGTTCCCTTTTCCTCTATCGCGTTGCAAGCCTTAGCTTTTGCTCGATATCACCCTTACCTTCCTAATATCTAGATCTTGCCATGATGCTTATCCTATACCTACCTTTTGAAATATCATCTTTCCCATCTCAATTTGAGAATGGTGTTTTACCTATCCTAACCTTGGTTGCATTCTCTCCCTGTCGGATACAATCCTTGCTTTAGCTCCATCCTTTATTATGCTCATACCCCTATCCTACATGTCCTATTATTTCCCTTGCCTTTCGATGGCCTTAGAGTAGTTTCCCCTTTGTAAGGAAAGACCACCATCTAGTTACGTGTAGCAACGAGATGTTTGTTGATGTGTGCTCGTGATGGTTGTCTTTGTGTTATGACTGATTTGCTTCTTTGAAATGAGTGTTGGTGTGTTGTGGCCATTGGTCCGCAATGACATCAGTTTACTAGGTGAGTGTCATATAGTTAGGTAGTTGGGCGTTCTCCTGTTTCTCTCTTTAATCCATCTATGCTTACCCTTTTCTACCAATATTCTTTCCTCTTGCACCCATGCAGTTGACAACCTCCAGCTCCTCTCTTAATCAGTCAAGATCAGAGTCGGCAACATCTCCACCAAATGCATATCAACGCTCCTGTTAAGGGGGTTAGCTGCTAACCCCAATGAAGACAATGCGATCAACATCAACCAACAAGATCGGAATGGCGCAGCGGAAGCGAGTGTGGGTCCTAACCCACAGGTCCAGGAGATCCTCAAGAGTTGCATCAATCGGTCTCAAGCATCTGAAGGTCAAAGGAGCCAGTCCACAAGTTAAGCTTGTAGAGCCAAAGTCAACCAAAGAAAGCCGCGACCAACCGATGAACTAATTTCATTTTCTTGCTAGCCTCTTCTTGAATCTCGAGGGCGAGATTCTGTTAAGGGGGTTAGGTTTGTAACACCCTGAATTTGGGGGTATAAAATTTCTTTGCTCATATTCACAAATTCAGGTGTTACTTCCTTTTCTCACCCTTCCTAATTCTTTTCTCTCTCATTTCAATAGGAACTAAGTGCTTATTTTACTTGTAATTATAGTCTATTATGTTAAACCCTAGTGGAGTATGAATTGTTGCATCATGTTGAACCCTAGATTTCACTTTTGTTTGGTGCATAATTCTCAAAAGGTCTAATTTGAATTTGGGGCTCATTTGAATTTGAATCAAATAGAATAAATAAAAGAAAAGGGAGAAACAATTCAGAATAAAAGAAAAAAGGTAAAGCAGCCCAACCCAGCCGCCCCCTCGGCCTTTCGGCCCAGCCGGCCCATCTCTCGCGCGCGCGCCTCCCTCCCCTCCTCTCTCTGCGCAGCGGGTCCCACCTGTCGGCGCTCCCGCCTTCCGCGCACCCGCTCCGTTCTCTCTCTGCTCGCCCGGTCCCACCTGTCGGCGCCCGCTTTCCCCGCGCGCGCTCGCTCCCTCGCTCTCTCTCTGCTCGCGGGCCCGGGGTGTCAGCCCCGTCTTCCTCGCGTAACCGCCGCCCGAGCTGCTCGCGCCCGCCTTCCCCGCGCCCACGTCGCGCGTGGAACTCGCCCCACCTCGCCCCTGGCCACTTGAGCCCCGAACCCCACTCGCCCTCACCCCCTCCCCCATTTGCGCCCCAGCAGACTCTCTCTCCCCCTCGCTGCGCGCACGCAGAGCGCCGCCGCCACTAACCATCGCCGCCCGAGCCGTTTCCTCGTCGCCGGTGGAGCTCCGCCGCGCCCTTAGCCCCGGTGAGCTCCGCTCTGGCGTCCGCAACCCGGAACGCGCCCCAATCCCCTCTCCCCCTCCCTATTTCTCTCTGCCCGCGCTCACCCGTCGTTCGCCGTGCAGCCGCCACCGTCGACCCGAGTCTCCGTCGCGTCCCCGTCGCCGCCGAGGAGTCCCCGGAGCCCGCCTTGAGGTAACGGACCCCTCCAGCCCCTATTGCCCCTTGTTTTGCTCTCTGTTGCGCTTGATTGCTCGCCGGAGTAGATTAACCCCGCCGCCGAGCCGCCCCGCCGTGAACCGCCCCCCTCCGGTGCCTCTGCCCCGACCCAAACCCTACCGGAGAACTCCCCGCGCCCTCCCCGACCTCCCCGACCACTCGGATTGCCCCAGAGCCCCGTCAGTCGCCCGCGCCCCTCGTCTCTGGCGAGCCCTCCGCCGCGGGGACGAGCGCCGCCGCCCCAGCTAGCCGTAGGGGAAGCCCAGGCCGGCCACCCGATCCCCACCGTCCATCCCAGATCGGGCGGCCTCGTTTTAATTTGGCCAAGCCCAATCCTGGCCGTCCGCCGGAGATCCAGCGGCCCAGGCCCGCTTCCCCCTCACCCCGTCTCTCTGCCGTTTGGGCCCAGCCTGTCAGCCCGCCCGCGCGCTCGCTCTGTCCGCCCGGCCCCGCCCGTCAGTCCGCCCGCGCGCTCTGCCCGCCCGGCCCCGCTTGCCAGTCGCCCGCGCGCCCGCGCTGTCCGCCCGGCCCCGCCTGTCAGCCGCTCCCGCCGCCGCGCGCTCGCGCGCCCGCCCGCAGGATCTAATCCTGGCCGTTCGCTTTAGATCTGACGGCTGTAGGCGCTCGATACCCCTTCGCCCGCGCTTTTTCTTAAAGAGACCCCCGGTTTTCTGGAATTTGAACCCGCCGTCCCTGGTTTCTCGCAGTTAAGTCCCTGGCCCTTTTATTTAATTAAAAATAAGTCCTTAGGGTATAATTTTAACCCCTAAACTTGTAAAATTCATAACTTTGTCATATGAACTCCAAATTAGGTGCTTCAAATTGCAAAATGTTCATAATATTATTATCTATCTGTTTATGCAATGTTTCCCTGCTGTTTCCATGTATTAATTAATAGCTAATCACTAGGATAGGATTAAGACTATTGAAACCTCATTTAGGATAATTGGAAATAAGTAGACTTTAATAAAAGTTGGATTACTTAAGTTTGTGGACTTAAACACTTAAGTTTAGAAACTCAAACCAGATAATTATTTAATCCCACCATCAACTTAGACCTGATTAGTGGATAGTGAACCACTTTGTGTAATCCTCTACCCCCAGACCTAGGGAACTTTAGAGTGCCTATCCCTTTTCTGTTATGAACTTGTGACCCCTCTCTGCTGCATATGTTTGGTATATTGTTTTTGTCTGTTATTTTCCCAAGTGCATAGTGTGAATGATTGCTTTGCGTAGACACCGAGCAGTCTGTGTTTCCCGAGGCAGTTGCAGAGGAAGTCCCTGATCAGCAGTTTGGTGAAGGCAAGTGTCCTCTGTCCCATTATGTCCTATTCATTTATAACTTACTATCCCGCATTACTTACTTGAAACCTAAGGATTGACTAGCTTTACACTTTACTTTATCCTTGATGACCTATTGGGTTGTTATGGTTAGCACTTTGCTACTGCTTTAACATAATCAATGAACATGATGTGGCTATTTATGATACTGTTATCCTGTTGATGTTGATGATCTTGTGATATTCTAGGGGGCTCAGGCTGTTTCCTGAGTACCTCTCCGTAAGGACTGGTTCGTTGAGAGACCACCCGGGATAACAGTGCAACCATGAGGGTGAAATGGGATGCCCTTAGCTGATTAATTAGATGAATTAGAGGTGTAGTTGCTTAGCCGTCGTGCCGTCAATGGGGTCCAGGCACAGTGCTTGCTCTGCCGAGGCTGAGTGCCGAGGTTCTTTCGTTTTGCTCTTTGTTAGTCACTCTCCTGCGGGGAGGGGTACTATGTTTATCAAACTGGAGAAACCTAACGGGCAGCTACGATCTCTAGGGAATCTTTGTAAAGGCTACGTAGTGATACCCTGCCGGACCACCTAGGTAGTGGTCAATGGGGAGTAGCTCTCCCCGGGTAGAAAGGGAATCATGACTCATGGGTAAAGTGTGCGACCTCTGCAGAGGGTAGTGAAACTGGTATATCAGCCGTGCTCACGGTTAAGAGCAGCCTTGGGATCCTCTTTGATTAGAGATACAGATGGTTCGAGATGCAAGGATTATGTTATGGTTTTGGTTCGACTATGATGATGTTCCTCGATGAGGAAATGGTTTACGGATTTGGTTAATGCTAAAATCTGGCTTCTACTAATGATAAATACTTGACCAACTAAAAGCAACTGCTGGAGCCTAACCCCACATAAAGCTAGTCCACCTCAGCCAAACGGGACATTTGCTGAGTACGTTGATGTGTACTCATCCTTGCTTTACCACAAAACACCAGGTTGCCCGCATTGTAATCACTGCTCAGGAGAAGGCGAAGCCGTGGAAGGAGACTTCCAGGAGTTTCAAGACTACGATGAATTCTAGGAGTGGGTTGGCGGCAACCCCCAGTCAGCTGCCTGTGAAGGCCTTATCGTTACTGCGTTTCGTTTAGCACTTTGATTTACTTGTTAAGACAATGACTATGTGGATGTCTATGACTCTATGATGTAATAAGTACTCTTTTATGTTATTATTCGAGCATTGTGTGATGATGTTCATTTATGTAATCGCTGTGTACGTGAGTTCTGATCCTGACACGTACATAGTTCGCATTCGGTTTGCCTTCTAAAACCGGGTGTGACATAAACCGAGGATCTACAACGACCTCAACAAGTTCGGCAAGCGATGGATGAAAGAGCTACCCTCGGTGGTCTAGAGTCTGAGGACGACACCAAGCCGAGCCACGGGTTTCTTGCCGTTCTTTCTAGTCTATGGGGCCAAGGCTATCTTACCCACAGACTTAGAATATGGTTCCCCGAGGACAATGGCGTACGACGACCGAAGCAACCAGACCAGCCGAGAAGACTCACTGGACCAGCTCAAAGAAGCTCGGGACGTGGCCTTACTGCACTCTGCACGGTATCAGCAGTCTCTGCGACGCTACCACGCCCGAGGGGTTCGGCCCTGAGGCTTCCAGGTGGGAGACTTGGTACTTCGACTGTGGCACGACGCCCGAGGGCGCCACAAGCTTACTCCTCCCTGGGAAGGGCCGTTCATCATCACCAAGATTTTGAAGCCCGGAACATACAAGCTGGCCAACGATCAAGGCGAGGTCTACAGCAACGCTTGGAACATCCGACAGCTACGTCGCTTTTACCCTTAAGATGTTTTCAAGTCGTTCATATACCTCGTTTTCTATACATACACAAATAAAGTCTAACCGTCAAGGAAGAGTCAGCCTTGCCTCGGCAAAGCCCGACCCTCCCTCGGGGGCTAGAAGGGGGGAACCCCCTCTGCGTCAAAATTTTCCTCGGAAAAAGTCTTTCTACCAGAACATCTTTCGCGCTTTCTGTAACACCCCTGGTGTTACTGTAATTAAAACTTGAGCATGGCATCATAAGCATTGGCATTGCATATGTTTGACACACATAGAGTGCATTCACTAGGTAAAAATTTCAAACAAGTTGTATTGTTATAGCACTTTGCAAATAGAACCCTGGATAGGGAACTTAACCCTAAATAGGGATTAAAGGGGTAAGACATAACCCAAATTGAGAAAAATCAAAAACTTTAGGGGAATAGTCATAAAATGTTCCCAAGAATGAACTTGAATCACATTTATACCCCTGGGATACCAAAAACCCTAATTGGAACCCTGGAAAACCCTAAGTCCAAACCCTAGGGGCCTATGTGCAAAAACTGTGCACATTTGGACTAAAGTGTCAAAACTACTATGTTAAAGCATATAAAGTCACATGGTTCACATTTAGGAATATTTGCAAGTAAAACCCTAAGTTTTGGGTCTATTTGCAAAAATCACCTCTTAAGTCCTATATAGCCTAAGTCTGAATTTCAGAGTTTTGGCTCAACTTTTGAGCTTTGTAACTTTCAAATTATAGGGTTTTTGCCCTAGGTCACCACATCAAAATTGTAGCCCAATCATAGGAGAACAACTTTGCTTAAGAGTGTGAGCATAGTTGTTAAGAAAATATTGGAGATAGTTAAGCCTAAAGTTTGGCTGTCAGGCTGGTTCCACTCTGAAATTCAGATGTTCAGTGTAACAGAGTCAGCTTTGGGTGTGAATTCAAGCTTGGTTTATTAAGAAGTGAACCATGGTTGCTATGACAAAGATGTAACCGGTTTGTAGCCCTACAATCTTGGTGCAGAGCTTGGTATGTGTTGCCATACAGGTTTGGGAGAAAATCATGTTCAGAAATGGTCTGTCAGACTGACTGAATACCATTTCCCATGGTACAGTGTCTGCACCGGATCAGATCGCCAGCGCCAGAAAAATCTCACCGCCGATGAGTCTCGCCGTGATCCGTGTCACCGGCGCCAGGATTCACACTCGAGTTGGATGGATAACGTCGCGGGGTAAGGATCCTCGCCGTCGGTGAGCTGGAGGTCACTCCGGTGACTCACCGCCGCACTCTGCTGCTTTGCGGCTGGAGCAGATTTGCTCGCCGGTGAACCACCGCCTCCCAGCCTTGCGCCGCGTGTCTCTGTCCATCTACCGCATCACCGTGACTCACCCTTGCTCTCCGTTGATCACCGGAGCCATCACCACGACTGAGGACACGAAACCACTGCACCAGTGCCCTTACTTTCCTCCAACCGCCGTGCATTATCATCCGAATTTCTGGCCACCACCGTTGAGCCCTATAAATTGAAGCCCCCACCAGCTCCGCAAGGTCATCATCCACCCCGCCACCAAGAATCGCTAGCAATCGTGCATCTGAGAGCTAGAATTTTGGTTTCGCCCCAAATCAGTTCTCCGCCACCGCGAAACTAACCTCACCACGGCCAGCCCCAATCCGGTCAGCTTATCCCTCTCTCTCCCTTGTTTGAGCACTCTCATAGCTCTGTGATGCTTACCGAGTCACCAATTCGAACTGAGAGACCACCAATCATTGGGAACGCGATCAAATGCTCATGGCCTTCGCGGTTCTCGTGGGCAGGATAGAATAGGCCACCATTTGCACAATTAAATTAGGGGAAACGTTTGTTAGGTAATGAATTTGGTTTAGGTCGAAGCTGAGCGCCAGCCGTTGCCATGTTCGGCCGGTCTACGCGCTCGCTGGAGCTCTGCCGCGCCGTGCACCGTCAGGGACCACGGGCGGTGAAGAAATAGAACTTGGGGGACTCCTGTGTAAATTGTCAGTGACTCCAGAAAACAGTGATTGAACCCACTTCGAGTTAGCCGATAAACCGAGGGTCTTTTTGCAAAGCAGTCAGCGCAGACGCGGGCGCGCGTGCGCTTCTGCTGTTCTTGGGCCGCCTGGGCTAAAACCAGCCCAACACTATTCAATCTTTTTCCTTTTCTTTTTTAGTAGAACTTTAGAAATCCATAGAAAATTGTAGAAAAATCCTAAAATTATGAAACCAATTTTCCTAGACTTCTTAGTTTCCATAGTATTTAATAAATAAGGAAATTTAAGGCATTTAAAGTAGTTTAAAACATTAGTTCTAGATTTTTAGAACATAAATGGTAATCCCAAAATTGCTCAAACTTTTTATATAAGCGCTACACATTATTTAGAAGCCTTGGGTAGAGTTTGGGTTGATTTGGACTTTGTTTGATAACTAGAACCCAAAACCCCCCCTGCCCTTTGAACTCCTTTACTGACTCCGGAAACCCTAAGTTCTCAGAGTTCCGTGAAGGAAAGTTGTATTCAAGACTTAGATAATAAATCCTTTATTATCTTTGCACTCTCATGAGCATTACATGGCATTCATTCTTATATATACCTATATGGTTATATTTAGAAAATGAAGAAGAGATCGAAGTGACCGAAGAGAAGACACCACCACCTTCGGAATCTCAGGCCAGAAATTGTTTCTACTTCGATATCTGCGGGTCCGAGCCTGACTCACCTACTAACGAAGGCAAGCCCCGGTGCATTTGCCACCTTCCTTGATGTTTTTAAAATCTTTCTCACTTGATTGCTGCATTAGGTGATAGGAGTTGAATGCTTAAACAATTCCTGCATTACCTTCCTTAAAATTGATTACCTTCCTTGAAACCCTGTTTTTACAAAAAGGTTTTACTATGCTTAGTATTGCTCTAGAAAAACAAAAGGAATTGTTTCACAAAAGATGTTTGGCAAAGTGGGAGGGATGTTTTCGAAAATAAAACTTGATGGTGGATCTGTCAAAGGCCTTGATGGGTTCAACATCGGAAAAGATGTACCTCTGCCAGGTACCAAACTTTGGGTTTGAAATGATTAAGCTGAGACCGGGCGGGTGACTTGCACGAGAAAGGAGTCTCGGTGTAGTGTCTCCGTCTGAGTCGATTAAGGACCGTCTCGATGTAGGCTTGCTGACCGGGGACCCTTTAACTGGTCACAGCCTCGTCATGGGTAAGCCTTGCCTCGGGCAGACTAAGGCCAGAATAAGATAACACGAAATGGGCGTGGAGCGGTGGCGGGAGTAGCGTGTACCCTCCGTAGCAAGAGGCTGGACGGTGGTGTATCTGTGCTCTCGGTTTGCGTGAACCTGATCTGGTCTTAAGAACCCCGGTGGCGGGTTGACATATGCAAGGGTTAAGTGCTACATATGTCGTGTGATTGGAGATCCTCAGCTGAGTATAATCGATTCGGATCGCCGTACCTTCGCGGTTATGAAGACTTGGTCACTGACCTATACGTAGAACTCCACTGAAGATGAAGGGATTTGTTAAGAAACTGGTTAGTGTAGGTCAAGTGATTGAACTAGGGTAGAAAGAACTCTAGTTGCAGGTAATTTTACTTAACTTGACAAATAAAATTGGATTTTTAAGGATCCACTTTAGTAAGCATTTCTACAAAGCAGAGTTTTTGATTATTGAGAAGCCTTACCTTGACTCCCTTAAGCCAGCATACCCTTGAGAGTCTTTTCTTTAGTCGGGTAAGACTTGCTGAGTAATTCCATACTCAGGGTTTATTCCCCCCTTGTTTTTAGGTGAGGAAGCGACAAATTTTTGTTGCTTCTGCTCTAAGGTGGTGCCAAAAGAAGAACACCAGGAATGAAGTACGGGAGGAAAGGATCCTCCATTAGAACCTTTGTTTAAAAACTTTATGGGAGGAGTTTTTACCTCCCTTGGTATTGTAAAAATACTACTCAGCACTCGTTTTATAACTCTAGTCTGTAATAACCAATTTGATCTTACTTTCTAAATAAATGTAAGTTTATGTAATCTCTTCCGCATTTCTGTATCTCCGATGTTCTGTAATGTCTGCAAGACGGGTGAAACGTTCCTGGAAAGGTAAGAAAGAAGATACCAAACTTGTCGAGTGATTTAGGAACATCTACAGGGTTGTCTGATGTCTATTGGACAAGGACAACTGTAGGTGGGCCTAATTACTTGGGAGGTTCCGTCACAGCTGATATCGGAGCGAAGCCCTTCTCTGCAGATATTATGAGGCATCTTCAAAAGGATTTTCTAAAAAAGTCTTATCTAGAAACTCTCTTCCCTTCTTACCTAGGTATTCTGAAGAGTGTATCCTAAAGACCAGGAAGTAAGAGTGCAACATATAGAAGGTGTGAATCAACTAAGGTTGATTCTGTAATTATACATGCATCATGCTAAGAACTATACTAATCAAATTTCCCCCCTTAGAAAATGCTGTCGTGCACAAGGAGAACAGCGCGCAAACATACTGGACCGATTGGTGTGCCGTGTCATCAGCTGGCCCAAAGACATGATAATAGTAGTAGTGGAAGCAACGATCCTATAGGGGATCTTGAAGCAGAAGTAAGTCGGCTCCAAGCGGAACTCCGCCGCAGGACGGCTATATGGGTCGTAGATGGCGACCGAATAAATGAGTTGAGAAGAGACGTCCGCCATCTGCGAGATCAGCTCGCGGACCGGGATTTGGCACTCGACTGGGTTGTTCAATCTCGTTCGCTTGCATGGGCCAAGGAGGAAAAGGCTCAAGCTCGAGTAGCCGAGCTCAACTTGTCCGTTGATGACCTGCAGACATATTGCAATACCTTACATGAAGAAGTTCATGTATTATATTCGCAACTGCATCCCAGTGAGCCTACGAATCCTGTCGAGTCGGAAGCCGGACCCTCGCATGTTGCGGGACAAGCGCTTGGTGGTGAGTTAGACCTTTTTCAGCCCCCTCCTTCTATGAGGCTGGTCGACGAATGGTCTCCCACACCCGACGACGAGGCTGCCAAAAGCAACCGGAAGCAGGAATAGTGGTGTAGTAGTAGAAATGGAAGTAGTGTATTGTATAATAGGTTGTACTATTGTATAATAGGTAGTGGTATTGTATAATAGGTAATGTATCCTGTTGTGAAAATCTGAGTCTGTAACATTACTCTTTTTGGTAATGTAAAATGGATGGTTTTTTTTGGCATATCATATTGTTTCCAAATGTTGTTGCCACAGATGCCTTCCAAGACTCGCGCACAGGACGGAGCTAGTACCTCCCGTGGGAGGGAGTCTACCCCAAATCCACCTCCTGTTCCTCCCACACTAGCCGAGGCGATTGCCGCCTTGGTAAATGCAACCGCGGATAATACCCGTTTTCTAAGAGAGATGGCGGGTCAACAGTTTCAACAGCAAGGCGGGCGGGGTTATCAACAGGGTCCCTGTGATACCTCTTACTTGGACTTCTCAGAGACACGACCACCGCTGTTTGTCAAAGCCGAAGACCCGTCAGAGGCAGACGAATGGCTTCGTGTTATCGAGCAAAAGTTCGGACTTCTGCGATGTTCGGAAACCCAGAAGCCTTTATTCGCAGCCCAGCAACTGTGCGGACCTGCCAGCACTTGGTGGGGAAATTTTGTGGCCGTTCAACCGACCAATCATCAGATAACTTGGGAAGAATTCAAGGTGGCCTTCCGCGAACACTATATACCAGAAGGTATCCTTCATATGAAGCAAGAAGAATTTATGAAGCTGAAACAAGGAGGGGATACTGTTAATCAATATCTCAATTAGTTCAATCATTTGTCGCAATATGCAATCGATCAAGTGAACACAGATTTGAAGAAGAAGAATTGTTTTATGAGAGGTTTAAATGATCGACTGCAAAGAAAGATGGCAACCTTCATAGATCTTACTTATGGAAGAGCTGTCAGTACAGCATTGGCGGTTGAAGCAAAGTATGCAGGCGCCGGAAAATCCAAGGGTTTTGGAGGTGACAGGCCTAGTCAGGGCCCGGTGAAAAGGCAACGGTTTGTCATTCGGCCTTCCAACCAGAATCGCTCTTTCTCTCGTCCACCCTCCTTCCCTTTTAAGCAGCCAGTATTTATTCGTCCCAATAATGCCCCTACTGCATCAAATCAGCCGGGTGCCCCAGGCACTCGATTCCCTGCCCTTCCCAGCTCATCGACTGGATGTTTCAATTGTGGGAAGTCTGGGCATTTTATCAAGGATTACCCTTATCCAAAGCAGAACCAGTCAAACAATCAGGAAGGATCTGGGAATTCATCTCAAGCCAAGGGAAATACTATGGGCAAGAATACTAAGAAGACGGGACGCATATATTATACGCAAGTGGCCACTACACCGGACGGTGAGCCGGTAATGATGGGTACGTTCCTTGTGGCCAATCATCCAGCAGTTATTCTCTTTGATTCTGGTGCTTCGCATACATTCATCAGCAAGAAATTTGTGGAGCAACATTGCATCTCATGCCATGAATCAAAAGAAGGGTTTAAAATTCACTCACCAGGGGGAAAATTATTTACTAGAGAAGTGGCCTATCAAGTGCCCGTAACATTGGCCGGACGGGACTTTCCTACTAATATGATCGTTCTGAAAGGCCAAGATATAGATGTCATTTTGGGCATGAATTGGTTAGCCAGACATAAAGCAACTCTCAACACTGATCAGAGAATTATCAGGTTGAGTCATAACCAGGAAGAAATTCTTTTGCCTATCCCCATCCCAACCAAAGCTACTGGCAGAGCTTATGAAGCCATTATACCGAAGATCAAGGATATTCCGGTAGTACGCGAGTTTCTCGATGTATTTCCAGAGGATTTGCCTGGATTGCCGCCTGAACGAGAGGTAGAGTTTGTAATTGAGTTGAAGCCCGGTACGGCTCCAGTATCTAGAAGATCGTACCGAATGCCTCCAAATGAGTTGGCAGAATTGAAGATTCAATTACAAGATCTACTTGAAAAAGGATTCATCCGGCCAAGCTCATCGCCATGGGGTTGTCCAGCCATATTCGTCAAAAAGAAGGATCAAACTTTACGGATGTGTGTGGATTATCGACCCCTAAATGAGGTCACTATCAAAAACAAGTACCCTCTTCCGAGGATTGACATTCTATTTGATCAACTGACTGGAGCAAGGGTATTTTCCAAGATTGATCTCAGATCGGGCTATCACCAGATCCGTATTCGGCCTGAGGATATACCAAAGACCGCATTCACTATGCGGTATGGATTATTTGAATACCTGGTAATGTCTTTCGGATTGACAAATGCTCCTGCCCACTTCACGTATTTGATGAACTCGGTATTTATGCCTGAGTTGGACAAGTTTGTGGTGGTCTTCATAGACGATATTTTAATATATTCCAAGAATGAAGAGGAGCATGCACAACATTTACGGATCATGTTATCGCGCTTGAGAGAACATCAGTTATATGCCAAGTTCAGCAAATGCACGTTTTGGCTGGAGGAAATTCAATTTCTGGGACATGTACTATCTGCCAGGGGGATTGCGGTAGATCCCAGCAAAGTCAAGGACATTTTGGAGTGGAAGCCCCCGGCCACTGTTCATCAGGTCCGAAGTTTCCTTGGACTGGCTGGATATTACCGCCGATTCATACCAGATTTTTCTAAGCTTGTGAAGCCAATCACAAGTTTATTGAAGAATGATATTAAATTCAATTGGTCTTCAAAGTGTGATGAAGCTTTTGAACAATTGAAGATATTATTAACCACTGCTCCGGTATTGGCTCAACCAGATATTAATAAGCCCTTTGATGTGTATTGTGACGCATCAGGTAGTGGCCTCGGCTGTGTGCTAATGCAAGAAGGCCGAGTAATTGCATATGCTTCAAGGCAGTTGCGCCGACATGAGGAACATTATCCTACTCATGATTTGGAGTTAGCTGCGGTGGTTCATGCCCTAAAGATCTGGCGTCATTATTTGCTGGGTAATGTCTGTCATATTTATACATACCATAAAAGCTTGAAATATATCTTCACCCAGTCAGGATTGAATATGAGACAAAGGCGATGGCTCGAGCTGATCAAGGATTATGAATTAGAAATCCATTATCACCCAGGAAAAGCAAATGTAGTGGCAGATGCGCTCAGTCACAAGGCTTCCTGCCATTGTCTAACAATGAGGACTTCTGACATTACATTATGCCAGGAGATGGAGAAATTAAACCTGGGAATGATTCAACATGGGACTTCAAATCATTTGAAGCTGGAGTCAGTCATCTTACAAAGAGTAATTGACGCACAAAAAGATGATGAGGGTATGAAGCACATACGTGAGAAGATAAGGGCTGGAACAGCCAAATGTTTCAAAGAAGACGATCAAGGTGTGATATGGTTCAACAACCGCATAGTGGTGCCAAAGAATGAAGAGATCCGCCAACAAATTTTAGATGAAGCACATCTTAGTCGCTATTCTATTCATCCGGGAAGCACTAAGATGTATCATGATCTAAAGCAGCACTACTGGTGGACGAAGATGAAAATTGAAATTGCACGCTATGTGGCTAAGTGTGACACTTGAAGACGTGTCAAGGCCATACACATGAAGACTGCTGGTCCATTACAATATTTGCCGATCCCAACATGGAAATGGGAAGATATTAGTATGGACTTTATTGTGGGATTGCCCAGAACCGCAAAGGGGTATGACTCTATCTGGGTTATTGTTGATCGGCTCACGAAAATTGCTCAATTTCTGCCGGTCAAGACATATTACCCAGTACTTACCTATGCGGAATTGTACATTGCCCGTATTCTCAGTTTGCATGGTGTTCCGAAGACTATAGTGTCGGATCGTGGACCTCAATTCATATCCAAATTCTGGGAGGAACTTCATAAATCCCTGGGTACCAAATTGCTCCATAGTTCAGCCTACCATCCTCAAACCAGTGGACAGACTGAGAGAGTGAACCAAATACTTGAAGATATGCTACGGGCGTGTGTTCTGGAATTTCCACAAAAATGGGATGAATGTTTACCATTAGCGGAATTTTCATATAATAATAGCTATCAAGAAAGCATCAAGATGGCACCCTTTGAAGCTTTATATGGACGACGATGTCATACTCCGCTAAATTGGTCTGAACCTGGTGAAAGGTACTTCTTCAGGCCTGATCTGGTGAAAGAGACTGAAGAAAGAGTCCAAAGGATAATTCATAATTTGAAGAACGCTCAAGCTCGTCAAAAGAGTTATGCAGACAAACGGCGGATGCCCTTATACTTCCTTGTGGGAAACTATGTCTACCTAAAGGTTTCACCAATGAAGGGGGTATCACGATTCGGGGTTAAAGGAAAGCTTGCACCCCGGTATATTGGTCCATTCCCTATACTTGAGCAATGTGGACCAGTGGCATACCGACTCCAACTACCCAAAACATTGTCTGCTGTGCATAATGTGTTCCACGTGTCACAATTGAAGAAGTGTCTTCGGATTCCCGATCGAACCGTTGAAGTGACAGATGTTGTCCTTGAACTGGACTTGACATATTTCGAGCATCCCATTCGAGTCTTGGATCAAAAGGACAAGATTACCCGAAGAAAAACTCTCAGGTTTTATAAGATATAGTGGAACCAACATTCCGAAGATGAGGCTACATGGGAAACTCAAGACTTTTTAGATAAGAATTTCCCAGGCTTTTTAGCCTCTTGTGATTTGTAAAGCATGTGTAGCTGTTGTAACAAAGGAGTAAATTCCCAAACCACCCCTGCCCTGTACCAAGAATAAGGAAATAAGAATGTGACACATTTCCTTTTCCATTACTTACCCTAGGACTTTTAATCTCGGGACGAGATTCTTTTATGGGGGGAAGGATGTAACACCCCTGGTGTTACTGTAATTAAAACTTGAGCATGGCATCATAAGCATTGGCATTCCATATTTTTGACACACCTAGAATGCATTCACTGGGTAAAAATTTCAAACAAGTTGTATTGTTATAGCACTTTGCAAATAGAACCCTGGATAGGGAACTTAACCCTAAATAGGGATTAAAGGGGTAAGACATAACCCAAATTGAGAAAAATCAAAAACTTTAGGGGAATAGTCATAAAATGTTCCCAAGAATGAACTTGAATCACATTTATACCCCTGGGATACCAAAAACCCTAATTGGAACCCTGGAAAACCCTAAGTCCAAACCCTAGGGGCCTATGTGCAAAAACTATGCACATTTGGACTAAAGTGCCAAAACTACTATGTTAAAGCATATAAAGTCACATGGTTCACATTTAGGAAGATTTGCAAGTAAAACCCTAAGTTTTGGGTCTATTTGCAAAAATCACCTCTTAAGTAAGTCTGAATTTCAGAGTTTTGGCTCAACTTTTGAGCTTTGTAACTTTCAAATTATAGGGTTTTTGCCCTAGGTCACCACATCAAAATTGTAGCCCAATCATAGGAGAACAACTTTTCTTAAGAGTGTGAGCATAGTTGTTAAGAAAATATTGGAGATAGTTTAGCCTAAAGTTTGGCTGCCAGGCTGGTTCCACTCTGAAATTCAGATGTTCAGTGTAACAGAGTCAGCTTTGGTTGTGAATTCAAGCTTGGTTTATTAAGAATTGAACCATGGTTGCTATGACAAAGATGTAACCGGTTTGTAGCCCTACAATCTTGCTGCAGAGCTTGGTATGTGTTGCCATACAGGTTTGGGAGAAAATCATGTTCAAAAACGGTCTGTCAGACTGACTGAATACCATTTCCCATGGTACAGTGTCTGCACCGGATCAGATCGCCAGCGCCAGAAAAATCTCACCGCCGATGAGTCTCGCCGTGATTTGTGTCACCGGCGCCAGGATTCACACTCGGGTTGGATGGATAACGTCGCGGGGTAAGGATCCTCGCCGTCGGTGAGCTGGAGGTCACTCCGGTGACTCACCTCCGCACTCTGCTGCTTTGCGGCTGGAGCAGATTTTTTCGCCGGTGAACCACCGCCTCCCGGCCTTGCGCCGCGTGTCTCTATCCATCTACCGCATCACCGTGACTCACCCTTGCTCTCCGTTGATCACCGGAGCCATCGCCACGACTGAGGACACGAAACCACTGCACCAGTGCCCTTCCTTTCCTCCGACCACCGTGCATTGTCATCCGAATTTCCGGCCACCGCCGTTGAGCCCTATAAATTGAAGCCCCCACCAGCTCTGCAAGGTCATCATCCACCCCGCCAACAAGAATCGCTAGCAACCGTGCATCCGAGAGCTAGAATTTTGGTTTCGCCCCAAATCAGTTCTCCGCCACCGCGAAACTAACCTCACCGCGGCCATCCCCAATCCGGTCAGCTTATCCCTCTCTCTCCCTCGTTTGAGCACTCTCATAGCTCTGTGATGCTTACCGAGTCACCAATTCAAACTGAGAGACCACCAATCATCGGGAACGCGATCAAATGCTCATGGCCTTCGTGGTTCTCGTGGGCAGGATAGAATAGGCCACCATTTGCACAATTAAATTAGGGGAAACGTTTGTTAGGTAATGAATTTGGTTTAGGTCGAAGCTGAGCGCCAGCCGTTGCCATGTTCGGCCGGTCTACGCGCTCGTCGGAGCTCTGCCGCGCCGTGCACCGTCGGGGACCACGGGCGGTGAAGAAATAGAACTTGGGGGACTCCTGTGTAAATTGTCAGTGACTCCAGAAAACAGTGATTGAACCCACTTCGAGTTAGCCAATAAACCGAGGGTCTTTTCGCAAAGCAGTCAGCGCGGACGCGGGCGCGCGTGCGCTTCTGCTGTTCTTGGGCCACCTGGGCTAAAACCAGCCCAACACTATTCAATCTTTTTCCTTTTCTTTTTCATTAGAACTTTAGAAATCCATAGAAAATTGTAGAAAAATCCTAAAATTGTGAAACCAATTTTCCTAGACTTCTTATTTTCCATGGTATTTAATAAAAATAGTTTCATGATTTTTAAAATAAATAAGGAATTTTGAGGCATTTAAAGTAGTTTAAAACATTAGTTCTGGATTTTTAGAAGATAAATAGTAATCCCATAATTGCCCAAACTTTTTATATAAGCTCTACACATTATTTAGAAGCCTTGGGTAGAGTTTGGGTTGATTTGGACCTTGTTTGATACTTAGAACCCAAAACCCCCCTGCCCTTTGAACTCCTTTACTGACTCCGGAAACCCTAAGTTCTCGGAGTTCCATGAAGGAAAGTTGTATTCAAGACTTAGATAATAAATCCTTTATTATCTTTGCACTCTCATGAGCATTACATGGCATTCATTCTTATATATACCTATATGGTTATATTTAGAAAACGAAGAAGAGATCGAAGTGACCGAAGAGAAGACACCACCACCTTCGGAATCTTAGGCCGGAAATTGTTTCTACTTTGATATCTGCGGGTCCGAGCCTGACTCACCTATTAACGAAGGCAAGCCCCGGTGCATTTGCCACCTTCCTTGATGTTTTTAAAATCTTTCTCACTTGATTGCTGCATTAGGTGATAGGAGTTGAATGCTTAAACAATTCCTGCATTACCTTCCTTGAACTTGATTACCTTCCTTGAAACCCTGTTTTTACAAAAAGTTTTTTCTATGCTTAGTATTGCTTTTAGAAAAACAAAAGGATTTGTTTTACAAAAGATGATTGGCAAAGTGGGAGGGTGTTTTCAAAAATAAAACTTGATGGTGGATCCATCACGGCCGTGATGGGTTCAACATCGGAAAAATGTACATCTGCCAGGTACCAAACTTTGGGTTTGAAATGATTAAGCTGAGACCGGGCGGGTGACTTGCACGAGAAGAGAGTCTCGGTGTAGTGTCTCCGTCTAAGTCGATTAAGGACCGTGTCGATGTAGGCTTGATGACCGAGGACCCTTTAACTGGTCACATGCCTCGTCATGGGTAAGCCTTGCCTCGGGCAGACTAAGGCCAGAATAAGATAACACGAAATGGGCGTGGAGCGGTGGCGGGAGTAGCGTGTACCCTCCGTAGCAAGAGGCTAGACGGTGGTGTATCTGTGCTCTCGGTTTGCGTGAACCTGATCTGGTCTTAAGAACCCCGGTGGCGGGTTGACATATGCAAGGGTTAAGTGCTACATATGTCGTGTGATTGGAGATCCTCTGCTGAGTATAATCGATTCGGATCGCCGTACCTTCACGATTATGAAGACTTGGTCACTGCCCTATATGTAGCAATCCACTAAAGATGATGGGTTTGTTAAGAAGTTGGCTAGTGTAGGTCAAGTGATTGAACTAGGGTAGAAAGAACTCTAGTTGCAGGTAATTTTACTTAACTTGACAAATAAAACTGGATTTTTAAGGATCCACTTTAGTAAGCATTTCTGCAAAACAGAGTCTTTGATTATTGAGAAGCCTTACCTTGAGTCCCTTAACCAGCATACCCTTGAGATTCTTTTCTTTAGTCGGGTAAGACTTGCTGAGTAATTCCATACTCAGGGTTTATTCCCCTGTTGTTTTTAGGTGAGGAAGCGACAAATTTTTGTTGCTTTTGCTCTAAGGTGGTGCCAAAAGAAGAACACCACGAATGAAGTACGGGAGGAAATGATCCTCCATTAGAACCTTTGTTTAAAAACTTTATGGGAGGAGTTTTTACCTCCCTTGGTATTGTAATAATACCACTCAGCACTCGTTTTATAATTCTGGTCTGTAATAACCAACTTGATCTTACTTTCTAAATAAATATAAGTTTATGTAATCACTTCCACATTTCTGTATCTCTGATGTTCTGTAATGTCTGCAAGACGGGTGAAACGTTCCTGGAAAGGTAAGAAAGAAGATACCGAACTTGTCGAGTGATTCAGGAACATCTACAGGGTTGTATGATGTCTGTTGGACAAGGACAACTGTAGGTGGGCCTAATTACTTGGGAGGTTCCATCACACTTTTCGTCTATATCGATAACAGAATCCTGCAAAACGAGTAAGAGCGCACGTAAGCGGCAAGGCCGACTGAGCCGAGGGACTCCTACGCCTCCGGGATACGGATACCGCACTCGTCACCTTCCGCGAAAAGTAACTCTTGCTCGGATAAGCGATTCTGCTACTGACGAACAAGTCCGGATACTCGAAACGAGAGGAAAACAAACGCAGCTTTATAACACGACAATAAGGTGTTTAGGCCTCGGCGGCCGCGAAAAACACATGCATGCTCCAAATAGACTCCTCCGGCAGAATCAGACATCGCCCGGGGGAGGAGCGGCACCCTCGGCATCGTCTCCACCCTCGGCATCGTCTCCACCCTCGGCGAGATCTGGCCCGGCCCCAGACGGCGACGCGAGCGGAAGGATCTCCACCTCGAAGGAGGACGCCAGCACCGCGCTTGGGCCCACGACGGCCGCGTCAAGCCTCTGAACCTCGGCTAAGGCAGCCTCATCTTCGTCGGGTAGACAGTACCCCTCGCTGACCCGCATGGGGGGTGTGGGGCGCCGGGGGCGCGCGGGCTGGGCCGGGCCACTTCGCGGATCAAAACCCACGACACGCACGACTATCAAACAGACTCCAATCGCGAACCGAAAACCGAGACGGAACGAGACGAACACGCAATATCAGACAAAGAAATGTGCTTCGGCATGATGCAACACCCATGACACTTAGGTTTTTGTTCATACACAACACGGACACTTGTCACTATACTGGTTTGAAATTGGGAAGAAAGAGCGAAACAGGAATAGAAAAGAGAGTAACGCCCGAATTTGGTGACAGAAAAGAAGAAAAAATTCTACCCCCAAATTTAGGGCGTTACAAACCTATCCCCCTTAAAAGAATCTCGCCCTCGAGATTCATGGTTGGCTAGCAAAGAGCTCAGGGTATTTAGCCATCAGATCATCTTCGCGCTCCCAAGTTGCTTCTTCCTCAGAGTGATGACTCCATCTGACTTTGCACATTCTGATAGTCTTCCTTCGGGTGACTCTCTCTGTAGTCTCAAGGATTTGCGTTGGTTTCTCTGTGTAGGTCAAGTCCTCCTGGACTTCAAGGCCTTCCACTGGCAACTGCTCCTCTAGCACTCGCAGACACTTCTTCAACTTTGACACATGAAAAACATCATGCACAGCAGACAAATTTTCTAGCAAACTGAGCTGATAGGCCACTTCTCCACGCCTTGCGAGGATTTGATATGGACCGATGTAGCGGGGCGCTAGCTTGCCTTTGACTTTGAATCGTCTGACTCCTCTGATCGGTGACACTTTCAGATAGACAAAGTCTCCAACCTCAAAACTCAGCTCTCTTCTTCTTGTGTCTGCATAGCTTCGCTGCCTTGATTGCGCTATCTTCAGATTCTCTCGGACCATCTTGATGTTCTCTTCAGCCTCAAGCAAAATGTCTGGCCCAAACACTTGCTTTTCTCCAGGCTGATCCCATTGCAACAGAGTTCTACAACTCCTTCCATAGAGCGCCTGAAATGGTGACATCTTCAAGTTGGCCTAGTAACTGTTGTTATAGGAAAACTCTGCATAAGGCAATCGCTTGTCCCATCCGGACTGATCTTGCAACGCACAGGCTCTCAACATGTCTTCAAGGATTTGATTGGTCCTTTCGGTCTGACCATCTAGAATCAGTCGTCGGATCTCACTGATCTTCTCATCATTCTTCTGTGCTTCTTTGATTTCCCGCTCCAGGGTAGGTTCCAACTCAATTGTGACTCCTCGCGTGTTGTTCAGAAATCCGAGACTCAACCTGTCAAACTCTTTGGCCAACTCATAAGGCATCAGACGAGCGACCATCAGATTGACTTGACTCTTCCTGCTCAGAGCATCCGCCACTATGTTCGCTTTTCCTGGATGGTAATGAATCTCCAACTCATAGTCTTTGATCAACTCCAACCATCTTTGTTGCCTCATATTCAGTTCTGATTGAGTGAATATGTACTTCAGACTCTTGTGGTCTGTGTAAACATCACATTTCTGTCCATACAGATAGTGCCTCCATGTCTTCAATGCGTGAATCACTGCTGCCAACTCTAGGTCATGGATTGGGTAATTCTTCTCATGAACCTTCAGCTGTCGGGACGAGTAAGCCACAACTCTTCCCTCTTGCATCAACACACATCCCAAACCTGTGTAACAAGCATCGCAATACACCGAGAAGGGCTTGTGCACGTCAGGCAAGACTAAGACAAGCGTTGTAGTTAACTTCTCTTTCAGCGCTTCAAAAGCCTCTTGACATTTCTGGGTGCACTTGAACTCAACCTTGTTGCCTAGCAACGCTGTCATTGGTTTCGCAATCTTCGAAAACCCTTCAATGAATCGCCAATAATATCCGGCCATTTCAATGAAGCTCTTGATTCCTCGGGCATCTGTTGGCGCTTTCCAGTTCAGAATGTCTGCCACTTTCTTCGGATCCACGGCCAATCCTTCTTTGTTGATTATGTGACCCAAGAACAGAACTTCACTGATCCAGAACTCGCACTTGCTCAACTTTGCATATAGCTGGTGCTCTCACAATCTCTGTAATACTATCCTCAAATGGTCTGCATGCTCTTCTTCGCTTTGAGAATAAATCAGAGTGTCATCAATGAATACCACCACAAACTTATCAAGATAATCCATGAATACACTGTTCATCAAGTTCATGAAGAAGGCCGGTGCATTTGTTAGACCGAAAGACATCACAGTGAACTCATACAACCCATACTTGGTAATGAATGCCGTCTTCGGAATGTCTGAAGGTCGAATCCTGAGCTGATGATAACCTGACCTCAGATCTATCTTGGAGAACACACTGGCTCCTCTCAACTGGTCGAACAAGTCTTCTATTCTGGGCAAGGGGTACTTGTTCTTGATGGTGACCTCATTCAGAGCTCGATAATCGATACACATCTTTTTGGTGCCATCTTTCTTTTCCACAAATAGGACAAGGGCGGCCCAAGGCGAGGTGCTTGGCCGAATGTAACCTTTCTCTGACAGCTCATCAATCTGCTTCTTAAGTTCAACCAACTCTGGTCCAGATATTCTGTAAGCTCTCTTAAAGATGGGGGCGGTTCCAGGAAGAAGTTCTATAGCAAACTCAACCTTCCGCTCTGGTGGCATACTTGGTAAGTCCTTTGGAAACACGTCTGGAAACTCGGACACAACCTTGATACTCTCAATTGGGTCTGCTTCACTGCTATCAACAGCCATCTGATAACAACTTCCTTTCTTCGGCTCAGGCGGGACTAACTCGGTCACCACTTCCTCGCCTAGTGGGGACACCAATTTGATTGTCCTCTTATCACAACTGATAACTGCCTGATACTTATCTAGCCAATTCATCCCTAGGATGACATCTATTCCTTGAGTACCCATTACTATGAGGTTAGCGGGAAACGCTATCCCCCTTATTTCCACACTTACATTCAAACAAATGCTATCGACTCGAATTCTACCACCGGCTGAGTCAATTTGAATGGGGGTTGACATGGTAGTTATTGGAAGACTATGTGCTTCTACCCATGATGCAGTAATGAAAGAATACGTTGCTCCAGTATCAAATAACACTTCTGCAATGTGGGAGTTGACTGGAAACATACCTACTATCGTGTCGGGGGTCTCCTGAACTGCTTCGGCCTCCAAGTGGTTCAGTCTCCCATGATTATGGCGCGGTTGAGAGCGGTTGCCTGCTCCAGGCTGAGACACATTCTGCTTTGCTGGGGCATTGGGGCCTGACTGCTGCTGGGCTGCCTTCTTCGGACATTGCATCACCCAATGGCCTTGCTCTCCACAGTGGAAACATGCTCTGTTTCCAACCTGAGCTGGGGCTACTTGACTGTTCTGTTGAGTTGCGGGGGCAGGAAGACGAGGTGCCTGCTGATTCTGCCTGTGAAACTGACCTCCTCCTGACTGATTGCTCTGACGGTTCTGATACTGATGCTGAGGATACTGCCTTTGAAACTGCTGATGCTGAGGTGGATGCTGGTTCTGCCTGAACTGCTGAGATTGATTGCCTGAGAAACGAGGACGATTGCTGCTTCCAGGCTGGGGTCCACTGATCTTGCGCTTGCGATCCTCCATCTCCTTGCGCTTCCTCTCTGTCATGATTGCTCTGTCAATCAGGTGCTGGAATGTCGGGAAGGTATGATTCATCAGCTGATACTGTAGAGGGTCGACCAAGCCTCTCAGGAAACGGTACTATCTCTTGGCGTCGGTGTTGACATCTTCAGGAGCATAGCGAGACAACTGCAGAAACCTATCCCAGTACTCACTGACAGACGATGACCCTTGCTTGAGAGCCAGGAATTCCTCCTTCTTCAATGTCATCAGACCTGCAGGCACATGGTATTGACGAAAGCTACCTCTGAACTCTTCCCAGGTGATGGTGTCGAGGTTGTCATAGGTGGCGAGATAAGACTCCCACCAAGACTGGGCCGCTCCTCTCAACAGACGGGGACCATACAGAACTTTCTCCCTGTCATCGCACTGAGCGGTATGCAACTCTAGTTCCATAGTGCGCAGCCAGTCTTTAGCATCCATGGGGTCAGAAGAATGAGCAAACGTTGGGGGATGACCTCTCATGAATTCAGCACGCTTGTCTCTGGGCATCTGAGGCATCTGAGGTTGAGGTGGTGGCTGTTGCTGCTGCTGCTGAATGGCGGCCAGAGTCTGACCGATGGCTTGAACTGCCTGGGTCTGCATCAGGAACATCTGCTCGATGGACATCGGGGGCAGGGGGCGGCAGTTGCTGTTGCTGGGGTACCTCTTCCTGCTGAGCGGCTTGCTCCTGCTGAGCACGCCTTCCTCCTCTACGCCTGTTTTCTGACATCTGCAGAATGCAACCACACATCAGAACTGATCTTGCAAATCTTGCAGCATAAGAAAAGGGTATAGAATTCTTCAGCAACACTGAACAGATGAGCATCTTCACTGATCTCCAACACAGACCACACATCTTCTTAGATAAAGAGGAAAGTGAAACAAAAGGCTTCCCAACTAAATAGCTAGCTCCTTTAACATATAATAGGTAAACCAAAATGCAGGGGATACCCACACTCTGGTGACAGTCATTACAAAGATCCAAATCAAACATAGTTCATCATGACAAACATAAATGCACAGGATAAGCAAACTACCCTGTCTAACTAATACTGACTAAGAGCGAGACTAACGCTAAGACTATAGCTTCTATGTATATATTTCGTATTAATTACAAGATCCAACTCTAACGATTTATGGTTCTAGATTTATCTTGGTCTTGCAGTCGGGATTGCCATAAGGCTGGTGTCCACGCCGAGGTGAGCGGTACGGGTGCTGGGTCCCGACGGAAGCGGGGGAACCATCATCCAGGTGACGACGTTCCGCGCGCTCAGCCCTCAACTGGGCGATATCAGCACGAGCCCTACTCAGCTCGTCTAATGCATGGTAGCTCCGTGTTTAGCACGGTGGCTAGGTTGACTGTGCTACTCAACCTAGGATTGTCCTCACCAATAGGTGAGACAATCACACCTCCTGTGCTGCCAGATGGACGGCGGGGGTAATACTTCAGGTTGAAACCGTCAACTACCCCACCGAGCACTGAGCAGTAGTGTGAAAGCGCACGCCGTGCAGCATCTTGCATGGCCGCCTAAGCTGAGTCCCACTCAGAGATAGAATAGTGCTCCGAGCAGACCTCAGCACCCTGGAGACTATTCTCAAGATGGCGCACCAAGCAGGTCGCCTCCCAGCGGTCCGGGTAGACCCCGCGACTATGCTAGTAGACCACACAGCGATACTCGACAGACCAAGTACGCCAGTCAAGTGCCCGACGTAGCAGGGTGTCGAGCGCATCGTGGAAGTGACACCCGCGAGCAGCGTCGTGAGTGATGAGTCGAGCAACCCATCCTTCCGGCTCCTGGTCAGCAGAAAAGTCGGTGTCGTGGCTCGAGCTGTCGTTGCCACCTCCGTCGTCTGGGTCTCCTCCAGCAGCTACTTGACAGCACCTAGAGGGGGGGTGAATAGGTCATCCTGTGAAAACTTAGCACTTAATCCACAAAACTTGATTAGAGTTTGCACAGTTAGGCCAAGTGGCTAGAGAGGAAAACTTGCACAACACGATAACCACAAAGAGATCAACACAGAGATGACACAGAGGTTTATCCCGTGGTTCGGCCAAGTACAAAACTTGCCTACTCCACGTTGTGGCGTCCCAACGGACGAGAGTTGCACTCAACTCCTCTCAAGTGATCCAATGATCAACTTGAATACCACGGTGTTTTGCTTTTCTTTTCTTATCCCGTTCACGAGGAATCTCCACAACTTGGAGCCTCTCGCCCTTACACTTTGATGTTCACAAAGAGGCACAGAGTAAGGGAGAGATGAGCAACTCACACAAGACACAAAGATCACAGCAAATACGCACACACAAGACCCAGACTTAAGCTCAAAAGACTAGCACACTAGAACGGAGCTCAAATCACTAGAATGTCGAACAAGTGCGTAAGAATGGAGTGTGAGTGATCAAGAGTGCTCAAGGAATGCTTAGTGTTCTCCTCCATGCGCCTAGGGGTCCCTTTTATAGCCCCAAGGCAGCTAGGAGCCGTTGAGAGCAATCTGTGAAGGCAATTCTTGCCTTCTGTCGCCTGGCGCACCGGACAGTCCGATGCACCACCGGACATTGTCCGGTGCGGATTTCTTTCCTTCTTTGGCGAAGACGACCGTTGGTGCCTTGGAGCCGTTGGCGCACCGGACACTGTCCGGTGCACACCGGACAGTCCGGTGCCCCCTTCTAGCCGTTGGCTCGGCCATGCGTCGTGCCCGGATTAAGCGGCCGACCGTTGGCCCGGCGACCGTTGGCTCACTGGACACTGTCCGGTGCACACCGGACAGTCCGGTGAATTATAGCCGTACACCGTTAATTTCTTCCCGAGAGCAGCAAGTTCGCTTGAGCCAGCCTGCACCACCGGACAGTCCGGTGCACCCAGACCGAGCTGACTTTGGCTGAACAAGGCCATCTCTTCTCCAATTCGATTTCTTCTGTTTCCAGCACTTAGACACAATGCATTAGTCACTAAAACAATGTACTAAGTCTGAGAAACATACCTTTATACTTGATTTGTACTTTGTCCACCATTTGACACTTAGGTACTTGTGTTGGACACTAAATCACCAAAACACTTAGAAATGGCCCAAGGGCACATTTCCCTTTCAATCTCCCCCTTTTTGGTGATTAATGTCAACACAACATAAAGCAAGTAGAACAAGTACAAAATCAATTCAAATAAGAACTCAAATTTGTTTTGAATCAAATTTGGCATATATGGATCATTCTTTGCCACCACTTGGTTTGTTTTTGCAAATCAAACTCAATTTCCTATCTCTAAGTCAAACACACTTGTAGAGACATAAAGAGAGTTGTTCCAATAGAAATTGATCACAGTATCAAAAACTCCCCCTATTTCCCATAATCCACCATTCTCCCCACAAAGAGACTAACTTTTGATAATAAGAAGCAAACAAGAGTATTTTGACAAACAAAAACTCTAACTCTACTTTTTCAAAATTCTCACGTGGTAGCTGATCCATTTATTGCTTTGGCCTTATTTTCTCCCCCTTTGGCATCAAGCACCAAAACGGGATCAATTTTGGCCCTTTAACCTCATTGCCTCACCAAAATCTTCAACTAAGAGTAAAAAGGCAACAAGAGTACAAAGATGAACTTGGAAAAAGTTACTCTTTCATCGGAGTGCAGTGGAAGTCTTGCATGGTCCAAGTCCACCTTTTCCCTTTCAAACCTCCTTTGAGACTAAATTAAGAAAACTCAAGCACACAGTTAGTCTCAAAGGGTCAAGTTGTAGCACATCTCCCCCTAAATTCATGCATCACTTGCAAATGGACTTGTAAGGTCCGGGGAATGCCTGTACAACTTGAGCACCATAAGTAAACAATAAAATGCATAAGGAACATGATCAAAGGCATAAACACATGTATGCTATAACTCAATCCAAGTTCCGCGAATCTAAGACATTTAGCTCACTACGCAATTTGCAAAAGGTCTGCTCATCTAAAGGCTTGGTAAAGATATCGGCTAGCTGGTTCTCGGAGCTAACATGAAACACTTCGATATCTCCCTTTTGCTGGTGGTCTCTCAAAAAGTGATGCCGGATGTCTATGTGCTTTGTGCGGCTGTGTTCAACAGGATTATCCGCCATGCGGATAGCACTCTCATTATCACATAGGAGTGGGACTTTGCTCAGATTGTAGCCAAAGTCCCTGAGGGTTTGCCTCATCCAAAGTAGTTGCGCGCAACACTGTCCTGCGGCAACGTACTCGGCCTCAGCGGTGGATAGGGCAACGGAAGTTTGTTTCTTAGAACTCCAAGACACCAGGGACCTTCCTAAGAATTGGCACGTCCCTGATGTACTCTTCCTATCGACCTTGCATCCAGCATAGTCGGAGTCTGAATATCCAATCAAGTCAAAGGTAGATCCCTTTGGATACCAGATCCCAAAACAAGGCGTAGCGACTAAATATCTAAGAATTCGCTTCACGGCCACTAAGTGACACTCCCTTGGATCGGATTGAAACCTAGCACACATGCATACACTAAGCATAATATCCGGTCTACTTGCACATAAATAAAGTAAAGACCCTATCATAGACCGGTATGCCTTTTGATCAACGGACTTACCTCCTTTGTTGAGGTCGATGTGTCCGTCGGTTCCCATCGGAGTCTTTGCGGGCTTGGCGTCCTTCATCCCAAAACGCTTGATCAAGTCTTGCGTGTACTTCGTTTGGGAGATGAAGGTCCCATCCTTGAGTTGCCTTACTTGGAACCCAAGGAAATAGCTTAACTCGCCCATCATCGACATCTCAAACTTTTTAGTCATCACCCTGCTAAACTCTTCACAAGACTTTTGGTTAGTAGAACCAAATATTATGGCATCGACATAAATTTGGCACACAAAAAGATCACCATCACATGTCTTAGTAAAAAGAGTTGGATCAGCTTTCCCAACCTTGAAATCATTAGCAATTAAAAAGTCTCTAAGGCATTCATACCATGCTCTTGGAGCTTGCTTAAGTCCATAGAGCGCCTTAGAGAGCTTACACACATGGTCGGGGTACCGTTCATCCTCAAAGCCAGGGGGTTGCTCCACGTACACCTCCTCCTTGATTGGCCCATTGAGGAAAGCGCTCTTCACATCCATTTGGAACAACCTGAAAGAATGGTGAGCGGCATATGCTAGCAATATACGAATGGACTCTAGCCTAGCCACAGGAGCAAAAGTCTCCTCAAAGTCCAAACCTGTGACTTGGGCATAACCTTTTGCCACAAGTCGTGCCTTGTTCCTTGTCACCACCCCGTGCTCGTCTTGTTTGTTGCGGAACACCCACTTGGTTCCCACAACATTTTGCTTGGGACGAGGCACCAGTGTCCAAACTTCATTTCTTTTGAAGTTGTTGAGCTCCTCCTGCATGGCCAACACCCAGTCCGGATCTAGCAAGGCCTCTTCTACCCTGAAAGGCTCAATAGAAGAGACAAAGGAGTAATGCTCACAAAAATTAAATAATCGAGACCGAGTAGTTACTCCCTTGCTAATATCACCCAAAATTTGGTCGACGAGATGATCCCTTTGAATCATTGCTCGAACTTGGGTTGGAGGTGCCAGTTGCACTTCTTCCTCCATTACATGATCATCTTGTGCTCCTCCTTGATCACACGCCTCCTGTTCATCATCTTGAGTTGGGGGTTGCACCATTGTTGAGGAAGAAGGTTGATCTCGCTCATCTTGTTCCTGTGGCCGCACATCTCCAATCGCCATGGTGCGTATTGCGGCCATTGGAACTTCTTCTTCATCTACTTCATCAAAATCAACAACTTGCTCTCTTAGAGAGCCATTAGTCTCATCAAATACAACGTCACTAGAGACTTCAACTAAACCCGATGATTTGTTGAAGACTCTATACGCCTTTGTATTTGAGTCATAACCTAACAAAAACCTTCTACGGCTTTGGGAGCAAATTTGGAATCCCTACCCTTCTTCACTAGAATGTAGCATTTACTCCCAAACACCCGAAAATATGAAACATTGGGTTTGTTACCGGTTAGTAGCTCATACGACGTCTTCTTGAGGAGGCGATGAAGGTAGACCCTGTTGATGGCGTGGCAAGCCATGTTCACGGCTTCCGACCAGAAGCACTCGGGGGTCTTGAACTCTCCAAGCATCGTCCTCGCCATGTCTATAAGCGTCCTGTTCTTCCTCTCTACCACACCATTTTGTTGTGGTGTGTAGGGAGCGGAGAACTCGTGCTTGATCCCCTCCTCCTCAAGGAACTCCTCCACTTGAAGGTTCTTGAACTCGGACCCGTTGTCGCTCCTTATCTTCTTCACCTTGAGCTCAAACTCTTTTTGAGCTCTCCTGAGGAAGCGCTTGAGGGTCCCTTGGGTTTCAGATTTGTCCTGCAAAAAGAATACCCAAGTGAAGCGGGAAAAGTCATCAACAATAACTAGACCATACTTACTTCCTCCTATGCTTAGATAGGCGACGGGTCCGAAGAGGTCCATATGTAGCAGCTCCAGAGGTCTTGACGTGGTCATCACATTCTTGCTGTGATGCGCTCCTCCCACTTGTTTACCTGCTTGACAAGCTGCACAAGGTCTATCTTTTTCGAAAGTAACATTGGTTAGACCTATCACGTGTTCTCCCTTTAGAAGCTTGTGAAGGTTCTTCATCCCCACATGTGCTAAGCGGCGATGCCACAACCAACCCATGCTAGTCTTAGCAATTAAGCATGCATCTAGACTGGCCTCCTCTTTTGCAAAATCAACTAAATAAAGTTTGTCGTCTAATACACCCTTAAAAGCTAATGAACCATCACTTCTTCTAAAGACAGACACATCTACATTTGTGAATAGACAATTATATCCCATATTGCATAATTGACTAACAGAAAACAAATTATATCCAAGAGACTTAACTAAAAACACATTAGATATAGAGTGCTTGGATGAAATAGCAATTTTACCTAACCCTTTTACCTTGCCTTGATTCCCATCACCGAATATTATTGAATCTTGGGAATCCTTGTTTTTGACGTAGGAGGTGAACATCTTCTTCTCCCCCGTCATATGGTTTGTGCATCCGCTGTCGATAATCTAGCTTGAACCCCCGGATGCATAAACCTGCAAGGCAAATTTAGGCTTGGGACTTAGGTACCCAACTCTTGTTGGGTCCTACAAGGTTAGTCACAATTGTCGATAATCGTTGCCTTGAGAGCAATGGGTTGAGGCTCATGGATTGGACCGTTCAACGCGTCGTCGACATATCTCGCCTCCTTGATCATCATTCGCCCGCTTACAAATTTCCCAAGAACTTCTTCGGGCGACATCTTGGTGTACCTAGGATTTTCACGGATATTGTTCACCAAATGTGGATCAAGTACAGTAAAGGACCTTAACATTAGACGAACGACGTCGTGGTCCGTCCATTGTGTGCTTCCGTAGCTCCTTATCTTGTTGATGAGGGTCTTGAGCCGGTTGTATGTTTGAGTTGGCTCCTCTCCCCTAATCATTGTGAATCTTCCAAGCTCGCCCTCCACCAACTCCATTTTGGTGAGTAAGGTGACGTCGTTCCCCTCATGTGAGATCCTGAGGGTGTCCCAGATCTGCTTGGCATTGTCCAAGCCGCTCACCTTATGATATTCGTCCCTGCACAAGGAGGCTAACAACACAGTAGTAGCTTGTGCATTTCTATGAATCTGTTCATTGATAAACATAGGACTATCCGAGCTATCAAATTTCATCCCACTTTCCACAATCTCCCATATGCTCGGATGGAGAGAGAACAGGTGACTACACATTTTGTGACTCCAAAATCCGTAGTCCTCTCCATCAAAGTGAGGAGGTTTGCCAAGTGGAATGGAGAGCAAATGAGCATTTGTACTTTGCAGAATACGAGAGTAGTCAAAAGAAAAGTTCGAATTAACCGGTTTCCTTCTCTCGTAGTCGTTGTCGTCGTTGTCCTTTTGGGAAGAAGTGGACTCGTCGCTGTCGTCGTAGTAGATGATCTCCTTGATTGGCCTTGTCTTCTTCTTCTTCCCATCCTTCCGTTTGTGGCCCAAGCCCGAGTCGGTAGGCTTGTCATCCTTTGGCTCGTTGACGAAGGACTCCTTCTCCTTATCATTGATCACGATTCCCTTCCCCTTAGGATCCATATCTTCGGGCGGTTAGTCCCTTTCTTGAAGAGAACGGCTCCGATACCAATTGAGAGCACCTAGAGGGGGGTGAATAGGTGATCCTGTGAAAACTTAGCACTTAATCCACAAAACTTGATTAGAGTTTGCATAGTTAGGCCAAGTGGCTAGAGAGGAAAAATTGCACAACACGATAACCACAAAGAGATCAACACAGAGATGACACAGAGGTTTATCCCGTGGTTCGGCCAAGTACAAAACTTGCCTACTCCACGTTGTGGCGTCCCAACGGACGAGAGTTGCACTCAACTCCTCTCAAGTGATCCAATGATCAACTTGAATACCACGGTGTTTTGCTTTTCTTTTCTTATCCCGTTCGCGAGGAATCTCCACAACTTGGAGCCTCTCGCCCTTACACTTTGATGTTCACAAAGAGGCACGGAGTAAGGGAGAGATGAGCAACTCACACAAGACACAAAGATCACAGCAAATACACACACACAAGACCCAGACTTAAGCTCAAAAGACTAGCACACTAGAACGGAGCTCAAATCACTAGAATGTCGAACAAGTGCGTAAGAATGGAGTGTGAGTGATCAAGAGTGCTCAAGGAATGCTTGGTGTTCTCCTCCATGCGCCTACGGGTCCCTTTTATAGCCCTAAGGCAGCTAGGAGCCGTTGAGAGCAATCTGGGAAGGCAATTCTTGCCTTCTGTCGCCTAGCGCACCGGACAGTCCGGTGCACCACCGGACACTGTCCGGTGCAGATTTCTTTCCTTCTTTGGCGAAGACGACCGTTGGCGCCTTGGAGCCGTTGGCGCACCGGACACTGTCCGGTGCACACCGGACAGTCCGGTGCCCCCTTCTAGCCGTTGGCTCGGCCACGCGTCGCGCCCGGATTAAGCGGCCGACCGTTGGCCCGGCGACCGTTGGCTCACTGGACACTGTCCGGTGCACACCGGACAGTCCGGTGAATTATAGCCGTACGCCGTTAATTTCTTCCCGAGAGCAGCAAGTTCGCTTGAGCCAGCCTGGCGCACCGGACACTGTCCGGTGCACCACCGGACAGTCCGGTGCACCCAGACCGAGCTGACTTTGGCTGAACAAGGCCATCACTTCTCCAATTCGATTTCTTCTGTTTCCAGCACTTAGACACAATACATTAGTCACTAAAACAATGTACTAAGTCTGAGAAACATACCTTTATACTTGATTTGTACTTTGTCCACCATTTGACACTTAGGTACTTGTGTTGGACACTAAATCACCAAAACACTTAGAAATGGCCCAAGGGCACATTTCCCTTTCACTACTCCAGGGGCTGGAGCGCCCAGTCGTGGTGCAGGGGGCGCCTCCAGAGGAAGCACGGGGGAGCAGCTCCTCACAGACTCTATCTCCTGCTGGAGCGAGAAAGAAGAGCCCTGCTGCTCCTGTCATCGACACTCCTGCTCCTCATGCAGGCGGTGGTGCAGCCGCTCCAAGTGACTGGACTGACCGGCCACGGGACGGCGAAGTGGATGCTCCGCGAGACGAGAGGGTAAGAAGGGGATGACAGACTTTCGTGCAGTGTGTCTAAGACGAGCCATCTACAAAAGACACCGCAAGCAAAAGAGTGAGAACAGAACTAGTATGACCAGCAAGTAAACCATGAATAAATGAAGGATTAGAATAAAACACAATTTTCAGCAAGGTATAATATATAGTAGAACATAGTTTTGGTCGATATGACCAACTTTTGAAGGGATACCAAAGTCAAGGCAAGGACAGAGGTCTATAATCCTTAGAACGACCATTCTACTCTAGGTTAGCGGTCCTACAGTCAGCACGGCTTTGATACCACCTATGTCACACCCGGTTTTAGAAGGCAAACCGAATGCGAACCATGTACGTGCCAGGATCAGAAATTCACGTACACAGCAGTTACATAACATGGACATCATCACACAGTGCTCAAATAGTATTAAAAAGGGAAATAGTCGATTACATCATATGTCTGAGACATCCACATAGTCTTTACAATAAATCAAAGTGCGGAAAAGAAACGTAGATAAACGCGGCCTTCACAGGCAGTCGACTGGGGGTTGCCGCTAACCCACGCCTAGAACTCATCATAATCTTGGAACTCCTGATGGTCTCCTTCCACAGCTTCATCTTCTCCTGAGCAGTGGTTGCAATGCTGACAACCTGGGGATGGGGGGGTTTGGTGTGTAGAGCAAGGATGAGTACACATCAACATACTCAGCAAGTATCCTGTTTGGCTGTGGTGGACTAGCTTTATGTGGGGATAAGTCAAGCAGTTGCTTTTAGTTGGTCAGATTATTATTACTAGTAGAGAAAGCCAAGTTTTAGAATTAACCCACGTTTTTAACCCAAACGTACTCCTTTCCAAACGGAAAGAGTACCACTTACCATTACCAGAGTCAAAACTAAGAACCATCAATCTCATTGCCACCTGCAAATCCGAACATCTCTGATCAAGTATCACTAATCACTGGAGCTCCCTTGGCCGCTCATAACTGCGAGCACGGCTGATATATCAGTTTTTAAACACTCTGCAGAGGTTGTGCACTTTACCCACAAGCCATGATTCCCTTTCTACCTGGAGAGAGCTACTCCCCATTAACAACTGCCTAGGCGGTCCAGCAGGGCATCACTACGTAGCCTTTACAAAGATTCCCCGGGGCTGTAGCCGCCCGTTAGGTTTCCTAAATGCACCGCACTCCTCCCCAAGGGGGGCGAACCCAAGCTTGGCAGAGCGAGCCGCATACACCGAGCCCCATTGACGACACGACGGCTAAGCAAACTACACCCCGGCTCCTCTAATTATTCAGCTAAGGGCACCCCATTCCACCCTCATGGTTGCACTGTTTTCCCGGGCGGTCATCCAACGAACAGGTCCTTATGGAGAGGCACTCGAGAAACCACTCGAGCCCCCTTGAAGACCATAAGTATGACATCATAATAAAAGAGGGGAAAACAGCGTATCATTGATAATTCTCATCATGTTCATTGATTAGAGTTGAGCAATAGCATAAGATTAAGCAATAATAATCCAACCCAGATAGGTAACAAGGACATGGATAACAAAAGCTAGTCAATCCTTAGGTATGAATGTGTAATGCGGGAGGTAAATTAAAGTATGTATAGGACAGAGATAGGTCAAGGGACACTTGCCTCCACCAACCGACTGCTGCTCAGGGGCTTCTCCTGCGAGTTCTTCGGGCTCCTCAACCGGATCGTTCTCTATGCGAGCGCAAACATATATACATCCACATATTTAATACAAAAGAACAGTACACCATACAATAGGATGCAATAAATAAACAGACGTTCCACGCGGGCTCGCAATTACGGTTAAGAGAGAAAGAGGATAATACAGTCGAGAAACGATCACGTTACATTATTATAAATTAAACCACTCGCTCAATTGAAGGACATTAATGTAGACACTACGTTTAGCATAAAGTAAAGTCATGTTTCATGTCTAATCATTATAAGCAGACGAAGATAAATTAAAAGGATTGTCGTGTGGCGAGACGCGTGACATAATACTCTAAATCGAATTAAGAAATCAACGACTCGTCTTGCGACAGAGCACACGACGAGACAATTGCATTAATTATAAAGAGACGTTGAGCGTCGCGCGGCGAAACGCACGACGGCATACGTCAACAGAACTGAGTTTAAAGTGGAACGTCGCGTGGCTCGACGCGCGACGTCACACATTAAACAACCTAAAATTACAAAGGATCATCGCGCGACGAAGCGCACGACGCAACACATCAATAGAATTTGAAATTAGATAAATTCGTCGCGCGACGAAGCGCGTGACACAGCACGCTAACTAACGGAGTTTGAAATTAACTAAAAACCAAGAATAATCGCCGTGCGCGTGGGGTTGCGCACGCGGGAACGCGTTAGGGGTAAACGGGGGAAGCACGAGGCCGCGCCGAGGCCGCGCGAGCCACGCCGAGGGCTGGGACGCCGCGCGCAGGGGCCGAGGACGCCGCGCAGGGGGCCGAGCTGCCGCGTCGGGGCAGGGGACCGCGCCGGGGGCCGCGCCGCACCGGGGGCCACACCGCGCCGGGGGCCACGCCGCGCGAGCAGGGGAGGGGGCGGGGCCGCGCCGTCGCGGGCAGGGGGTCGCGCGCCACGCGAGCAGGGAGGGGGGCGGGGCCGTGCCGCCGCGGGCAGGGGAGAGGCGGGGGCCGCGCGCCGCGCGAGCAGGGAGGGGGCGGGGCCGCGCCGCCGCGGGCAGGGGAGGGGGCGGGGCCGCGTCGCCGCGGGCAGGGGAGGGGCGGGGGCCGCGCGCCGCGCGAGCAGGGAGGGGGCGGGGGATCCGACGCGCGAGTAGGGGGGCAGGGGCCACGCCGCCGCGCGAGCAGGGGAGGGCGGGGGCCGCGCGCCGCGCCGGTAGGGGAGGGCGGGGCCGCGCGCAGGGGAAGAAGAGAGGGCGCGCGCAGGGGGAGAAGAGGAGGGAGAGGGAGAGAGAGAGAAGAAGGGAGGGGAGGGGAGCTCACCTCGGGATCCAACTCCGGCGATCACCATCTCCAAAAGCTAGGGCACCACTGGGAGAGAGAGGTGGAAGAGGGAGAGGGAGGTTGCTGCGCAGGAAATCCAAATGAGAGAGGGAGAGGAGGAGGGGGCGCATGGGGGGGTGTGGGGCGCCGGGGGCGCACGGGCCGGGCTGGGCCGGGCTAGGTTGGGCCGGGCCACTTCGCGGATCAAAACCCACGACACGCACGACTATCAAACATACTCCAATTGCGAACCGAAAACCGAGACGGAACGAGACGCACACGCAATATCAGACAAAGAAATGTGCTTCGGCATGATGCAACACCCATGACACTTAGGTTTTTGTTCATACACGACACAGAAACTTGTCACTATACTGTTTTGAAATTGGGAAGAAAGAGCGAAACAGGAAGAGAAAAGAGAGTAACACCTGAATTTGGTGAGAGAAAAGAAGAAAAAATTCTACCCCCAAATTCAGGGCGTTACAGCGAGATCCATTCAACACTTCGCCCGAACCCACCGCAGAATTCAAACTTGAAGGCGAAACGCCCGTTCCTCGAACGACTCGCGCACGCGCAACGGCCGCCCCGCGAACCGCCCGTCCCATCGCATTAACTCCGCGGCAAGGCAAGCAACACCTTTGGCAGGCGAAGCAGGCGTCGTTTCACCTCCGCCATGATGACCGCGTCAAAAAAGGTGTGCCACACCGTTTAAATTCATATCCTTTTCCTCTTCCCCTATCTCTCTCTTACTACAGGGACCGGGAAAGGGGATATTTCGAAAGGGATCCTTCTCCGCGAAGGAAGCGGGCCCCGAGCCCTCCTACTGATCAGGGTTTCGAAGTCTGGCCCTTCGGAAGGGTTCGACAGCCGCCTAGAGCACTCAGGCTTCAAGCTCATTACTGATCAGGGGTTCGAAGGCTGGCCCCTCGGAAGGGTTCGACAGTCGCCCCAGAGCACTCGGGCTCCGCGCCCACTACTGATCAGGGGTTCTAAGGCTCGCCCCTCGGAAGGGTTCGACAGTCGCCCTAGAGCACGTAGAGCGAGGGATGACTCTGGGTACGTCCGTTATATGGCCGAGGCTCGGGCTACGCTCCCGAGGTACCCTAGGACATTTCTGAGACCAGCAGGAGCGATTTTGTAACAGAATCCCATCAGAGGGAGGCATCGAGCCCTCGGACCCTGTCGAATGGGTCCGGGTCCGGCAAATCACCTGCATGTACTTTTGGAGCGCGCCTCTGGGCCACTAGCCGACCCTTATCGAACGGGGCACGGGCGTCCACTCGGATCACCCGTTAGCAACTCACTGGAGACACCATGTTCGGCGCCCTCCGAGGGCAACATGGCGCTTTCCCCCCTTCCTCCTTGCGGAAAGGCGACGAAGGGGCGTATAATAAAAGTCGAGACATTCCTTGATCGTCCTCTCGCTCCGTGCAGAGGCTCGGGGGCTGCTCTCGCAAACCCGGCTACGACCAAACCGTTGACAGCGTCAACAAACCAACCTAAAAACTCGAAACCTGACCATGCACCCGGGCTACAATCGGATCACACGAGGGAACAACCAGACCGACCGAGGCACCACGAAAGGCATTAAGACCTCAGAGGAGTCAAACCACTCCTCCATGGCCTCGGGGGCTACACCCGGCGGGTGCGCTCGCGCGCACCCCCCGGAACAAAGTGTAACCGAGAAAGGCCGGTCCCCTCACAAAAAAGTGCGGCAAAGCCTCCAAGCGAGTACCAACACTCCCTTTGAGGCTCGGGGGCTACTGTTGGGTACTGTAATTAGGGGTACCCCCAACACTCCTAAACACGGCTGGTAACCACCATCAGCACAAGCTGCAGAGACTGATGGGCGCAATTCAGGTCAAGGCTTCGTCTACTCAAGGGACGCGATCTCGCCTCGCCCGAGCCCAGCCTCGGGCGGGAATAGTAGTCCCAGGCGAATTCACACCTCGCCCGAGGGCCTCCTCAAGCAACGGACGCACCTTCGACTCGCCCGAAGCCTAGCTCGGGCAGGCTTCATTGTGAAGCAACCTTGGCCAAATTGCCTCACCAACCGACCGTATCGCAGGCGCATTCAATGCGAGGATCGCCTGACGCCTTATCTTGACACACGTGCCTCAGTCGGCAAGGTCGAAGTGACCGCAGTCACTTCGCCCTTCCACTGACCGACCTGATAGGAAAACAGCGCCGCTCGCCCCACTCCGACTGCTGTGCCACCCGCCAGAGTGAGGCTGGCAACAGCCAAGTTCAGCCTCAGGCGCAACAGGAAGCTCCGCCTCGCCCGACCCCAAGGCTCGGCCTCAACCTCGGCCTCAGAAGGAGGACTCCGCCTCGCCCGACCCCAAGGCTCGACCTCAACCTCGGCCTCAGAAGGAGGACTCCGCCTCGCCCGACCCCAAGGCTCGGCCTCAGCCTCGGAGGGTGGTCTCCGCCTCGCCCGACCCCAGGGCTCGGCCTTAACCTTGACCTCGGGAGGAATCACGTCCTCGCCCGACCCCGGCCTCGGCCTCAGGAGGAGTCTCTACCTTGCCCAACCTTGGGCTCGGACCGACCACACCACGGGGGATACATCATTACCCTACCCCTAGCTAGCTTAGGCTACGGGGGAACAAGACCGGCGTCCCATCCAGGCTCGCCCCGGTAACAAGTAATGATGGCTCCCCGCGTGCGTCCATGACGACGGTGGTTCTCAGCCCCCTACGGAAGCAAGGAGACATCAGCAAGATCCCAGCAGCCTCGACAGCTGTGCTTCTACAGGGCTCAAGCGCTCCTCCGACGGCCACGATACCACGTACACAGGGCTCTAGCACCTCTCCGACAGCCACGTTGGCATGTACACAGGGCTCCGGCACCTCTCTGTCGGACACGTTAGCGCATAGCTACACCCCCATTGTACACCTGGACCCTCTCCTTGCTTCTATAAAAGGAAGGTCCAGGGCCTCATGCGGGAGGGTCGCGCGGGAGGACGGGCTGACGAACAGGCTCACTCTCTCTCCCTCGCGAACGCTTGTAACCCCTACTACGAGCGCATCCCCCTGGCGCAGGATAACGCGAGCCGTGTTTTCCCCCCTTGTGTTCCATCTCGCGCCAACCCATCTGGGCTGGGACACGCAGCGACACATTTACTCGTCGGTCCAGGGACCCCCCGGGGTCGAAACGCCGACAGGTCCATATGAAGTGTTGAATATCCACATTCAAAGGAACTTGCAGGATATAGAGGACAATGTAACTTTAGAAGAGAATGATGGTTTGATCAAACTTTTCACTATGGAATAATTCAACTATGCTTTGAAAGAGACAAGAAGCAACAATGCTCCTGATCTTGATGATTTCTTAGTCGAATTTTTAAGCCTTTTGGAATGAGTTGAGGGGGTGTTGTGATGGAGATGTTGGATAATTTACATAGAGATAAATCGAAGTTGCGGAGAATGAACTATGGCATTATCATTCTATCACCCAAAGTTAAAATTTTGTGTGCCGTTAAACAGTTTAGACCCATTTGCTTGTATGTAATGTTTAAGTGGTGACTAAGGTGCCAACTTTAAGGTTAAAAAAGTGGTGACTAGAGTTGTGAGCAAATTCCAAACAACTTCCATTCCTGGGCGAAACATTCTGGAGGGATCAGTCATTTTGCAGGAAGTGTTACATGAACTAAGAATAAGTAAGGGCAAAGGTATCATCTTCAAAATAAACTACGAGAAGGCCTATTGAAAGGATAAAGATGTCCAAGAGGATAAGTGAATTGGGATCCTCTTTTTTTGCTTAGATTAAAATCTACTAGCAAGCCCAACTTCCCCCCGTGAAAACTCTATTAGGCCTCATTCGGCAGCTTGGGAATTTTTCATGGTCTGGTTTTTTCCACACATGGATTGGGTGAATCCAAGCCTTTCACCCAATCCCTTGTGGGATTAAATCTCTAAACCCAAACAACCAATATTGTTCGTTTATTCCATATGAATTATATCCTAAAACCCAATCAACTATGTTTGTTCGTTTATTCCATGTGGATCAAATTCTAAACTTGAAAACCAACAAAAGCTAATAAAACCTAACAAAGTTTAAACATAGAAAATACAATTGTACAAAATTTAAACATAGAAAATACAATTGTATCTCTCACTAAATTTAAACATGCATGTCATGATTCTCAATACATATATTTAAAAAACGGACATAAAAACAAACATCAACATCCAATGATCAGATTTTTATCAAACAATTGCTTTCAAACTCTACCAAGCCTAATGATGTATCAACTGGCATGACATGACTTGAATTTCTCTCTCTTATCCTTGGACCCTGGAACACCATGAGACAAATGAATGAATATGCACAATAAACCAAAGCAAACTGCAATAGAAAAAATGTGAAGCAATAACACAACAATAGATGGACAAGTATATAATAGGCATTGCTGCTAATTTCCAAGTGTACATGCAGTAGTAGAAAACAGAAACAATCATTGTGGTTAATAAGTGCAAATGTTTTTTTCATGCTCAGCATTTGCTTGTCATGCAATTAAAAATCAACATTTGCTTGTCATGCAATCTTTTGCTTGCTATTGCACCATTTCCATGACAACGATCTAGTAATGAATTTTGAATGTTTTTTGGAGTCTCTAGAGACTAGGTTATACCAGTAGATAATATAATATTAACAAAATTGACATATGAAGTCAATGTAAATATTTTTTTCCAAACTTTACATTTTACTTGATAAATTCAATAGTATGTTGGTTTCAGTAATCTCATTACACTATTATAGTATAGAGAATACATTATAGAGAATGCATCCATCCCCAGATTCCTCAGCTGGCTATAGTTGGTTACTCTGTGAGCCTTATAAACATATATGCCTCAAAGTGGATGAGCAATTGGGTAGTTCATTTTCTGGCTGGTTGCTTCCAATTGCCAAGCATAAGATGTATGGAGGAGAGTGTAGCAGAATGGACATAGTACAAGATTACAGTGGTATACAAGAAATTGTCATCCTATTATCCTAAAAAATATTAGTTTATTAGACTACTGAGGGTACCCAAATGAGACAGGAAAAGGGCTCCATCTAGATGAAAAATCTGAGCAGAGAAATATAAGTATCGTCCTTCATTTAGATGAAAAATATGAGCAGAGAAATATAAGTGCATAAATATCATTTTATATACATTGAAGTGGTCAATTCAGTAGCTACGACACACATCAGGTACGAAGAAACTTACTCTACAACTGCAACACCACCAATATCGGATCACCGGCCCACAACCTATATGCAGTATACTATTCATACCAATAGCAAGCACCAAAAAAAGAATTTGCTGTCTACCGGAAGCAGCAGACAGCGTGTTGAAGCCGAGCAACAATGCTAATGCGATAAGGACAGGGGTGAGTAGTACCTAGGGGCCTCGGAGCCCTGCTGCTTCTTGCCGCCGCCGTGCTGGCACTTGTCCTTGATCCATTGGAACCCCTGCGACATTCCCTCTTTCACCTTCCTCATGCCGGTGGTCGCAGCCGCCTTGGTCTTCTACCCCACGTCGCCGCCTGCCGACAGAAATCAGAAAGGGAACATATCGATTCGAAAAGGAAACTATGAGGTGCTCATGGCCTCACGCCAACTGTGGCCCCGGGCCGCCCCACTGCCTGCACCCATGGCCCCTCCCCCATCCCCGTCGGTGGATCCGGAGCCACCACCAGTACCATGAACATCAGGATCAAGAAAGAAATGACTCTAGTTCAAGAACCCTAGCTAAAGTGAGAGGGACCAACCGGAGAGAAGCTTGCCGGTGCAGTAGAGTTTGCTAGCGGCGGGGAAGATGTTGTCGTCGCCGCTGACGCTCAGCAGCTCCTCGTCTCTCGCTTGCGCCACCGCCGCTCAGCAGCATCTCATCTCTCGCTTGCGCCGCCGCTGCTCTTCTTCGTGTCGCCCGCTTCGGATTTGTTTCCAGGCCCTTCGAGTCGTGGCTCCAATCCAGTACCTTCTCTAGCCAAAAAAATTTCCAAACCTATGGGCTAAAATTCTAGTGGGCTTAAACGAACATAAAAAAAATTAGAAACCGAGATTTCTACTGGGGTCGGATTTCAACCTGGATTGCCCCCCAATCCAGACCGAACCCGGCCTGGTTGGGCACAACCGAACGGAGCCTTAGTGGTTTTGATAATTGAGACAACGAGTGGATTAAGCTCTACCCTGTGAAAGAATCGATGACGACGCACCAATCACCTCGGAGAGGTACATCTTGACGGCTCTTGTCCTCCTCCTTAGGCACTACCGAGTAGGACGCTCTGGAACAAGAACATGAGAAGAACGAATCTTGTCCTCCTTGGCGTTGCCTAGTCCGACACCCTGCCTAGTCCGACACCCTAGAACAGGAACACAATCGAAGGGAGGTGGTGCCCAATGAGGACATGTTCATTTCGAGAGCGATTGAAGGATATTAAATCCCTTACTAGTCAAAATTGAATAGAAAGAAATTTAATTCCCCTCTATACCCTCATATCAATATGCAACATATATACACAAAACCTTATGACAATGCCTTATTTCAAGACACGAGAATAAAGCTTACCTTGTAGGACTGTTTTTGTCATATCAATCTAATTTCGTTTTTTTTACAGCTAGATCTTCTCTATCAAATTCTAGGCAGAAGGCGAAGTGATGTCAGCAAAATGGAGGGCTATTTTGAAAAATTAAATCTCCTTCAGAAATTTTAAGAATTGAGATGAAAAGCTAATTTTCCACTCAATTCTAAGAACGGGTGAAGATTTAAGTTTACAAACTAGGCCTAAATGACCGTTAATGCGGCCAGCGCTAGCGGCGGCGCGTTCAACGGGTTGGGTTTGACAGCTGGAATCGGGTACCCAGCTTTCGCGAATCAGAAGCCAAGTAAGCGGCGGCGGCGACGTCGTGGGTGCACGCGAGCCGGCCGTTTGACAGCCTGGACGTGGAGGCAACGACCATCGGTTCGCCTCTTTTTTTTTCACATGCCGACGACGCCAACTAGTTTGACACTGGCACGCACGCGGTCGTCGGTGGCCAAACACGAATTGCCTTCGCCTTTTTCGTGCCGCCGTCTGGCGCATGCGTAGTTCTCACGGGTCAGCGACTTTTTTCCCCTCTCTTCCGCCGCCGTTTTGTGGTGTAAAGAGGAAAGATATTAATACATGCGTATGGTGTAAATAAATCAACATAATTTGTTGGGACGCAACAATATCATACAGTCATCCGTTATCAATCAAATATGTGATGAAAATCACAAGGCGTGCTGAATTCGTTCGCAGCCATGCAAGCAAACACGACAAATGCATGATGTTCCATTTATATGGGAGAATTAGAATTTTAGAAACAAAAAAAAATGTACCGACGACGGCTACGAATCAAGGCGCGCCGCCGGCAGCTAATGAATGGTAAAACATACTATGGACGATCGGGAATCGGGAATCCATCCATCCATCCATCCATGACGGAATCTAGCTTAATCGTCCTTGGGAGGGTCGGCGAAGAAGGAGTTGATGGAGGCCATGATCTCGGGCTTCTTCCCGCGGACGAACTTCCTGAGGCCGTGCATAGCGTACCTCTCGCCCTCGTCGTGGTTGTCCAGGACGCCGGCCGCCCTCTTCTCCTTGGTCACCCGCACCTCGGGGTTGCCCGTGATGTTGCGCACAAGCTGGTACGAGCAGATGCCCAAGGCCACGGCCATCGGCACGAACAGCGGGTACACCTGATCCATGGACGCGCGCGACACCGGGATCGGCAAATCCCGTCAGATCCATCCATCCATCCCCGATGACCCAATTCTCCGATCGATAGAAACCGAATGAACGATCAGATGGGAAACAGCAACGGCGTACGTACCTCGGGACGGATCCACCGCTTGGACCATGAGGCGTATGCGGAGGAAGCCATCTTCTTCTTCTTCTCCTCCTCTTCCTCAACCGCCGCCTGGGTATACGCGTTTCTCTCGCGCGCTTCAGATGAGAGTCAGAGTAGAAGACGGGGGGCGGCTGTGTGTTTATATATAGGCTGAGGCGGCGCCGTGCTGGTGCTGCTTCGTGGAACTCTGTCTCGATAGGTTAGGTACAAGTCGGAGGGGAGTCGTCTGGGCTGGGCAGGCAGACGCGGGGCGGGGCGGAGCGGAGGCGTAAACACGCTGGACTTCGTGGGCCCAGCGGCTCACATGCATGCCCAACTGGCCCAGCCAAGCCCAGCCGCAGAAGCGGTCGCGTCGGTGGCACGCGGCTGCTTGCTGGTCGCCCCAGCAACAGCGAGGAGGAACCGGCAACGACCTCTCCGAAACAGCCGCGCCGGTTTCCTCTCGTCTTACCTTTTATTTATAATATAATAATTAACAACATCTATATTTATCCTTTTTCACACTTTTCCTAAAGGATTTATGCTTCATTTCAGGCTTCTCTTCGAGCGATACCGTCACAACACGAAAATAGAGAATTTCCATATACAAAAATAGTTCTACAATTTTTTTAGAACAGTGCACGGAAATTTATCAATTTTTATTAGCCACGACTTAGTCAACATAAATAACTTATTTTCTACCAGCAGGGCAAAAACTGACTGAAATTAGTATTTTTTTGTCGTCGGTGTGTGGTTCGAGGCACCAAAAATTAAGAATTTTTATGGGGCTTCTCTCCCTATCCAACAAAAAAATAGTTTTTTTACCCAACAGTACGTCCCTCACACATGCTTTTATGCCTCTTGCCACTCTCTCTTTGCACCTCCTCCTCCACCACCACCACCACCTGTCCTGCCCGCGTTTTACCACCTCCACTCACCCACACTTGCCTCAATTCCACTGTATGTGCTAACCTGGTATGCGCCCACCTCGACCACTTGTCCTAGGTCATCTAATATTATACAAACAAAATAAAATCATAATCGAATAATGGTATGTCCTATGGATGATCAGATGTCGTGGATGTGTAGAGCTCGATGAGACGATTACGATCGAATATTAACTTGTCCTGATTGGATTCTCAATAAGCTGTTTTTGGTGTTGGGAAATCAAAGTTATTGGATGTTAGACTTGAGCGAGTATTAACTTGTCCAGATTGGATGTTGGTTTCTCGATAAGTTGTTTATGTTGTTGGGAAATTGAAGTTGTTGGATGTTAGACTTGAGTTTTTTTCATCTTTCCTCCTAGCAGTTATCGTTTTCTTCCCCTACTTATGCCTCTTCCCACGCGCGCGTCTCTCTTCCACCGTGTGTCCGTCTATGTTCCTCACACACTTCTTTCTTTCTAGTCATGCCCTCTCTCCCTCCTACGCCACTCTTCTTCTCTATTTTCTAGCCACACCTAGAGATGGTAATGGATTATAATCCAAATATTTCTTCACGACTTGTTTGAACACTTAATAAATTTTAGTACAAAAATAAATAGGAATAAAGTCTGATCCTAATATAATATGATCCTTCGCACCTCTTCCTCTAATAGCCAACGCCCCTCATCCATTGTCCATAGGCGCCGCTCCTTTTCCACTGCCTATGTAGTCTCCACCACAAGACTGTGCCCCTTCCCTAGGTTGTTTCCCCTGCTATGGAAACACAATCTTCAAAGGATAGAAGAGTTGGAGACGGAGAAGGGGACAAGGGGGGCCATTCAACAATCGTCGTTTGTTCTTTCTAGGATAGCAGGTTTAATTAAAAATTCGGTATGGATCAATTAGGTTTTTAGTAATTCCATGATTATAAAAGTTGTAGGTATCATTGTTATATTTTAAATACTGCTTGTTTTGCCCAAATTCGATCAGTGGTTTAGGAGTAATCACAAAAAAGGTAACACTATCTTGAAAAATGAAAACGAATTCAAGTATGAAATTTATCCTAATTTTGGATATCATAGATACAAAATTTTTTCTAGTGATCAACATAGACTTTGTAGGATTTTTTGTAGATTCCTAGAATATACATGTTTGCCTCATTTGGATAAGAGTGTTACAAGTTAAATATGCAAGTAGGGTTGGACAAAATACTCGTGTCTCGTCAGCTCGTGTTTAGCTTGGCTCGTTTCGTTTCAATTTTGTCACAAATTGAGCTAGCATCAAGATTATCAGACATTACCAAGTCAAAATTAGCATCAGTAATTACTTATTTTGAACGTCCCTCTCAAACAAGGACGGATTTGATGAACCTCCAACACAGTCTCTAAGCACATCCATGTCGTTCACATGAGGCACTTTTGCTCGGTGCATGGCATCTATCATTTCACAGACACCAGTTTCTCTCAGTTTGTGTGCCCTCATCTCACTACCGGAATCTAGGCCTTTGCCGAATGCCAAGCGCTTTGCCGAGTGCTTTTTATCGGGCACTCGGCAAAGAAGACTTTGCCGAGAGCCGCACTCGGCAAAGTCCTGCGCTCGGTAAAGAGCTTGTTTACCGAGTGTGGGACACTCGGCACAGAGAAACACTCGGCAAAGACTGCTTTGCCGAGCGGCAAACACTCGGCAAAGATGGCGCTCGGCAAAGGGTCGTCAGCGGCTGTCTACAGCTGACGGCCGTCAGCCTTTGCCGAGGCCTGAAAGCCGGCACTCGGCAAAGCAGATTCTTTGCCGAGTGTCAAATATCTGGCACTCAGCAAAGAGGGTCTTTACCGAGTGTCTTCTGTGGACACTCGACAAAGCATATTTTTATTTTTTTTATTTTGGCCACCAAACTTTTTGTGGTATATTCCTACACTATGTAGACCTACATGTACCATTTTAGGACAATTATAACAGTGTTTTCAATAGGTAGTAGATTTAGTTCGTTTATTTGAATTTCTTCGGAAAATTCAGATTTGAACTGCAGGTCACTCGAAACTTGAAAAATCATGCATGCAAAAATGATATCCATGCTACTGAGCACAAGTTACGACCGATTTCAGGAGCGGACCAGAAACTTCGAGCAACATGCTCACTAAACATGGATGTGAACATGCCATCCACGTGTTTAAAAATTGTATAAAACACAAACAAAGTCAGAAAATCATGAAACTTGTCCACGTGTCATGATATTATATATAGAGTCTGTGATAAAAATTTGAGAAAGTTTTGAGAAAGCTGTGACACACTATGTGTAGAAACCTAAGTGATCCTCACATGAAATCATAGAGATCCACACATGATCTCTTAGGTTTCTACACATAGTGTGTCACAACTTTCTCGAAACTTTCTCAAATTTTTATCACAACCTCTATATATGATATCATGACACGTGGACAAGTTTTATGATTTTCTGACTTTGTTTGTGTTTTATACAATTTTTAAACACGTGGATGGCAAGTTTACGGCCATGTTTAGTGAGCATGTTGCTCGAAGTTTTCTATCCGCTCTAGAAATCGGTCGTAACTTGTGCTAAGTAGCATGGATATCATTTTTGCATGCACGGTTTTTCAAGTTTCGAGTGACCTACAGTTCAAATCTAAATTTTCTAAAGAAATTCAAATAAACGAACTAAATCTACTACCTATTGAAAACTCTGTTATAATTGTCCCAAATGGTACATGTAGGTCTATATAGTGTAGGAACATACCACAAAAAGTTTGGTTGAAAAAAAATAAAAATAAAAATGTACTTTGCCGAGTGTCCAGAGATGACACTCGGCAAAGAAGCCTTTGCCGAGGGTCAAATGGTTGACACTCGGCAAAGTGTAGTGAAATAATCTTTGTCGAGTGTTGCCTAGGGGACACTAGACAAAGAGGACTTTGCCGAGTGCCGGGTCGAGGACACTCGGCAAAGTATATTTTAAAATTAAAAAAAATCTTTGCCGAGTGCCAGATCACGGGCACTCGGCAAAGACCGTTTACTTACCGACGGTTAGCCCTTTATTCCTCACTCTCTCACTCTCACTCACACTCTCACGCGCCACCGCCCCGTCGCTGTCCGCGCCCCTCGCCGTCCGGTCGCGCCGCCGCCGCGCGGCGCCCTCGACGCGCCCCGCCCAACCACCCTCACCGCGTCGCCGCCCCTCACCGCACCGGCGCCCCCCACCGCGCCCACACCCCTCGCCCCTCGCCCCTCGCCGCGCCCCTCGACGCGCCCCTCGCCACGCCCGCGCCCCCCGCCGCGCCCGCCCGCCGTCGCGCCCTCCACGCCGCCGCGCCTCGACCGTCGTGACTCGTCGTCTCGCCCGCGACCCGCCGTCTCGACCGCGACCAAACCTTGAAGGTGATTTATATGAAACGATTAGGTTTAATATTTAGTCATATTTATATACGTGTTTTGGTTAGGTTAATATGTAGTCTTGTTGTGTTATCTCTGATAGATTAAATATATATAGATGTGATTGTCGGCCATCGTGCCGTTGAAATATGTGTGGTTGTCAGCCATCGTGCTGATACTTTTATTTGCAGGTTTTATAAACCTCCCCATACAAAGGAGGTGCTGCTGGAATTTTCTATTGCTAGGCTTATGTTAGAGGATGGAGGACCGTGAGTGGATGTACACGGGCCGTAGAGGAAGGAACGATGTGACCCATGAATGGATTAGAAAAACCGATGATTTCGTGGAACGGGCATATGGCGAAGCTGCTAAAGGAGCGAGTCTAGTCCCATTCCCGTGCAACAAATGTGCCAACCGGAAAAGAAAACCAAAGAAGGCCATGGTAGAACATATTTGGAAGAATGGATTTACGTCGGGCTATACTCGGTGGATCTTTCATGGTGAAGCGCATCGTACGAGAGAGGAGGTGCTGAGACAACACGTCAAGGATTATGATGTCGATGCGGGGGTAGCGGATATGTTAAACGACTATCAGGAGGCACAATACACGGGAGGATGTATGGATGACGAGCCAGAGCCGACTGCAAAGGCGTTCTATGACATGTTTGGCGCGGCATAGAAGCCCCTTCACGGCAAGACAAAGGTTTTTCAACTGGATGCCATTGGGCATGTAATGGCGTTCAAGTCGTAGTACAACATGAGTAGAGACGCATTCGATGGCTTGTTGACGGTTATTGGGAGCCTGCTTCCGGATGATCACGTTCTGCCAAAGAGCATGTACGAGGTACAGAAACTCCTTCGTGCACTCAAGATGACGTATGAGCAAATTCATGCTTGTCCGAAGGGTTGCGTGCTATTTAGGAAAGAATACACGGAGGCAAAGTACTACCCCAAGTGTAAATCGTCTAGGTTCATGGAGGTAGACTCTGGTGATGGACAGAAGAGGCAGCTCGACATCCCCTTGACAATCCTACGACACCTTCCGTTCATACCGAGGATCCAGCATCTGTACATGACAGAGGAATCCGCGAAATAGATGACATGGCACAAAAATGGAAAATGATACAATCCTAACAAGATGGTGCACGCATCAGATGGTGAAGCATGGAAACACTTTGATGCCATTCACCGTGAGAAAGCGAAGAGGCTCGTAATGTACGTGTTGCGTTGGCCAGAGATGGGTTCAATCCCTATGGAATGAGCGCTGCCCCGTACACATGTTGGCCCGTGTTTGTTATCCCAATCAATCTCCCCCTGGTGTGTGCTTTCAAAGGCAGAATATATTCGTGTCGTTGATAATTCTCGGACACCCGGGGAATAAAATGGGTGTGTACATGGAGCCTTTGATCGATGAATTGGTACGTGCCTGGGAGGAAGGGGTATGGACGTATGACCAAGCTACGAAGACAAACTTCAGAATGCATGTTTGGTACCAGTACTCCATGCATGACTTACCGACGTATGGGCTATTCTGCGCCTGGTGTGTTCACGGTAAGTTCCCATGCCCAGTTTGCAAGGAAGCTCTCACGTTCATTTGGTTGAAAAAGGGTGGCAAATATTCGTCCTTCGATAAACATCGACAATTTCTCACTCCTGACCATCCATTCCGCCTAGACATCAAGAACTTTACGAAAGGTGTCGTAGTGACAGACCACCCACCTGCAACGATGACTGGTGCCGAAATTCGTCAACAGATAGATGGGCTCGTGACCAATACAGAAGGTGGTTTTGTGGGATATGGTGAGCAGCATATGTGGACACATAAGTCTGGCTTGACTCGGCTCCCCTATTATGACGATCTGCTCCTTCCACACAACATTGACGTGATGCACACTGAAAAGAATGTTGCCGAGGCACTATGGACAACAATTATGGACATTCCTGATAAGTCAAAGGATAACGTAAAGGCAAGAGTGGATCTGGCAACGTTATGTGATAGACTAAACCTAGAGATGAAGCAGCCAAGTGGCGGAAAGACGTGGAGAAGGCCTAAGGCCGATTTCGTCCTAAGCAGGGCCCATAGGAAGGAAGTACTTTAGTGGATCAAGATGTTGATGTTTCCTGATGGGTATGTAGCTAACCTGAGTAAGGGGGTGAACTTATTTACTATGCGTGTCTTAGGGATGAAGAGTCATGACTTCCACATATGGATTGAACGGATTCTTCCTGCGATGGTTCGAGGCTATGTCCCTGAGCATGTCTAGCTAGCGCTTTCAGAGTTGAGCTATTTCTTTCGTCAGCTTTATGCAAAAGAGTTATCTCGGACCGTGGTTGCAGACTTGGAAAGATTGGCACCCATGCTACTGTGTAAGCTTGAGAAGATATTTCCACCCGGCTTCTTCAATCCAATGCAGCATTTGATTCTTCATCTCCCCTATGAGGCACGAATGGGAGGGGGGCCCGTGCAGGGACGTTGGTGCTATCTAATCGAGAGATGTCTAAAGACTATTCGAAAGAAATGTAGAAATAAATGCAAAATCGAGGCTTCCATTGCAGAGGCATACATTCTAGAGGAGGTCTCAAACTTCACAACAACTTATTATGGTGACAAACTGCCGAGCGTGCATAATCCACCCCCTCGTTACAATGATGGCGACAATGAATCAAACCTTAGCATATTTCGAGGCCAACTCAGAAGCGCAAGTGGCTCGACCACCAAGACCCTGGCACATGAAGAGTGGAGACATATCATGCTACATGTATTGACCAACCTTAAAGTGGTGATGCCATACATGGAACAATTTCTTCATGAATTCTGGCGTCGATCAAGGGACCCCACTCCACAGGAATATGACACTCTTCTTAGAAAGGGTGCGAGAAATGGGTTGCCCGATTTCATTTCCTGGTTCAAACGTAAGGTACATGCTTAGTTTGTAAAAGAGATACGTCTTTGAACTCAATTTAGCGTCTTTTAACTTGTGAATACTTGTAGGGCCAAAGAGATCCGTCTATGAGTGCCGAGTTGAGACAAGTAGCCAACGACTTTGCTTATAGGGTCAAGAAATATTCTGGGTATGACGTCAATGGAAACCGTTTTCGCACAACAAACTACGACAAAAGTCGGCCCAATCGGAAAACAACGTGTTCTGGAGTCTTTACGCCCGGCCTTGACGATGTCGATTATTTTGGATGAATTGAAGAAATATATGAGCTCAATTTTTATGGTTCCAAACCTCTTACTCCAGTGATATTCAAATGTCATTGGTTTGACCCTCAAGTGACGAGACGGACATATTCTAATCTTGGGATAGTCGAAATTCGACAAGATTCCACCTTACCAGGAGACAATGTCTATATCGTGGCCCAACAGTCCACACAAGTGTATTATCTCCCATATGCGTGCCAAACGAAAGAATATCTTAAGGGTTGGGATGTTGTGTATAAGGTATCGCCACATGGGAGGTTACCTGTTCCTAACGATGAAGATTACAACTTAGACCCGGACACATATGATGGAGAGTTCTTCCAAGAAGATGGGCTAGAAGGGCGATTTGAGATAGACTTAACCGAAGCTATCGGAATGGACGTAGATATTGAAATGGTTGTTGATGAGGAGGATGATGAGGTGCAAAATGATAATGACTTAGTAATCCTTGAAGGCAATGACATTAATGACGAACTTGTGTCTTCCGATGGTGTTGAGATTGAAATGGTTGATAGTGATGATGAGAGTTATGATCTGGCTAACCCCGACACATATGAAGTATGAAGATTATTTTTAATCGATGTAATGCTATATGACTTTTTATTTCGCACCTGTTTTTAAATACATCTTTTTATATGTGCTTATTTGTTTACTCTTAATTGCAGGTTTTTGGACAAATATGGTGGGCGGTAATTGGCTGAGGAGGAGGAGGGGGAGGAGCAGGACGGCGGATGAGGCAGAGCAGGACGAGGCACAGCAGGCGGCGCAGCAGGACGACCTTGTCGAGCAGCAGGCGGCGCAGCAGGACGACGGCGATGACCAGCAGTAGGACGACAACGAAGCTCAGCAGACCGCCTCAGGTTCGAGGAGCATCTACCTGCGAGGTCCCGCGAGTCTCCCTCAGCATCCCATACTTCGGGACAGGCGGCCGCTGATTCGGCCGGATGGGGAGAGGCATGTAACTTTATGTTCTTCATTCTTGTTCATATTATGTGTTCAAAATCATAATATAAACTAATACTTTTTATTTATCACTTGGACAGGTCTTGGATGGTTGTGGATTTTGCTGGGGGTCATCGTCGCCTCCCCAATGGCATCCTCGTCCTGCTGTGCAGGGAACACTTCCCTGGACTGGTTGAGTATGTTGGAGTGACGGGCCCAGCCTACATCTTCGACCACTATGCCGTCGCCCCCGATGCAGTAGACCGGGACGACCAGGAATTCAATAACAAGGCGGAGCGGGTGAAGCAAGAGATGTGGGTAAGTCTTAGTATAATGTAAAATATGTTGCATTCGTTGCAAATTCTTGAAATAAGGTATGGATACATCGTTTTTGTATGCAGGATTTCTTCAGATGCGAGGCTGGATACGAGGCTAGGGCGGATGTGGTGGCCACCACAAGCTGTAAGAAGCTCGTCGTGGACATGCACTATGAGGCCGGAATCCAGGCCATCGTCAGCTACCACGGCTCCGTCCTTGGGGAGAGGGTGACCAAACAGCAAGCCCGAACCATGTCGTTGACCAGGGACCAGTACCTGCAGGTAAAGTCATGCATGTTTGGTACCAGTACTCCATGCATGCATTTTATTTTATCTTCTGATATGCACTTTACGTGTTTACTTTGTAGATGATTCCACATTGGTGCGCCGCACATCCTCTGTGCTGGGAGCAGATGGTGGATAGGTGGTGTTCGGCTGACTGGGACGAGGCACACAACGCTAGCCGAGAACGGCGTATGATGATGCAAGGTCCTTCCCACCACCAAGACAGCCGGAGCCTGGGCCAATATGCCGAAGCATGGGTACGCCCTCTTTTTTATTTAGATATATAGCATTGGATTAGATATTATTTCTAACTATCTCGTTGGTTTTCTTGCAGTCGGCGTCACATGGTGGCCGGCCTTGCTCCACCTTCTCGGCCTATGCTATGGCCCATAAGGGCAAGGCGACGTCCGACGTCACCTACAACCCGAATGACGGGCCCGAGGCCTACACCAACCCCGCCGTCTACAGCCGCCTTCATGACGACACCGCCATGGCGCAGGAGGTCCATGGCCCAGATTATGATCCGAGCACCGAGCCGATCGACCCCGATGTGCTCATGAGGGTCGGAGGAGGCAAGAGACATGGGCGGTACTAGATTGCCGACAGGGCAATCGACTCGTCCTCCACTCCCACTCTGTCTCAGGTGCGAGCAAGGAGCACAGGCTCGAGTCCAGCCATACGACCTCAGCACGACAGCTCACAACATCGCATACAACAACTCGAGGTTAGTGGTTCTGTAACTCGTGCTTCCTTGAGTTATATACCTTCTCTTTGAGTTACTATAACGTTGGCTTGTAATATTACAGACCCAACTAGAAGAAGAGAGGAGGGAACGTCAAGAGATGGAGGCGAGGATAATGGCGGAGCGGGAGGCTCGCCTGGTGGCTGATCAGAGGATGGCAGAGACGTTCCAGTACATGCAGAGCCTTGGCGCCGAACAGAGTTTTGCTCCGCCACCTCCATTGTTCCCTGCAGTTGACCCTGCTCTATTCCATACTCTTGTGAGTATCAAAATTGTAGTTACATGTTGGTAATGCATATAGTATAACACATGCAATCTCTTCTCTGTGCAGGGCCAATCTGGGGCGGCATCCAACAACCCTCATGAAGGGTTCAGCCCAACGCAGCACCAGTCCAACCGCCCACCTCCATGAGAGTTATGTTTTTAGTGTTTCGAACACAAAACTTATGTTGAATACTTGTCAGAGCTTGTGAACTTGTGTTGATACTTCTAAACTTCTGTTAATACTGTTTGTGTTGAGAACCTCTCAACTTATGTCAGAATTTGTGTTAATATTGTTTGTGTTGGCTATATATGTCTGTGATGATCTGTGATGTATATATGTGATATCTGTGAAATATCTTTTGTTTGTTTGGATGGAATAGGGAAAACAAATAAAAAAGGTGTGTACTGGTCACTTTGCCGAGTGTAACACTCGGTAAAGAAGTGCTTTGCCGAATGTCAGAACCATAGCACTCGACAAAGAACCAAGACCTGGGCACCGGTATAGGTTCTTTGCCGAGTGTAGTGGCTCTGGCACTCGGCAAAGAAGCACGCTTTGCCGAGTGCCATATCAAGCACTCGACAAAGTACCTGACATGGGGACCCCTCTAGCGGATTCTTTGCCGAGTGCTGTCAGTCAGACACTCGGCAAACGTAACTCCTTTGCCGAGTGTCGCCTGGAATACTCGGCAAAGACTCCGTCTCCGTCACCCGTCGCCGTAACGGCTGCTTTTCTTTGCTGAGTGCTCTCTGGCACTCGGCAAACCACTTTGCCGAGTGCCCAAGAAAAAGTAATCGGCAAAGACGGCTTTGCCAATGCGCTGTATGCCGAGCCCTCTTTGTCGAGTGCGACACTCGGCAAAGAGTTTGCCGAGTGTTTTTAAGGCTTTGCCGAGTGCTTCAGGCACTCGGCAAAGCCGTCGGTTCCGGTAGTGTCTGTTTTGTCATTGTGGAGGGCCTAGTGAGGACATGGTTGTGCTCGAGTATGACCTTTTTTTTAAAAAAAAAAACACGACCCCGTCTCTCGTGTTCATTGCGCACAGCATTGCTTTGCATTCCTTTTTTGCTTGTTTTTCCATGATCACGGTCTGATCCTCTACTATGAGTAATTTTATCAGCAAATGAGCATTCAAAATCTTGCGCTCGGCCACCGTTTCTCTTCCTATTTTTCCTCATGTTAAATCCAAATAACACAGCGTACGTCTCATAGAGATCATATGCTTCACTCATGCTATGGAAGTGAATATGCAGAGTTGGCATGAACTTTTTTGTGATCATCGGATCCTGCAGTTTTGTTAGGTAATTTCTTACTAGCAATTGAAGAACATCTAGCTAGAGTATGTCTGCAGAATAAATACTTACACGGGTGTACAACTGTAATGCCCAGTTTTTTTGTTAAATAAAGTGGGAAAATAGTTAGCTATATATTATGCGGATCTTTTAATTATTTAACATACATGCACACCATCATATCTAATTGTTTTAATCAATTAATGAATAAAGATATGTAAGTATACATCCCATGCTGGATTTTTTTTGTGTTGCATTTAATTTGAAATTAAGGATTCAAATCATATTTTAATTTGAGTTCAGATTTAAAAATAATAATGATAGGAAAAAGAAATAGAAAATAAAAACAAGAGATAAAAGAAAGAAAAAGAAAACTTCACGTTGGGCCAGAACCCATCCAAGGCCCAGCTTACCTCGTGCATGCACCCAACCCAGCCTCGGAGCGCAACAGCTAGGCCCCGGTCGCCAGTCGCTCTGCGCGCACTCCGCGCCTTATCTTCTGTCACCGCCATGCACACACCATCATCTGTCACCGTCGCGTGGGACCGAGAGGTCAGCTCCGCTTCACCATCGATGCAGCGTCGCAGCAACGAGCTTGAAATAGAATTTGTGGGGTGGGATTCGGTTAGGATCCAAATCACTTCGTCCGGGCCTATATATCTGCGAGCATTGCGGCGTCAACCCATATGTTGGCTAGAGTCTGCACCTCGTCGTGATAGCCGCCATAGCCGAGCGTGGAAGAGAAGGGAGGTGTGCCGCCGCCGCAGTTGCTTATCCCCAACACCACGGGTTCGACGTTGGCAGTGAGTCCAGTGGGTTCAACCGAAGACGGGAAGGTTGTCCGCGTGGCGGTGCGCGGGTGTAAGGAAAATGGACCTCAGCCCATTTAACTAAATGATTTTGGTGGTTAATAATCAACATAATATGTAGACTAATGTGTTTGTATTTGTAGTTTATAGGATGTTAAAGTAACTTGGACTAAGGCATTGAGGAAGCAACACCTCAAAAAACATTATGAAGATCATAAGTGAAGATCAACAAGTATCAAGCAAAGTTCAATACTTAAAGAAAGTGTAGCCACTCACGGACCGTCCGGCTGAGAGCAGCGGACTGTCCGGTGGCACACCTAACAGTCTGATGCCACCCGACGGACTGTTTAGTGCACCAGGGAACTGCAGCCCAACGACTAGCTCCTGGTGGCACTATGGAGGAGAGCCACCGGACTGTCTGGTGCAAGGCTGACACGCGGCAACGATCACCTACAGCGTTCATATCCAATGGCTTGTGGGGCACCAGACACAACACTAGACTGTCCGGTGTACCATAGAGAGCAGCAATTTTTCTCTATCAGCTAGTTTCGAGTTGGGGCCTATATATACATCACCCAACCGACCATTTGAAGGTGTGGGAGCTCAAGTAACATACCAACACATGTTATAGACATTTCCAAGTGCTCATACACCCAAGTGCTTAATAGAATCACTCGGTGATTAGTGTAGGTGCTTTGCGTAGTGCTTAGGTTAGTTAGACCGCTTATGCGCTTGCTCAAGGTTGTTCCTAGTTAGTTGAGTGAGTTTAGAAAAACCCACAAAACCCCTCGGCTCTTGTGCGAGTCGTTGTAATATTGTACCGAGTGGGACGAGAGTCTTGCGAGATCGTGACAACCGAGTTTGTGTCACGGCCACCACCTTGTACTGGAGAGAACGAGGCTCGCGGCGTTTCAAACGAAAGCTCGATAGTGGAGACGGCAGGGAGCGTCCGAGAGGAGCCGGAAGTGGAGCACCACTTGCGCGTGGAGAAGGCCCGTGGCTCTCTATAGAGTTATTCGACCGTGGTTCTTGGCCCTCGCGTAGGATACCCTTTGTGTAGGGGCACCAACAAGGATTAGTCGGGACCTTGCGTGGTTTTGGATACCTTGGTAAAAATACCGGCGTCATCGACGAGAGTTTGCTTTATCTACTAGCTCCTTAATCTTCCGCATTTACTCTCTCTACTTAAGTTACAATCTTTACTATTCTTAGTGTAGAATTTTTAGGATTGGAACTTAGGTTACACAACTCCTTTTTGCGGTAGAGATAGCAACATAGACAAAACTGAGTTTGCACATTCTAGATTGATTATTTGCATAGGTTTTGTTCTAGGGATTTATTTGTTGCCTAGTTTAGAGATATTTTTTAGAAGTCCTAATTATTCTCCTCTTAGGCGTCACCATTTCCTACAGCGGGATCGCTCAATAGGCGTGTGATTCCTCGTCGAACTTGGTGGCCACCGCAAAGCTGCGGGATGACGTGGTTGAGGGGCTTCATTGCATTGTTGTCGGTAATATCTCCCTCTCATCGTTTGTTGTCATCTCTTCCTAGCATACCACTGGGCGCTATTGGGTTTAATGGGTTTGGTGGCCATGAATTCCTCACCGGCGTTGATCACCGTCATGGAGCCCTAAACCTTTGTCACGGGCGGAGCCCTTTATGCTGCGCCCTTTGGTAGTATACCTACCAATGTGTTTGCAATGATGTCTGCAACGAGAAGGGCTAGGTGGATTAAGGTTTGGGGCAATGGAGGACCGATTGGGGCACTCCGGCATGGCCTCTGCCATGTGTAGGGGCGCCGCCGCCTTGGCTGGCGTCGTAAGGGGATAGTTTGAGGACCGTTGATCTGTAAGCAAGGGATCGGGATTAGATCTTAGATGTCAGTTCGGTTGGGGAAATCAGGGCGGTCTGTTTAGGATCACACGGATAGGATGAGATCTCCCCCATTTTAAAATCGATGCCGTAGATCTTGGATCTAGTGGCCACAAACGCGTACTGGTTTGGTTTTTAGGAGATTTAATCTGAGTCGTAAGTTTGTGATTGGGTTGCTCCACACATACCCCTTCAGCCATGGTTCTTTTATTAAAGAGTCCTTAGGGAAGCTCCAAATTAACCCTCCATCCACCCTTATTCAAAGAACATTGCTAGCAGACCCAAAAATTTATAAGAGTGACCCTACACTCTCTAGAAATAATAGCCATCGTCCGGGTAGAATAATACAAATAAGAAAATTCGAAGTTTAATATAAAATTTATCCCAAAACATATTTAATCCATAACTTCTCTGTTTTAATTCTGATTTTAGTGGTTCTCGAACCTACAGTTTCATCTCGGCGCATATAATATTATTATGTAGTTTGTTCTCATATTTGGTGTGATGTTAATTTTTGTTTATATATTGTTTGTTTGTATTGTTGCGAATAGACGAGCAAGTGAACGAGGAACCAGAAGCACAACAGGTTGAAGAATCTAAACAGGAGCTCGCAGAAGGGAAGTTGTGTCCTTGATCACATTTTGACCCAATAATATTAACTTTTTTGTTCCCACCATGCATGCACTATTAGGTTAATTTGATGGGAACTATTAGGTTACCTAGTCTAGCTTGTTTACCCTACACCTTGCATACAAATGAATTATTGGGTAGTCTTGCTATGCTCTACCTAGTTTTGGGATTAATGCTCCACATGAATTATGATTGTGTTTTACTGTTATTGTTGCCTTAATATTATTATGCAACTAGAACATGGAGCGCCAACCCGAGACAATAGTGCTACCACAAGACTATAATGGCTCTGGTCTTGGCTAATTAATTAGGAAACCTGGTATGTGAGGGCCTTACCTGATTGGGCAAGCGAGGAGGAGTTGTGCAAGTTTAGGGAGGTTCTCGGGGCGATATGCCTATGATAGTTTTTTCGGACGAGGGATTCTTATACCCCTCTGTCAGAACCAAAGCGGGTTTTCTCATACTAGTTGAACTTTGTAAAGGACTCATATTGAGCGCTCGCATACTCACCTTGGAAGTGTTTAAGGGTCTACGCAACCTAAGACAAAAAGGAATCACGACTTATGGGTAAAGGGTGCAACCTCTGAATAGTGTAAAATTGGTATATTAGCCATGCTCACGGTCAAGAGCGGCTCGGGCCTCTCGCATGATTAAATGATGGAACTAAACTTAACTTGACATGCATTGCATTGTGGCCGTGGGAATCTCATTTATGAATATTACTTAATTGGCTTGGTATTTACTTATACTTAGTAATTGTTAATAAAATTTTGACCAACTTTTAAAAGCAATGCTCGCCTTAACCATCTTCCATTGGAAGCCTCACACTACACTTTTACCCACACTTGCTGAGCAATGACCATATGGGAGCTCACCCTTGCTATAATCACACGAGGTCAGGAGCAGATACCACCGGAAGAGGACTACTACGATGAGTTCGATGAGATCTAGGCGTCGTCTCCCAGTCAACCGTGCCTGAGGAGACAATTATCTTAGTTCAATTTATTTTATTATCATTTATTTTATAAGACATTTTCGTTATGTAATAAAGATTATGACATTTGTTTCTATAGATTGAGTCATTGTGTGTGTGGAACTTGATCGTGACGCACATATGAGATGCATTTGGATTTGTTCTTAAATCCGAGCGTGACAACAACTGCTCTACCTCCAAGGTTATTACTCAGGATGTTGAAACACCCAATGGAGGCGGCATCATTGCATTCTGCCCAATTAGATATCTTGCCCAACGCAATGGGCTTACTACTAATGGCTCACTAGGCATAAACGTCTGAGTTTGAGGTATCGTAGCAGGAACTGATGGGCTTAGAAGTATCATCTCAGGCGTTACCGACACAAGTGGGGTCCTAGGTTGATGAGGACATCCTCCACTATTACCCGTTGGCAAAGATGCAATTGGTCTAGTTGGCCTAATTGTAGTCGGACGGCGACCGTGTGAGCCTCAGAATTATCCCACCTCGCTTAACTTGGGAGGAGGAAGTCACCTTAAAAGGAAGAGACACCCTTCCCCTATCAGACTAGTCTTTTGGGGCAATTGGTCATTTCTCTGAGTTTGGTGTGCTTAATGAATTGTTGGGCTCCGAGCAACCCTAATTTGTTGGGCCTCAGCCAACCCCACCTAGGCTGGGTGTATCATAGGTGATGGTTGAACTAATTGCAAAAACATAGCTCTCGTGTTTCAATCACTCAATAATTATTTTATGAATAATCTGTAGCAATACACAACAATATTAAGGTAATTTGTATAGTAATTTTGAAGTAATCACTCAGTGATAACAAGTTAGTATTAGTACATTCATCACTTAATAATTTTACAACAATGAGTTAGTAATAATTTCTCATGTAATATAGCAGTCCACATTAAAAGAATATCACTTCCACTGTAATTTCATAGGTATTCAATAGTTATTACACTAATAACAAGCATACAATAATCTTCTAGCCAACAATTCTAGTATTCAACCATGAAAAACAACACCTACGCAGTATTTAACCAAATGTTCAACAATTTTACTGTGACCTCTCAGTAAATATACATGGATCATCCACTAACTATTTTTCTAGACTACATTATGCGTTAATTACGTGATGAACCCAATAAAAATTGGGTGTTCGAACCACTTACTAGTCTATGAAATTGTAGCAACTTGAAATTACTGATGAATCGTAGCAACAAGAAATCACCCACGATTTCTGAAAGGTTGACGGCACGAAGTCGCCTCTTCGAGGATGGTTAGTCGACGATGATGATGTAGTTGCAAGAACGAGACTCTTGGGAGTGGGGGTTGGGGGCGGTGGTAGGGGGAGGTAGGTTACTGAGATGACGATGTTACGATTAGAGATGGCAATGGGTAAAAACCCGCTGAATATTACTTGCCCAAACCCATACCCGCGAAGAAAAATACGCCCGCTAAAAAACCCATACCCATGACAGGTATAAAATTTTGCCCAAACCCATACCCATGTGGGTTTCGGGTACCCAACGGGTTTCCCATACCCACTAACATCAACGTAAAAAATAATTCATCGTGTAAATGACAATTAATACATTAATAAGCTTGGATAAAAGGAACAAGTGATAACTAATTTTAGCTTAAAATTTGTTACATGAAAGTTTATTTCAATTAGAACATATTCAATTATTAATATTATGAGACATAATTATAAGGAATGTTGATTTTAAGGCGGGTTTTAAAAACCCATGTGTTTGCGGGTATGGGTAGCGGAAGAACAAACCCATGCCCACGTACCCGTTGAGTTTCCATTTGAACCCATTAACAAACCCATGGGTAGAGAAATTGACCCAAACCCATACCCTAATAGAGAAAAAACCCACCGGATTTCGGGTAGCGGAACAAACCCATGCCCACGTACCCGTTGGGTTTCCATTTGAACCCATTAACAAACCCATGGGTAGAGAAATTGACCCAAACTCATACCCTAATAGAGAAAAACCCACCAGATTTCGGGTAGTGGGTAGGCCTGGGCATAAAAACCGAAAACCGAACACCGAAACCGAAAAAACCGGAACCGAAACCGAAAAAACCGGAACCGATCAAACCGTTATATTTTTCGGTTACCATTCTTCAGAAACCGAAATTTAGTTCGGTTTTCGGTTTTTAGTTCGGTTTAAACCGAAAAACCGAACTGTTAGCCCATCAGCCTATAATCCCATTTCAGCCCAAGTCTTCAGAAACGCGGCTTGCTGTCTTGGGCCTTCTCCGGCTCTCAGCCCCTCACGCTGCCTGGGCCCAGGTGCAGGCACCCTTGCTCAATCCCGTCGGCATGCAGAATAGCAATTCAGAATTCCTTGTATTATTCTATGTAGGCATGCAGCACTGGCAATCGGTCAGTAGCAATAGCACTGGCATAGCAAATTAGCAATAGCAGGCGATCAGGCCTTGGAGTCGTCCGAGTGCTGGGACGGAAGCCGTGTAGGCGTGTACTATGCAGCACATAGCTATTTGTTTTTTTCGGACTACACAGCCAGCTAGCCGGCGGACAGGGTACTGAAAGTCTGAAACACAGCACAGCCTAGTTCGGTTTTTTCGGTTAAACCGAAAACCGAACCGAACTATACGGTTAACCGGAGGTCCGGTTTTTCCTTTTCTAAAGATAATTTCGGTTGGCATTTTTCAAAAACCGAACTTTAAAAAAAACCGAAAAACCGAACCGAAAAATTTCGGTTAACCGAGTGCCCAGTCCTAGTAGTGGGTACCCATTGCCATCTCTAGTTACGATGACAGGGGGTTTTGTCGTATGTGAATCTAAGCAACGTGAATGGCAGCGAAAGTAAGAGACGAAGATTGTTACTGTTTTTTATTGGGATTTGAGCCGCCAGTTTTTTCATTACTAGGTCAGGTGCTAAAAACAAACTTAAATCATTCTAGGATCTCGTGTCTTTTCTATCTAATGTGGGGGCCGCACGCGAGCGGCTTTGTAGAGAGGTCGCGCACATGTGTGTCGAATGGGGGTTCGACTGAAGCTTCACCCTATATGAAATAATGTTAGCATACATATATATATATATATATATATATATATATATATATATATATATATATATATATATATATATATATATATATATATATATATATATATATATATATATATATATAGGGCAGGTATAACGGGAGCCCTAGGCTTCGAATATTAAAGGAAGCCTAGGTCGGTTCCCGAGGTCTGGTCGATGGAACAGGCGCGCCTGTGTTTTAACGTGGGGCTGAGAGGCGGCATGCAGGACAGACGGCGCCGTGACGCGGTTGTTTGAATGGTAAGGGAATTGCGCGGAATTAAAGGGAATAGATGCCACATGCAAACGTGATTACTGTGATACGTGGACGCGTAAATTATGGATCTTGCATGGTAAGTAATGTGCGGAAGGTAAAAAAATGAAGCATAAGATGTTGAAAGATATGGCATAAAACCGAAACGGCATAATAGATGCATAAACAGTATATACCGATTGGCGTAAAACGTTGTGTCATTATGCGTAAATTTTATATTATGAATTTTAGTTTGACAAAGACGTCACCATAATATCGGGACGGTTTCCGAAATAATGGGGAGACCCTGTAAACGTGGATGCGGTTACTTTTATAGTATCCGAGATTTACTTTCATTCGGAAAAAAGACCACTAAGCCTGCATAACTAATCGGAGTTGGATATGGCCGGCTCTGGAGGGTCGCCGGCGATGGAAGGAGATGGCGTTCGTCTTGATCCAGAGACAGAGGGAGGAGTTGGTGGTAACTCACTGGTGACACCACCGCCTGCTCTAATGGGTCCTGAGATCGCCGAGATGAGCATAGGGGAAGAAGGAGAACAAAGGGTTCGACCTCCTATGTCCAATATTAGCTCCAGGGAGATGGATACGCCACAGATACTGCGTTCACATGTAAGTCCAATCGCTGTATTTGATTATTGATTGATTATATTGTTGTGAACATATTCCATGGTACAAACAACAATGACAATGAAATAGCAGGTAAAAAACATTGATCCAACTATAGTGCCAACGGTAGGGATGACTTTCAAGGATATTGATGATGCATATAAATTCTATAAAAGGTATGCATATGAAGTTGGATTTCCACTGAAGAAATACAGAGAGAAGACATTCAGTAAGTGGATAAATTGTTCACGTGAAGGTAAAAGTGCAGCAAAATCAAATGATACACCTAGGATGAGGAATAGATCATCGGGGCGTACACAATGCAAAGCTGGAATAAAATTAAAAAATATATATGATGATGAAAACAAAATGGTTGTAGCTACAAAAATTGAACTGGTAAACTTGGAGCATAACCATGTGTTCATAACTGACGAAGCAGAGAAACAACATTTACGTTGCAACAAAATTAGGGATGCCGAGTTCATAAATTTTGTGGATGCAATGCATGATAGCCGAGTGCCGCAGCATTGCATAGTTGATTTTATATCAGAAATGCATGATGGGCCGGAGAACGTACCGGTAACTGCTCAGGATCTGAAAAACATGTAAGCAATACTTTTTTGTTACATGTGTATATATCAATAGCCATGAATATTACTATAGTAAATGTGTGTGTAATAATTTTTGTGCAAACAAATGTAGGAGGGCAACCAGGAGAAGAGAAAATTGCTCAAATAATGTAGCCAAACTTTTGGCTTTCTTTAGAGAATGCAAGAAACAGAATCCACAATTTTTTTGTGATTTCCAGCTAGACGATGATGGGAAAATAGTTAGTATTTTTTGGTCACACGCAAGTATGCAGGGGGAATACGCAGATTATGGTGATGCTGTGACATTTGATACAACACACAAGACAAATATATATGATAAACCACTGGGCATGTTTGTTGGAGCTAACAACCATCTGCAGTGTACAGTGTTTGGATTTGTTTTGTTGGGAGATGAAACTGTACATACTTTTGAATGGGCTTTCAATTCATTCAAAACATGTATGAGATGCGAGGGTCCAAGAGTTATGCTTACAGGTATGTGATATATAAATTTGTTATGCAAAACAGTGAATTAATTTATTTTGAAAATAACTGAATAATCTGTGAGCAATTGCAGATCAAGATCCTGCAATGCCAATTGCTCTGAGAACTGTATTTCCAAAAACAGTTCATAGACTGTGCTTATGGCATGTACAGAACAGATTTATGCCATTCCTAAATGAGATATATGCCAGGTTTGCTGTTAAAGATTTTAAAACAACATTCCAGTCTATTATACATCATCCATTAACTCCTCATGAGTTTGAATGTGCCTGGGAAATGATGCTAGAGGAGTTCAATCTTCATGAAGATATGACTCTACGCAAATTATATGAAATAAGAAAAGAATGGATACCTGCATTTTTTAAAAATGACTTCTGTGGGGTAATGGTATCTACACAACGAAGTGAGAGCATGAACAGATTAGTGAAGCAATCACATGTAGATGCGAACACCCCACTGCATGAGTTCGCTAAACAAATGATGAAAATGTTGCACAGCAGGAAAATGAAAGAATCAAAGGAGGCATTGGTGAGCAAGGTATGTCGTGCTTGTTAGCAATAACGGTTTGCATACATTTATGTAAATAATTTGTTTAATTATGATAATAATGTGTTATAGGCACCAAGGACAACAGATACATTATATAGGTTCGAAGTGAGAGTCTCTAGAGCATACACCAGAGCTGTTATGAATAGATTTGAGGAATCAATGAAATACGCCACTGCATACAAAATATTAAAGGACCCAGACGGATGTGATAATGAATGGATCGTACAACATACAAAAAGGTCTAATAAAATTGTGTGGGGACAACATCAATTCAAGATAACAGCAGACATAGAAGCTGGGGAGTATACATGCGAGTGCAAACAGTGGGAACATACAAGTTTGTACGTATTATGTTGGTTAGCATAAAAAATTTGCATACTAGTGAGAGCACCTAGAGGGGGGGGGGGGTGAATAGGTGATCCTGTGAAACTTAAACTTATAGCCACAAAAAACTTGTTAAGTGTTAGCACAATAATCGCCAAGTGGCTAGAGAGGAGTCTCAACAAAACACAATACCACAAGAGATCAAACACAGAGATGACACAGTGGTTTATCCCGTGGTTCGGCCAAGACCAACACTTGCCTACTCCACGTTGTAGCGTCCCAACGGACGAGGGTTGCAATCAACCCCTCTCAAGCGGTCCAAAGACCAACTTGAATACCACGGTGTTTTCCTTTGCCTTTCAATATCCCGTTTTGCGAGGAATCTCCACAACTTGGAGCCTCTCGCCCTTACACAAGATGTTCACGAAGAATCACAAAGCAAGGGAGGGATTAGCAACTCACACACGACACAAAGATCACATCGAATACGCACACGCAAAACCCAGACTTGAGCTCAAGAGACTAGCACACTAGAACGGAGCTCAAATCACTAGAATGTCGAATACGTGCGCAAGAATGAAGTGTGAGTGATCAATGATGCTCAAAGGATGCTTGGTGTACTCCTCCATGCGCCTAGGGGTCCCTTTTATAGCCCCAAGGCAGCTAGGAGCCGTTGAGAGCAATCCAGGAAGGCTGATCTTGCCTTCTGTCGACTGGCGCACCGGACAGTCCGGTGTACACCGGACACTGTCCGGTGCCCGATTTCTTTCATTAAATGGCGAAGCCGACCGTTGGCAGACTTGGAGCCGTTGGCGCACCGGACATGTCCGGTGCACACCGGACAGTCCGGTGCCCCCTTCTAGCCGTTGGCTCGGCCACGTGTCCCGCGCAGATCGCGCGGCCGACCGTTGGCTCACCGGACAGTCCGGTGCACACCGGACAGTCCGGTGCACACCGGACAGTCCGGTGAATTTTAGCCGTACGTCGCCGGTGAATTCCCGAGAGCGGCCAGTTCGCTCGAGCCAGCCTGGCGCACCGGACACTGTCCGGTGCACCACCGGACACTGTCCGGTGCACCACCGGACAGTCCGGTGCTCCCAGACTCAGCAGATTCTTGGCTGCTCGAGCCAAGACATTTCCAATTGGATTTTACCTGTTTCCAGCACTTAGACACAACACATTAGTCCATAAAACAATGTACTAAGTCTGAGAAACATACCTTTATCCTTGATTTGTACTTTGTCCACCATTTTACACTTAAATACTTGTATTGGACACTAAATCACCAAAATACTTAGAAATGGCCCAAGGGCACATTTCCCTTTCAATCTCCCCCTTTTTGGTGATTTATGCCAACACAACATAAAGCAAGTAGAACAAATACAAAAACATTTCAAACAAGAACTCAAAATTGTTTTGGTTCAATTTTGGCATATATGGGTCATCCTTTGCCACCACTTGGATTGTTTTTGCAAATCAAAACTCAAATTTCTATCTCTAAGTCAAACACACATGTTAAGGCATAAAGAGAGTCATTTCAAGAGTATTTGATTCAAGATTCCAAAAACTCCCCCTTTTCCCATAATCAGCATTTCTCCCCACAAGAAGCCAACTTTTGACACGATAGACAATAAAAGAGTTTTGACAAACAAAAAGCTCTATTCTACTATTTTCAAAATATCTCAAGTGGTAGCTGATCCATTTATCGCTTTGGCCTTTATTTTCTCCCCCTTTGGCATCAAACACCAAAACGGGATCAATCTTGGCCCATTAACCCCATTGCCTCACCAAAATCTTCAACTAAGAGCAAATAGGCAATAAGAGTATAAAGATGAACTTGGAAGAGTTACTCTTTTCATCGGAGTGCAGTGGAAGTCTTGCATGGTCCAAGTCCACCTTTTCCCTTTCAATCCTCTTTTGAGACTAAAACAACCAAACTCAAGTACATGATTAGTCTCAAAGGGTCAAGTTGTAGCACAGCTCCCCCTAAATATGTGCATCACTTGCAAAAAGGACTTGTGAGGTCCAGGGAGTGTTTGTACAACTTGAGCACCACAATAAGCAACAAATGCATAAGGAACATGATCAAGAGCATAAATACATGTATGCTATAAATCAATCCAGGTTCCGCGAATCTAAGACATTTAGCTCACTACGCAACCTGCAAAAGGTCTTCTCATCTAGAGGCTTAGTGAAGATATCGGCTAGCTAGTTCTCGGTGCTAACATGAAATACTTCGATATCTCCCTTTTGCTGGTGGTCTCTCAAAAAGTGATGCCGGATGTCAATGTGCTTTGTGCGGCTGTGTTCAACAGGATTTTCCGCCATGCGGATAGCACTCTCATTATCACATAGGAGTGGGACTTTGCTCAGATTGTAGCCAAAGTCCCTGAGGGTTTGCCTCATCCAAAGTAGTTGCGCGCAACACTGTCCTGCGGCAACGTACTCGGCCTCAGCGGTGGATAGGGCAACGGAGGTTTGTTTCTTAGAGTTCCACGACACCAGGGACCTTCCTAAGAATTGGCACGTCCCTGATGTACTCTTCCTATCGACCTTACATCCAGCATAGTCGGAATCTGAGTAACCAACCAAGTCAAAGGTAGACCCCTTTGGATACCAGAGCCCGAAGCAGGGCGTAGCAACCAAATATCTAAGAATTCGCTTCACCGCCACTAAGTGACACTCCTTAGGATCGGATTGAAATCTAGCACACATGCATACGCTAAGCATAATATCCGGTCTACTAGCACATAAATAAAGTAAAGACCCTATCATTGACCGGTATGCTTTTTGATCAACGGACTTACCTCCTTTGTTGAGGTCGGTGTGTCCGTCGGTCCCCATCGGAGTCTTTGCGGGCTTGGCGTCCTTCATCCCAAACCGCTTTAGCAGATCTTGCGTGTACTTTGTTTGGGAGATGAAGGTGCCGTCTTTGAGTTGCTTCACTTGGAACCCAAGGAAGTAGTTCAACTCGCCCATCATCGACATCTCGAATTTCTGCGTCATCACCCTGCTAAACTCTTCACAAGACTTTTGGTTAGTAGAACCAAATATTATGTCATCGACATAAATTTGGCACACAAACAAATCACCATCACATGTCTTAGTAAAAAGAGTTGGATCGGCTTTCCCAACCTTGAAAGCATTAACAATTAGAAAGTCTCTAAGGCATTCATACCATGCTCTTGGGGCTTGCTTAAGTCCATAGAGCGCCTTAGAGAGCTTACACACGTGGTCGGGGTACCGTTCATCCTCGAAGCCAGGGGGTTGCTCCACGTACACCTCCTCCTTGATTGGCCCGTTGAGGAAAGCGCTCTTCACATCCATTTGGAACAACCTGAAAGAATGGTGAGCGGCATATGCTAGCAAGATACGAATTGATTCTAGCCTAGCCACAGGAGCAAACGTCTCCTCAAAGTCCAAACCTGCGACTTGGGCATAACCTTTTGCCACAAGTCGAGCCTTGTTCCTCGTCACCACCCCGTGCTCGTCCTGTTTGTTGCGGAATACCCACTTGGTTCCCACAACGTTTTGCTTGGGACGAGGCACCAGTGTCCAAACTTCATTGCGCTTGAAGTTGTTGAGTTCCTCCTGCATGGCTAACACCCAGTCCGGATCTAGCAAGGCCTCTTCTACCCTGAAAGGCTCAATAGAAGAGACAAAGGAGTAATGCTCACAAAAATTAACTAATCGAGATCGAGTAGTTACTCCCTTGCTAATATCACCCAGAATTTGGTCGACGGGATGATCCCTTTGAATCATCGCTCGAACTTGGGTTGGTGGTGCCAGTTGCGCTTCTTCCTCCATCACATGATCGTCTTGTGCTCCCCCTTGATCACACGCCTCTCGTTGATGAACCTGTTCATCGTCTTGAGTTGGGGAATGCATCAAAGTTGAGGAAGAAGGTTGATCTTGCTCCTTTTGTTCCTGTGGTCGTATATCACCAATCGCCATGGTTCGTATAGCGGCCGTCGGAACATCTTCTTCATCTACATCATCAAGATCAACAGCTTGCTCTCTTGGAGAGCCATTAGTCTCATCAAATACAACGTCGCTAGAGACTTCAACCAATCCCGATGATTTGTTGAAGACTCTATACGCCTTTGTATTTGAGTCATAACCTAACAAAAACCCTTCTACGGCTTTGGGAGCAAACTTAGAATTTCTACCCTTCTTCACTAGAATGTAGCATTTGCTCCCAAATACACGAAAGTAAGATACATTGGGTTTGTTACCGGTTAGAAGCTCATACGACGTCTTCTTGAGGAGGCGGTGAAGGTAGACCCTGTTGATGGTGTGGCAAGCCGTGTTGACGGCTTCCGACCAAAAACGCTCGGGGGTCTTGAATTCTCCAAGCATCGTCCTCGCCATATCGATTAGCGTCCTGTTCTTCCTCTCTACCACACCATTTTGCTGTGGTGTGTAGGGAGCGGAGAACTCGTGCTTGATCCCTTCCTCCTCAAGGAACTCCTCCACTTGAAGGTTCTTGAACTCGGACCCGTTGTCGCTCCTTATCTTCTTCACCTTGAGCTCAAACTCATTTTGAGCTCTCCTGAGGAAGCGCTTGAGGGTCCCTTGGGTTTCAGACTTATCCTGCAAAAAGAACACCCAAGTGAAGCAGGAATAGTCATCAACAATAACTAAACCATACTTACTTCCTCCTATGCTTAGATAGGCGACAGGTCCGAAGAGGTCCATATGTAGCAGCTCCAGGGGTCTTGATGTGGTCATCACATTCTTGCTATGATGCGCTCCTCCCACCTGTTTACCTGCCTGACAAGCTAACCCTTTTACCTTGCCTTGATTCCCATCACCGAATATAATTGAATCTTGGGAATCCCTATTCTTGACGTAGGAGGTGAACATCTTCTTCTCCCCCGTCATATGGTTTGTGCATCCACTGTCGATAATCCAGCTTGAACCCCCGGATGCATAAACCTGCAAGGCAAATTTAGGCTTGGGTCTTAGGTACCCAACTCATGTTGGGTCCTACAAGGTTAGTGCAAATATCCTTAGGGACCCAAATGCAAGTTTTGTCTCCCTTGCATTTTGCCCCTAACTTCCTAGCAACTATTTTCCTATCCTTTCTACAAATAGCAAAGGAAGCATTTAAAGCATGATAAATTGTAGAGGGTTCATTCATTACTTTCCTAGGAACATTAACAACATTTCTCCTAGGCATATTATGAACAACATTTCTCCTACCAACATTTCTATTATGCACATAAGAAGAACTAGAAGCAAACATGTCATGAGAATCAAAAGCATCATATGCGTTACATCTCCTATAAGCATTTCTAGATTGTCTCCTATCATGGTACATAAAGGCATGGTTCTTTTGCACACTACTAGCCATAGGGGCCTTCCCTTTCTCCTTGGCGGAGATGGGAGCCTTATGGCTTGTCAAGTTCTTGGCTTCCTTCTTGTAGCCAAGTCCATCCTTAATTGAGGGGTGTCTACCAATTGTGTAGGCATCCCTTGCAAATTTTAGCTTATCAAAATTACTCTTGCTAGTCTTAAGTTGAGCATTAAGACTAGCCAATTCATCATTAAGTTTGGAAATTGAAACTAGGTGTTCACTACAAGCATCAATGTCAAAATCTTTACACCTATTACAAGTTTCAACAATTTCTACACAAGAATTAGATTTACTAGCTACTTCTAGTCTAGCATTTAAATCATCATTAAAACTCTTTAACTTAGCAATAGTTTCATGACAAGAAGATAGTTCACTAGAGAGCATTTCATTTCTCTTAATTTCTAAAGCAAGAGATTTCTGAGCTTCTACAAATTTATCATGTTCTTCATACAACAAATCCTCTTGCTTTTCTACAAGTATATTCCTATCATTCAAGGCATCAATCAATTCATTAATTTTGTCTACCTTGGTTCTATCTAATCCCTTGAATAAGCATGAGTAATCTATCTCATCATCATCACTAGACTCATCCTCACTTGAAGAAGCATAAGTACTAGTATTATGAGTGCTTACTTTCTTCTCCCTTGCCATGAGGCAAGTGTGTCGCTCGTTGGGGAAAAGGGATGACTTGTTGAAGGCGGTGGCGGCGAGTCCTTCATTGTCGGAGTCGGACGAAGAGCAGTCCGAATCCCACTCCTTGCCAAGATGAGCCTCGCCCATTGCCTTCTTATAGTTCTTCTTTTTCTCCCTCTTGTTCCCTTGATCCTGATCACTATCATTGTCGGGACAGTTAGCAATAAAATGACCAAGCTTACCGCATTTGAAGCATGAGCGCTTCCCCTTGGCTTTGGTCTTGCTTGGCTGTCCCTTGCGACCTTTAAGCACCGTCTTGAATCTTTTGATGATGAGAGCCATCTCTTCATCATTAAGTCCGGCCGCCTCAATCTGTGCCACCTTGCTAGGTAGCGCCTCCTTGCTTCGTGTTGCCTTGAGAGCAAGGGGTTGCGGCTCGTTGATCGGACCATTCAAGGCGTCGTCCACGTACCTCGCCTCCTTGATCATCATTCGCCCGCTAACGAATTTCCCAAGAACTTCTTCGAGCGACATCTTGGTGTACCTAGGATTTTCACGTATATTGTTTACCAAATGAGGATCAAGAATGGTAAATGACCTTAGCATTAGGCGGATGACGTCGTGGTCCGTCCATCGCGTGCTTCCGTAGCTCCTTATTTTGTTGATGAGGGTCTTGAGCCGATTGTATGTTTGTGTCGGCTCCTCGCCCCTTATCATCGCGAACCGTCCAAGCTCGCCCTCCACCAACTCCATTTTGGTGAGCAAGGTGACATCATTCCCCTCATGAGAGATCTTGAGGGTGTCCCAGATCTGCTTGGCATTGTCCAAGCCGCTCACCTTATGGTACTCGTCCCTGCACAAAGAGGCTAGCAACACAGTAGTAGCTTGTGCATTTTTATGAATCTGTTCATTAATAAACATGGGACTATCCGTACTATCAAAGAGCATTCCACTTTCTACAATCTCCCATATGCTAGGATGGAGAGAGAACAAGTGACTACGCATTTTGTGACTCCAAAATCCATAGTCCTCTCCATCAAAATGAGGAGGTTTACCAAGTGGAATAGATAATAAATGAGCATTAGTACTTTGAGGAATACGAGAGTAATCAAAAGAAAAGTTCGAATTGACCGGTTTCTTTCTCTCGTATTCGTTGTGGTCGTCGTCCTTTTGGGAGGAAGTAGACTCATCGCTGTCGTAGTAGACGATCTCCTTGATGCGTCTTGTCTTCTTCTTCTTCCCATCTTTGCGTCTGTGGCCCGAGCCCGAGTCGTTGGACTTGTCATCCCTTGGCTCGTTGACGAAGGACTCCTTCTCCTTGTCGTTGATCACGATTCCCTTCCCTTTAGGATCCATCTCTTCGGGCGGTTAGTCCCTTTGTGAAGAGAACGGCTCTGATACCAATTGAGAGCACCTAGAGGGGGGGTGAATAGGCGATCCTGTGAAACTTAAACTTATAGCCACAAAAAACTTGTTAAGTGTTAGCACAATAATCGCCAAGTGGCTAGAGAGGAGTCTCAACAAAACACAATACCACAAGAGATCAAACACAGAGATGACACAGTGGTTTATCCCGTGGTTCGGCCAAGACCAACACTTGCCTACTCCACGTTGTGGCGTCCCAACGGACGAGGGTTGCAATCAACCCCTCTCAAGCGGTCCAAAGACCAACTTGAATACCACGGTGTTTTCCTTTGCCTTTCAATATCCCGTTTGCGAGGAATCTCCACAACTTGGAGCCTCTCGCCCTTACACAAGATGTTCACGAAGAATCACAGAGCAAGGGAGGGATTAGCAACTCACACACGACACAAAGATCACAGCGAATACGCACACGCAAAACCCAGACTTGAGCTCAAGAGACTAGCACACTAGAACGGAGCTCAAATCACTAGAATGTCGAACACGTGCGCAAGAATGAAGTGTGAGTGATCAATGATGCTCAAAGGATGCTTGGTGTACTCCTCCATGCGCCTAGGGGTCCCTTTTATAGCCCCAAGGCAGCTAGGAGCCGTTGAGAGCAATCCAGGAAGGCTGATCTTGCCTTCTGTCGACTGGCGCACCGGACAGTCCGGTGTACACCGGACACTGTCCGGTGCCCGATTTCTTTCCTTAAATGGCGAAGCCGACCGTTGGCAGACTTGGAGCCGTTGGCGCACCGGACATGTCCGGTGCACACCGGACAGTCCGGTGCCCCCTTCTAGCCGTTGGCTCGGCCACGTGTCCCGCGCAGATCGCGCGGCCGACCGTTGGCTCACCGGACAGTCCGGTGCACACCGGACAGTCCGGTGAATTTTAGCCGTACGTCGCCGGTGAATTCCCGAGAGCGGCCAGTTCGCTCGAGCCAGCCTGGCGCACCGGACACTGTCCGGTGCACCACCGGACACTGTCCGGTGCACCACCGGACAGTCCGGTGCTCCCAGACTCAGCAGATTCTTGGCTGCTCGAGCCAAGACATTTCCAATTGGATTTTACCTGTTTCCAGCACTTAGACACAACACATTAGTCCATAAAACAATGTACTAAGTCTGAGAAACATACCTTTATCCTTGATTTGTACTTTGTCCACCATTTTACACTTAAGTACTTGTATTGGACACTAAATCACCAAAATACTTAGAAATGGCCCAAGGGCACATTTCCCTTTCAACTAGAGAATTTGATGATTGTAGTACAAATTAATGTATATTTTTGAAATAATGGTTCGTTTTCATGTTTTCAGGTCTATTGTGTGTTCATCTTTTAAGAGCCTTCATGCATCTTCAAGTTGAAAAGATACCTTCAAAGTATATATTGCAAAGGTACACTGTCTCATCAAGAAAAGATGTTCCGTTTGAAAGAATTGATAAGAGCTTCAGGGGGAAGGATGGAGTTACTAAATCATACAGACAGAAAATGTTGTTAACGAAAACAATGAAAGTAGTTCGCCAGGCGTGTATGTCAAAAGCAGGGTACGATAAGGCGATGGATGTGTTGGATGAGCTCGATGTCGTTCTAAGCCGATTGGAGCCAGATATTGGATGTAATGAGTCAACAGATGTTAGTGATAATGAGGAAGACTAGGTAATAATATTGCAGATGTTTTAGTGTTATACTATTTGTAACATAAATTATGCATAGTAACATGTTATTTTGTATGAGGAAGAAGAGTTGAATATAAATAATGCTGGCGATGGGATGGAAGATGACAATACAATTACATGTCATAATAAGGTATGTAAAAGATATATATATAAGCTTGCATGAAGTATTGTACATAATGAATATATAAAATCAATGTAATAAGCAAATAATATTTTGTAGGATTCGCATAAAACCAGGATTGGATGTGAACATGCGTTAACAATAATAACAACTGGTAACCAGGTACATATTAAAATAATATTGTTTATTTGTCTAAAATGAAAATATATATATTTATGCTGCATGTAAATGTTGATGTATTTGGGTTGGGCTCTAAAGGAGGACAACATGAGAATTTCACATGAGGTTGGTGATACAAGTTCTCCGTGTCACGTAGCACATGAACAAATGGAACATATTGCTGCATCCTCAGAAGCTAAAAAGGTGAGCATTGATAAATGATTTTACTGATTGGTATAAATATATGTAAATATGTGTATACTAAATAGTAACGTCTATTATTATGCAGAGGTTGAATTTTAATGTGGATGTTATAAATCTGAGTATGCCGGATCGTGCAAGACCAAAAGGCCGGACAATCAAAAATTCAGAAGATAGGATTATGAGACTAGGTGCGAAAGGAGAGAAAAAGAAGAATAGGAGATGCCATTTGTGTGGAATAGCAGATGGGCATAACAGCAGAACATGTCTGTCTGTGGAAGAGAACAGGGAAAGGCTAGCAAAACTGTCTAATCGAAAGAGAGGACGGCCAGCCGGATCAAGACTAAACAATAAAACAACTGCTCCACAGTGGAATGAAACATCGACTGCAAAAAAAACATCGTATTGATGAAGAAGTGGAAAATGAAGAAGCCGATGAGCATATGGATTTGGGCGAATAATTTGAAGTGTGACTAAAGAGTGGTCGATTTAGTAGAAACTTGTAATATCACAATGACTTATGCTTTATTTTGTTGGAAATTCAATAGTTTGCATGAAAGGGTTATATAATGCGTTGATATAAAACTATAAAATGTTGCGTAAATATAGAAAATTACACAAATTATGTAACTGAATATGTACAACAAATTGGCATTGAACGTTTAGCAATCGGAAGGTCTGGACATTAATGGTATATAAAACTGTATACACTTAACAATACTAATCAAATGGGAGTGCATACGTCGGTTTCACACTTCAAATACAACAAACAGGATATAGCATAAACACTTGTTACAATTAGCATAATTAGCATGAAAAATGTATAAAAGATGAACCTAGTGTATATAAAATAAGGAAGTATATATTATGCATAAAACTTGAATATTGAAACAATATGATAATACAAATAAGCCAAACATTGGAAGCAAAACGATTAACCAACTCACAAGCTGGAGATGAAAAAAGCATAGAATTTGTTAACAGATAACATAAATAGACATTCTGGTAACAATTATGTTTGACACACTTCAAATAAAAACTGATGCGAAGTAGCATAGACATTAGACACATTGAACATAAGTGACACACGGAGTATCAAACACATGATCAGAGGCCTGACATAAGTGACTTAACAAGTAACATAAACAGTTTTGTGGATCCCACAGGGAATCATGTTCAGCTATGCTATCTAAGTCTTGGCTTTCAAACAACGGCGTCTCCTTGGAGAATACTTGAAAGGCAGCAGTTCTGCAGGAAGGGGGGCAACCATGTTGTTGCGATGAAAGGTAAGGTAATGCAGAACAAAGGCACGTTGGTCCAATGGTTCATCCTGAAATAGCCATAATATCAAATTAATGGTAGAATAAAATCTGAAGGAGTAATATATGCAAGATTAGAAGACTAATTTAGTGACATACCAGAGTATAAAATTCTGATAAGTCGCCATCATCAAAATCGTAGTAGCGGAGGAAGTTTGCGACAAAAAAACCACAATCATTTGACCCTGGTGTCATGGTTGGACAATTGGGAAGGAGCCCAATAGTTGCCAAACTTTGGTACAGTTGACTCAGGTCGAGCTTCATGTAAGGCAATGCTAAGTCTTCTCATTATTAATTTGGACCAAGGTATCTTCGTTCCATTTATCATCATTTGATCATTATGGATTTGTTTCCATGTAGTGCCTCCAAGCAATGTACCATAAGGATTTGAATCTAAGATGTCTATTCGACGACGTTCAAAATTGATTGCATAAAGGGTCCAGTGGCTTCGGCGTAGCATAGGAACCAGGATCTGTTAAATATATATGTAAATTTATGAATGATTTATACTATGCATATGAAAAATTAAAACTAATACAACATAAAACTAGTGACCAAAAGAACATTCTAACATTTGTACAAATGAAACTGATTAGAGCTCACCAATTTAATCTGGTTCAGAACATCATCTGAAGGAAGGGTCGGTTCAAGATGTTCTTTAAGAAGTGATGTTGTGAAGGGCTGTGGATTTGAACTGTGTTGTTCAAACTCCTCGATATTCAAAACGGTCTGGACAAAGAAAATAAATTTATTAGTATTATATATTTATACAGTAAGTGTTGCAATAAGATACAAAGTTGTGGAGAAAAAATTACCCCAACGTTGACATTCAGTATTAGAGTGTTGATTACAGAATCTGGATTGTATAATACATCATCCTGACGAATACAGTCGATAAATCCCTGCATGAAAGTATTCTCAAGACATTTGTTGGGACCAAACGACTGGACAACATCAAGGACAGACCCTCCAAATCCTCCAAAATTAATGATAGACCTGGGGAAAAAACTTTGATTACAATTCTTCTAATTATACTTAATTGGAATTTGAATAAGTAATACATACATGCTCGGATCTAGTTTTCCTGACAAAATGAACTTAAGCAGGTTGCGAGCACAGTCTTCACGTGACACGTGGGGATGTTCAGCGACTGCAGCTTTACAGGAACTATCCTTTGCAACCAGGTCAGTAGTTGCCTAATATATGAATATATGTTAGTAAACAGTTGCATAAATATGTATGTCTTAGTGTATAAATAGGAAAAATATGAAAATGACAACATGTCTTACATCTGTCAGTGGGGTTTTATCGAATAGAGGTGCACCAGATACAGGAGTATCATGTGTAACAGATTTTTGTCCTTCCTGTAACCAATAAATTTATTAATATAAACGTAATGAAACATAGGGTATAATTAATATTAGCATACTATGATGAAGGTGTAAATACTTACACTATTTATATCTGGTGTTAACTTAGGAGCAGCAGGCTTGTCTGTTGTGGGAGCCTGGGGATTTAAAAAAAATGAAGCATGCATATATATTAATGTTACTTGCATACATTGTAAATGAAATAATAAAAATTGTGATATAAGGAAGTCAAACATTAGATTTTGGAGTCTTGTCAAAAATAGGGGCATCCATAACTTCATCTTTTTTGCAGACGTTCCCACTGACAATCTATAATGGAAACAACTGAGATTTGAGTAAACAGTAACTTGTATGCAGAATAGAATATATGCATTGTATATATAGTTTGTATGAGAAAACTTACATCATCTGATACTTTGATATGATCAGTAGGAACATGGCTTTCCTGATCATGTTGTTGTTTATCAGGTGTTGGAACAGTTGGTGTGGATACTGGATCATTTGTTGGAGGCATTGAGGTAGTGGGGGGTTATCTACATTTGGAACATATAATAATATAGTAGTTGTTACTGAAATATAACTGCAATATAAATGTATCGTTATAAAAAAATGGTTAAACATACACATTTGCAAACTACATCAGTATACTATCAGGATGCATAAATAAAATACAGTTTTCAAAAAATGAAATACACTGAAAAAATATGTTGCTGCTTGTATGAGTATAAATTAATATATAATTTGTATATACAAAACTGCATATAATAAATTATTTGAGATCGTATAAGTATATATTATTTTCCAGGAAATAATTCGTGAACTTGATTAGTTTAAAAAAATAAACATAAATACTAAAACCTTCTGGCTGTGAATCGCGCTGCGTTGCAGCTCTCAGAACTTCATCGATCATTTCACCAAATGTTTCAGAGAGTTCATTCTGCTTCGAAACAATCATCTGATGGCTCAGCTGAAGGGAATCACAGTATTTATCCACCTCTTTGTCATGAGCATCAAACAATGATTGAAACATTGGACGCTGCTGGGAGGGCAAACATTGCAACTTGTTGCCAATCAAATTCTTGATACGTGGCACATATATGTTGAAAACGGCAGAAATAGGCCGTTCTGGAGCAATGACGTAACACGTTTCTGAACGGCTACGAAACTGTATAAAGTAATATAGAACAGTTAGCAGTAATAATATTTTAACATCTGCATAACAGGACAAAAAGTTGTTTATGTCTAACCTCTGCATATCTGAATGGTTCACCTGTTTTACGGGGGGGGGGGTCTGTCACCACGAGCCAACTCTTTTATGGTCTCATTGTCAAAAAACTTAATGCGTGGAGTACCATATTTGTTAACATGAGATGCAGGGTGATGTAGGTGATCAAGATAGTAAATCTGAAAAAAGGAGTGCACAAATATATAAAATTAGTACATAACAACTATTTGCATACCATATATATGCACATTAAACAAAAAAAATACTTACCAGAACAATGAGTGAGCATCCATATATTGTTGCTGTGATGTTTGTTTTGTTCCTTTTATGCCAACGTGCGGCAGCATCACACAAATCCGTGTAAACTAGTTGACACCAGTCAATATCAGACATTCGGGCCATGTTTGAAGTCATGAGTACCTCATTGTTTGTAATGCCCCAAGAAGCAGAAGGAAAAAGAAGCCGATTGAATAGAATCAGAAAAAAAGCATCTAATTGATAGCTCATCATCGTTGCCAAGCACTATCTTGTCTTGAAGCTTGACAACATCAAATTCTTCTTTACCAACATTGAGATCACGTCTCAGTTTTGCAGCAGCATCCACTTCACCATACCAATCAGTAAACTCTCTGCCTCCTCCAGCACATGGCAAACCCAAAATCAGATGAACCGTATCTTTTGTTATCTTCAGTTCCTTGCCAGCCCCTGGGCGTATGGTCATGTCATGTTGATCCAATTTATCCATCAACCACCTGATGAGTGATCTGCTCTCTAAGGCATCAGTTCGCAAATCAAATATGCTTGAAAATCCCAACCTAGCGACAGCATCGCGCTGCCGATCGCTCATTATCCAAGATGATACAATAACATCATAGGGAATGCAGCGGATATTCAGTTTCTGGAAGCATAAATGAATATGCATTAACACACAAAGTATATATATAGTTAGAACTAATGATACAATATTTACAAACAAGGGATAATTATTACATGCTTGTAAATAACTAGTCTACAACAATAAAAAAAGTAAACACCATATTTGTTGATAATAATATACATAAATTTAAAGTGGGGGAAAATACAAACTTGATTGGACACCAAAATTAACACATGAATAAACATAAATATATACATGTTACCTGTGATTTTCTAGGAGTCTTCTGTTTAGGAGAGTTTTTTTTGTAATGATATTAGACTTTGGACTTCTTTTCACATCAGGAACTTGAGGAGAAGGTACTTTTAACTTCTTTGCACTGATTTGTTCTGAAGGAGAAGGTGAGGCAGATCTGAATTGGCGCTTCAACGATGGAGCATCCATGAAATCGTCGTCGGACAGTGTGGATGGAGCAGGAGGTTTTCTTTTTAAACGACAAGCTAACGCCTTTCTGCGAAAACGATGGATTGAGGCTGGCTGTGGCTCATTCTGCTCCTGATTTTGGGGAATATCATCTTGGTGAGCTGAGCTGCTGGATCTTGTACGTCTAGAAATGTCAATTGAAAAAACCTCCTGACTGGATTCAATGGTTAATCTTTTTGGATTACTGGGCGGGCGATCAACAGACTTCATGATTAAATACTGAATAGATCTGTAGAAAAAAGAAGTTGTTTTTAAATACATTGATTTATGCATGAATATATGCCAAAAAAGAACTAATTTTTACTATAACTTTCTGAAATGCATACTATATAATGCTAAGTGGAATTACATAACTTAAACTACCTTTTACATTTATGCGATAGCATTTAATGAACAATGGTTATATACAAGCATAAAGATTGATTTAATATTTCATATAATTGTAAATGGATCAGGATAAAATAAGAGCCTTTTTGGATCAACTAACTATACAACATATTTTAATAACTGGTTCATAGTAATAAAAACATTTAGCTCAAATAACATGAATATTTAAATAACATTTGCTTAAATAACAATATCTGTATGTATTTATATATAATGAACAGGAGTGTAAACTAATTATGCAAGTAAATAGAACAATTCAAATATGCTTAATATATTGCGAAATGTTTATAAACTTGTGTATGAATGAGCATACACATTACTGCCAATATGCATATATATCAAATCCAATGAGTATATTTTATATATAATAAAACAGATGTGTACACAAATGATTTAATTGAATGGGCATAAAAAGTACTGAGGATATGCATATAAATGAAATACAATAAGCATATTAGATAATTAAATAGATGTGAAAACAAATCATTAGAGTAAATGTGCGTAAAGAATACTGACTATATGCATGTATAATAAAACAAATGTGTAAACAAATGACTCAAGTGAATGTGCATAAACACTACTGAGGATATGCATATATATCAAATACAAATAAGCATATTTGATAATAAAATAGATGTGAAAACAAATCATTAAAGTAAATGTGCATAAAGAGTACTGACTATATGCATATATAATAAAACAAATGTGTAAACACATGACTCAGGTGAATGTGCATAAACAGTACTGAAGATATGCATATATATTACATACAAAAAGCATATATGTGTTACTTGGGTTGTATAAGAGTACTCTCTGCTAACTCATCAGTAAATACCTAATCCACAGCCTTTGTCTAAATATATGAATGTCGGGCGATAGTGAGAATATAGAATAAATACACATGCCCTAATATCGGGGCTCCTAAACAAAAAAGAGATGCAATGCGCGATGCAATGACCCGATTATAGTGATGTCTAAGCGGATACAAATCACACATTTAGCTGGAGAATAAGGGTTACAATCAAATCCACTTCAATCGACCGATAGGCTTCAAAAAATCGACGGCAAACTCGGTGTATTTCAATGTTGGATTACCTGCAACTTCTTGAATCGGGCTCCAATGCTGGGAGATTGAAGGATGTAAGGTGGAATGGAAGGGCGCTGAATTGGAGCGGCGGTGGATTGGCGCTGCGCTGGTTTGGAGGCGCGGAAATCGCCTGGGGAGTCGCCTCCGACGAAAGGAAAATCTGCGCGGCTGGGGTTTTCTTCAAATCGGCGCTGGTTTGTCTCCGTTGAATGCGCGACTACGGTTTTAGAAACAGGAAACGTGGGAGAGGTGGCTGGCTGACGGAGGTAACGGCGCCGTGACTAGGACCTGTTGACTCGGTGTGGTTCAACCAAAATGCCCATGTTGACTAGCCTGGGCTTTCTCTATTATTGGAAGCCCAGGGCTATATATATATATATATATATATATATATATATATATATATATATATATATATATATATATATATATATATATATATATATATATATATATATATATATATATATATATATATATATATATATATATATATATATATATACTAGGAAAGGAGAAGGCATCAGTTTTGCTGGCAACCAAATTATTACTGAACAAACCGAGTGAGAATTGATGGTAGGAAATCTGAAAGTACATTAAGAACACCAAGGACACAGAAATCTCTTCACCCCACAAAGCTGAAGTGATGCTTTGATGATATAATGTTCTTCATGGTGTACTTTGTAACCCAAATAATTTTTGAAATATAACTACTATCAGGGGTCATATTTTGGGCACATAAAATACCTTAGACTTCAGTAGGGGCAACAGTTTTGCGGTAAATTGACACAAGCTAAAGAATAGTGCAGAGTGGAGAACTATAAACAAAAGAATACAATGAGTCTAAGGAATTCTTGCAGCACTTCTTGCTGCGAATCTGGTGCCTGGTGCCTACTGCGATGAAGAGATTCGTCTGACAATTTCAAAGTAATGTCGCACTCACATCTAAATATCCAATGCAAAAAACAAATATATGTACAAAATTACAATGGCATAGCAGTATGCTTACCTCCCCACAAGAGGCAGGTTCTCAACTGATGCCGATGGTGCCCTCCTCATGCTCTGATGTTCAACATTTAGAACAACACAGTTACATATAAACTGAAACGATCACCAGCGCACAAACCTGATGCCTGCTGCGAATAAGAGATTGGTCTGAAAATTTCAAAGTGTCACACCCAGGTTAGTATTTCCTGTCCCAAAACATTGTGAAAAATCATTAACAAGTTCCTTCGGTGATTACACAAAGCTACTTGTGACAATTAATGAATAATTTACATTAATCCTATAGTTCCTAAATTAACATCTATCAAGCACAACATAGGATGGATAGATTGTTATAACTACAAAAGGTATAACAAATAATGAAAAACACTATAACAATGTTGGTAAGTGTCATTTCAAACTCCACTTCAGTAGACCTATCAGACCATAATTAAACCCCATGATGACAGACACACAAAAATTCTACTGCTAAAGTACCCCTGCACCAGATCACATGTTGAGTATCCTTAGAAATACATGGGACCCGCAATACATCCGCACATGATCTGGAGATCTTGCAACCAAACCACAGGCATGACAGCTAACAACAGGACATAGCTCATCCCTTGCATCTACACACCAAGCCAAGTGATTGAGGATAACTGAAAGAGAAATGGACCCAACATTTCCTATAATCATTTTTGGTGTTTGACGTCCATCACAAACCATATGGACTAACTAGTTTACCTAGTGGATATTTTTCTCAGGTGCATAAAGTTCACATAATCATACAAAGAAAATGACATTGGGGGAATTCTAAACGGTTGGAGCAAAATAGAATTGGTGCAGCCCGTGGCGCATCGGACACTGTCCGGTGGCCAGGCTAGCTGGAGCCCTCCGCAAACTGGTCGCTCTCGAGTTTTCTCAGCGCTCGTCCACTAAAATTCATCCGACTGTCCGGTGAGACAACAGAGCAACGGTCAACTTTGTCCAACAGTCGACTGTGCTGACTGCGGCACAGTCTGCACCACAGAAGTTAGAAGTCAGTCTACACCGTCAGGATACACCGGACTATTCGGTGTGCCACCAGACTGTCCGGTGCAGCAAGAGGACAAACGATTTCAACGGTCAACCGCTCCAAACCCCAACGGTCGGATGATGTGGCACTCACTGGACAGTGAATAGTGGAGTGTCTGGTGCACCACCGGACTGTCTGGTGTGCCCATCGACAACAACGACTGGAATGGTGGTTGGGGCTATAAATACCCCCAACCACCACTATTCAAGCAATCCAAGCATTCCTACTTCCTAATTCTATACTAGAGCAAAAGAATAGACTCTGTCGGTGGGAAAATCCTCCGGTCGGGTGGCGGAATGCACCCGCCCTAATCCTAAGATGAGGAGGGGGCCTAAGCGCTTGCATGTTTGGTCAATCTCGGATGAACACCAGAACACTCGAGGGTTTATAGTGGTTTAGGCCGCTGGAGCGTAATACCCTACCTCCATTGTGTGTAAGTTGTATTGAGCGTGTCCCTTGTAACGTTGTGTCCCCTCCCTTTTATAGTTTAAGGGGGGGGGGGTACATACAAGGATGCTGAGCTCCGACATGCGGGCCCAGGAGCATAATGGAAGGAATACATTATGTGAATAATTAATGCTGACAGCACACATGAGTAGAGGCGTATAGGCGGAGCCGTTCAGATTCCCTTCGCCTTAGTAACACATGAGTAATCAACGGGAGTCATGATGACTGCAGTCCATGCAGTGTTGATAGGCAGTGACCCTTTTCCTGGTAACGCGGGAGTAATGGTGAGTCATTGTCCTTGCTATGGTAACGTGTGAGTAACAGCACGACCCACACAACGTGGACTGGGCGCGCCGCCTGTCACTGGAATGGACAGACACATGTCTTATCCGTAATAAATGCAAAGACGCACGTAGCCTAGAGGCTTTATGTCAGGCTCCACCCGTTGCCTTACACCGCACGCAGTAGGCCACGTGGCAGCATCGGGTCTCCGCCTGGGCGGGGAGCAGGAGTGTATGTGATAAGGTACGGATCCCACCAGATCAGGTCTAGACACGTGTCGACACTGGACCCCCGCCTGGGTCCTGATTAAGGCCCGGGTATGCTCTGTCCTGGGACCCTAGGACCCCACTGTGGACGGCCTGGACCCCATACAGGGGGTCCGGATCCCATTCCAGGGGTCCAGTTCGCACACGTGGAGGTCATGGACCAAACTTGGAAGCTCAGACCATATATACAGGGGTCCGGCACCTTCCCATGGGGGTCCGGACTCACTGGTGATACCTTAGAGTATGTCACTTTCTCTGGACACGTGGCGGCACCAGACCCGCCCATGCGGTGGGGTCAGGTGCTGTTGCTGGCCCAGAGTAGTCGCCCGAGGCTGGGGCGAGTCATGGCCTGGTCCCACATACAACTCTTTTACCACGCGACTAAAAATAGTCGCGTGGGTACTGCGTCTTTATACAGTAGTAAGGGGTACCCTAGTTTCAGGGTACCGATAGACTCCAAAGACATAATCAAAGCATGAAATCCTATCCAAGCTCCAAAATCAAGTCAAGTGATCAAAAGTGCTTAGTGACTTGAGAGAGGGTGATTTGTGCTTGTTTTGTTGCTCTTGTAGCTTGGTTGCTTTCTTCTTCTCACTCTAATCTCTCCAAGTGTCTTGTAAAGCTAAGCAAGAGACACATAATTGTGTGGTGATCCTTGCGGAGTCTCAGTGACCCGTGTGATTAAGAAGAAGCACTCTACCGGTCTAAGTGACCAATTGAGAGAGGAAAAGGGTTGAAATAGACCCGGCCTTTGTGGCCTCCTCAACGGGGAGTAGGCTCTTTGGAACCGAACCTCGGGAAACAAATCGTCGTGTCCATTTGTGTTGATCTTCACTATATGATTTGTTTCATCCCTCTCACTAGATGTTCTCTTGCTCACATTAGTTTGAGTTAGCTCCCAAAGTCATCCGCATTAATTGAGCAACTCATAGCAAGAGGAAATATCTTCCGCACTTCAAATTTTCTAAAATTTATTTCTAACCCTAACCCCAGGAGAAGTGTGTGTTTAAAGTTTATAATTTTCAGGTTTCGTCTATTCAGCCCCCTCTAGGCGACTTTCAATTGGTATCAAATCCCGGTGCTTCATTAGAGTTTAACAACTAGAAGTGATGTCAGGAGAACACGCCAAAAGGGAGATGGTGACTGGGAAAAAGCCCGAATCTTTGGGAAAGAAGAACGAAGAAAGGACTCCATCGAAGGAGGCCAGCGACAAGCAAAAGGAGCACAAGGAGGAATCCACCGGCTCCATCAACTCACATAGGAAGGGTGACAAGAAGAAAAAGAAGATGAAGAAAGTGGTCTACTACGAGACCGATTTTTCCTCACCCTCCACCTTCGACGCCGAGTCTACATCTTCAAAGCGCCAAGAGCGTAAGAAGTATAATAAGATGCCTCTTCGCTATCCTCGTATTTCTAAACACGCTTCTTTAATTTCCGTACCCCTAGGCAAACCACCATATTTTGATGGTGAAGATTATTGTATGTGGAGTGATAAAATGAGGCACCATATAACCTCACTCCATGAAAGTATACGGGATATTGTTGAGTTTGGAGCGTAGGCACCACAGGTGGGCGACGAAGATTACAACTCCGATGAGGCCGCCCAAATAAGACACTTCAATTCCTAAGCCACCTCAATACTCCTCGCTTCCTTGTGTCGAGAGGAGTACAACAAGGTGCAAGGGTTGAAAAGTGCCAAAGAAATTTGGGACGTCCTCAAGACGGCGCATGAAGGGGACGAGGAGACCAAAATCACTAAGCGCGAAACAATCGAGGGAGAACTCGGTCGATTCGTCCTCAATAAAGGAGAAGAGTCACAAGCAATGTACAACCGGCTCAAGACGATGGTCAACCAAGTCCGCAACCTCGGGAGCACCAAGTGGGATGACCATGAAATGGTCAAGGTTATTCTTAGATCTCTTGTCTTTTGTAAGCCACTCAAGTTTAATTAATTCGTGGAGATCCTAGATATAAACAGATGTCTTCCAAGGAGGTCATTGGCAAGTTTGTGAGCTTTGAAGTTATGATCAAAGACTCCAAACATATTGTCAACTTGGAGCAAGGCGCTACCTCCACACCCGAGGTGCAACCCGTTGCATTCAAAGCAATGAAAGAAAAGAAGGAAGAGTCTACACCAACAAGTAGACTCCCAATTGATGCCTCCAAGCTTGACAATGAGGAGATGGCTCTTATCATCAAGAGCTTTCGACAAATCCTCAAACAAAGGAAGGAAAGGATTACAAACCCTGCTCCAAGAGGGTTTGGTATAGGTGTGGTAAGTCCGGTCACTTTATAGCTAAATGTCCATATACAAGTGACAGTGACAGGGACGACAACAAGAAAGGGAAGAAGAAGATGGAGAAGAAAAGATATTATAACCAGAAGAAGGGTGGCGAGACGCACATGTGGTGGGAATGGGACTCCGACGAGAGCTCCACCGACTCCTCCTCCGATGAGGATGCCGCCAACATCGCCGTCAACAAAGGTCTTCTCTTCCCCAACGTCGACCACAAATGCCTCATGGCTAAAGATAGCAAAAAGAAGAAGGTACATTCTAGAGATACCCCCAAATACACTACTTTCGATGATGAGGGTAGCTCTAGTGATGATGATGATGATGATTTAACTTCTCTTTTTGCAAACCTTATCAAAGAGCAAAAGAAGAAAATTAATGAACTGATAGAAACCATTAACGAGAAGGATGATATCTTGGAATGCCAAGAGGACTTGCTCGTTAAGGAAAACAAAAAGTTTGTTAAGCTAAAAGATGCTTATGCTCTTGAAGCAGAAAAATGTGAAAACTTGTCTAAAGAGCTAGATATTTGCAATGATTCAGTTTCTTGTCTTAGAACTAAAAATGCTGGTTTAATTGCTAAGATTGAAGAATTGAATGCTTGCAATGTTTATACATCTACTGTTGAGCATGTCACTATTTGCACTAGATGTAGAGATGTTAATATTTATGCTATGAATGATCACATTGCTATGATTAAAGAACAAAATGATCACATAGCTAATTTAAATACTAAAATTGCCGAGCATGAGTTAGAAAATGAAAATTTTAAATTTGCTCGTAGCATGCTTTATAATGGGAGATGCCCTGGCATTAAGGATGGCATTGGCTTTTAACAAGGGAGCCAAAGCAACATCAAGCTTAATGCCCCTAGAAACAAGCTTTCTATTTTTGTAAAGGGCAAGGCTCCCATGGTTTAGGATAGGGAAGGTTACATTTTATATCCTAAGAACTATCCCGAGCACAAAATTAGAAGAATTCATGCTAGAAAATCTCATTCTGTTTCTCATCATGCTATATGTATAGTAATGAGGCTTCTAGTTCTAGGCATACAACTCATATCAAAATGCCTAGGAAAAAGATTGTTAATGCATCAAATGAACATAGCATTTCATTCAAGACTTTTGATGCATCATTTGTGCTGACTAACAAATCAGGCAAGGTAGTTGACAAATATGTTGGGGGAAAACACAAGAGCCCAAAGACTTGTGTTTGGGTACCCAAGATGCTTGTTTCTAATGTGAAAGTACCCAAGACCGTTTGGGTACCTAAGAACAAGACCTAAATTTGTTTTGTAGGTTTATGCATCCGGCGGGACAAGTTGGATAATTGATAGCGTGTGCACAAACCACATGACAGAGGAGAAAAGGATGTTCTCCTCATATGAGAAAAATGATGATCCCCAAAGAGCAATCAAATTCGGGGATGGAAATCAAGGTTTGGTCAAAGGTTTGGATAAAATTGCTATATCTCTTGACCATTCCATTTCTAATTTTTTCTTGTTGATTCTTTCGATTACAACTTGCTTTCTGTTTCTCAATTATGTAAAATAGGCTATAACTGTTTATTTACTGATGTTGGTGTTACCTTCTTTAGAAAAAGTGATGATTCAATAGCTTTTGAGGGAGTGTTACATGGTCAGCTATATTTAGTTGATTTCAATGATAACAATGCTGAACTAGACACTTGCATAATTGCTAATACCAACATGGGCTGGCTTTGGCATCGCCGACTTGTCAATTTCTAGGAAGATCTCTGGTGTCTTGGGCTTTAAACAAAACTCAGTAGCTCTATCCACCACCGAAGCCGAGTATATTGATGTAGGACATTGTTGTGCACAATTACTCTGGATGAGGCAAACCCTTAGGGACTATGGCTACAAGTTGAGCAAAGTCCCGTTGAACACAAGGGTAATATCGAAATTGCTTGTTAGCACCCACAACCAATTAGCCGATATCTTCACCAAGCCCCTGGATGAAAAGACTTTTAGCAAGCTTAGAAATGAACTCAATATTCTAGATTCTCGGAACTTTGTTAAAATCTTGCACGCATTGCACATTTATATACCTTTGATCATGTCTCTTTCATTGGGTACAAATGCATGTTTCTTATTCTTCTTGTGCCAAAGATAAGACTAATGTGTTTCCAAGAGTATTTCCATAATTAGTCTTAGATTGAAAGGGAAATGAAGAAATCGATAAAGGCAAGGCTTCCACTACGACTCTGTCGGTATCTTTTATCCTTTGTCCTACTCATGAATTTTCATTCATATTCTTTTTTCAAAGGGGGAGAAATTCAAAGGCCTCAGTTCTCTTCGTTTTTGGCGCTTAATGCCAAAGGGGGAGAGAGTAATAGGCCCAAAGCAAAAGGACCGCACCACCACCCTTTTTCTAAAGCAAAAGGACCGCACCACCACCGTGTTTTCTAAAAACTATTTCAAAAAGGGGAGAAATCATTCATAAAGGGGGAGAAATTAATAGGCATTTGCAAAAACCTTCTTGATAGCTAAGGGGAGAACTTCTTCAAGGAGAGCTTTTATTTAGCCAAAAGAAAAGCATTTGAAACAGGGGGATAATTTTCAAAAACTTGAAAACGCTTTTAGAAATCATATTCTTATACCATTGGCTAATTGCAAAAGAATTTAAAAATACTTTTCAAAAATTTGCAAAAACAAGCTAATTGGTGCAAATGTGGTCCAAAATGATAAAAATATCAAAACAATCATATATGCTTACAAGTACTTTCATTTCAAAGTAACTTATGCACATCTGTCAAAATCCAAACTAGTTACATTTCTACACTTTGTATTTGCTTTGGTTTGTGTTGGCATCAATCACCAAAAAGGGGGAGATTGAAAGGGAAATGTACCCAACATTTCCTATAATTTTTTTGGTGTTTGACGTCCATCACAAACCATATGGACTAACTAGTTTATCTAGTGGATATTTTTCTCAGGTGCAAAAAGTTCACATAATCATATAAAGAAAATGACCTTGGGGGAATTCTACACGGTTGGAGCAAAACAGAATTGGTGCAGCCTGTGGCGCACCGGACATTGTCCAGTATGCACCGGACACGTCCGGTGCCTGGAGCCCTCCACAAACTGGTCGCTCTCGGATTTTCTCAGCGCTCGTCCACTAAAATTCATTGGACTGTCCGGTGTGCCATCGGACTGTCCGGTGAGACAGCAGAGCAACTGTCAACTTCACCCAACGGTTGACTGCGTTGACTGCGGCGCAGTCTACAGCACAGAAGTCAGTCTGCAACGTCAGGATGCACCGGACTATCCGATGTGCCACCAAACTGTCCGGTGCAGCAAGAAGACAAACGATTTCAATGGTCAACCGCTCCAAACCCCAACGATCGGCTGATGTAGCACTCACCAGACAGTAAACAACGGAGTGTCCGGTGTGCACATCAACAGCAACGGCTGGAATAGTGGTTGGGGCTATAAATACCCCCCAACCACCACCATTCAATACATCCAAGCATTCCAACTTTCTCATTCAATACTAGAGCAAAATAATAGACTCCAAAGACACAATCAAAGCATCAAATCCTCTACAAGCTCCAAAATCAAGTCAAGTGATCAAAAGTGCTTAGTGACTTGAGAGAGGGTGATTTGTATTTCTTTTGTTGCTCTTGTTGCTTGGTTGCTTTTTTCTTCTCACTCTAATCTCTCCAAGTGTTTTGTAAAGCTAAGCAAGAGACACCTAATTGTGTGATGATCCTTGCGGGGTCTTAGTGACCCGTGTGATTAAGAAGAAGCACTCGACTGGTCTAAGTGACCGATTGAGAGAGGGAAAGAGTTGAAATAGACCCAGCCTTTGTGGCCTCCTCAACGGGGAGTAGGCTCTTTGGAACTGAACCATGGGAAACAAATCTCCGTGTCCATTTGTGTTGATCTTCACTATTTGATTTGTTTCATCCCTCTCACTAGAAGTTCTCTTGCTGTCACACCCGGTTTTGAAGGTAAACCGAATGCAAACTATGTACGCGCCAGGATCAGCAATTCACGTACACAACAGTTACATAACATGGACATCATCACACAGTGCTCAAATAGTATTAAAAGGGAAATAATAGTCGATTACATCATATGTCTGAGACATCCACATAGTCTTTACAATAAATCAAAGTGCGGAAACAAAACGTAGATAAATGCGTCCTTCACAGGCAGCCGACTGGGGGTTGCCGCTAACCCACGCCTAGAACTCATCATAATCTTGGAACTCCTGATGGTCTCCTTCCACAGCTTCATCTTCTCCTGAGCAGGGGTTGCAATGCTGACAACCTGGGGATGGGGGGGCTTTGGTGTGTAGAGCAAGGGTGAGTACACATCAACATACTCAGCAAGTATCCTGTTTGGCTGTAGTGGACTAGCTTTATGTGGGGATAAGTCAAGCAGTTGCTTTTAGTTGGTCAGATTATTATTACTAGTAGAGAAAGCCAAGTTTTAGATTTAACCCACGTTATTACCCAAACGTACTCCTTTCCAAACGGAAAGAGTACCACTTACCATTACCAGAGCCAATACTAAGAACCATCAATCTCATTGCCACCTGTAAACCAAAATGTCTCTGATCAAGTACCACTAATCACTGGAGCTCCCTTGACCGCTCATAACCGCGAGCACAGCTGATATATCAGTTTTCAAACACTCTGCAGAGGTTGTGCACTTTACCCACAAGCCGTGATTCCCTTTCTGCCCGGAGATCATGACTCTCCATTGATCACTACCAAGGTGACCCAGCAGGGCATCACTACGTAGCCTTTACAAAGATTCCCCGGGGCTGTAGCCGCCCGTTAGGTTTCCTAAATGCACCGCACTCCTCCCCAAGGGGCGAACCCAAACTTGGTAGAGCGAGCCGCATACACCGAGCCCCATTGACGGCACAACGGCTAAGCGAAGTACACCTCGGATCCTCTAATTATTCAGCTAAGGGCACCCCATTCCACCCTCATGGTAGCACTGTTTTCCCGGGTGGTCATCCAAAGAACAGGTCCTTACGGAGAGGCACTCGAGAAACCGCTCGAGCCCCCTTGAAGACCACAAGTAGAACATCATAATAAGAAGAGGGAAAACAACGTATCATAGATAATCTCATCATGTTCATTGATTATAGTTGAGCAATAGCATAAAGCTAAACAATAATAATCCAACCCAAATAGGTAAACAAGGACATGGATAACAAAAGCTAGTCAATCCTTAGGTATAAATGTGTAATGCGGGAGGTGAATTAAAGAATGTATAGGACAGAGATATGTCAAGGGACACTTGCCTCCACCAACCGACTGCTGCTCAGGGGCTTCTCCTGCGAGTTCTTCGGGCTCCTCAACCAGATCGTTCTCTATGCGAGCGCAAACATACATACATCCACATATTTAATACAAAAGAACAGTACACCATACAATAGAGTGCAGTAAGTAAACAGACGTTCCACGCGGGTTCGCAATTAAGGCTGAGAGAGAAAGAGAAAAAGACAGTCGAGAAACGATCACGTTACAAGATTGTAAATCAAACTACTCGCTTAATGGAAAGGAATTAATTTGGATATTACGTTTGGCATAAAGTAAATTCAAGTTCCACATTTAATCATTATAAACAATTGAAGATGAATGAAAGGGAGTGGCCGCACGTCGAGACGTACGACATGACATTTAGATTGCATTAACAAGTAAACAACTCGCTGTGCGACAAAGCGCCCAATGAGACGCTTGCACTAATTATAAATAGACGTTAAGCATCACGCGACGAAGCGCACGACGACATACTCCAACAGAGCTGAGTTTAAAGTGGAACGTCGCGCGTCTGGACGCGCAACATCGCACCTTAAACAACCTGAAATTAAAATAGATCGTCGCGCGACGAAGCGCGGGACACAACACTTTAATAAATATAAACTAAAAGAATCGTCGCGCGATGAAGCGTGCGACGCAGCACGCTAACTAACGGAGTTTGAAATCAACTACAAACCAGAAATAATACCGCGCGTGTGGGTTTACGCACGCGGGAATGCATTAGGGGGGTAAACGAGGCCACGCGAGTCACGCCGGGAGCTGGGACACCACGCACAGGGGGTCGAGGCCGCGCGCAGGGAGCTGCGCGCCGGGGGCCGGGGAGGCCACGCCGGGCGCCGGCCGCGCCGGGGGCAAGGGCAGGCGGGCCACGCCGCGGCCGGGGCACCGCCGCGGGGAGGGGGCAGGGGCGGGCGCCGCCGCGGGGCCAAGGCGGGGCGGGCGAGCGCCGCGCACGGGGCCGGGGCGGGGGCGGGCGCCGCCGCGGGGGAGGCCGGGGCGGGGGGCGAGCGCCGCTGCGGGGAGAGGCCGGGGCGGGGGCGGGCGAGCGCCGCCACGCGGGGGAGGGTCAGGGGCAGGGGGCGGGCGGGCCGGGGGAGGGGCAGGGGCAGGGGGCGGGCGGGCCGAGGGAGGGGCAGGGGGCGGGCGCCGCCGTGCGCAGGGGAGAGAGAGGGGGCGGGCGCAGGAAGGGAAGGGGAGGGAGAGGGAGAGAGAGGAGAAGGGAAGGGGAGGGGAGCTCACCTCGGGGTCCAAATTCCGGTGATCGCCGTCTCCAATCCCTAGGGCACCACGGGGAGAGAGAGGTGGAAGAGGGAGAGGGAGGTTGTTGCGCGGGAGATCCAAATGAGAGAGGGAGAGGAGGAGGGGGCGCATGGGAGGGTGTGGGCGCCAGGGGCGCGCAGGGCCGGGCCGGGCCGGGTTGGGTTGGATTGGGCCGGGCCACTTCACGGATCGAAACCCATGACACGCACGACCCAATCCGAGACGCACGACACGGGCTCCAATCGCGAACCGAGAACCGAGACAGAACGAGACGAACACGCAATATCAGACAAAGAAATGTGCGTCGGCATGATGCAACACCCATGACACTTAGGTTTTGGTTCATACACGACACGGACACTTGTCACTATACTGGTTTGAAATTGGGAAGAAAGAGCGAATCAGGAAGAGAAAAGAGAGTAACGCCCGAATTTGGTGAGAGAAAAGAAGAAAAAATTATACCCCCAAATTCAGGGCGTTACAAACCTATCCCCCTTAAAAGAATCTCTCCCTCAAGATTCAAGGTTGGCTAGCAAAGAGCTCAGGGTATTTGGCCATCAGATCATCTTCACGCTCCCAGGTTGCTTCTTCCTCAGAGTGGTGATTCCATCTGACTTTGCACATTCTGATGGTCTTCCTTCGGGTGACTCTGTCTGCAATCTCAAGGATTTGCGTTGGTTTGTCTGTGTAGGTCAAATCCTCCTGGACTTCAAGACCTTCCACTGGCAACTGCTCTTCCGGCACACGCAAGCACTTCTTCAACTGAGACACATGAAAGACATCATGCACAACAGACAAATTTTCTGGCAGACTGAGCTGATAGGCCACTTCTCCACGCCTTGCGAGAATCTGGTACGGACCGATGTAACGGGGTGCTAGCTTGCCTTTGACTCCGAACCTTCTGACTCCTCTGATCGGTGACACTTTCAGATAGACAAAGTCTCCGACTTCGAAACTCAGCTCTCTTCTTCTTGTGTCTGCATAGCTTCGCTGTCTTGACTGCGCTATCTTCAGATTCTCTCGGACCATCTTGATGTTCTCTTCCGCTTCAAGTAGGATGTCTGGCCCGAACACTTGCTTTTCTCCAGGCTGATCCCATTGCAACGGAGTTCTACAACTCCTTCCATAAAGCGCTTGAAATGGTGACATCTTCAAGCCGGCCTGGTAACTGTTGTTATAGGAAAACTCTGCATAAGGCAATCTCTTGTCCCATCCGGACTGATCTTGCAACGCACAGGCTCTCAACATGTCTTCAAGAATTTGATTGGTCCTTTCAGTCTGACCATCTGTCTGCGGATGATAAGATGAACTGAAATTCAGATGTGTGCCCAAGGCTTCATGCAACTGCTGCCAGAAATGAGAGGTGAACTGCGTTCCTCTGTCTGACACTATCTTCTTTGGCACACCATGAAGACAGACGATCCGAGACATGTACAATTCTGCCAATACTGCACTACTGTAGTTGGTCTTGACACGTATGAAGTGGGCTGACTTGGTCAAACGGTCCACTACTACCCAAATGGAATCGTAGCCGGCTCGAGTGCGAGGCAATCTGACTATGAAATCCATACCGATTTCATCCCATTTCCACTGAGGGATTTGCAACGGCTGCAACAATCCAGCTGGTCTCTGGTGCTCTGCCTTGATCCTTCGACAACTATCGCACATAGCCACATGCTCTGCGATTTCCCTCTTCATTACGTACCACCAGAATTTCTTCTTCAGATCTTGATACATCTTCTCACTGCCAGGGTGAATCGAATAGGCTATCTCATGAGCTTCCTTGATGATCAACTCCCGAATCGACTGGACATTGGGAACACACAAGCGGTCTTTGAACCATATCACACCTTCTGCATCTTCCCGAAAATCTTTGCCTCTGCCCTCTAGAATCAGTCGCCGGATCTCACTGATCTTCTCGTCATTCTTCTGCGCTTCTTTGATTTCCCGCTCCAGGGTAGGTTCCAACTCAACTGTGACTCCTCGCGTGTTGTTCAGAAATCCGAGACTCAACCTGTCAAACTCCTTGGCCAACTCATAAGGCATCGGACGAGCGACCATCAGGTTGACTTGACTCTTCCTGCTCAAAGCATCTGCCACTACGTTCGCTTTGCCTGGATGGTAATGGATCTCTAACTCATAGTCTTTGATCAGCTCTAACCATCTTCGCTGCCTCATATTCAACTCTGACTGAGTGAATATATACTTCAGACTCTTGTGGTCTGTGTAAACATCACATTTCTGTCCATACAGATAGTGCCTCCATGTCTTCAGTGTGTGAACCACTGCTGCCAACTCTAGATCATGGATTGGGTAATTCTTCTCATGAACTTTCAGTTGTCAGGACGAGTAAGCCACAACTCTTCCCTCTTGCATCAACACACATCCCAAACCAGTGTAACAAGCATCACAATACACCGAGAAGGGATTGTGCACATCAGGCAAGACTAAAACAGGCGATGTAGTCAACTTCTCTTTCAGCGCTTCGAAGGCCTCTTGACATTTCTGGGTCCACTTGAACTCAACCTTGTTGCCTAGCAACGCTGTCATTGGTTTCGCAATCTTCGAAAACCCTTCAATGAATCGCCGATAATATCCGGCCATTCCAATGAAACTCTTGATTCCTCGAGCATCTGTTGGCGCTTTCCAGTTCAGAATGTCTGCCACTTTCTTTGGATCCACAGCCAATCCTTCTTTGTTGATTATGTGACCCAAGAACAGGACTTCACTGATCCAGAATTCACACATGCTCAACTTTGCATACAACTGGTGCTCTCGCAATCTCTGCAATACCATCCTCAAATGACTTGCATGCTCTTCTTCGCTTTGAGAATAAATCAGAATGTCATCAATGAATACCACCACAAACTTATCGAGATAGTCCATGAATACACTGTTCATCAGGTTCATGAAGAAGGCTGGTGCATTGGTCAAACCAAAAGACATCACAGTGAACTCATACAAACCATACTTGGTAATGAATGCCGTCTTCGGAATGTCTGAAGGTTGGATCCTGAGCTGATGATAACCTGACCTCAGATCAATCTTGGAGAACACACTGGCTCCTCTCAACTGGTCGAATAGATCTTCTATTCTGGGCAAAGGGTACTTGTTCTTGATCGTGACTTCATTCAGAGCTCGATAATCGATACACATCCTTTTGGTGCCATCTTTCTTTTCCACAAATAGGACAGGGGCGGCCCAAGGCGAGGTGCTTGGCCGAATGTAACCTTTCCCTGACAGCTCATCAATCTGCTTCTTAAGTTCAACCAACTTTGGTCCAGATATTCTGTAAGCTCTCTTAAAGATAGGGGCGGTGCCAGGAAGAAGCTCTATGGCAAACTCAACTTTCCGCTCTGGTGGCATACCTGGTAAATCCTTTGGAAACACATCTGGAAACTCAGACACAATCTTGATCCTCTCAATTGGGTCTGCTTCACTGCTATCAACAGCCATCTGATAACAACTTACTTTCTTCGGCTCAGGCGGGACTAATTCGGTCACCACTTCCTCTCCTAGTGAGGACACCAACTTGATTGTCCTCTTATCACAACTGATAACTGCCTGATACTTATCTAGCCAATTCATCCCTAGGATGACATCTATTCCCTGAGTACCCATTACTATGAGGTTCGCGGGGAATGCTATCTCCCTTATTTCCACACTTACATTCAAACAAATGCTATCGGCTCGAATTTTACCACCGGCTGAGTCAATTTGAATGGGGGTTGACATGGTAGTAATTGGAAGATTATGTGCTTCTACCCATGATGCAGTAATGAAAGAATGTGTTGCTCCAGTATCAAATAACACTTCTGCAATATGGGAGTCGACTGGGAACATACCTACTATCATGCCGGGGGTCTCCTGAACTGCTTCAGCCTCCAAGTGAATCAGTCTCCCTTGGTTATAACGCGGCTGAGAGCGGTTGCCTGCTCCAGGCTGAGACACGTTCTGCTTTGCTGGGGCATTGGGGCCTGATTGCTGCTGGGCTACCTTCTTCAGACATTGCATCACCCAGTGGCCTTGCTCTCCACAGTGGAAACATGCTCTGTTTCCAACCTGAGCTGGTGCTGCCTGACTGTTCTGCTGGGCTGCTGGGGCAGGAAGACGAAGTGTCTGCTGATTTTGCCTCTGAAACTGGCCTCCTCCTGACTGGTTGTTCTGACGATTCTGATACTGGTGCTGAGGATACTTCCTTTGGAACTGTTGATGCTGCTGAGGTGGACGCTGGTTCTATCTGAACTGCTGAGGTTGATTGCCTGAGAAATGAGGACGATTGATGCTTCCAGGCTAGGGTCCACTGATCTTGCGCTTGCGATCCTCCATCTCTTTACGCTTCCTCTCTGTCATGATTGCTCTGTCAATCAAGTGCTGGAATGTCGGGAAGGTATGATTCATCAGTTGATACTGCAGAGGGTCAACCAAGCCTCTCAAGAAACGGTATTGTCGCTTGGCGTCAGTGTTGACATCTTCAGGAGCATAGCGAGACAATTACAGAAACCTGTCTCGGTACTCACTGACAGATGATGACCCTTGCTTGAGGGCCAGGAACTCCTCCTTCTTCACTGTCATCAGACCTACAGGAACATGGTACTGACGAAAGCTACCTCTGAACTGTTCCCAGGTGATGGTGTCGGGGTTGGCATGGGTGGCGAGATAAGACTCCCACCATGACTGAGCTGCTCCTCTCAACAGACGGGGACCATACAGGACTTTCTCCCTGTCATCGCACTGAGCGGTGTGCAACTCCTGCTCCATAGTGCGCAGCCAGTCTTCAGCATCCATGGGGTCAGAAGAATGAGCAAACGTTGGTGGATGACCTCTCATGAATTCAACACGCTTGTCCCTGGGCATCTGAGGCATCTGAGGCTGAGGTGGGGCCTGCTGCTGTTGCTGCTGCTGAATGGCGGCCAGAGTCTGGCCGATGGCTTGGACTGCCTGAGTCTGCATCAGAAACATCTGCTCGATCGACATCGGGGGCGGGGGTGGCAGCTGCTGTTGCTGGGGTACCTCTTCCTGTTGAGCGGCTTGCTCCTACTGAGCACGCCTTCCTCCTCTGCGCCTGTTCTTTGACATCTGCAGAATGCAACCACACATCAGAACTGATCTTGCAAATCTTGCAGCATAAGAAAAGAGTATAGAATTCTCCACAACCCTGAACAGATGAGCATCTTCACTGATCTCCAACACAGACCACACAGCTTCTCAGATAAAGAGGAAAGTGGAATAAAAGGCTTCCCAACTAAATAACTAACTCCTTTAACATATAACCGGTAAACCAAAATGCAGGGGATACCTACACTCTGGTGACAGTCATTACAAAGATCCAAATCAAACATAGTTCATCATGACAAGCATAAATGCACAGGATATAGCAAACTACCCTGTCTAACTAAGACTAACTAAAAGCGAGACTAACGCTAAGACTGTAGCTTCTACGTATATATTTTGTATTAATTACAAGATCCGACTCTAGCGATCTATGGTTCTAGATTTATCTTGGTCTTGCAGTCGGGATTGCCATAAGACTGGCGTCCACGCCGAGGTGAGCGGTACGGGTGCTGAGTCCCGACGGGAGCGGGGGAACCATCATCCAGGTGACGACGCTCCGCGCGCTCAGCCCGCAGCAGGGCGATCTCAGCACGATCCCTACTCAGCTCGTCTAATGCATGGTCCAGCTCCGTGTTTAGCACGGCGGCTAGGTTGACTGTGCTGCTCAACCTAGGATTGTCCTCACCAACAGGTGAGACAATCACACCTCCTGTGCTGCCAGATGGACGACGGGGGTAATACTTCAGGTTGAGACCGTCAGCTACCCCACCGAGAACCGAGCAGTAGTGCGAAAGCGCACGCCGTGCAGCATCTTGCATGGCCGCCTCAGCTGAGTCCCGCTCAGAGATGGAATAGTGCTCTGAGCAGGCCTCCGCACCCTGGAGACTGTTCTCCGGATGGCGCACCAAGTAGGTCGCCTCCCAGCGGTCCGGGTAGACCCCACGACTGTGCTGGTAGACCACACAGCGATACTCGATAGACCAAGTATGCCGGTTAAGTGCCCGACGTAGCAGGGTGTCTAGCGCATCGTGGAAGTGACACCCGCGAGCAGCGTCGCGAGTGATGGGTCGAGCAACCCATCCTTCCGGCTCCTGGTCAGCAGAAAAGTCGGTGTCGTGGCTCGAGCTGTCGTCGCCACCTCCGTCGTGTGGGTCTCCTCCAGCAGCTACCCCGGAGGCTGGGGCGCCCAGTGGTGGTGCAGGGGGCGCCTCCAGGGGAAGCACAGGGGAGCAGCTCCTCACGAACTCTATCTCCAGGTGGAGCGAGAAAGAAGAGCCCTGCTGCCCCTGCTCCTGTCGTCGACGCTCTTGCTCCTCATGCAGGCGGTGGTGTAGCCTCTCCAAGTGGCTGGACTGTCCGGTCACAGGACGGCGAAGCGGACGCTCAGCAAGGCGGGAGGGTAAGAAGGGGATGACAGACTTTCGTGCAGTGTGTCTAAGACGAGCCATCTACAAAAGACACCGCAAGCAAAAGAGTGAGAACAGAATTAATATGACCAGCAAGTAATGAACCACAAATAAATGAAGGATTAGAATAAAACATAATTTTCAGCAAGGTATAATATATAGTAGAACATAGGTTTGGTCGGTATGACCAACTTTTGAAGGGATATCAAAGTCAAGGCAGGGACAGAGGTCTATAATCCTTAGAACGACCATTCTACTCTAGGTTAGCGGTCCTACAGTCAGCACGGCTTTGATACCACCTATGTCACACCCGGTTTTGAAGGTAAACCGAATGCGAACTATGTACGTGTCAGGATCAGCAATTCACGTACACAGCAGTTACATAACATGGACATCATCACACAGTGCTCAAATAGTATTAAAAGGGAAATAATAGTCGATTACATCATATGTCTGAGACATCCATATAGTCTTTACAATAAATCAAAGTGCGGAAACGAAACGTAGATAAACGCGGCCTTCACAGGCAGCCGACTGGGGGTTGCCGCTAACCCATGCTTAGAACTCATCATAATCTTGGAACTCCTGATGGTCTCCTTCCACAACTTCATCTTCTCCTGAGCAGGGGTTGCAATGCTGACAACCTGGGGATGGGGGGGGGGTTTGGTGTGTAGAGCAAGGGTGAGTACACATCAACATACTCAGCAAGTATCCTGTTTGGCCGTAGTGGACTAGCTTTATGTGGGGATAAGTCAAGCAGTTGCTTTTAGTTGGTCAGATTATTATTACTAGTAGAGAAAGCCAAGTTTTAGATTTAACCCACGTTATTACCCAAACGTACTCCTTTCCAAACAGAAAGAGTACCACTTACCATTACTAGAGCCAATACTAAGAACCATCAATCTCATTGCCACCTGTAAACCAAAATGTCTCTGATCAAGTACCACTAATCACTAGAGCTCCCTTGGCCGCTCATAACCGCGAGAACGGCTGATATATCAGTTTTCAAACACTCTGCAGAGGTTGTGCACTTTACCCACAAGCCACGATTCCCTTTCTGCCCGGAGATCATGACTCTCCATTGATCACTACCAAGGTGACCGAGCAGGGCATCACTACATAGCCTTTACAAAGATTCCCCGGGGCTGTAGCCGCCCATACACCGAGCCCCATTGACGGCACAACGGCTAAGCGAACTACACCCCGGATCCAATAATTATTCAGCTAAGGGCACCCCATTCCACCCTCATGGTTGCACTGTTTTCCCGGGCGGTCATCCAAAGAACAGGTCCTTACGGAGAGGCACTCGAGAAACCGCTCGAGCCCCCTTGAAGACCACAAGTAGAACATCATAATAAGAAGAGGGAAAACAACGTATCATAGATAATCTCATCATGTTCATTGATTATAGTTGAGCAATAGCATAAAGCTAAACAATAATAATCCAACCCAAATAGGTAAACAAGGACATGGATAACAAAAGCTAGTCAATCCTTAGGTATAAATGTGTAATGCGGGAGGTGAATTAAAGAATGTATAGGACAGAGATAGGTCAAGGGACACTTGCCTCCACCAACCGACTGCTGCTCAGTGGCTTCTCCTGCGAGTTCTTTGGGCTCCTCAACCAGATCGTTCTCTATGCGAGCGCAAACATACATACATCCACATATTTAATACAAAAGAACAGTACACCATACAATAGAGTGCAGTAAGTAAACAGACGTTCCACGCGGGTTCGCAATTAAGGCTAAGAGAGAAAGAGAAAAAGACAGTCGAGAAACGATCACGTTACAAGATTGTAAATCAAACTACTCGCTTAATGGAAAGGAATTAATTTGGATATTACGTTTGGCATAAAGTAAATTCAAGTTCCACATTTAATCATTATAAACAATTGAAGATGAATGAAAGGGAGTGGCCGCACGTCGAGACGTACGACATGACATTTAGATTGCATTAACAAGTAAACGACTCGCTGCGCGACAAAGCGCCCAACGAGACGCTTGTACTAATTATAAATAGACATTAAGCATCGCGCGATGAAGCGCACGATGACATACTCCAACAGAGCTGAGTTTAAAGTGGAACGTCGCACGTCTGGACGCGCAACATCGCACCTTAAACAACCTGAAATTAAAATAGATCGTCGCGCGACGAAGCGCGCGACACAACACTTTAATAAATATAAACTAAAAGAATCGTCGCGCGACGAAGCGCGCGACGCAGCACGCTAACTAACGGAGTTTGAAATCAACTACAAACCAGAAATAATCACCGTGCGTGTGGGTTTACGCACGCGGAAATGCGTTAGGGGGTAAACGAGGCCACGCGAGTCACGCCGGGAGCTGGGACACCACGCGCAGGGGGTCGAGGCCGCGCGCAGGGAGCTGCGCGCCAGGGGCAGGGGCCACGCTGGGGGCCGGGGAGGCCGGGTCGGTGGTAGGGGCCGCGCCGGGGGCCGGGGAGGCCGCGCCGGGGGCAAGGGCGGGCGGGCCACGCTGGGGCCGGGGGCGCCGCCGCGGGGCCAAGGCGGGGCGGGCGAGCGCCGCGCCCGGGGCCGGGGCGGGGGCGGGCGCCGCCGCGGGGGAGAGGCCGGGGTGGGGCGGGCGAGCGTCGCCGCGCCAAGGGAGGGGCAGGGGGCGGGCGAGCGCCGCCGCGCGGGGGAGGGGCAGGGGGCGGGCGGGCGCCGCCGCGCGCAGGGGAGAGAGAGGGGGCGGGCGCAGGGAAGGGAAGGGGAGGGAGAGGGAGAGAGAGGAGAAGGGAAGGGGAGGGGAGCTCACCTCGGGGTCCAAATTCCGGTGATCGCCGTCTCCAATCCCTAGGGCACCACGGGGAGAGAGAGGTGGAAGAGGGAGAGTGAGGTTGTTGCGCGGGAGATCCAAATGAGAGAGGGAGAGGAGGAGGGGGCGCATGGGAGGGTGTGGGCGCCAGGGGCGCGCCGGACCGGGCCGGGCCGTGCTGGGTTGGGTTGGGTTGGGCCGGGCCACTTCGCGGATCGAAACCCGCGACACGCACGACCCAATCCGAGACGCACGACACGGGCTCCAATCGCGAACCGAGAACCGAGACAGAACGAGATGAACACGCAATATCAGACAAAGAAATGTGCGTCGGCATGATGCAACACCCATGACACTTAGGTTTTGGTTCATACACGACACGGACACTTGTCACTATACTGGTTTGAAATTGGGAAGAAAGAGCGAATCAAGAAGAGAAAAGAGAGTAACGCCCGAATTTGGTGAGAGAAAAGAAGAAAAAATTCTACCCCCAAATTCAGGGCGTTACACTTGCTCACATTGGTTTGAGTTATCTCCCCAAGTCGTCCACATTAATTGAGCAACTCATAGCAAGAGGAACTATCTTCCGCACTCCGAATTCTCTAATATTTATTTCTAACCCTAAACCTAGGAGAAGTGCGTGTTCAAAGTTTATAATTTTCAAGTTTCGCCTATTCACCCCCTCTAGTCGACTTTCAATAACCAGTGGGGGTAGGCTAGGTAGCAATCACATGGTTAATAAATTTGCTAGCTGACATATCAGGAGTGGCCTCACCAGCAGATAGAAAGGATATGAGGCGTGGGTGGCCGCCATAACCATGAATACCTATACACGCCGAGGGGGTGAGTCAAGAGGGGACGCGTGCCAGCCGCCGAGGAGACAGAGCCACGACATGACCTCTACCTGGGCTCAATCTGGAGCGGAGAAACTCCACCACCTGAGTCCAAAATACGTGATCCCTCTACGCGACCTTCCCGAATTACATCGCTGGGACGGTTCGGATGACATCAGGCCAGCCTAGATGCAGCCAGACAATCAAAATCTCCTTTACCAGTGCGGATCCGACAATCTGCCTGTCATGGTAGCAGGAAGAGAGAGACAGAGGCAGCACCGTGGGGCGGCGGCGGGGGAGGGGCAGGAGAGAGGGGCGGTGCATATGTAGGGGAAGGATATAGGAGCCATAGATAGTAGAGAGAGAAAGAGTGTTTGTTCGATGGGCTATCCATCCGTCTATTCCTTTGGGTGAGGCAGAGAGCCGCGGGTTGATTTTAAACAAATAAAAGTTGGTTCTTTATAAAAGAATGATGCGGGACGACCGTTGAAACTGATTTTTTAATATAGTAAGGAAATATATATATATAAGTGTATTTTATTCTTTAAATAATATGATATTATTCTTTTCTTATTTAATTTGGAAATGAACATAGATAGATTGATATATAGATCAGATAGATGGAGAGCTATGGATACAGATAGACCAATCGTGAGGTATACATATATTCACACGGTTAATACAGCTAGCTACCGAAAGGCGGCATATTACCCAAAACATAAATATAGATATATCGAAAGCACACATTTTTGCTCTGTTGTGAGTTACAACAAGAGGCGGCAGATATTGCACACAAGATAAATGAATCTTACTCCTAATATTCAGTAATCAGTCACAAAAAAAACGATGAACTATAATCTTTGACGACCATTTACAAACATATAAAATCATGCATGCCTGATATAGAAAACTAACCTTCTATAATCAATTCATACCTCCGCTTAACCCATCGAGAAGAATGTCTTCTCCTTGTTTCTGCGAGAGAGGACCATGATCTGGGCCTGCGAGATGAAGTGGGGGAGGCAGTGGACGCTAGCTACTTGCTAAGGCTGTCTCCAGCAACGCCCCCTAAATTCTATCCCCTAAAGAAATATTTTCTGTCCTTTACAGAATCCTCTAAAAATTTTTGTCCTCTATATCTTCGCCAACTCCAGCAACGTCCTCTAAATTCGGTAGTCTATATCTACAGTGATAACAGAATTCATATACTCATTTTTAATACTCATTTTTTTGATATTAATACAATTTGAACTTATGTGTGTAATGGAAAAATGAAGTTATTTATTTCTACAAATTTTATAAAAATAAATTAGGAACTAATTATAATAATTACATTTTGCAACCGACATTACTAATCGTTTTTTCATAACGCCGTCTACGTATATATCTATATATGTGTCGGCGTTTCGAGACCGGGGGGTCCCTAAGCCGACGAGTGAATGTCGCCGCATGCCCCAGCCCAGATGGGTCGACGCGAGGCCGAGCGCAAAGGGGGGAAGTGAGGTGGCCGGAGACAGGCGTGAGAGAGGTGGAAATCCCGCGACCTTTGTGTTCGTCCCGCGCCCAGGTCGGATGCACTTGCAGTAGGGGGTTACAAGCGTCCACGCGGGAGAGGGAGCGAGCGGCTTCAAGCGAGCGCCTGTCTCGTCCTCGTCCCCGCGCGGCCAACCCTCTCTAAGAGGGCCCTGGTCCTTCCTTTTATAGGCGTAAGGAGAGGATCCAGGTGTACAATGGGGGGTATAGCAGAGTGCTACGTGTCTAGCGGAGGAGAGCTAGCGCCCTAAGTACATGTCATCGTGGCAGCCGGAGAGATTTTGGCACCCAGCTGGTGTGATGTCGTGGCCGTCGGAGGAGTGCTGGAGCCTGGCGGAGGGACAGCTGTCGGAGCTGTTGAGTCCTTGCTGACGTCCTCTTGCTTCCGTAAGGGGGCTGAGAGCAGCTGTCGTCAAAGAGTATGTGGGGCGCCATCATTGCCTATCTGGCGGAGCGAGCCAGATGGGACGCCGGTCTTGTCCCCCATGGCCCGAGTCAGGTTGGGGTAGGGTGATGATGGCGCCTCCTGTTGACGTGGTTGGTCTGCGCCCTAGGTTGGGTGATGTGGAAGCTCCTCCGAAGCCGAGTTCGAGTCTGTCTTCCGTGGCCGAGGTCGAGTCCGAGCCCCTGGTTCGGGCGAGGCGGAGACCGTCGGCTGAGGCCAGGGCGGAGTCCGAGCCCTGGGGTCAGGCGAAGCGGAGTTCGTTGTCTTCTGGGGCTGAGCCCGAGTCCGAGCCCTAGGTCGGGCGGAGCGGAGTTCGTCGTCTTCCGGGACTTAGCCCGAGTCCGAGCCCTGGGTCGGGCAGAGCGGAGTTCGTCGTCTTCCGGGGCTTAGCCCGAGTCCGAGCCCTGGGTCGGGCGGAGCGGAGTTCGTCGTCTTCCGGGGCTTAGCCTGAGTCCGAGCCCTGGGTCGGGCGGAGCGGAGTTCGTCGTCTTCCGGGGCTTAGCCCGAGTCCGAGCCCTGGGTCGGGCGGAGCGGAGTTCGCCGTCTTCCGGGGCTTAGCCCGAGTCCGAGCCCTGGGTCGGGCGAAGCGGAGCTTCCTATGGTGCCTGCGGCCGGGACTGACTGCCTGTCAGCCTCACTCTGTCAAGTGGCACTGCAGTCGGAGCGGCGCAGGTGGCACTGTCTTTCTGTCAGGCCGGTCAGTGGAGCGGCGAAGTGACGGCGGTCACTTCGGCTCTGTCGGCTGGGGGCGCGCGTCAGGATAAAGGTGTCAGGCCGCCTTTGCATTAAATGCTCCTGCGATTTGGTCGGTCGGTGCGGCGATTTGGTCAAGGTTGCTTCTTGGTGAAGACAGGGCCTCGGGCGAGCCGGAAATATGTTCGCCGCTGGAGGGGGGCCTCGGGCGAGACGGAAATCCTCCGGGGTCGGCTGCCCTTGTTCGAGGCTAGGCTCGGGCGAGGCGTGATCGAGTCCCTCGAATGGACTGATCCCTGACTTAATCGCACCCATCAGGCCTTTATAGCTTTATGCTGATGGGGGTTACCAGCTGAGAATTAGGAGCCTTGAGGGTACCCCTAATTATGTTCCCCGACAGTAGCCCCCGAGCCTCGAAGGGAGTGTTAGCACTCGCTTGGAGGCTTTCGTCGCACTTTTTTGCAAGGGGACCAGCCTTTCTCGGTTGTGTTTTGTTCCGGCGGGTGCGCGTGAGCGCACCCACCGGGTGTAGCCCCTGAGGCCTCGGAGGAGTGGTTTCACTCCTCCGAGGTCTTAATGCCTCGCGTAATGCTTCGGCTGGTCTGGTCGTCCCTCATGCGAGCTGGCCGTAGCCCGGGTGTACGGTCGGGTCCCAAGTTCTCGGGCTGGTATGTTGACGCTGTCAACGGTTTGGCCAGAGCCGGGTTTGCAAGAGCAGCCCCCGAGCCTCTGCACAGGGCGAGAGGGCGATCAGAGACAGACTCGGCTTTTTTACATACGCCCCTGCGTCGCCTTTCCGCAAGGAGGAGGGGGGGAAAGCGCCATGTTCTCGATGGGCGCCGAACATGGTGTCTCCGGTGAGCTGCAAGCGGGTAATCCGAGTGGACGTCCGTGCCCCGTTCGTTAGGGGTCGGCTAGGGGCCCAGAGGCACGCCCAAAAGTACCTGCGGGTGATCTGCCGGACCCGGTCCCCTAGCGACGGGGTCCGAGGGCTCGATGCCTCCCTTTGATGGGATTCCGTTACAAGATCGTTCCCGCTGGTCTCGGAAATGTCCTAGGGTACCTCGGGAGCGCAGCCCGAGCCTTGGTTATGTATCGAACGTACCCATGGTCATCGCTCGCTCTGTGTCTGAGGCGGCTGTGAACCCTTCGGGGGCCAGCCTTCGAACCCCTGATCAGTAGTGGGCGCGGAGCCCGAGTAGCCTGAGGCGGCCGTGGAACCCTTCCGAGGGGCCGGCCTTCGAACCTCTGACCAGTAGTGGGTGTAGAGCCCACGCGATCTGAGGTGGCTGTCGAACCCTTCCGAGGGGCCAGCCTTCGAACCTCTGATCAGTAGGGAGGCTCGGAGCCTGGTTCCTTCACGGGGAAGGATCCTTTTCGTGGTATCCCCCTTTCCCGGTCCCTGTTGCAAGAGAGAGAAAGAGGAAAAAAGGAAAAGGATACGAAATCGAACGACGCGGTGTACCTTTTCTGATGCGGTCATTATGGCGAAGGCGAAGCGTCGCCCGCTTCTCCTGCCAGAGGCGCCGCCTGTCCCGCCGCGGAGTTAATGCGACGGGGCGAGTGGTTGGCGGGGCGGCCGTTGCGCGTGTGCGAGCCGTTCGAGGAACGGAACACGGGCGTGTTGTCTTCACACCGTGAGAGAGGGTTCTCTCGCCGCCTCCGGATGGGACGTGAGCTTGGCTGACGATGGGGCCGCTGCTCCTGCCCGCCTGCCTCCGCCATTACTGCCGGCCCATTTTTGGCCGCATTGACCGTCGCGCCAAGCTGGCGCTGCTGGGTCGTGCGCTGGGTCGCCTCGAGTCGCGGTATCAGTTCCGCAGTCGAGGAGGCGCGGTGGTGGCGCAAGTGGCGGTGCAGTTGCATGCACGAAGCATTCGGCGCGCCGGTTGTATGACGCGTGGACCTGGGCCTCCATGCCGGGCGTGTTGGGAGTCGAAGAAGTGCGCCCACTTGGCGCGGTTGCATGCCGCCTGCATGGCTGCCCGCCCTTTCGCCCGCTGGTCTGGGCAAAAGTGGAGAGCCGCTTGTAACTACTGGGCGGTTGTACGCATCGCGCACGGCGGCTTGGCTTCTTCGGCTTCGAGCCGGCTTGCATGACGTGTGGGACCCAGCCCCCGCGCCGTAGGAGGAGGGCCTTGGAGCGTGTTGGAGAAGACTCAGCCCACGACGGCTGGGGACGCAAGTAGGGAGAGTCGCCTTTAAAAGGAGGGTGACCCCCTTTGAAGGCGACCATGTCTTCGCGCTCCCTTATGCATCGTGTCCTTCCACCTTCCAAGCCCCCGGATGGGGGATTCCCGTCGTCTTTCCGCTTCGTCGTTGGATGAACGCAACTCCACGGGAGTTGGTACCTTTCAGCCATCGTTCGGCTTCAAGGATTTTCATCATGCAGCCCAGTTGCATCCCCCCGCCGGTGGTCACCCAAGACGGTGACCTCCAGCCCCTGGATGGGGAGAGGCAAACCGGGCTGTGATCTTGGTCCCGCCCTCAGCCTCGAGGATGTTCATCATCCTTGCTGGGGCGGGGGGCGAGGCGAGCCGGGGCTCTACCTCCCGCGCGGGCCGGCTGGCCACCTCTTCTTCCAGCTTCTGGTGGTGGCAACCATCCTCCAGCTCTGCAGAGGAGACGTCCTCCAGCCATGCCGGGGAAGGCGAACTGTTGCTGCCCAGCTAGGATGCAACATTCCGCCCTCTTCCTCGCTTTCGTGGCGAGGACGGGAGCGAGGACCTGCCGGTGCGCTTTGGAGCGACCCGCTCTTTGGCTTTAATAGCTGGTTCGCGTCCCTTGAGCGGGAACGCGAACGAGAGCCCTCCGGCGGCCGCGTCCGTCCTGGGACCATGGCTGCTGCTGCAGAGGTCGCTGGCGGGTCCCCCGGTGCTCGTCGCCCCGCAGGCTCCCCGGTGCGGAGGTTGTTCATACCTGCGGGGACGGAACCAGAGTTCCGTCTGTGATGGCACTTCGAATGCCAGTGTTTTTGTTCATTGTGGCTGTCGGGGCCTGAACATGTATGTATTTTTTCCTCATTTTCGAGCACTAAGACTCGCCTGTTGGTTGTCTGAGCCGCTTCACCAAGCGTGAGTCGCCCCGTGTAAAGGTGACGAGTGAGGTATCCGTATCCCGGAGGCGTAGGAGTCCCTCGGCTCGGTCAGCCTTGTTGTCCGAGGCTTCCCTTGCTTAGTTAAAGGAACCCCTCAACCGCTCTTTGATGAGCCGAGGCCAGGGGTAGCGGTGTCAGCGCGAACAGAGGCAGAGTTGGCTTGAAAAGAAGACCTGGTCGGCCGGAGCCTGGCCGGGTCGTCCGTTAGCGGGACCGACGCCGGAATTGACCTGCCGAGGCCTCGGGTCGGGCTGATGTCCTCGGGGGACAGCTGGCCGAGGCCCCGGGGTGATCTACCGAGCCGCCTGCTCGGGCCGGATCCTCAGAGAAGACCCTGGCGGCGATGGCCCGGGCTTGGTGATGACGTTGTCGTTCAGAGCAGAGGTCTTCGGACCGCGTCGCCGTCCGAGGCTGGGTCGGACTTTGCCGAAGGTGTTGTCGACGCCGAGGGTGCTGCTGCTTCCTTCAAGCGTCAAGATCCGAGCCTGCAGGATCAGATTGTCTTGTAGCGTGTGTTTCCTGCGGCCGCCGAGGCCAAAACACACCCTCGCCGTGTTGTGAAGCTGCGTCTCTTTTCCTCTTGCTTCGAGTACCCGGACTTTTTTGTCGGTAACAGAATTGTTTGTGCGAGCGAGAGCTGCTTCTCACGGAAGGTGATGAGTGAGGTATCTGTATCCCGGAGGCGTAGGAGTCCCTCGGCTCGGTCAGCCTTGCCGCTTACGCGCACTCTTACCCGTCCATGGGGTTCTGTCACCGACGCAGTCAAGAAGGCTCGAAGAATCGCTCCGGCAGAAGAGCTTCCGAACGTGAAGACTTGTTCGGTCCGCGGAATCACTTATCCGAACGTGAGTTACTTATCGCAGAAGGTGATGAGTGAGGTATCCGTATCCTAGAGGCGTAGGAGTCCCTCGGCTCGGTTAGCCTTGGCTGCTTACGTGTACTCCGCCGTTTTCAGGATCCACTTTCGAAGTAGTCAAAAAGCACGAAAGACATTCTGGCAGAAGGGATCTTTTTTCGAGGAAAAAATTCGACGCAGAGGGGGTTCCCCCCTTTTAGCCCCCGAGGGAGGGTCGGGCTTTGCCGAGGCGAGGCCGACCCTTCCTTGATGACTAAACTTTGCGTGGGAGCGAGGTATATGAACAACTTGAAAACATCTTAAGGGTAGAAGCGACGTAGCTGTTTGATGTTCCAAGCGTTGCTGTAGACCTCGCCTTGACTGTTGGCCAGCTTGTACGTTCCGGGCTTCAGAACTTTGGCGATGACGAACGGCCCCTCCCAGGGGGGCGTGAGCTTGTGCCACCCCCGAGCGTCTTGCCGTAGCCAAAGCACCAGGTCGCCCACCTGGAGGTCTCGGGACCGGACCCCTCGGGCGTGGTAACGTCGCAGGGACTGCTGGTACCGCGTCGAGTGTAGTAAGGCCTTGTCCCGGGCCTCCTCCAGCTGGTCCAACGAGTCCTCTCGACTAGCTTGGTTGCTTTGGTCGGTGTAGGCCCTCGTCCTCGGGGAACCGTATTCTAAGTATGTGGGCAAGATGGCCTCAGCCCCATAGACTAGAAAGAACAGCGTGAAGCCCGTGGCTCGGCTCGGCGTTGTCCCCAGACTCCAAACCACCGAGGGGAGTTCCTTCATCCATCGCTTGCCGAACTTGTTGAGGTCGTTGTAGATCCGAGGCTTGAGCCCTTGTAGAATCATGTCGTTGGCACGCTCTACTTGCCCATTTGACATGGGGTGAGCTACGGCGGCCCAGTCCACCCGGATGTGGTGATCCTCGCAGAAGTCCAGGAACTTTCTGCCTGTGAACTGGGTGCCGTTGTCGGTGATGATGGAGTTCGGGACCCCGAATCGATGGATGATGTTGGTGAAGAACGCCACCGCCTGCTCGGACCTGATGCTGTTTAGGGGTCGGACCTCGATCCACTTGGAGAATTTGTCGATGGCGACCAACAGGTGCGTGTAGCCCCCGGGTGCCTTCTGCAAGGGGCCGACGAGGTCCAGACCCCACACAGCAAAGGGCCAGGTGATGGGTATTGTCTGTAGAGCCTGAGCGGGCAGGTGGGTCTGCCTTGCGTAGAACTGACACCCTTCGCAGGCGTGGACAATTCTAGTGGCGTCGGCCACCGCCGTGGGCCAGTAGAAGCCTTGTCGGAAGGCATTCCCGACAAGGGCTCGAGGCGCTGCGTGATGGCCGCAAGCCCCCGAGTGTATCTCTCGCAGGAGTTCCTGACCTTCGGCGATGGAGATGCATCGCTGGAGGATGCCGGAGGGGCTGCGGTGGTAGAGCTCCTTCTCATCTCCCAGCAGGACGAACGACTTGGCGCGCCGCACCACCCGCCGATCTTCGGCTCGGTCGGAGGGTAGCTCTCCTCGGTGGAGATATTGCAGGTACGGGGTCTGCCAGTTTTGATCAGGCGTGACCCCGCTTTGCTCCCCCTCGACGCGCAGTGCCTCGCCCTCGGGGGCCAAGGGTACCTCGGGCCGAACCGAGGGTGCCTCGGGCCGAGCCGAGGGTGCCTCGGACTATGCCGAGGGTGCCTCAGGCTCGGGCGTGTCATCGATCTTGACGGAGGGTTGATGCAGATCTCGGGAGAAGACGTTTGGGGGAACCGTTGTTCGCCCCGAGGCTATTTTAGCCAGCTCGTCCGCAGTCTCGTTGTAGCGCCGAGCGATGTGGTTGAGCTCGAGCCCGTAGAACTTGTCTTCCAAGCGCCGAACCTCATCGCAGTAGGCCTCCATCTTCGGGTCGCGGCAGTGGGAGTTCTTCATGACTTGGTCGATGACGAGCTGCGAGTCACCGCGAGCGTCGAGGCGTCGGACCCCTAGCTCGATGGCGATTCGCAACCCGTTGACCAGAGCCTCATACTCGGCCACATTGTTGGACACCGGGAAATGGAGGCGTAGCACATAGCGTATGTGCCTGCCGAGGGGCGAGATGAAGAGTAGGCCTGCGTCGGCTCCTGTCTTCATCAACGACCCGTCGAAGAACATGGTCCAGAGCTCTGGTTGGATTGGCGCCGTTGGTAGCTGGGTGTCGACCCATTCAGCCATGAAGTCTGCCAGGACCTAGGACTTGATGGCCTTCCGAGGGGCGAACGAGATTGCTTCGCCCATGATTTCCACCGCCCACTTTGCGATTCTACCCGAGGCCTCTCGGCACTGGATGATCTCCCCCAGGGGGAAGGACGACACCACAGTTACCGGATGAGACTCGAAGTAGTGTCGCAGCTTCTGCCGTGTCAGGATCACCGCATACAGCAGCTTCTGGACTTGTGGATAGCGGATCTTGGTTTCGGACAGTACCTCGCTGATGAAGTAGACTGGCCTCTGAACGGGCAATGCATGCCCCTCTTCTTGCCTCTCGACCACAATCGCGGCGCTAACCACCTGAGTGGTTGCGGCGACATAGACCAAGAGGGCTTCTCCGGCAGCTGGGGGCACCAAGATAGGCGCCTTCATGAGGAGCGCCTTCAGGTTCCCGAGGGCTTCCTCGGCCTCAGGGGTCCAAGTGAAGCACTCGGCCTTCCTTAAGAGGCGGTACAGAGGTAGACCTCTTTCGCCGAGGCGTGAGATGAAGCGGCTCAGAGCCGCGAGACATCCCATGACCCTCTGTACGCCTTTCAAGTCCTTGATGGGCCCCATGTTGGTGATGGTTGCGATCTTCTCCGGGTTGGCTTCGATGCCCCGCTCGGAGACGATGAACCCCAAGAGCATGCCTCGGGGCACCCCGAAGACACACTTCTCGGGATTGAGCTTGACGCCTTTCGCCTTGAGACATCGGAATGTCACTTCAAGGTCGGAAAGGAGGTCGGAGGCTTTCCTCGTCTTGACTACGATGTCATCGACGTAGGCCTCGACCGTGCGGCCAATGTGTTCGCCGAACACATGGTTCATGCAACGCTGGTACGTCGCACCTGCATTCCTCAAACCGAACGGCATGGTGACATAGCAGTACATGCCGAAGGGTGTGATGAAAGAAGTCGCGAGCTGGTCGGACTCTTTCATCCTGATTTGGTGATACCCTGAGTAGGCATCGAGGAAAGACAGGGTTTCGCACCCAGCAGTGGAATCCACGATTTGATCGATGCGAGGCAGAGGGTAGGGAACCTTCGGACATGCTTTGTTTAGACCAGTGTAGTCTACACACATCCGCCATTTCCCCCCTTTCTTTCTCACAAGCACAGGGTTGGCAAGCCATTCAGGATGGAATACCTCTTTGATGAACCCTGCCGCCATTAGCTTGTGGATCTCCTCGCCTATGGCTCTGTGCTTCTCCTCATCGAACCGGCGCAGAGGCTGCTTGACGGGTCGGGCTCCGGCTCGGATGTCCAGCGAGTGCTCGACGACATCCCTCGGTATGCCGGGCATGTCCGAGGGACTCCACGCGAAGACGTCGGCGTTCGCACGGAGAAAGTCGACGAGCACTGCTTCCTATTTGGGATCGAGCCCGGAGCCGATCCGGATCTACTTGGAGGCGTCGCCGCTGAGGTCGAGGGGGACGGCCTTAACCGTCTCCGCTGGCTCAAAGTTGCCGGCATGACGCTTCACGTCTGGCACCTCCTTAGAGAGGCTCTCCAGGTCGGCGATGAGGGCCTCGGACTCGGCGAGGGCCTCGGCGTACTCCACGCACTCCACGTCGCATTCGAACGCGTGTTTGTACGTGGGGCCGACGGTGATGACCCCGTTGGGGCCCGGCATCTTGGGCTTCAGGTAGGTGTAGTTGGGGACGGCCATGAACTTCGCGTAGCATGGTCTTCCCAGTACCGCGTGGTAGGTTCCTCGGAACCCGACCACCTCGAACGTCAGGGTCTCCCTTCGGAAGTTGGAGGGTGTTCCGAAGCAGACGGGAAGGTCAAGTTGTCCGAGGGGCTGGACGCGCTTCCCGGGAATGATCCCATGGAAGGGCGCAGCGCCCGCCCGGACAGAGGACAGATCGACACGCAGGAGCCCGAGGGTCTCGGTGTAGATGATGTTGAGGCTGCTGCCTCCATCCATGAGGACCTTGGTGAGCCTGACGTCGCCGATGACGGGGTCGACGACGAGCGGGTATTTCCCTGGGCTCGGCACATGGTCGGGGTGGTCGGCTTGGTCGAAAGTGATGGGCTTGTCGGACCAGTCTAGGTAGACTGGCGCCGCCACCTTCACCGAACAGACCTCTCGGCGCTCTTTCTTGCAGTGCCGAGCCGAGGCATCTGCCGCTTGCCCACCGTAGATCATGAAGCAGTCGCGGACCTCGGGGAACTCTCCTGCTTGGTGATCTTCCTTCTTGTCGTCATCGCGGGCCTTGCCACCCTCCGCGTGTGGCCCGGCCCTGTGGAAGTGGCGCCGAAGCATGACGCACTCCTCAAGGGTGTGCTTGACGGGCCTCTGGTGATAGGGGCACGACTCCTTGAGCATCTTGTCGAAGAGGTTGGCACCTCCGGGGGTTTCCGAGGGTTCTTGTACTCGGCGGCGGCGACTAGGTCCGCGTCGGCGGCGTCGTGTTTCGCTTGCGACTCCTTCTTGCCCTTCTTCTTGGCGCTGCGCTGAGTTGACGCCTCGGGGGCATCTTCCGATGGGTGGCCCTAGGGCTGCTTGTCCTTTCGGAAGATAGCCTCGACCGCCTCCTGGCCGGAGGCGAACTTGGTGGCGATGTCCATCAGCTCGCTCGCCCTGGTGGGGGTCTTGCGACCCAGCTTGCTCACCAGGTCGCGACAGGTGGTGCCAGCGAGGAACGCACCGATGACATCCGAGTCGGTGATGTTGGGCAGCTCGGTGCGCTGCTTCGAGAATCGCCGGATGTAGTCCCGGAGAGACTCTCCCGGCTGTTGTCGACAGCTTCGGAGGTCCCAGGAATTCATGGGGCGCACGTACGTGCCCTGGAAATTGCCGGCGAAAGCTTGGACTAGGTCGTCCCAGTTGGAGATCTGCCCCGGAGGCAGGTGCTCCAACCAGGCGCGGGCGGTGTCGGAGAGAAACAGGGGGAGGTTACGGATGATGAGGTTGTCATCGTCCGTTCCACCTAGTTGGCAGGCCAGACGGTAGTCCGCGAGCCACAGTTCCGGTCTCGTCTCCCCTGAGTACTTTGTGATAGTAGTCGGGGGTCGGAACCGGGTCGGGAACGGCGCCCGTCGTATGGCCCGGATGAAGGCCTGCGGACCGGGTGGTTCGGGCGAAGGACTCCGATCCTCCCCGATGTCGTAGCGTCCCCCACGCCTGGGGTGGTAGCCTCGGCGCACCCTCTCGTCGAGGTGGGCTCGACGGTCACGGTGATGGTGCTCGTTGCCGAGGCGACCCGGGGCCGCAGGCGCTGTGTTGCGCGTGCGCCCGGTGTAGACCGAGGCTTCCCGCATGAATCGGAAAGTCACGGCATGAGGTTCCGAGGGGTACTCCTGCCTTCGGGAGGCGGAGCTCTTGGCTTGTCGGACCGCGGCGCCTTCCAGGAGATTCTTGAGCTCTCCCTGGATTCGCCGCCCCTCGGTGGTTGATGGCTCCGGCATCGCGCGGAGGAGCATTGCTGCTGCAGCCAGGTTCTGGCCAACCCCACTGGATGCGGGTGGCGGCCTGACCCTGACATCGTCGGCGATGCGGTGCTAGAAGCCCTGGGGTAGATGACGTATTTCTCCGGCCGGAGGTTGAGCCGCCCATGCCTGCCCGACGTCCCGGCGGATCGGCTCAATCGCTCCTGCTCCCTCGTCGAGCCTGGCCTGCACCCCGCGGATTTGTTCGAGCTGTGTGTCATGGCCCCCCGCCTGAACGGGGACCATAGCTAGCTCCCGTGGGATGTCAACGCGAGGCAGCGGCCTAGGGAGATCACCGTCCTCCGGCATGCCGAGATGGTTGCCTTCGGAGGGACCCCCTAGATCGACGTGGAAACATTCGCGGCTTGGGCCGCAGCCCTCGTCGCCGAGGCTACGGCTACCGTTGGAACAGTCGGAAAGGCAGTAGTCGCATGCGGTCATGAAGTCCCGCATGGCACTGGGATTGCCAAGTCCGGAGAAATCCCAACAGAAGCTGGGCTCGTCGTCTTCCTCGGACCCAGAGGGCCCGTAGGTCGAGACGTCTGTCAGCCGGTCCCAAGGTGACCGCATACGAAACCCCAGAGGGTTTGGGCTCGCCTCTACGAGAGCGCCCGCCAAAGCGAAGCCGCTAGGCGGGTTGAGGCTGAATCCAAATGACGCGGGATGGGAATCGGTCGGTACCTCTTGGTCGACGGGCGGTGATGAAGTCACGTCGGGGACTGACTGCACCGTCGTCTCAGGTACGAGGGTGACACCCAGTAAGCCTTCCGCGAGCGTGCTGGCTTCGTCCGTTTGCTCGGGATTGGCGTGTTGCGGGGAGATGACGCTCGTCTTCGTCTCAAGCGCGAGGCCGATGCCCGGTGCGCCCCCCGTTGGGGTGCTGGCGCTATCGGCTCGCTCGACAGCCGATGAGGCGCTGCCTCCTTCTTGGCCTTGGTTGCCCCGCCTTCCCCCCCATCGGCGGGGAAGAGGGTGGGATGAGCTCGAAGGTTGTTCTTCCACCACGCGGGGAAGACGTCGTCGATTCCGCCGCCGGCGGACGGGCTGTCGGCCGCCATTGCCGCTGTCGCCCGGCGGTGGAATGAATATCATGTCGTAGCTGCCGTCGAGGGACATGAACTCAAGACTCCCGAAACGGAGCACCGTCCCGGGTTGGAGAGGTTGCTGGAGACTGCCCATCTGGAGCTTGATGGGAAGCTGTTCGTCAACACGCAGCAGGCCCCTACCTGGCGCGCCAACTGTCGGCGTTTCGAGACCGGGGGGTCCCTAAGCCGACGAGTGAATGTCGCCGCGTGCCCCAGCCCAGATGGGTCGACGCGAGGCCGAGCGCGAAGGGGGGAAGTGAGGTGGCCGGAGACAGGCGTGAGAGAGGTGGAAATCCCGCGGCCTTTGTGTTCGTCCCGCGCCCAGGTCGGGTGCGCTTGCAGTAGGGGGTTACAAGCGTCCACACGGGAGAGGGAGCGAGCGGCTTCAAGCGAGCGCATGTCTCGTCCTCGTCCCCGCGCGGCCAACCCTCTCTAAGAGGGCCCTGGTCCTTCCTTTTATAGGCGTAAGGAGAGGATCCAGGTGTACAATGGGGGGTATAGCAGAGTGCTACGTGTCTAGCGGAGGAGAGCTAGCGCCCTAAGTACATGCCGTCGTGGCAGCCAGAGAGATTTTGGCACCCAGCTGGTGTGATGTCGTGGCCGTCGAAGGAGTGCTGGAGCCTGGCGGAGGGACAGCTGTCGGAGCTGTTGAGTCCTTGCTGACGTCCTCTTGCTTCAGTAAGGGGGCTGAGAGCAGCTGTCGTCACAGAGTATGCGGGGCGCCATCATTGCCTATCTGGCGGAGCGAGCCAGATGGGACGCCGGTCTTGTCCCCCATGGCCCGAGTCAGCTTGGGGTAGGGTGATGATGGCGCCTCCTGTTGACGTGGCTGGTCTGCGCCCTAGGTTGGGCGATGTGGAAGCTCCTCCGAAGTCGAGGTCGAGTCTGTCTTCCGTGGTCGAGGTCGAGTCCGAGCCCCTGGTTCGGGCGAGGCGAAGACCGTCGGCTGAGGCCAGGGCGGAGTCCGAACCCTGGGGTCGGGCGAAGCGGAGTTCGTCGTCTTCCGGGGCTGAGCCCGAGTCCGAGCCCTGGGTCAGGCGGAGCGGAGTTCGTCGTCTTCCGGGACATAGCCCGAGTCCGAGCCCTGGGTCGGGCGGAGCGGAGTTCGTCGTCTTCCGGGGCTTAGCCCGAGTCCGAGCCCTGGGTCGGGCGGAGCGGAGTTCGTCGTTTTCCGGGGCTTAGCCCGAGTCCAAGCCCTGGGTCGGGCGGAGCGAAGTTCGCCGTCTTCTGGGGCTTAGCCCGAGTCCGAGCCCTGGGTCAGGCGGAGCGGAGTTCGCCGTCTTCCGGGGCTTAGCCCGAGTCCGAGCCCTGGGTCGGGCGAAGCGGAGCTTCCTATGGTGCTTGCGGCCGGGCCTGACTGCCTGTCAGCCTCACTCTGTCAAGTGGCACCGCAGTCGGAGCGGCGCAGGTGGCGCTGTCTTTCTGTCAGGCCGGTCAGTGGAGCGGCGAAGTGACGGCGGTCACTTCGGCTCTGTCGGCTGGGGCGCGCGCGTCAGGATAAAGGTGTCAGGCCGCCTTTGCATTAAATGCTCCTGCGATTTGGTCGGTCGGTGCGGCGATTTGGTCAGGGTTGCTTCTTGGTGAAGACAGGGCCTCGGGCGAGCCGGAAATATGTTCGCCGCTGGAGGGGGCCTTGGGCGAGACGGAAATCCTCCGGGGTCGGCTGCCCTTGTCCGAGGCTAGGCTCGGGCGAGGCGTGATCGAGTCCCTCGAATGGACTGATCCCTGACTTAATCGCACCCATCAGGCCTTTGCAGCTTTATGCTGATGGGGGTTACTAGCTGAGAATTAGGAGCCTTGAGAGTACCCCTAATTATGGTCCCCGACAATATGTATTGGACATAAACTGATAATACTAATCTAATAATCCCAATTAGCAAAAGTGCTGCTACTATTAGGTTTACACGCAAAAAAAATAAAAATAATCGGCCAGCGGAGGTAGTGGAGGTAGCTGCAGACGAATGACCACATTGAAGAGCGGGCCCTAGGGCTGAGCAGACGGATAGCGTGCGCAAGGACTCCTCTACGTTTAGAGTTCGCCGCACGTACTCTATATTTTAGAGTTCCTTTTAGAGTTCCTTGTTGGACGGCGTAGAGAACGTTTCGTACTCTAAATTTAGAGTACATAACCATTTAGCGTGTATTGTTGGAGGCAGTCTAAGGCTATCCGTAGCGGTTCCACCTAAATTTTTCCTCCTATATCACTTTTTTTCGTCACATCATCAACATTTCACCATCTATTTTTTCATCTCCCGCAGCAGTTCTCCCTATATTATCCCTTTATACCTCACTACAACTATAAAATATCATTATCTAACACTATTTATCTTTTATTATAATTTTTTGTCAACTATTAAATAGGAGAGCACTGTGCAAGGGGTGCTACAGTACTCTCCTTGATCTGGGGGATGTGCACACCCTCCCCTACGGCTGCAGCGTGTAGGGGCTCTTTAGTGCCAGCCGCTGCGGGCTTAGAGGCTCCCTACGCAAGGGAAGGAGGTTAGCACAAGCGCTGCGGCCAGTCTAACAGCGTGGGGGGTGGGGCGGTGAAACAACGGGCCTGTTTGGTTCAGCTTTTTTCTGACCAGCTTTTCCGAGAATCTAGCTGTGGGGAGAATCTGGCTGTGTAGAAAATCTGAGTATCATTAGGATTACGTGTGGAGGAAGATAAAATTGTCCATAAGACTCAGGATCTATAAAGTGACAGATTACTACTATTGCGACGACTCAACCGATTATATGTTTATGTTGATTTTGAATGGTTTTTACCCAAACGAATTTTATAGAAGCTGGCTGAAAAGCTGAGTGTTTGGCTGTCCACAGCAGCTTCTGGTGGCTAAAAGCTGCGAAAAGCCGAAATAAACAGGGCCAACGTCTGGTTTCACAGGAAACCAGAGCCAGGAATGGAGCTACTACCATTGCATTGCCTGCGTCATCAGCATCGGCAGTTTCCGCAGGGCCCCGCGCCTTGACCTCAGCCTCACTGCAGTATAAATGGCAAACACGAGAAAGAATCAAACTCTCAAAGCACCTGGCGTGCATGCCATGAATAACTATAGCTCTTTCAACAGATCATTCTTAAGATTTTTTTAATTAATAAAGACTTCTACTATGTCTAGGAGTATATCTTTCTAATTAAGGTTCTTTGTAGCCTGGATTTTTTTATTTCCTACATCTCTGTCATACGAAAATGAACTGATTCCTACTCTAGAATTCCTGCATTCCAAAACGACCCTTGTTAGCTAGTGGAAAGCGGCGGGTTTTTTTTCGTTCATCAAAGATAATACTATCAATCACTAGTAGAAAAGAACTTTAAGGTGACGGCACACAGAAATTTATACTGGCGGTTTCAGTTACAGCACTCCAGTGAAAAAAAATAGGCTTGTCTTGGTTTTTAAAGTATGTGAAATGCAAATTCAGTGACACACATCTTTTGTAGGGATAAATACAGATACTTTAGAGCATCTCCAAGAGACTCTTTATTTTTAACTCTCTATTTGACATTTTATTTGTCTCTTTATAAATATTAAACTCTATATATAACATCTCATTTCAACAGACTCTCCAACATGCAAGTTAGCTTGGCTAGCGAGAGTTGCTAGCCAAATTTAGCTAACGAGTGAGTTAATTTAGAGAGCTAGATAGCTTAGCAAGTTAAATGACTAGTCTGTTGAAGAGCTATTATGCTATTAAGTAGCTAAAAAATTTATTTTGACAAGCTATTTAGATAGTCTCTCGGAGATGCTCTTAGATATTAATTTTTGTCTTTTTTGTTGGATATATAGAATCTCCTATGTAACTTCTCTTGGTTTTATACATATCTATTTTAAAATATTAAATTTACCATATCAATTCAGATATCGACTTTCATCCTATTCTATTGTTTCAAAGACGCACATATCTCGTTCAACCAATCGTTTTGCTGGGAAGGCACCAAGTTTGGCTTTCTTCTTCCTTAATCCCAACACGCTTGATATTTTGAGATGGGGGATTCGATCACTAGTATACAGAAGCTCTATAGTGGTGATCCTAGAGCTATTTGCACTGGCGTTTTTCAGTGCTGCCAGTGCTAGAGGCCAGTAGAAATCGTCCTTTTCACTGGCGGTTGTTTTGCAACCGCTAGTGAAAATAACATTAGCACTGACGAGTTGCTTAAGAAAACCGCCTGTGGTAACAAGATTTTCACTGACGGTTTTCTTAAGCAGCCCGCCAGTGGAAATAACATTAGCACTGGCGGTTGCTTAAGAAAACCGCTAGTGAAAACAAGATGTTATGGTACACACATAGTAGAAAAATGGCAGATTCACTATGGTGGCTATGGTGGCAGATTAGATTCACTATGGTGGCTATGCTATGGTACACACAACTAGAGATAGATTTGAAAGATATTTGGATACCAGTAGTAGAAAATGGCTATGGTGGCATATGCTATGTATGGTTTTGCACAAACCATTATATGTACAAAGGATCCAACATTTTCTGAAGTGCATAACAAGCTTAGACCTTATGCCCATTTCTTTGATGGGTGCATAGGAGCCTTAGATGGTACACACATTACAACTCACGTATGTCATGAGTCGAGACTTGAACACATAAATAGAAAAGGGTGGCCTAGCTACAATATATTAGGTATAGTGGACACGGATATGCGGTTCACTTTTGTAGGTGCTGGGTTGCCTGGTTCTTGCCATGACATGGCAGTGCTAAGGAGTTGTATGGGAGAAGCGAACTATCTACACCCACCAGCAGGTATGGTGGCATGCATGTTATGTTGGCATTGCATACATTGTATTCATGCATTACGATCTAGTAAATCTTTTTCTGAGTTTATTTGTTTGTGTACAGAGAGGTATTATCTAGTGGATGTTGGTTACTCAATTCGCGAAGGTTACTTGCCACCATATCAGAATCAGAGACATCACTTAGAAGATTTTAATCAAACAGGAGTAGAGACTGTGCAGGAAAAGTTTAATTTCCACCACTCGAGTCTACAAAATGTAGTTGAACGGGCTTTTGGACTTCTCAAATCAAGGTGACATGTGCTACGAGGACTCCCATTTTACGAAAGAAGCATGCAAGTGAAGATTATAATTGCTTGTTTTGCTTTCCATAACTATTTGTTGGACCGAGGCCACATAGAGGGATCAGGGAGTAGTTCGCATGACCACGCTGATTACGATGTGTCAGATTGGGTGAATGTAAATGCAAGTCAAGAAATGACATTAGTGAGAGATTGGATCACTGCTGGAGTATCATTGATGTAGTGTATGTAATGAAGTAATTATATGTAATGAAGTAGTAATATATTTATGTAGTGTATCTCTGATTGCTGGGTATAGGTTGTGTAATCATACAATGTATTAGGGTAATGACGTTGGTAGTGATCACCTCTCTGGTATTAAGAAATAATGCAATGTATTGGGGTACCGATCACTCTCTGTACTGAGTAATCATGCAATGTATTGGGGTACTGATCACTCTCTGGTACTGAGTAATCATGCAATGTATTGACGATTTCATTAAGTAAACCGCCAGTGTATATATATTTCCACTGGTGGTTCACTTAATACAACCGCCAGTGTATATGATATTTCCACTAGCGGTTCACTTAATACAACCGCCAGTGTAAATATATCCTTTTCACTAACGATTTAGTTAAATGAACCGCCAGGGTATATGATATTTCTACTCGTGGTTCACTTAAAACAACTGCCAGTGTAAATATTTGTTTTCTACCGACGGTTCAGTTAAGTGAACCGCCAGTGTAAATCAAGGTTTTAAATCTCCCACTATAGCTGCCGCTATCTCCCGCTATAGCTGTTTGGAGGGAAAATAACTATTTGCTTTCATGCACAATTTAGCCGCTATCTCCCGCTATAGCTCTATTTAGCTCACTATTAGCTGTTTGAGGAGACCAAGCGCTAAATGCCATAACCCGCTATTTAAAACACTGGTGTAAATATATTTTCACTGGCGGTTTCTTAAGGCGGGCCCACCTGTTTATTTTCACTGGCGTGCTGTAACTGAAACCGTCAGTATAAATTTCTGTGTGCCAGCTTAGAGCTCTTTTCTACTAGCGGATACTTGTACTTCAAAAGCATATGTACGACTCAGATTTTTTTACTTAAAATGTTTCGAATCCATCTACAGAAAATAATTTAAAAATGCATTTAATTATTCATTATATGAGCTAGCTCAAATCGATTACTACTAAAATCTTATTTGTACCCTCTCCAAATCCTTTCCTGCAGAACCCCACCAGTAGTCCTGCTGTGATCACATTTCCTTCTTCTGGGATCGGAGGAACAATAAAGTTTACCAACTTTGTCATTTTGTGAGCATTTTGCAAATCCTGTAGTAGACGCCACAGAGAGAGAGAGAGAAATCAACGCATTCTTTTGAATTTCCAACTTATCCAAGGGTGGTGAATGCAAAATTTTCATCAGTTATTTTGGCAGGTGTGTGCTCAAAATGTGACTACTCTTTAATGAGTACAGCTTTTGCTTCGTATGCTTGTTTTGTCGACCTCTCCTGCCTATCCCTCCAGTCATGCATTGTGGGCCATGTCTAGCCAATGCAGGCAAGGGAGATTGGAAGCAAACAAAATGTGAAGATTTATGCACATATACTTATAACTGGTAATAAGCCTATAGTCGAGACACCACCGTCTTCTCCTCCCTCCGTCTGAAAGCTCGAAATTCCTCTTCTTTTTTTTCTCTCTCTCTCTCTCACTGGCTTTCTTTCATGGCTTCCAAGAAGGCGTCCGATCTACTACTACTACTCAATGCTGCCACCACTGGTTCTATCCGTACGGTCGTGCGCCAGCTGTTCTCCCGGCTGGTCTTTTCGCTGCAGATGGAGTGCTCCCTGTCCATGGAGATAGTTTCCTTCTGGCTGTGGCTGGAAGGCAATGGCCACCCCGATTTCCTCGCGAGGGTAGAGTCGCTTGACAACCACCGTCTCCGGGGGATCGCCTTCGCCGGGAAGATGTTCATCGAAGGTCTGCGCCGTAGGTCCAGCGGCGGCCACTTGAACAGCCGCGGATCTGTGGAGGAGGAGGAGGAGGAAGAAGAAGGCTATTTCCAGGAAGAAGCCATGGAAGGTATCGTCTTCTACCTCAACAACTTCTGCTACGAGGCTCTGGAAGACATTCTAGAGATAGCGGAGGCCAAGGAACGTGTCGTCTACCACCGTGCCCGTGGCAACCAAGTTCAGCAGCAGCAGCAGCAGAGCAGCAAGGGTAAAGCTCCCATGATGATGAGCACGGTAAGAGCAGCGTGCGTGTGTATGTAACTCGGTCAGAGCTGAGACACCACGACGACGACGACTGAGAGATGTTGGAAGATGCCTTTTCTTTTTTTATTGTTTAATCTTTTTTTTTTGCTAAACATCATTCCTGCAGAAGGATCTCTTGTCTAAGATCAAGGCCTCCTTTACTACTGCTGCTCGGAGCAGCCATGAAGAAGGCTCGACGAGTTCTAGAAGCATGCCATCGCCCAAGAAACAGGTCCTCAGAGACATAGAGAACCCAATCGACCAGTGCCTGTCAACGACGACGTACCCTTTGGCGACCCTTTTCGATTCCCTGAAGCTGAGGGACGATGATCCAGAAGCCGATCCAGCTGTAAGAGTTCTCTGCTGAGTTTTCACTGTCCTCCTGGTGCCCTGCTAATCGATTAACTACAAGACCTAGCTAACACCTCGCTTTCGTTCACGTATTTTGCTGCTAATACGTACTACAGATCATCAAGGTGCCGCGACGACGACAGCCCAGTATTGTACCACGTGACGAGAGAACTCTCTTCGTGACTTTCTCCAACGGATACCCCTTCACCGCGGATGAACTGTACGAATTCTTTATGGGGTAAAGTCGTCTATTCTTGTCATGCTATTAAAATTACTTAATTGCAGATATGTAAACAATGGTGGGTCTCTTATGTATGCTGTTGCTGTTGGTAAACGAAATGTTTCCTGGGACGTCGTTGGATTGGTTAATAATATTTGGATTTTACAACTGATCGATTCATTAGGTGTCGTTACATAATGCGTAGGTAAAGCCGCTGGCGCCAATGCAGATTGTTGTTGATGTTGTTTGTACCACAGGGGCCGCCCCCCTTCTTCTTTCAAGAAATGTCATTAACCAACTTGTTAGGTAGGTATACATGCATAGATCGACTACACAGGTATTTATGCTGTAGATCGAATGTTATAAGGTGAGTGAACCGCATATCCATCAATTACATCTCAAGTTATGTACTACCTCCCGATCTCGAATATTTGTCGTCAGCTAGGTTATTTTTGAACTAAAACACGACAAATAAAAAAGAACGGAGGGAAGTTCACTTGAGATTGTTTGGCGGATCACTAAGTAGGATGACCACATTCCTCGTGTTAGTGCTAACTAACTATGAGAAATGAGCTGGTGATGGATCAACACATTTCATTCCACAAACCAAACAAAAAAGTGAGCAGTGAGATGATAATGGACTAGTTTATTCATCAAACCAAACATTTCATAGCCTTATCTTTATCTAACCTACCTGAGGGGCGTGCTACAGAACCAACGTCACTGTACCTTGCCCTCTTGGGCTTTAACACTACACCCCCACCTGGACAAACAAGTCATCCTCGAGCTGCAACATAACGATTACGCTAATGATGGCTCTGCTAGACACAAACCAGCACCTAAAAATAAGCATTTTACATCTCGACTTATTTTATTATTCTAAACCTGAAAAATAGACTGTGACTCTTTTTTGACCCCTTAAGATGAGACAGACACATTCTACGCACTGGACTTACACGTGTGTAGCCATTAGGATCCCATGGATGTCATCTGGACGAAAGGGGAGCACATGAACGACCACTTGGAATGAGTCGCAACAATAACTAGCGAAAGCGCCCTCATGGTTGCCGGTAGCGGAATATGGTGACGCTAAGTAGTGCGCCCTCGCCGATGACAAGGAGGGGAGCGCATTCCCTACCGCCGCTACCGTAGAGTTGGAGTTCGTTGCCCGCGGGACACGCACCATGCTCGCACTTAGACAGCGAGCTAGCACGGTTGCTGATGGTCATCTGACTGGGCAAGGTCACACCCCCGTTTGCTGAGGTCAACCGCCACCAAGGCTGCATCGAGTGTCTGCCAGCGTACCTCCTACAACCACCAGCTTAGTGCCACATGCCGCAGCCTGCAGCTGCACCGCCATGGACACCTTGTAGTCACTCGTTCGCACAATCACCCTCCTCTCCGCGAGCTGCTGCAAGGTTGCTGGGACAACTAGGTGCCACCACTTGAAAATGGGGCGTTGTCCTTATCGACATGCTAGAAGGCAGCATGTCGTCGCTTGTAGCTACGTCGTCGATGCTTAGATGCCATCCACACCCCCGTAGAAGACGCCATCGCAGCGCTGCTATGCCGACACAGGCACGTGGGCGATGAACGATGGGATCCGTGAAGGAGTGGTGGGAAGCATCCCCGGACTGCTGCTCTCCTCGGCGGTCAGGATCTTGCTGGTCGGTTGTGGCGGCAGCCAGTTAATCAGCTGCGGAAAAGGGCCGGGCACCAAACTCGCAAGCAGGACACACGGCGCAGAGAAGATCTCTGGGATGACTAGAACAGACACTGGAAGGGGCACAATGCCCTCGAACCATGGTAGGCCATAGTGTAGCAGGGGCAGCACAGAGGGCAACGTTCATCTCGCAACGGCTGTCAGGGGTAGGGATGGCGCCGCAGCGGGCGCGGCGGGGATGCCTGCATAGCCGGGAAGGACGTAGAGGTAACCTTGCGCAGCGGAGGGGAAGACGTGGGACGACGATGAAGGATCGATCACAGACGAGGCCGATGCGGACTAGACCTCGATCGCCCCCAACCGGGTGGTCAACGCCGATATGTGGTTGATGATCAATGTCTGGTAGTCATGCACCTGCCGCTGGAACGCCATGAAGGAGTTATGTGGTACGGGCGCAGAGAGGGTGACGTGCTGGTGGTGGCTGCTGCACCGGAGGTCACCGGGATGGGGCCCGCCGCCGGGGGAACAAAAGGCTGGGGAGGGTCGTCCAACATTCTAGGATCGACAAGGTTTCTCCTATACTAGATTGTTATGGTCAACGTTTGGGGCTAATGTTATGTGGTTACTAGTGTGAGGGCAGAAATTGTTGAGGGGGCAACAGATGGGTGTGGTGCTATAGTACCCATGGTGCTACAGTATCATGGGTATTGTTTATTGGATGGGACTGCGAGGGTTAGAGGGCGACAACTAGGGTTAGGGGTGATGGGGAGGCCGGTCATAGGGCTTTGCCCACGGCCTGCAAGAGAGAAGGAATTTTCTTCAAATCTCTTGTTTATCTTCAATTGATACAATCCTTCTCCTCTGCAAGAGAGAAGGAATTTTCTTTTAATCTCTTGTTTATCTTCAATTGATACAATCCTTCTCCTCATATAGAGAGGGTTACTTGATCTCTAAGCCCTAGATATAATCTTATCTATAATTCTAATCTTATTCTAAACTAGCTTTATCGTTATCTAACCTACATGAGAGTGTGCTGCTACAATACAGACGGCATTGTCGTAGCGGGTACTCTTGGGCCCTGACATAAAAGCAAATGAACTTTTTAGTTTTTGAGATACATGCATGGCTGTTGGCTCCTTAATTAGTTTAATTATTGTATCTCTTTAATTTCGCAGGAACTTTGGAGGTGTTGAAGTCATATGCGTGGAGGATCCAATCGAACCCAGACCACCGCTCTATGCGCACATCACATTTTTCACGCAGGAGACGATCCTCCACATCCTCCGTGGGAGCGCAAGGGTGAAGTTCGTGATACGAGGGAAGCATCTGTGGGCTCGCCAGTTCGTTCCAAAGCGGAAGAAAGTTCGGAACTGATCTAGCTAGTACGTGTCTGCCTGTATGTTGGATCGGAGCTCATGCAAATGCAAATAAAAATAAGATATTGGAATAAAACCACCATCCCCAGCTACCTCTTTCTCCTTATAATATAATAACCCCTACATATATGGAAGCTTACCCGGCCGGCATGGTTAATAATGTTTGTGTGATGATGTGAGAGCATCGACGACAATGTTGTCTTATGTAATGCTACCTGGTGGTATACACATGCCTGGTGGTATACACATGTACCTGACTATACCTGAGGATGTTTAACTTCAAACCATTTCTGTTGTGTGCATGCTCCATTATATTGATTTTGCCACTCAACTGCATGAGAGGTTCAGTTTTCACCCATTTGATCATATTTCTGTACGTGGACGGCATATATACATATTTTTAACTGATTAATGATCTTCAAGGTGCTATACAGCTATACTTGCCAAGAAGTAAACTAATGTGTTTCAGCTCTCTATATATATGTTATTGGCTCATTAATTATGTGCCAATGGGTTTTCCCCCCTACTAGAAGCTTTTGTTGCTGTCCTGTTGCATATAAGAGGATGAACTAATTAAACATCAGATGTTGTTTCATATATACATTGGGTCTCGAGTTGTTTAGGTCATCCCAAGTGGTTGTTATAAACTTTTGTAGTATTTCTCCTACATTTTCTTGTTGTCCTCAAGTTAGATATAATAATTCTCGTGTCACGAAAAGTGTTGTTTTAGACATTGGTACTGAATTTTTTTGATAAAGCTTGTGCATCGACTCATGTTTTGTAAATGTTCAACGGCGTTAAAAAGTTTGTGAATCAACTCTGATTCTATGAAAATGTAGTTGAGATCTCCCATATTTTTTGGGCAACAATATGGATATAACAAAAATAACTTATTTGACTCCAGCAAATTTAGATTGATATTTTTTTGGGGGAGAGGGGGGTTTAGGGGAGGGGGACTGTACAAAGTGTTTTAAAAATCTTTTAGCCATTCTCCAAGAACGGTAAGTTAGATTTGTGCAAAGTCGACACTAACATATATCATTTAAGTCTAATTCTTCATAAAAGCAAAGCACTTTTATGTAATATAATGCAATTGCAGAGAGTGGGGAGGAAATATATTTGCCGTCATTTCTATGAAAAACAAACCCTTCAAGTATTAGTTTATAATGCCTATTTTAGACCATGACCATTACAACTCCATAGTCTATTTGTTGTCTCTTAACCTATACCTAATAACACAGAGAAGTTTTAAGATATAAGCTTTGCAATATGTGTTTTATATTATTAGGTATGTACTTATGTAGTTATCTTTAGATAACCCACATATTTTTTAAGACAGATGTTTAAGCCAAGGGACAAACAACTCATGCACTTAGAATTTTGCTAATGTATTGTCCAAACAAATGACGAAGGATTATTACTGTGCATGTGTCACACTCATTTTTACAACTAAATTATTGTGCTAGTAGACTTGACTCTGTTATAAAACTACATAAGTCTAAGTTCATTATTTATCCCACCTGTGATGTTCATATATTTATTTACCAATTTTGCTCCCAATGTATCCATCATTTTTCTATTGACCAAATGCAATGTGATGTAAAGCACTTAAGATCTTTGTCAAGAAGATGATGAAAGAAATGGGCAGCTTGTCCGGCCAATGGCTTACCAGCTTTTTGTCTTATCTGTCGAATGGCATGTGTCATATCTAATAGCAGATTGACCGCCACCAATATAGCAAGCTATGAGCCAGCACGCAATCAATAGAAATATCAGTATGAAGAGGATGGAAAAGCTTACTGAATACTGAAAGGACAACTTGTTAAGTAGCTAGAGAATAAAGAAGTAGGCACGAAAGAGTGGCAGAACTGACTCACAAGCAGGCGGACAAGCGTCGTTCTGAACACCGTTCTCGAATCCATCCTTGCAATACCTCGCTCTAACAACTTTATCTCGAGATAGTCCTACTTTCTTTAAGTCAGGAAGATACCGACATGGAACTGAACTTCACTTTCTATACGATAAGAGCTAAAATCAATTTTTCATAGGAATGGAGATGAGAAAAGGTGTGGTTGGTGGGCATCCAAGGGTGTCATATGGGTATATGCTTCTACCACAAAGAATAGATCACCATATCAAGCCAAAATTATTAGGTGATAAAATAGTTCCAATGAAACTAAATTAATAAATTTAATTGGAGCAAATGAAAGTGTTAGACCATGAGTGAAATCTCTCTTACAATTGACACAAGAATAACATGGTAGAAGTTGAGCACCAATATGTTAAGATTAAATGACATGCTTTTTCTCTTATAGAATTTACTTGCATATGCCTTTTCGTCCGTATGGAGATTTGATATGATTATTGGTTGTTCCAAGAATGAATCATATTTTTTCTTATTTACTCTTTAGTTCATGGTTTACTGATATATCTATATTTTATTAATCTTAGATCGTACACAACCTTCATCAATCTAAAACATGAAAGAGGGATAAAGCCATCTAAATCAAACTAGTATGATGGGGAAGGCAAAGGAAACATATATTTTTCAATACTTAACAAATTTTTTCTTGAATGAAAAAGGGGATGAGTATACCTCACAGAAGGAAACTACTATCTCTTCAAATTGATGACATGTTGTGGATCGAGGTCACTACTCCTGTTGTGTATCTTTTCCACCGTTGTTGTCCTATCACTACTAACATCTTCAAAGACCGATGCTTATAGCTTGTGATGGCAAGTGATTTGGGAGTGAGATGATTTGGTTCTATCGATGTGGATTGGAAAGAAGGTTTTGGATTTGAGATCAAGAACAAGGCGGCGACATGGGCACAAGGGAGGAGAGTAGAGGAGGAGGAAAGTGAGTGAGATAGAGTATTGTTTCCTTTTTCTTCTTTCTATGTTGTAGTTGGGTGTTGTCTTAAAGTAAAGAAAAGTAGGTAGCAAAATGCAAATATCCACAAATATCCCCATTTTTTCTTAATTTGAAATAGAAGTATGAAAGGACAATTATCAATGCAGGGGAAGTAGGTTGAGGATGGTGACCACATACACGTAAGCAAGGAGACAAATGATGCAAACTAAGTATGTTGGCAACTAGCGTTGTGGTAACTGAAGCAGCTAGAGGAAGTGTTAGGATTCAAGAAAGTAGTATGAAGTGGGAGGACCAAATTGAAAGCTTAGGATTCAACATTTCTCAATGAACTTTGATGCAAATGTCATGTTGAAGAAATCTATAAAGGGTAAATTTTATTTTTGCTAAAACACAAGATAATTTCTATTTTGTAAATGATGTAAATGGATTTTTAGTGAGAAGTACAATGGCCTATACTCTCTAGAAATATAATATTTTTGCAATAATATTTTTTTGTTTTTTCAGTACCTTTGGGCAATATTAGTATGTTTGTATTGGACATGTATATTGATAAGGAGAAAAGTCGACATTCTATCCTCGTGGATAAGATCTCGAAGTGATTATCATGTAATTTATTAATTTTATAGGTTTTTGTAGCTACTTGTTTTTTTATTTTTTTATTTCAAGAAATTCATGAATAATCATGCTTATAGACTAACCAAACTCGAACCAATAACTTATACCTTGATAGTGTGGTACTCTGACAAATTGAATAACAATCCCTGACTGAACTCGTAACTTCTACCATTATAGGCCTATTCTTAAATATAATTGTAATAAGATTTGATTTATCTATCCTACTATAAGAAATAGTGATGTATGCCTTCTTCCATATATTATTTTTCTCTACAATTTTTTTATTATCCAAAGCCAAGGATATTAAGAATGTTGTCACTTCTTTTATCTTGGTTAGGTCCATTTAGTCCTTTCTTAACACATGCGATATTTGTGTGTCACTGCATTAAGAGAAGAGAAATGCCAAAATATCCTAATCTCGCGTTATGTCGGGAGATTTATCCTAATCTCGGATGCTCAGTAAAAACTTCTATTTCTCGATCGTGTCTATCTCTGTTTATCCGGATTATTCATGGAAGTTCACCGAAGTCGGAGTTATTCGATCGCGAGAAACAGCCAAATTTGGAGCCTGTTAAAAACTTTTATTTTCGACGCAAACTCAAACTCGAAAATCATTCTCGACTTTTAAATCTCATCTGAAGCTCATTACATCAAACTCTCGATGGCTGTTATTTGATCTGAGCCCGAGTCTAATTCCTCAAACATTGATCTATGTTCGACTATTTTATCCGGATCCGTACTCGCAAACGGAATACTCAGTATGTCGTCCTCTAATAAATTCTTACTCGACTCAGCTTAATACCTCTATGTCCGATCCGATTTCAAAAAAATCAACATCGGCGATGATTTCAAAATGTCACGATTCGTCTTCTCCGACTAAAAATCCGAAAGCCGGTCATATCCCGAGACGATGTATTTTCGAATCATGCGTGAGGAGTTATTTCCGAGCGAATTCAAATCAAACTCTCGGCCGAATTAATCGCTCAACCGTCCGTTCGTCCGAACTCTCATTCACTCTGTTTTGCGTACCGACAAAATCCGCAGGAGCCTTTTTCCGGAAAATATTTAGCGCAGCCCGATTATGTGTTTTGGGCCAAGCCCAGCCCGGCCCAGCCCACTAAGGAAACCCTAACCCTAGCACATGTCTATAAATATGGACCCCTTCCCTTGCACTTGTGCCATTTTTCATTCCCACCCCTCCATTTCTTTCAGCCGCCACAACATTTCCTCCCTGCCTTCTTCCTTCCCACGCCGTCTCCTTCCTCCCTGGTTTCCACGACGACCAGCAGGGAGCTCGGCCAGCAGCCATGGCGTCATCCCCTTCTCCCTAGCGCGCAAGAGTAGGGCCTCCATGGCACCATCCTCCTTCCTGCTCCTCACGCACGCTGCATCTCCCAGCTCGGCCTCGCCATCGTGCAGGAAGGTGCAGGCGCCCCTTCTTCCACCTCTAACCGGCGTCTAGCAACAGCTCCACCTCCCCCCGCGCCCTCTCTTCCATGGCAAGCAGGCCCTCTTCTTCTACCATGGATGCGCCCCCTCCTCTCTGTTTCCCTGGAACTAAAGCGCAGGAAGCCAGCACCCGTCTCCAGCTTGGCTCCTCCCCTCCCATGGCGCCCCTGTTCTCCTCTCTAACTCGGCACCCTCCATGCTCCTCTGACCCTGGTGCACGGCGCCGAGTCTCTGTCCTCCCTGCGCCCAGCCCTTCTCTCTCCAGCACCCCCACTTCTTCCATGGAAAACCAGCAGGAAGCCCCCTCCCATCAGCTCCAATGGCGAGCCTCTCCATGGCCGGCGCCCTGCGTAGCGCCTCTGCTCGGCTCCCTCTCCCGGCAGCGCAGCGCCTCGCAACCAAGTTTTCCTCGCAGTCCCACAATATCGACGTGCCGTAGGTGTTCGGCAAAATGCCTGTGGGAAGTATTGTGCTACGCAGCCCCGCTCACGACGTCGTCGACCCCCGGTGAGACACCTCGCTCCCTTGTTGCTATCATATTTTTGTGCGCGGTAAAACTGTTGAACTGTTGTGTGTATCTAATCACAGCTAGCCGGCAATGCCATCCGTCACGCACGCGTGTTCGATGCAAGGTCAGTCGGGTGAACCACATGCATGCCCAACTCGGATCCGATTCCGTTCAGGTTGATTGATTTATAGTTTGCAATACGTATGATTTGGTTGATGTCAGGCAGTGCATGTATGTGTGGATGTGTGTAAAATGTTTCGGTTATACATATTGGTAGGATCGCGTTTGCGATTGGAGAACAAGAGGTTGTTTGATGTGTGCGATTTGTAGTTTGTATAATTATATTTTGGTCAATGTGGTGTACATTGGTGTTGGAATGTGTGTGGGTATAAAATGTTTTGGTTATATGTCGTAGCAAGGTTGCCTTCACGTTTAGGTAAGCAAACGTGTTGTGTTGTGTAATGTGATGAGTAAATTGGAAATACATGTGATGTGAGGATTGAATTAGTGCACATATGTGTGTGTGGGTGTCGTGGTGTGTTATAGTAGTGGTGGCCTGAGATATTTGTTTGAGGTGTGCGGGTATATGCCGTAATATGGTTATACTCGCAACAAGGAAAGATGTACGCATTGGGTAACACGACGCTTAGATCGCTGTTGTATAATCGAATAAAGGATGTATTATTGAGCTTGAGTCAAAATGTGGGGTACTAGTGGTACGCTAGGCAGATGGTGTTCCAAATAAATAAATCGGTTGATGTGGTAGTTGTCGTGCGTGATTTATTGTTAATGATTTGTTGAGTTACGAGTTATGCGAGAATCATGTTAGAAACTAGTGTGCGGCGTGTAACTGTGTTCGTGTGGTGAATAATAGATAAGTAGGACTTGGTGTCATTAGCAAGTGGGATGATTCCTGTGGTGCGATAAATTTTGAAGGGCAAAGAACATGTGTAGTGTGTCGATCAAGTTAACCAAAAATGGTGTTAAGTTGAGATTTATTTGTGCGTGAAAGTAATAATGTGTTTAATACTTAGAACTCTTAGTCGATGGTAGAATTTGTCTCGGCTTAAATAGAGGGGTGGTGACATGCCAAGGTAGTCATCATTTCCTCTATGTTTATAAGTCGAGTCAAGTCGATGCGCAGTATGTGTTCGTAAATTATGCTTTGCATATAGTATATGGTTGTGCTCGCGAATTCTAGTAGTCACATCGGGTGGTCAAGTAGGATCGTAATACAAGTTGAGTAATGGAGTTAGTTGTTTTAGGGTAATTATTGAAATGCTCTGTTCACATGATAAATATGTATGTTTATTAAAATGTTGTAGTGTATGTTGTGTCTCAGTCTGCGATAATAATATGCAAGCCGACGTGTATGTTGTATAGCGGGCTATGTCGTTGCTCTAGTTAGCCGACTTGTTAGATGGCTTTGGTCAAGCTCGTAGTCACGATGATTTGCTTGTTGTAGTCTAAATGCGTATATTTATGGTCGTAGATGAAAAGTATTAGTGCTCATGTGATGTCTAAGTTGAAATGCAAATTATTGGGTGAAAAGCGCTTCGATATTAATTATCGTAGAGAATGCGTTGTTAATTAAGTATGGTACTTCTAGTGCTCGAAATGACACGGATAAAAATTTAGGAAGTCTACTTGTTAGTTCTCCCTTGGTTATTTTAACTCTAACAAATGGTAAAGTGTTAGAATAATTCAAGTCTCTAGAACGCGGCAATTCTTAAATTGTAAAGGAGCTCAAATTTATTAGTTGCTGTTTTGGACTGCACGCAGTGATTTCCTCGTGTTGTATGTTTGATGAACTAAATAATGTTTTCTGTATAAAAGTCATATAGAAAAGTTGTAGATAACATTATTTTCTTGCTTGTACTAAAATTTGACAGCCATAAGCCTGATCGTTTAGTAGTTATGCTGTTCACAAATTCAGTAACTGAATCTGTCCACTTTCTGTACAGATTTCAGAAACTGCATTGTTTGCTTAATTTAATGTTACAATCAGTTCATGGTCGTTATAAGGAAGTTGTAGATGTATTTCTTATATTGCTTGTGTTAAAATGTCACAACCATAGGCCTGACAGTTTAGGAGTTATGAATTTTACAAACTGATTGCCGTGTTCTGTCCACTGTCAGAACAGATTTCGAAAACTGTAATGTTTGATTTGATTAAAACTGGAATCACTTCTTGGTGATTATAAAATTTATGTAGTGCTTTTGCCAAGCTTTCCAAAAAGTCCTGGATCACTCTTTTTGGTGGTCTGAAGATTAAGTTATGGATGTTTAAAGTGTGAAGACTGAATCTGTCCAGTTTTGGACAGCACAGCCTTCATAGTGTATTTTACCCTTGATACATATTAAACCATCCAGGGATGTTTATACATAATTTGTAGAATATTTAATTATCTTTCCAGAAAGTCTAAGATCACTTTGTTTGGATGTCTGAATCTTTAGTTGTGAATTTTTGAAGTTGCAAGTCTGAATCTGTCCAAATCTGGATAGAGCTGTTGTATTAGCATTTTTTGACCTTGCTAAGTGTTGAATCTTGTTGAGGTAAAAATACCAAAGTTGTAGTTCACTTTTTAAGCTTTCCAGAAAATCCGAGTTTGATATTTTTGGATTAATATTTGAAGAGATATGATTAAAACAAGTAACTGCTGTGTTGCTGTCCAAAAATCTGCAAGCACCCATTTGATTGTTAGTTCACCCTTTTTGCCAAAAATGTTTGGTTAATACTTAAATAAATATAGACTTGCCATGACTAAGCTTAATATTGCCTGTGTGTCATGTTTTATATGTTTCTTTCTCTAGTTGATTGCGATATAGAATTTCCATAGACATTGATGCCTATGTTCTCTGTTAAACTTGTGTTTGGGATGCTTTTGTGTGATTAATAGAAGAACTAATGAAAAGCCGTAGCAAACTAAATAAATACTCATGCTTGCGAGGTCGTGTTTGTATTGGTTAAGTATAGTAAGTGTCGTCATCTTTTCAGTGGTAGTAACTACGTATGCCCGATGAAGTGTAGATATCTAATTCTAACATGTGGTTGTTTACGGTGTCTTACAATTTAGTGTTGGGTTGCTACCGTGTATTTGTATATCTTGTGATAACTTTTCATTATATTCATACATATACATCTTGCATCTCATTTAGGACCGAGGGAGGATGATCGTGCAAGTGATGTGGTGTCAACCACAAGATGCAGTTGGTGGATGGCCTGAAGAATGGACTTAACCAGTGGATGCTCGCCAAGCGAGTGCCCCCAGCAAACACTAAGTGTTAAAATTCAAGACAAGCCCCGGTTTTATGCATAACCGTTTATATATGCTATTTTACTACACTTAATGTTTGTAGGCTTATACGGTGCACTTAAGTGTAGGAGTTTCCTGAAACCCTAGTTGCATGAACTAAGGATTCCTTTTGAGATGGATACTAGTATGCTAGGTCGAGTAGCTGCTTTACTAATTAGGGATCTCGGTAGAAGTCGAGTGATTTTTCTAGCACTCGCGCGAGGTCAGGACTTCGTTGTATCCATTTTTATATCGTAATGATGATGGTCTGTGGACAACAATCCATGGGGATACGTTGTCTACGAGACGGAAATTGGAATAAGGATTAAGGTGTGGTACCGTGTGTCAAGCGTTTGAACGTACTAAACACATGCCGAGAAATATGGTAAATCGGTAAGCCTAGTACCTGAGTGAACCTGCCCGCAGACTTTACCCCTCACGCGACCTGAGACGTGGTCTCCCATTTTGGTTATGGTGGGTACAAGTGCGGTCACTGCACGACGGCAGTCGGGGTCAGTGAGGCATTGTACGCCAAGGCGGTGAGCCCTGTTCTGTTGCCAGGGAATCGATGGGACGGTTGATATGTGTGGGGACGGAGTGCCTCGCCACGTCGTGTGTTTAGGTTTACCTTGCAAGTTTTAAAAACTCGATTCGAATCGACTGCTTCTCGCAGCTAATGAGACTGCTTGATCCATGCTGCTATATTGAGTAATAAGTGGAATGAGTTGACTGGCAAAAGGTGTTGGTTGCTAAACATGTTTGATACCATGTATGCGTAGATAGGTACTCATCTAGTCTAAAGGATTACACTAAAACTTGAAAAGCTAAAATTTGTTTTTAGACTCAGCTAGTGCTTTTGGCAAACCAAACCCCTTAGCCAAACAGCTGCATGTCTAGAGGTAGAGGAGTAGACTCCTCACACCGGGTAAGTCTAGCTGAGTAGTAGTATACTCAGCCTTGCTTGTGGCATAATTTTTGCAGGTACCTCTTTAGGATGATTGGTTGATGGTGTGACTTCGCCTTCGTCCCTGCCACCGGGACAGACGGTCGAGTGGGTTACTGCTTCCGCAGGAGAGGACTAGGAGGAGTAGCGTGGCCAGGCTTCGCCATGTTACTCGGTTTTCTCCGTTAGTTATTTCCGCTGCATTAAAATTTATGGTTATTTTTTCTGAAACTCCGATAATGTAATTACTACTGATACTTATTAAATTTGTGGTATTATGCTTTATTGTATTTCTCTGTGCCTCACCTTCGAGTGAGCTAGTGGTATTCGATCCTGGTAAGTGGCTTTATCGGACTAGATCCGAGGGACTGGCGAGTTATTCCGATTTAAGTGTGTTGCTGCCTTTATGGGTGCGACTTGGGCACTTAAGTTGGAATAATTCGGGCGGTTCCACCATATTGAGGACCTTCGGCGGAGAAGAAGACCCCCAATAGTAGCCCCTTCACGGTGCTAGATTGTTTTTTCGTAACGAGCTCGGTCCGAGAAAATACGAAGGCTTTGGAATGCCGAAGGTCCGAAAAACACCTTCCATGAGCTTGTTATCAAAAAACGATTAAAATATTCCGAGCGCTGGCCGGTCCACCGTTCAACCAGTATACATGCTCTATCGGTTGGCCTTCTTCTCCTGCAACACTATATAAACAGACAGGTTGGTGAGAAGTTACCACAACATTCATTGCCATTGCACTGTTGTGCTGTTAAAAATTTTAACCGAAGCCGAAGATTTCTGCATTGCACTTCGTCACTCGAGATCAGCTTCATCTTAAGGAAACTGTAACACTGAAATGGCCAGAGTAAGATCCACTGCTAGGGTGTCCCGTGAGGGAGACAAGACCGAAGTAACTGAAATAGCACCAATATCAGAAGTGATGAGACGATCAGGTCTGGTTGTGCCAGAAGAAGCTACTACCAAAGGTGCCTCCAAGGCCGAAGCTGAACAGGCTGTGGTCGAAGGCGAAAGTGACAACAAAAGTGAGGAGGACAACAACATTCTGAGCCCAACGAAATCTAGTCACATTGAATTTGGAAAATCAACCGTAACAGCAGAGGACTTGGTTCTGATGAAAAAGCTAGGCTATTTTGGGGAAAATGAAGATGGACTTATTCGCTTTTCTGGAGAAGAAGTAATTCTAGAGCCGAAAGAAGATGAGGTTGTTGTGTTTAAGAGCTTCTTCAAGGCAGGGCTTCGGTTCCCCTGCACGATATGATAGGGGAAGTTTTGAAAATATTTGAAATATATCTCCATCAGCTGACTCCGAATGCCATTGTTAGGCTCAGTGTTTACATATGGGCTCTCCGAAGCCAAGGAAAAAGTGCTAACGCCGAAGGGTTCTGTCGAGTGCACAAACTTCACTATCAGACGAAGGCCAGAGCCGATGGTCTGCACAAGAACTTCGGGTGTTGTAATTTTGCATACTGGAAGGACACCAAGGCCCCGGTGATTGGCTACCGCACTAAATGGCCAACCGGGTGGACTAGTGAATGGTTTTACATGAAGGCTGATGAGAAGAAAAGGGAGAAGCTCATGACCATGGTAATGAGTCCCCTAAAACTGAGCTTCGGCATGACTCGACCTTTGTGTAATATGCAGCTAGGGTCACCCTGCCAACTAGCCGAGGTGGAATTTAGGGTGGTGGCTGGGCATATTAGCACTAGGAATTTGGTGCAAGAATACTTGGCAAGCAGAACCTTCCCAACCTCCAGTGGGTGGGGAATGCCAAAGACGAAGGAAGAAGGGAAAAAATATGAACTTCTTCGACTCCCTTACCGCTTCAAATTTTAGAAGACATTTAAAGAGCCATGCACTGAATGGCTAGAATTGATAGAAACAATGTGCAACGAGATTCTTGGGAACTATACGAAGAGGAAGACCAGTTGATGACTGTTGCCTTCGGCTCCCGGCTGAAACGAAGGTTGAACCGTGTTATGGATGCTCTTAACTTTGAGTATCCTGACTATGAAAGGCTTGACGAAGGGGCCGGATGGGCCACAAGAAAAAGGGTTGTCAGTATTTTGGGTAGGCACGCTACCCGATCTGTCAAGGAGGACCAGAAAGCTTCGAAGAAACAAAAGACTCTTTCGGAGCCGAAGGATTCGGCTGCCAAGAAGAGTAAACTCGCCAGGATATCTTCTGCGGATACAAAGGTACAAGATGTGCCAGAGAACACTATAGGTCCTCCTTCACCCTCTGTTGCTGAAGCTTCGGAAATTCTGAAGGTAATGACTGAGTCCATACCATTTGCACTGTTAAGTCCTCTAAGGTTAGATCTGACTAGCCTTTTACAATCAAAGGAAACTGCTCCATCTGTAGAGGAGAAGGCCGAGGGCGGAAGAAACGACGGATGATAAATGTGATGCAAGGTATTGAGCAGACGTCGCCCCTAGCTTCAGCGGCAAAAGCAGCTATGCCTGTCGATGCTGAAGATACCACCGGAGCCGAGGCTGATGAACTCGCAACCACAATGTCGGAAATCGACATACTCATATCAGATGTGGCTGTCGAGGAAAACGTAGCCATAGCGCCTGACAAGGGAAAAAGAATTGAAGATGCCTCTTCGGAAGATAAAGATTTTGACCTTCGACATTTGGGTGGCCAATAACTTTCCGAAGAGGACAAATCAGAATTGAAAGAGTTTGTTATATCCTGCGGTTACCAGCCTGGATCCATACTCTTCGGCGGGGTGAACGAAGAGATTTTGGGATGTATTCATGACCGGGCCGAGGCGAAAATCATAAGCACCTTATCCTAGATTGTTGGATTTCCGAAGCTGGAAACGAACATCAGTTTCTATAGGCAACTACACATTATTGGCAGCTTGTTCTACTCAAACTTAAAAGTAAGACTTCTCTACAACTCCCTATTGGTACCTTCGTGGTGATTTGGGTATTCTAACTTTGATTTTTTAGAGTCTGCTACTGAGCAAGGCCTTGAAGATGCAGCAGGATGTCGAGGCAGAAAAAACAAAATCATTGTTGAAGGCTTTGAAGATAAAATCAAAAACTTGAAGATTCCTTGAAAGAAAAAAGACAGCCTGCTGCGCTCAGCCGAAGGCTCACTTGCCGAAGCTCGTTCCCAGAATGAAAAATTGAGTAGAGAGCTGAACAAAGCTCGAATAACTTTGGAAAAGAACTCAGATCGCTCCGATCACGAGTCCAAAGCATTGAATGCAAGAGTTGAAGTAGAAATTGAAAAGAACGTTAAACTGAGCAAGACAATCACAAATATTCGGGATAGATGCTTCGGCTTTGCTACTCAATGCATTTCTCTATTGAAGGGGATATTCAATTCTATCGGAGCCGCATCTGAAGAAGTTACCCCTTCTTCCAAAGATATTCCCGGAGCCCTTGAACATATTGAAAAAGAAGTTGAGGCTCTCGACGAAGTCATAACTGGGCACAGAGATTTCTGTGCACTGGTGGCTTCTCGTGGAACGACTGTAGCTTTCATGAAGGCTGGATGCAATCATGTGAGATCCATCAACAGGTCAAACTTCGGCCTGTCACCATCTGATTTAGTTGATATTTCGGCCGAAGCCTAGAGCATAGGGAACAGATTTATCACCCAAATCTGGGCGAAGTGCGGCCGAGAGCTGGCTAGAGACGAAGCTCAAAATCTGATCAACAAAGTATAGAAAATCTCTTTCCCATTAGGCTTTTATTTTATATTTCCCTTACCATGTTCCTCATTACCTTGCTTTTGTCATTTTTCAGGGTGATGGTGCCGAAGGTCAATGAGCCGAAGCTAGTTCTGAAGCGCTGAAGGCCTTAGAAACTCCTTTTGCTGACATCTGTAGAAACACTTTTGGAAATTCTTTGTACAAGAAAGTGTATCATTTTACGAAGAGTTGTAATTGAAAGTGAACAAATTATTGTAAATATTTGTAAAATGCTTCGTAATGCTACTTTACCTTCCGTTCGTATGTCATCTGCTTTGCTGTGGACAAAACCAATGCTCGTAGCTTTTTGAGCCAAAGGCGAAAAACACCTTCCCTTCTTTTTGTTCACATCGAAGCATCTTTCGTATATAACGAAGTTTCATTTGAGACAAAGCATCTTCGTATACAACGAGATTTCATTTGAGACGAAGCGTTTTCTTGAAGACAGGAATCACCGCTTTTCCTGTTAATGATTTATGCTTTATGCGATGATGATGAACCTACGAATGTCTAATGTATGTTTGTATGAATGCACAAGATGATGTGATGAAGTGTGCAAATGTATGCCGAAGGTAAAAATCTCACACGAATACACACCCAGACTATGCATCCCCATAGGAACGACTTTGGAGTCTCTTCACCTTTGACTTAGGTGGTATTTCAGCTCTGCATTCCCTTAGGAACGACTTTGGAGCTAAGCTCTGCATCCCCTTAGGAACGACTTTGGAGCTTCTTCACCTTTTACTTAGGTGGCATTTAAGCTCTACATCCCCTTAGGAACGACTTTGGAGCTTCTTCACCTTTTCCTTAGGTGGCATCTTAGCTCTGCATCCCCTTAGGGACGACTTTGGAGCTTCTTTATACTTTCTTACACTCGATGGTGTAATCCTAGATTTTACATTTTACATGTGGGGGAATTTGACCCTTGTATTGCACAGGGTCCATTAAAACCCTTTCTCCCCTCTTGAAAGGAAAATGGTGCCATAGGGAAAAATTAAGAAAATTACATAGTTTACACATAATATCTCTGAAGCTCATCTGCATTCCAAGATCTTGGAATGTCATTGCCGTCCATGTCTTTCAACCTGTATGAACCAGGTCTTGATGAAGATACCACTAAGAAAGGACCTTGCCACTTAAGCTGAAGCTTCCCCACTGTGTCTGGGTTGGCCACTCTTCGAAGCACCAAGTGTCCTGGCTTGATATTCTTTAATCTTACCTTTCGATCCCGCCATTTGACTGTTTTGGCTTGGTATTTGTTGATGTGCTCGATTGCTTGCAGTCTGGTCCCTTCTATGGTGTCTTTTTTTATTTTGCAATCCTCTTCATCTTCTGCCAACGCTAAGGTCCTTATTGAACTCGTTCTTGCTTCTTCTGGTGTTATTGCTTCGCCCCCAAACAGAAGCTTGAACAGGGTAAATCCTGTTGACCTTGAGACAACAGTGTTGTGGTTCCATACCACCTTTATTAATTCGTCTAGCCACTTTCCTCTGGGATGGTTGAAGATTGACTTCATTATCCCTGTTATTAAGATTCCATTTGCTCTCTCTACCAGTCCATTTGATTTCGGATGTCTCACTGATGCAAAGTGTATTTTTGTACCGATCTAGTCACAAAAAGCATTGAACGTTTCGGCATCAAATTGAGTTCAGTTATAAACTGTGATAGCCTTCGGCACACCGAAGCGGCAAACAATATACTGCTAAAAGAACTTCTAGACTGTGGCCGAAGTTATTGTAGCTAGGGGCTTAGCTTCGATCCACTTTGAGAAGTACTCCACTGCTACCACAACATATTTCAAGTTTCCTTGTGCTGGTGGAAGTGGGCCTAGCAAATCTAGGCCCCATCTTTGCAGTGGCCAAGTGGGCTGAATTAGTTGGGCTAGAGACGAAGGTTGTTTCTGGTCTCTGGCACACTTCTGGCAGTTTTCAAATTTTTGAACCAAATCCACTGCATCCAAAGCTGCCTTCAGCCAATAAAATCCTTGTCTAAAAACCTTTCCCAGTAAAGGTCTAGCCCCAATATGAGCTCCGCACAGTCCTGCATGTATCTCCTTCATCAACTCTTGACCTTCTGTTCTAGACAAACATTTTAGTAATGGAGAGCAGACTCCTTATTTGTACAACTCTCCCTCTATGATCACATAGGGTCTTGTTCTTCCTTCCATTCTCTTGTTGTAAGCTTCGTCATCCGAAGGACAGTTGCCTTGTAAGAACAATACAATCTCAGTCCTCCAATCTTCGCTGTGCACTGGCGAGATAGTAAGCACTGCTCTCTCCATGAGCTCGACCGAAGGTGCTTTTATTGTTTCAAAATATACTTCCGAAGGTAATGGAAGCCCTTGTGCCGCTGACTTAGCTAGCAAGTCTGCATATTCATTTTCTCGTCTTGGGATATTCTTTATAGAGAAACCTTCGAAAAAGGCTTCCATCCTTCGGACTGTGTCCAGATACTTCTCGAGCTTTAGGTCTCTTGCTTTACTGCTTTTGTCGACATGACCCGAAATGACTTGTGAGTCAGATTTGAGGATTGCTCTTCTTATTCCCATTGCCTTAAGTTTTCGAAGCCCTAAGAGAAGGGCTTCATACTCCACAATGTTATTTGTGTAGTTGAAGTCCAACCTTGCTGCATAGCATGTTTTGAATTTAGACGGTGAAATTAGAACAACAGCTGCTTCTGCGCCGAAGGTTCCCCATGACCCATCACAAAATACTGTCCAAGCTTCATCATCGTTTGTTCTCTCTTCGTCCTGAGCCCCTGACGTCCAATCAGCAATGAGGACTGCTAACGCTTGGGATTGGATCAAAGATCTATGGACGTAATCAATAGTGAATTCATTCAGCTCTGCAGCCCACTTTCCAACTCTTCATGTGGCTTCTCTGTTTTGTCATTATATCCTTGAGAGGTTGCGAAGAAGGTACTATGATATGGTACGTCTGGAAATAATGTCGAAGCTTTCTGGATGCCATCAGTACAACATATAGTACCTTCTCCAACTCTGTGTAATTTTTCTTTGATGGGCTAAGTACTTCAGAGACGAAGTACACTGGCGCTTGCTTCTTTTCTTGGTCATCCTACTTTTCTTGTACCAGCACTGCACTAACCGCAGCGTGGGAAGCAGCCACATACAGTAGTAATGGAGCTCCTGAGGAAGGTGGGGTTAGAGTTGTTAATTCTATCAAGTATTGCCTGAGTTCTTTGAAGGCCTTTTGCTGAGTTGGTCCCCATTAGAAGACTTCGGCTGACTTCAGTACTTTGAAGAATGGCAAGTTCCTCTCTACTGATCTTGAAATAAATCTATTCAACAATGCCAGCCTTCCTATCAACCTCTGGGCACCTTTTTGTGACTTTGGTGGCTCCATCCGAAGTATGGCTTCTATCTTGCTTGGGTTGGCTTCGATGCCCTTTGTTGATACCAGACAACCAAGAAATTTTCCCTTCTTCACTCCAAAAACACATTTTTTTTATTCAACTTGAGACCAGCCCTTATGAAATTAGCAAATGTTTCTTACAAATAAGCAATGTGATTTTCTTGCTTCGTGCTTTTGACTATGATATCAACATATGTCAGCACATTCTTGCCAATTTGGGAGTGGAGAACTTTGGCAGTCATCTTGATGAAGCTTCCTCCAGCATTCTTGAGCCCCTCAGGCATCCGAAGGTAGCAGTATGTCCCACTGGGGGTTATGAAGCTTGTCTTGGGCTCGTCTTCTTTCTTCATCCAAATTTGGTGGTAGCCTGAATAATAGTCCAATAGGCTCATTAGCTCCAAAGTAGCTGCTGCATCCACCAGAGAGTCTATTCTTGGTAATGGAAACTCATCCTTCGGACACGCCTTATTAAGATCTGTGAAGTCAATGCACATTCTCCACTTTCCATTGGCCTTCTTCACCATTACAGTATTGGCCAGCCACTCTGGATATGTTACCTCTCTATTTACTCCGGCACTCAGAAGACTTTTGACTTTGTTTCGTGCACCTTCGGCTTTGTCATCGGACATCTTCCGAAGTCTCTACTTTCTTGGCCTGATAGCCGGGTTTACATTAAGTGAATGCTCGATGACATCTCTGTTGACACCACACAGATCGTTGGCTGACTAGGCAAAGTCATCCTTGTTGTTGACAGAAACCTCAACAGGGTTTTTTCTTGTTCATCAGATAGTTGCGATTCCAGAAACACCTTCTGCTCGGCTATGTCCTCACATAGGAGCATGGGCTTCGGTTGGTCTGTTGAGACAACCTTATCTTTTTTGTGCTTGTACTGTTGATGAGCTTTGACTTCATCTATGTTATGAATAGCCTTCGAATCTGTCTAGTTCCCTTCGGCCCTTCTAGCAACCTCTTGACTCCCATGCACGACTATGGGGCTTTGGCCTCATGGTATCTTCATGCATAGATATGATGGATGAAGTATTGCTTCGAAAGCATTTAATGTTCCTCGCCCAATGATTGCATTTTAAGGATACTTCATATCAACAATATCAAAGACAACTTGCTCTGTCCTTGTATTGTGAACATAGCCAAAGGTAATCGGCATGGTTATCTTGCCAAGTGCCACTATCTCCCTTCCTCTGAAACCACAGAGGGGGTGTGTTGCATCATGTTTCTTGTCATCCTGCTACTGCATCTGCCTAAAAGCTTTTGCAAAGATGATATTTGCTGCACTGCCTGTGTCTACAAGGATATTGTGAACCAGAAAACCCTTGATGACACAAGATATAACCATTGAATCATTATGAGGATAATCCTTAAGCTGAAGGTCTTCCTGGGAGAAGGTGATTGGTATATGGGACCACTTGGACTTGATGAAGGGTCCTTGGACTCCAACATGTTGTACCCTTCTTTGTGCTTCCTTCTTCTGCTTCTTGTTGGCTGGTTCAGAACTTGAGCCGCCTGTGACTGGGAGCACCAGCTTCATAGCCGAAGGTGCCACAACTTGGTTGCCTTGCGAAGCCATTGTCGCAGTCGTGGAAGTGAGTTTACCGGAGGTGGGCGCCAATGTTGGTCACTTGTTCTCAAATGTTGTAGGTTAAGAACAAGGCAACACAATTGTTAATTATTACGGACATTCATCTTCCGAAGCATTATCTCCACATGGGTATAATGCTCATCAGACGAAGGTCAAGAAGGACATACCTTCGGCTTGCACAAAGGTGACGACGCGAGAGAGTGATTACAAATCAGCGTGAATAGTATGGTGTTGCTGTTCATCTATTTATAGGCACGGGACGTAGCCCGGGTAAAATTACGTTCATGACCCTCAACATTTATCTACAGACAACCTGAAATACTAAGGTCTATCTGGTCTTTTCTTCTTCTGCTTGACTTGAACCGAAGCTGATGGTAGCTTCGGCATTTAGCAATATTGCTTCTACCCAAGGTCTTCGTCTTGAGAACCTTCAACAGAGGAAAAGAGGACATCTGTATCACATTATCGAAGGTATTTTTGCCTTGAGGACCTTCGGCGGAGAAGAAGACCCCCAACAATTGCCATCTAAGATATCTAATGTCCTAGGTGTATCTTTGGATTGGAGCCATTAAATGGTTTAGTTATCTCTCTTAGAGGGATAAGATAGACATGGCATTGGTTTTGGTAGACACATATATTGCCATTAACAATCCTAATCATGTTGTCCCTATGTTGGAAACAAAAGAAATGACTGAGGTGGCTAATAATGCTAGCTTGACGATGGCATATGATCTCAAACACATAAAGGGCTGATTTGGTGACCAGGAAATGGAGGGGATCCATGGGGGGAATCCCCTTGCTATTCAATTTTGAATATCAAGGGGATTCCTCCCCCATTGAGGGCTTGTTTTATTATTTTCAATCCATATGGATTAGAGGGGATTGATACGGATTGGGGGAGATTTTGACTTACTAGGGATTGAAACCCCTTCAATCCCCCTCAATCCTTATGGATTGGGGTAGAACCGAACAAGCCCTGATTGAATAGCAACGGGATTCCTCCCCTATGGATCCCCTCCATTTCCCTAGTCACCAAACCAGCACAAAGTGGGAGAGGAAGAATAAGAAATGTATGATGGTCATCAAGAGCTCTATCATAGATTCCTTTAGGTGAGCAATCCTAGAATGTCAAAATGCCATCGAGTACCTTGACAACATTCAACATCAATTTACTAGTTTCTTAAAGGCATATGCTGGGACTATCATTAAGAAAATTGTTGCTGAAAAGTATGATGGCTCTAGAATAAGGGAGCACATACTTAAGATTACCAACTTTACCAATCAGCTTAAGAGTTATTACATGGAATTAAAGAATGATTTCATTGTTCACTTGATATTAGTCTCTAGCTAAAGAGTTTGAGAATTTTGTTGTGAACTACAACATGAGTCTAGAAAAGTGGACAATTGAAAAGCTCATTGCCATGTGTCCAAGAAAAGGATAAGCTTAAGACTATGAGGGTAATAATGTGAATATGATTAAGCAGTCACTCCATAAGAAGCAATATTCTAAAAATCCTTTTAAGCCTCATATTAAGAACTACTACAAGAAATTTATGCCTCATCAGGGAGGTTAAGATTAAGTAGGAAAAGGTCCTTTCCAAAATCACATAACAAGGAAGAAAGTTCTAGTGGAGAAAGGTTATTCTCAACAGCTCAGACAAGAGAGGTGGATAATGGCACGTGTAGATGTTGCCTCAAGAAAGGGCATCACATGAAGAAATGTGTTCAGTTCCTCAAATGACTGAATAAGAATAATAAGGATAAAGTTACATTCATAAATGAGTTTCTGTATTTAGATTTACCAATTAAGACTTGGTGTGTTGACTTTGAAGCTAATTTCCATGTCACCAATTCTTTATAGAGATTTCATACATAGAGGATCATTTCAAAATGATAAATAAGTATTAGAGTCGCCAAAGGGCTTGAAGTTGATGTTGAAGCCATTCAAAGAAATTGCACTAGAGTTATATAGTGGCTTCACTCTTCGATTATACAATGTCTTCTTTTGTGCCTTCCATGAGAAGGAATTTAATTTTGTTTCATGTTTGGATGATAGTAACATTCACCATCTTTTTGAAAATATAAAGTGCATTATCAAATGCAATAATGATGATGTGGGCCTTTCCATCTAATAAGACAAGTTATATTTACTTCCCAGTTGTGATCATGTGAATGGGATAAAGGCCTCTTCTACCGTGAATATATGTGATGTAAGCTGTAAGTGTAAGCTAAATGATAACCAATCGCTGTCAAAATTATGACATTATAGTTTATGCCACATTTTAAGGAGAAGATTGAACGATTAATTAAAGAAGAAATTCACCATACATTAGACTTATTAGGTTCTCACCAATGCATAGAATGCATTAAGGTCAATTATGTGAAGAAAAAATAAAATGACACAAAGCTAAGTGCAAGAGTTTCAGAAATAATTCATGCAGACATTTGTGGTCCTTTCCCTATGAAGACAACGGATGGTTTTTATTCCTTCATTACATTTACTAATGATTTTGCATGATATGGGTATATTTATCCAATTAAGGGACAATCAAAAAGCATTCAATAAGTAAGATATTCAAATCTAAAGTTGAGAATGACTAAATCAGCATGACTTAAAGATTAAGATAGTAAGGTCAGACTGTGGTGATGAATACTATGGGTAGCATACCCCTAGTCCCTGGACCGTTTGTAAGGTTCCTACAGGAAAGTGGCATAGTTGTCTAGTATTCAATGACAAGTAAACTCAGTAGAATGAAGTAGTTGAGATACAATTACACATTAATGGATATGATAAGAAGTGTGATAGGTCACTCCACTTCGCTAATTAGCATATGAATAAAGGCACTAAAAACTATTGTTCATATCCTTAATAGAGTACCTAGTAAGTTGTTGCCTAAAACATCATATGAGTTATGGATTGGGAGGAAGTCCTCAATAAATTATTTACATGTGTGGGGTTGTCTAGCAAAAGCCAAGGTATCTAACCCAAACATTGGATAGTTGGTGCCTAAATAGTAACCAGACATTTTATTGTCTATCTCCAAAAATCAAAGTGATATCATTTTTACTATCCTTACAGACATATTATGTTTGTGGAAACGAGACACGTATTTTTAAAAGTTGGTATGAGTAGGAGGAGCATGGTATGCTGAGAGATTAGTCTTCATGAGAAGCAGGTTTGTGCCTCGATTCCACTGATTTTTAGCCCTTCTTGGCACCTATTGTATTCGCAAAACCTATGGCTGCAACACCTATTGATTGTCCTTCAAATACAGACGTCAGTGTTCGTGAGTCCCTAGTCATGGTGCCCTAGGTTATTGCACCTATAAATGAGGGGACAAAACAACCTCATATAGTAAGTGATGAATCTATTCAATAAAATCTCAGAAGATCTCAAAGGAACAAGAAATCGATGATTCCTAATGATTACGAGGTTTACGAAAGTGAAGATGTGATTTACATGAGTGAGGATATAGAACTGAGGTGATCCTACCTCTTTTGAGTCAAAGTGGCTTAAGGCCATGGAAGATAAAATGAAGTTAATATGTACCAATCAGGTTTAGAGGTGAAAATGGGTAGGGTACCCGAAACGGGTACCATATACGTATACTGATTCAGGACCATTTTTCGGATATGGATATGGGTATTTTTTCATTTGGGTTGGATACGGGTACTACTCGGGTAAAAACTCATTAGATACGGGATAGTACCCGGTTAATACCCGGAATTGGCGGGCAGATACGGGTGCCCATCTGTCGGGTACTCGGTACCTCTCCCCGGACCAGTCCTAGCTTACTGTGTCTTAGGCTCTCAATGTCTCATGGTTTCAACGTTTTTCAGCCCATATCCATATGTGTGTGGGTCATGGCCGAAGGATGAGGCCCGTTGATTATTTGGAGTGCACAGCTTAACAGGTTCCAGTTCTTTCCTCTCGGCTGGGTGGACGACCGGATGCTAGGGCAAGACACCACCGCATCACTGGCACTGCAGAATGGCATAATGCACCGTCGGCCTGTGCCACTTCGACCCGTCATCGTGCCACATCGGCTTCCGTGCAAGTATGTAACCAGGCGCCGCCGGCCTGTGCCACTTTGACCCACCACATCGCAGGCTGCAGTGAAGTCATCGTCGCCCCTGCCACGCCGTAACTCGGCTCAGAATCCAGGTGTCGCTGACCCTGCTACGCCGTGTCGTCCTATCCCAGCTTGCCGTCACCCGAGGCGCTCTTCACTCGCGCTCGCATGATGCAACCGCCCCACTCCAGCAGGTCCGGTCCCAGCTCGTCGCCACCGGCTCATCGTCATCGGCTCCGGTGTCTCGACAGCAACAACCGGAGGTGCCTCGTGGTCAAACTCTCGCGTCGTGGCCCCAGTTTGTAGCCCCTCGCTCTCTTCTAGGTATTGTTGCTTTCTAGTTTTTTATGTATTTTACTAGCACAGTCTACTAGTAACTTTATTCTTATCTTTGTGATGCACAATAATAGCACCATGGATGTGGATAATATTTGTGACATTGACAACAATGTGTCGAATGAAGATGAGATACATGGTATTGGGGGGATGTTAATGGCAATGACAGTGACCACATGGAGGAGGAGGATCATATTCTTACACCTACTAGTAGTGAGGTGAATGTCATTAGCCAAAAAGTTGTTTGTGGAAAAAAACAAATCCATAGATGGAGACAATCGTGTGGTGAAACGACTGCTAACAACCAAGTCAATTAGTACCCCTACAAGCAAGTTTATGCATCTGCATTTAAAGCAGCAATGCCAAACAAGAGCACAGATTTAATGCTTCAACCTCAAGTTTCGAAAGGTGTCCTTTTTTACTTTGTTTGTTTCATTTTCAAGTGAATGCAAATGTATATTAACATATCCTTTTTTTGTTATAGTGGCACAACATGCAAGTGCGAGTGCAAGTGAAAATGCAAGCATAGTTGCAAGTGTCCAAATAAGCACTGAAGGTGATTGTGATGAAGAATTAGATGTCAAGAAAAAGAAGCTCACTTCACGGGTATGGGAGCATTTTACAAGGTATGATGTAGAAGTGGAACAAAATGATGGTTCCATTGTTAAGCAAAAGTGGGCAAAATGCAAAAAAAATGTCCACATAAAGCTAAGGCTGATAGTTCAAATGGCACAAAGGCTTTTAGTAACCATTTAGAGCTGAGGCATAAGATTTTGAAGGGTCAACAACACTTAACTCAAAATGGGATACTATAGAAACATATAAATATGATGAGAATTTTAGTGTGGGACTGCTATATTATGCCATCATCATGCATGAGTATCCTTTTAGTATTGCCCAACACAAGTACTTGGTGAAATTTATCAAATCACTGCGACCATCATTTCCTTTGAAGCCTTGTGCTACTGTTCGTAAAGAGATCATGAACTTTTATATTGAGGAAAAGAATATGTTGTATGCACAATTCAAAAAGTTGTCCTGTCGTGTTAGTTTTACTATGGATACATGGACATCTATTCAAAACAAGTCATATTTTTATGTCACTGCTCATTGGATTGATGATAATTGGAACATGCAAAAGGGATTATCAATTTTATGCATGTAGAAAAAACATAGTGGGATAAAATTGAGTGGTATTTTTTTTGCTAATGTATTGAATTGGAACCTTGATAAGAAAATGTTTGCTCTTTCTTTGGATAATGCTTCTTCAAATAAGGTTGTCGCTGATATAGTGATTGATCATGCTAAAGACTTGCTTGTCTGTGGTGGAAAGTTCTTTCATGTTAGGTGTGCAAATCATATATTGAATCTTGTTGCTAGAGATGGGTTAGTTGTAACTGCACATGCCATTGGAAATATTAGACATTTTATAACAATCATTAAAAGGTCACCCCTGCAGTTGGAGGCATTTGAGAAATGTGCAAGAGAATGTGACCTAGACCCTAAAAAATATCTTTCCTTGGATGTTGCAACAAGATGGAACTCCACATATATTATGGTTAGAGATGCCATTTACTACAAGAATGCTTTTGATCGCCTTGCAAAAAAGAAAAGAATAGATATGGTCATATCAATCCTTCGGCTAATGATTGGTTGAATGCATTAAACATCAGCAAGTGTTTGAAGAAGTTCTATGATGTCACATTACTTTTTTCTAGCACTTCATATCCTACCGCAAATCATTTCTTTCATAAATTTTCTAAGATAAAGATGGCTATTTCAAGATGGTGTCATAGTAGTGATCCCATAATCTACACTATGGCATACTCTATGAGAGACAAGTTTGATAAGTACTAGGAGATGAACAATATGGCTTTAGTAGTGGGAGCATTTCTTGATCCTAGGTACAAACATAGAATGGTTGAGCTATACATGTCTAAGCTTTATGATAGTGAGATGGCTGAGTTGGAGAAAATGACATTCATGAATGTTATCAATGAATTATTTGCATTCTATTCATCAACCATCAATGGAAAATCAACCAATAAGGGTACTTGCTCGAAGGATTTTGTGGCAAGCAAAAATGTTGTTTTGAAGGATTACAATGATGAGAATGAGGTTGATCTTGATGAGTTATATGCAGCAACAAACAATGAGAAGAAAGTGTCTGAATTGGATCTTTACATGAGTGAGGGCCTAGTGAAGGCTAATGAAGGTGATGCACCATTTGATTCCTTATCATGGTGGAAGGGGCAAGTGACAATTTTTCCTATTCTTTCTAGCCTTGCTCGTGATGTCCTATCAATGCAAGTGTCAACTGTTGCTTCAGAGTCGGCATTTAGCTCTGGTGGACGTGTGGTTGATGCCTTCTGTTCAAAGCTTAAACCTGAAATTATTGAAGCCTTGGTTTGTACTAAGGATTGGAAGCTTGCTTCAGAGAAAGGTTTCATTTTCTTGTACATGTGTTCTTGTATTTCTTGTAAATGATGATGATGGCTTCTGATATGTTTTATTGTTCTCTATTGATTTCAGATTTGGAGGGTAAAATAAAAACTATAAGTGAAGCTATGAATACTATGGAGGTGGACGATAAGGTTGAGACTTGAGATCTTCAAGCAAGCATGGATTGCTTGCACAATCTTATGTCATTTAAAAACTATCTTTTATTGTTATAGTCTATTGTGTAGAACTGTCTTGTGCTATGTTAGACTCTTGGGTGATGTGAACTTATTGCTATTATATTTGAACGATTGTGTTAGACTATTGTATGGTGCAAACTTACTGCACTATCGTGTTGATCATCTAAGGTTTATGTAGTGCTATATTGTATGATGTGTTGAATGATGTGAACTTATTGCTATATTATCATGTTGAACTATTGTCTAGTATGATGTGAATTTATTGCTATATTGTCATGCTAGAGTACTATGTTGTATGATGTATACTTATTGATATATTGTTATGTTAGAGTACTATGTTGTATGATGTATACTTATTGTTATATTGTCATGTTGGACCAACTGAAATATAGCGAATGTATGCATTATCTGATAAGTACCTATTATCCGCAATGTATCCGGCTACACAATATCAGTATTCTTCTCTTATCCGCCCGAATAAATACCTGGTCCCTGTATCTGTATCTGTCTCATTTCTAATTATCTGTATCCGGTCCCGAATCCGATTGAAATACATTAGGATAGGATACGGGATGACATATTATCCGTCCGTATCTGCCCGTTTACACCCTGAGAGCACCTAGAGAGGGGTGAATAGGTGATCCTGTAAAATTCAACACTAAATTCCAACAAGCTTGATTAAAGAGATATTAGCGCAAGTTAATCAAGTCTATGAGGCGAGCTCTTGCGAACACAAATAATCACAGAGAGAGCAATCACAAGAGACACACGATTTTATCCCAATGGACGAGGGTTGCACTCAACCCCTTTCAAGTGATCCGATGATCAACTTGAATACCACAATATTTTCCTTAGAGTATTTTCCCGTTTGTGAGGAATCTCCACAACTTGGAGTCTCTCGCCCTTACAATTGAGATCACAAAGAAAGCACAGAGTAAGGTTGGTAAGAGCAACACACACAAGACCCAAATACGCAGCACACCCACGCACAATAGTGAAGACTCGAGCTCAAATGACCACACAGGGAGTTCGCGACTCGAATGGAGCTCAAATCTCTAACACAACAAAGCGAATGCGCGGGAGCAGGGTCTAGATGCCTTAGAATACTTAGTGAATGCTTGGGTGTCTCCTCCATGCGCCTAGGGGTCCCTTTTATAGCCCCAAGGCAGCTAGGAGCCGTTGGAGACAACCTTGGAAGGACATACTTGCCTTCTGTCGAGTGGTGCACCAGACAGTCTGGTGCACCACCGGACAGTCACTGTAGCTGTCTGTTGCGCGATGTCCTTCCTTTTTTGGCGTACCCAACCGTTGGTCCTTAGGATCGGTTGGCGCATCGGACAGTCCGGTGTGCCCAACCGACCGTTGCTGTGGGCCACGCGTCGCCCGCGGATTGCGCGACCGACCGTTGCGCTGGCGACCGTTGGCTCACCGGACAATCCGGTAAATTATAGCCATGTCGCCCCTTTGCTTTTCCTGAGGGTGACGAGTTCGCCGTGGATGACTCACCGGACGGTCCGGTGAATTATAGCCATACGCGCCGTCGAGTCCCGAGAGTGGCATTTTCACGCGGACCAGCCTGGCGCATCGAACACTGTCCGGTGCACCACCGGACAGTCCGGTTGCCAGACTGAGCTGAATTTTGCTTCACCGAGCCAAGTCTTTTCGGTTTCTTTTCTTGCTGTTTCTAGCACTTAGATAAAATATGTTAGTACCCAAAACAATGTACTAAGTCTAGAAACGTACCTTTCTCTTTGATTTGCACTTCTCACTTTATTTTGCACATTAGAACTCAATAAAATGTGTTGGGCACTTAATCACCAAAACATTATAGAAATTGCCCAAGGGCACATTTCCCTTTCAATCTCCCCCCTTTTGGTGATTTATACCAACACAACCAAAAGCAACCAAGAGAAGTGCAACATCAATGCAATTGAAGACCAAATTGTTTTTTACTATAATTTGGCATATTTGGATCATTCTTTGCCACCACTTGGTTTGTTTTTGCAAATCAAATTCATTTTCCTATCTCTAAGTCAAACTCACTTGTTTGGGCATAAAGAGAGATAATCCAAGAGTGAAATTGATCAAGTGCCAAAAACTCCCCCTTTCTCCCATAATCAAAATTCTCCCCACAAGAGACCAAATTTTGCAATAAGAGTAGTTTGGACAAATCAAAAGTTCTAACTCTATTGTTTTGAAAATTCACAAGTGGTAGCTAATCCATTTGCTTTGGCCTTAATTTCTCCCCCTTTGGCATTAAGCACCAAAACGGGATCATTCTTGGCCCTTTAACCCCATTGCCTCACCAAAAATGTCAATTAAGAGCAAAAAGGCAATAAGAGCATAAGTATGAACTTGGAATTAAATACACAAATACCGGAGTGCAGTGGAAGTCTTTGCAACGTCCAAGTCCATTTTCCCTTTCAATGCACCTTTGAGACTACATCAAGAGTACTCAAACACATAGATTAGTCTCAAAGGGTCAAGTTGTAGCACATCTCCCCTAAATGTGTGCATCATTCACACATGGACTTGTGAGGTCCGGGGATCCCTTGCACAACTTGAGCACCATAAATAAGCAACAAATCATATAAATGCTCAAAGTATCATGATCAAAGGCATAGACTACATGTATGCTATAGATCAATCCAAGTTACGCGAATATAAGACATTTAGCTCACTACGCAACCTGCAAAAGGTTTTCTCATCTAATGGCTTGGTAAAGATATCGGCTAGCTGGTTCTCGGTGCTAATGTGGTACATCTCGATATCTCCCTTTTGCTAGTGGTCCCTCAGAAAGTGATGCCGGATGTCTATGTGCTTAGTGCGGCTGTGTTCAACAGGATTATCCACCATGCGGATTACACTCTCATTGTCACATAGGAGTGGGACTTTGCTCAGATTGTAGCCAAAGTCCCGGAGGGTTTGCCTCATCCAAAGTAGTTGCATGCAACACTGTCCTCCGGCAACATACTCGGTCTCAGCGGTGGATAGGGCAACGAATGTTTGTTTCTTTGAACTCCAAGACACCAGGGACCTTCCTAGGAATTGGAACGTCCCTGATGTACTCTTCCTATCAACCTTGCATCCAGCATAATCAGAGTCTGAATATCCAATCAAGTCAAAGGTAGACCCCTTTGGATACCAGATCCCGAAGCAAGGCGTAGAAACTAGATATCTAAGAATTCGCTTAACGGCCACAAGGTGACATTCCCTAGGGTCGGATTGATATCTAGCACACATGCATACGCTTAGCATAATGTCTGGTCTACTAGCACATAAATAAAGCAATGACCCTATCATAGACCGGTATGCCTTTTGATCAACGGGCTTACCTCCTTTGTTGAGGTTGACATGCCCGTCGGTTCCCATTGGTGTCTTCACGGGCTTGGCGTCCTTCATCCCAAACCTCTTGAGGAGATCTTGAGTGTACTTTGTTTGGGAGAGGAAGCTGTCGTCCTTGAGTTGCTTCACTTGGAACCCAAGGAAGTAGTTCAACTCACCCATCATCGACATCTCAAACTTTTGAGTCATCACCCTGCTAAACTCCTCACAAGACTTTTGGTTAGTAGAACCAAATATTATGTTATCGACATAAATTTGGCACACAAACAGATCACCATCACAAGTCTTTGTAAAAAGAGTGGGATCGGCTTTCCCAACCTTGAAAGCATTAGCAATTAAGAAATCTCTAAGGCATTCATACCATGCTCTTGGGGCTTGCTTAAGTCCATAGAGCGCCTTAGAGAGCTTGAACACGTGGTCGGGGTACCTGTCATCCTCAAAGCCAGGGGGTTGTTCCACGTATACCTCCTCCTTGATTGTCCCATTGAGGAAAGCGCTCTTCACATCCATTTGAAATAACCTGAAAGAGTGGTGAGCGGCATAGGCTAATAATATTCAAATAGACTCTAGCCTAGCAACAGGAGCAAAAGTATCATCGAAATCCAAACCTGTGACTTGGGCATAACCTTTTGCCATAAGTCGAGCCTTGTTTCTTGTCACCACCCTGTGCTCGTCTTGCTTGTTGTGGAACACCCACTTGGTTCCCACAACATTTTGCTTTGGACGTGGCACCAGGCTCCAAACTTTATTCCTCTTGAAGTTGTTGAGCTCTTCCTGCATGGCCAACACCCAGTCCGGATCCTGCAAGGCCTCTTCTACCCTGAAAGGCTCAATAGAAGAGACAAACGAGTAATGCTCACAAAAATTAGCTAAACGTGAGCGAGTCGTTACTCCCTTGCTGATATCACCCAGAATCTGATCGACAGTGTGATTTCTTTGGATTGTCGCTCAGACTTGAGTTGGAGGGACTCGTGGTGCTTCTTCCTCCAAAACTTGTTCTTCTTGTGCTCCCCCTTGATCACACGCCTCTTCTTGAGGAACATGTCCATCATCTTGAGTTCGGGGATGCACCATTGTAGAGGAAGATGGCTGATCTTGCTCTTGTTGTTCCTGTGGTCACACATCACCTATCGCCATCGTGCATATTGCGGTCGTCGGAACATCATCTTCATGTATGTCATCAAGATCAACTTGCTCTCTTGGAGAGCCATTAGTCTCATCAAATACAACGTCTCTAGAGACTTCAACCAAACTCGATGATTTGTTGAAGACTCTATACGCCTTTGTATTTGAGTCATACCCTAGTAAAAACCCTTCTACTACCTTGGGAGCAAATTTAGAATGTCTACCTTTCTTCACCAGAATGTAACATTTGCTCCCAAATACACGAAAGTAAGAAACGTTGGGTTTGTTACTGGTAAGGAGTTCATACGAGGTCTTCTTGAGAAGGCGATGTAGGTAGAGCCGGTTTATGGCGTGGCAAGCTGTGTTCACAGCTTCTGACCAAAACCGCTCGGGTGTCTTGAATTCTCCAAGCATCGTCCTCGCCATGTCGATAAGCACCATGTTCTTCCTCTCTACCACACCGTTTTGCTGTGGTGTGTAGGGAGCGGAGAACTCGTGCTTGACGCCTTCTTCCTCAAGATACTCCTCCACTTGCAGATTCTTGAACTCGGACCCGTTGTCGCTTCTTATCTTTTTCACCTTGAGCTCAAATTCGTTTTGAGCCATCCTTAAAAAGCGCTTTAGGGTCCCTTGGGTTTCTGATTTATCCTGCAAAAAGAACACCCAAGTGAAGCGGGAAAAGTCATCAACAATTACAAGACCATACTTACTTCCCCCGATGCTAAGGTAGGCGACGGGTCCGAAGAGGTCCATGTGAAGAAGCTCCAGTGGTCTTGATGTTGTCATCACATTCTTGCTGTGATGAGTGCTTCCCACCTGTTTTCCTGCCTGACATGCTGCACAAGGTCTGTCTTTCTCAAAACAGACATTGGTTAGTCCTAACACATGATCTCCCTTTAGAAGCTTATGAAGGTTCTTCATCCCAACATGTGCTAGACGGTAATGCCAGAGCCAGCCCATACTAGTCTTAGCCATTAAGCATGCATCTAGATCGGCATTCTCTTTCGAAAAATCAACTAAATAGAGCTTGTCATCTAATACACCCTTAAATTCTAATGAACCATCACTCCTTCTAAAGACAGATACATCAACATTTGTAAACAAACAATTGTAGCCCATGTGGCACAATTGACTTACAGACAGGAGGTTGTACCCTAATGACTACTAAAAATACATTTGAAATAGAGTGCTCGCTTGTGATGGCTATCTTTCCCAAACCTTTGACCTTGCCTTGGTTCCAATCTCCAAAAATAATCGTATCCTGGGAATCCTTGTTCTTGGCGTAGGAGATGAACATCTTCTTCTCCCCCATCATGTGGTTTGTGCATCCGCTGTTGATTATCCAGCTAGATCCCCCGGATGCATAAACCTGCAAGGCAATTTAAGCTTGGGTTTTAGGTACCCAACTCTTGTTGGGTCCTACAAGGTTAGTCACAATAACTTTTGGAACCCAAATACAAGTCTTGTCTCCCTTGCATTTGAATCCCAACTTTCTAGCAACTACTTTTTCATTCTTATATAAAAGCGCAAATGAAGTATTGCAAGCATGGTAAATGGTGGAAGGTTCATTTCGCATTCTTCTAGGCACATGAGTCACAACATTACTTCTCCTAGGCCTACTTCTACCATGCACGAAAGTAGAGCTAGAGGCAAACATAGCATGTGAATCATTATAAGCAACATGAATATGACTCTTATTATGACTAGCAATTTTTCTATCATAAATAAAAGCATGGTTTCTTTGAAGACTACTAGCCATAGGGGCCTTCTCTTTCTCCTTGGTGAGAATGGGAGCCTTTTGGCTTGTTAAGTTCTTGGTTTCCCTTCGAAAACCAAGTCCATCCTTAATTGAGGGGTGTCTACCAACAGTGTAGGAATCCCTAGCAAACTTTAATTTATCAAAATCATTTTTGTAAGTCTTAAGTTGAGCATTAAGACTTGCCACTTCATCATTCAATTTAGTAATAGCAATAAGATGTTCATCACAAGCATTAACATCAAAGTCCTTGCATCTATTGCAAATAACTACATGTTCTACACAAGATCGAGTTGCATTTGCCTCCTCTAGTTTAGCATTTAATTCATCATTTAAATTCTTTACACTAGAGACAGATTCATGGCATGCGGACAACTTAGAGGATATCATTTCGTTTCTTTTAATTTCTAGAGCAAGAGATTTTTGAACACTAACAAATTTATCATGTTCTTCATACAAAATATCCTCTTGCTTTTCTAAAAGTCTATACTTTTCATTTAGAGCATCAATTAATTCATTAATTTTTCTACCTTAGCTCTATCTAAACCTTTAAATAAACTAGAGTAATCTACTTCATCATCAGAAGATTCCTCATCACTAGAAGAACATTACTTAGGTGTATCTCGAATACTTACTTTCTTCTCCTTGGCCATGAGACATGTATGGCATTTGTTGGGGAAGAGTGAAGATTTGTCGAAGGCTGAGGCGGCCAGTCCCTCATCGTCGGAGTCAGATGAGGAGCAGTCAGAGTCCCACTCCTTTCCAAGGTGCGCCTCGCCCTTCGCCTTCTTGTAGTTCTTTTTCTTCTCCTTCTTGCCATGTCTTTCTTGTGCCTGGTCATTCTCATTATCGGGACATTGAGCAATAAAGTGACCAGTCTTACTCCATTTAAAGCAGGAGCGCTTTCCCCTTGTTTTGTTCTTGTTGGGATACTCCTTGCGTCCTTTAAGTGCGGTCTTGAAGCGCTTGATGATAAGCGCCATCTCATCCTCGTTAAGGCCAACAACCTCTACTTGTGCCACTTTGCTTGGAAGCGCCTCCCTACTACTAGTTGCCTTAAGAGCAACAGGTTGAGGCTCGTAGACGGGTAGTGGACCGTTTAGAGCATCGTCCACATATCGAGCCTCCTTCACCATCATACGCCCACTTACAAACTTTCCAAGGATCTCCTCGGCCGTCATCTTTGTGTACCTGGGGTTTTCACGAATAAGATTCACAAGATGGGGGTCAATTACAGTAAATGACCTTAGCATGAGTTGGACGACATCATGATCCGTCCATCTTGTGCTTCCATAGCTTCGGACCTTGTTGACCAGGGTCTTGAGCCTGTTGTAAGTCTGAGTTGGCTCCTCTCCCCTGATCATGGCAAATCTCCCCAGCTCGCCTTCCACCAGTTCCATCTTGGTGATCATGGTGGCATCATTTCCCTCATGTGAGATCTTGAGGGTGTCCCAGATTTGCTTGGCGTTGTCCAAGCCGCTAACCTTGTTGTATTCATCCCTGCACAAAGATGCTAGCAAAACAGTGGTAGCTTGTGCATTCTTATGAATTTGTTCATTTATCATCATAGGATTATCTATACTATCGAAATGCATTCCATTTTCCACAATTTCCCAAATGCTAGGATGGAGATAAAATAGATGACTACGCATTTTATGACTCCAAAATGAGTAATCCTCTCCATCAAAGTGTGGGGGTTTTCCAAGAGGAATAGAAAGTAAATGGGCATTTGAATTATATGGAATACGAGAATAATCAAAGGAATAGTTTTGATTAACCGTCTTTTTCTTTGACGAAGAATCATCGTCGTCGTCGTCTCTTGGTGAAGAAGAAGATGCATCGCTGTCGTAGTAGATGATCTTCTTGATGCGCTTCTTCTTCTTCTCGTCCTTCTTCTTGTGACTCGAGCCAAAATCAGTGGGCTTGTCATCTCTTGGCTCGTTGAAGATGGACTCCTTCTCCTTGTCGTTGACCACCATCCCCTTTCCCTTAGGATCCATCTCTTCGGGCGATTAGTCCCTTACGTGAAGAGTACGGCTCTTCTACCAATTGAGAGCACCTAGAGGGGGGTGAATAGGTGATCCTGTAAAATTCAACACTAAATTCCAACAAGCTTGATTAAAGAGATATTAGCGCAAGTTAATCAAGTCTATGAGGCGAGCTCTTGCGAACACAAATAATCACAGAGAGAGCAATCACAAGAGACACACAATTTTATCCCGTGGTTCGGCCAAGTAAAACTTGCCTACTTCCACGTTGTGGCGTCCCAATGGACGAGGGTTGCACTCAACCCCTTTCAAGTGATACGATGATCAACTTGAATACCACGGTATTTTCCTTAGAGTATTTTCCCGTTTGCGAGGAATCTCCACAACTTGGAGTCTCTCGCCCATACAATTAAGATCACAAAGAAAGCACAGAGTAAGGTTGGGAAGAGCAACACAGACAAGACCCAAATACACAGCACACCCACGCACACAAGTGAAGACTCGAGCTCAAATGACCACACAGGGAGTTCGCGACTCGAATGGAGCTCAAATCTCTAACACAACAAAGCGAATGCGCGGGAGCAGAGTCTGGATGCCTTAGAATACTTAGTGAATGCTTGGGTGTCTCCTACATGCGCCTAGGGGTCCCTTTTATAGCCCAATGTAGCTATGAGCCGTTGGAGACAAACTTGGAAGGCCATCCTTGCCTTCTGTCGAGTGGTGCACCGGACAGTCACTGTAGCTGTCCGGTGCGTGATCTCCTTCCTTTTCTGGCGTACCCGACCGTTGGTCCTCAGGATCGGTTGGCGCACCGGACACTGTCCGGTGCACACCGGTCAGTCCGGTGTGCCCAACCAACCGTTGCTGCGGGCCACGCGTCGCCTGCGGATTGCGCGACCGACCGTTGCGCTGGCGACCGTTGGCTCATCGGACAGTCCGGTGAATTATAGCCACGTCGCCTCTTTGCTTTTCCCGAGGGCGACGAGTTCGCCGCGGATGACTCACCGGACAGTCCGATGCACCACCGGACGGTCCGGTGAATTATAGCCGTACGCCGCCGTCGAGTCCCAAGAGTGGCCTTTTCACGCGGACCAGCCTGGCGCACCGGACACTGTCCAGTGCACCACCGGACAGTCCGGCGTGCCAGACTGAGCTGAATTTTGCTTCACCGAGCCAAGTCTTTTCGGTTTCTTTTCTTGCTGTTTCTAGCACTTAGATAAAATATGTTAGTACCCAAAACAATGTACTAAGTCTAGAAACATACCTTTTTCTTTGATTTGCACTTCTCACTTTATTTTGCACATTAGAACTCAATAAAATGTGTTGGGCACTTAATCACCAAAACATTATAGAAATTGCCCAAGGGCACATTTCCCTTTCACACCCCTAATCAGGTTTATGAATTAGTAGAATTTTCTAGAGAAGCCAAGATAGTAGGCTATAAATGGGTCTACAAGACGAAACATGACTCTAATGAAAATGTACAAAGATTTAACAAGGCTTGTAGCCAAAGGTTTAACTTAGAGAGAAGGAATCGATTACAATGAGGCATTCTCGCCTATCTCGACAAAAGACTCCTTTTGAATATTTATGCGCTTGTTGCACATTATAGTTTACAAAAGACAACATTTCTTAATGGTGAACTAGTTGAAAATGTCTATATGGCACAACTTAAATGTTTTGACATGAATGGCAAAAACACTAGGATTCCATATGAAGAAATTTACTTATGGATTAAATAAAGTGTTGAGATAATGAATCTTAAGTTTGATGAGACAATTAGCAATTTTGGGTTTAAGGAAAATATAGAGGATAATTGTATTTATGTAAAGTTTAAGAATGAGATATTCATCTTTCTCATACTATATGTGGATGATATCCTATTAACATGCAGTGATAAGAATATAGTATTGAAGACTAAACGTTTTTTATCCTTACACTTTGATATGAAAGACCTCAAGGAGGCATCCCATGTCTTAGGAATTGAGATTCACCGAGATAGAACAAAAGAGGGTATTATGACTATCACAAAAGATATACATAAAAAATGTTCTTAAAAAGTTTAGTATGCATGCATGTAAACGTGCATATGCTCTAGTACTCAAGAGTGATAAGTTAGGGATTGAACAAGGCCATAGGAACCACTATGAGATCGATCAAATGAAATCGATTTCATATTCTTCAGCTGTTGAAACCATAATATTTTCTAAAATATGTACTCACCCTAACTTGGCATTCATAACTAAGATGCTTGGTACATTTCAGAAGAAACCAGGAATAGAACACTAGAAAATCGTTGGGGAAGTCTTTTGATATTTACAAAGAACAAAAGGTCTCATGTTAACATACAAAAAATTGAGCAACCTTGAAATTATAGGATGCTTAGATTCAGATTATGTGAGATATGAAGAAAATAGAAGGTCCACATTAGATTATGTAACACTCTGAATTTGGGACTATAAAATTTCTTCTCTAAATGCCTACCAAATTCAGCTGTTACCTCTTGTCTCTCTCTCTAGACTCTCTCTCTTTTCCTTTTGATTAAAATTAGGTTAATTAGGTGAGGGATTAATTATTTATTTTGTCAAAACTATGTGAGTCATGAATTGTTGCATCATGTTGAGCCTAAATTGTTCTTTTGTTTGATGCATATGTTTGAATTATTTGAATATGAATTTGTGTTTGAATTTGAATTGAGTTCACTAGAGGAAATAAAAAGAAAAACAATTAGAAATTCGGAGAAAAAGGGAAACCGCATTTCAGCCCAAGCCAGCCTAGTCCAGCCCATCTAAGCCCCGCGCGCGCGCCCGCCTCTTTCTGACAGGTGGTCCCCGCGTGTCGGCGCCAGCCCACGCCCGCACACTCCCCTCTCTCCCTCTCACTGCCTAGTGGGACCGACTTGTCGGTGCCAGTCTCCTCCGCGCACACTCGCCTTCTCTCGCTGTCCCGCAGGCCCCGCTCGTCAGCCCTGCTGACCATTCACTCGCCTGCTCTCTTTGTTGCGTGGGCTCCGCCTGTCAGAACCGTCTCCCCCCCGAACCGCCCGCGCTCTCCACTGTGGACGCGCCTAAGACCGCGTGTTTCCTGGCCATGCCCCCACGCGCCCAAGCCTTTTCTGGAGTCCTCACACACTCACTCGCCCTCCCTCGCTTAGTTGCGCCCTCAGCCGAGCACCCTCGCCCTCTCTCTCGCTTTGCGCGCGTGCCCGTGAAGCTCGTCGTGGTCCGCCGCCCGTTATGTGGCTGTCGTTGAGTTTTTGTCGCACCTGTTGCCTCGGTGAGCTCCGCCCCTTCGCCAGCAACGTGGGACACCTTCTGGTTCGCCCCCAGCACCTCTGGTTCGCTAGGTCCGCGCTCACCAGCTTCCTCACCTTGTAGCCGGAGCTCCGCCACCTTCGGCCTGAGGTCTCTCTGTGTCCCCGCCATTGCTCAAGCGCTCCAGAGTCTCCCCCCGAGGTGAGCAACTCCCCCGCGCCCTTAATCCCCCGTATGTTGACATGTCTTTCGTGCAATTGCTCGCCGGAGAGGGTATGCGCCGCCGTTGGGCTGCTCCACCGCGGACTGCGCCCTCTGGTGCCCTCGCGCCGGTGACGTGCCTATGTTTGAGTTCGCCGTGTCACCCCGAGTGCGCCCGAGCCCTTCCCCAGTGCCCTAGACCTTAGCAGTGGTCGTGCCCTCACATCAGGCGAAACTTCACCACGGAGACGGGAGGTGCCATCGCGAGTAGACCAGCCACCCGGCACGTACTTGCCGATTGCAGCTCGGGCGTTCATCCGAGATCGGGCGGCCTAGGTTTAATTAGATCAGAGCTAATCCCAACAGTTTGTTTTGGATCTGACCGCTCGGATCCATGCCCTCGCTCGTGCTCTGTAGCTGGACTCGATTTGTTAGCCTCGATGACCTCAGGTCGCCGACACCCCCGCCCCACCTGTCATTCGCGCTCGCCCGCCCGCGCACTCGCCTGCTGATCTAGTCTCGGCCGCAAATCATGGATCTGACGTCTGAGGAGACCCGATACCCCTTCGCGCGACCGTTTTGTATGAATCAACCCGATGTCCTCTAGTTTCACGAGCAGACCCCTGTTTTCTTGCAAACAGACCCCAGACTTTTCAATTAATCACAAATTTAGACCTAATTTTGTATTTTGAACTTCAAAACTTGTTTATTTCATATCTTTTGCATATGAACTCCAAATTGAGTGATTCAAATTGCAAAATGTTCATAAGATTATTCTCTGTCTATGTAAATTATAATCATTCACTGTCTGCACATATTAATTTTATGCCTAGACTATAGGTTAGTTTAGCTAATGGTTTATTTATTAATAAGAAAAATAAAAAAGGAAAACCCTAATGGTAATTAGATGTTTAACCTTGTGAGATTAATAATATGTAATGTATGAATCTATCCCCTTTTAATTTTTGTGCCTCATTAAAAAAAGTGGAATTAAATTATGTAATCTATGGAGATAGATAATACTTAGAGAATCACAAACTTCTAAGTGTGCTAGTTCACCCTAGAACCCAAGTTTACCTTTTGTGTTTATATTGTTCTGTCAAACTTGTGTTCACTTGATTGTATATGTTTGGTGTATTATTCATTCGTCTTTATCCAAATGTATTGAATGCATGAGTTCCTGAGTGTGTTGTCGGAGATCTTCGTGAGCAACAACCTGGCGAAGGCAAGTGTCCTCTGACCTACTATGTCCTGCTTATTTCATAATTCACCGTCTCACATTACTTTATTGAAACCTAAGGATTACTAGTCTGTATTTACCTTATCCTTGTTTACCTTTTGGGTTATCATGGTTAGCTTTATGCTATTGCTTTACCTTAATCAACGAACATGATGTGAACATTTATGATACGCTGATGTTATCCCGATAATGATCTTGTGATACTTTAAGGGACGTAGGCTGTTTCCTGAGTACCTCTCCGTAAGGACCTGTTTGTTGAGTGACTACTAGGATAACAGTGCAACCATGAGGGTGGAATGGGACGCCCTTAGCTGATTAATTAGAGGAACTTGAGGTGTAGTTGGCTTCACCGTAGGGCCATCAATGGGGTCCGGGCACAGTACTTGCTCTACCGAGACTGGTTGCTGAGATTCTTTCGATTTGATTTTGCTAGTCACCCTTCTTGTGGGGAGAAGTACTGTGTTTATCAAACTGGAGAAATCTAATGGGCTGCTATGACCTCTAGGGAATCTTTGTAAAGGCTACGTAGTGAAACCTTGCCTACTCACCTTGGTAATGTTTGAGGGTTTGATCGACCCGAGGCAAAAAAGGATCACGACTCGTGGGTAAAGTGTGCAACCTCTGCAGAGTGTTAGAAACTGGTATATCAGTCGTGCTCCCGGTTAAGAGCAACTTTGGAATCCTCTTTGATTAGAAGAACTTTGGATACTTTTATGATTATGGTTAATGATGATAAATATAACTCTGATCTCTGGTATTTCCACTTGGAGGGAGTACTTTTGGGTAATAACTAGGTTTATTGCTAAAACATGGCTTTACTACTAGGTAATAAATACCTGACCAACTAAAAACAACTGCTTAACCTTAACTCTACATACAGCTAGTCCACTTTAGTCAAACGAGACATTTGCTGAGTACGTTGATGTGTACTCACCCTTGCTTTAAAAACCACCCCCACCCAGGTTATCCCCACTGTATTCAGTGCTCAGGAGGAGATACAGTCAACGTAGAGGACTTTGAGGAGTTTTAGGACTAGGTCGAGTTTTAGTTATGTTAGTGGAAAATCCACAGTCAGCTGCCTATGAAGGCCTTATCTGCTATGTTCGCTTTTCCGCACTTTGATAATATTAATGACAATGTTATGTTAATGACTTTGTGGATGTCTTGGACATCTTGATGTAATAAAGTATTATTTCCGCTATTTACTTTGAGCAATGTGTGATGATGTCTAATTATGTAACTGTTGTGTACGTGAGTTTCTGATCCTGCCACGTACATGGTTCGTATTCAGTTTGCCTTCCAAAACTGGGTGTGACAGATTACATATTCACACTCGCAGGACGAGCTATATCATGGAAAAGCTCAAATCAAACAATCACGGTATCGTCGATAATATATGTTGAGTTTATTATATGTTATGAAACAACCTAACAAACTAGGTGGCTGAACAAATTTATACTTTATTTAAAAGAATAGAAAACATATCAAAGTCACCGGAGCTATACTTCGATAATGAACTAACAGTATGTTACTCCTATAATAAAAAGTCAAGTGCTGCCATCAAACAGGTTGATATTAGGAAAAATTCCTGGTATGCCATCCGATTTTATACTATATTAAGCATTATGATATAAATAAGAAAGTACATGATCAAACAGATAAACTTGAGCATATACATAGAGAGCAAATGCTTGCAACTCCTCTCACTGAGGACTTGGACTTCCACCCAACATGATCTGAAATCACGTACTGGGTTTAATAGAACGCGCATATGATTCTAGATTAATAGGTCATAAATTTCACTAATTTCCCTTAAGACTATGTTATTTGTTTTGAGATAGAAACATATACTAATGTTATTAAGTTCAGAAGCATATATAATAGACGGTCGTAACACCTTGGTCTTCGTGTATCGATTTATCATAGAGTGAAAATTGTAGGATAAGAAATAAACAATCTAAAGTGTTAGCGCGCGGGCACCAGCACGCGAGCGTCGGTCCATTTTCTTTAGCTCCTCTAGTAGAAGATAAAGTGGTGGGGCCATTCGAGTACTGAGCCTCTCCGTGCCAACCAAGCGAAGTCTTCGTCAACGCTTGCGGGAGCTGTCAGGTGTCAGCCAAACCCCTCCTCGTTCTCAGCCTCACAGTCACAGCAGCTTTACGCAATACGCACCAAGCCACCAACAGCTGATTCTCTACTAATCCAATCTCCAAACCAACCATCGAGTTCTCGCGCCACGTACTGATCCGGCAATGGACAACAATGGAGAGAAGACGACGACCATCATCCACACTCTGCGAGATGCGCTGCTTCACTTTGCAGTCAAGTCCAAGAAGCTCGCGTCGCCACTGCTGGAGCCATTCGGGCGGGCGACCGAGCCGACCACCGTCAACGACGACGAGCTGATGGCGCTCAAGTCCAAACTGCGGCGGATCCGCGCCACCCTCCGCGACGCCGAGAGCCTGTCCGTCACCGATTGCTCCGTCCAGCTGTGGCTGGCCGAGCTCGGCGACCTCGAGAACCGGGCCGAGGATGTGGTCGAGGAGCTGGAGTACGAGTCCCGCCGCTCGGCGCAGCTGGAGGAGCTCAAGCAAGACTTGCTCTACGCCGCCACGACGCGGAAGCAGCGCCGGGAGGTGGCGCTGCTGTTCGCGCCCCCGCCCGCGAGGCGGCTCCGCCGCAAGATCGACGACGTCTGGGCGAGGTACGAAGAGATCGCGTCGGACAGGAAGACGCTCCGGCTGCGGCCAGGCGACGGCGGCTGCGCGCCCCGGCCCGCGGCCAGCCCGCTCGTGCCAAGCAGCGTGCTTCCCCGTACCGAGCGCCTCCACGGGAGGCATGGCGACGTCGAGAGGGTCGCCGCGCTGGTCCTCGGGGATCCGGACGGCGGGACGAGCTACGCCGTCGTGCCCATCGTCGGGATGGCCGGCGTCGGCAAGACTGCTCTGATGCAGCACGTCTGCGGCATGGAGACGGTGAAGTCGTGCTTTGAACTGACGCGCTGGGTTTGGGTCTCCCAGGATTTTGACGTTGTCAGCGTGACCCGCAAGATTGTTGAGGCGATCACCAGATCGCGCCCGGAGTGCGGCGAGCTGAGCACGCTTCATGAGCTCATAGTTGAGCACCTTGCCGGGAAGAGGTGCTTGATCGTTCTTGACGACGTGTGGGATGACAATCCCAGCCACTGGAACAGCCTGACGGCCCCGCTGAGCCACTGCGCGCCAGGGAGTGCGGTTGCCGTGACGACGAGGAGCAACAAGGTTGCCAGGATGGTGAGCACCAAGGTGTATCATCTCAAATGCTTGTCAGATGAAGACTGCTGGCTTGTATGCCAGCGACGGGCACTGCCAAATAGCGGTGCCAACGTCCACAAAGAACTCGTTGAGATCGGTGAGAGGATCGCCAAGAAATGCCACGGCTTGCCATTGGCGGCAGAGGCAGCTGGTAGCGTCCTGAGCACTTCAGCCGTCTGGGAGCACTGGAATGAAGTCCTGAATAACGACTTGTGGGCTGACAATGAGGTGAAGAACCTGGTACTGCCGGTGCTGAAGGTGAGCTACGACCACCTGTCCATGCCGCTGAAGCGCAGCTTCGCGTTTTGTTCATTGTTTCCAAAGGGCTTCGTGTTCGACAAAGATCTGCTAGTCCAGCTGTGGACTGCGCAGGGCTTTGTGGATGCTGAAGGAGACTGCAGCCTTGAAGCGATCGCCAATGGTTACTTCAATGACTTGGTGTCAAGGTGCTTCTTCCACCCTTCCCCATCTCATGCTCTCAGCGAAGGGAAGTTTGTTATGCACGACCTGTATCAAGAGCTTGCTCAGTTTGTTTCAGGCAATGAATGTAGGATGATACAGCTCCCTAATTCGACGAAAATAGATGAGAGCTCTCGGCATTTGTCCTTGGTCGACGAGGAGTCCGATTCGGTCGAAGAAATAAACCTGAGCTGGTTCTGTGGTCATCGTGATCTCCGGACCTTCATGTTCATTGCAAGAACAGAACAGAACCCCGAGGAGATGACCTTCAGAACAAAGATTCCATCTGAGCTGATCACAGGTTTTGAATGCTTAAGGGCTTTAGATTTGAGCAACTCTAATATCATGGAGCTACCGAAATCCATTGGAAGTCTGATACACCTAAGGTTCCTTGGTCTGGACAACACCGCAATTCAGATGCTGCCTGAGTCAATTTGTGCTCTTCTCCACTTGCAGACAATAAAGCTTAACCATTGTTCTTCCCTTACTCAGTTGCCTCAGGGCATCAAGCTCCTATTGAACCTAAGGTGCTTAGAGATTCCACATTCAGGCATAAAGATGCCTTCTGGGATTGGAGAGTTGACTAGGCTGCAGAGACTACCTTTTTTCGCCATCGAGAATGAGCCTGCTGGATGCACCATAGCAGACCTCAACGAACTGGTAAACCTCGAAGGACATCTTCACATCACAGGTTTAAACAACCTGGATGGTGCACAAGCTTCCATCGCCAACCTTTGGAACAAGCCGCGGATTAAAAGTCTTACACTCGAATGGTCCGGAGTTACAAATTTTAGCAAGTCCCTTTGTGATCCGCAAGGAAACGCTGTGAGCTGCATATCAGACAGTCAGCACCCTGCAATCAGTGCAACAGCAGATCAGGTTTTGAATTGCCTCAAGCCACATTCAAATCTGGAGGAGCTTAGCATCAAGGGTTATAACGGATCCTTTTCTCGGTCATGGTTAGGATGGCTGCCCTTGGACAGGTTAGCTTCTATTGAACTGAAAGACTGTCGTAATTGCAAAGAAGTACCGCCCCTTGGCTGCCTACCATCACTGAAACACATTTTGATACAATCACTGCCAAGTGTGAAGCTGATTGGTCCAGAGTTCTTTGGAAATGCTGGAGATACCACTTCTAACATTAGGAGCAGAATCTGTAATGTGTTTCCTGCACTGAAGTCACTAAAGTTCAGCAACATGGAAGCTTGGGAGGAATGGCTCGGTGTCAAGAGTGAGCACTTCCCCAATCTTAAATATTTCAGCATCGTCAGATGCAGCAAACTGAAGCTGTTGCCCAAGTTCACTTCAGAACCAAAGCTGAAAATACGGTACTGTGACCTGCTGCAAATGCCTTTGTGTCAGGTATCATATGAAACTTAAATGACTGTCATAAGCTAAGGATACACATGCTTCAGTTTTCGTATTCCATATGTTCTATACAGACATCACATTATTTTTTTCAACTTTCTGCAATTGTTTTCCTTCGCTTGATTACCAAAGACCGTATATATGTTCCCATTCCTGAAAACAGCATATGCCTCCTAGATGATTCATGCTTTAGAATAACATAAGCATATGGAATGACCCCTCAGAGTTTCCACAACCATGCATATGGATTCAGGCTTATTGGATCTAGTGGATCCAAATGACTAAAATTTCCACAACGACCATATAAAAAACAGCTCACTTTTATAATTGATTTTTAATATCGATACTGGTCCAATTCCCTGCAAGGATATGTAGCTACACTAGGAATTCCCATTTAGTCATTAAACCCATAGCCCATAGCCTTAATTTTCTGAACCGGAAAAAGAAGAGTCAGAATTAAAAGTTCTTTTGGTATTGATCAGAATCCGGTGAAGCACATACCAGCTAAAAAGGAAATCTCATATACGTGCATTGCGGAAGGTGACATTTTAGTTCTTGAAGCTTCCTGTTCCTATGGTGCATAGAATCCTAGACGGTAATCATTGATCTGCTTAATCAGGTATTCCCAATCAGAATTCTTTTTCAAGTTTTCAATACTAGGCTGTTGCATTTCAACTAGATATGGACTGCCACAGAGAATTCCAAAAACTGATCTTCAGACCTCCCCTATTGACCTGATGTGTCTTTTCATTCATAGGGTTGCAGTGCAAGGATGTCATCAATGCAACTAGGAGCTGATTGGTGTATGTCCTCCATGCATGAAACTGCTGTAAAACTGGGGCCTGTGTGGATAATTGAAATAGAAAGGCAAAGGGGAATTAGTTCTGGGTGATGCAATGATCTTTATAAATGTGTCTGTAAGAGTACCCGTTAGGGTTTTGGGGTTAACCCCTTATACTTACAGTCTCACCCCTGCGTAATGGGACAGACCCAACTAACTTGATCTATTAATACAACACCCAACCCTGAGTTAAGGTTAGGGTTTCCCAACGGTGTCCAAGAGCTCCCACCGTTGTTTTATGTAACCCATTCAGGAACAGTAACGAACAAGGCACTTGAGGCTGTTTGCACCATGCAGACCCAAATAGCTCAAATTGCTATGGGCATGCCTCCCCAAACAAACAAAAAAAAGCCTAATTCCACTATTTTCATGATCTATGGAAAGGTCAACTTCATTGATGTGAATTAAAAAGGTGAGAAGAAGCATTGGAAAGTAAAACCAATATCAAATGGAGGAAAAAATATCTTTGTTCAAGCATTTTTACCATTCCTACCTCTTATCACTATGTTATGCCAGTTTCAGCTGTTCAGACTGAAACTGATATTCAAGCAGATTCACTATGTTTTGATCTAAAGGTAATCAAGGTAGGTAGAGATATACGAATCATGTCCCGGGCCACAGACCGGATAGCCCGGAGCTTGTATCCGCCCCTGCCCCCCTAATTGTATGTTGCTGTTTGGAGCAACACAACCTGGGGATGCAGTTCCTTTGAGATGATGTAATCCAAGTTTTGGTCCCTTTGAAAATCCTAGTGTTTGAGTTTAATCTAGGAAAACATTAGAATCCCTTGAAGACACTAAATCGATTTTTTTTCTCGAAAACGCATGAGAACTGCGCTTCATTATATTAAGAAGAAATAGATTAAGGTCCAAGAGGACCAATACAGACAACAAGAGGCCTCCTTATGGTGGCCAAAAACAAGAGTACAAAAAAGGATCCATTGACTAACCGAAAGAAACGACCAGAAAAGAAAAGGAAACCTACAACCCTGGAATAGGGGCAGTAAGGAGAGACAAACTTTTTGCTCCAGCCCTCTCCCACATCTCCCTCTCCTGCCTGACACATGAGATGATATCATCCATGTTGGGTCGGCACTCGGCACTTATCAAAAACACATCCATTTCTGTGCTTCCACAATGATCAAACCCCAAGAATAATGAAGGAATTAAGGCCATCCCGGGCGGGTCCCTGTAATTGGTTATTAATCGCTCTCCACCAATCCATGAACTGACATCCATCAAACTGAGGGGCCAAATTCTGAAGATTTACTTGGCTAAGAATGCGAAACCAAAATTCTCTAGCAAAAACACACCCAACCAAAAGGTGGTTCAAAGTTTCTCGATCTTGATCACAAAGAGGGCATCTCTGCGGGTGATCTAAACCTCTCTTTTGAAGCCTATCAGCTGTCCAAACTATTCCATGGGCAATCAACCAAAGAAAAAATCTACACTTTAGAGGAGCCCAGGTTTTCCAAATTCTCTCAAAGGGTTCAAAGATTGTTGAACCAAGAAAGAGCCCCTCATAAGCTGCCTTCGCGGAATATCTGCCATTAGATGACAATCTGAAACATTTGGTGGCAGGTGTGGTGTAAAGTGGGGCTGCAATATCTGGCACCTGGGCCTGAGGACATGATTTTCCAAGATTGGTGGAGCAATGCCGAAGGCCAGGTTCCTAAAGAGAAGAGAAAAGGTTTTAACACGTTGGTAATCCTTGTGGCTTGGTGGCTGTGGAAACATCGAAACACTTGTGTCTTCGAGGGAGCTTCCCCGAGACTAGAGATATCCTGCAGCACATCCACGAGGATGCTACGCTGTGGGGTATGGCCGGGGCTAGAGGGCTTAGGGGCTTATGGCCTTAAGTCTAGGAGGGCCTGCTGTTGTGTCATAGATAAGGGATGAGTGTGTTTCTGTATTTGTGTTTTCGACCTCCGTAAGGAGTCGTCTGTACCCCGGTCTGTTCTCAGACCTTTCTCTTTCTTAATATAAATTATACGCAGCTCTCCTGCGTGTTTCGAAAAAAAAAGATGACAATCTGAAAAAAATGTGAATCTGACATACCCCGTCTTAGTTGGATATTGCTAACTATATCCCAAAGGGCCAAAAAAATCAGCAATTTCACCAACAGTAAGAGCTCCTTGAATATCCGAAACCCAACCATGGTTGGAAAGGGCATCAAAAATTGTTCGCTTGTTGACTTGACGCTTAGGGATAATGGCAAAGCGAAAGGGCCTCTAGGCGAGTTGGTTAGGTGGTCTGAGTAGCACTCCTTACTCCTTAGGTCCTAGGGTTCGACTCCCCGTGAGAGCGAATTTCAGGCTGTGGTTAAAAAATTCCCTCGTCTGTCCTACACCAAAGCACAGGTCTAAGACTCAGCCCCAGTCGCGGTTGTTCTCACATGGGCTTCGATGGCGCTGTGTATGGGTGGGAAAGGGGTTCGGGGGTTTCTCGACCTGTGTGAGAAGGTCTTCTTCTTAATACAATACTTGGAGGCTGTCTTACCCCCCGCAAGTCGAGTTTAGGGATAATAGCAAACAATCGCGGTGCATTATTCACTGCTCTATGGCCCATTAACCACCGATCTATCCAAAACAGCGTAGTTGTATGTTACTGATGCCTTTGTGTGCTGCCAATATCAGAGGCGCCGGCGCCAGGATCCAGCCCAAGGAGCAGCAGGAGCAAGAAAGGGAAGTGATCAACAAAGTGGCTAGCAATCAGGTTAGTAGGAAAGTTTTTATTACAGGGAGATATGCATTAGTTTACTTCCAAAATAAGAGATATGCATTAGTTTACTTCCAGAATAAGTTATTAATTCCTTTTTAAGTGGTCGCCTCATACTATAAAGGCAGACCATAGTTTGTATTAGGCTCCATCGATGAATAAAGTCTCCCTGCAATTGGGCGGGACTGTCTCGGTCATCGTGGCTCGGCAAGCTGCCAGCCGCGGTGACGACGTCCGCCAGCCTAGCCACCGTTCCTACCCCCTCAGATCTGTCCCTGGCTCTAGCCTCCTCCTCTCACCTCTACGGTCACCCAAGAGGCCCTCGAGAGGAGGCCGCATCAATTTGGTATCAAAGCCCAGTGGAGCATCGACATCCTTGTCCGGCTCCATGGGGAACGTTCCTGGGGATTCGATTGAAGACAAGCTGGACCGCCTGCTCGCCCAAGTCTCCACGCTCAACACGCATATGGCGCTGCACGACCAGCGGCTCGCGCGTATGGAGAAGCTTGTGCTGCCTGGGGCCGACGCCACGGAGGGCCTTAACGGCACCAAGCTGGCCGAAGGAGGCGGGCGCACCGAAAAAGGGGGCACCGTCGGCAACGACGAGGACCCTCTACAGAAATCGGATGGCTCTCCCTTGCCGCTCGACCGTCGTATCCACAACCGACATCGTGGCAACGGTTGGCCCTCTGACGACAACGACGACAACGCCACCGACGACTCCCTCGACAACGATTGGCGGGAGGACCGCCGCATCACTAAGGGACGGCAGGGCGGAGGACGTGAGGACTTTCGTCAGGACGACAGGCGCGGTGGGCGAGATCCCGCTGGCGGCGCCTACCAACGGCGCCGCGACTGGCGACCAGAGGGCCGCGATCAGCGTCGGCGTGACGGCTTCTATGACCGTGATCGCTATGAGGATCACAATCACCGGCCCAAGCTGAAGTTTCCATCGTTCAACGGCGAATCCGATCCCCTTTCGTGGCTCAACAAGTGTGAAACATACTTTCGTGGGATGCGCACACTCGACGACGATAGAGTGTGGGTCGCGTCCCTACACTTGGAAGGCGCGACATTAGACTGGTACTTCGGCTTCGAGCTCGACTACGGTATGTTACCATGGCGCCGCTTCGCCAAGTACATCAACATGCAGTTCGGGCCTCCGCTTCGACACAACAGTTTGGCGGAGCTGAAGGCCCTGTATCGCACCGGCACCGTGGAGGACTATCAGCGACAATTCTCCCAGCTCTTGTGTCGAGCGCACGACGTCACGCCTCACCAGCAAGTTGAGCTCTTTACTGCAGGCCTGGGTGAACCCTTGTGGACGGAGGTCGAGCTGAAGCGACCACCGAACCTCCAGACGGCCATGAGCTTGGCCCGGGCTCACGAGCGTCGGCTCACCCACGCCGCACTACCAGCCGGTCGACCATCCTCAAAGGCCCTACCTCTGGCGACCACATCGAAACTCGGGGGTGCGCCACGCCCTCGCATGAACCGATTCTCGTCGGAAGAGCTGGCGGCCAAGCGCACCAATGGCGAGTGCTATCACTGCACCGAGAAATACACGACAGACCACAAATGCACAGGCAAGGGTGTTTTCCTCAACGAGATGGGCGACAACGTCGATGAGGAGTCCATGCCGGAAGAGTTGGGGATCTCCCTGCACGCCCTAACAGGTATCGACGTTGGCAACACGATGAAACTCCTAGTCGTCATCAACGGAGTCTCCCTGGTCGCCTTGGTGGACTCAGGATCGACTCACACCTTCATCCAGGAGGGACTGGTGGACAAGTTGGGGCTCACGGTGGAGCGTCGAACCTGCCTCTCCGTCAAAGTGGCGAACGGCGACCGTGTCCCCAGCACGGGGGTATGTCGCCAGGTGGTCATCTCCATCGACAACGACACCTTTGACATCTCCTACTACACCCTCGCGATGGATGGCTTCGACATCGTCCTTGGAGTACAGTGGTTGCATACCCTGGGGCCGATCTTGTGGAACTTCGGCGACCTCACCATGGCGTTCTGGCACAAGGAGCGTGTTGTCCGTTGGTCCGGGATCAGTGGCCCCTAGTCGCAGCTCTCTGTGCTGGCCATCACTAGGGATCTCCTTGCAACACTACTCGACTCCTTCACCGACATATTTGAGGAACCGCGCAGCCTCCCACCTCCTCGGCGCCATGATCATCGCATCACACTCCTCTAGGGTACAACACCAATTGCGGTGAAACCGTATCGTTACCCGCAGCTGCTGAAGGATGAGATCAAGAAGCAATGCGAGGCTATGCTGCAGCAAGGCATCATCCGGGAGTGTTCATCTGCGTATTCCTCCCCGGTCCTCCTGGTACGGAAAGCAGATGGGTCGTGGAGGTTCTGCATTGACTACCGCGAGCGCAACAGCAAGACGGTAAAGGACTCCTTTCCCATTCCAGTAGTAGACGAGCTGTTGGATGGACTCCGCGGTGCGAGGTTCTTCACCAAGCTTGACCTCCGCAGCGGATATCATCAAGTTCGCATGAGTTTGGGAAACATCAGCAAGACAGCCTTCCGCACACACCACGGGAAATTCGAGTTCCTCGTCATGCCCTTTGGGTTGACGAACGCACCCTCCACCTTTCAGTCCTTAATGAATGACGTCCTCAAATCCTATATTCGGAAGTTTGTCCTGGTATTTTTTGATGACATACTTATCTTCAGTAAGACATGGGCAGAACACTTGCAGCATGTGAAACAGGTCTTCCAAGTCCTCAGCGACAACAAGTTGTTCCTGAAGCGCTCCAAGTGTTTCTTTGGGAAAGAAAATGTGTCCTACTTAGGGCACATCATTTCCAGGGACGGCGTCGCCATGGATCCGGCCAAGATCGAGGCGGTGGAGGCATGGCCTCGACCGCAGTCTCTCCAGGCGTTGCGGGGCTTCCTTGGCCTCACCGGCTACTACCGCAAATTCATAGCGGGCTATGGCGAGGTGGCTGCCCCGCTAACAGCCCTCTTGAAGAAAGAGGCCTTTCACTGGTCGGACGCTGTGGACACAGCGTTCATGCAACTCAAACACTCACTGATGACGGCGCCACTCCTCCAAATGTCGTACTTCTCCAAGCGCTTCATGGTGGACTGTGATGCTTCAGGGGCGGGGTTCGGCACCGAGCTCCATCAAGGTGATGGTGCAATTGCCTTCTTTAGCCGAGCAGTTGCGCCACATCACCAGAAGTTGCCCACTTATGAGCGCGAGCTAATCGATCTTGTCAAGGCCGTGCGTAATTGGCGCCCATATCTTGCCTTTACAGTGTGCACTAATCATTACAGCTTGAAGTTTATCCTAGACCAGCAGCTCTCCACCATTACCCAACACACATGGGTCAGTAAATTATTTGGCTATGATTTGACTGTAGAATATCGTCCAGGCAAGTTGAATGGTGCTCCAGACGCCTTGTTTCGGAGAGAGGAACCCATGGGCAATCTGCATAGCATGTCACTACCAACATTCTCGCTATTTGACAACCTGCGAGATGAGGCGACCACTAATTCCCAAGTGGAGACTATCTGTGCTCAGCTGGCAGCAGGGACGACCAAAGAGGGATGGATTGAAGTAGATGGGTTGCTGCTGTTTAAAGGCAAGATCTTTGTGCCAAATGCGTCATCTCTGTGGCCACTCCTCTTGGCCGACGCCCATGATGGGGCGCATGAAGGTGTCGAGAAGACGGTGCGCCGTTGGCGGGCTACATTCTATAATGCTCATGCCCTCCAACGGGTCAGAGAATATGTGAAGGGCTGCTCATTGTGTCAATGCAACAAGTCAGTCCACTTGCACCCTGCCGGGCTACTGCAACCATTACCAGTACCAGCAGGTATTTGGAGTGATATTTCCATGGATTTTGTGGAAGGTTTTCCCAAGGTGGGCGGTAAATTAGTAATTCTCATAATGGTGGACCGGTTCTCCAAGATGGCGCATTTTCTTCCATTGGGACATCCATACACAACAGCCTCAGTAGCCAAGGCTTTCTTTGATGGCATTGTCCGGCTGCATGGCTTGGCTTGCTCCATTGTCAGTGATCGAGACACGGTTTTCACTAGTGCGTTTTGGACCGAGCTGTTTCGCTTAGCAGGGGTCAAGCTGCATATGAGTTCCGCCTTTCATCCTCAATCTGATGGACAGTCAGAAGTGGTCAATCGAGTTATTATCATGTATCTTCGCTGCCTAGCAGGGCATCGTCCAAGAACTTGGCTACAGTGGTTACCATGGGATGAATTTTGTTACAACACTTCATACCACACCACCCTCAAGTGCTCCCCTTTTCGGGTAGTATATGGTCGAGAGCCTCCGACATTGGTGTCTTACCATCCAGGCATCGCCAAGGTTACAGCAGTGGATCAACAGCTTCAAGATTGGGATGAATTTCTGACTGAAATCAAAGCAAGGCTGGTGCAAGCACAAATTGTGAAGACATCAGGATCAGTCAAGACGAGAGGTAGAGTTCCAGGAAGGAGACTGGGTATGGCTCCGTTTACAACATCAGACAGCAGTGGGTGTCACCGCGGCTACTCCGTCGAAACTGGGTCCTCGCTTCTTTGGGCCATACCAGGTGACAAGTCGCATTGGGAAGGTCTCTTATAAGTTGCAGCTACCAGCACGTGCTCGGATTCACGACGTTTTTCATGTGTCCTTGTTAAAAAAGTTTGAAGGCACAGCACCAACAGCCATAGTACCCTTACCCGAAATTCTGCATGGCAGAGTAATTCCTACACCGGACAAAGGTACTCAAGGCTCGGCTGAATAGAGGAGTTTGGGAACTATTAGTCCAATGGGTGGGTCGGCCAGCCTCAGATGCCTCTTGGGAACAATTGGAAGATTTCACACAGAAGTATCCTTTTTAAGCTCGCGGACGAGCTATTTCTTGTGGAGGGGGGAAATGTTACTGATGCCTTTGTGGGCTGCCAATATCAGAGGCGCCAGCGCCAGGATCTAGCCCAAGGAGCAACAGGAGCAAGAAAGGGAAGTGATCAACAAAGTGGCTAGCAATCGAGTTAGTAGGAAAGTTTTTATTACAGGGAGATATGCATTAGTTTACTTCCAAAATAAGAGATATGCATTAGTTTACTTCCAGAATAAATTATTTAGTTCCTTTTTAAGTGGTCGCCTCATACTATAAAGGCATACCATAGTTTGTATTAGGCTCCATCGAGGAATAAAGTCTCCCTGCAGTTGGGCGGGGTTGTCTCGGTCATTGTGGCTCGGCAAGCTGCCAGCCGCGGTGACGACGTCCGCCAGCCTAGCCATCGTTCCTACACCTTGAGATTTGTCCCCGGCTCTAGCCTCCTCTCACCTCTACGGTAACCCAAGAGGTCCCCGAGAGGAGGCCGCATCATTGTACCATCCCCAACTTTAGATTGCAAGGCCATGGAGAAGAAAGCATTTGCTTTATAGGGAACTTGGATGGAGAAGGCAGCCCAAGGTCTCCTCGGATCTGTTTTAGCAAGTGATAACCATCTCATTCTGAGAGCCCAAGATAAATTCCATGAGATTAGAAATTCCTAAACCTCCAAGCTCAATATGACGACAAACTTTGCCCCAAAACACCTGACAGTGGCCACCCTTAGCATCTTAGCGGCCTCTCCAAAGAAAGCCTCGACGAATTTTATCGACCGCCTTGAGAGCCCAAGTCGGTAGATCCACAGCCAAATCGAATTTATTTTCACCAGACATAAAATTTAGGATTTTCCATTGTGACACCGAACCAGCAACTAATTAGAGCATTAAATTAAATTAGTGATATTACAGTATCATACTTGATTCTATGTTATCTTCTCACAACTCCAAGATGTTACTTCCCTCCAAATATATTGTTTCCCAAACACCTCTATCAATTCCAATGTTATCAATGGCCACATGAGCCTACTAACCATGGCACCTAATGTCATTCATCTACCCATTTTCAATTTTGTGTGCAAAAGCTACACCAAAGAAATACCCATGCAAAATCAGTACCTCCTTGATAAAAAAAACTTAGGTCAATTTATTTCGTTACCGCCACTAAAAACCTAATAACTAGTAGTCTAGGGTTGCTTTTATATACACCAGGGGCCTAGATCTACTTGTGGTGGTGCGGACGAACTGGATGATAGCATTGGACCAGGGTTTCCTTTAGCTACTGGAAGCTTAGGGCTTATAATATACAATCTATATATATTTCTATATATAGATGGTGATTATGAAATTGTGGACGGTGATTATGATTCAAGCTAAAAATGCAGGTGATCATCCTTTTGACAAAGTTTATTTTCTTATGTTTTCTATCACAATTTAATTTATTTCAATATGTAGGATTTGGCATCGGATCAGTAGTCACCATGCGTGAAGGAGACCATTTCAGTTGTTCATGTCATACGTATCCAATTATCTTGAACGTTCGAATTATGTAAAACTTTATATTATACAAAACCTTTATATGAACTTATATGTCACCATTGCGAGGTTCTATTATAGAGTATAGACTAAATGTATCAAGGATTTTCTATGTGCTGCAATTGGGTTGTATTTTCTACTTGCATATATATGTTATTTGTGATTTTGGTGAACGAATTATGTTTGAAACTATTATCATTCATTTACGTATTACAACCAAATCCTGTCAATTTTTTTAGTTTTTTCCACACTTGCTCAGCTCTTTTCAGTCGAGATTCAACGAAATTCACCGAGAAACAACATTTTTCGACCGAGAAAACCAAAATTAGTTTTCAAAAAAATGAAAAACGCTCTCGGTCAAAAATAGTGAAATTCTCTCGATTTTTCGTCTTTGGTGACCTCCGAAAAATTAGCTTCAAATGAAAAGGTAAACCCTGTCTGGAACTATGCACCGAACTGACTGGAGAAAGCAAGAACAAAACAAAACAAGACGAACTAGAGAAACTGGTAGGCGATAAAATGTTTCCCACACCACCAGCACATGACATACCGCATAGGGAGATCAGAGACTGCACATAACCACATGCTTCGTGTGCTACTGATTTTTTAGATGATGAATTCAGATGTAATTTCACACGAGTATATTGTTTGTTCCACAACAATCGGCAGCTTACTGTAAATCTACGAACTTATGCTAAACAAAGGTGAAATATAAATATACCATGTAGTACATGAGAAATAATTGGACCTTGGCGCAATGTGGGCACTATACCAACACATACCTGACAACTCACTCCAAAGAGTCATGCAGTTGCTTTTTAGATGTGTTTTCAACACTGGACACATCATATTCCTTTCGTTTACGACCTGTTCCAGGTGGACTAGACGATTCAAGGTGTGGTTCATTGGAGAATCCATGGTTGTGCTTTGAGATGTACATGACAAACAATGTGTTGGGATCATTGCTGTTCGGCTGCAAAATCTTTGTTGCGCTGCATCCTGTCGACTTTCTCCAAATGCATGTGCAGTAAGACCTGAAAATTTACATTATAAGATAACTGAAAATATTACAGATTTCCTCAGAGGTCCTATAATCATACACAGAAATATTTACCTATTCGGATGGTAATACAGATTAAGAAATGACGAATTCACCTGCTGGTAATCTAGGACCAGTACTTCATATTTTGCTGGAAGTACTTCATATTTTACAATTAGTAAAACACAACTTATGCTTATAAAGAGGATCTCCAAGATTCTTTTTTTAAACACACTCTCTAAATCATATCATTTATAGAGCCATTTGAATAGAAATAGCTCTCTCTATATTTCCACCCTTCAATAATTTCTCTATTTCCTGTGAGCAATCTAGATAGCCAACTCAGCTCTCCATCTTTAGTTTGTGAGAAATCCGAAATAGATGGCGACAATATTTGAAGATATAATTGAAGAAGCTGTTTGAGAGCACTATTGCACTAAAATTTGTATTTCTAACAATAAAGAATGATATAAAGACTCTTGGAGTTGGCTCTGAATAAGAAGTGCCTAATTATAATTTTAAAATGCTTGAGTACTAGTTCAATTATATAATCTTAAAAATGCTTGAGTAAGACACACAATTTATGGCCCGTGCTTCGCCTCCCCCACGCCCCTTCCCCAGGCGTCATTGCCCTGTCTCCCCCTCCCGGGCGCCACAGCAACCTTCCAGAGCCTCACGCTGGCGGCCACCGTGGCTCTGGCAGCCACTACCAGCGCTGTGTGTCCTTCTCGTGTAGCCTCCCCTACCCTGGCGGTGCCTGTTTCCTTTCCTTCTCCTGCCTTTGCTATAAGATCCAAGGCGCAACGCTGGAACAAATCCAGTCCAAGCTCTAGTGTTGTTGCCTCCTAACGTGATGCCCTATTATCTTCTCCAGTTGCCACAAGCCCTGTGCCCATCTGGAAGTCCTTACACCAGGTTGACTGGGATGATGCTGGTTGGCAGATGTATGAGTGCTGGTGGTCTCGTCTGAGACAGTTGCGCGTTCCACCTCGCCCCTGCCACCCTATCCCTAAAGACTTGAAGGGTAGGTGCTTCAACTGCTTGTCACCCTCACATCGTGTAGCGGACTGCCGCTATCGGACGCATTGATTCAGGTGTCTGGGCTGACCTCTCTGCTCAGCGGCTGGATTGGCGCCTGGTAGCTCGTGCACCAAGCAATCATCGCCGCATGAATGCTCAGTCCTTGGCGAGTGTGTGCACCTCTACTGCTGACCCCGATGATGATAACAATGTGGCTGGCGGGTGTATGAACACGGTGCGCAATGTTGGACATTCTTCGTCGGCGTCGCTTCCAGAACTGCTGTGCTTCCATCCCTGTTGCAGCCAACTCGTCCCCTTCATGCCCGAGCGGTGAAGAATCTGGAGTTGACAGCCCCCTAGCATCCTAGATACTCATACAAGGCTCCAGAGGTGCTGATGTGTCCTTCCTCGCTCAGCTGAGCTAGAAAATGTGGAGAACGAGATGCGGCGGGTGCTCATCGTCACGCAGATCAGAGAATCTGAGGGTCACCGCAGCTATGATTTCTTTGTCCAGAGCTTCAATCTGCCTGAGGATTCTCTGGTGTTCCACCATGTCTCGTAGGTGGAATTCTTCCTCTGCTTACCTAACAAGGCTACCGCAATTCGAGTATACAATGGAGGATAGCTGATAAGGCTGGATATCGAGCCAGCTCAGCTCGTCCGAGTTCAAGCTGACTCGTTAAGCTAACAAGCTGGCTCAGCTCGGCTCGTTAAGCTAACGAGCCATAGAGTCAGCTCGGCTCGGCTCGTTTACGAGCTCGAGCTGGCTCGTTTAGCTCGCGAGCCAGAGCAGAAAAAAATATGTATATAATAATCAATTTCTAGTTAATTCCAAACTAATTTAACAATAGAAAATAGTAATTATACTCATAGTTTCACAGACCACATCAATGTACACACGAAATTAACACAACTCATCACTCATCAATTCACAATTCACACACATGTTCATCAGTTTAAACCACAGTTATATGGCAACGACTGCTATGCAAGCAGTCCTTCTGTGCAAGCGTGCAAGCAAACCATCTGATCCATTAGATCGTGATCCAACCGTAAGTCACATTTAACACTTAAACCCTTCCACCACCAGCTCAATAATCTTTATAAAAAACCCCCTAACAAATTATGGATGTATCTGTGGTTGGATCGTAATCTAATGGATCAGATGGTTTGCTTGCACGCTTGCACAGAAGCACTGCTTGCATAGCAGTCGTTGCCCAGTTATATTCGCATAGCCAATTTAACACATAGACACAGTTCATCAATCATTAGTATAACTCATAGGCCATAGAGACCACAAATACATATAACATGTTCATCAATTGTTACGTAAACGATATGCATATAGTTTCATTTTGCTGAAATGTGATAGCTCGTGAGCTGGCTCGTTAACAAACCGAGCTAGCTTGTTAACAAACCGAGCTAGGATGTCAGCTCAGCTCATGAAAAAAATCAAACGAGCCGAGCCGACCACGAATCGAGCGAGCCGACGAGCCACGAGCATTTCGTCCAACCCTAATAGCCGATGATCACTAATGCCTTTTGTGCTCACATCGTGCGGTGGTCACGCTTATTCAAGGCTTCTGGTGAGATTTTTTTGGCACGTCGTGGACATTGAAATCAGAGGAATTCTAGCCCATGCTTGGGGTGTCAAAACAACAACACTCCTTGATGATAATTGTTCGATCTTTGATGTGAGCCTAGAGACTAACGAGCAGCGCATAGTTTTCATCGTCCGTGTCTAGAGTGCCTAGCCAGACCTCATCAAAGGATCAACAGAGCTTTTGATTAAGGAGCCTCAGGGCAATGCCAGGGGGGCAGAGCTACGCACTCTTGTACCTCATCATGTTCTCAATGTTTGTTCCAACGCCGTCAACGAATTCTTTGGATGATCTCCAGCGGCGAACGATATGGCGGCGATGGCGATCTTCTGTGGACGACGCCTTAGCGCACGAGCCTAGCAACAGACCAGTTGTGTGTTCTCGAGGTGCAGTTTTTTGTCGACTGGGCCCATTGTTCAAAGGGATAGACGTATCTAACGAAGAGATAGACGCGTCTGCTCGGGGCTTCGTGCCTCCCGGTTCTTCCTTCGGTAACGACGATTCAGCGTCCACTACAGTCTTCAATGCGTCGACCGAGGCTTGCTTCGGGAGCGCAACCCCCCCCCCCCCTTGTAACCTGCAACGGACTTCACTGCTACGGCGGCAGCCACTTCTTCCAGACCACATCTACGGTGGCAGCCCTTTTTACCTAGGGCACGCCTGTCCATGGGGTTGATGAGGCTTGCCTCACCTGCGACTTTGTTTGAGTATTCTAGTATTCGCCCCAATCCACATGTATTGAGGTGGATTGGGGTGAACCCCAATCCACCTCAATACATGTGGATTGGGGCGAATACTAGAGTACTCAAACCAGCCCTGCAAGGTTTGAGGTCCCTACCTCCCCAATGGGCGAAGCAACACCTGTCCAAGGGTTGAGGAGGGTCGCTTAACATGCAAGGGTTGAGGCCCCTACCTCCTCTGTGGACGCTGCAGTGGAGAATTTTGGTTTAAGGACTCGTCCTGCTTTGGACTCTCCCTCTATGCTTCTCTAATATTGCTGCGAGTCCATGTTGCATTCCTTGGAGCCTATAGTCCTGTACGGCTGCTAGAGCCTCCTGGCTCCTTTGTTTCCAAGGAAGCATCTTCAAGGGTGTCAGCACCCACTATCACGCCAAGGATTAGGAGCACCCCTGAGACTTGTGATGGACAATTAAAGGGGTACTCGATGTTAGCACTAAGCTTGACAATGGCGAGTGTTGATGCGTGTGGGTATGCGTTGTGTGTGTCGTGTGTCGACAAGGTCCGGCGCGCATGGGAGGCAGGCGAGCTACACCATGGCATGGTGATGGACCGGAGTCAGGCATGCATGTATAGGGGGTGGTTGGAGTGGTGGCGGGAAGATCGCTAGCCGTTAGGCGTGTCTGCAGGTCGTGCGGGCGAGCGTGTCGCGTGGGCACGACGCAGCGCATGGGCACGGACATGGGCACAACGCAGCGCATGGGCACGGACATGGCGAGGAAGTCGGGTGGTGGAGAGCTCTGCCACGGCTATTAATCAAAGGCTAAGTTGTAGGCGAGTAGTGGCCACGGCGTTCATCGCCCAACCAAGTGCATTGTTCATCTTCTTCCTTGCATCCATGACCGTGTGAGTGAGGGACAACGAGTTCCTAGGCAAGGTTAGGGCCAACACTCGAGATGGCGTTGTGAGAGGACCTAGGCTACGTCTTCGGTAGCTCCAAACCCCCAGTGAGTTCCCCTTCTGCTGCAAGAAATCTCTACTAAGCAAAATCACAAGGCTTGTGGATGGTTTATTCCACCCTGTGTGTGTTCAAAAACAAGGAAACAAGGGTAGGCCTCCCGGTTCTTTACCACAACGAAGTACGAGGGTGGCTGGGGTTGGCCCCTGTTAACAGATTAGATTCTCTGTCGTCATCTTGGGCTCCCAATCAGCTATATATGGCTATCTAGTTCCTAATTGATCTTGATTGAGTTTGATTGATAGTTATAAGGATAGCTAGAGATATGAGGGGATCCTGATTCGCTCCATTACTATAGATAGAGATACGAGATCTGATTGGTTCTGATTCTATAAACCACACAGATCTCCTCCCTACATATGTAACCTCGGCTCTCTCATCTATTCATCAAATATACAACAGTTCATCTGCTTTCATGGTATCACGAGTCTAGGTTTCACCCTGCACACTTCCGCTGTCTAGCGCGCCTCCTGGTGCTGCTTCCACTCCCTCTCAGCGCACCTCCCGGTGTTGCACCCGAGGCTGCTGACGCCTGCGCGCTGCTCATGGCTGGTGACCATTCTCCCCCAACCCATCCTCATGTGGCTGACGCCCACCCTAGCGCGCTCGCTGCTGCCGAGGCAGAGCGCGCCCAGCAGGAAAAGGCTGCCCGCCTCCACGCCCGCGATCTCGCCCTTGCGAGCGCTCGTGAAGCTGAACGCGAGGCGGCTGCAGCCGCCCAGGAGCGTGCTGCGATGGACGCCCTCGCGCGTGCTGCCCAGGCCCGCGCCGCCGCTGCTCCTGTGGACAACGACATCGCCTCCGACCTCTCCATCCACGACGACGCCTCTTCCGTCGCCACCACACGCAACACTCTTCTCCATGAAGTTGTTGTGTTGATCAACCTCCACGCTCGGGCAGTTGATGTCCAGAATATCAGGGCTCTCATCCTTGTCCTCCTCGACAACTCCTCCACCCTCTACACTCGGTGGCGCGACGCCTTTCTCCTCGTCGTCGGCAAGTACTCCTTGGAGGGTCACGTTATCAACGACGACTACGTTCCTTTCTCTCCGGACTGGGCCCGGATGGACTGTATTGTCAAGTCTTGGATCGTCGGCACCATCACCACCGAGCTTGCTGACGTCGTCCTCATCCGCAACGCCACTACTCATGGTGCTTGGCTCGCCATCAAATCCCAGTTCTTGGGGAACCGGGAAACTCGTGCCCTCTTCCTTGACGCGGAGTTTCACAACTTCCGCCAAGGAGATCTCTCCACCGACTACTGCCGCAAGCTCAAGGGGATGGCTGACGCGCTCGGTGACCTTGGTGAGCCCGTCTCTGACCGCACTCTCGTCCTCAACGTCATCCGCGGCCTCAATGTCATCAGCGGCCTCAACGACCAGTTCAGCAGCATTGGTCTTCATCTTTGACGTGGGTGACCTCTCCCAACCTTCCTAGAGGTGAGAAACGATCTCCTTGAGGAGCTGACGATGGCGCATCAATCTGCTACACCGGCCACCGCCTTGCTCACCTCCGACCCGCCTAAGTCGTCATCCAAGCCAAAGCAGCAGCAATACCAGCAGCAGCGCGGCAAGCGTGCTGGCAAGAAAGGCAGTCGCCAGCAACCCACCAGGGCAGCTCCTGGTGCCCCCAGCTCCAGTCCCAGTGTGGGTGGACAGTGGCCCAACCCCTACAACCCATGGTCTGGGTCCATCCACATGTCGCCTGGCTCGCGGGCTCATGACGCGCCTTCGGCTCTTCATCATGTTGTTCCTTCACGGCAGTTGTCGACACAGCTGCCCCAGTCCCTTCTCACCGGCGTTCAGGGGCAGTGGGCTGGTGTCCAACCGCAGCCCTGGTCTTCCGCTTCTACAGCCCGACACCGTCCCTCCTAGGGATGGCAATGGGTACAGATTACTCGCGTGCCCGCGGGCACAAACCCTATAGGGTGCGGGTTTGGATTTGGGTTTATACCCGCAGGTAAGGGTACGTGTTTAAATTTGTATCCAATGGGTTTATCTTCGCGTGTATAAAATGTTTGAACCCGTGCACGTATACCCGCGAACCCGATATATATATAAGTTCGGTCTCAGCAAATCCCCAATCCAGTTCCCGTGCATACTCTGCTTGTTTCTAAGCAAACTTGTATGCTTGTTTCTAAGCAAACTGTATGTGTTAGGAAACAGTATGGTTGTTTGTAAGGATTACTATTTGGAACTGAAGTTGTTGTATGCTTGTTGTATGGAACTATTTGGAAATTGCATGTGTTTGGAATCATTGCTTGTTGTATCGAACTGGATGGATTGTTTGCTAGTAGATGCTTGGCGGGCACGCGGGTTTGCTCGCGGGTCTATTACACCTGTGGGTGTGCCCATGGGTCTGTTGCGCCCGCGGGTGCCAGGTGCGGATGTTATACAGTACCCGACACGGGTTGCGGGCACGGGTACGAGTTTGCTATTTCCTGGCGGGTACGGGTTTATGAAACCAATACCCACGGGTTTTGTACCCGTTGCCATCCCTAGTCCCTCTCTCCCTCCCTTCCTAGGATCAACAGGTTCTACTCTCCAACTTCCAAACTATGACGTTGCAGCCTCCAGCGGAACGAGTGGTTCTTCGACTCCGGCGCTAGGACTCATATGTCCTCTGATGTCGGTATTCTCTCCCGATCCACCCCTACACAACAACCTTGTTCCATTATTGTCGGTAACAGAAACTCTATTCCTGTCACCTCCACTAGTCATACTGTTCTTCACAACTCCCTTCACCTTAATAATGTTCTTGTTGCACCTAACCTTATTAAGAATCTTATTTCTGTGCTTCAGCTTACTTCCGACAATAACTGCTCTGTTGAATTTGACCCTCTTGGTTGTTCGGTGAAGGATCTTCCCTCACGGAGAGATCGTTCGTTGTGACAGTTCCGGTCCGCTCTACTCGCTACGGTTTCCAGCTTCCACCTTTCATGTCGCTGTCTCTCCATCATTGTGGCATCAACGTCTTGGACATCCTGGTCATGAAGTTATGTCTAAACTAGCGCACACTTCAGGGCTCCCTTGTAATAAAAGTGTTGCTAGCGATACTCTATGTCATGTCTGTCAGTTGGGTCGTCACACGCGTCTTCCTTTTAGCATGTCGTCATCCCGTGCAACTAAGAATTTCTAGTTAATTCATTGTGATCTTTGGACTTCACCTGTCCTCAGTAATTCTGGTTTTAAATATTACCTGGTTATTCTTGATAATTTCTCACATTACCTTTGGACTTTTCCCCTCCGCCTCAAGTCTAACACTTTTACCACCCTTGCTAATTTCTTCACCTATGTGCATACCCAGTTTGGCATTTCCATCCAGGGAGTTCAGTGTGATAACGGCCACGAGTTTGACAACTCCAGCTCCCGCACTTTCTTCCTCACCAAAGCCGAACGTATTATTCGCACCATCAATGACACCGTTCGTTCGCTCCTTTTTCAGGCAAGCGTCCCTCCTTACTGGGCTGAGGCTCTCAACACCGCCACTCGTCTTCTGAACATCTTGCCCACCAAGACACTTCACTTGTCCACACCTCACTATGCCCTCTTCGGCGTAGCTCCAACATATACTCACCTCCGTGTCTTTGGTTGCAAATGTTATCCCAACTTATCTTCCACTACTCCTCACAAACTCGTCCCCCGCTCTACCTTGTGTGTCTTCCTTGGCTATTCCGATCATCACAAAGGGTATAGATGTCTCGACATTCACTCCAACAAGATCATCATTTCTCGCCATGTGGTCTTCGACGAGTAATCTTTTCCCCTTTTCCCTTTGCCGAGCAGTCTTCCACACCGTCTGCTACGGATTTCGAGTTTTTGTTGGACACTGACCCTCCCGTGCCCGCTCCTATTGGATCAGCACGTTCTTGTCTTCCTACAGGTTTTACCTGCACAACCATGTGCGGCTCCTGCAACAACGCCAACGGAGTCTTCCGCACAGCCACGTGCGGCCTCCGCAGCAGCTAGCCCATACGTACTTGTGCAGCTTCCTACAGCTGTGCCGAGGAGGTCTCCCCTGCAACCTGCGGCATCCAACGCTACTCCGATAGCCACACCTGGCGACATGCGTGCTCAGCCACGTCTTGTACGCCACCGATTTGATGGGTTTGTCTACACCCGTCGTTCTGCTCCAACCACGACATCTGTGGCTCCTGCTGCAACTTCTTCACCACCACCAGCATCTGTCACTGCTACACCTCCGACTGCTGCTGCTGCTCCACCACCGGCAGCACTTGCAGCACCTGTCGGTGCCTCTCCACTGGGTTCTGCAAGGGTAGCACTGTCGGTGTTTTGGGTCCGACCGCGCACCCAGGGTTGCCCCTCGAGGTGCTTTTTGGAGTAGGACGGTGTTATCGACTGTAGCTCGATGGTTCGTGCCAGATGCACGAGAGACAGTGGACAATTTTGTACAGGTTCGGGCCGCTTTGAGACGTGTAATACCCTACGTCCTGGCGTGGATACTTTGTGTGGTGGGTTACAAGGGGGTTCTCTAGTATCAGGGATGTTAGAGAACTAAGTAGATGGCTAAGTAGTGAGATATGTTTTTGAGGGGATGCCGCCTAGGCCTTATATACTCGACCGTGGGGCGTTACATGCGGATATGATAACAGCGTCTGCCTAAGTAATAGTGAACCGACTGAGCTTATCTCCCTATAATTCCGCCGACCTATCTCCGTTCAGTTCCGATGTGTGAGGGTACCGTATGGGAAGGTCGGGTCACTGTTGCGGTCGTTGCTCAGATTCATCGGACCGTTCTGGGCTCAAGCCAATCCAACCTTGCATCAATCCACTTCACCAAACGTTCCTCCTCAGGCCCACGAAGGGATGGCCTTGCGAAATATTGGGCCCAAGGCCTTTCGTGAGGTCTTTCAGCCTTCTAGTGGACCCGGGGGATATCCGTCCCCCACAAGCCCCCAATCTTTGAGTTGATTTTGAAACAATCGGCTCAAAGATTCTAGGTCCAGCTTGCAGTTTTTGATTTTGATAAGGAAATGCCCTGAAAACAAGTTTGTCGAGCCGTTGCTTCTGAACTCTGAGTGACTCGGTAAAAACGATCTTCTGTTGTTTTCTTCTGCCATTATTCATCGGCCTTCGCTTTATTCCTCAGAAATCGGCACTCTGTCTCGGGTTTATGCTTTGGAGATCAGCATTCTGCTCTTTGGAATTCAAGATTCATTGGGTGCACCGAAGGTGTACCCAATGGGTGTAGCCCCCGAGCTTCGAGTGGATTACTAAAAATAATCCACTCGAAGGTCTTCATTTCGAGTCTTCTCAGAAATCATTTTTATCTTCAACTCATGCTTTAGAAGTCAGCATTTTTTATTTTCATCTCATGCTTTAGAAATCAGCATTCTGTCTTTTTGGGGTTGATGATCCATTGGGTGCACCGGAGGTGCACCCAATGGGTGTAGCCCCCGAGCTTTGAGTGGATTACTGAAAATAATCTACTCAAAGGTCTTCATCTCATGCTGTTTTTAGGAATCATCCTTTCATTTTCGCCGAATGCCTTAGAAACCAGCATTATATCATCAACTTTATGCTTTAGAGGTCAGCATACAGTTTTGCCTTTGAGATCGAGCATGCGATCTGCCCATGTCCTGTTAGGTTTGAAATTTATTTGATCTGCGACAGATTGAACGTCCGGTAGATGGCTCTTGGCTAGTCTTCATATCACTTTGTGCTTCAATGCTTCTGTTGATTAGACTTGTACCTCATCAGCTATTTTTGGCTTTCCCCCTCATTATCCATAAGCCTTCTAAGGCTGATCTAATACTGTGATGGATAAGGTTGCAAATAAGCTACCAGGGTGGAGGGCCCCTCTGCTGAGCAAGACTAGGCGGTTGGTAATTGTCACATTAGTAATTTCAGCAATCCCTATTCACTTGATGATTGCCTTGGACCTGCCCAAATGGTTTTTCAAGGCCATTGACAATATTAAGGCCCATATTGGCCCATATACCTATCTATATATATGAGAGTCATCAGGGGAAACCCCATCTATTCTCAATCTCCAGTTACGTAACAGACAAAAGGAGGAGTTTTCTTTGGAAAGGTCAAGAACAAGACATCAGATGTAATTGTCTAGTGTCCTGGGCAAAAATTAAAAGGCCTTACATGTTTGGTGGCTTTGGTGTTCATGACTTGGAAAGAATGGGGTGGGGCCTGCGCATCCGCTGGTACCGTAAAGACTGATACTTCCAAACCTTAGCATGGGCTACAAATTCATATCTCTAGACAAGCCCAATCCTTCTTTGAGATGGCAGCCATTATAACTATTGGGAATGGAGGGTCTGCTAAATTCTGGGCAGATAGGTGACTGCAGGGCAGAAGTGTGGCTGAGTTAGCCTCAAATTTGTTGCGTGCAATCCCCATTAGTGATTAAAAGGAGTACAGTGAGCCAGGCACTTTTCAACAGAAGTTGGGTCTCTGATATCAAGGCAGCCCTAACAGTACAGGTGTTGATGGAATATCTCCTCATTTGGGAACTGGTGGAGAGCATGGTGCTACAGCCTGGTACCCCAGATCAATACTCCTAGAAGCTCTCTTTTTCTGGACAGTACAATAGTAAATTAGCTTACAATACTATGTTTATTGGCACCATCACATTCTCTCCTTAGAAGCAGATTTGGAAGACTTAGGCTCCTGCAAACTGCAAGTTTTTATCTGACTAGCCATCAATATCCATTGCTAGACATCAGATCGCTTGGCCAAGCGAGGGCTTCCACAGCAGCCTGCCTATCCCCTTTGTGATCAAGGTATGGAAACTATCAAGTATCAACCCCATGCTTGCTTCCTGCTTGTTTGCTAGGGAGATCTAGAATGTAGTGCTCCAAAGATTAATTCCTGTTGTAAGACCACTTGGGGCTGACAGTTGCTTCTGTTAGAGTGGACGTGCTGACCAATTCAACCCAAAAGCTTAAGTTGATAGGAGAAGGTAGTCAATCCACCTATACACTTCAACACCCCCACTCACGTGCAGCCAGAGAGAAAGGCGCAAATGTGGAGATAAATGGGTGGATGCACAAATAAAGTCTCTGTCATGATTCAAACTTGAGACCTCTGGCTTTTATACCATGTCTGGCTTTTATACCATGTTAGAGTGTATGTGCTAACCAATTTAACTCAAAAGCTTAAACTTATGGGAGAAGGTAGTCAATCCACTTATACACTTCAACAGTTTCTATTGGAAACCCTAACCCTAGAATAGGGTTGGGTAGTGTACTAATAGAACACATAACTGGACCAGGCCCATTACAGGGGACATATAGCTATACCCCCCCTGCAGTCACAACTCTATCTAGTACAGATGTTGAGACTAGATCGAAAGTCTAGAAATACACTCGACAGTAACCCCTTGGTGAAAATGTCGGTGAACTGCAGTGTGGTGGGGACGCTGAGAACCCGAAAGTCGTCGACAGCCACACAGTCGCGGACGAAGTGCAGGTCGATCTCCACATGCTTGGTGCGCTGGTGTTGCACGGGATTGGTGGAGAGGTAGACGGCGCTGATGTTGTCGCAGTAGACAAGGGTGGCGCGCTGAAGGGGGTTGTGGAGTTCGTGGAGTAGCTGGCGCATCCAGGAGGCCTCGGCCACGCCGTTGGCCACAGCGCGGTACTCGGCCTCTGCACTGGAGCCGGAGACGACGGGCTGCCGCTTGGCGACCCAGGAGACGAGGTTGGCGTCCAGAAACACAGCATAGCCCGAAGTGGACCGGCGCGTGTCGGGGTAGCCGGCCCAGTCGGCGTCAGTGTAGACCACAAACTCCAACGTCGGGGAAGGTCGAAGTAGGAGGTCGTAGTCGAGGAGGTCGTAGTCGAGGAAGCCACGGAGGTAGCGTAGGATCCACTTGAGAGCGGTGAGATGGGGCTCTCGTGGGGTGCGCATATGGAGGCACACCTGCTGGACGGCGTAGGCGATGTTGGGCCGGGAGAAGGTGAGGTACTGGAGCGCGTCGGTCAGGCTCCGGTAAGACGTCGCGTCGGTGACCGGGGGCCCGTCGTCCTCAGAGAGCTTCGCCTGAGTGTCGACAGGTGTGGAGCAGGGCTTGCAGTCAGACATGCCAGCCCGCTCCAGGATGTCGATGGCGTACTGGCGCTGGTGAAGGAAGAGACCCTGGGGCCTGCGCTCGGCAGTAATGCCAAGGAAGTGGTGGAGGGGCCCCAGGTCCTTCATCGCAAACTCCCGCTGGAGGGCGGTGATCGTGCGTTGTAGAAGGTCGGCGGTGGATGCCGTGAGCACAATGTCGTTGACGTAGAGTAGGAGGTAGACGGTTTCCTCGCCACGTCGGTAGATGAAGAGTGAGGTATCCGACTTGGCCTCAATGAAGCCTATGGAGGCTATGTAGGAGGCGAAGTGGTTGTACCAGGCCCGCGGCGCCTGCTTGAGGCCATAGAGGGAGCGGTTCAGCCGGTAGACCAGATCCGGGTGAGCGACGTCGACGAAGCTGGTGGGTTCGCTGCAGTAGACAGTCTCCGTCAGAGTGCCATGGAGGAAGGCATTCTTAACATCGAGCTGATGGATCGCCCAGTCCCGGGAGAGGGCGAGGGCGAGGGCGAGGACAGCGCGAACGGTGGTGAAGTTGACGACGGGGCTGAAGGTCTCATCGTAGTCCACTCCGGGGCGCTGGGTGAAGCCCCGAAGGACCCAACGGGCCTTGTAGCGATCGAGGGAGCCAGCCGATGTCAGCTTGTGGCGAAAGAGCCACTTGCCGGTGACCACGTTGGTGTCGGGAGAACGTGGTACCAAGTCCTAGGTGTGGTTGGCCAGCAGGGCCGCGTACTCCTCCTCCATAGCCTGACGCCAGTGCGGGTCAGCGAGGGCGGCACGAACGGAGGGGACCGGGGAGGCGTCCAATGGAGTGGATGTCATATCAACTGCAAGAATCAGCCGAACGAAGGACACCGGTGGTGCGCCAAGTCACCATGGGTTGGACATGCCATGGGTCGTGGTGAATAGCGACCGGGTGGTACACCGGCGGCTCAGAGCGGGATGTCGAGACGTCAAGTGCCGCGGGCGCAATCGTCGCGCGCCGATGATAGACGACGGCGGGCTCGGCAAAGCGGGTCGTGCTCGTCACGGGTCCGCAGGTGCCGAGGGAGTGGAGCTCCCGCGGCGGTGGTAGACGAGGGAGGGGTCGGCGAAGCGCGTGGCGCTCGTCGACGAGGCCACGCGTGGTGCGGTAGAAGCCGACGGGGCCGCACGTGGCGTGGTTGTGGTCGCGCGTGGTGCGGTAGAGGTCGACGGGGCCACACGTGGTGCGGGTAGAAGGGCGAGCGGAGGCGTCGGAGTTACGCATGGCGCAGGGGAGGTCAATGTGGCCGCACGTGGCGCGGCCAACGGTGCAAGGCGAGGTTCCTGGGGAGGAGGGGTAAGCGGATCAGACTCAGAGGGAGTCGAGATCGGCGGGTGGGGAGGAGCCTGCAAGGGGAAACGCATCTTCGTCGAAGACGACGTGGCGAGAGACGATGATGCGGTGGGAGGCGAGGTCAAGGCAGCGATACCCCTTGTGGTTAGGAGAGTAGCCGAGGAAGAGGCAGAAGGTGGAGCGGGGGGATAGCTTATGCGAAGCAGTAGCAGAAGTGTTAGGATAGCAAGCACAGCCGAATATGCGGAGGTGGTCGTAGGAGGGGGTTGTGTCGTACAGGGCGAAGTGGGGAGTGGGATGGCTCACCGTCGTCGAAGGAAGGCGGTTGAGGAGGTGGGTGGCGGTGTGCAAGGCCTCTGCCCAGTAGCTGGCAGGGAGAGACGCCTGAAAGAGAAGGCAGCGGATCATATTAGTGGTGGTGTGAATCATGCGCTCGGCCCGGTCGTTATGAGCAAAGGTGTAGGGGCACGAGAGGCGTAACTGGACGCCATTGCTAAGAAGGACCGGGAGGCGTGGTTGTCGAACTCACGGCCGTTGTCGCACTGCAGGGCACAAACTGGGTGGATACCTAGGCAAAGAAGTGTGTGAGAGTGGTGAAAGTGTCAGACTTCAATCGCAGGGGAAAAGTCCAAAGAAAATGGGAATAATCGTCCAAAATCACCAAATAATATTTGTATCCAAAAAGACTGATTACAGGGGAGGTCCAAAGATCACAATTAACCAGGACAAAAGCCTGCTCGGCCCAAGAAGACGAATTGGGAAACGGGAGACGAGTATGTCGGCCTAACTGACAAGCATGATAGAGGCCCTCAAAATGTTTCCGACTACGAGAAGAATCTAGACGACTGGAAAGCTTGGTCATGACGTAAGGTCCTAGGTGGCCGAGACGACGATGCCAAGTGGTGGTGGTGGCGGAGACTAGGACGGGAGGTGGGGACGCATCTGTGGATGAAGGGCGAAGTGTGTAGAGTGGCCCGGTGCTGTCACATCGGGCGAGAGGGGTCCTGGTGGCCAGATCCTTCACAAAAAACCAGAAGGGTCAAAGTCAATGGAACAGGAATTGTCGGTGGTGAACCGACAAACAGAATGGAGATTGTGAGTGATGTGAGGGGCGATGAGAACGTCGTTGGGATAGAATGGTCCGGGGAGAACCGAGGCACCTACTGAGGTGATCGGCAGAGTGGAACCATTCCCAACGAGGATCGAAGTGGGGTGGGAGGAATGAGGTGGGTGAGAACGAGATAACATGCCTACAGTAGGGGTGGTGTGGTAGGATGCACCGGAGTCGACGACCCAGTCAGGGGAGGGTGGAGCCAACACCATGGTGTGTAGGTGGCGGCAAGGCCCATCCTCTAGCAAGTGGCGACCAGGGAGTCATGGTGTGGGTCCCCGGAGGCACGAGGTGAGGTGGAGACGGGGTCGTCGGGGGCACGCCGTATGGGGGCATGCCAAAGGCAAGTGGCAAAGGAGCTCCGTAGGTGGGTGCAGTCAGGAGAGCCGACGCCTGCGCAGGAGGACGGGAGGCACTAGGGGCCTGACCCGGCCACATGGAGATGGTGCCGGTCCAGGGGTTGTAGATTGACGGCCAGCCCTGGCCGCCCCCCGGCTGGTGGAACCTCCACGCGTAGAGCTGCTACCCCCGCGTCCGCCCTTGCGGGTGCGACGACCGCCGTCGATGGTGGAGGCCGGACGAGGGGCCGCAGGGGTGGTGGCAGGAAGACGGGTGGGGTCCCCGGTTGATGAGGTGCGAGGGTCGTGGCCCCCGGAGGGCGCCTGACCACCAGGAGGAGCGCTGTATAGTGTCAGGGCCTGAGCCGGTGCCTCAATCATCATGGTGAGCTCCTCGAGGAGAAACTCATTCTGCACGGCATGGAAGGTGGGAAACGGCATGGTCCGCTTGATGAGAGCCTTCAGGTGGCCGTACCGGGGGTTGAGGCCACGAAGAAGGTTCACCACCAGGGTGCGGTCGGTGACAGGCGCGCCGAGATCACGGAAAGAGACCGCCATGCCCTTCATCTGGCGGCAGTATTCTTCCACGAAGAGTTCCGACTAAGAGAACAGGTGGAACTGGACATCGAGGTGGAGCGCTCGAGCCTCCCGATTCCCGAGGAAATGGTCCTCGAGAGCGAGCCACGCCTTACGGGCGGTGTCCGACTGATCACGCATGATGTCCTGCAGCTCGACGGTGATGGTGCCGTGGAGCCACGAGATGACCACGCTATCCATCTGGACCCATGATGGAGATAACGGGGCAGCGGGTTCATCGAGGACGTGGTCAGCGAGGGCGAAGCGCCGAAGGGTGAGGACCACCTGAGCACGCCAGCGAGGGTAGTGGGAGGACGCCGGGTCCAACACGACGAACACGAAGGACTGTATGTTGTGAACCCCAGCGACCTGAGCATGGAGTGCGGCGATGGTGTCGGCGTCGAGTCCGGAGGCATGGGGGAACGCGGGGACCTCCCCCCCCCCGGGGGTGGCACAACGGGAGGGGACGGTGTGTCGCGGCCGTGGAGAAGACGTTGGGCAGTGGTCAGCTGAGTGTTCAAGGCCTGCCCCATAGCGTGTTCCTGCTCTCAAGCGAGGGACACGGCGTGTTGATGCTCTTGTGAAACGGCCACAGCGGCCTGGATGGCGTCGATGGCGGCGGCCATCGCGGAGTTAGCAGGGGGCGCCGTGGGAGCCCAAGTGACGTGGGGGATCGATGGACGACTAGTTTGAAAGCCAGGGGGCGGCGGCCGGGAGACTTGGTTCGGCGACGGGGCTGCGGAGTCAACGGCGAGTGCGAGGGCACCCGTGCACGTCGAGTAGCCCGAGAGACCGAGCCCAGCAGCACACATGCTGGCAGCGGCGGCTATGGCAGCAGCAGCTGCGCTGTGCGCGGGTGCAGTGGCCGCGGGGGCAACGGTGGTGAGGGAGCCGCGCGGAGGGGCCGTGGGCGGCCACAGCGCCGTAGGAGAGGTGGCCGCCAAGGGGGTCGTGGTAGTGCTCGTCCACGCCGAGGGCATGGCAGGCTGCCAGGGGAGGGGGCGCGCCAGGGAGGTCTGCCATGAGGCGGCGCGGCGACTGGGGCAGGAGCGCCAGCGACTGTCAGGGAGGACGCGCGGCCAGGGCGCGGCGGCACGGGCGTGGCTCGGGTCGTCGCGGGCACGGTTGGTGGGGGCACAGGCGCGCGCGGCCAGGGGCGGCATGGGCGCGGCCGGAGAGCTCTCGGGAGCGCGTGGCCAGTGTAAGTAGAGGGACTCTAACTCTCATCAAGAGGATGACACTATGAGTTGGGGCAATTTTTTGTTTATTTCCTCAAACACTACACAATGCCATACCCTTAGAAGGGTTGGGGACACATATTTATAGCCCTAGGGGCTGCACTACACTGCACTACACACTACACTACACGCTGCAGCACACGGGTGCTGTCCTTTAGATACTAAAGTGCAGTCAAAACTGCTGTGCTGCTACTGCTGTCCTCTGCTGTGCTGCTACTGTTGTCCTGCGCAGTCAAAAGACTGCTGCTGCATGCTGTCCTGCTGCAACTGCTGCTGTCCTGCAGCAGTCAAAAGGTTGCTGCTGCTGCGCAGCCAAAAGACTGCTGCTACTGCTGTCCTGTGCAGTCAAAAGACTGCTGCATGTTGTCCTGCTGCAACTGCTGCTGTCCTGCAGCAGTCAAAACTGCAACTGCTGCTGACCACATGACTTATTCCATCATTCTCCCCCTAAGTCTTGTGCGTCGTCTTGTGAGGAAGTTGGGCCATCCCGGACCTGGAGCAAAGCTCAACAAACTTGATCTTCCCAAGGGGCTTGGTGAGCAGGTCTGCAAGCTGATCCTTGGTGTTGATGTAGCGCGCCTTGATGCTCCCTTCTGCCAAGCAGTCTCGGATGAAGTGGTATCTCAGCCGGATGTGCTTGCTCCGTTCATGGAACACGGGGTTCTTGACCAATGTCAGAGCGGACTGGCTGTCCACCCTGAGTTCCACCGCTCCAGTGTCTCTCCCGAGGAGATCACCGAGCAGTCGAGCCAGCCAGATCGCCTGAGTCGAAGCAGTAGACGCCGCTATGTACTCGGCCTCGCAGCTGGACATGGCCACCACCTGCTGCTTGACCGACTGCCAGCTGATGGGGCACTTGCCGAGGAAGAAGAGGATCCCGCTTGTGCTCTTGCTGGTGTCGATGTCGCCGGCGTGGTCGCTATCGCTGTACCCGACAAGGTGTGCCTCCCCAGGGCACCTCGGGTAGTAGAGACCGTGGTCGAGAGTCCCCGCAACATAGCTGAAGCGTCCCAATCCTCTGGGACTCAAATGTGATACAATTACTAGTCCCAGGAGGCTAGTAAACACATTTATACATCAGATGATTTCAGATCTGCTTAAACGAGACAAACCTATAAAGGTGGCGATCAACTTTAAGAGTTGGTCCACAACTCGGGACATATCATCAGAGTGGGGCTGAAGCAGCCCGATATACGCAGTGAAGCAATTCAGCGGTCCAACAGCCACAGGCAAGGTTGGGAACAGTCGTAACTCTTACCTGATCTCCTTTTTCTGAAAAACAACAAATAAGCAAGGGTGAGTACAAACGTACTCAGCAGCCCACCTTCACCCGCGGAATGGGGAAATCAGATATAATGCATGGAATATGTGGAGCTCAGGATATTTTGCAGAAACAGCAATATTTTATGCAGAGTTGTTTTGAAAAACATTTTGTATTTTTGCAAAGCGCATCCTCTCCAAAAGGAGCAGGAAGTTTTTCAGTATTATAACAAAATCCCCTGGACTAAACCATCCAGGTATCTCAGCAGTTCCCACTGGTTTCATTTTCAAAAACAGCTACTGGACTTCCCGTCCACCATAGCTCACGGCTCAACCGCCGAACCTTTTAAAAATCACTTTTCTCAAAACCATCTCTTTTTTTGGAAAACAAAACATTAATTGCCATACCATACCAGACTCGTCCATTCCTGTGGACACAGACTATTCGAATAAGTTTTCAAACTCTGCGCAGAGGTGTACACTTTACCCACTAGTTCGGCTCTGCGATCCCATGGCCAATGAGACCCGAATCCGACTCTCTTTCTTTCCCCGCACGTCCTAACCTTAATGGTTATCCGGAAGGAGTTAGGCCACCACCATGTCCAAACCGGACAAAACTTTCCCCCTCCTTATCCTCCCGGTGCTCCCCAGCCTTCATAACCCTGGGGTTGGACCGTACGAGTTCAGATTGAGTGACTGCCCACACAGTCTCAAGTGGTTGTACTATTAAAGAGTACAGGTAGTGAAGATGACAAACCGGTCCTTATACGAGGGGACAATCCTTCTGCTCACGCCTAAACCAGCTGAGCCAACACCTTAGGCCCTCCCCTAAACCAGGGAGTCCCTGATTATCCCACTCACAAGGTGATAAGGGTGAAAACCCTTCATCACACACATTTTGAAAAGCATTTTCTTTTGAAAACTCACACCTGTTCTCAAATCATTTAGAACATATATATCAGGGATTGATTGCGGCAAGCGGCTGGGTGGCCATAATAACTTGTCTCAAAATCATATCATGCATAAAATAACAGGCTGAGGGTTGTGGTTGAAAAATCATAGGTAATTTATGCATCAAAGGGATCCAGTGAGCTTGTCGTGCTTATTCGGCGAAGGGGGAAGGGGAGCTCGCGGAACTGGCTTCTAGCTCCACCGCCTAGCGTAGACTCGCGGATCTGGCCTCCACGAGACGGCACGAACGCTCCGATAACTATGCAACATGAACAAGCAAACATACAAACGAGCAAGTATACCAACAAATATTTAGTATAGTGGTCAGAATAGTGATACATGGATGGGTAGAGTTTTGAGTAGAATCTGTGTCATGTGGTGTTGTGATATTACTGGTGGTGGAGCAGAGGTGCTTACCAGGAGGGTGGACTGGAGGCGAAGCGACACTATGCGTGTAGCCGACAGAGCAGAGTAACTGAGTGGGTGGGGTGTTTGCCTTGGCTGAGGGTGTTGAGTGTGTGTGGAGAGGGAGAGGGTAGCTGGGTGTATTTATAGCTGGGTGTATGTGGTGTAGCACAATGAAGTTCACTGTTGGTGAGAATAGTGACGAATGAATCGTCTGACTTAGTATGAATAGGAGAGTTATAGGCAGAATATAGGACAAGAGTATTTTGGGAGTTTTTCTAGAATATGGACCAGGCTTAAGGGATGACATGGTTGGATAGGGATTAGTTTGATAAGAATTTAGAAACGAGAATTATTGGAATCTGAGTTTGGGAGCCCGGTTCAAAGGAATCTCAAAGTTAAGCATACTCAACTTGGAGAAACCTGGGATGGGTGACCAGATGGGAAGTTCCCTACTGGAAGGAAAATCACAGTCACCGGAGTTCGTATGACTGGAATATGGGTCTGGCTGGTCTTAGGTGGACTGGACAACATGATGTATGAGTAGTTGAATTTTGGGGTGATCGGCTAATCAATGAATAGTAACGATGAATAGTGACGACGAAAAAGTTACTAGATATCATCGATGAGTAGTAACGATGATGAATAGTAATACTGAATAGTAACGATGGTGAATAGTATCAGCGAATAGTAATGATGAATAGTAACGGTGAATAGTGATGGTGAATAGTCGTATGAACGAACGATGAACGATGAATAGGAACTATGAACGAACGATGAACGATAAATAGGAACTATGAACGAACGGACGAACGATCGAATGATCGGACGAACGAACGATCGGAATTTCGGCAGCATTGAGAGCACCTAGAGGGGGGGGGTGAATAGGTGATCCTGTAAAAACTTCAAACTTAAGCCACAAAAACTTGTTAAGTGTTAGCACGATTATTGCCAAGTGGCTAAGGTGAAGTCTCAACAGTCTCAACAAAACACAGTACCACAAGAGAATCAAGCACAGAGTGACACAGTGGTTTTATCCCGTGGTTCGGCCAAGACCAACGCTTGCCTACTCCACGTTGTGGCGTCCCAACGGACGAGGGTTGCAATCAACCCCTCTCAAGCGGTCCAAAGACCCACTTGAATACCACGGTGTTTTGTTTTCCTTTCACTATCCCGTTTGCAAGGAATCTCCACAAATTGGAGTCTCTTGCCCTTACAAGTATATGATCACAAATGAAACACAGAGTAAGGGAGGGAAGCAACACACACAAATCCACAGCAAAAGCGCACACACACGGCCAAGAATCGAGCTCACAAGACTATCTCAGAGTTCTCACTTAGAACAGAGCTCGAATCACTTAGAAACACAAACGAATGCGCAGAGACTTAGTGTGGATGATCAAGAATGCTCAAAGGTTGCTTGTGTGTCTCCTCCATGCGCCTAGGGGCTCCTTTTATAGCCCCAAGGCAGCTAGGAGCCGTTGAGAGCAAATCCGGAAGGCCATCCTTGCCTTCTGTCGTCGGGGGCACCGGACAGTCCGGTGCACACCGGACACTGTCCGGTGCCCGATTTGTTTCCTTAAACGGCGAAGACGACCGTTGCAGACCGTTGGCAGATCTGGCGCTGTAGGCGCACCGGACATGTCCGGTGCACACCGGACAGTCCGGTGCCGTCTTCCGACCGTTGGCTCGGCCACGTGTCCCGCGCGGATTGCGCGGCCGACCGTTGGCCCTGGCCGACCGTTGGCTCACCGGACAGTCCGGTGCACACCGGACAGTCCGGTGAATTTTAGTCGTACGCCGCCGGCCAATTTCCCGAGAGCGGCCAGTTCGAGTCGCGCCAGCCTGGCGCACCGGACACTGTCCGGTGCACACCGGACAGTCCGGTGCTCCAGACCGAGCTGGGTCTTGGCAGCACACAGCCAAGTCCCTTCTCCTTTTCTCTATTCTTCTTCTTTCTGTTTCTAACACTTAGACAAATATATTAGTACTTAAACCAATGTACTAAGGCTTAGAAACGTACCTTTACTTCATGATTTTCACCTTGTTCATCCATGTACATAAATTCCCAATTAAGCACATGTGTTGGCACTCAATCACCAAAATACATAGAAATGGCCCAAGGGCACATTTCCCTTTCAAGCATAACGGCAGGACAAAGATTATCTGGAAGAACGATGAATAGGGACCATGAACGAACAATGAACGATGAATAGGAACTATGAACGAACGATGAACGATCGAATGATCGAACGAACGAACGATCGGAATTTCAGCAGCATAACGGTAGGAAAAAGATTATTTGGACGAACGATCGAATGATCGAACGAACGAACGATCGGAATTTCGGCAGCATAACGGCAGGACAAAGATTATCTGGAAGAACGATGAATAGGGACTATGAACGAACGATGAACGATGAATAGGAACTATGAACGAACGATGAACGATCGAATGATCGAACGAACGAACGATCGGAATTTCGGCAGCATAACGATAGGAAAAAGATTATTTGGACGAACGAACGATCGAACGATCGGACGAACGGACGAACGAACCATGAACGATCGGACGAACGATCGAACGATCGGACGAACGAACGAACAAACTAAGAACAGGGGACGAACGATCGAAGAACGATCGAACGATCCTTGTGCTAGTGTGTGCTTGTGTGGAACATGGAGTGGGTGTGTGGGGGGGGGGAAGAGAGTTGCCATGAAATGGCTTGGGGTGGGATGAGAGGAGGCCCTTGCCCCTCTATTTATAGCCATGGTGGGGGATTAGGGGGAGGGATGAGAGGATTAGTGGGAGGATGAGAGAATTAGTGGGAGATTAGCATGTATTTGTCTTGTATAAGTGAGATTAGCTTGTAGAGCTCACTGTATGACATTGGAGGCATACGTATACGTATGAGCATGAGAAAAGTTACGAAGAAATATTTGTAGGGACTTGAAAAATGATTATAAAGGTATTTCTTAGGAAGAAAATACTTGGAGATATATTGGTGGAATATTTGGGCAATATTTCTGGAAAGAATTTGAGGGGGATCACTGGGAAAATATCTGGGCAGTATTTCTGAAAAGAAATTGAGGGTGATCACTTGGGAAATATTTGTAGGATATTTTGAGGAGGATTTTGGAGAGAATATAGACCACTATAATTTATTTGTTGATATCAACTTGCAAACAAACATTTTGAAATGAAATTTGAAATTCATTTTGAATTTAGAGCGAGTTTGAGAAAATTTCAGGATTTGAATTTTTGGGATGCTACAATAGCGAATGATCCTCTTCACAGCCTGCTCATGCTCCGTCGTCGGTCGCTGCAGAAACCGACTAACGTAGCCGACGGAGTATGCCAAGTCAGGCCGTGTGTGGACGAGGTAGCGAAGGCTCCCCACAAGACGCCGGTACTGTGTAGCGTCCACCTCCTCCGTCGTGCTGTCGCGACTCAGCTTCAGCCTCTCCTCCATCGGAGTGAGAGCTGGGTTGCAGTCGGTGAGCCCAGCCAACTCAACAATGCGCTTGGCGTAGGCGGTCTGGCGAAGTGTGATCCCGGAGTCCCCCTGGTGCACCTCAATCCCAAGGTAGAAGGAGAGATGCCCCATGTCACTCATTTGGAAGGTGGCCTTCATCTCTTCCTTGAACGCTGCCACCTCTGCATCCTTGGCGCCGGTGATCACCAAGTCGTCGACGTAGACACCCACCAGCAGGGCACTTCCTCCATTGCCCCGCCGATAGATGGCCGCCTCGTGCGGGCTTGGCGTGAAGCCCATTCCTTTGAGCGTGGAATCCAACTTGGCATTCCATGCCCTCGATGCCTGTCGCAGGCCATAGAGAGCCTTGCGCAGGCGCAACACCTTGCCCTCCTTGCCAGGGATCGCAAAACCTGGTGGCTGGTGTACGTAGACCTCCTCCTTTAAGTCGCCGTTAAGAAACGCCGACTTGACATCCATGTGATGAACATGCCAGCCCTCCAGGGCTGCCAGCGCGAGGAGTCGCACGGATTCCATCCGTGCTACAGGGGCGAAGGCATCGTCGAAGTCGATCCCCTCCTGCTGCAAGAAACCGCGTGCCACCAAGCGAGCCTTATGCTTGACGATGGCGCCGGCTTCATCCCTCTTCAGTTTGAACACCCACTTAAGGGTGATCGCACGATGACCATGAGGGAGATCAGCGAGCTCCCAAGTGCGGTTCGTCTCAACCGCATCCATCTCCGACTGCATCGCGGCACGCCAAGCCGCATGTTTCTCGGCCTCCGCGAAAGACCGAGGCTCACCATCGTCACATGCAAGATGCAACTCTCCTGCCAGAATGCGAGACGCAGGGCCCGGCACTGACGGGTCGATGAGAAGGCCCTCCACCCTTCGATACCTCAACGGCTCACCGTCGTAGCATGCGTCGACGCGCTCCTCGTCGCGGGAGAGCGGGGTCACGAGCTCCACTGGGTCGTGCTCGACACGAGCTGGTGTCGAAGAGGACGTTCCCGGAGAGGGTACCGTCGGTGCTGGAGTACGTGGTGGCGAAGAGCTCGCTGTAGCCGGAGTCGTGGCTGGAGTGCGTGGTGGTGAAGAGCTCGTTGTAGCAGGAGCTGGAGAGTGTGGCGCTGGAGTCGGTGGAGACTTGGGGGCTGGGGTAGACCTGCTCGGAGAAGAGTTGCCTACTCCCCCAGCTCCCTCAAAGTGGACGTACTCGATGGTGAAGTCGTACGTCGGAGTCGTGCCGTCGTCCACCGCCTTGTCCCACGCCCATCCTCGCCCTTCGTCGAACACTACGTCGCGCGCCGTGCGCACACGCTGTGTTCTTGGGTCAAGGATGCGGTAGGCCTTCGAGCCCTCCGCGTAGCCAATGAACACCCCCGGGGTGCTCCTATCGTCGAGCTTGCTGATGTGGCCAAGCTCCTTGGTGAACGCGAGGCAGCCGAAGACCCGTAGGTGAGAGACCGCCGGCTTGCGCCCATGCCAAGCCTCGTACGGTGTCATCCCGTTGAGAGCCTTGGTGGGCGAGCGGTTGAGGATGTAAACCGCTGTCACCACCGCCTCTCCCCAGAAGACAGCTGGCATTCCTCTCTGCTTGAGGAGAGCCCGAGCCATCCCCACAACCGTCTGGTTGCGCCGCTCGACGACGCCGTTCTGCTGCGGGCTGTACGGCGCGGAGTAGTGGCGCTGAACGCCCTCATCCGCGCAGTACGACGCGAACTCAGCCGCCGTGAATTCGCCGCCGTTGTCGGTGCGCAGCACGCGCAGCTTGCGGCCGCACTCCGCCTCCGCAGCGACCTGCACACGCCTGATGGCGTTCGCAGCCTCTGCCTTGCTGCCAAGGATCATCACCCACATGTAGCAGGAGAGATCGTCGACGAGCAGCAAGAAGTAGCGTCGTCCTCCTGGTGTGGCTGGTGTCACCGGGCCACACAAGTCCCCATGCACGAGCTCGAGCCTCTCCTTGGCTCGGAAGCTCGACTGCTGGGGAAAGGGGAGTCGTCTCTGCTTTGTCAACACGCAGACATCGTAGAATTGCTCCACATGGTCAAGGCACGGCAGGCCTCGTACCATCTCCTTGGCGCTGAGTCGCTTCAGGGCTTCGAAGTTAAGGTGCCCGAAGCGCTCGTGCCACTGCCACGCCTCGTCGTCTCGACGAGCAGCAAGGCAGCAAGGTTGTGCCACCTTCACATTGAGGATGTAAAGCCGATTTGCACTCCTGCGTACCTTGGCAAGAAGGCGACGAGAGGGATCCCAGATCCTCATGACTCCGTGCTCGACCTCCATGCGCGAACCGTTCTCATCTAGCTGTCCCAAGATGATGATAGAGTTCCTCAACGCGGGGATGTAGTAGACTCCGGTGAGCAGCCTGTGCTCATCAGACGCGGCGGTGAAGACGACTGAGCCGGCGCCCTTGATCTCTACGCCGGAGGCGTCCCCAAACTTGACGGAGCCTCGAACGCTAGAGTCAAGCTCGGTGAAGAACTCCCGTCGGCCGGTCATGTGATGAGTGGCGCCGGTGTCGAGGCACCATCCTTCGATCATGTCCTTGTTGGAGCCGTCGCCGAGGAAAGTGCGTGCTTTCGACTCATCAAGGTGGAGGAGTGCCGCTGCGGCCGGTGCCGCTGGAGATGGCTCGATGCTTGCATGTGCCAGGAGCAGGGCCTCCTCCTCCGCCTCCGCCTGTGCGACGTTGGCCTGGCCACGTCGTGGCTGCCGACAATCCCTGGCCCAGTGGCCAAGCTTGCCGCAGTTGTGGCAGCCGTCGTCTCGTGCCGGCTTCTTGTTGCCGACGGCGCCGCCTTGGGCACCTCCACGTGCACCACCCTCAGCATGTCCTCGCGCCCCGGCCTGGCCGCCTCCACGCGCCTTGCGTGGCTTGCCGCGTTTGCGGCCTCGTGTCGAGGAGGACTCCCCCTTCTTCTTGTCACCCTGGCAGGCCTCCCACTGCTCCCGAGTGAGATGTAGCTTCCCGCCGATAGTGATAGGCCCAGATAGAGCCTGTGGTTCGTCGCCGTCGACCACCTTGAGGCGACCAATCGCCTCTTCGATCGTCATCGTGGAGAGGTCTAGCAGAGACTCGATCGAGCGAGCAATCTGCCTGTACTTCTCGGGGATGCAACGGAAGAGCTTCTCAACAGCTCTCTCCTCATCGTAGGTGTCGTCGCCGAACTGCACCATCTTCTGCAACAGAGTGTTGAGGCGGAGAGCAAAGTCATCAACATCCTCACCTGGCTTGAAGGCCAGGTTCTCCCACTCCTTGCAAAGTGCCTGCAGTGTGGTCTTGCGGGCACGATCGCTGCCGATGCGGGTCGCAGCGATGGCGTCCCAGGCCTCCTTGGCAGTCCGCTTCTGGGAAACCGAAAACTGCATCTCGGGCGGGACTGCAGCAATGAGGGCATCCAGCGCCCGCCGATCCTCGTGGTAGTCGACGTCGTCGTAACGAACTGCTTCCCACATGTGGCGAACCTGGAGCCGTACCCTCATCACCGCGGCCCACTCGACGTAGTTGGTCTTGGTGAGGGTAGGCCACCCACCGCCGGGACCGATGTCCCTGACAATGGCCTGGGCCATGCGGCGACCATGGTACCGATCCGGGGAGGGAGAACCGCGCCGCCTGTAGAGGTCGCGATCTCCGTCGACTCGGTCGCCGCCGCCGGGAGCACCGCCGGCGCGTCTACGCCCGTCTGGGCTGCCGCCACGTGCGCCCCCGTCTGGAGCGCCGTCAGCGCGTCGGCGCCTATCCGGGCTGCCGCCACGCGCGCCCCCATGGGGATGCGTGGCTGCCCACTGTGCCGCCTGCTCTCGCGCTGCTTCCCTCGCCAGCCTGAGCTCTTCGTCGGTGTTGTCGTCGACAGAAGCAGAGCTGCCAGCTCTACTGCCGCGCAGAACCTCGAGCTCTGTTGCCGCCGCACGTGCAACATCCGCCGCCTCCGCTGCTTCTACTTCCGCTCTCGCCGCTGCCAGTTCCGCCGCCGCCAACCGTGCTGCCCTCGCCGCTGTCGCTGCAGCCGCTGCTGCTGCTCGCTCGCGTTCTTGTGCCGCGGCGACCTCGGCCTCCTGCTGGCGCCGCACACTCGAAGTGGCCGAGCGTAGGGACATGGTGGGCTAGTGAGGGGTCGCTGCGTGTGGAAGAGGCTGTCTCAGACGAAAGGCTGCTCGTCTGAGCAGGGGAGGAAGGAACAGTTGGAGCTCTTGCTGCCGACTGAGTGTGGGGAGAGGCGCGGGAAGGAGATGAGCACGAGATGTTTAGGCTGCAGGATAGTTTGGCTTTGATACCAATTGTAAGTAGATGGACTCTAACTCTCATCAAGAGGATGACACTATGAGTTGGGGCAATTTTCTGTTTATTTCCTCAAACACTACACAATGCCATACCCTTAGAAGGGTTGGGGACACATATTTATAGCCCTAGGGGCTGCACTACACTGCACTACACACTACACTACACGCTGCAGCACACAGGTGCTGTCCTTTAGATACTAAAGTGCAGTCAAAACTGTTGTGCTGCTACTGCTGTCCTCTGCTGTGCTGCTACTGCTGTCCTGCGCAGTCAAAAGACTGCTGCTGCATGCTGTCCTGCTGCAACTGCTGCTGTCCTGCGGCAGTCAAAAGGTTGTTGCTGCTGCGCAGCCAAAAGACTGCTGCTACTGCTGTCCTGTGCAGTCAAAAGACTGCTGCATGTTGTCCTGCTGCAACTGCTGCTGTCCTGCAGCAGTCAAAACTGCAACTGCTGCTGACCACATGACTTATTCCATCAGCCAGGTGCGGCTCGGGCGCGCGCGGCTTGGGGCGGCGCCGCCGGACAGGGGAGGGACGGGGGCGCGCGCGGCTAGGGGCGGTGTGGGCGCAGCCGGGCAGGGGAGGGGGCTAGTGGCTGGCGGCTGGGAGGGGAGAGGAAGGAAAAAAGACAGGAAAGGGATTGGCTCCGATACCATATTGGCAACCCTAACCCTAGAATAGGGTTGGGTAGTGTATTAATAGAACACATAACTGGGTCAGGCCCATTAAGGGGACAGGTAGCTAACAGTTTCAACTCCTGGTGGTGCCGAGCATCTATAGCCTTGTCCAAAGAGGAGGAAAGGGTTTAATTTCCTGGTGCCTATAGTGGCCTGGGAGCTATGAAAACATAGGAATCTGTGGTGGCTAAAGGGCAGTTATGGCACCTGGCTAGGGCTTCAGCCTTCCAGGATCTGGTCCTAAAAACTGAAACCACCAAGGGTCGTTTTTGGGTCTGTCAGTATGTGTGGGTTTGTTGTTCTATTTAATGCCAGTGTGCCTAAACCCACGAGGGGATTTCTATATTTCTTCTCAAAGAAATGACGTGCGGTTCTCCTACGTGGTTTAAGAAAAAACAAGAAGTGTCTAATTTAAAACTAGTAAGATACATTAACAAAGTTTAGGAATCCAATATTTTATAATATTTACTCCCTCCATTCCAAATTATAAGTCGCTTTGACTTTTTTTAATACATAGACTTTGTTATTTACCTAGACATATGTTATATCTAGATACATAGCAGAACTGATATACCAAAAAAATCAAAGCAACTTATAATTTAGAATTGAGGAAGTATATCCTACTGCAATGGGAACGAGAACGGTCAAAAGGCAACTCAAAAGATGAAACTGATGTAAACAGTCTAAAATTTTAGTAGTCTCTCTACATTCCCACATTATGTTCTCACCTTGGGAATATGTAGCCAAATATATTCTTTTCTCCAAACTTTTCCCACTTGCTGCCATCATCCAAGAGATTTGTATGGGTCAAAGTTTTTAGCACCATATGCTTCCTTGTCAGGATATTCCTGTGTACAAGGAAACATTTAGTAATGCATAAAGTATTCCTAGAACTAGAAGATTTTAGAATATAGTGACCTGCATGTCCAAGAAAAAAAATACAGTGATAATGATATTACTTCCATTTCAAAATCGACCATAAGCGTGGTTCAAAAAGTTTTATTGGATGAGTTGGTGTGTTGGGTGTTGGGGCTAAACATCTTGAGAGTCTTGGCCTAGCTGCTGCCTTTAATATGGTCAGGGTGACTCTTATTGCTTAGTTTTTGTGGCAAGTTGGGCTGGCCTGCTCTTTTGCTTTTGCCTCTTCTATAGTTCATAAAGTTGTTTCAACATAGGAAGAGGCTGGAGCGTTGGTGCAGGGCTGGTGGTTTTGGGGGTCTGGTTTTCTGCCATTTGGGCTTTGTACTTTGGTCCATTTTAGACTTTTTCTTATATTATATATTGATGTGCAGCTCTCCTGCGCGTTCAAGAAAAAAAATCTAGACCACAATTTTTTTGAATGTCACCAGGGGGAGAGCATCCCCATCTGAATGGTAGGAAATCCTGGGAACGATAGGAATCGAACCCAGGACTGGCCAGCTCGTAACCATCGAGTCTACCACTGAGCTATGGTTAAATTCCTCTGGCCCACAATTTTAAAATTTTAAAACCACAAATGCAATTTTAACGATCTTCCATTTATTTCTTAATTTATTCCTCCTCTATTGGAACTGCGGCTTCTGAGGTGGTATGAGTGGTGCGGTGAAGGTCGAGGCTCGAGGCCATGGCGTTTGGGCGCCGTCGTCCTAGGGTTAGGGCAGCGGAAGGAGAGCAGCGTGAACAGTACCCACTGGGTGAACAGTGAACACAGGGGAAAGGGGAAGCCGAGCAAGGTTAATGCTTGCTTGATCTTTCATTGATTGAAGGGTACATTTATAGGCTTAGCAGTCGTCCTTATCTAAAATGACTCCTTATCTTTCTAAACAAACTCTCCTTATCTTTCTAAACAACCCTGCTTACTCTCATCTATCTAAACAAACTTGTCATGGTTTCGGAAACCGGGGATAATAAGATTTGTGTTCGGTGGGGATGCAAATGCGAACTCACTCCGAATGGTGGATCACGGAGATCCGAGCAAAGAACTGAGAAACGAGGTTTATACTGGTTCGGGCCGGAGCCCTAGTCCAGTGTAGTGTTAATCGTAGTATTGTAGTAGAGCGTGTTACAGTTGGTGTGCTTGTTTGCCCCCCCCCCCGAAAGAGGAGGGGGCCTGCCCTTTTATATCTCAAGGGTAGGACCTTACAGTGAGACTTGTATTGTATTGGATAGAGAGAGAGAGAGAGATCCTCCCCAGGTTGTCGTGGTAGGTCCTCCGTAGGGTCATGTGTAGTCGTACTCCTAGTATGGCGTAGTCTGTTGCTCTAGCTCCTGTAGCGAGTCCATCACTAACGTCTTTGTAGTGGTGTGTGACGGGTCCCATGGATCAATCTCATGGTGCCATCGTACGTGGCGTGGCTTCTCCTGTCGTCATGAGCCCTTCGTCACATGTCAGCGTGCGTAGGCGTACATTCGGTATGGCGTGTTGTCCCGTCCTTCCGATGTACGGGTCACTGTAGAGACCCCTGTGCCCATTCAGCGTGTTGTGCGCACGTCTAGACGTGGCTCGATGGTGACGCGTCCCATCGTAGCTGACGTGGATCAGTAGCGCTGGACTCAGATCTTTGCCTCGTCGGGTTGCTCGACGGTGAGTTGGTCGTTGGAGAGTTGGTCGGCCGGTTCGCCTCGCAAAGTTGGTCGACGGAGTTGGGCACCATCCGGAGCATCGCTTGAGACGCCCTCGGGTGAGCCAAAAATGCGCTTCCCGCCCGAGGTTGGCCTCGGGCGAGCCATGATTGCGTCTCCCGCCTGGGGTTGGCCTCGGGCAAGCCGTGATTGCGTCTCCTGCCCGAGGTTGGTCTCGGGCGAGCCGTGACTGCGTCTCCCGACCAGGATTGGCCTCGGGCGAAAAGCGATTGCGTCTCCCGCCCGAGGTTGGCCTCGGGCATTGCCGTGACTGCGTCTCCCGCCCGAGGTTGACACTCAGCGGGGACTTGGCCGTTTGCCCCGCCTTGCAGACTTGCTCGGCAGGGAATTAGTAAATGGGCCAGAGAGATTTGTGGACCTTGCCTTGGGTACCCTGTTCCTGGGTGCCCAACAAAACTCTATCCTAGACTTACGACTAAAGCTTATCCATCTAAACAGAGGCGCCTGATCCATCTGTTGCGCCAGCCCTAGCGTGGTGGTGGTACTGAGTGTTGGTCATAACATCTCTCCCAACCTCCAAAAACAGCTCGTCCTCGAGCTGGACAGCAGGATAAGAAGCTTTGAACTGCTCCAGAGGCTTCCATGTAGCTTCTTCTGACGACCGCCCTATCCAGTGAATGAGTATATGCCACACATCGCGGCGGAGATAGGCGTGCAGCACCTGCTGGGGTACTGGAAGAAGTCGTCCTTGTTCCATTAGTGGCAAGGGCGGGGGTCCTTCCGGTGGTGCACCATGGAATGGATTGAGGAGACCAACATGGAAAACATCGTGTAGACGAGCGCCCTCAGGTAGCTCTAGGCAGTAGGCCACTGACCCAACCCGTTCGAGTACCTAGAACAGGCCAGCGTACCGAGGACCCAACTTGATGTTGGGGCGATGTACCAGGGTTGCCGCCTAATAGTGAAGAAGGTGCAACCAGACCCAGTCACCCACGCAAACTCCTTGTTGCGATGGTGATTGTCACACTGGCGTTTGGCGTATGCCTACACTTGGAGAAGCCAGTCGCAAACGTCCCCCAAAAAGACGTCGCGCTCGTGGAGGAGATCATCAACTATATGCGTGTGCGTCGTTCCAGCAGTGAATGGTGTGATGGCCGGTGGTTTGCGATCGTACACCACCTGAAACGGCGTGGTGCACAGTGCCGTATGGAACGCCGTGTTGTAGCATTATTCTGCCCAGGACAACCAGTCATCCTAGGAGTGTGGTCTGTCGCCTGTGACGCAGCGTAAGTACATAGCGATGGTCTTGTTGGTGGCCTCCGATTGACCATCGGTCTGTGGGTGGAAGGCGATGCTCATGGGGAGCTTGACACCGGACAGCTTGAAGAGATCTTTCAAAACGGCGCTTGTGAACATGGGATCCCGGTCGCTGACGATGGAGACCGGAAACCCGTGCAAGCAGACCACCTCGACGAAGAACGCTTGGGCGACGGACGCTGCAATGTAGGGGTGACTGAGGCGATGAAGTGGTCGTACTTGGAGAAACGATCCACCACCATGAGGATGACGGACTTGTCGTGTACTCTGGGAAGTCCCTCGATGAAGTCCATGGCGATGTTCGCCCAGGCCTAGGACGGCACCTCCAGTGGCTATAATAGGTCGGCTGACTGGAGTTAGGGCTGGGCAAAGAACCCGAAACCCGAACCTGGAATACCCGAACCCGAACCCGAAATACCCGAAACCCGAATTTTGTTAGGAAATTTCGGGTAGCAACTTGCAAAACCCGAATTTATTTTGGATAATTCGGGTATCATAATCCGGTACCCGAAATACCCGAACTTTCATGTGTCATGTACTCATGTCATTCTTAATTATTAATTTGTACATCTATAATTATGTGTAAGTGTGCATGACTTGTGATTGTAGATTGCTTGTGTTTTTTATGTCCATGTATATCATTATTCAAACTATATTTTTATACTAATTTAATAGGGTGCATGTGTTTTTATAAAGCTGACACAACAGTTCCGGTAGTTTGGGAATACTCGAACCCGAAATTCCGGGTACCCGAATTTTCGGGTATTATAAAACCCGTTGTAATTTCGGGTATCGATTCTCAAAACCCGAAATTTTAAATACCCGAATTACCCAACCCGAAATTTTCGGGTAACCCGAACGCCCACTCCTAACTGGAGTGACTCTGTCTTGTTGCGTTGGCATGTGGCGCATGCCTGGACGTAGTCGAGAACGATGGTGTCGTCATGCTTGACGTAGAAGTGGGCGCACAGGCAATGGATCGTCTTCTGGATGCATTTGTGGCCCACGTGCGCCAGCTCTAGGATGTAGGGCAGCAGAGAGGACGATGGTGGCACGATCACACGTGTGCCATGTAGGATGAGGCCGTTGTGTTCACGCCAAGGAGCTCCTAATTTTCCGCGGCTCAGTTGCGCCCGCAGGTCTATGCACCACAGCCAGGTCGATGTAGAGCTAGAAGGAGGGGCCTGACATGGCCGCCAAGGATGGTGCGGCGCTGTTGGAGGCCTGGGGTAAGACGTCACTGTCGTGTCGCGACAAGGCATCCACAACCGTGTTGAGACGGCCTGCGCGATACTCCACAGTGAAGTTGTACCCAAATAATTTACTCACCCATTGGTGTTGTGGAACGGTGGAGAGACGCTAGTCGAGGAGGAACTTCAAGCTGTAGTGGTCGGTGCGGATGAGGAAGCGACGCCCCCACAGATATGGGCGCCAATGGCGAACCGCCTGCACGAGTCCGATGAGCTCGCGCTTGTAGGCCGCGATCTTCAAATGTTGTGGCGTGATGTGGGTCGGAAGGTTAGGTATGCCGTCATAGCCAGGCATGCCATATGGAAAAGAAGTAGTGCTGGTGGCAGTGGTGGTGTTGGCGACCTGCTGGACATGCGGTTGATGGCCGTGGTGAGGGCAGCAAACTAGTGCAGCATCATCTGCTGGAACGCCACGAAATCAGCCTGGGAGACAGCAGTGGATGGTGTTGCGACAGATGTGTTGACAGCGGTAGTGGTGGGTGGAGTTGATCCCAGCGGCACTTCGTCGGAACCTGACATCTCCGATACCAGATTGTTGGAACTGTGGCTTCTGAGGTGGTATGAGTAGTGAGGGGAAGGTCGAGGCTCGGAACCACGGTGTTTGGTGCCGTCGTCCTAGATTAGGGCAGCAGGAGGAGAGCAGTGCGTTACTGTTCACGAGAGCAGTGTGGTACTGTCCACACGTGAACAGTACCCACCGGGTGAACAGTAACCGAGCAAGGTTAATGCTAGCTTGATCTTTCATTGATTGAAGGGTACATTTGTAGGCTTAGCAGTCGTCCTTGTCTAAACTGACTCCTTATCTTTCAAAACAAACTCTCCTTATCTTTCTAAACAACCCTGCTTACTCTCATCTATCTAAACAAACTCTATCCAAGACTTACGACTGACGCTTATCCTTCTAAACAGAGGCGCCCGATCCATCTGCTGTGCCAGCCCCTAGCCGCGCCAGCCCTAGCTGTGTCAGCCCTAGCTGCGTCAGCCCTAGCGCAACGGTGGTACTGAGTGTCGGTCATAACATCCTCTTTCTCACTTAGAGAAGCTTTTATGATTGCTATGATCTCTTAATTATCTACACTAACACTAGCACAAGAATATCATGTCCATTTCTATAATGTAGTCTGGCAGTGTGACATCTCGATTTGTCCTAATTTGAAATTTTATAACTTTGGTTATCAATATATAAAATTTTATATTGATTCACTTCACAAGATTGCCATTACTAGATTCATTTGGGAAAAAATGATTTCATATAGAATTAGGAGAAACCTAGATGGACTTAGAGTTGTGTTGAAGGAAGAATAAAAGCAAAAAGAACAACAAAGTACATTTAAATGTTGTAGATGAGCATTCATACCTTCCATTAACCACTTTGTGGCTGATATGGTCTTCCATTGAACTTCCAACCAAATCAAGCTTTAGGCACCTGACAACTTTAAAATTTGAAACAGACAAGGAATAGGCATTTATTGATAACAGCTCTTTGCAGTCAATAATTTCCAACTTATTCAAGGTTGTCAATTGATGTGGGAAACTAATAGATCTAATCTTCTGGAAGCCTTCGATCTTTAGTGACTCCAGTGATGGAAGTTCTGAGAAGGTCGGCAGTTCAACACCGTAATGAAATGACACATGCACTAGGGAAATAAGGCGAGGCAATTTGGTTAGTTTCGGGCATCTACTGATAGAAAGTCGAAAGAGTCGTGGAAAATCCTCCTCTCTCGTGCTAACCCAGAACTGCAAATCATACATCTCGCATATATTCAGCACCTCCAGTGATGGAAATCTAGTGGGATATTTTACTTCAGTGGCCAAAGAACTGGTCTCGATTCCAAATCTTTCAACAACATTTATTCTCTGTATGAAGAGAGATTTAAGAGATGGTAGATCACCAAGGTAAGGGAGCTCACTACAGCCATGGCAGTTATCAAGTGTAACTGAGGTGAGCTTGCAAAGGTAATTGTCCTGCATCCAGACAGGAAACAGATCTCCAGCATAATTTCGAATGATAAGCTCCATAATGTTGCTGTTAGGTTGAAGATTTTGAAGAATCTCACTAGCAATTTCTTTGCCCATGTCATCGTCCATGCCTTCATCCTGGTAAGACCACTCCAGTGTCAAAGCCTCTAGCAAGTGTTTACCCATCATATTTGCTTCTCTGGCATCATTGGCTGTCATAATATTCTCAAGCCTAGTTACATGAACATGTCCCCTTAGTCCATTCAGATTGTTCAACTCTGAAATCGAACAATGCAACATATCATTCCCAATGTTGAACATTGTGAGAGTTTGGAGATCTGTCAGATATCCTATACCATGAGGCATGCCAACAATAATGTTGCCCGATTCTTTTTGCACATCAAGGTGTCGCAGCTTTGCCAAATTACTTATGCTTCCTGGTAAGTCAATGAGGTGGCAACAATCCTTCAGTTCCAATGTCTGAAGACTGTTTACTTGTCCTATCTCAATAGGAAGGCTTTTGATCTTGGTGTTGTTGAGAGCCAAGAGCCGCAGGTGCTTCATGTTTCCAATAGAAATTGGCAACTCTAGTATGTCTGTATAGCTCAAATTTAGTGCCCTTAAGAATCTATGTTTCACGAAAATATCATCCAAAGTAAAAATTCTCACCACTGGGAAACATCTTCTGACAACCAGAAAAGACTGCAAATTCCTTACTTCATTAGAAAGTGCAGTTGTCTTAAAATCTGAAAGAACAAGGGATAGGTGGGAAACATTTTCAGCTAAGCTGCAGAATGGTTCCTCACATCTGAAGCACTCATTCTTGGAAACAGAGTGTGCCAGATCATGAAATAGCTCATGCATAACAAAGCTATCTTTATGATCACTATGAAATGGAGAACGCTGGAAAAATGATCTGCAGAATAGTTGGTCAAAATAATGCAGAGCAGTATCTTCTGGCTTAGTACCTTCTTCACAGAAGACTAAGCCTTCAGCTATCCATAATCGGATGATATGGTGCTTGACAAAAATATAATCTTTGGGGAATAGGGAACAAAATTTGAAGCACTGCTGAAGGTGTGCTGGCAAAAGATCGTAGCATAATCTTAATGCTGGTAAGATACCATCAACAATCATATCAATTTCAGACAATCCAACTTCAGAATGACATAACAACCCACTTAGGGCTTTAATGCACATTGGATTGCCACCACATTTCTCCGCAAACTTCCAGCCAATGCTTTCTAACTGACAGTAATTATTCACAACTAAATCTTCAAGCACATGTTCCTTGAAAATCATAAAGCATTCTTCTTTGGATAGAGGACTCAAGTAAAAGGTTTGCATTGCTCCAGTCTGGTTAGCATCTACCATGCTCTTGGTAGTTACAATGACAGCGCTTCCTTTTGCACAAACATTAAGTAGCTTCCATAGATAACCCCAGAAATACTGGTCCTTGATTTCAGAATCGTCTAGTACAAGTAACAACCTCTTGCTAGCAAGTTCTTCTATTACAATTTCTTCAAGAACACTGATTGAGGCATCACCACAGGATGCAAAAGTAGTGAGCTCTACTATCTTACCTAATAGCCTCTTTTTATCACACATATGCAGCCATATTCTCAAATCAAAGGTATCCAAAATCATTCGGTTATTGTAAATTCGATGGACTAGCTCAGTCTTTCCCATGCCACTTTCACCAACTATGCAAGCAGAAGTGACTATCTGGTTGCTACTATTGTCAGCCTCATCAGAAAGTAACATGTCAATGATACTTTGCTCATAACACCTATATGAATGCAAAGAAACAGCCTGTGGACAAAAAGAATAGAAAATTTCAGTATCAATATTATTCACAAATTAACTCATTCCCAAACAAAAACAAATTACATGAGTAAAGGGGCTAAGCAACCTTTGGGCCACACTGGGGATGGATCTGGTTCTTCCACAATCTTAAACTATCCAAGCGATTCGCAAGATCTTTGAAGGAACCAGGAAAGCCTTGAATATTTGTAAGCGGCGACAAAGTTAGGGACTTCAAATTTGCAAGTGTATATAGGCACTCAACATCCAAGTCAACCCGATGGCTGCCTGATAAATTCAAGTACTTCAGTTCCTGGAGGTTACCAAATGGTTGTGGAAGCTCCTTCAGTTCTTTGCAATATGATAGGTTCAGAATCTCTAGATTGCAAAGATTTACTAAAGAAGCAGGTAAGTTTTGAAGGCCGGAACAGCCTGCTAAATCCAGCAACCTTAGCTTGGAAAGCTCACAAAGTGACACTGGTAAAATCCTTAGTTCATGGCAGCAGGAAAGAACAAGAATTTGCAAGTTCTTCAGTCTTCCTACTGACGCCGGCAGTGTGTGAAGGGAATAACAGTGAGAGAGGTTCAATGCAACCAGATTAGAAAGGTTGCCAATGGAAGCAGGCAGCTGTGTAAGGCCACTGCAGTTTGAGAGATCCAAACACAAAAGACTCCTGATAAACATAGGCAACAAATATATAGGGTCAGTCATGTGTGCCGGCACACGATGCGCATTCATTCCAGTTCCCTTGTTCTGACCAGCATATGTCAGATCATCAAAAGCAAATGCAGGAAGTTCCAGACTATCCTTCTTAAGCCTCATGTTAACTATGTTAATAATGCCTAAAATGCCACGACACAAAAGGATGCACCGCATGACCGAAGAACTAAGTGACAATATCTCACTGTAGTTTCCAAGAACTACACCAGTCAAACCAGGGCTTCCAGGTCGAAGGCCCTCCAATTTGTCGGTAACTGGTAAAAAAACAAGTTCCTGTGAAGCTAGTAAGTGCATGAAGCTTAAAGCTGTTGTTTTGGAACAAGTCCCTGACACATTGGGCATTACTTTCTTGAACTCTATCCCAACCCCAAGCTTGGCCAGCATCATCTTGTAGTGCAGATATTCGAGAGATTCTTCTGCATCTGAGGTCAAATTTTTTACATGATTGAACCAAGCATCAGATGGCAGCTTCCCATTGAAGGATGAGATGATAGTTCGAACATGAACAAGCTGCTGAAAGAGACGACTGATTGATGGCGAATATACTCCAACTTGTGGGTCACCAACAGGTTCAGCTTTCAGAGATTGCTCGGCATCACCAACATGTCCAGCAGGTGCTCCTTCTCCATTGCCTGATTTACTGCAACAATAAGTGAATATTAGGAAAGTAACCTGGTTGCTAATCAGGACACTAATTTTCTCAAAGCAACAGCAAGAAACAGAGGAAACAACAGGGGGGTCCATATCAGCTGCAGAAGCCTGCCCAGTTGTTAGTCTATTTGGGACTGCTCTGCTCCATAAGATCTAGCTCCCAGTTTGGTTTTACCTTGCATCTCAGCCCCAGCTCTAGGTTTTCCTGGCTGGTGATTTGATATATGTAGTATACTATACATGAGTGATTGATATTTTTATCCTCGGTTTATGACATCCATTTGCTTCCAAGGTACAGCTTTTCCTGCATGCTTTCTATAGTCAAATGTTGCAAACCTGTGAATGTGAAGTTCCTTATCTCAGCAAGAATCCTATTTTCTATTACATGCCCCTGAATGTGATTTGATATATGATTTAATATATTTTTTTTCCTCAATCACAGCATTATATGTCCACAAAATTATAGTTTATCGGTTCTAAATTATAAGATGTTTTGGCTTTCCTATATTCCTAGCTTTTGCTACGCACTTAGATATTATACATTATATCAATACATTGTATTTAGAAAAGTCAAATCGTCTTATAATTTGAAACGGGAGAGTACAATTCAGGAAGCATAGGGCCTGGTGCAGCGGTAGAGCCTACCGTCTGTAACCGGAAGGTCCCGGGTTCGAGCCCCAGCCTCTGCATATTATGCAGGTAAGGCCTGGCGCTTAGAGATACCCTTCCCCAGACCCCGCACAGTGCGGGAAGCCTACGCCTACGGCACTGGGTACGCCCTTTTAGAGTACAATTCAGGAAGCATAGCGGATCAAGGGGTCGCAGAGCACCACAGGTCCTTGCGGCATTTTACCGAAGACATAGTGTGCGTTGGCGACAAGACCCGAGTGCCGATCTGATACCGCCTTCAGAGTGAATCTCATCTAGCACGAGAAATAGAAATCGATTTCCATACCTAGAAAATCGGCAACAACCCAGCTAGGAACATGTCGCTTGTTTGTGCTGCCCAAGCCGTGGTCGTCTGCGAGGGCTGCAATTTGGCAGGACTCCATCGCCCACCATATGCCTTGGCCGGCGCTGCCTGGCCACTAAATCCGTCAGGTGTCGATGCTCGCCTGGGCGCCTCTCACCCCCTGACCGACGGCGAAGGTGCCTTGCGTCGGCACGCCATGGCCGGCAACTACCTGGACGGCCTGAGCTTAATTAGGCGGCAGCGGCACAGTCGCACACACAACCAGTGCGGCGCAAGCATCGGCGGCAGCAGATAAGTGGGGCCGGAGCAGGGCCAGTGGAGCCGGAGCCGGAGCCGGGCATTCCACTACAAGGAACTAGTCGGTGGCAGACCGGCGAAGATACCGCCGAACCGCGTCTGACTGGCGACGGAGAGTAGTTGGCGACAAAAGAAAACAAAGGAAATGATATGCGGACTGCGTGATTATTTATCAACTTTACCAGAAACAAAGAAAATCATGATTTTAGTTTATCGGCTTAGAGCATCTCCAATAGCTCCCAAAACATCTAATCTTAAATTATATTTTTAGAAAAAAAAGCAAAAACAAGTATGCAACAGCTTCCTACTCCATCTCCCTATATCATCGCAGGCGTAAAACATCACCTTCACGACGAATATATTCACCGAGCGTTGTCCTCCCAATCTTTCCTTTTCTCCTTGTTCTCGTTCGAGAAATCAGCTTGTCCCGGCTCCTTGGCGTCGCGCGAAGAAATCCATCATCGCTCGCTCGGCTCCTCGCCGCCACATTGCGAGGCGTTGGCACGGGAATAGAGCTCCCCGACCTTGCGGCCATGGCCATGGGCACGGGATAATGATGCTGCTCATGAGCACCACAGCGGCGGCGGTGACCAAGGCGCGAGAGAGCTCATACCTACTGGCGCTCGCAGCCAACCTCCATCGTCAAGCAGCGGTGGAACCTGCTGAGGCTCTTCAGCCCCGGCGGATGCCGTCCTCGCACACTGCGTTGTCCACCTCTCTCACCGCCTCCGTCGCGTTCTGGGATTGTTCTTGCATTTATTCCTGTCATCGATCCATGACCTGCGTTTCTGTAGACGTCAGACCATCCTTCACTTGCAGCAGAGTCCTCCCCAACCAGTGTTCCAGGGGAATTAGACGTGAAGGAACCGTAACAAGAATGAAAAGCTCAGGTCAAAGAGCAGTTGCACCTTGCGCTGTGCTTTTTTTTTTTCTTTCTTCCAATGTTTTGGAGGCATTCATTTGGGAAATCTTGCTTTCGTTGAGTCTCGTTGAGCTAGTTTCGCAATCTGAGAGAAAACGTTTTCATACTCTTGCTGACTGACAGAGCAAAAAAAAGCCAAATAGGAGACGACGGAAGGAAAGAGAAGAGATGCGGGCAGGAGTAGTTACAATGTTTTCTGGGAGATATATAGGAATCTTTTGGAGAATGGTTTTTTGATCTAAAATGTTGTTAGGGAGCTTCCAATTTAAAGGTTTAGAAGCTAATAAATCAGGAGTTGTTGGAGATGCTCTTAGAGCTAACTCCAAAAGAAGCCGTAAACCTGTCTAATATAGATATTAGAAAAGAAATCTGGATTTTTTTTCTCCGACCGCTCCTTCAACTTTTTTCTGTTTTCTGAAAAGTTTCGCGTCCTTTAGATTATTTCGAGCAGATCTTCTATCGTATTTCATATTTCAAATTTTTCTCTCATGTACAGTTCTATATATCCTCTATTTTACACTTTTTCGAAGATAGTCTTATCCATCCCCTTCTCTACCGTATATTTGCATGTAAGTAATACCTCTCTAATCCGTACGGCTGAGCGGTGGTTCCGAATCTCCGATGGGTACGCGTGCGGCCGCGCGAGAGGTAGGCCGTGCACGCGCACGCCGCCAAAACGGGCCACAGTCCGTTTCGATTTCTCTTGCTTCATAGACCCGACGAATGGTGCTTTACCACCACACAAGCAATTGTTTAACTGAATGACTTTGGAATTTTCTCAATCTATGACCTTGGACGGAGAAAATGCTCAGCAGTAGCTAGATGTCGGTTGAAAACAGGGAGATATAATTGTACAGTTTTTTAGGCTTTTTAAGGGAACGATTGGGGTATACATGATATAATTCACCCCTAAAATTTTTTAGCGTCTCTCCAATAATCATTTTTAGGAAAACTTTTTAGCATTCTTATTTTGGATTTGCTCTTAGACTAGTAGATCCTATAAGATAGGTATAGGGGGTTTACACTGTAGACGACATTATATCTATAGTAAAGTTTGAAATGGTAATAGAATATAAGGTAGAATATAAGAGGTGCTGGAGACAACTTTAGATTCTGATTGGTAGATCTTGGAGAGAAGCTTCTAATTTAAATTCAAAAGGGTCCGAAACTCTCAGACATTTTTATTGATAAATGATTGTATATTAATTTTGTGATGACAGTTTTATTTATTGACAAATGATCTGTATTAATTTTATGACATGATTTTTCGAAATAAACTAGAAGAAACCAGTAGCTGAAAATATAGGTAATTATGATTCACTTCACTTATAGCGTTATACTGCATGCATAGAGCTTATTTTCACTCATATAACCATTCCCGGTGGATTGATCCTTAAATCCCCTTTGATCCTATGCAACCGAATAAGAGCTAAGGTCTAGTTTGGAAACTCTAAATATGAAGGACTTCGAGTAGACTAAGATGTATTGAGAGGGGTTTTGATATATTGGAATTTAAACACTACTTTCTATCCCTCCAAACATCTCCAATCCAAGAGTGTTCAAACTAGGTCTGAAGGTGATTAGAAGAAATTAAATTTCTTACTAGTTAAGACTAAATAAAAGAAATTTAATCTTTTTCGATCTCCATGCAATCGAATAAGGTCTAGAAAGTCAAATTTTATAGAGTACAAAATAACTCTACCAAATAGATCAAGCTCTATGGTTTATTATGGAGCGTAAAAATAAGCGTGATTGGCAACAAGAACTAAGAGCAGTGCTAATATATTTGGAGCGAGAACTCCAAACAGGAATCGTTTATATAAAGTAAAATACACAGTAATCAAATCAAGAGGGTAGAGTCACTTACATTTCTAGGACATCTCTGAACAACTCAAACGTCGAGACGGTGGCCGGACATGGCATTCCGGGAAGCAGCAGGGTGCTTCGTTTCAGCGTGAACAGGCATTCCAGCTCCTCTACGCATCTGCTTGCAGAGGGCAGGAAGGGGGTCAGCTCCTTGAGCCATGAGAGGCAGCTTGGGTCAAACGGCAGCGCCGAGAACTGCCCAGAGAACGCAGCCGGCGGCAGAGCCGCAGGCGACAGGATCCCCGGCCGTCCCGGCAGGCTAAGAACGGCTGCCAAGCTGTCCGCGTCCTCTCCGTAGTCCGTAGGAGGGCGGGGCAGAGACAGCGGCCAGATCGCCCTCTCGGTGGCCGCTAGCCTCGCCCTCGCGGAGGCTGAGACAGCGGTGGTGGTGGGCGAGAGTAACCACAGTCGTGGCCGCGGGGACTCCTTTTTTCTCTCTTCTTCCTCTTTTTTTCTCTTCCTTCCTCTTCCTTCCTCCTCTTCTTCCTTCCTCTTCCTTCCTTCTCCTCTCCTTCCTCTTTTTTTTCCTTCCTCCTCCACTGTCTTCTCAGACGGAGGGGGGCTGGAGCACCCCGCCGTAGATCCGTCACTGAACTCCACCCGTGGTGACGACACCATAGACGGTCCTGGTCCTGTGTATTTCATGTCCATGTAGTCGGTTGCGGCGACAGCGGCGCCAAGACCTGTCAGGCGCTGAACGGCGGCCTTGAAGTCGGCAAGCTGGACTTCGATGACCTCGGTGGTCTTCAGTCGTCGCGTGACGGCCGGCTTCTTGATCTTGAGGGACTCCACGTTGACGGCAAGCCGCGGCGGGCGGGGGCCCTGCAGCTGCCGTCTGCGCCCCGACGAGGGGTCCGACGCCGTCGCGTCCATCGGTAAAAAGCAGCTGCAGCCTGCCCAGCGCCTGCTGGAAGGGAAGGGCGGAAGGCAACGTGCGGTGGAATGGCCGAAAACGAGCTAGATGTAGGAGGCTTAGCGTTAGCGGGGATGTGATGTGTCGTGTTGCCGAGGGAATTGGGATCCAGCCGGCTGCCTCGCTCCATCATTGGTAGGGATAGATTCGTATCCGAAAACGGATCCGAATGTCACTATTTACTATATTTTAATTTGAATAGGATACGAATACGAATAATGTCGGATACGAATACAAAATGGATAGTTCGAATTCGAATTTACATTTGGATACTTACTTGATTTGGAACATAGCATCATAACAAGTATTAATTTATTTTATTGATGGATTTATAGTTGATAAAAAACTTATTACAAGTAAATTATGAACAATTTTACATATACATTATTTAGTTGAATATCGTATTTTTAAATAAATTATTTATACCTGGTATATTTATATTTTATACTCTAAATATAATCTTTTTGTATATTAAGTATATTTGTATTTTAGACTCTAGAACTCCAATAATCTAATGTATTCAAAATTAGACTTTTTAATATTAATTAAAATTTATCATTGTATATCACTAATAATGTAAGGTTAACACAGTCATTTGTTTATGATATAAATATTTTTAACATTTTAAATGGTGTACTTCAGTTTTTAGTATATTATTTAATGTTTAAAATCACTTGTTATTAGTAATTAGTAATAAAAGTAAGTTTAAATTGATTTTATTGAATATTTTTTCCTTTCAGATACGAATAGTATTGGATATTTCATGGTTTTGTCGAATACGAATCTTAAATCGGATAGAGAAAAAACGAATTCAGATATGTCTATTTAACATCCATATTAAAATCGAATACAAATACGAATATCCATATTATCACTTTATCCGAATACGAATACGAATAATTCGGATCTCCAAACATCCAAATGCATCCCTAATCATTGGGTTGCAGTAGGTCTTGGGTGCTCATTGATCTCACATTTAAAATAAGTGAGACCATCTCCTACCATTCTCCACCCATATTTGTACTTTCTTCAACACTAAGAAAAACAGCCTTAGATTTAGTAAGTTACTAAATAATATTAGGAAAAAATAACCTTAGCCTCAAACAGTTCCTAATATTTAGATTCTTAAGTGTTTTTAAATTATGCTAACTCAGTTTTTCTAGTTATTACATGTAATTTCAATTTTAGTTTCATTTGTATGATAAAGTTCAATAATTATCGTTCTTCTTTTGATTAATATTTTTTATTCTATATGAATCACGGTCAGATGGTTTTCACTAAATGTTTAGATGGGTCATCATCAGACTTGTCAAACAAGTATGATGAATTAATCATTCGTGCAGTTTAAATTATTCAAAGCGCATCACTTGTACATGGCCATTATCTCAATGGCAGGTAAGTAATTCACTAATTTCATCATGAAATAGCCTATTGGTGTCGGAGACCATAATTAGGGGTACCCTCAAGACTCCTAATTCTCAGCTGGTAACCCCCATCAGCATAAAGCTGCAAAGGCCTGATGGGTGCGATTAAGTCAGGGATCAGTCCATACGAGCGACTCGATCATACCTCGCCCGAGCCTAGCCTCGGACAAGGGCAGCCGACCCCGAGGGATTTCCGTCTCGCCCGAGGCCCCCCTCCAATGGCGGACACATCTCCGGCTCGCCCGAGGCCTTGCCTTCGCTAAGAAGCAACCCTGACTAAATCGCCGCACCGACCGACCGAGTCGCAGGAGCATTTAACGCAAAGGTGGCCTGACACCTTTATCCTGACGCGCGCCCCCCGGCAGAGCCGATGTGACCGTCGTCACTTCGCCGCTCCACTGACCGGCCTGACAAAAAGACAGCGCCGCTTGCGCCACTCCGACTGCAGTGCCACTCGACAGAGTGAGACTGACAGGCAGTCAGGCCCTGCCAAAGACTCCACGGGAAACTCCGCTCCGCCCGACCCAGGGCTCGGACTCGGGCAAAGTCCCAGAAGACGGCGAACTCCGCTCCGCCCGACCCAGGGCTCGGACTCGGGCTAAGTCCCAGAAGACGGCGAACTCCGCTCCGCCCGACCCAGGGCTCGGACTCGGGCTAAGTCCCGGAAGACAGCGAACTCCGCTCCGCCCGACCCAGGGCTCGGACTCGGGCTAAGTCCCGGAAGACGACGAACTCCGCTCCGCCCAACCCAGGGCTCGGACTCGGGCTCAGCCCTAGAAGACGACGAACTCCGCTTCGCCCGACCCCAGGGCTCGGACTCCGCCCTAGCCTCTGCCGAACGACCTCCGCCTCGCCCGACCCAGGGGCTCGGACTCGGCCTCGGCCACAGAAGACAGACTCAACCTCGGCTTCGGAGGAGCCTCCACGTCGCCCGACCTCGGGCGCGGGCCAGCCACGTCAACAGGAAGCGCCATCATCACCCTACCCCGAGCTGACTCGGGCCGCAGAGAACAAGACCGGTGTCCCATCTGGCTAGCTCCGCCAGATAGGCAATGATGGCGCCTCGCATGCCCTGTGACGACGGCGGCTCTCAGCTCTCTTACTGTCGGCGTTTCGGGACAGGGGGGTCCCTAAGCCGACGAGTGAGTGTGCTGCGTGCCCCAGCCCAGATGGGTCGAGCGCGTGGGCGAGCGCGAAGGGGGGAGAGGCGAGGTGGCCGGAGTCGAGCGTGAGAGAGGTGGAAGTCCCGCGGCCTTCGTGTTCGTCCCGCGCCCAGGTCAGGTGCGCTTGCAGTAGGGGGGTTACAAGCGTCCACGCGGGTGAGGGAAGCGAGCGGCCCCAAGAGAGCGCCTGTCCCGTCCTCGGTCCCGCGCGGCCAACCTCCTCTAAGAAGGCCCTGGTCCTCCCTTTTATAGTCGTAAGGAGAGGATCCAGGTGTACAATGGGGGGTGTAGCAGAGTGCTACGTGTCTAGCGGAGGGAGAGCTAGCGCCCTAGGTACATGCCAATGTGGCAGCCGGAGAGATCTTGGCACCTTGCTGGCGTGATGTCGTGGCTGTCGGAGGTGCATCGGAGCCTGGCGGAGGGACAGCTGTTGGAGCGGTCGAGTCCCTGCTGACGTCGTCCTGCTTCCGTAAGAGAGCTGGGGGCCACAGTCGTCATAGAGTTTGTGGGGCGCCATCATTGCCCATCCGGCGGAGCTGGCCGGATGGGACGCCGGTCTTGTTCTCCGTGACCCGAGTCGATTCGGGGTAGGATGATGATGGTGCTTCCTGTTGACGTGGCGGGTCTGTGCCCTAGGCAGGGTGACGTGGGGGCTCCTCCGAAGCCGAGTCTGTCTTCTGTTGCCGAGGCCGAGCCCGAGCCATGGGGTCGGGCGAGGCGGAAGTCGTTCGGCCGAGGCCAGGGCGGAGTCCGAGCCCTGGGGTCGGGCGAGGCGGAGTTTCGTCGTCTTCCGGGTGTTAGCCCGAGTCCGAGCCCTGGGGTCGGGCGGAGCGGAGTTCGCCGTCTTCCGGGTCTTAGCCCGAGTCCGAGCCCTGGGGTCGGGCGGAGCGGAGTTCGCCGTCTTCCGGGTCTTAGCCCGAGTCCGAGCCCTGGGGTCGGGCGGAGCGGAGTTCGCCGTCTTCCGGGTCTTAGCCCGAGTCCGAGCCCTGGGGTCGGGCGGAGCGGAGTTCGTCGTGGCGCTTTTGGCAAGGCCTGACTGCCTGTCAGACTCACTCTGTCGAGTGGCACTGTAGTCGGAGTGGCGCAGGCGGCGCTGCCCTTCTGTCAGACTGGCCAGTGGAGCGGTGGAGTGACGGCGGTCACTTCGGCTCTGCCGGGGGCGCGCGTCAGGATAAAGGTGTCAGGCCACCTTTGCGTTAAATGCCCCTGCAATTTGGTCAGTCGGTGTGGCGATTTAGTCAAGGTTGCTTCTGAGCGAAGCCAAGGCCTCGGGCGAGCCGGTGATGTGTCCGCCATAAAAAGGGGGCCTCGGGCGAGACGGAAGTCTCTCGAGGTTGGCTGCCCTTGGCCGAGGCTAGGCTCGGGTGAAGCGTGATCGAGTCACTCGTGTGGACTGATCCCTGACTTAATCGTACCCATCAGGCCTTTGCAGCTTTATGCTGATGGGGGTTACCAGCTGAGAATTAGGCGTCTTGAGGGTACCCCTAATTATGGTCCCCGACAGTAGCCCCCGAGCCTCGAAGGGAGTGTTAGCACTCGCTTGGAGGCTTTCGTCGCACTTTTTGCAAGGGGACCAGCCTTTCTCGGTTGCATTTCGTTCCGGTGGGTGCGCGCGAGCGCACCCGCCGGGTGTAGCCCCCGAGGCCTCGGAGGAGTGGTTACACTCCTTCGAGGTCTTAATACCTCGCGTAACGCTTCGGCTGGTCTGGTCGTTCCCTCATGCGAACTGGCCGTAGCCCGGGTGCACGGTCGGGGCCCAAGCTCTCGGGCTGGTATGTTGACGCTGTCAACGATTTGGCCAGAGCCGGTTTTTGCGAGAGCAGCCCCCGAGCCTCTGCACAGGGCGAGAGGACGATCAGGGACAGACTCGACTTTTTACATACGCCCCTACGTCGCCTTTCCGCAAGGAGGAGGGGGGGAGTGCGCCATGTTACCCTCGATGGGCACCGAACATGGTGTCTCCGGTGAGCTGCAAGCGGGTAATCCGAGTGGACGTCCGTGCCCCGTTCGTTGGGGGTCGGCTAGGGGCCCAGAGGCACGCCCAAAAGTACCTGCGGGTGATTTGCCGGACCCGGTCCCCTGGCGACGGGGTCCGAGGGCTCGATGCCTCCCTCCGATGGGATTCCGTTACAAGATCGTTCCCGCTGGTCTCGGAAATGTCCTAGGGTACCTCGGGAGCGCAGCCCGAGCCTCGGTTATGTATCGAACGTACCCCTGGTCATCCCTCGCTCGGTGTCTGAGGCGACTGTGAACCCTTCGGGGGCCAGCCTTCGAACCCCTGATCAGTAATGGGCGCGGAGCCCGAGTAGCCTGAGGCGGCCATGGAACCCTTCGGGGGGCTGGCCTTCGAACCCCTAACCAGTAGTGGGTGTCGGGCCCACGCGATCTGAGGCGACTGTTGAACCCTTCGGAGGGCCAGTCTTCGAACCCCTGATCAGTAGGGGGGGCTCGGAGCCCGGTTCCTTCGCAGAGAAGGATCCTTTTCGGGGTATCCCCCTTTCCCGGTCCCTGTTGCAAGAGATAGAGAAAGAGGAAAAAGGAAAAGGATACGAAATCGAACGACGTGGCGTACCTCTTTCTGACGCGGTTATTACGGCGAAGGTGAAGCGTCGCGCGCTCCTCCTGCCAGAGGCGCCGCGTGTCCCGCCGCGGAGTTAATGCGACGGGGCGAGTGGCTGACGGGACGGCCGTTGCGCGTGCGCGATCCGTTCGAGGAACGGGTCACGAGTGCACCGTCTTCGCGCCGTGAGAGGAGGCTCTCTTGCTGTCCCAGGATGGGACGTGAGCCTGGCTGACGACGTGACTGCTGCGCCTGCCCGCCTGCCACCGCCATTACTGCCGGCCCACTTTCGGTCGCTTTGACCGACGCGCCAGTCTGGCGCTGTTGGGTCGCCTCGAGTCGTGGCATAGGCTCCGCAACCGAAGAGGCGCGATGGTGGCACAAGTGGCGGTGCGGTTGCTTGCATGCAGCAACTGGCGCGCCGGTTGCTTGACGCGTGGGCCTGGGCTTCCAAGCTGGCATGTCAGAAGTCGGAGAAGCGCGTCCACCTGGCGCGGTTGCATGCCGCCTGCATGGCTGCCCGCCCCTTCCGCCCGTTGGTCTGGACCAAAGTGGGGGGTTGCTTGTAACCGCTGGACGGTCGTGCGCACCACGCGCGGCGGTTTGGCTTCTTCTGCCCTGAGCCGGTTTGCATGACATGCGGGACCCAGCCCCCGAGTCGCAGGGGAGGGCCTTGGAGCGTGTTGGAGAAGACTCAGCCCGCGGCGCCTGGGGGCGCACGTAGGGAGAGTTGCCTTTAAAAGGAGGGAGACTCCTTTCGGAAGGCAACCATGTCTTCTTCCTCCCTTATGCGTCATGTCTTTCCATCTTCCAAGCCCCCGGATGGGGGGTATCCGCCGCCTTTCCTCCTCCTCGTTGGAGGAACGCAACTTCATGGGAGTTGGTACCTCTCAGCCATCGTTCGGCTTCAAGGATTTTCATCAGGCATCCTGGTTGCTCCCTTCCGCCGGTGGCCACCCAAGACGGTGACCTCCAGCTCCTGGATGGGGAGAGGCAAACCAGGCTGTGATCCCGCCCTCAGCATCGGGTGTGTTCGTCATCCTTGCTGGGGCGGGGGTCGAGGCGAGCCGGGGCTCTACCTCGTGTGCGGGTCGACGAACCACCTCCTCTTCCAGCTTCTGGTGGTGGCAATCGTCCTCCCGCGCTACGACGGAGTCGTCCTCCAGTCATGCCGGGGAAGGCGAACTGTTGCTGTCCAGCTAGGATGCAACAATCCGTCTTCCCTCTCGCATTCGAGGCGAGGACGGCAGCGAGGATCTACCGGAGCGCTTGGGAGCGGCCCGCTCTTTGGCTTTGATGGCTTGTTCGCATCCCTTGAGCGGGTCCGCGAACAAGAGCCTTCCGGTGACCGCGTTCGCCTGGGGCCATGGCTGCCGCTGCAGAGGTTGCTGGCGAGCCTCCCGGCGTTCGTCGCCCCGCAGGCCCGAGGTCGCTCGCACCCTCGGGGACGGGACCGGAGTCCCGTTTGTGATGGCACCTTGGATGCCAGTGTTCTTTGTTCATTGTGGCTGTCGGGGCCTGAACATGTATGTAATTTCGGCACGGAGCCGTGTTTTTTCCTCATTTTCGAGCACTAAGTCTCGCCTGTTGATTATCTGAACCGCTTTACCAAGCATGAGTCGCCCCGTGTCAAGGTGACGGGTGAGGTATCCGTATCCCGGAGGCGTAGGAATCCCTCGGCCCGTTCGGCCTTGTTGTCTGGGGTTCCTCTAGCTTAGTTAAAGAGACCCCTCGGCCGCCCTTCGATGGACCGAGGCCAGGGGTAGCGATATCAGTATGAACAGAGGCGGAGTTGGCTCGAGAATGGGAACCTGGTTGGCCGGAGCCTAGCCGTGTTGTCCGTCAGCGGAGCCGACGCCAAAGTCGATCAGCCGAGGCCTCGGGTCGGGCTGGCGCCCTTGGAAGCCGGTTGACCGAGGCCCCAGGGGTAACCGGCCGAGCCGCCTGCTCGGGCCGGATTCCCGGAGGAGTCCCTGGACCGCGTCGCCGTCCGAGGCCGGGTCGGACTTTGCTGAAGACGTCGTCGATGCCGAGGGTGCTACGGCTCCCTTCAGCGTGAAGACCCGAGCCTGCAGGATCAGATCATCTTGTAGCGTGTGCTTTCTGCGGCCGCCGAGGCCAGAAAAACACACCCTCGCCGCGCTTGCGAAGCTGCGTCTTTTTTCCTCTTGTTTCGAGCATCTGGACTCTGTCGGTAACAGGGATGTTTGTGTGAGCGAGAGTTGCTTCTCGCGGAAGGGACGAGTGAGGTATCCGTATCCCAGAGGCGTGGGAATCCCTCGGCTCGGTCGGCCTTGCCGCTTACGCGTACTTTCACCCGTCCATGAGGCCCTGTCCCCGACTTAGTCGAGAAAGCTTGAAGGACTGCTTGGGCAGGAGAGCTTCCGAACGTGAAGACTTGTTCGGTCCATGGAGTCGCTTTATCCGAGCGCAAGTTACTTATCGCAGAAGGTGATGAGTGAGGTATCCGTATCCCGGAGGCGTAGGAGTCCCTCGGCTCGGTCAGCCTTGGCTGCTTACGTGTACTCCGTCGTTTCCAGGATCCGCTTTCCGAAGTAGTCAAGAAGCACGAAAGGAATCCTGCTAAAAAGAGATCCTTTTTCGAGGAAAAATTCGACGCAGAGGGGGTCTCCCCCCTTTTAGCCCCCGAGGGAGGGTCGGGTTTTGCCGAGGCTAGGCCGACCCTTCCTTGACGACTAAACTTTGCGTAGGTGCGAGGTATATGAACAACTTGAAAACATCTTAAGGGTAGAAGCGACGTAGCTGTTTGATGTTCCAAGCGTTGCCGTAGATCTCGCCTTGATTGTTGGCCAGCTTGTATGTTCCGGGCTTCAGAACTTTGGCGATGACGAATGGCCCTTCCCAGGGGGGCGCGAGCTTGTGCCTCCCTCGGGCGTCTTGCCACAGCCGAAGCACCAGATCGCCCACCTGGAGTTCTCGGGACTGGACCCCTCGGGCGTGGTAGCGTCGCAGGGACTGCTGGTACCGCGCCGAGTGTAGTAAGGCCCTGTCCCGAGCTTCCTCCAGCTGGTCCAGCGATTCCTCTCGGCTAGCTTGGTTGCTTTGATCGGTGTAGGCCCTCGCCCTCGGGGAGCCGTATTCCAGGTCAGTGGGCAAGATAGCTTCAGCCCCGTAGACCAGGAAAAACGGCGTGAAGCCCGTGGCACGACTCGGCGTCGTCCTTAGGCTCCAGACCACCGATGGGAGCTCCTTCATCCATCGCTTGCCGAACTTGTTGAGGTCGTTGTAGATCCGAGGCTTGAGCCCTTGTAGAATCATGCCGTTGGCACGCTCTACTTGCCCATTCGACATGGGATGAGCCACGGCGGCCCAGTCCACCCGGATATGGTGATCCTCGCAAAAATCCAAGAATTTTTTGCCGGTGAACTGGGTGCCGTTGTCGGTGATGATGGAGTTCGGGACCCCGAAGCGATGGATGATGTTGGTGAAGAACGCCACCGCCTGCTCGGACCTGATGCTGTTCAGAGGTCGGACCTCGATCCACTTAGAGAATTTGTCGATGGCGACCAGCAGGTGCGTGTAGCCCCCGGACGCCTTCTGCAAGGGACCGACGAGGTCCAGACCCCATACAGCGAAGGGCCAGGTGATGGGTATTGTCTGCAGAGCCTGAGCGGGCAGGTGAGTCTGCTTTGCATAGAATTGACACCCTTCGCAGGTGCGGACAATTCTAGTGGCGTCAGCCACCGCCGTTGGCCAGTAGAAGCCTTTTCGGAAAGCATTCCCGACAAGGGCTCGGGGCGCTGCGTGGTGGCCGCAAGCCCCCGAGTGCATTTCTTGCAGCAGTTCCCGGCCTTCGGCGATGGAGATGCATCGCTGGAGGATGCCCGAGGGGCTGCGATGGTAGAGCTCCTCTTCGTCGCCCAGCAAGACGAATGACTTGGCGCGTCGCGCTACCCGCCGAGCCTCGACTTGGTCGAGGGGTAGCTCTCCTTGACGGAGATATTGCAGGTACGGGGCCTGCCAATCTTGATCTGGCGTGGCCCCGCTCTGCTCTTCCTCGACGTCCAGTGCCTCGCCCTCGGGGGCCGAGGGTTCCTCGGGCTGTGCCGAGGGTACCTCGGGCTGAGCCGAGGGTACCTCGGGCTCGGGCGCGTCGTCGAGCTTGACGGAGGGTTGATGCAGATCCCGGGAGAAGACGTCCGGGGGGACCGTCGTTCGCCCCGAGGCTATTTTAGCCAGCTCGTCTGCAGTTTCGTTGTAGCGCCGAGCGATGTGGTTGAGCTCGAGCCCGAAGAACTTGTCTTCCAGGCGCCGAACCTCGTCGCGGTAGGCCTCCATCTTCGGGTCGCGGCAGTGGGAGTTCTTCATGACTTGGTCGATGACGAGCTGCGAATCACCGCGAGCGTCGAGGCGTCTGACCCCTAGCTCGATGGCGATCCGCAATCCGTTGACCAGAGCTTCGTACTCGGCCACATTGTTGGACGCCGGGAAGTGGAGGCGCAGCACGTAGCGCAGGTGCTTCCCGAGGGGTGAGATTTAAGCAGGCCCGCGCCGGCTCCCGTCTTCATCAGCGACCCGTCGAAAAACATGGTCCAGAGCTCTGGTTGGATCGGTGCCGTTGGCAACTGGGTGTCGACCCATTCTGCCACGAAATCTGCCAACACCTGGGACTTGATGGCCTTCCGAGGGGCGAACGAGATTGTTTCGCCCATGATTTCCACCGCCCACTTTGCGATCCTGCCTGAGGCCTCTTGGCACTGGATGATCTCCCCCAGGGGGAAGGATGACACCACAGTTACCGGATGAGACTCGAAGTAGTGTCGCAGCTTCCGCCTTGTCAGGATCACAGCATACAGCAGCTTTTGAACTTGTGGGTAGCGGATCTTGGTCTCGGACAGCACTTCGCTGACGAAGTAGACCGGCCTCTGAACGGGCAATGCATGCCCTTCCTCTTGCCTCTCGACCACAATCGCGGCGCTAACCACCTGAGTGGTCGCGGCGACGTAGACCAAGAGGGCCTCTCCATCCGCCGGGGGCACCAAGACAGGCGCCTTTGTAAGGAGCGCCTTTAGGTTGCCGAGGGCTTCCTCGGCCTCAGGGGTCCAAGCGAAACACTCGGCCTTCCTTAAGAGGCGGTACAGAGGCAGACCCCTTTCACCGAGGCGTGAGATGAAGCGGCTCAGGGCCGCGAGGCATCCCATGACCCTCTGTACCCCTTTTAAGTCCTTGATGGGTCCCATGCTGGTGATGGCCACGATCTTCTCCGGGTTGGCTTCGATGCCTCGCTCGGAGACGATGAACCCTAGGAGCATGCCTCGGGGCACCCCGAAGACACACTTCTCAGGATTGAGCTTGACTCCTTTCGCCTTGAGACACCGGAATGTCACTTCAAGGTCGGAGAGGAGGTCGGAAGCCTTCCTTGTCTTGACTACGATGTCATCGACGTAGGCCTCGACTGTGCGTCCGATGTGTTCGCCGAACACATGGTTCATGCACCGTTGGTACGTCGCGCCCGCATTCCTCAAACCAAACGGCATGGTGACATAGCAGTACATGCCGAACGGCGTGATGAAAGAAGTCGCGAGCTGGTCGGACTCTTTCATCCGGATCTGGTGATACCCTGAGTAGGCATCGAGGAAGGACAGGGTTTCGCACCCAGCGGTGGAATCCACGATTTGGTCGATGCGAGGCAGAGGGTAGGGAACCTTCGGACATGCTTTGTTGAGACCAGTGTAGTCTACACACGTCCGCCATTTCCCCCCTTTCTTCCTCACAAGCACAGGGTTGACAAGCCATTCGGGATGGAATACCTCTTTGATGAACCCTGCTGCCATTAGCTTGTGGATCTCTTCGCCAATCACTCTGCGCTTCTCCTCGTCGAATCGGCGCAGAGGCTGCCTGACGGGTCGGGCTCCGGCCCGAATATCCAGCGAGTGCTCAGCGACATCCCTCGGTATGCCGGGCATGTCCGAGGGACTCCACGCAAAGACGTCGGCGTTTGCGCGGAGAAAGTCGATGAGCACTGCTTCCTATTTGGGGTCGAGCCCGGAACCGATCCGGACCTGCTTGGTGGTGTCGCCACTGGGGTCAAGAGGGACGGCCTTGACCGTCTCCGCTGGCTCGAAGTTGCCGGCATGGCGCTTCACGTCTGGCACCTCCTTGGAGAGGTTCTCCAGGTCGGCGATGAGGGCCTCGGACTCGGCGAGGGCCTCGGCGTACTCCACGCACTCCACTTCGCATTCGAACGCGTGTTTGTACGTGGGGCCGACGGTGATGACCCCGTTGGGGCCCGGCATCTTGAGCTTCAGGTAGGTGTAGTTGGGGACGGCCATGAACTTCGCGTAGCATGGCCTCCCTAGTACGGCGTGGTAGGTTCCTCGGAACCCGACCACCTCGAACGTCAGGGTCTCCCTTCGGAAGTTGGAGGGCGTCCCGAAGCAGACGGGGAGGTCGAGTCGCCCGAGGGGCTGGACGCGCTTCCCAGGGATGATCCTGTGGAAGGGCGCAGCGCCTGCTCGGACGGAGGACAGATCGACGCGCAGGAGCTTGAGGGTCTCGGCGTAGATGATGTTGAGGCAGCTGCCCCCATCCATCAGGACCTTGGTGAGCCTGACATTGCCGACGACGGGGTCGACGACGAGCGGGTATTTCCCCGGGCTCGGCACATGGTCGGGGTGGTCGGCCTGGTCGAAGGTGATGGGCTTGTCGAACCAGTCTAGGTAGACTGGTGCCGCCACCTTCACCGAGCAGACCTCCCGGCGCTCTTGCTTGCGATGCCGAGCCGAGGCATTCGCCGTATGCCCTCCATAGATCATGAAGCAATCGCGGACCTCGGGGAACTCTCCTGCTTGGTGATCTTCGTTCTTGTCGTCGTCGCGGGCCCTGCCACCCTCGGCGGGTGGCCCAGCCCTGTGGAAGTGACGCCGAAGCATAACGCACTCCTCGAGGGTGTGCTTGACGGGCCCCTGATGGTAGGGGCACGGCTCCTTGAGCATCTTGTCGAAGAGGTTTGCACCTCCGGGGGGCTTCCGAGGGTTCTTGTACTCGGCGGCGGCGACAAGGTCCGCGTCAGCGGCGTCGCGTTTCGATTGCGACTTCTTCTTGCCTTTCTTCTTGGCGCCGCGCGGAGCAGACGCCTCGGGAGCTTCTTCCGATGGGCGGCCCTGGGGCTGCTTGTCCTTTCGGAAGATAGCCTCGACCGCCTCCTGGCCAGAGGCGAACTTGGTGGCGATGTCCATCAGCTCGCTTGCTCTGGTGGGATTCTTGCGACCCAGCTTGCTCACCAGGTCGCGGCAAGTGGTGCCGGCGAGGAACGCGCCGATGACATCCGAGTCGGTGATGTTGGGCAGCTCGGTGCGCTGCTTCGAGAATCGCCGGATGTAGTCCCGGAGCGACTCCCTCGGCTGTTGCCGGCAGCTTCGAAGGTCCCAGGAATTCCCGGGGCGCACGTATGTGCCCTGGAAATTGCCAGCGAAGGCTTGGACCAAGTCGTCCCAGTTGGAGATCTGCCCCGGAGGCAGGTGCTCCAACCAGGCGCGAGCAGTGTCGGAGAGGAACAGGGGGAGGTTACGGATGATGAGGTTGTCGTCGTCCGTTCCACCCAGTTGGCAGGCAAGGCGGTAGTCCGCGAGCCACAGTTCCGGTCTCGTTTCCCCCGAGTACTTCGTGATAGTAGTCGGGGGTCGGAACCGGGTCGGGAATGGCGCCCGTCGGATGGCCCGACTGAAGGCCTGCGGACCGGGTGGTTCGGGCGAGGGACTCCGATCCTCCCCGCTGTCGTAGCGCCCCCCACGCCTGGGGTGGTAGCCTCGGCGCACCCTTTCGTCGAGGTGGGCCTGACGGTCGCGCCGAGGGTGCTCGTTGCCGAGGTGGCCTGGGGCCGCAGGCGTGGTGTTGCGCGTGCGCCCGGTGTAGACCGAGGCTTCCCGCATGAATCGGGAAGTCGCGGCGTGAGGTTCCGAGGGATATCCCTGCCTTCGGGAGGCAGTGCTTTCGGCCCGTCGGGCCGCAGCGCCTTCCAGGAGATTCTTGAGCTCTCCCTGGATTCGCCGACCCTCGGTGGTTGATGGCTCCGGCATCGCGCGGATGAGCATCGCTGCGGCTGCCAGGTTCTGACCAACCCCGCTGGATGCGGGCGGCGGCCTGACCCTGACATCGTTGGCAACGTGATGCTGGAGACCTTGGGGCAGGCGACGTATTTCTCCGGCCAGGGGTTGGCCCGCCCATGCCTGTCCGACGTCCCGACGGATCGGCTCAAGCGCTCCTGTTCCCTCGTTGAGCCTGGCCTGCGCCTCACGGACTTGCTCGAGTTGTGGGTCGTAACCCCTCGCCGGAGCGGGGACCACAGCTAGCTCCCGTGGGATGTCGGCGCGAGGCACCGGCCTAGGGAGATCACCGTCCTCCGGCATGCCGAGATGGTTGCCTTCGGAGGGATCCCCTAGCTCGATGTGGAAACATTCGCGGCTTGGGCCGCAGCTCTCGTCGCCAAGGCTGCGGCTTCCGTCGGAACAGTCGGATAGGCAGTAGTCACATGCGGTCATGAAGTCCTGCATGGCACTGGGGTTGCCAAGTCCGGAGAAATCCCAACAGATGCTAGGATCGTCATCTTCCTCGGACCCAGAGGGCCCGTAGGTCGAGACGTCCGTCAGTCGGACCCAAGGCGACCGCATACGAAACCCCAGTGGGGTTGCACTCGCCTCAATGAGAGCGCCCGCCAAAGCGAGGTCGTTTGGCGGGTTGAGGCCGAGTCGAAATGACGCAAGATGGGAGTTAGTCGGTACCTTTTGGTCGACGAGGAGCGACGTAGTCACATCGGGGACTGGTTGCACCGTCACCTCAGGTACGAGGGCGACGTCCTGCAGGCTTTCCGCGAGCGCGCCGGCGTCGTCTTCTTGCTCGGGGTCGGCGTGTCGCGGGGGGACGGCGCTTGCCTCCGTCTTGAACGCGAGGTCGACGTCCGGCGTGCCTTCCATCGGGACGTCGGGGGCGTCGATTCGCTCGACGGCCGACGAAGCGCGGCCTCCCGCCTGGCCTTGATGGCCCCGCCTCCTCCTCCGTTGGCGGGGGAGAGAACGGAGCGAGCCCGAATGTTGCTCTTCCACCACGCGGGGAAGATGTTGTCGATTCCGCCGCCGGCGGGCGGGTTGTCGGCCGCCATTGTCGTTGTCGCGCGGCGGTGGAAGAAGTATCATGTCGTAGCTGCCGTCGAAGGACATGAACTCAAGAGTCCCGAAACGAAGCACCGTCCCGGGGTGGAGAGGTTGCTGGAGACTGCCCATCTGGAGCTTGATGGGGAGTCGTTCGTCAGCACGCAGCAGGCCCCTACCTAGCGCGCCAACTGTCGGCGTTTCGGGACAGGGGGGTCCCTAAGCCGACGAGTGAGTGTGCTGCGTGCCCCAGCCCAGATGGGTCGAGCGCGTGGGCGAGCGCGAAGGGGGGAGAGGCGAGGTGGCCAGAGTCAAGCGTGAGAGAGGTGGAAGTCCCGCGGCCTTCGTGTTCGTCCCGCGCCCAGGTCAGGTGCGCTTGCAGTAGGGGGGTTACAAGCGTCCACGCGGGTGAGGGAAGCGAGCGGCCCCAAGAGAGCGCCTGTCCCGTCCTCGGTCCCGCGCGGCCAACCTCCTCTAAGAAGGCCCTGGTCCTCCCTTTTATAGTCGTAAGGAGAGGATCCAGGTGTACAATGGGGGGTGTAGCAGAGTGCTACGTGTCTAGCGGAGGGAGAGCTAGCGCCCTAGGTACATGCCAATGTGGCAGCCGGAGAGATCTTGGCACCTTGCTGGCGTGATGTCGTGGCTGTCGGAGGTGCATCGGAGCCTGGCGGAGGGACAGCTGTTGGAGCGGTCGAGTCCCTGCTGACGTCGTCCTGCTTCCGTAAGAGAGCTGGGGGCCACAGTCGTCATAGAGTTTGTGGGGCGCCATCATTGCCCATCCGGCGGAGCTGGCCGGATGGGACGCCGGTCTTGTTCTCCGTGACCCGAGTCGATTCGGGGTAGGATGATGATGGCGCTTCCTGTTGACGTGGCGGGTCTGTGCCCTAGGCAGGGTGACGTGGGGGCTCCTCCGAAGCCGAGTCTGTCTTCTGTTGCCGAGGCCGAGCCCGAGCCATGGGGTCGGGCGAGGCGGAAGTCGTTCGGCCGAGGCCAGGGCGGAGTCCGAGCCCTGGGGTCGGGCGAGGCGGAGTTTCGTCGTCTTCCGGGTGTTAGCCCGAGTCCGAGCCCTGGGGTCGGGCGGAGCGGAGTTCGCCGTCTTCCGGGTCTTAGCCCGAGTCCGAGCCCTGGGGTCGGGCGGAGCGGAGTTCGCCGTCTTCCGGGTCTTAGCCTGAGTCCGAGCCCTGGGGTCGGGCGGAGCGGAGTTCGCCGTCTTCCGGGTCTTAGCCCGAGTCCGAGCCCTGGGGTCGGGCGGAGTGGAGTTCGCCGTGGCGCTTTTGGCAAGGCCTGACTGCCTGTCAGACTCACTCTGTCGAGTGGCACTGTAGTCGGAGTGGCGCAGGCGGCGCTGCCCTTCTGTCAGACTGGCCAGTGGAGCGGTGGAGTGACGGCGGTCACTTCGGCTCTGCCGGGGGCGCGCGTCAGGATAAAGGTGTCAGGCCACCTTTGCGTTAAATGCCCCTGCAATTTGGTCAGTCGGTGTGGCGATTTAGTCAAGGTTGCTTCTGAGCGAAGCCAAGGCCTCGGGCGAGCCGGTGATGTGTCCGCCATAAAAAGGGGGCCTCGGGCGAGACAGAAGTCTCTCGAGGTCGGCTGCCCTTGGCCGAGGCTAGGCTCGGGTGAAGCGTGATCGAGTCACTCGTGTGGACTGATCCCTGACTTAATCGTACCCATCAGGCCTTTCCAGCTTTATGCTGATGGGGGTTACCAGCTGAGAATTAGGCGTCTTGAGGGTACCCCTAATTATGGTCCCCGACACTTACGGAAGCAGGAGGACGTCAGCAAGGACTCGACCGCTCCGACAGTTGTCCCTCCGCCAGGGTCCGCTGCTCCTCCGACGGCCACGACACCACACCAGCTGGGTGCCAAGATCTCTCCGGCTGCCACATCAGCATGTACTTAGGGCGCTAGCTCTCCCCCGCTAGACACGTAGCACTCTGCTACACCCCCATTGTACACCTGGATCCTCTCCTTACGCCTATAAAAGGAAGGACCGGGGCCCTCTTAGAGAAGGTTGGCCGCGTGGGGACGAGGACGAGACAGGCGCTCTCTTGGGGCCACTCGCTTCCCTCACCCGCGTGGACGCTTGTAACCCCCTACTGCAAGCGCACCCGACCTGGGCGCGGGACGAACACGAAGGCCGCGGGATTTCCACCTCTCTCACGCCCGCCTCCGGCCGCCTCGCTTCCCCCCTTCGCGCTCGCCCACGCGCTCGACCCATCTGGGCTGGGGCACGCGGCACATTCACTCGTCGGCTTAGGGACCCCCCGGTCTCGAAACGCCGACAGTTGGCGCGCCAGGTAGGGGCCTGCTGCGTGTTGACGAATAGCTTCCCGTCAAGCTCCAGATGGGCAGTCTCCAGCAACCTCTCTGACCCGGGACGGTGCTCCGTTTTGGGAGTCTTGAGTTCATGTCCTTCGACGGCAGCTACGACATGATACTCCTTCCACCGCCGCGCGACAACGACAATGGCGGCCGACAACCCACCCGCCGGCGGCGGAATCGACGACATCTTCCCCGCGTAGTGGAAGAACAACATTCGAGCTCGCCCCGTCCTCTCCCCCGTCAACGGAGGAGGAGGCGGGGCAACCAAGGCCAAGCGGGAGGCTGCGCCTCGTTGGCTGTCAAGCGAGTCGACGTCCCCAGCGCTCCAACGGGGGGCGCGTCGGGCGTCGACCTCGCGTTTGAGACGAAGGCGAGTGTCGTCTCCCCGCGACACGCCAATCCTGAGCAAGTGGACGACGCCAGCGCGCTCGCGGAGAGCTTGCAGGACGTCACCCTCGTACCTGAGACGACGGTGCAATCAGTCCCCGACGTGACTATGTCGCTGCTCGTCGACCAAAAGGTACCTACCGATTCCCATCCTACGTCATTTCGACTCAGCCTCAACCTGCCTAGCAACCTTGCTTTGGCGGGCACTCTTGTAGAGGCGAGTGCAACCCCCCTGGGGTTTCGCATGCGGTCGCCTTGGGACCGGCTGACGGACGTCTCGACCTACGGACCCTCTGGGTCCGAGGAAGATGACGATCCCAGCATCTGTTGGGATTTCTCTGGATTTGGCAACCCTAGTGCCATGCGGGACTTCATGACCGCATGTGACTACTGCCTCTCCGACTATTCCGACGGTAGCCGCAGCCTCGACGATGAGGACTGCGGCCCAAGCCGCGAATGTTTCCACGTCGAGCTAGGGGATCCCTCCGAAGGCAACCATCTCGGTATGCTGGGGGACGGTGATCTCCCTAGGCTGGTGCCTCGCGCTGATATCCCGCGGGAGCTAGCTGTGGTCCCCGTTCCGGCGGGGGGTCACGACCCACAGCTCGAGCAAGTCCGCGGGGCGCAGGCCAGGCTCGACGAGGGAGAAGGAGCGCTTGAGCCGATCCGCCGGGACGTCGGGCAGGTATGGGCGGACCAACCCCCGGCCGGAGAAATACGTCACCTGCCCTAGGGTCTCCAGCACCGCGTCGCCAACGACGTCAGGGTCAGGCCGCCACCCGCATCCAGTGGGGTCGGCCAGAACCTGGCTGCCGCAGCGATGCTTCTCCGCGCGATGCCGGAGTCATCAACCACCGAGGGTCGGCGAATCCAGGGAGAGCTCAAGAATCTCCTGGAAGGCACTGCGGTCCGACGGGCCGAGAGCTCTGCCTCCCGAAGGCAGGGATACCCCTCGGAACCACATGCCGCGACTTCCCGATTCATGCGGGAAGCCTCGGTCTACACCGGGCGCACGCGCAACACCACGCCTGCGGCCCCGGGCCGCCTCGGCAACGAGCACCATCATCGCGACCGTCGAGCCCACCTCGACGAGAGGGTGCGCCGAGGTTATCACCCCAGGCGTGGGGGACGCTACGACAGCGGGGAGGATCGGAGTCCCTCACCCGAACCACCCGGTCCGCAGGCCTTCAGCCGGGCCATCCGACGGGCACCATTCCCGACCCGGTTCCGACCCCCGACTACTATCACAAAGTACTCGGGGGAAACGAGACCGGAACTATGGCTCGCAGACTAGCGCCTGGCCTGCCAACTGGGTGGAACGGACGACGACAACCTCATCATCCACAACCTCCCCCTGTTCCTCTCCGACACCGCTCGCGCCTGGCTGGAGCACCTGCCTCCGGGGCAGATCTCCAACTGGGACGACCTGGTCCAAGCCTTCGCCGGCAATTTCCAGGGCACGTACGTGCGCCCCGGGAATTCCTGGGACCTCCGAAGCTGCCGGCAGCAGCCGGGAGAGTCTCTCCGGGACTACATCCGACGATTCTCGAAGCAGCGCACCGAGCTGCCCAACATCACCGACTCGGATGTCATCGGCGCGTTCTTTGCCGGCACCACCTGCCGCGACCTGGTGAGTAAGTTGGGTCGCAAGACCCCCACCAGGGCGAGCGAGCTGATGGACATCGCCACCAAGTTCGCCTCTGGCCAGGAGGCGGTCGAGGCTATCTTCCGAAAGGACAAGCAGCCCCAGGGCCGCCCATCGGAAGACGCTCCCGAGGCATCAACTCCGCGTGGCGCCAAGAAGAAAGGCAAGAAGAAGTCGCAAGCGAAACGCGACGCCGCTGACGCGAACCTTGTCGCCGCCGCCGAGTACAAGAACCCTCGGAAGCCCCCGGAGGTGCCAACCTCTTCGACAAGATGCTCAAGGAGCCGTGCCCCTATCATCAGGGGCCCGTCAAGCACACCCTTGAGGAGTGCGTCATGCTTCGGCGCCACTTCCATAGGGTCGGGCCACCCGCGGAGGGTGGCAGGGCCCGCGACGACGACAAGAAGGAAGATCACCAAGCAGGAGAGTTCCCCGAGGTCCGCGACTGCTTCATGATCTACGGTGGGCATGCGGCGAATGCCTCGGCTCGGCATCGCAAGCAAGAGCGCCGGGAGGTCTGCTCGGTGAAGGTGGCGACGCCAGTCTACCTAGACTGGTCCGACAACCCCATCACCTTCGACCAAGCTGACCACCCCGACCACGTGCCGAGCCCGGGGAAATACCCGCTCGTCGTCGACCCCGTCGTCGGCGATGTCAGGCTCACCAAGGTCCTTATGGACGGGGGCAGCAGCCTGAACATCATCTACGCCGAGACCCTCAGGCTCCTGCGCGTTGATCTGTCCTCCGTCCGAGCAGGTGCTGCGCCCTTCCACGGGATCATTCCCGGGAAGCGCGTCCAGCCCCTCGGACGACTCGACCTTCCCGTCTGCTTCGGAACACCCTCCAACTTCCGAAGGGAGACTCTGACGTTTGAGGTGGTCGGGTTCCGAGGAACCTACCACGCGGTACTGGGGAGGCCATGCTACGCGAAGTTTATGGCCGTCCCCAACTACACCTACCTGAAGCTCAAGATGTCGGGCCCCAACGGGGTCATCACCGTCGGCCCCACGTACAAACACGCGTTCGAATGCGACGTGGAGTGCGTGGAGTACGCCGAGGCCCTCGCTGAGTCCGAGGCCCTCATCGCCGACCTGGAAAGCCTCTCCAAAGAGGTGCCAGACGTGAAGCGTCATGCCGGCAACTTTGAGCCAGTGGAGACGGTTAAGGCCGTCCCCCTCGACCCCAGTGGCGACGCCTCCAAGCAGATCCGGATCGGCTCCGGGCTCGACCCCAAATAGGAAGCAGTGCTCGTCGACTTCCTCCGCGCGAACGCCGACGTCTTCGCGTGGAGTCCCTCGGATATGCCCGGCATACCGAGGGATGTCGTCGAGCACTCGCTGGATATTCGGGCCGGAGCCCGACCGGTCAAGCAGCCTCTGCGCCGATTCGACGAGGAGAAGCGCAGAGCGATAGGCGAGGAGATCCACAAGCTAATGGCAGCAGGGTTCATCAAAGAGGTATTCCATCCCGAATGGCTTGCCAACCCTGTGCTTGTGAGAAAGAAAGGGGGGAAATGGCGGATGTGTGTAGACTACACCGGTCTCAACAAAGCATGTCCGAAGGTTCCCTACCCTCTGCCTCGCATCGATCAAATCGTGGATTCCACTGCTGGGTGCGAAACCCTATCTTTCCTCGATGCCTACTCAGGGTATCACCAAATCAGGATGAAAGAGTCCGACCAGCTCGCGACTTCTTTCATCACGCCCTTCGGCATGTACTGCTATGTCACCATGCCGTTCGGTTTGAGGAATGCGAGCACGACGTATCAGCAGTGCATGAACCATGTGTTCGGCGAACACATCGGTCGCACGGTCGAGGCCTACGTCGACGACATCATAGTCAAGACGAGGAAAGCTTCCGACCTCCTCTCCGACCTCGAAGTGACATTCTGATGTCTCAAAGCGAAAGGCGTCAAGCTCAATCCCGAGAAGTGTGTCTTCGGGGTGCCCCGGGGCATGCTCTTGGGGTTCGTCGTCTCCGAGCGAGGCATCGAAGCCAACTCGGAGAAGATCGCAGCTATCACCAGCATGGGGCCCATCAAGGACTTAAAAGGCGTACAGAGGGTCATGGGATGTCTCGCGGCCCTGAGCCGCTTCATCTCACGCCTCGGCGAAAGAGGTCTGCCTCTGTACCGCCTCTTGAGGAAGGCCGAGTGCTTCACTTGGACCCCTGAGGCCGAGGAAGCTCTCGGGAACCTAAAGGCGCTCCTCACAAAGGCGCCTATCTTGGTGCCTCCAGCTGATGGAGAAGCCCTCTTGGTCTACGTCGCCGCGACCACTCAGGTGGTTAGCGCCGCGATTGTGGTTGAGAGGCAAGAAGAGGGGCATGCATTGCCCGTTCAGAGGCCGGTTTACTTCGTCAGCGAGGTACTGTCCGAGACCAAGATCCGCTACCCACAAATTCAGAAGTTGCTGTATGCAGTGATCCTGACGATGCGGAAGTTGCGACACTACTTCGAGTCTCATCCGGTAACTATGGTGTCATCCTTCCCCCTAGGGGAGATCATCCAGTGCCGAGAGGCCTCAGGCAGGATTGCAAAGTGGGCGGTGGAAATCATGGGCGAGACAATCTCGTTCGCCCCTCGGAAGGCCATCAAGTCCCAGGTCTTGGCGGACTTCGTAGCCGAATGGGTCGACACCCAGCTACCGACGGCTCCGATCCAACCGGAGCTCTGGACCATGTTTTTCGACGGGTCACTGATGAAGACGGGAGCCGGCGCGGGCCTACTCTTCATCTTGCCCCTCGGGAAACACCCACGCTATGTGCTACGCCTTCATTTCCCGGCGTCCAACAACGTGGCTGAGTACGAGGCTCTTGTCAACGGGTTGCGGATCGCCATCGAGCTAGGGGTCAGGCGCCTCGACGCCCGCGGTGACTCGCAGCTCGTCATCGACCAAGTCATGAAGAACTCCCACTGCCGCGACCCGAAGATGGAGGCCTACTGCGATGAGGTTCGGCGCCTGGAGGACAAGTTCTACGGGCTCGAGCTTAACCACATCGCTCGGCGCTACAACGAGACTGCGGACGAGCTGGCAAAAATAGCCTCGGGGCGAACAACGGTTCCCCCGGACGTCTTCTCCCGGGATCTGCATCAACCCTCCGTCAAGATCGACGACACACCCGAGCCCGAGGCACCCTCGGTCCAGCCCGAGGTACCCTCGGCGCATCCCGAGGCAACCTCAGCTCGGCCCGAGGCGGCCTCGGTTCAGCCCGAGGTACCCTCGGCCTCCGAGGGCGAGGCACTGCGCATCGAGGAGGAGCGGAACGGGGCCACGCCTGATCGAAATTGGCAGACCTCGTACCTGCAATATCTCCGCCAAGGAGAGCTACCACTCGACAGAGCCGAGGCTCGGCGGGTAGCACGACGCGCCAAGTCGTTTGTCTTGCTGGGCGATGAAAAGGAGCTCTACCACCGCAGCCCCTCGGGCATCCTCCAGCGATGCATCTCCATCGCCGAAGGTCAGGAACTCCTGCAAGAGATACACTCGGGGGCTTGCGGCCATCACGCAGCGCCTCGAACCCTTGTCGGGAATGCTTTCCGGCAAGGATTCTACTGGCCAACGGCGGTGGCTGACGCCACTAGAATTGTCCGCACCTGCGAAGGGTGTCAATTCTATGCGAAGCAGACCCACCTGCCCGCTCAGGCTCTGCAGACGATACCCGTCACCTGGCCCTTTGCTGAGTGGGGTCTGGACCTCGTTGGCCCCTTGCAGAAGGCGCCCGGGGGCTACACGCACCTGCTGGTCGCCATCGACAAATTCTCCAAGTGGGTCGAGGTCCGACCTCTGAACAGCATCAGGTCCGAGCAGGCGGTGACGTTCTTCACCAACATCATCCATCGCTTCGGGGTCCCGAACTCCATCACCACCGACAACGGTACCCAGTTCACCGGCAGAAAATTCTTGGACTTCTGCGAGGATCATCACATCCGGGTGGACTGGGCCGCCGTGGCTCATCCCATGTCGAATGGGCAAGTAGAGCGTGCCAACAGCATGATTCTACAAGGGCTCAAGCCTCGGATTTACAACGACCTCAACAAGTTCGGCAAGCGATGGTTGAAGGAACTCCCCTCGGTGGTCTAGAGCCTGAGGACAACGCCGAGCCGGGCCACGGGTTTCACGCCATTCTTCCTGGTCTACGGGGCCGAGGCCGTCTTGCCCACTGACCTGGAATACGGCTCCCCGAGGACGAGGGCCTACAGCGATCAAAGCAACCAAGCTAGCCGAGAAGACTCGCTGGACCAGCTGGAAGAGGCTCGGGACAAGGCCTTACTACACTCGGCATGGTATCAGCAGTCCCTGCGACGCTACCACGCCCGAGGGGTCCGGCCCCGAGACCTCCAGGTGGGCGACCTGGTGCTTCGACTACGGCAAGACGCCCGAGGGAGGCACAAGCTCACGCCCCCCTGGGAGGGGCCATTCGTCATCGCCAAAGTTCTGAAGCCCGGGACGTACAAGCTGGCCAACAGCCAAGGCGAGGTCTACGGCAACGCTTGGAACATCCAACAGCTACGTCGCTTCTACCCTTAAGATGTTTTCAAGTTGTCCATATACCTCGCACCCATGCAAAGTTTAGTCATCAAGGAAGGGTCGGCCTCGCCTCGGCAAAGCCCGACCCTCCCTCGGGGGCTAAAAGGGGGGAACCCCCTCTGCGTTGAAATTTTCCTCAAAAAAAGATCTCTTCTGCCAGAATACCTTTCGTGCTTTTTGACTACTTCGAAAAGTGGATCCTGAAAACGACGGAGTACACGTAAGCAGCCAAGGCTGACCGAGCCGAGGGACTCCTACGCCTCCGGGATACGGATACCTCACTCATCACCTTCTGCGATAAGTAACTCGCGTTCGGATAAAGCGATTCCGCGGACCGAACAAGTCTTCACGTTCGGAAGCTCTTCTGCCAAAGCGATCCTTCGAGCCTTCTCGACTGAGTCGGTGATAGGGCCTCATGGACGGGTGAAAGTGCACGTAAGCGGCAAGGCCGACCGAGCCGAGGGACTCCCACGCCTCCGGGATATGGATACCTCACTCATCACCTTCCGCGAGAAGCAACTCTCGCTCGCACAAACGACCCTGTTACCGATAAAAAAGTCCAGATACTCGAAACGAGAGGAAAGGAGACGCAGCTTTACAACACAGCGAGGGTGTGTATTCTGGCCTCGGCGGCCTCAGAAGGCACACGCTACAAAACACTCTGATCCTGCAGGCTCGGGTCTTCGCGTTGGAAGGGGGTTGTAGCACCCTCGGCATCGACGACACCGTCCGACCAGGCCTCGGACGGCGACGCGGTCCGGGGACTTCTTCGGGAATCCGGCCCGAGCAGGCGGCTCGGCCGGTTACCCCTGGGGCCTCGGCCAATCATCTTCCAAGGGCGCCAGCCCGACCCGAGGCCTCGGCTGATCAACTCCAGCGTCGGTCCCGCTGACGGACAACCCGGCCAGGCTCCGGCCAACCAGGTTTCATTTTCGAGCCAACTCCGCCTCTGTTCGTGCTGATATCGCTACCCCTGGACTCGGCTCGTCGAAGAGCGGCCAAGGGGTCCCTTCAACTAAGCTAGAGGAGCCTCAGACAACAAGGCCGACCGAGCCGAGGGACTCCTACGCCTCCGGGATACGGACACCTCACTCGTCACCTTGACACGGGGCGACTCATGCTTGGTGAAGCGGTTCAGATAATCGACATGCGAGTCTTAGTGCTCGAAAATGAGGAAAAAATACGGCTCCATGCCAAAATTACATACACGTTCAGGCCCCGACAGCCATAATGAACAAAAACACTGGCATTCAAAATGCCATTACAAACGGAACTCAGGTTCCCCCTCCGCAGGTACGAACAACCCCACTCGATAGGGGTGGGCCTGCGGAGCAACAGAAGACCGACGGACGGCGCACCGTCACCTGCTCCAGCAGCGGCGACGACGACGACTTCTGCTCCGGGGGGCCGAACAGCGGCAGCACTGACCTCAGGGCGGGTGCCGCTGCTAGGAGGCCCCCGCCCATGCCCAAACTCGTGAGGCAAGGACGGGGAGAAGGCCGTAGAGTTGGAGGTCGGTCCGTGGCCAGCCTTGGCTATCTCGCCGGCGGAAGAACCTCTTCAAGCTGCCGTGGCAGACGCCGGCGCCGCGAGCGGCACCGAAGCCACTCGCGTCCGAAGACCAGGCACGCTGCAGCTGCCAGCGCCACGGACGACGACCGCCCCTTCCTCCGATCACTGAGTGAAGGAGCGGACCATCGCCCACGCAGGGGCCGGCTCCAACTCGGCTCCCCAGCCCTGGTGATGAAAATCCTTGAGGCTGAGGGAGGGACAGAGGCCGCAGCCCGGCTCGCTTTCCCCCACCATCAAGCTGGAGGTCACCATCTTGGGTGACCGCCGGCGGAGGGGTGCAGCCGGGCTGCATGATGAAAATCCTTGAAGCCGAACGATGGCTGAAAGGTACCAACTCCCACGGAGTTGCATTCCTCCAACGATGAGGCGAAAGGACGGCGGGTATCCCCCATCTGGGGGCTTGGAAGGTGGAAAGACGCGACGCATAAGGGAGCGAGAAGACATGTTCGCCTTCCGAAAGGGGTCGCCCTCCTTTTAAAGGCAACTCTCCCTACGTGCGCCCCCAACTGTCACGGGCTAAGTCTTCTCCAACACGCTCCAAGGCCCTCCCCTGCGGCGCGGGGGCTGGGTCCCGCATGTCATGCAAGCCGGCTCAAGAGCAGAAGAAGCCAAACCGCCGCGCGTGGTGCACACAACCGCCCAGCGGTTACAAGTGACCCTCCACTTTTGCCGAGACCAACGGGCGAAAGAGGCGGGCGGCCATGTAGACAGCATGCAACCGCGCCAAGTGGACGCGCTTCTCCGACTCCCGACACGCCATCATGGAGGCCCAGGCCCACGCGTCACGCGACCGGCGCGCCGGATGCTGCATGTAGGCAACCGCACCGCCACTTGCGCCACCACCGCGCTTCCTCGATCGCGGAACCGATACCGCGACTCGAGGCGACCCAGCGCGCGACTCAGCAGCGCCAGCCTGACGCGGCAGTCAATGCGACCAAAAGTGGGCCGGCAGTAATGACGGTGGCAGGCGGGCGGGAGCAGCGGCCACGTCGTCAGCCAAGCTCACGTCCCACCCAGGGGCAGCGAGAGAACCTCCTCTCACGGCGTGAAGACAATGCGCCCGTGATCCGTTCCTCGAACGGCTCGCGCACGCGCAACGGCCGCCCCTCCAACCACTCGCCCCGTCGCATTAACTCCGCGGCAGGACAGGCGGCGCTCCTGGCAGGAGAAGCGGGCGACGCTTCGCCTTCGCCGTAATAACCGCGCCAAAAAAGGTACGCCGCGTCGTTCGATTTTGTATCCTTTTCCTTTTCTCCTTTTTCTCTATCTCTTGCAACAGGGACCGGGAAAGGGGGAAAACCCCGAAAAGGATCCTTCCTCGTGAAGGAACCAGGCTCCAAGCCTCCTTACTGATCAGAGGTTCGAAGGCTGGCCCCCCGAAGGGTTCAATAGCCGCCTCAGATCGCGTGGGCCCTACACCCACTACTGGTCAGAGGTTCGAAGGCCGGCCCCCCGAAGGGTTCCACGGCCGCCTCAGGCCACTCGGGCTCCGCGCTCATTACTGATCAGGGGTTCGAAGGCTGGCCCCCGAAGGGTTCACAGTCGCCTCAGACGCCGAGCGAGGGATGACCAGGGGTACGTTCGATACATAGCCGAGGCTCGGGCTGCGCTTTCGAGGTACCCTAGGACATTTCCGAGACCAGCGGGAGCGATCTTGTAACGGAATCCCATCGGAGGGAGGCATCGAGCCCTCGGACCCCGTCGCCAGGGGACCGGGTCCGGCAGATCACCCGCAGGTACTTTTGGGCGTGCCTCTGGGCCCCTAGCCGACCCCTAACGAACGGGGCACGGACGTCCACTCGGATTACCCGCTTGCAGCTCACCGGAGACACCATGTTCGGCGCCCATCGAGGGCAACATGGAGCTTCCCCCCCTCCTCCTTGCGGAAAGGCGACACAGGGGCGTATGTAAAAAAGCCGAGTCTGTCCCTGATCGCCCTCTCGCCCTGTGCAGAGGCTCGGGGGCTGCTCTCGCAAACCCGGCTCCGGCCGAACCATTGACAGCGTCAACATACCAGCCCGAGAACTTGGGCCCCGACCGTACACCCGGGCTACGGCCAGTTCGCATGAGGGAACGACCAGACCAGCCGAAGCATTACGCAAGGCATTAAGACCTCGAAGGAGTGAAACCACTCCTCCGAGGCCTCGGGGGATACACCCGGCGGGTGCGCTCGCGCGCACCCACCGGAACAAAATGCAACCGAGAAAGGCTGGTCCCCTTGCAAAAAAGTGCGACGAAAGCCTCCAAGCGAGTGCTAACACTCCCTTCGAGGCTCGGGGGCTACTGTCGGGGACCATAATTAGGGGTACCCTCAAGACTCCTAATTCTCAGCTGGTAACCCACATCAGCATAAAGCTGCAAAGGCCTGATGGGTGCGATTAAGTCAGGGATCAGTCCATACGAGCGACTCGATCATGCCTCGCCCGAGCCTAGCCTCGGACAAGGGCAGCTGACCCCGAGGGATTTCCGTCTCGCCCGAGGCCCCCCTCCAATGGCGGACACATCTCCGGCTCGCCCGAGGCCTTGCCTTCGCTAAGAAGCAACCCTGACTAAATCGCCGCACCGACCGACCGAGTCGCAGGAGCATTTAACGCAAAGGTGGCCTGACACCTTTATCCTGACGCGCCCCCCGGCAGAGCCGATGTGACTGTCGTCACTTCGCCGCTCCACTGACCGGCCTGACAAAAGGACAGCGCCACCTGCGCCACTCCGACTGCAGTGCCACTTGACAGAGTGAGACTGACAGGCAGTCAGGCCCTGCCAAAGACTCCACGGGAAACTCCGCTCCGCCCGACCCAAGGCTCGGACTCGGGCAAAGTCCCAGAAGACGGCGAACTCCGCTCCGCCTGACCCAGGGCTCGGACTCGGGCTAAGTCCCAGAAGACGGCGAACTCCGCTCCGCCCGACCCAGGGCTCAGACTCGGGCTAAGTCCCGGAAGACGACGAACTCCGCTCCGCCCGACCCAGGGCTCGGACTCGGGCTAAGTCCCGGAAGACAGCGAACTCCGCTCCGCCCGACCCAGGGCTCGGACTCGGGCTAAGTCCCGGAAGACGACGAACTCCGCTCCGCCCGACCCAGGGCTCGGACTCGGGCTCAGCCCCAGAAGACGACGAACTCCGCTTCGCCCGACCCCAGGGCTCGGACTCCGCCCTGGCCTCTGCCGAACGACCTCCGCCTCGCCCGACCCAGGGGCTCGGACTCGGCCTCGGCCACAGAAGACAGACTCGACCTCGGCTTCGGAGGAGCCTCCACGTCGCCCGACCTCGAGCGCGGGCCAGCCACGTCAACAGGAAGCGCCATCATCACCCTACCCCGAGCTGACTCGGGCCGCAGAGAACAAGACCGGTGTCCCATCTGGCTAGCTCCGCCAGATAGGCAATGATGGCGCCTCGCATGCCCTGTGACGACGGCGGCTCTCAGCTCTCTTACGGAAGCAGGAGGACGTCAGCAAGGACTCGACCGCTCCGACAGCTGTCCCTCCGCCAGGCTCCGCTGCTCCTCCGACGGCCACGACACCACACCAGCTGGGTGCCAAGATCTCTCCGGCTGCCACATCGGCATGTACTTAGGGCGCTAGCTCTCCCCCGCTAGACACGTAGCACTCTGCTACACCCCCATTGTACACCTTTATCCTCTCCTTACGCCTATAAAAGGAAGGACCGGGGCCCTCTTAGAGATGGTTGGCCGCGCGGGGACGAGGACGAGACAGGCGCTCTCTTGGGGCCACTCGCTTCCCTCACCCGCGTGGACGCTTGTAACCCCCTACTGCAAGCGCACCCGACCTGGGCGCGGGACGAACACGAAGGCCGCGGGATTTCCACCTCTCTCACGCCCGCCTCCGGCCGCCTCGCTTCCCCCCTTCGCGCTCGCCCACGCGCTCGACCCATCTGGGCTGGGGCACGCGACACATTCACTCGTCGGCTTAGGGACCCCCCGGTCTCGAAACGCCGACAATTGGGAAGGTGCAACAGCTCCCTAAGTCTAGGGACTAAATAGTGATATTTAGAAAGTTGGAATATTTAGTGAGCATATTTAAGGAACCGTTCGAGGATGATTTTTGGTTAATAACACCTTAAATAGTTTTAAGGACTTTTTTTGGAAACTAATGGAGATGCTCTTATATTTTACTACATCTCCGTAAGTTATTCAACATTTTTATCAGTTTTTAAAGTTTAAAAAATCATATAGTATTTATATTATCTTAATACACATTATTATCAGGTTATAGAGCTTGAAAAGGTTAATTTCATTAAGTAAGAAAGTAATTAAAGAATGGATGGAGATTAAAGCTCCCCCATTCATATATGGGGTGAGATACATCCTTCCCCCAAACGGAGTGTGTTATGGGGGAAATTGTTGGATCACTTAAACACCCTAAAGTAGGGTGGGGGAGTTTCGGGGTTAACCTTTAAAGGTGGTCTGATGGTTTGCGCTAATCCGATTCCATCGTGGACGTGATTTTGGCTGGCGCCTGCGACATTAGAGTAACTCCAATAGTTATGTAAATTTTATCTCTCTAAATCACAGATTTAAGAAGTTGCTAAATAACTTTGGTAATAAAAAATGTGAGTTCTCCAATAGTTCTCTAAATATATGTTGTAGTTTTGTTTTATATCTATCCACATCAAAAAAAGTCACAAATGTCAACAATTGCCTTCATTACCTACTAGGTATATGCCCGTGCGTTGCTACGGTATCAATATGATAAAATATGTTGATATATAAAAATAATAATTAACATTTTGTTAGAATCACTAAAAGTGGATATAAATAACTATTTCTTCTGAAGCATTTGATAAGGCTCCTCCCCTAAGTCGAAACCCACCAGTACACTTCTTTTGTTCTAAATTATTACTACCTCCATTTTCAAATGTTTATCGTCCGCTAGTTTATTTTTGAACTGAACAACGGTCAAATAAAAAAGAACAAAGGGGTAGTTCACATCATTTTTAAGGAGCCATTTGGAACCCTTGCCGCAAGATGAGCGCAACACATGCCATTGATTTTGAACGGTATAAAACAAAACAAGTTGAAGTTTTAACATGGCTAACTGTTTTACACGAAGGAAAACAAACAAAACGCGATTGGGAATTTTTTGGGGTGGTTGAGTTCAGCAGAAAAACGAAATACCATCATGGAAGTGTGGTGCTTGACATGTGCGGGCTGTGCAAGAATGCACCAACGTTAAGGCCTTAAGCGAGGTAAGTAAGCACGGAGGCCGTGTTTCAAGCGCAAGCACAGAGCATGATGCGGCTAAAATGTAAGCAACAAATCATAGCGCAAATCCTACCAAGAGAATGTCCTCGTCTGTCCCAAAGGATTTCCGGGCCTCGTCCAAGCTCTTCATTGTCACCCGTTCGCGTTTCCTGGTATAGTAAAAACAATCTAATGCCAGCAATTGACTCATGTTATAGTATGTAAAATTCTTTAGTAAATCACAATCTAAATCGAACTTAGCTGACCCTGGCAATATCTAATGCTTGCTTCGTCACTGATAAAAATATTTGCAATCTTCATAAATTAAAATAGATAACTATGCTATATGTATTATATTGTTATGAGAGAGCAACCTAGACTGGGTGATGACAGAGGTGGCCCAGCATCCGTACAACCTGAAGAAGGTTGAATGTTGTCATCTTCACCATAAGCCTGAGCAGTAGTTTCAAGGACAGGGCTAAAGATGTTCTCTAGAGATTCATGTTGTTCAATCTGGCCATGAAATACAAAATGTGAGATAACTCAATAACTACAGTACAAGACCTAACAAAAAATTATACACGAAGAGTTAAAGAAGAATACAATAATTTTCTTAAAAGCACCCTACAGAATTCAGATGTAATAAGCAGCTAAGCAAACCATATAAATAAATAATAATGATAAAGGACCATTCGACAAGGCAGACATGGTCGACAATCAGAGCTGGATGTCTTGAATTCCTAATTAAGCTTACTGAGTCGAGAAGAATGTTTGATGCCTTGAAATCACGATATATGACTTGGTTTTCAGCATCATGTAAAAATGACAAGCCCCTAGCAGCTCCAATGGCAACTTTGAGCCTTTGCCCATGACAAAGGATCAGCACCTCCTAAACAGGAGAACTATTGCATGGTTAAATGGAATGAACAAGAAAGGTATAAGAAACTGGGTCTTAACAAAGCAGAGCCATAGAGATGAAACACACACTTCTAAACAGATGGTTCTCCAAACTTCCCTTGGGCATAAATTCATACACCAAAAGCCGGTTGTCACCATCTGAGCAATAACCAATGAGCTTAACAAGATTCTTGTGGTGAAGTTGACCAAGGTAATCAACCTCTGTCTGCAGCAGAAAAAAGGAAGAACAGTCATGATTCATGAACAATGACAGATGTCCTAGGAGCAGGGAAAATCTAGAAGAGCTCCAAGCCTACCAGCCATTCCTTGTGTCCTTGAAAACCTTCCGGTTTAAGCTTCTTCACAGCAACAACCATACCACTCCCAGGTCTTGAAGGAGCAAGCGTGTGCTCATCAATCCAACCTTTGTAGACATGCCCAAACCCTCCTTCCCCAAGAAGGTTGTCCGGTCGGAAGTTCTTGGTTGCATTTTTTAGATCATTGAACGTGAATGCCTTCAAATTAGAAGATGACAAGATTTCACCTTCTATCCGAGGAGTAGGAAGCTCATTTCGATCTCTCATTGATGGAAGAGTCAGTGTTGAACGACTTGAGTTGCTCTTAATTGTGGAAGGGACTGACGACAAACTTGTCTTGCTGGTCACTTTTGATGGGTCTGATCTCTCAACAAGAAGCAAAGGAAAAATACGCATGAGAAGAACTTGATATGGTATCAACAGTGTTAACGATTATGAAGGTGTCATATATATACTCATGAAGTCTGGTACCAACATTACGACAATTAAGTAATTGTCTGGTATTGTAAACTCATTAAGCTGTCAATTTGAGAGCAAACAATGCTCCAGCCTTCGAGGCTGATCATATGTGGAAGTACTTCCATAACTTGGTCTCTACCAAATTTGTGAACCTACTGCGTGCCATTCGAAGGAGTAAAACTATGTCACAGAATTCCTACTGGATCCATAATAACCTCTTCCATTTGTTAACATGAAAACAAAGTAATATCAAGCCTAGTGTTCAGATTTGCAAATGATGCTTGTGAAAGTGCCGTGACTATATTTAGGCACAAAAAGTTCTGACTGTTGCCTTTAAACCCTATCTCTGTCTTATCCGACATAAGTAACAAAGAGGAACTAAAGTTGGCCAACGTAATCAACCTCCGTCTGCAGCAGCAAAAAACAAGATAGAGGAATATATTCAAGTGAAAATAACAACCACGTGAGAGAAGCAACCATCAATCAATTGAACAGAAAGGGGGGGGGGAGACAGGTCGCACGCAAGCGGCAAACCTTCCTTTCATTAGTTCATCACGAAATTCTACCATCAACGCCCAATCAGTGGAACGCTACAACACGTAGAGAGAAAGGAAGCAGCTACCTGGTGTGGTAGTAGAGCTGGTAGTAAGGCAAAATACCTTTTCTGTCTTGTAAGGAAAAATACCATAATAAAGTGCTAACAAGTGAATATATTTACCTCAACATCCTCTACCAAGATTCTCATAATAATGTCAATTTCACAAGTAGAAGTCTCGCAAGCGATAAAAGAAAACCTGCAAGAGGTAGACAAGTGAAGTTTGACAAGGGTAATCAGCAAAATGTAATATATAGCATGGCAATGAACAACAAATATCCTCCATAGCATACTCGAAAGATCGTTTCTTCTCTGAATTCTTAGGAACTTCTTCCACAATGTAACAAAGTAACTGCGCTACTTAGGCCTTATCTCGCAAGCTAAATACAAAATTTGAACATTTTAGACAGAGAAACAAACATACAATAAGGCAGAGGACAGTTCAAAGCTACACGATATGTCATATGCAAACAATTGTAGGATATTCACTCCTTGAGACAAAGAAAAATTAAAAACTTAAAAAGAAAATGCAAAAACTAAGAGCCTAATTCAGTTTAACTAATTTAGCATACTTGAAAGGTTGTTCCTTGTGCAAGTTTGAAACAGACTAATAGTATCAATGTACTGAGATAGGGGAGGAGGGAAAGGGGAGTGCAACCATCCATATCCATATATCTATATGATGTCACATATAAATGGTTGCCAAAACAGTGGATTTGGAACTTGCACTAACAACGCAAGAATTTAGGAAGAAACAAAGGAGCATTGTTACGTGCACAAATATAACACAAAACTTGTGAAAAGAGCAACCAATTCTATAAAGAAGCAATAAAAAACTTATCAGAACAAATAGTATTGTGGAAAATAACCATCTGAATTTGATACTCACTAATAATCATTCTATTGTGTCTTCTATATACATCCAACTTATGAGAAATCTGATAACTAATAAGTTTAACATAAATAAACATGATATGGTCTCTTATTTGGAGCACCCCATTTTTTGATAACCTAAAAATCAGTTCACGAAAGTAAGTCCTAGCATGGGTCTAACAACAGGGCTGCAACTTCACGACAAACATAGTTCGGACCCAGAATTTTCATGTTGTTAATGGTGAAATTCTAAAAGGAATGCAATTGGGGAAAACATTTTGTAGGCTCCCATCAAGTACTATTTGTTGCGATACCATATCGATGCTTCTCATACTCGGCGCCAAGAACAACACTTCTATCATTCTTTGCAAATTCAATAATCCTTGGTAGTATACGAGCCACCTTATAGTTCCTTACCATCTGTGCATAAAGTGCAATAATCAAACAAGATGAAATGAAAATGGCCAGAGCAATACCATATATTTTTTCCTAAATGACTAAACTTCTAGCATGGGAAAGTCTAAATAGTCTGCAGCACCTGGTAAAAAGATGAAATAGAGAAGGCCCTCAGAAGAAGTATTACACTTCTTCAACTCAGAAGTATAAATATTTGAAAGTGCACAGTACAACCAACATATATAAAAAAAGAAACATTCAGGAACCTCCGAGCAGTAAATCCTCCACTCTTTGCATTGCAGTTATCCGGATTGGCCACTTATTATCTAGATGCAAAGTAGGTCCTTCTTAGAGAAAACCTTTATAGGCTCAAAAAAGGTGGTGACAGATAATATTCCAATGGTAAGGAACTGGTACGGTAACCTTTATAGGCTCAACTAATTTTCTTGTAATATCCCCTGCAAAAAAAGGTGGTGACAAATAATATCCAACGATAAGGAACTGGTACGGTAAGATAAAAAAGTAACTACAAAAAAGTGATTAGTTCAGTTCCATCAATTCAACTTCAGCTCAAAGCAACGGTGGCATCGCTGGTCAGTTCGTGAGATAAAAAACTCAATTGAAGGAGAAAAAATATGCATGATTAGTTAACAAGGAGAACACAAATAAATCCACAAAAACATTGATTTTTTTGTATGCATTGAATACGCCTCCTGATAACTACCAGAACATTTAAAAAATCCACATGCTTAGAACTGGATAGAATGAAACCGAAGTGGTGGGTGAAACAAATAAATGAGAAGGGCTTTAATTGATTTGTTTACAGGGCAGAAAAACCTCACGACTTTTCCATATAAGCTTAAGCATGTTTGTGTACATCTCATCAATGGATAGGCCTAGCTCCTGTGTAGCAGCAAACACTACTATTAGGAGTAACTAAATCCCTATAAACAAATCATAATCGGGGACAGGTAGACGACCACTTACTTTATAAGGAAGGCATCATCGACGACGACAGAGATGTCGAAGAGGGGGCGCCATCCCCAGGAGCATGCCCGCAATCACCGCTATTTCCTCTCTACTCCCCTCCACATGAACGAAACAACGGCTACCTCCGGCACCCTTAGTCCCTTACTGGTTGCAAAATCTGAGAGTGCAATATCGATTTATCCTTGAGTGGCATTGTATCAGGATATCTTGTTGTCCAAATAATTTCTGTACATACATGCATAATTTTAGCGGGGTGTTATGTTTGCCATCACAAGTTTACAAGTTGAATCAACTTCAGTTCAAACAAACAAGGAGCCGAAACAGAATAACAACAAAAATGACAAGCTATATCCATGGAATAGTAGAAATAGAATAGCAGAAATAGAATAGCAGAAACAGAATAGCAGCAGTGGGTCCAAAAGTAGAACATGTTGTTTAGCAATATCCATGGACAGTTTGTGATAGACAAGCTAGATGCAGTGAAATGTCTTGATAGTGTATTTAATTCTTGTATAGGTACCAATTTTGATGCAAAATAAAATTTCTCCTGCATCTATCATAAACCAAAACTAAAAAATAATATATCTACAAGAGGATTAAATATGTGGGGACAAATTCTTCGCCACTTCATCACTTTTTCATGTGTACTGATGACATTGCTCATAATAAAATAGAATAGGCATAATAGGAGAGTAATTAAAAATCTAAACAGAAACGACCATAGTAAAAACACACAACACACTCACTATCTAGATTATATATACGCAGCACACTCACTATCTAGAATAAGCAGCTAATGTTGGGGCTTCAGGAGTAAATTAAATAAGGAGTCACTAAAAGCCCAAAAAGTGATGGCACGCTAGCAACCTCGAACCAAGTAATCCATGGGTTTCCGATATTAACACCAATATCCTCTCCTAACTTCAAACACAATAGGTTCTGTACACCCGCTGTCAAGAAGAGAGCATTGGAGTTGGCAGATGCCTGCACAAGAAGAGCGGTTGGCACATAAACTGAGCTGAGAAACAAGTTCCAACCCAATGCAAAATACTGCAGGACTGTACCTTCCAAACAACACTTGAAAAATGTGAATTGGCAGTACCATGCAGAGTGATTGCGAAGAAGGTTTTCACTGTCAAACAATGCACAAACTGAATTACATGCCATGGTACAGACATACGCCTTGTCCGTACAAATTGCCTAACCTCCTAGTCATCACCGTGAAATAGGAAACAAACCTGGTTGACTGACCATGGATCGACGTGTCGACGAACAAGTCTTTTTAAATTGTTCTTTCAGCTAAAAATGTCTTTTTTACACATATATGTATGGAAACAAAGTTAGGTTGTATTGCAATGGCGAGGGTAAAATTAATTGAATAAATGTCGCTATTGGTCCCATGTTTTACTTAAGCTTCATTTCGATCCTTATACTTTTAAACATTCTAATTGAGTCTTCAACCTTCAACATATGATTAAACAGATACATTCACAGTGGCAAGTGAAGGGCGAGCATCCTTACCATCACAGCAGAATAGCCCAAACCCGGGCAGATTTCAGCGGTCCGGCAGGGGACGGAGGCAGAGACGGTTGCTGCTGCTACGCCGGAGAGGGGAGGAAAGGCTTCACGCCTCCGAGGTAGCGACAAGGCGTGAGGGGGGAGGAAAGGCTTCACGCCTCCAAGATTTCAGTCGATTCCTTGCCAGAACTACTAATAAGGACATAAATTGAAGCCGGAAATCTGCCCCAACTTTCTCTCTGCAGTCTAGTCTAGACAGAAATGCATCAATAGCAGTAAAAAAAACAGAACGAGCGTGGCCAGGCCTACTCCATCATAAATCACAGCAGCCAAGGCAGCATTGGGTACAGATCAGAAGAGCACCTGGGAGATGTGTATGGACATGATCTGCCCGTCCCTGGCTGTGTCCTGCATCGCCTCAAACGTCGATAGCAGTCCTGTCACCCCAAGAGCACGACACGCATCACATCAAAACTCGGGATTGGCACTGCGCTGGAACGAGGATCACAATTGATTTTGCTGTACGTACCTCCGTTGCTCTAGAGGTTGGTGTGGATGGCAGCGGCGGTTGCGGAAGCACAGTGCCTGGTCATCGGGTCATCGTGCTTTCCGGTCCAGGCCCTGTTGAGGACAGCTGAAGAACAAGGCAACATCAACGCCAACCATGTCATTCATGAATCACGATTCACCAATCCATCATTTTGTCCACTGTCGAAAGCGTACAATACATAGTACAGACTGATAACTGCAACTGGGAGGAAGAGACATCACTGGAATGATGGTTGCCGCCCAGACGTACATGTAGTGGATGGGGAAGCGAACTGCTTCGCGTTGACAACCGCACATAAGGCGACGGCCACCTCCTCGTCCTGAAAGTGCTCGCCGAGGCTCTCGTACTCCAAGGTCTCGTCCCAGTACGCCTTCTCCAGGAACAGCTCATAGTGGCGTGCGTCCAGGATCTGCTTGTTCCGTGAACCACCAATTCCACCCGCACCAAAAATCAGTACCAACAAGTCAGCAAACAGGCATATATACCGGCAGTGGCAGGGCAGGACACATTCCCCGTTCCAGCACCATCCACATGCTCACCTCGGCAGCTGTTCCGTTTGCACAAGGGGCATCGCATCACATGCATGTCTGCAAGCATTCAACACAGACCAGCTGAAGACGCGTCGGCGGCACCCTCCTTGGCAGCCCACCGGAGGAGCGCGAGCGCCCACTCCCAGTGCCCCGAGAGCTCCAGCGCCTTGATCAGGGATGTGATGTCCGCGCGAAGAAGCTCGTCGCGGCGGGAGGCCAGGAAGGCCGCGAGCGTGGGGAGCGGGTGCGAGGATATGGCGAGCACCAGTGCCTGCTCGGCGAGGGAGAGGAAGGAGTGCGGCGGCGGCGTCTGGTGCGACTGTCGCGGCGCGGGGGCCGGCACAGTGAGGTGGAGCGGGAGCGAGGAGGGGGACGACGACGGTGGCGCGGCCGGGAGGAGCGGGCCCCGTTTCCTCGGCTCTGATCTCGCGATTCGTCGAGTATGCCGCAGAGGGAGCGGGCCCCGAAGAGGAGCAGGCACTGCAGCCGAGCAGAGGGCGCGCGGTGGCTTACTGGGGGGCGCAGGGGTGAGCTCCGACACGTCGAGAGGAGAGACGGGGTGGGGCGAGGGGTTTCGGCCATGGGCGATTAGTGAGGGCGTACACAGGGAACGTGCGAAAGTGGCAGAGCTGGTTGAGGTCGTGGGGGAGGAGGTCACAGGAGTGGAGCTCGTGCGTGCAGCGTCGTCGCGGAGGCGGAGGTTGCCGAAGAGGATGACAGGTGTCGTGCGTCGTTCGCATAGCGAAGCTGGGCTGCATGAGGTAAACAAATCGTTGTGCGAGGGACGTTGGGCCGCACTCGTCGCTGGGCCACACGAACCGCTGGGCCTCACAAATCGCTAGCACTGTTATGGGTTTGTTTGATTAGTACCATACCGCCTATTGAAAGAGTTGGAACGTGTCTTATAAGCGTTTTTGTGGATATCCAATTGCTTAGTCCGACTTCTCCTGCTTTGGCGCGACACCAAGATAAGCTTTTTGCGCGGCACAGGAGCGATGAGGGATCCGTATACGACTCGTGGGGGCCTCGGGTGGAGGCAGAACAGCCGTTGGCAGAACACATCGAAGGCAGAACACGTCAGAGGCAGACTACTATTGCTTACTTAATAAGTAGTAGAGATATAATGTAATCAATATTTTTGTTTAGTGAGTTGCTAAATAGTTGTCAAATGTAGAAATGAAATAAGGTTAGATTAGAAGTTGCTAAATTTAGAAAGTTTATTTAGATAACTGTTGGAGAGAAGTTTATATATTAACTATCTAAATTATTAATTTAGGAAGTCATTTAGAGTACTACTAGAGTTGCTCTTACCATTTGAAGAACCGAAGCGCACATGGATATGATCGACCCAATCTTAAGTCAAGTTAGGCACTTAGGTTGTAATCCTCTTTGCTAGGACTTTTATAAGCGCTTCTCCGGTAGTTCAATAAAAAAACTACCAAAATATACACATCTCTATAACTAAAAAACACCGACCAATTACGTTGTTTACCCAGCAACTCGTCCCCCTTGATGTTCAGCTAGCGTCTTCTTTCCATATTTCATAAATTATAAGGGAGATTTTGATCTTTATTTTTTTAAAAGAATGTTGTTAAGAAAGGTTGGTTTATATATATTTTGCTAATTTTTATTTATTTTCTTTATTTCCTCAAATGAGGTTGCTTAAGATGGTTAGGTTTTGTCTATCCTCTCTCACTTTTCATGTTTAGTTCTCAAATTAGTTTATCCAATTTGTGTTCTTATGTGTTTATGTTACTTTTTTACAGGTGATGGTGGAGAGGACATCCTTAATGTATAACTTATGAAAACTAGATTCATCATATATATCCGAGGTCCATAAGTTTATTGATGTCGCTATGAACCATGCTTGAAGAACAAAGACAAAGCACATATATTGTCTATGCAGTGACTGAAAAAATGTTGTTGTAGTTGATGACACAAAACAAAACATTTCTCATCTGGTATACCGAGGATTTATGAAGGATTACATAATTTGGACAAAGCATGGAGATGGTACCTCTTCACCTTATACAACTACGAACATTAATGACAGATTTTAATTCGTTCACGAGACACAAGAACCACTAGTACAGAGAAGCTCTATAGTGGCGGTCGTAAACCTATTTTTAGTGGCGTTTATCGTAACCGCCAGTGCTAGGGGCCAGTAAAAATCATCATTTTTACAGGCGGGTAACTGAAGACCGCCAGTGAAACTGGCGGTCGGCGTAATAAAACCGCCAGTGCAAATTGTTTTCAGGAAACATAAAATAGATTTTAAAAATAGTAAAAAAATTGTTTTTATTAGGGGGCCTCAGCCCACCCCATTCGCGGCATTTTTCGCGCAAAATTCGTGCGCTACGCGGTTGTTAGTAATTGAACCGTCGACCTCACCCTCGCGTGTACCCTCCACCACCACTCCGTCTATGACATGCTTTGTGTCTAGTTTGTAGTTGTCTTCTCCACATATTACAATCATTTGTGTGTAAATTGCTTATTTGAGAACATAAACGAATTCAAATAAAAAAGTTGTCAACTACAAAGTTAAATAACTTTTGAAGTTCTACAACTTTGATTTTGACACTTTTTTCATCCGAGGTAGTTTGCAAAATTTGAATTTTAAATTTGACATACTTAGATTCAATTTTTGAGAACCGAAATGAGTTCGAATAAAAAAGTTGTCAACTACAAAGTTTCATAACTTTTAGAGATCTACAACTTTTTTTGGTGGTTTTGTCATACGAGGTCGTTTGAAAAACTCAAAAAAATAAGGATAAAAATGATTTCTAGTGGCGGTTCCTTAAGAAAACCGCCACTAGAAATCATGAATTTCTACTGGCGGTTTTCTTAAGGAACCGCCTCTAAAAATACGATTTCTAGTGACGATTTTCTTAAGAAACCGCCACTAAAAATAGCACAGTCGGTGGATAACCGGATCCGTCTGTAAAATATATCGTCCCGCAGGCGTTGAGCCTTTTTTACTAGTGAACCTCTTCACACAGAGCGAACATTGTAACACCCTAGATTCCTAGTTTTGGAATTAGAAAAGCTCTTCAAAATATTTGAATTAAAATATCTTTTCAAAAATTCTTACGTTTGAAGTCAATTCAAACAAATGGAATAAATAGTTGTTTATGTCTCTAAATTTGATTTTACTTTTTGAAATTTTAAACTGAAATAAAATTTTATCTCAAACTCGATTTATTTATTTAACATATATATGCTTATAAGCATTCATCTAAATGAGAAAGAATAGTAAAAATAATAAATATAAAACAAATATTGATCTTGGCATGTTGGAGTTTTGGACTGTGCATTATAATAGAAGGATGAAATTCAAAACTGCATTTGAATCTGATCTAAATTGAAGGTAGAAAATGGGAAAAACAAGGAATAGAAAAAAAAGAAAAGAAATTTACCTACGCTGGGCCTAGTTCCCTTGCCTCGGCCCATTCTCCCCCTCCACTAACTCGCACCCGCCAGCCCAGCCGCCCTTCCTAGGCCTCATCCGCTCGGCCCAGGAAATGAAACCGCACCGACCCACTCTCATCACATCGCATCGCATGACCCTACCCGCCCGTGCGCCTACTCTCCATCGTTGCACCGTCACATGGGCCCATGTGTCAGCTGCTTACCCCTCACACGCACGAGACTGACCGATGGGTCCCTAATCGTCAGCTCCTTCTCTACCTGCCCGTGACGAATAGCGCCTAACGTCGGTAACCATCTGAGTGAATCCAATCGAGTTTGTGGGATCATGACGCAAGTTGTTAGGATCTGGCCTTGGGTGTATCTATACTACCTATTAAGGCTGTAAGGGGTAGGCTGCCTCCCCTGGTTCTGCCTTCGGTGAATCTGCACCGTCCGTTCTGTTCGGCAAATCTACACCGTTCGCCCGCCCACGCCCACGTTCGTTCCCCCACCTCCCCACCCCCACCCCGCGTGAGCCGCGGCCGCCCTGCCTCCCACCTCCAGTCCGCCGCTCTCCCACGGATCGTGCTCCGCCCCGTCCACCATCCCAGCGCGATGACTGAGAGGACCGTGCCCGCCCCCTTCCCTCCTTCTCCGTCACGCCCGACTCCCTCGCCACCCTCGTCTCCCTGCCCACCCGCCCGAGAGAGCCGCATCGTCCCATCCCCATCCTCGGCGCGATGACCAGAGGTCCACCCCCGGTCGCCAGACGACGACAGCCAAACGGAGATCGGGGTGCTGATGTTCCCTTTCCTCCCTCCTTGCCTCCTCACCAACACCGATACCACCGCCCCGGCACCCAGTGTGTGTGTATCCCATCCCTAACTGGGCTTGTGCCGCCCGGAGGTCCGCCCCTCAGAGATTGCTCTCTCCCCGAGGAGCTGGAGGCGACAACGACGTGGGGAGAAGGAGGCCGCGGTGGACACCGCGCGAGGGCTGCGGCAATGGCTCAACGACGAGCGGGCCTCCACAACAGGTGATATCGTGCCCCAACTCTGCGCCCCAACTCTGTGCCCCATCGCAATAGCCCCCTCCCCCTAGCCGTCCTCCAACCGCTGCGTACGCAGATCCCACAGGAGCAGGCGATGCTCACCCACGGCATGCTCGTGGTTGTGCTCCCAATCCAGGACCCCGTACTCGGCGATGACGCGGGGCGTCGTGTTGCGCGCGCCCCCTGCCCCCGGTCTCGGCTCCGACCTCGCGCTCGGCACCCTGATGGGCGGCCCCTTCTCTGGCGACATGGCCGGCCCACGCCATCCCGTCCCCGACAACTTTTGTTTGTTCAGCTGAGAAGAACACACTTTATTCTATGCACTGAGTATGCATTACTTTTGGAGTTTTTCACTTTGAAATCTTTTGCCATTCAGTGCAGTGCACCCTATTGTCTAATGCTTTATTCAGAATTAGATAAAAAATATGTGCACCTTGATGTATTGCAGGTTTCTGTGCGTTGCATCACTTGCTTGGAGCCTATAGCAGTGTCTGCTCATGTGCACATCTTACATACACTTGGGAGGAGGACTTCAATGGATTTTCTTAGCCGCCATGGCTAGAGGGTATTGCAGGTTAAAAGTGTCGAATCAGACGCTCTACCATGCACATTTAGAAAATAATAGAATTGCAATTGCTCGTGAAAATAATAGAAGTGCAATGGGCGACGCTTTTAACCTATATAGAGAGGGTGGATTTTATTTCTATTCTTGACTCTCTCCAACTAATATGCTGGCAGAGATCTCCAACCTTGTGAAGAAGGCACTCAAGTCAGCTCTAACTCACTTGAAAGCAGATCATGAAAGAGATTTTCTTAGCCGTTATGGCCAGAGGGTATGCACCTTCTACATATTTCTTAGTTTTTGACGATTATTGGTTAGCCTACATGTTTTTTGGACTGAAAAGATTATGTTGCTATCTGGGTTGAAGGTAAGGCTAAAATGTCGTCATACACCCAGGACAATTTGTCTTATTCTATCAACTATCTAGGGATAAACAAATCTAGCAGGTACATCTGTTAGTTTGGGGGATGATGAGGTTTTCATGTGAAGTAAAAAGCATGATACTGAAATGGCAAAATCAAAATGTAATTCTACTTTGAACATGACTATGTCTGTTCGAAATCGACATCCTGTTTGAATACACCAATTTCTGCTCATTATATAGTAAACTTCTTTTGCCAAGATGAAAAGGACCTCCAAGGAATGAAAAGCCCTTCATGACAGTGGAACTTCATATGGTAATATCAAACATCAAGTTTTACCGATATAAAAGTTAAGTTCAGTGAGTAAATTACTTCATGCAAACATAACACTACACACCAGCTGTTGTGGAGACGGATGACGACCACCATGTGTTCGCCGAAATGCTCCTTAGGTACACACCAGCTGAACGTGTGCTGCTTATGTTATTCTTTTCATGATAGAATTTTTATGGTGCTTATTATGATGTCATGCTTAGCTTATTTTTCTCTACTAACTCTAATAAATAGGTGTCCATTTGCTGCGACACGCTGGGAGCACGGCTATGCCAGGGCGGCGACACGACGAGATCGAGATCGCATCCAGGGTGTGGCGGCAGGTGTGCCCATAACATTAAATGCAGATTCCTCATGAGGCCTTCGGATTTGATACTTCATGGCCCATAACAGATGAGGGATTCACGATGGCTAAGTCAAAGGACCACATGGCACATAACCAGTCGTACAAGGCACACAAGAACAACATCAAGAAACCCATGCGCGGCTGCCAGACCTCCACCAAGGGGGTACGTGCTTCCTTTTCCTTGCTTCTCAAATCTCAACTATGCTAGATCTGAATGTGCTTCCTTTTCCTTGCTTGTCAACTACGCCACTCCTCGTCTTCCTCTTGAGGCCTTCTCTGGATTCGATTGTTCATCTCCTGATTTCTTGGCAGAACCGCAGGTGACTAGGAGCAGGAGCAAGAGGGATTCAGGGCTAAGTTGAAGAACTACTTGGCGCATAACTAGTCGTACAAGGCGCAAAAGAACGACATCAAGAAGCCAAGCGCCACCGCCAGACCTCCACCAAGGGGTGTACGTGCTTCATTTTCCTTTCTTCTCAAATATGCTAGATCTGAATTTGAAAACTAGAATTCCGCTAAAACGTGTTGTTTTTTTGCTTCCATTATTATGTATGTATAACTTTTTTTATGTCAATCAGGGGAGTATTCAGTTTTTTGGTTGAGTTGTTTTAACCTCAGTAGAATCCTTTTCTGTTTAGGTTCTTAACAAAGCTCATGATGATGCTCGGAGCCGTGCTCAGAATAGCGGAATCTGAAAGCAACAAATTGAAGGCTACTTGGTGATTATGTTTCACTTCATTCTCATATAACTGAAGTTTCTAATGCCACTTATTCCCAAGCACTTACCCGGTTCATAGTTATCTTTGCAGAATTAATGCTTTGAAGGTGACCAGTCGTAGACACAACGACATTTCCACGCATCCTATCTAAGGTGAGGCATCAACTTTTTATTTTTCTCTGGAATTCAGTACCCAACCTGAGCGCTTACTACTTGTTGTCGCCAGTATACTTTGGTCATTTTTTGTATTGCAAGTCACATGACATGTTTGAGGCACTTTGGTCCTGGGACATTCACCAGAAACATAGTAGCCATTGTTTTCTAAACTACCATCGGTGACGACCAAATCATCAGGTGGCATATTACTACATGCCTGTTTATTTCTTTCACCTTTATTTATGCTCTCAGGGTTGAAGTCGAGTCTTTCTCACAAGAGTCTATACTAAAAACCTGCACAGATAATGTACTCTCAGCAATGTACTTAAACAATAGAAATTCACTGTATTTAATCAAATGGTTTGAAACAAACATATCCCATCCTTGATGAAAAGCAAGGGAATCAGCCACCTACGATACGAGGACCTTTGAAAACCACCCCTCTGAATCTTTAAGATATAAAAAGTTGATTCGTCAAATACTCCAATCTGGGTGCAACATTTGGTGGTATCACCTGCACAAATATATGAAAGAAAAAGATAGTAGAGTTGTAATGGAAAGTAGCAACAAACAAAACCATACCAGAAATTTCTCGGCATTGCTGCATACGAACTTTAAAAATGCAATGGGGATCTGATTATTTCTTTCCTTGATGCCACTAAATATTTCCATTTCCTTCATCCTGCCATCATGAATCTTATCACTATCATTGCACCACATCTTCTTTTTTCCCTTGAATAGTGTGTGTGGTAATTTTTTCTTGCTTATTTTATAGTTAGAGCCACTTGATGTACCCATATTCTCATCGGATATATCAAGCAACACATTTATCCTATTCTGTTTGTCATGTCTCATCTTAAACTCCACGCTCTCAGTCATCCTCAATTTCTTCTCTTTAACAAGAGAAGTGATTGGTGCAGTCTCCTTCTCAGTACTGGTATTCGCTGGCCTTTTCCTTTTCTTTTCTATACCACAAAATGTTGTGAACACAATCCCCCTTCTTTACTCCACTGTCATATTTCATCTTGCTGTCAGCAGTCTGCATCTTCTTCCCCCGGTATGTTTTGTTCAGCTTTTTCTCATTCTTCTCCTCACATAATTGGCTGGACACCTTGCTTTTCACCTTAGTAGCAGAGTTACTCATATTCCTCCCCCTCCTCGTCATCATCCCTTTGCATGTTCTTCCCAGTGCTAGCATTGTGAAGTTTCTTCTTCCTCTCCTTCTCAAGGGATGTGGTGTGGACCTTCTTCTTACCTTCAACCTTACTACAGTCATCCGATATAATTATCTTTTCCATGTCTTGGTCAACACCCATCATCTTGTTCTTGCTATTGGTTTTGTTTAGGGCATCCTTTTCCCTCCCCTGCTCACATAAAGTTGCAAGCAACCTGCTCTGAAGTTTGCATTTTCTTTTTATAACCACCATCATGTGAAAAAGTTAAACAGACACCCCCAAAAAAAAAGAAAAACACTGATATGATCTGACCAGTGTACACCGTCATCAGTCTGAATATGAAAACATAGAGGTAATTAACATGGGAGCACCACTAACCCTGTTGCATTTTAGAAACTGATCAAAAGTTGTCGACCTGTCATTGCTCTGTCTTCATTTTATCTCATGAAATTTGTTGTTATTGGCCCATTGCTGATACAGAGCTGGTTTGTTCTTTTTGTGACGTGGGTGCAAATATCTACCGGAATAAGGAGAATAGCCCAAGAGCGCATTCGCTTCAAGTGACGTGAGTGGAAATTCTGCTGCTTCTGATCATTTTGTAATTTTTGGTTACTTTAGTAATTCAATGTATTTCTGCTCTTATTTTACCTGTTAATTGTGCTGCCAACAGCGAGAGGGGATCCGAAATAATCAAGGCCAAGATCATGTCCCACCCACTCTATCCGGCTGTCTTGAGAGCCTTCATAGACTGCCGATAGGTGTTTGCTTTTGTCCCATCACCAAATCTTGCACTATCTCATAAATAGATTTACTCAGTTCTGCAAGCTGGCGAAAAAAATTATCTTGCCTCTTCGCTGGTGAATCTGCAGATTGGGGTCTGTGAGCTACCACTGATTCATCCAGAGGTCTAAAATTGTGGTGAGTTCATCTCCTAATTGTGCAATATTTACAGGATATTGTAGATTAAAGGCAAACCAAATCCATACCAGTGAAATTATGTTTGAACTAAGTACTATAATTGGTCATCAGTCCTATATAGCTACGTTAAAAAATGCAGTCCTATTTAACTGCCAGTTCTTTGTGCCGAGTATTTGTATGATATTTTTCCACAAATTGTCGTTAGATATTACATTTTATTGGTCACTGTAGCTAATCCCTTTTGATATTTTCTATACAAGGTATATATTAGCAAGTGTTCAGATCAGAATGATAGGTTTTTTTCCAAGTAATACTTCTCATTCTTCGATGATAAAACTAATTAGGACTATCGTGGTTTGGCGCCTTGGCTGGATGCAGTGCCCCCACCTTAGATGCCTTGCCTGGATGCTTTGGCGAGATGTGCCATGTGTGCTTGGAAAACCGCAGGTGCATTGTCTGGTAGAACATCTGTGTCCAAAATAAGGTATGAGCTTTTAGCTTGTAAAATTCTACAGATTTTGTGCTTGTCCTACAGTACTCTACAATAATCAAACATGAGAGAAAACTATACCGTCTTTGTCCCAACGACAGTTCTCCTTAAATACTTGCTATATGTTGTATTTTAACTGTATTATCGGATGGACTCATGTTCTGACTTGGGCTGGATTTTTTTTAACTATGACTGAAGCTACGTCAGCCGTGAAGAGGGTGGGTAGCTGACTGAACAAGTGAGGAGGTTGTACAACGTGATCTTATTTGATGAGGTAGAGACGACCCATGTCGCCATGTTCAACACCCTGCTCTAGGTCCTCAATGACGGCAGGCTGATGGATGGGCAAGGCAGGACGGTGGACTTCAGGAACACAGTGATCATCATGCCATCGAACCTTGGCGCTTGGCACCTCCTCGCCGGGATGGTCAGCAAGAACTCCATGGAGGTTGCTCGTGATCTGGTCATGCAGGAGGTGCACATCGCAATAACATCCTGAATTGCGCTCACTGACTATTATAATTGCCGTTCATCAACTTATCAACTGAATTGCATATGATTCTTCTGCTTTTCTTATATTGTATTGATTGAGAGGGTCATGTTTTATAGGTTGTAAATGATCTTAATCCTTCATGTTAGAACTTACAGAATAAGGAGGATCTTCAGGTTTGGAATATTTTTTTATTAATATCTGAAGTATATACATGCAAGGTGCAAACTTAAGTATATTGGTGGGACGAACATTATGGTTTAGTTTTCCTTTGTGCTACAATAGTGCTTCTTGGTTCTTCTAATCCAAGTCTTTTCTATTGCTCGATGCAGGTAAAGTTAAACTAACATTTTCAGTTCTAAGACAAGAAATTGAATTATTGCATGTTCCTTATGTGCGTGGAGGAAGCCTTTGCAATTAGTTGTGATGCTATCTATCAATTTTGTAGGTTGATGGGTACTTTCACAATGAGGAAGAAACACAATATAAAAAGATTATCTGGGAGGAAATGAACAAAGAGTACCTTGAGGTAAGTAACTCTATCTATGGTCGCATTTTTTTCATCTTGATCAGAGAATGCTACTACCTTCTTTTTTATTTTACAGGAACAAGCAGCCAAGGAAGCTTTGGCAGCTGAATTGGCAGCTAGAGGGATTGATCCAGAAGCGGGAAAGAAAGTAAGGAACAATTTTGGGCAACCAAACTTCCTGTTTACCATTTTAATTTGAGTCGTATGATTATCTGTATCTGTTTCAAAACATAGAAACGAAAACGTAATGAAGACATGAAGAGCTCGACACCTGCTGAAACACCAGCAGAAGCCACGTGCAACATGCTGAAACGGAAGGTATTCGCTTGTTGCTGTCACATACAATCCAAAATAAACTTGTCCTTTGTACAATGCACGTACATTTGGAATCCGGTGTGCAAACAGACTAAGAGCCTGAAATTCAATATCTAACGTCCCTTCTCACAGGGACTTGGTTCAAAGATCAATGTGGGAGCTGTTGACGAATTGTACAAGGTATGCCTGTTTGCTTATGCTTGAAACGTAGAATCCACAAACTGTATACTGCCATGAGTCTGAATGGTTTATACTCCCCTCCATTCCAAATTGTAAAGCATTTTTCTAGATGCTCATTAGTTGGTTACTATATGCATATTACTCCCTCCATTCTTTTTTATTTGTCACGTTTTAGTTCAAAAATGAACTAACCGACGACGAATATTCGAAAACGGAGGTAGTATTTTGCTCGGTCTGTGATTTTGCATTTTCTGTCGAGCCACAGGCGGGCTCGGGCCAATGGATTTTCATGTCGGGTTTTGCATGGCCCGGCCCGGCCCGGTAATTGATCAGATCTAAGCATAGTTGAACATGTTGGAAAATTCCAAACCTTTGGAGTTATCCTGGCTAACCAAAATAACCTCATTCTTGGAAAAGTTATCTTTTAAACCAGACATCTCATAGATATAAAGAGCAACTTTAAATTTGTAGCTTGCTCTTTGTCATCTGCTTTCAAGTCGGACGACTTGCTGGTCGTTCTGGCTGACCAACTTGGGCAATTAATCGTGATTGGGTCCAAATCAACTTGGACGATTAATCACAATTAATCGGACGACTTGAAAACAGATTCTTGAATACAGAGGATAATGTCATCTGCATACTGCAGGATGGCCACTCCATAATCAATATATTCTGGCACTAAACTTTCAAACAACTTTTCTTCCGGGCTAAACACTTGGAACAGCATTGTATTTTTTAGCTGTTTTAGTGCCTTATTTGTACATTACCTAAATAGCTAAACACTTGGAAGATCTGGTTCATTGAGTCACCAGATCGCGGGTTCGAAGCAGCCTCTCTGCATTTGCGGGAGGAAGGCTTGCCTCTGGTACTCGGTCTACCATTTTTTTATTTGTACATTACCGAAATGTATTGTCCCTGTGTGCAATCCAGCTATTGATTTTCAATTAATTGGTGATATTTAAGTGGTCGAGGGTTAAATATTGTTTATTTGCCAAGCGAGCCAACCAACATCATACATAGAATATGCACTATATCTATAACATTTAGTAGATATTTCCATTTATTGATCGACGCACTTGACGTCGTCGTGATGGCTTGACCAGACAGTTAAACTAATAGAGATTACTAGGATATACACCATCCAGTCAAAAGGATTGTACTAGCCTCTATTGTCTGGGGCTGTTAAGGTGATTAGTGAAAGCCTGAGATACGTATATGTTAATGAGTTTTACTTGTGATCCTTATTTGTTTCAGTGGTGTAAGACCATTTGGAGTATCGCTGTTGATTGCTGGGTATGATGACAATGGCCCACAGTTGTATCAGGTATACTGAAGAAGTTACAAGATAGAAACCTCAAACCTGTTTATCAACCTTTCAAAAAAAAGGAAACCTGTTTATTGTCTCACAGGGATCATCACAAGTAGTACTTATAAAGTGAAAAATGTGCACATATGTGTTAACAATCACCATGATACTGTAGGATGTACCTTCGTAAACTCAAGAGTCAAGACAACTGACATTGTTGGCTATTTCTTCAGGTTGATCCCTCAGGATCATACTTCTCCTGGAAGGCATCAGCCATGGGAAAAATGTGTCAAATGCAAAGACATTTCTTGAAAAGAGGTACATAATCTCATGGTAGTAATGTTGTGCACTTGCACTATATACAGATACACTGTTGTGAGTTGTGACATAGTACCGCTGATAATTTTCTTCTATCATTGATAATTTTCTTCCATCATTGATTGTAAATAAATTCCAGTTGATTCTATGTTCCTCATCATTGATTAATATAAGAGGCATGTGTGCCTAGGGATGGTAATGGATTATGATCAAGTGTTTCTTCACAATAAATTGTGGCCCTTAATAAATTTTAGTACAAAAATGAATAGGAATAGAGACCGAATCCTAATCCGATTCGATCCTTAAATTTTATAGTGTAAGATTTAGAGCCCATTACCACCCCCTGTGTGCCATAACAGATCATCCTTTCCTTCTGATTTCACATCTTATATTTATAATATGTTTTCATTGTAGATACACAGAGGATATGGAGCTTGATGATGCCATCCACACTGCAATTTTGACTTTGAAAGAAGGGTATTGCAACCCACTTGTAGTTGCTTAGTTTAAAACATCCTAAATAGTTACTAATTGGTTCTGCATCTTGGACTTGCAGATATGAGGGGCAAATTTCCTCCAACAACATTGAAATCGGAATTATTCGAGCTGACCGTGAGTTCAAGTAAGTTACACAGACTCAATTATTACTGCCACCTTTATATGATCCATGTTCCTCTTGCCTCATCAAATGATCAAATCACTGCATCACTCATTGCTCCCATTCTGTTCTTTAGGGTTTGGTAACAACTTGTGCTCCTCTAGCTGTAGGGGAAATGTTTCTGTTTACTATGTTTTTGTTGTTGGAAATCTAAGGCTATTTGATATTACAAACTCCTTGCTACTTCAAATGGTTTGGTGAGAACTAACAGTTTCCATACAAATAACAGAGTTCTAAGCCCATCAGAGATCAAGGATTTCATGGAAGAGGTGGAGTAAGTTGTCTGTTGATGATTTACTGTTTCAAACAAGAATAGTAGCATCACTTATGAGCAGCCAGCCTGAAGCTTGTCTTGGTTTTTTCACTCTGTAAACTGATTTGCTCCAGCGACATGTCTTGGTTTTATCACTCTGTAAACTGATTTGCTCCAGCGACATGTGATGTTTACATTTGAAACCCTCCTGAACGCATACTGTAGACAAATGAGATACGTAAGATGGATGTTGTATTTGACAGTCTCTGCAGTTTGTTTATGTGATTCACGTTCTTGTGTGCTGTATCGATACCCAGGTGTTTGTTGTGTTCACATTGCAGATTTGCTGTAGTGCATGGATTTCGTGGCTGTAAGAAATCAAGTTCGCTATCCTACTAATGCGCTTTGGCGTGTGATAAGTTGTTTCAACCTGATGCGCCTGTGCAAGAGGCCATGAGAAGCGATATGGCTTGGAGCAATGGAGCGTGTCCCAAATTCAGTACTTGTGCGAGAACAAGAGATCAATATAATATTGTTGGCAACGTGTTAAGTGCAAATCAAGTTTTCGTGCAAACCAACTAACATAAGTCACAAAAAATTATTAAATTATAACTAACAAAAGTCACAAAAAATTATTAAATTATAGATGTACTTTAAAATCAATTTTTCGTGCAAACCAATTAACAAAAGCCACAAAAAATTATTAAATTATAACTAACAAAAGTCCCAAAAAAGCATTAAATTATAGATGTACTTCAAATTCATCATATGATAAGAGATAAAAGAAGAGAAAACTGTAAGAGATAATTTCACTTTTTTATCTTAGAATTTTCTTTTTTATCTTTTAATATATGATGTGTTTGAACTTTAAATTTTACTAGGTAGGTGCCCGTGCGATGCCACGGAACATAAATTGAGAACCTCCAATGGACTTCATTTGAGACAAGTGATGCCCAAGAAAATGGGGGTAAACTGACACAGCTATCACTTGCATTACTTGCCCTATGCGCGGAAGAATCTGACACAACTATCACCCATGAAGAAATCCGATTAACTTGTGGAAGCGGACTTCATTTGAGACAAGACAACAATACCAGTGTTGAGCTTGCCACTCGGCCATGGCACACACGAGAACACGAGATGCTCAAGTAAGAACTGAACATAATGCACTAATACAAAAGGTTGGCTTGCGTTCGCTTCCTTGCTTCACAGGAAGCATATCTGATATACAAATTGAGATTTATGTTCCGTGGCATCGCACGGGCACCTACCTAGTAAATATTGAAGCCCGCACCCACTTGATCCTCTGTGACGTAGGAACCATCGAGATTACCAAGTATGGAGAAAAGCATGGATGGCTTGTGAAAGTAGCCTAGAGGGGGGTGAATAGGAGAAACCTAAAATTTATAAACTTTAAATACATACTAGGTCCGAGGTTAGAGTTATAATTAAATTCAAGTCCGAAAGAATGTTTCTCTTGCTAAGAGTTGCTCAAATGATACGAATGACGTATAGGAGCAAACTCAAATTAATACTAGCAAGGAAACGTTAGAGAGAGGAAAGAGGGCAAACAAATCAAGCGGGAATCAAAGCAAGTAGACACGGTGATTTATTTTACCAAGGTTCGGTTCCAAAGAACCTAGTCCCCGTTGAGGAGGCCACAAAGGCCGGGTCTATTTCAACCCTTTCCCTCTCTCTCAAACGGTCACTTAGACCGAGTGAGCCTTCCCTTAATCACACGGGTCACTAAGACCCAACAAGGACCACCACACACTTGGTGTCTCTTTCTTAGCTTTACAAAGCACTTAAGAAACGAATGAGAAAGGAAGAAGGCAATCCAAGCAACAAGAGTGCAAATGAACATAAAAACTTTCTCTCTCAAGTCACTAAGTGGTTGAGATGAATTTGGGACTTGAAGAGGATTTGATCTTTGGAATTGTGTCTTGGAGTGAATGCTATAGCTCTTGTATTGAAGGTAAACTTCTGAAAACTTGGATGCCAATGAATGAGGTGGTTGGGGGGTATTTATAGCCCCCAACCACTTTCTAGCCGTTGGCAAAGGCTGCTAGTGATGGGCGCACCGGACAGCCACAATTCACTATCCGGTGCACGCCACGTCAGCGCAACCGTTAGGGTTTGGAGCAGTTGACCGTTGGAGGCGTCTGTCGCTTGCTGCACCGGACAGTCCGGTGCCACATCGGACAGTCCGGTGACCTCTGACTTCTACGCTCTGACTTCTACCATGGCACTGTTTATCACTATAGCGTTCTACAGTCGACCATTGGCGTGCAGGGAGCCATTGCTTTGCTGGCTCACCGGACAGTCTGGTGAATTATAGCGGAGCGCGCCTCTGAATTCTCGAGAGTGGCTGGTTTGAGTTCACCGGACACTGTCCGGTGCGCCAAAAATCAGCACACTCTCTGTCATGCTCCAATTTTTGATTGAGTCCCTAACTGAATTTCTCTCTTGGTTTGTGTTGAACCTTATGCACTTGAGATAAATGACATCTAGACAAACTAGTTAGTCCACGTGGTTTGTGTTGGACATCAACCATCAAAATCGATTATAGGAATGGTTAAGTCCATTTCCCTTTCAATCTCCCCCTTTTTGGTGATTGATGCCAACACTAACCAAAGCAAATATAAAGTGCAGAAATGTAACTAGTTTGCAATTGAGATATGTGTGCATAGGTTACTTGGAATTAAACCAATGAAAGGCATTATGCATATGAATGGATTGCTTTTCTCTTATTTAACATTTTGGACCACATTTGCACCGCTTATTTGTTTTTGCAAATCTTTTGGAAAAATCCTTTTAAAATCTTTTGCAAATAGTCAAAGGTATAGGATTACGATTGCAAGAAGCATTTTTAAGATTTGACATTTCTCCCCCTATTTCAAATGCTCTTCCTTTGACTAGATAAAAGCTCCCCCTGAATGAATTCTCCCCTTAGCTTTCAACAGGGTTTTGATATATATACTAATTTGAAAAACAATTTAGAAATACCAAATGAAATTTTACTTTCACATACCAAATGAAAATTAGATACCATTTGAAAATTCATTCTGAGGCTAACTCAAATACCAATTGAAATAAACTCAAAATAAGCATTTGTGAAAATTTTGAAATGGTGGTGGTGCGATCCTTTTGCTTTGGGCTTAATACTCTCTCCCCCTTTGGCATTAATCGCCAAAAACAGAGAAGTTGAGAGGCCTTTTTACATTTTTTCCCAAATGGTAAGATAAATATGAGTGAAGGGTCATACCAATTGAGAGTTGTAGGAATAACAGCAAAGGGTAAATGATACCGTCAAAGTTGGAGTGGAAGCTTTGTCTTTGCCGAATACTCCATTTCCCTTTCAATCTAAGACTAATCATAGAGATATACTTGAAAACACATTAGTCTTAGCCTTGGCTCAAGAAGAATAAGAAATATACATTTGTACCAAATGAAAGAGACATGATCAAAGGTATATATATGAGCTATGTGTGTAATGTTTCAATCAAAGTTCCGAGAATCAAGTATATTTAGCTCGGTTTTCTCATCTAGTGGCTTGGTAAAGATATCGTCTAATTGGTTGTGGGTGCTCACATAAGCAATTTCGATATCCCTCTTTTGTTGGTGATCTCTCAGAAAGTGATACCGGATGTCTATGTGCTTAGTGCGGCTGTGTTCAATGGGATTATCCGCCATGCGGATTGCACTCTCATTATCACATAGGAGAGGGACTTTGCTCAATTTGTAGCCATAGTCCCTAAGGGTTTGCCTCATCCAAAGCAATTGCGCACAACAATGTCCTGTGGCAATGTACTCGGCCTCGGCGGTGGAAAGAGCTACAGAGTTTTGTTTCTTTTAAGCCCATGACACCAGGGATCTTCCCAGAAACTGACAAGTCCATGATGTGTTCTTTCGATCAATTTTACATCTGGCATAGTCGGCATCGAAATACCCAATTAGATCAAAGGTAGATCCCTTGGGGTACCAAAGCCCAAACTTAGGAGTGTAAACTAAGTATCGCATGATTCTTTTCACGGTTCTAAGGTGAACTTTCTTAGGATTTGCCTGTAACCTTGCACACATGCATATAGAAAGCATAATATTCGGTCGAGATGCACATAAATAGAGTAAAGAACCTATCATTGACCAGTATACCTTTTGATCTACAGACTTACCTCTCGTGTCGAGGTCGAGATGCACATTGGTTCCCATGGGTGTTTTGATGGGTTTGCCATTCTTCATTCCAAACTTTTTAAGTATGTCTTGAATGTACTTAGTTTGGCTGATGTAGGTGCCCTCTTGGAGTTGCTTGATTTGAAATCCAAGGAAATATTTCAACTCCCCCATCATAGACATCTCAAATTTCTGTATCATGATCCTACTAAACTCTTCACAAGTTGACTTGTTAGTAGACCTAAATATAATACCATCAACATAAATTTGGCATATAAACAAGTCTTTTGCAACAGTTTTAGTGAAGAGGGTAGGATCGGCCTTTCCGACTTTGGAGCCATTAGTGGTAAGGAAATCTCGCAGGCATTCATACCATGCTCTTGGGGCTTGCTTGAGCCCATAAAGCGCCTTTGAGAGTTTATACACATGATTAGGGTACTCACTGTATTCAAAGCCGGGAGGTTGCTCAACATAGACCTCTTCCTTGATAGGTCCATTGAGGAAGGCACTCTTTACGTCCATTTGATAAAGCTTGAAGCCATGGTAAGTAGCATAGGCAAGTAATATACGAATTGACTCAAACCTAGCTACTAGTGCATAGGTTTCATCAAAGTCCAAATCTTCGACTTGTGAATATCCCTTTGCCACAAGTCGGGCTTTGTTCCTTGTCACCACACCATGTTCATCTTGCTTGTTGCGGAATACCCACTTGGTACCTACAACATTTTGATTAGGACGTGGAACTAAATGCCATACCTCATTTCTTGTGAAGTTGTTGAGCTCCTCTTGCATAGCCACCACCCAATCCGGATCTCTTAATGCATCCTCTATCATGTATGGCTCAATAGAAGACACAAAAGAGTAATGTTCATAGAAATGTGCAACTCGAGATCAAGTGGTTACCCCCTTGTGAATGTCACCAAGAATGGAGTTGATGGGGTGATCTCTTTGAATTGCTTGGTGGACTCTTGGGTGTGGCGGTCTTTGATCCCGAATCTCTTGATCATCTTCTTTGTCATTATTGTCTTCATCTCCCCCTTGATCAATGTCCTCCTCTTGAGGTGTCTCATCGTCTTGATCTTCATCTTCAATATCTTGAGCCTGGTCCTCATCTTGAGTTCTATTCTTCCTCTCTACTACACCATTTTGTTGAGGTGTGTAGGGGGAAGAAAACTCATGCTTGATGCCCTCCTCAAGAAATCCTTCGATTTAAGAGTTCTTGAACTCCGTCCCATTATCGCTTCTTATCTTTTTAATCCTCAATCCAAACACATTTTGAGCCCGTCTTAAGAATCTCCTTAAAGTCTCTTGGGTTTGAGATTTTTCCTGCAAGAAGAATACCCAAGTGAAGCGAGAATAATCATCCACAATAACTAGACAGTTCTTACTCCCGCCGATGCTTATGTAAGCGATCGGGCCGAATAGGTCCATGTGGAGTAGCTCGAGTGGCCTGTCATTTGTCATTATGTTCTTGTGTGGATGATGGATACCAACTTGCTTCCCTGCTTGACATGCGCTACAAATCCTGTCTTTCTCAAAATGAACATTTGTTAGTCCTAAAATGTGTTCTCCCTTTAGAAGTTTGTGGAGATTCTTCATCCCAACATGGGCAAGTCGGCGATGCCAGAGCCAACCCATGTTAGTCTTAGCAATTAAGCAAGTGTCAAGTTCAGCTTTGTTATCATTAAAATCAACTAAATATAGCTGACCATCTAACACTTCCTTAAATGCTATTGAATCATCACTTCTTCTAAAGACAGTAACACCTATATCAGTAAATAGACAGTTGTAGCCCATTTTGCATAATTGTGAAACCGAAAGCAAATTGTAATCTAAAGAATCTACGAGAAAAACATTAGAAATGGAATGGTCAGGGGATATAGCAATTTTACCCAAGCCTTTGACCAAACTTTGATTTCCATCCCCGAATGTAATAGCTCTTTGGGGATCTTCATTTTTCTCATATGAGGAGAACATCCTTTTCTCCCCAGTCATGTGGTTTGTGCACCCGCTATGGATTATCCAACTTAAACCACCGGGTCCATAAACCTACAAAACAAATTTAGGCCTTGTTCTTAGGTACCCAAACGGTCTCGGGTCCTTTTACATTAGAAACAAGCACCTTGGGTAACCAAACACAAGTCTTTGGACTCTTGTGTTTGCCCCCAACATATTTGGCAACTACTTTTTGCCTGATTTGTTAGTGAGCACATAGGAAGCATCAAAAGTTTTAAATGAAATTCTATGCTCATTTGATGCATTAGGAATTTTGTTTTTAGGCATTTTAACATGAGTGGAATGCCTAGAGCTAGAGGCCTCATTCTTATACATAAATGCATGATGAGAAACAGTGTGAGGTTTCCTAGCATGAATTTTCCTAATCTTGTGCTCAGGATAGTTTGCAGGATATAAAATATAGCCTTCACTATCCTGAACCATGGGAGCCTTGCCCTTAACAAAATTAGACAATTTCTTAGGGGCATTAAGTTTGGTGTTGTTTTGGTTCCCCTGTTGGAAACCAATCCTATCCTTAATGCCAGGGCGTCTCCCATTATAGAGCATGCTTCTAGCAAATTTAAACTTTTCATTTTCCAGTTCATGCTTGGCAATTTTAGCACTTAATTTAGCTATGTGATCATTTTGTTCCTTAATCATAGCAAAGTGATCATCAATAGCTTCAACATTAACATTTCTACATCTAGTGCAAATAGTAACATGCTCAACAGTAGATGTAGGTGGTTTGCAAACATTTAATTCTTCTATCTTAGTATTTAAACTAGCATTCTCATCTCTAAGATAGGAAATTGATTCATTGCACATGCTAAGCTCTTTAGATAAGTTTTCACATTTTTCTACTTCTAGAGCATAAGCAATTTTCAACTTAACAATTTTTTTGTTCTCCTTAACGAGCAAGTCCTCTTGGCATTCCAAGAGATCATCCTTCTCGTTAATAGTTTCAATTAATTCATTCAATTTTTTCTTTTGATCTATGGTAAGGTTGGCAAAGAGAGAAACTAAGTCATCTTCATTATCACTAGAGCTACCCTCATCACTAGATGTGGTATATTTGGGGGTGACTCTAGAGTGTACCTTCTTTTTGCCATCCTTGGCCATGAGACACTTGTGGCCAACGTTGGGGAAGAGGAGGCCTTTGTTGACGGCGATGTTGGCGGCGTCCTCGTCGGAGGAGTCGGTGGAGCTCTCGCAAGAGTCCCATTCCCGCCTCATGTGCGCCTCGCCGCCCTTCTTCTTGTAGTATCTCTTCTTCTCCTTCTTATCCCCTTCTTGTCTTCGTCCCTATCACTTTCACTAGATATGGACATTTAGCGATGAAGTGACCGGACTTACCACACCGGTAACACACCCTTTTGGAGCGGGGCTTGTAGTCTTTCCCCCTCCTTTGCTTTAGGATTTGGCGAAAGCTCTTGATGATGAGTGACATCTCCTCATTGTCGAGCTTGGAGGCGTCGATTGGAAACCTACTTGGTGTAGACTCCTCCTTCTTTTCTTCCGTTGCTTTGAATGCAACGGGTTGCACCTCGGGTGTGGAGGTGGCGCCTTGCTCCAAGTTGACAATGTGTTTGGAGTCTTTGATCATAAGTTCAAAGCTCACAAACTTGCCAATCACCTCCTCGGGAGACATCTGTTTGTATCTAGGATCCCCACGTATTAATTGTACTTGAGTAGGATTACGAAAAACAAGGGATCTTAGAATAACCTTGACCATTTCATGGTCATCCCATTTGGTGCTCCCGAGGTTGCGCACTTGGTTCACCATTGTCTTGAGCCGGTTGTACATGGCCTGTGGCTCTTCCCCTTTGTTGAGGATGAATCGACCGAGTTCTCCCTCGATCATTTCGCGCTTGGTGATCTTGGTCACCTCGTCCCCTTCGTGCGCGGTTTTGAGGACGTCCCAAATTTCTTTGGCGTTCTTCAACCCTTGCACCTTATTATACTCCTCTCGACATAAAGAGGCGAGGAGTACAGAAGTTGCTTGTGAGTTGAAGTGCCTAATTTGGGTGGCCTCGTCCGAGTCATAGTCCTCGTCTCCCACCTATGGTGCCTGCGCTCCAAATTCAACAATGTCCCAAATGCTTTCGTGGAGTGAGATTAGATGATGCCTCATTTTATCACTCCACATACAATAATCTTCACCATCAAAATATGGTGGCTTGCCTAGGGGAACGGAAAGTAGAGGAGCGCGCATGGAAATACGGGGATAGCGTAGGGTACTATACTTCTTGCGCTCATGGTGCTTAGAAGTAGTGGACGATTCGGTGCCGGACGTGGAGGGTGATGAAGAGTTGGTCTCGTAGTAGACCACCTTTTTCATTTTCTTCTTCTTGTCACCTCTCCGATGTGACTTGATAGAGGAAGAGGATTCCTCCTTGTACTTGTTGCCGGACTCTCTTGAGAGAGTCTTCCCCGAGCCTGCGGCCTTGTCGCCGGTCACGATCTCCCTCTTGGCCTTGTCGTCGAGTTGGTTAGGCTCTAAATGAAGCACTGCCTCTCATACCAATTGAAAGTTGCCTAGAGGGGGGGGGGGGTGAATAGGCGAAACCTGAAATTTATAAACTTCAAATACACACTAGGTCCCGGGTTAGCGTTAGAATTAAATTCAAGTCCGAAAGAATGTTTCTCTTGCTAAGAGTTGCTCAAATGATGCGGATGACGTATGGGAGCAAACTCAAATTAATACTAGCAAGGAAACGTTAGAGAGAGGAAAGAGGGAAAACAAATCAAGCAGGAACCAAAGCAAGTAGACACGGTGATTTGTTTTACCGAGGTTCGGTTCCAAAGAACCTAGTCCCCATTGAGTAGGCCACAAAGGTCGGGTCTATTTCAACCCTTTCCCTCTCTCTCAAACGGTCACTTAGACCGAGTGAGCCTTCCCTTAATCACACGGGTCACTAAGACCCCACAAGGACCACCACACACTTGGTGTCTCTTGCTTAGCTTTACAAAGCACTTAAGAAACGAATGAGAAAGGAAGAAGGTAATCCAAGCAACAAGAGCGCAAATGAACACAAAAACTTTCTCTCTCAAGTCACTAAGTCGTTGAGATGAATTTAGGACTTGGAGAGGATTTGATCTTTGTAATTATGTCTTGGAGTGAATGCTATAGCTCTTATATTGAATGTAAACTTCTGAAAACTTGGATGCCAATGAATGAGCTGGTTGGGGGGTATTTATAGCCTCAAACAGCTTCCTAGCCGTTGGCAAAAGCTACTGGCGATGGGCGCACCGGACAGTCCGGTGGTGCACCGGACAGCCACATTCACTATCCTGTGCGTGCCACGTCAACGCAACCGTTAGGGTTTAGAGCAGTTGACCGTTGGAGGCGCTTGTCGTCTTGCTGCACCGGACAGTCCGGTGCCACACCAAATAGTCCGGTGACCTCTGACTTCTGCGCTCTAACTTCTGTCGTGACACTGTTTATCACTGTAGTGCTCTGCAGTCGACCGTTGGCGCGCAGGGAGCCGTTGCTCCGCTGGCTCACCGGTCAGTCCGGTGGCACACCGGATAGTCCAGTGAATTATAGCGGAGCGTGCCTCTGAATTCCCGAGAGTGGCTGGTTTGAGTTTGTACGGCCCTGATGCACCGGACACTGTCCGGTGCGCTAAAAATCAGCACACTCTCTGTCATGCTCCAATTTTTGATTGAGTCCCTAACTTAATTTCTCTCTTGGTTTGTGTTGAACCTTATGCACCTGAGATAAATGACATCTAGACAAACTAGTTAGTCCACGTGGTTTGTGTTGGACATCAACCATCAAAATCGATTATAGAAAATGGTTAAGTCCATTTCCCTTTCAACTTGGAGCTCTCACCGTCATAGCTCATCTTCGCCATTAATCGGCGCCCCGAGAATGGCTAATGGCCTCTCCAAGAAATGTGGAGTGTACGCGTGTGGGTGGTAGAGCATGGAAATTCTCGGTTTCAACACAATTGCTCGTCAGAGATGACAAGTATGTCGCCAGGCTGCTTCGCTTCGTGGTCGGACTCCACCGCCATTGTCAAGCCCTTGGTGATGGGTCCAGGAGGAAGCGCAATGCACAAGGATGGTGGGCGGGGGAGATCGAGGGCGAAGTCCATTGAGAGGGTTGTGGATTGTTCATCGGAGCCTTGGAGACACCGCTCAGCGAGGGCAGCGTTCATCGCCGCGTTATTGCTGGTAATGCTACTTCTCTTAAGATTGACGTCATCTCTGCTTCATGTTGCATCATCCGGGGTGGGAAGTAGGGCATTTGGGTGCGATTTCATTGCTACGATGTGCTATGCCACCGTGGAGCCATGGCGCCGCCGTGCTCAGGCGATGTGAGGTAGGGGACATGTTTGCACCCGTTGGATCTTGAGCGGACGTGTGAGATTAGGAGTGTTCACACCGTTTTGGTTCATTAAATTAGAACCCCCTGATCAGGATCTAAGGGGATAGGTTAGATCACGACATGGAACGCTATGGATCGTTGATCTTTGCTCCCACGATCAATATGGGATACCGGTTCATATTTTGTGCAGTCTAATCTGCACCGTAGACTATCGATTCAACGGTCCACAAAAGTCCATACCCCTTCGACCGCCTGTTGTGCTAAAGAGCCTCTCAAGTTTGAGGATATCAACCTGCGGTCTTCAATTATATAAAGATCATCACCAGTAAGTCCTAGAATTTGCAAGATAGCCCCTACGCTTCTAGAAAATAATGCCCACGATCGGGAGGCGTTGGACTTTATAAATAAATTCTAGAAAATAATTACTAAGTATAAAATAATTATAGAAACATAGAAAATCCATATTTTCTCCGATATGACTCCGATTTAACCTGTTCCAGTTGCTATAGCTTCGTAAATGAATTGCCTACGCATTAACAACATTATTTTATCATACCACATGTTTTTAAAAATAAATAACTAATGTATTTCAACCTACGGTTAATAAAGTAACTGAGAGCACCTAGAGGGGGGGGGTGAATAGGTGATCCTGTAAAAATCAAACACTAACAACCACAAAACTTAGTTATAAGTGTTAGAACGGTTAAGTAGCTTGAAGCGAGTTCTTGTGAACACGAACAATCACAGAGAGAGCGACACAAGACACACGATTTTTATCCCGTGGTTCGGCCAAGTAACACTTGCCTACTTCCACGTTGTGGCGTCCCAATGGACGAGGGTTGCACTCAACCCCTTTCAAGTGATCCGATGATCAACTTGAATACCACGGTTTTTCCTTTAGATGATTGTTCCCGTTTGTGAGGAATCTCCACAAATTGGAGTCTCTCACCCTTACACCAAAGATCACAATGAATCACAGAGTAAGGTTGGGAAGAGCAACACACACAAGACTCGAATACGCAGCACCCCCACGCACACAAGTGAAGACTCGAGCTCAAATGACAACACAGAGAGTCATTGACTCGAATAGAGCTCAAATCTCTAACACAAAAAAGCGAATGCGTGGGAGCACAGTCTGGATGCCTTAGAATACTTAGTGAATGCTTGGGTGGCTCCTCCATGCGCCTAGGGGTCCCTTTTATAGCCCCAAGGCAGCTAGGAGCCGTTGGAGGCCAACTTGGAAGGCCAAACTTTCCTTTTATCGGGTGGTGCAGTCCGATGCACCACCGGACAGTCCCTGTAGCTGTCTGGTGCGCGATCTCCTTCCATTTCTGGCGCATCCGACCGTTGGTCCTCGGTGTCGGTTGGCGCACTGGACATTGTCCGGTGCACATCGGACAGTCCGGTGTGCCCAATCGACCGTTGGCACGACCACGTGTCACATGAAGATTGCGCGGCCGACCGTTGGCGCAGGCGACCGTTGGCTCACCGGACAGTCCGGTGCGCCACCGGACGGTCCGGTGAATTATAGCCGTACGTCGCTGATCCTTTTCCCGAGAGCGACGAGTTCGCCGCGGACGACTCACCGGACAGTCTAGTGCACCACCGGACAGTCCGGTGAATTATAGCCGTACGTCGCTGTTGAGTCCCGAGAGCGGCCTTTTCACGCGGACCAGCCTGGCGCACCGGACACTGTCCGGTGCACCACCGGATAGTCCGGTGTACCAAGCCGAGCTGAAGTTGGCTGCACACAGCCACCTCGTTTTCCAATTCTTTTCTCACTGATTCTAGCACTTAGACAAAACACATTACTACTCAAAACAATGTACTAAGTCTAGAAACGTACCTTTCTCTTTGATTTGCACTTTTCTCTTTACTTGGCACATGAGAACTTAATTAAACGTGTTGGACACTTAATTACCAAAACATTATTGAAATTGCCCAAAGGCACATTTCCCTTGTTTAGGCACAAAGAGATATATTTCAATGGAAAAATTGATCAAGTACCAAAAACTCCCCCTTTTTCCCATAATAAAAAAATTCTCCCCACAAGACACCAAATTTTGCAATAAGAGTATTTTGGACAAATCAAAAGTTCTAACTCTATTGTTTTCAAAATTCACAAGTGGTAGCTGATCCATTTGCTTTTGGCCTTAATTTCTCCCCCTTTGGCATTAAGCACCAAAACGAGATCATTCTTGGCCCTAAAACCCCATTGCCTTACAAAAAATGTCAATTAAGAGCAAAAAAAGGCAAATAGAGCATAGGAATGAACATGGAAATAAGTACACCAATACCGGAGTGTAGTGGAAGTCTTTGCAACGTCCATGTCCATTTTCCCTTTCAATGCACCTTTGAGACTACATCAAGAATACTCAAACACAAAGGTTAGTCTCAAAGGGTCAAGTTGTAGCATATCTCCCCCTAAACAAGTGCATCATTTGCATATGGACTTGTGAGGTCCGGGGAGGTCTTGTACAACTTGAGCACCACAGATATACAAAAAGTAATGTAAATGCTTCAAAGTAACATGATCAAAGGCATAGAACACATGTATGCTATAGATCAATCCAAGTTACGCGAATCTAAGACATTTAGCTCACTACGCAACCTACAAAATGTTTTCTCATCCAATGGCTTGGTGAAGATATCGGCTAGCTGGTTCTCGGTGCTAATATGAAAAATCTCGATATCTTCCTTTTGCTGGTGATCCCTCAGGAAGTGATGCCGGATGTCTATGTGCTTAGTGCGGCTGTGTTCAATAGGATTATCCGCCATGCGGATTGCACTCTCATTGTCACATAGGAGTGGGACTTTGCTCAGATTGTAGCCAAAGTCCCGGAGGGTTTGCCTCATCCAAAGTAGTTGCGCGCAACACTGTCCTATGGCAACATACTCGACCTCAGCGGTGGATAGGGCAACGGATGTTTGTTTCTTAGAACTCCAGGACACCAGGGACCTTCCTAGGAATTAGCACGTCCCTGATGTACTCTTCCTATCTACCTTGCACCCGGCATAATCGGAGTCTGCGTATCCAATCAAGTCAAAGGTAGACCCCTTTGGATACCAGATCCCGAAGCAAGGCGTAGCAACTAAATATCTAAGAATTCGCTTAATGGCCACAAGGTGACATTCCCTAGGGTCAAGTTGATATCTAGCACACATGTATACACTTAGCATAATGTCCGGTCTACTAGCACATAAATAAAGTAATGACCCTATCATATACCGGTATGCCTTTTGATCAACGGACTTACCTCCTTTGTTGAGGTCGACATGACCGTCGGTTCCCATCGGTGTCTTTGCGGGCTTGGCGTCCTTCATCCCAAACCGCTTGAGAAGATCTTGTGTGTACTTCATTTGGGAGAGGAAAGTGCCGTCCTTCAGTTGCTTCACTTGGAACCCAAGGAAGTAGGTCAACTCGCCCATCATTGACATCTCGAACTTTTGAGTCATCACCCTGCTAAACTCCTCACAAGACTTTTGATTAGTAGAACCAAATATTATGTCATCGACATAAATTTGGCACACAAAAATATCACCATCACAAGTCTTAGTAAAAAGAGTGGGATCAGCTTTCCCAACCTTGAAAGCATTAGCAATTAAGAAATCTCTAAGGCATTCATACCATGCTCTTGGGGCTTGCTTAAGTCCATAGAGCGCCTTAGAGAGCTTAAAAACGTGGTCGGGATACCTGTCATCCTCAAAGCTAGGGGGTTGTTCCACGTATACTTCCTCCTTGATTTGCCCGTTGAGGAAAGCACTCTTCACATCCATTTGAAACAACATGAAAGAGTGGTGAGCGACATAGGCTAATAGAATTTGAATAGGCTTTAGCCTAGCCACAGGGGCAAAAGTCTCCTCGAAATCCAAACCTGCGACTTGGGCATAACCTTTTGCCACAAGTCGAGCCTTGTTTCGTGTCACCACCCCGTGCTCGTCTTGCTTGTTGCGGAACACCCACTTGGTTCCCACAACATTTTGCTTTGGATATGGCACCAGGCTCCAAACTTCATTTCTATTGAAGTTGTTGAGCTCTTCCTGCATGGCCAACACCCAATCCGGATCCTGCAAGGCCTCTTCTACCCTGAAAGGCTCAATAGAAGAGACAAACGAGTAATGCTCACAAAAGTTAGCTAATCTTGAGCGAGTAGTGTCAGGGACCATAATTAGGGGTACCCCCAAGACTCCTAATCTCAGCTGGTAACCCCCGTCAGCACAAAGCTGCAAAGGCCTAATGGGTGCAATTAAGTCAAGGCTCGATCCACTCAAGGGACACGATCTCGCCTCGCCCGAGCCCAGCCTCGGGCAAGGGCAGCCGACCCCGGAGGATTCAGTCTCGCCCGAGGGCCCCCTCAAGCAACGGACACACCTTCGGCTCGCCCGAGGCCCAGTCTTCGCCAAGAAGCAACCTTGGCCAAGTCGCCACACCGACCGACCGTATCGCAGGAGCATTTAATGCAAAGGTGGCCTGACACCTTATCCTGACGCGCGCCCTTCAGTCGACAGAGCCGAAGTGACCGCATTCACTTCGTCGCTCCACTGACCGGCCTGACAAGAGGACAGCACCGCCTGCGCCGCTCCGACTGCTGTGCCACTCGACAGAGTGAGGCTGACAGCAGCCAAGTCCGGCCTTGAGCGCCATAGGAAGCTCCGCCTCGCCCGACCCCAGGGCTCAGACTCGGGCTCAGCCCCGGAAGACGACGAACTCCGCCTCGCCCGACCCCAGGGCTCGGACTCAGGCTCAGCCCCGAAAGACGACGAACTCCGCCTCGCCTGACCCCAGGGCTCGGACTCGGGCTCAGCCCCGGAAGACGACGAACTCCGCCTCGCCCGACCCCAGGGCTCGGACTCGGGCTCAGCCCCGGAAGACGACGAACTCCTCCTCGCCCGACCCCAGGGCTCGGACTCGGGATCAGCCCCGGAAGACGACGAACTCCGCCTCGCCCGACCCCAGGGCTCGGACTCGGGCTCAGCCCCGGAAGACGACGAACTCCGCCTCGCCCGACCCCAGGGCTCGGACTCGGGCTCAGCCCCGGAAGACGACGAACTCTGCCTCGCCCGACCCAGGGCTCGGACTCGGGCTCAGCCCCGGAAGACGACGAACTCCGCCTCGCCCGACCCAGGGCTCGGACTCGACCTCGACCTCAGAAGACAGACTCAACCTCGACCTCGGAGGAGCCTCCGCCTCGCCCTACCCAGGGCTCGGACCGACCACGTCATAGGAGGGGCCATCATTACCCTACCCTTAGCTAACTCTGGCTACGGGAACAAGACCGGCTTCCCATCTGGCTCGCCCCGGTAAACAAGTAATGATGGCGCCCCACATGCCCCATGACGACGGCGGCTCTCAGCCCCCTTACGGATGCAAGGGGACGTCAGCAAGGACTCGACAGCCCCGACAGCTGTCCTTTTGCCAGGCTCCAGCGCTCCTCCGACTGCCACGACATCACACGAACAGGGTGCCAAAACCTCTCCGGCTGCCACGATGGCATGTACTCAGGGCACTAGCTCCTCCCCGCTAGACACGTTAGCACACTGCTACAACTCCCATTGTACACCTGGACCCTCTCCTTACGCCTATAAAAGGAAAGTCCACGGCCCTCTTACAGAGGGTTGGCCGCGCGGGGAAGGACGGGACGACACACGCATAAGCCTCTCGCTCTCTCCCACGCGGACGCTTGTAACCCCCTACTGCAAGCGCACCCGACCTGGGCGCGGGACAAACACGAAGGCCGTGGGTTTCCCCTTTTACGCCTGTCTCCCTCCGGCTCCATTTCCCCCCTTTGCGCTCCGTCTCGCGCTGACCCATCTGGGCTAGGGCACGCCGCGACAATTTACTCGTCGGTCCAGGGACCCCCCGGGTTCGAAACGCCGGCAGTTGGCACGCTAGGTAGGGGCCTGCTGCGTGTTGACGAACAACTTCCCGTCAAGCTCCAGATGGGCAGTCTCCAGCAACCTTTCCAGCCCGGGACGGTGCTCCGTTTCGGGAGTCTTGAGTTCATGTCCCTCGACGGCAGCTGCTACATGATACTCCGTCCCCCGCCGCGCGACAACGACAATGGCGGCTGACAATCCGCCCACCGGCGGCGGAATCGACGACGTCTTCCCCACGTGGCGGAAGAACAACATTCGGGTTTGTCCCGTCGCCTCCCCCGCCGACGGAGGAGGAGGCGGGGCAACCAAGGCCAAGCAGGAGGCGGCACCTCGTCGACTGTCGAGCGAGTCGATGGCGCCGGCGCCCCAACGGGGGACACGTCGGGCATCGACCTTGCGTCTGAGACGAAGACGAGCGCCGTTTCCCCGCAACACGCCAACTCCAAGCGGACGGACGACGCCAGCACGCTCGCGAAAGACTTGCTGGGCGTCACCCTCGTACCTGAGACGACGGTGCAGTCTACCCCTGACGTGACTTCGTCACCGCCCGTCGACCAAGAGGTACCGACCAATTCCCATCTCGAGCCTTTTGGATTCAGCCTCGACCCACCAAGTGACTTCGCTTCGGTGGACGCTTTCATAGAGGCAAGTCCAAACCCTCCGGGGTATCGTATGCGGTCACCCTGGGACCGGCTGACAACCGTCTCGACCTACGGGCCCTCGGGTTCCGAGGAAGATGACGAGCCCGACTTTTGTTGGGATTTCTCCGGACTTGGTAACCCCAGTGCCATGCGGGACTTTATGACCGCATGCGACTACTGCCTCTCCAATTGTTCCGACGGTAGCCGCAGCTTCGGCGACGAGGACTGCGGCCCAAGTCGTAAATGTTTCCACGTCGATCTAGGGGGTCCCGGCGAAGGCAACCATCTTGGTATACCGGAGAACGGTGATCCCCCTAGGCCTGCGCCTCGCGGTGACATCCTTCGGGAGCTAGCTGTGGTCCCCGTCCCTGCGGGGGGTCATGACCCACAGCTCGAGCAAATCCGCGAGATGCAGGCCAGGCTCGACGAGGGAGCAGGAACGCTTGAGCCGTTCCGCCGGGACATCGGGCAGGAATGGGCGGGCCAACCTCCGGCTGGAGAAGCACATCGCCTACCCCAGGGTGTCCAGCACCGCATCGCCGACGATGTCAGGGCAAGGCCGCCACCGGTTTCCAGTGGGGTCGGCCACAACCTGGCTCCAGCAACGATACTTCTCCGCGCGATGCCGGAGCCATCAACCACCGAGGGGCGGCATATCCAGGGAGAGCTCAAGAATCTCTTGGAGGATGCCACGGTCCGACGGGCCGAAAGCTCTGCCTCCCGAAGGCAGGGGTACCCCTCGGAGCATCACGCCACGACTTCTCGATTCATGCGGGAAGCCTCGATCCATACCGGGCGCATGTGCAACACGGCGCCTGCGGCCCCGAGTCGCCTCGGCAACGAGCACCACCACCGTAACCGTCGAACCCACCTCGACGAGAAGGTGCGCCGAGGCTACCACCCCAGGCGTGGGGGACGCTGCGACAGCGGGGAGGATCGGAGTTCCTCGCCCGAACCACCCGGTCTGCAGGCTTTCAGCCAAGCCATACGACGGGCGCCGTTCCCAACCCGGTTCCGAACCCCGACTACTATCACAAAGTACTCGGGGGAGACGAGGCCAGAACTGTGGCTCGCGGACTACTGGCTGGCCTGCCACCTGGTGGAACGGACGATGACAACCTCATCATCCGCAACCTCCCCCTGTTCCTCTCCGATACCGCTCGAGCCTGGCTAGAGCACCTGCCTTCGGGGCAGATCTCCAACTGGGACGACTTGGTCCAAGCCTTCACCGGCAACTTCCAGGGCACGTACGTGCGCCCTGGGAACTCCTGGGATCTCCGAAGCTGCCGCCGACAGCTGGGAGAGTCTCTCCGGGACTACATCCGGTGATTCTCGAAGCAGTGCACCGAGCTGCCCAACGTCACTGACTCGGATGTCATCGGCGCGTTCCTCGCCGGCACCACCTGCCGCGACCTGGTGAGCAAGCTGGGTCGCAAGACCCCCACCAGGGCGAGCGAGCTGATGGACATCGCCACCAAGTTCGCCTCTGGCCAGGAGGCGGTTGAGGCCATCTTCCAGAAGGACAAGCAGCCCCAGGGCCGCCCACCGGAAGATGTCCCCGAGGCGTCAACTCAGCGCGGCACCAAGAAGAAAGGCAATAAGAAGTCGCAAGCGAAACGCGACGCCACCGACCTGGACCTTGTCGCCGCTGCTGAGTACAAGAACCCTCGAAAACCTCCCGGGGGCGCCAATCTCTTCGACAAGATGCTCAAAAAGCCGTGCCCCTATCATCAGGGGCCCGTCAAGCACACCCTTGAGGAATGCGCCATGCTTCGGCGCCACTTTCACAGGGCCGGGCCACCCGCGGAGGGTGGCAGGGCTCGCGACGACGATAAGAAGGAAGATCACAAGGCAGGAGAGTTCCCTGAGGTCCACGACTGCTACATGATCTATGGTGGGCAAGTGGCGAACGCCTCGGCTCGGCACCGCAAGCAAGAGCGTCGGGAGGTCTGCTCGGCAAAGGTGGCGGCGCCAGTCTACCTAGACTGGTCCGACAAGCCCATCACCTTCGACCAGGGCGACCATCCCGACCGCGTGCCGAGCCTGGGGAAATACCCGCTCGTGGTCGACCCCGTCATCGGCAACGTCAAGCTCACCAATGTCCTCATGGACGGAGGCAGCAGCCTCAACATCATCTACGCCGAGACCCTCAGGCTCCTGCGGATCGATCTGTCCTCGGTCCGGGCATGCGCGGCGCCTTTTCACGGGATCATTCCCGGGAAACGCGTCCAGCCTCTCGGACAAATCGATCTACCCGTCTGCTTGGGGACTCCCTCCAACTTCCGAAGGGAAACCCTCACGTTCGAGGTGGTCGGGTTCCGAGGAACCTACCATGTGGTGTTGGGGAGGCCATGCTATGCCAAGTTCATGGTCGTCCCCAACTACACCTACCTCAAGCTCAAGATGCTGGGCCCCAACAGGGTCATCACCGTCGGCCCCACGTACTGACACGCGTACGAATGCGACGTGGAGTGCGTGGAGTACGCCGAGGCCCTCGCTGAATCCGAGGCCCTCATCGCCGACCTAGAGAGCCTCTCCAAGGAGGCGCCAGACGTGAAGCGCCATGCCGGCAACTTCGAGCCAGCGGAGACGGTTAAGTCCGTCCCCCTCGACCCCAGCAGTGACACCTCCAAGCAGATCCGGATCGGCTCCGAGCTCGACCCCAAATAGGAAGCAGTGCTCGTCGACTTTCTCCGCGCAAACGCTGACGTTTTCGCGTGGAGTCCCTCGAACATGCCCGGCATACCGAGGGATGTCGCCGAGCACTCGCTGGATATCCGAGCTGGGGCCCGACCCGTGAAGCAGCCTCTGCGCCGATTCGACGAGGAAAAGCGTAGAGCCATAGGCGAGGAGATCCACAAGCTAATGGCGGCAGGGTTCATCAAAGAGGTATTCCATCCCGAATGGCTTGCCAACCCTGTGCTTGTGAGAAAGAAAGGAGGGAAATGGCGGATGTGTGTAGACTACACTGGTCTAAACAAAGCATGTCCGAAAGTTCCCTACCCTCTGCCTCGCATCGATCAAATCGTGGATTCCACTGCTGGGTGTGAAACCCTGTCTTTCCTCGATGCCTACTCAGGGTATCACCAAATCAGGATGAAAGAGTCCGACCAGCTCGCGACTTCTTTCATCACACCCTTTGGCATGTACTGCTATGTTACCATGCCGTTCGGTTTGAGGAATGCGGGTGCGACATACCAAAGGTGCATGAACCACGTGTTCGGCGAACACATTGGTCGAACGGTCGAGGCCTACGTCGATGACATCGTAGTCAAGACGAGGAAAGCCTCCGACCTCCTTTCTGACCTTGAAACGACATTCCGGTGTCTCAAGGCGAAAGGCGTAAATCTCAATCCCGAGAAGTGTGTCTTCGGGGTCCCCCGAGGCATGCTCTTGGGGTTCATCGTCTCCGAGCGGGGCATCGAGGCCAACCCGGAGAAAATCGCGGCCATCACCAACATGGGGCCCATCAAGGACTTAAAAGGCATATAGAGGGTCACGGGATGCCTTGCGGCTCTGAGCCGTTTCATCTCGCGCCTCGGCGAAAGAGGCCTGCCTCTGTACCGCCTCTTAAGGAAGGCCGAGTGCTTCACTTGGACCCCTGAGGCCGAGGAATCCCTCGGGAACCTGAAGGCGCTCCTCACGAATGCGCCCATCTTGGTGCCTCTCGCCGCCGGAGAAGCCCTCTTGATCTACGTCGCCGCCACCACTCAGGTGGTTAGCGCCGCGATCGTGGTTGAGAGAGGAGAAGAGGGGCATGCATTGCCCGTCCAGAGGCCAGTCTACTTCATCAGTGAGGTACTATCCGAGACCAAGATCCGCTACCCACAAATTCAGAAGCTGCTGTACGTGGTGATCCTGATGCGGCGGAAGTTGCGACACTACTTCGAGTCTCATCCGGTGACTGTGGTGTCATCCTTCCCCCTGGGGGAGATCATCCAGTGCCGACAGGCCTCGGGTAGGATTGCAAAGTGGGCGGTGGAAATCATGGGCGAGACAATCTCGTTCGCCCCTCGGAAGGCCATCAAGTCCCAAGTCTTGGCGGACTTTGTGGCTGAATGGGTCGATACCCAGCTCCCAACAGTTCCGATCCAACCGGAACTCTAGACCATGTTTTTCGACGGGTCGCTGATGAAGACAGGGGTAGGAGCGGGCCTGCTCTTCATCTCGCCCCTCGGGAAGCACCTACGCTACGTGCTACGCCTCCACTTCCCAGCGTCCAACAATGTGGCCGAGTACGAGGCTCTGGTCAACGGGTTGCGCATCGCCATCGAGCTAGGGGTCCAACGCCTCAACGCTCGCGGTGACTCGCAACTCATCATCGACCAAGTCATGAAGAACTCCCACTGCCGCGACCCGAAGATGGAAGCCTACTGCGATGAGGTTCGGTGCCTGGAAGACAAGTTCTACGGGCTCGAGCTCAACCACATCGCCCGATGATACAACGAGACTGCGGACGAGCTGGCTAAGATAGCCTCGGGGCGGACAACGGTTCCCCCGGACGTCTTCTCCTGAGACCTGCATCAACCCTCCGTCAAGACCGACGACGCGCCCGAACCCGAGAAAGCCTCGGCTCAGCCCGAGGCACCCTCGGCCCAGCCTGAGGCACCCTCGGCCCAGCCTGAGGCACCCTCGGCTCGGCCCGAGGTATCCTCGGCTCGGCCCGAGGCACCCTCGGCCCCCGAGGGTGAGGCACTGCGCGTCGAGGAGGAGCGGAGCGGGGTCACGCCTAATCGAAACTGGCAGACCCCGTACCTGCAATATCTCCACCAAGGAGAGCTACCCCTCGACCGAGCCGAAGCTCGGCGGTTGGCACGACGCGCCAAGTCGTTCGTCTTGCTGGGGGACGGGGAGGAGCTCTACCACCGTAGCCCCTCAGGCATCCTCCAGCGATGCATATCTATCGCCGAAGGCCAGGAGCTATTACAAGAAATACACTCGGGGCTTGCGGCCATCACGCAGCGCCTCGAGCCCTTGTTGGAAACGCCTTCCGACAAGGTTTCTACTGGCCGACCGCGGTGGCCGACGCCACTAGAATCGTCCGCACCTGTGAAGGGTGTCAGTTCTACGCGAGGCAGACACACTTGCCCGCCCAGGCTCTGCAGACGATACCCATCACCTGGCCATTCGCTGCGTGGGGTCTGGACCTCGTCGGTCCCTTGCAGAAGGCACCCGGGGGCTACACGCACCTGTTGGTCGCCATCGACAAATTCTCCAAGTGGATCGAGGTTCGATCCCTAAGCAGCATCAGGTCCGAACAGGCGGTGGTGTTCTTCACCAACATCATCCACCGCTTTGGGGTCCTGAACTCCATCATCACCGACAACGGCACCCAGTTCACCGGCAGAAAGTTCCTGGACTTCTGCGAGGATCACCACATCCGGGTGGACTGGGCCGCCGTGGCTCACCCCATGACGAATGGGCAAGTAGAGCGTGCCAACGACATGATTCTACAAGGACTCAAGCCGCGGATCTACAACGACCTCAACAAGTTCGGCAAGCGATGGATGAAGGAACTCTCCTCGGTGGTCTGGAGTCTGAGGACGACGCCGAGCCGAGCCACGGGCTTCACACTGTTCTTTCTAGTCTATGGGGCCGAGGCCATCTTGCCCACAGACTTAGAATACGGTTCCCCGAGGACGAGGGCCTACGCCGACCAAAGCAATCGAGCTAATCGAGAAGACTCACTGGACCAGCTGGAAGAGGCTCAGGACATGGCCTTACTACACTTGGCACGGTACCAGCAGTCCCTGCGACGCTACCACGCCCGAGGTGTCCGGTCCCGAGACCTCCAGGTGGGAGACCTGGTGCTTCGACTGCGACAAGACGCCCGAGGGCGGCACAAGCTCACGCCTCTTTGGGAAGGGCCGTTCGTCATCGCCAAAGTTCTGAAGCCCGGGACATACAAGCTGGCCAACAGTCAAGGCGAGGTCTACAACAACGCTTGGAACATCCGACAGCTACGTCGCTTCTACCCTTAAGATGCTTTCAAGTCGTTCATACACCTCGCTCACGCACAAAGTTTAGTCATCAAGGAAGGGTCAGCCTTGCCTCGGCAAAGCCCGACCCTCCCTCGGGGGCTAAAAGGGGGGGAACCCCCTCTGCGTCAAAATTTTCCTCGGAAAAAGATCTTTTCTGCCAGAATGTCTTTCGTGCTTTTCGACTACTTCGAAAGTGGATCCTGAAAACGACGGAGTACACGTAAGCAGCCAAGGCTGACCGAGCCGAGGAACTCCTACGCCTCCGGGATACGGATACCTCACTCATCACCTTCTGCGATAAGTAACTCACGCTCGGATAAGTGATTCCACGGACTGAACAAGTCTTCACGCTCGAAAACTCTTCTGCCGAAACGATTTTTCGGGCCTTCTCGACTACATCGATAGCAGAATCCTACGGACGAGTAAGAGTACACATAAGCGGCAAGGCCGACCGAGCCGAGGGATTCCTACGCCTCCGGGATACGGATACCTCACTCATCACCTTCTGTGAAAAGTAACTCTCGCTCGGACAAACAATTCTGTTACCGACAAATAAGTCCAGATACTCGAAACAAGAGGAAAAGAAACGCAGCTTTACAACACGACGACAGTATGTTTGGGCCTCGGCGGCCGCAGAAAACATACGCACACTACAAGATAACCCGTTCCTGCAGGCTCGGACCTTGATAGTTGAAGGGAGCAGCAGCACCCTCGGCGTCAACTACACCTTCGGCGAGGTCCGACCTAGCCTCAGACGGCGACGCGGTCGGAGGATCTCCAAAGGACGACGTCAGCACCACGCCCGGGCCATCGCCACCAGGGTCTTCTCCAGGAATCCGGCCCGAGCAGACGGCTCGGCCGGCCACCCCGAAGCCTCAGCCAGCTGTCCCCCGAGGACATCAGCCCGGCTCGTGGCCTCGGCAACTCGACTCCGGCGTCGGTCCCGCCAGTGGACGACCCGACCAGGCTCCGGCCGACCAAATCTTCTTTTTCGAGCCAACTCTGCCTCTGTCCATGCTGACACCGCTGCCTCCGGCTTTGGCTCATCGAAGAGCGGCCGAGGGTTTCCTTTAACTAAGCAAGAGAAGCCTCGGGCGGCAAGGCCGACCGAGCCGAGGGACTCCTACGCCTCCGGGATACAGATACCTCACTCGTCACCTTCGCACGAGGCAACTCACGTTTGGTGAAGCGGTTCAGATAGCCGATAGGCGAGTCTTAGTGCTCAAAATGAGGAAAAAACACATACATGTTCAGGCTCCGACAGCCACAATGAACAGACACCGGCACTCAAGGTGCCATTACAAACGGAACTCTGGTTCCACCTCCGCAGGTACGAACAACCCCACACGATTGGAGGGCCTGCGGAGCAACAGAAGGCCGATGGATGGCTCGCCGCCGCCCGCTCCAATAGCGACGATGACGACTTCTGCTCCGAGGGGCCGAACAGCAGCAGCGATGACCTCAGGGCGGATGCTGCTGCCATAAGGCCCTCGCCCACATCTCACTCGAGAGGCGAGGACGAGCAGAAGGCCGTAGAGTTGGAGGTCATTCCACGGGCGGCACCGACTATCTCATCAGCGGAGAAACCTCTTCCGGCTGCCGTGGCGGAAGGTGGCACCGGAAGCGGCGCCGAAGCCGCTCAGGCCGGAGAGCCGGACACGTGGCAGCTGCCAGCGCCACGAACGGCGAACACCCTTCCCCCCGATCGCCGAGGGAAGGAGCGGGCCGCTGCCCGCGCGGAGACCGAGCCAAACTCGGCGCACTCCCCTCCCCAGCACTGATGATGAACATCCTTGAAGCTGAGGGAGGGGCAGAGGCCGCAACCCGGCTTGCTTCTCCCCATCCAGGGGCTGGTGGTCGCCGTCTCGGGCGACCACCGGCGAGGGGATGCGGCCGGGCTGCCTGATGAAAATCCTCGAAGCCGAACGATGGCTGAAAGGTACCAACTTCCGCGAAGTTGCGTTCCTCCAACGAACAAGGCGGAAGGATCGCGGGTGTTCCCCATCCGGGGCTCGGAAGGTGGAAAGACGCGATGCATAAGGGAGCGCGAAGACATGGTTGCCTTTCAAGGGGGTCACCCTCCTTTTAAAGGCAACTCTCCCCACTTGCGTCCTCAGCCATCGCGGGCTGAGTCTTCTCCAACACGCTCCAAGGTCCTCCCCCTACGACCCGGGGGCTAGGTCCCATGCGTCATGCAAGCTGGCCCAGGGCAGAAGAAGCCAAACCGCCGCGCGCGGTGCGCGCAACTGCCCAGCGGTTACAAGCATTCCTCCACTTTCACCCAGACCAGCGGGTGAAAGGGCGGACAGCCATGCAGGCGGCATTCAACCGCGCCAAGTGGGCACACCCCTTCGACTCCAACGCGCCCAGCATGGAGGCCCAGGCCCACATGTCATGCAACCGGCGCGCCTGTTGCTACGTGCGAGCAACTGCACCGCCACTCGCGCCACTACCGCGCCTCCTCGATTGTGGAACCAGTACCACGACTTGAGGCAACCCTGCGTATGACCCAACAGTGCCAGCCAGGCGCATCGGTCACGGGTCAGTCAGCTGCGGGAGAAGGCACGACGGTCAATACGGCCAAAAAATGGGCCGGCAGTAATGGCGGTGGCAGGCGGGCGAGAGCAGCGGTCACGTCGTCAGCCAAGCTCACGTCCCATCCAGGTACAGCAAGGGAACCCTCTCTCGCGGCGTGAAGACGACGCACCCGTGTTCCGTTCCTCGAACGGCTCGCGCACGCGCAACGGCTGCCCCGCGAACCACTCGTCCCGTCGCATTAACTCCGCGGCGGGACAGGCGGCACCTTTGGCAGGAGAAGCGAGCGACGCTTCGCCTTCGCCATAATGACCGCGTCAAAAAAGGTGCGCCATGTCATTCGATTTCGTATCCTTTTCCTTTTCCTCTTTCTCTCTCTTACAACAGGGACCAGGAAAGGGGGATACCCTGAAAGGGATCCTTCTCCGCGAAGGAAACGGGCCCCGAGCCCCACTACTGGTCAGAGGTTCGAAGGCCGGCCCCTCGGAAGGGTTCAACGGCCGCCTCAGGCCACTCGGGCTCCGCGCCCACTACTGGTCAGAGGTTCGAAGGTCGGCCCCTCGGAAGGGTTCAATGGCCGCCTCAGGCCACTCGGGCTCCGCGCCCACTACTGATCAGGGGTTCGTAGGCTGGCCCTCGAAGGGTTCACAGCCGCCTCAGACGCAGAGCGAGGGATGACCCTGGGTACGTTCGATACATAACCAAGGCTCGGGCTACGCTCCCGAGGTACCCTAGGACATTTTCGAGACCAGCGGGAACGATCTTGTAACGGAATCCCATCAGAGGGAGGCATCGAGCCCTCGGACCCCATCAAAAGGGGAACGGGTCCGGCAGATCACCCGCATGTACTTTTGGAGCGCGCCTCCGGGCCTCTAGCCGACCCCTAACAAATGGGGCACGAACGTCCACTCGGATTACCCGTCAGCAGCTCACTGGAGACACCATGTTCGGCGCCCTCCAAGGGCAACATGGCGCTTTTCCCCCCTCCTCCTTGCGGAAAGGCGACGCAGGGGCGTATGTAAAAAAGTCGAGTCTGTCCTTGACCGTCCTCTCGCTCTGTGCGGAGGCTCGGGGGCTGCTCTCGCAAATCCGGCTCCGGCCAAACCGTTGACAGCGTCAACATACCAGCCCGAGAACTTGGGACCCGACCGTGCACCCGGGCTACGGCCAGCTCGCATGAGGGAACAACCAGACCGGCCGAAGCATCGCGAAACGCATTAAGACCTCGAAGGAGTCAAACCACTCCTCCGAGGCCTCGGGGGCTACACCCGGCGGGTGCGCTCGCGCACACCCACCGGAACAAAATGCAACCGAGAAAGGCCGGTCCCCTTGCAAAAAAGTGCGACAAAAGCCTCCAAGCGAGTATTAACACTCCCTTCGAGGCTCGGGGGCTACTGTCGGGGACCATAATTAGGGGTACCCCCAAGACTCCTAATCTCAGCTGGTAACCCCCATCAGCACAAAGCTGCAAAGGCCTGATGGGTGCGATTAAGTCAAGGCTCGGTCCACTCAAGGGACACGATCTCGCCTCGCCTGAGCCCAGCCTCGGGCAAGGGCAGCCGACCCCGAAGGATTCACGTCTCGCCCGAGGGCCCCCTCTAGCAACGGACACACCTTCGGCTCGCCCGAGGCCTAGTATTCGCCAAGAAGCAACCTTGGCCAAGTCGCCACGCCGACCGACCGTATCGCAGGAGCATTTAATGCAAAGGTGGCCTGACACCTTATCCTGACGCACAGCCTTCAGCCGACAGAGCCAAAGTGACCGCAGTCACTTCGCCGCTCCACTGACCGGCCTGACAAGAGGACATCACCGCCTGTGCCGCTCCGACTGCTGTGCCACTCGACAGAGTGAGGCTGACAGCAGCCAAGTCCGGCCTCGAGCGCCATAGGAAGCTCCGCCTCGCCCGACCCCAGAGCTCGGACTCGGGCTCAGCCCCGGAAGACGACGAACTCGGCCTCGCCCGACCCCAGGGCTTGGACTCGGGCTCAGCCCCGGAAGACGACTAACTCCGCCTCGCCCGACCCCAGGGCTCGGACTCGGGCTCAGCCCCGGAAGACGACGAACTCCGCCTCGCCCGACCTAGGGCTCGGACTCGACCTCGACCTCAGAAGACAGACTCAACCTCGACCTCGGAGGAGCCTCCGCCTCGCCCTACCCAGGGCTCGGACCGACCACGCCATAGGAGGGGCCATCATTACCCTACCTCTAGCTAACTCTGGCTACGGGAACAAGACCGGCGTCCCATCTGGCTCACCCCGATAAACAAGTAATGATGGCGCCCCGCATGCCCCATGACGACGGCGGCTCTCAGCCCCCTTATGGAAGCAAGGGGACGTCAGCAAGGACTCGACAGCCCCGACAGCTGTCCTTCCGCCAGGCTCCAGCGCTCCTCCGACTGCCACGACATCACACGAACAGGGTGCCAAAACCTCTCCGGCTGCCACGACGGCATGTACTTAGGGTACTAGCTCCTCCCCGCTAGACACGTTAGCACACTGCTACAACTCCCATTGTACACCTGGACTCTCTCCTTACGCCTATAAAAGGAAGGTCCAGGGCCCTCTTATAGAGGATTGGCCGCGCGGGGAAGGACGGGACGGCACGCGCATAAGCCTCTCGCTCTCTCCCACGCGGACGCTTGTAACCCCCTACTGCAAGCGCACCCGACCTGGGCGCGGGACAAACACGAAGGCCGTGGGTTTCCCCTTTTACGCCTGTCTCCCTCCGGCTCCATTTCCCCCCTTCGCGCTCCGTCTCACGCCGACCCATCTGGGCTGGGGCACGCGGCGACAATTTACTCGTCGGTCCAGGGACCCCCCGGGTTCGAAACACCGGCAAGTAGTTACTCCCTTGCTTATGTCACCTAGAATCTGGTCAACAGGGTAATGTCGTTGGATCGTTGCTCAGATTTGGGTTGGAGGAGCTAGTGGTGCTTCTTCCTCTATCACTTGTTCTTCCTGTGCTCCCCCTTGATCACGCTCCTCTTCTTGAGGTACCTATCCATCATCTTGAGTTGGGAGATGCGCCAGTGTTGAGGAAGAAGGCTGATCTTGCTCCTGTTGTTCCTGTGGTCGCACATCACCAATCGCCATTGTGCGTATTGCGGTCGTTGGAACATCATCCTTAGCTATGTCATCAAGAACAACTTGCTCCCTTGGAGAGCCATTAGTCTCATCAAATACAACATCGCTAGAGACTTCAACCAAACTCGATGATTTGTTGAAGACTCTATACGCCTTTGTATTTGAGTCATACCCTAGTAAAAACCCTTCTACTGCCTTGGGAGCAAACTTAGAATGTCTACCTTTTGTTAACCAGAATGTAGCATTTGCTCCCAAATACTCGAAAGTAAGAAACGTTGGGTTTGTTACCGGTAAGGAGCTCATAGGAGGTCTTTTTGAGAAGGCGATGCAGATAGAGCCGATTTATGGCGTGGCAGGCTGTGTTCACAGCTTGCGACCAAAACCACTCGGGCGTCTTGAACTCTCCAAGCATCGTTCTTGCCATGTCGATAAGCGTCATGTTCTTCCTCTCTACCACATCATTTTTGCTGTGGTGTGTAGGGAGCGGAGAACTCGTGCTTGATGCCTTCCTCCTCAAGATACTCCTCCACTTGTAGATTCTTGAATTCGGACCCGTTGTCGCTTCTTATCTTTTTCACCTTGAGCTCAAATTCGTTTTGAGCCCTCCTTAGAAAACGCTTTAGGGTCTCTTGGGTTTCTGATTTATCCTGCAAAAAGAACACCCAAGTGAAGTGGGAAAAATCATCAACAACTACAAGACCATACTTACTTCCCCCGATGCTAAGGTAGGCAATGGGTCCGAAGAGGTCCATGTGAAGTAGCTCCAGTGGTCTTGATGTTGTCATCACATTTTTGCTGTGATGAGTGCTTCCCACCTGTTTTCCTGCCTGACAAGCTGCACAAGGTCTATCTTTCTCGAAACAAACATTGGTTAGTCCTAACACATGTTCTCCCTTTAGAAGTTTATGAAGGTTCTTCATCCCAACATGTGCTAGACGGCGATGCCACAACCAGCCCATACTAGTCTTAGCTATTTAGCATGCATCTAGATCAGCCTCCTCTTTCGAAAAATCAACTAAGTAGAGTTTGTCGTCTAATACACCCTTAAATGCTAATGAACCATCACTCCTTCTAAAGACAGATACATCAACATTTGTAAACAAACAATTGTAGCCCATGTGGCACAATTGACTTACAGACAGGAGGTTGTATCCTAATGACTCTACTAAAAATACATTTGAAATAGAGTGCTCGCTTGTGATGGCTATTTTTCCCAAACCTTTGACCTTGCCTTGATTCCCATCTCCAAAGATAATCGTATCCTAGGAATCCTTGTTCTTGATGTAGGAGGTGAACATTTTCTTCTCCCCCGTCATATGGTTTGTGCATCCGCTGTCGATGATCCAGCTTGAGCCCCCGGATGCATAAACCTGCAAGGAATTTAAGCTTGGGTTTTAGGTACCCAAATCTTGTTGGGTCCTACAAGGTTAATCACAATAGTTTTTGGAACCCATATGCAAGTTTTGTCTCCCTTGCATTTGGATCCCAATTTCCTAGCCACTACTTTTGCATTCTTACATGAGAGAACAAAAGAAATATTGCAAGCATGGAAAATAGTAGTAGATTTATTGCACATTTTCCTAGGTACATGATGCGCAACATGATTTCTCCTAATCCTACTTCTACCATGAAAACAAGTAGAACCAGAGGCGTACATAGCATGTGAATTAAAAGCATCATGATCATAACTCCTATTATAATGAGCATGATTAGAAATTTTCCTATCATAAATGAAGGCATGGTTCCTTTGAGGATTACTAACCATAGGTGCCTTCCCTTTCTCCTTGTTGGGAATGGGAGCCCTTTGGCTTGTTAAGTTCTTGGCTTCCTTTCGAAAACCAAGCCCATCCTTAATTGAGGGGTGTCTACCAACGGTGTAGGCATCCCTAGCAAATTTTAATTTATCAAAATTAATTTTGCAAGTCTTAAGTTGAGCACTAAGACTTGCCACCTCATCATTTAATTTGGTAATAGAAACAAGGTGTTCATCACAAGCATCAACATCAAAATCCTTGCATCTATTACAAATAACAACATGCTCTACACATGAACTAGATTTATTAACTCCCTCTAGCTTAGTAGTTAATTCATCATTTAAACTCTTTAAACTAGATATAGTTTCATGGCAAGCAGATAACTTAGAAGATAGCATTTCATTCCTTTTAACTTCTAGAGCAAGAGATTTTTGAACACTAATAAATTTGTCATATTCCTCATATAAAATATCTTCTTGCCTCTCTAGCAATCTATATTTTTCATTTAGAGCATCAATTAATTCATTAATTTTCTCTACTTTAGCTCTATCTAAACCTTTAAATAAACTAGAGTAATCTACTTCATCATCGGAAGAATCATCATCGCTAGAAGTAGTGTACTTAGGGGTATCTCGAACATGTACCTTCTTTTCCTTGGCCATAAGACATGTATGGCGTTCGTTGGGGAAGAGAGAAGACTTGTTGAAGGCCGAGGCAGTGAGTCTTTCGTCGTCGGAGTCGAAAGAGGAGCAGTCCGAGTCCCATTCCTTTCCCAGGTGCGCCTCGCCCTTAGCCTTCCTATAGTTCTTCTTTTTCTCCTTCTCGCTCTTTTCTTGTCCCTGGTCACTATCATTATCGGGACAATTTGCAATAAAGTGACCAGTCTTACCGCATTTGAAGCAGGAGCGCTTTCCCTTGTTTTGTTCTTGTTGGGGTACTCCTTGTGTCCTTTAAGTGTGGTCTTGAAGTGCTTGATGATAAGCGCCATTTCATTCTCGTTGAGCCCGGCAGCCTCCACTTGTGCTACCTTGCTTGGTAGCGCCTCCTTGCTGCTTGTTGCCTTGAGCGCAACGGGCTGCGGCTCGTAGACGAGCAGTGGGCCGTTTAAGGCATCATCTACATACCTTGCCTCCTTAACCATCATGCGCCCGCTTACAAATTTTCCAAGTATCTCCTCGGGCGTCATCTTTGTGTACCTGGGGTTTTCACGGATAAGATTCACAAGATGGGGGTCAATAACTGTAAAGGACCTGAGCATGAGTCGGACGACATCGTGGTCCGTCCATCTTGTGCTTCCATAGCTTCTAATCTTGTTGACCAGGGTCTTGAGCCTGTTGTAGGTTTGTGTTGGCTCTTCTCCCTGATCATGGCGAATCTCCCTAGCTCGGCTTCCACCAGTTCCATTTTGGTAATCATTGTAGCATCATTTCTCTCATGTGAGATCTTGAGGGTGTCCTAGATTTGCTGGCGTTGTCCAAGCCACTTACTTTATTGTATTCATCCCAGCAAAGCGAAGCTAACAAGACAGTAGTAGCTTGGGCATTCTTATGAATTTGTTCATTAATGAATGCAGGATTATCCGTACTATCAAATTGCATCCCATTTTCCACAATTTCCCAGATACTAGGATGGAGAGAAAACAGATGACTACGCATTTTATGACTCCAAAATGAGTAATCCTCTCCATCAAAGTGTGGGGGTTTTCCAAGAGGAATAGAAAGCAAATGAGCATTTGAGTTGTAGGGAATGAGAGAGTAATCAAAAGAATAATTTTGATTAACCATTTTCTTTTTGGGCGATGAGTCGTTGTCGTCGTCATCTCTTGGTGAAGAAGAGGAGGCATCACTGTCGTAGTAGACGATCTTCTTGATGCGCCTCTTCTTCTTCCTGTCCTTATTCTTGTGACTCGGGCCTGAGTCTGTGGGCTTGTCATCTCTTGGCTCATTGAAGATGGACTCTATCTTTGTTGTTGACCACCATCCCCTTTCCCTTGGGATCCATCTCTTCGGGTGATTAGTCCCTTACGTGAAGAGTACGTTCTTGTGTTGCTTCACTTGAAAACCAAGGAAGTAGTTCAACTCGCCCATCATCGACATCTCGAACTTTTGCATCATTACCCTACTAAACTCCTCACAAGACTTTTGATTAGTAGAACCAAATATAATGTCATCGACATATATTTGGCATACAAAAGATCACCATTGCAAGTCTTAGTAAAGAGAGTAGGATCAACTTTCCCAACCTTGAAAGCATTAGAAATGAGAAAATCTCTAAGGCATTCATACCATGCTCTTGGGGCTTGCTTAAGTCCATAGAGCGCCTTAGAGAGCTTGTAGACGTGGTCGGGATACCTATCATCCTCAAAGCTAGGGGGTTGTTCCACGTACACTTCCTCCTTGATTGGTCCATTGAGGAAGGCACTCTTCACATCCATTTGGAACAACTTAAAAGAACGGTGAGCAGCATAAGCTAACAATATCCGAATTGATTCTAGCCTAGCCACAGGAGCGAAAGCCTCCTCAAAATCCAAACATGCAACTTGGGCATACCCTTTTGCCAAAAGTCGAGCCTTGTTTCTTGTCACCACACCGTGTTTGTCTTGCTTGTTGCGAAACACACATTTAGTTCCCACAACGTTTTGCTTTGGACGTGGCACCAGGCTCCAGACTTCATTTCTCTTGAAGTTGTTGAGCCCTTCCTGCATGGTCAACACCCAATCCGAATCCTGCAAGGCTTCTTCTACCCTGAAAGGCTCAATAGAATAAACAAACGAGTAATGCTCACAAAAATGGATAAACGTGAGCGAGTTGTTACTCCCTTGCTGATATCACCCAGAATTTGATCCACTGGGTGATTCCTTTGGATTGTGGACCGAACTTGAGTTGGAGGAATTTGTGACGCTTCTTCCTCCTTATCCTATTCTTCATGTGCTCCCCTTGATCCTGCCCTCCTTCTTGAGGTACCTGTTCACCATCTTGAGTTGGGGGATGCACCAGTGTACAGGAGGAAGGTTGATCTTTGTCACACCCGGTTTTAGAAGGCAAACCGAATGCGAACCATGTACGTGCCAGGATCAGTTATTCACGTACACAGCAGTTACATAACATGGACATCATCACACAGTGCTCAAATAGTATTAAAAGGGAAATAATAGTCGATTACATCATACGTCTGAGACGTCCATATAGTCCTTACAATAAATCAAAGTGCGGAAAAGAAACGTAGATAACCGCGGCCTTCACAGGCAGCCGACTGGGGGTTGCCGCTAACCCACGCCTAGAACTCGTCGTAGTCTTGGAACTCCTGGAAGTCTCCTTCCACAGCTTCATCTTCTCCTGAGCAGTGGTTGCAATGCTGACAACCTGGGGATGGGGGGGTTTGGTGTGTAGAGCAAGGGTGAGTACACATCAACATACTCAGCAAGTATCCTGTTTGGCTGTAGTGGACTAGCTTTATGTGGGGATGAGTCAAGCAGTTGCTTTTAGTTGGTCAGATTATTATTTACTAATAGAAAGCCAGGTTTTAGCATTAACCCAAGTTATTAGCCCGATGTACCCTTTTCAAACGGAAAGAATACCACTTACCAGCACCATAGTCATAACCAAAACCATCGATCTCATAGCCACCTGTACCATAATATCTCTGATCAAGTACCACTAATCACTGGAGCTCCCTTGGCCGCTCATAACCGCGAGCACGGCTGATATATCAGTTTTCAAACACTCTGCAGAGGTTGTGCACTTTACCCACAAGCCGTGATTCCCATTCTGCCCGGAGAGAGCTACTCCCCATTGACCACTACCTAGGTGGCCTAGCAGGGCATCACTATGTAGCCTTTACAAAGATTCCTCGGGACTGTAGCCACCCGTTAGGTTTCCTAAATGCACCGCACTCCTCCCCAAGGGGCGAACCCAAACTTGGCTGAGCGAGCCGCATACACCGAGCCCCATTGACGGCACGACGGCTAAGTGAACTACACCCCGGATCCTCTAATTATTCAGCTAAGGGCATCCCATTCCACCCTCATGGTTGCAACTGTTTTCCCGGGCGGTCATCCATAGAACAGGTCCTTACGGAGAGGCACTCGAGAAACCGCTCGAGCCCCCTTGAAGGCCACAAGTATAACATCATTATAAGATAAGGGAAAACAGCGTATCATAGATAATCTCATCATGTTCATTGATTAGAGTTTGAGCAATAGCATAGAGCTAAACAATAATAATCCAACCCAGATAGGTAGACAAGGACATGGATAACAAAACTAGTCAATCCTTAGGTATAAATGTGTAATGCGGGAGGTGATTTAAAGAATGAATAGGACAGAGATAGGTCAAGGGACACTTGCCTCCACCAACCGACTGCTGCTCAGGGGCTTCTCCTGCGAGTTCCTCGGGCTCTTCGACCGGATCGTTCTCTATGCGATTGCAAGCATACATACATTCATCCATTCAAATTGGGAAACAAACAGTACATCATACAAGGGAACAAATAAAGTGAATATGCCTCAAGTATGACATTCGATATCGCATTCATTATGGTTAGAAAGAAACGGAAAAAGGTCTCGCGGGGGGGGGGGGGGGTTAAAGCTTATGCACTAATGATTAGTTACAATTGGTTCTAACAAAAGAATTTAGTTATATGCACTAATGGAAACCTAGTCATTTTTAGTTGATCAACATTGAACTGGATAAACAATTGATTATATGAATTAACTAGCGTAACGAAATTCTAAATTAAGTTTCCTATTTCAATAACATGAACAATGATTAGCCTGCCTAAAATAAAATAAATAACAATAATAAAAGAACATAAAATAAAATAAAATAAACAATAAATAAATAAAAAAGGGGGGGCGGTTGAACCGGCCTGGGGCAGGGGCGGCTGGGCAGGGCGCGGACGCGGGGCGGCCGAGCTGGGGCGGCTGGGCGCGCAGGGGGGCAGCCGAGCTAGGGCGGCTGGGCCGCGGGCAGGGGCGGCCGAGCGGTGGTGCGGGCGGCCGAGCCGGGCGGGCACAGGGGCGGCCGAGCGGCGGCTGGGCACGCGGGCAGGGGTGGTTGGGCCGGGCGGCGGCCTGACCGGGGAGAGGGAGGGGAGGGGAGAGGGAAGGGAGAGGGGAGGGCTCACCGGGGACGGGGACGGGGCGGCCGAACCGGCGATGAGCAGGGGCGGCTGCTGGGGTGGGGGAGAGGGAGAGAGAGGGATTTGGGGGAAGAAGGGAGGGGCGGCTGGGCCAGCTGGGCCCAAAGGGGGCGCGCGGGGGGGGGGCTGGGCCGGCCAGGGGCGGCTGGGTTGGCCGGGGCGGCCCACGGCACGGGAGAGAGAAAAAGGAGGAGAGAGAGAAAGAAAAAGAAAAAGAAAGAAAAGGTTTTTCTCCTTTTCAAAATCCGATCTTCCTAGATGAATGCACTTACATTTCTAAGCAATCAAAGAATGCATAGTTCGGTATGGTGCATCAAACAACATAAAGTAATTTAGGGTTTTTCTTTACACGGGAATTCCAAGCCGAATCCCGCTAACTTTGGAAAAGATCAAGGTTTAGCGAGAAGAAAAGGAAAAAGGAAAGGGTAACGCCTGAATTTGGTGAGAGAAAAGAAGAAAAAAAATCTACCCCCAAATTCAGGGCGTTACAAACCTATCCCCCTTAAAAGAATCTCGCCCTCGAGATTCAGGGTTGGCTAGCAAAGAGCTCAGGGTATTTAGCCAACAGATCATCTTCACGCTCCCAGGTTGCTTCTTCTTCTGAATGGTGATTCCATCTAACTTTGCACATTCTGATGGTCTTCCTTCGGGTGACTCTGTCTGCAACCTCAAGGATCTGCACTGGCTTCTCAACGTAGGTCAAGTCCTCCTGGACTTCGAGACCTTCCACTGGCAACTGCTCTTCTGGCACACGCAAGCACTTCTTCAACTGAGACACATGAAAGACATCATGCACAGCAGACAAATTCTCTGGCAAACTGAGCTGATAGGCCACTTCTCCACGTCTTGCAAGAATCTGATACGAACCAATGTAGCGGGGTGCTAACTTGCCTTTGACTCCGAACCTCTTGACTCCTCTGATTGGTGACACTTTCAGATAGACAAAGTCTCCGACTTCGAAACTCAGCTCTCTTCTTCTTGTGTCTGCATAGCTTCGCTGTCTTGACTGCGCTATCTTCAGGTTCTCTCGGACCATCTTGATGTTCTCTTCAGCTTCAAGCAAAATGTCTGGCCCAAACACCTGCTTTTCTCCAGGCTGATCCCATTGCAACGGAGTTCTACAACTCCTTCCATAGAGCGCCTGAAATGGCGACATCTTCAAACTGGCCTGGTAAATGTTGTTATAGGAAAACTCTGCATAAGGCAATCTCTTGTCCCATCCGGACCGATCTTGCAATGCACAGGCTCTCAACATGTCTTCAAGAATTTGGTTGGTTCTTTCGGTCTGGCCATCTGTCTGCGGATGATAAGCTGAACTGAAATTCAGATGTGTGCCCAAAGCTTCATGCAACTGCTGCCAGAAGTGAGAGGTGAACTGCGTTCCTCTATCTGACACTATCTTCTTTGGCACACCATGAAGACAAACGATCAGAGACATATACAATTCTGCCAATACGGCACTGCTATAGTTGGTCTTGACAGGTATGAAGTGGGCTGACTTGGTCAAGCGGTCCACTACTACCCAAATGGAATCGTAGCCGGCTCGAGTGCGAGGCAATCCGACTATGAAATCCATACCATTTTCGTCTCATTTCCACTGAGGGATCTGCAACGGTTGCAACAATCCAGCTGGTCTCTGGTGCTCTGCCTTAATTCTTCGACAACTATCACACATAGCCACATGCTCTGCGATTTCCCTCTTCATTCCGTACCACCAGAATTTCTTCTTCAGATCTTGGTACATCTTCTCACTGCCAGGGTGAATCGAATAAGCTGTCTCATGAGCTTCCTTAAGGATCAACTCCCGAATGGATTGGACATTGGGAACACACAAGCGGTCTTTGAACCATATCACACCTTCAGCATCTTCTCGAAAATCTTTGCCTTTGCCATCTAGAATCAGTCGCCGGATCTCACTGATCTTCTCATCATTCTTCTGCGCTTCTTTGATTTCGCGCTCTAAGGTAGGTTCCAACTCAACTGTGACTCCTCGCGAATTATTCAGAAATCCGAGACTCAACCTGTCGAACTCCTTGGCCAACTCATAAGGCATCGGACGAGCGACCATCAGTTTGACTTGACTCTTTCTGCTCAAGGCATCTGCCACTACGTTTGCTTTGCCTGGATGGTAATGAATCTCCAACTCATAGTCTTTGATCAACTCTAACCATCTTCGCTGCCTCATATTCAACTCTGACTGAGTGAATATGTGCTTCAGACTCTTGTGATCTGTGTAAACATCGCATTTCTGTCCATACAGATAGTGCCTCCATGTCTTCAGTGCGTGAACCACTGCTGCCAATTCTAGATCATGGATTGGGTAGTTCTTCTCATGAACCTTCAACTGTCGGGACGAGTAGGCCACAACTCTTCCCTCTTGCATCAACACACATCCCAAACCTATGTAACAAGCATCACAATACACCGAGAAGGGCTGGTGCACATCAGGCAAGACTAGGACAGGCGCTGTTGTCAACTTCTCTTTCAGCACTTCAAAGGCCTCTTGACATTTCTGGGTCCACTTGAACTCAACCTTGTTGCCTAGCAACGCTGTCATTGGTTTCACAATCTTCGAAAACCCTTCAATGAATCGCCGATAGTATCCGGCCATTCCAATGAAGCTCTTGATTCCTCGAGCATCTGTTGGCGCTTTCCAGTTTAGAATGTCTGCCACTTTCTTCGGATCCACAGCCAATCCTTCTTTGTTGATTATGTGACCCAAGAACAGGACTTCATTGATCCAGAATTCACACTTGCTCAACTTTGCATACAACTGGTGCTCTCGCAATCTCTGCAATACCATCCTCAAATGATCTGCATGCTCTTCTTCGCTTTGAGAATAAACCAGAATGTCATCAATGAATACCACCACAAACTTATCAAGGTAATCCATGAATACACTGTTCATCAAGTTCATGAAGAATGCTAGCGCATTGGTCAAACCAAAAGACATCACGGTGAACTCATACAACCCATACTTGGAAATGAATGCCATCTTCGGAATGTCCGAAGGTTGGATCCTGAGCTGATGATAACCTGACCTCAGATCAATCTTGGAGAACACACTGGCTCCTCTCAACTGGTCGAACAGATCTTCTATTCTGGGCAAGGGATACTTGTTCTTGATGGTGACTTCATTCAAAGCTCGATAATCGATACACATCCTTTTGGTACCATCTTTCTTCTCCACGAACAAGACAGGAGCGGCCCAAGGCGAGGTGCTTGGCCGAATGTAACCTTTCTCTGACAGCTCATCAATCTGCTTCTTAAGTTCAACCAACTCTGGTCCAGATATTCTGTAGGCTCTCTTAAAGATAGGGGCGGTTCCAGGAAGAAGCTCTATGGCAAACTCAACTTTCCGCTCTGGTGGCATACCCGGTAAGTCCTTTGGAAACACATCCGGGAACTCGGACACAACCTTGATACTCTCAATTGGGTCTGCTTCACTGCTGTCAACGGCCATCTGATAACAACTTCCTTTCTTGGGCTCAGGCGGGACTAACTCGGTCACCACTTCCTCTCCTAGTGGAGACACCAACTTGATTGTCCTTTTATCACAACTGATAACTGCCTGATACTTATCTAGCCAATTCATCCCTAGGATGACATCTATTCCCTGAGTACCCATTACTATAAGGTTGGCGGGAAACGCTATCCCCCTTATTTCCACACTCACATTCAAACAAATGCTATCGGCTCGAATTCTACCATCGGCTGAGTCAATTTGAATGGGGGTTGACATGGTAGTAATTGGAAGATTATGTGCTTCTACCCATGATGCAGTAATGAAAGAATGCATTGCTCCAGTATCAAATAACACTTCTGCAATATGGGAGTCGACTGAGAACATACCTACTATCACGCCGGGGGTCTCATGAACTGCTTCGGCCTCCAAGTGGTTCAGTCTTCCATGATTATAGCGTGGCTGAGAGCGGTTGCCTGCTCCAGGCTGAGGCACATTCTGCTTTGCTGGGGCATTGGGGCCTGACTGCTGCTGGGCTGCCTTCTTCGGACATTGCATCACCCAGTGGCCTTGCTCTCCATAGTGGAAACATGCTCTGTTTCCAACCTGAGCTGGTGCTGCCTGACTGTTCTGCTGAGTTGCGGGGGCAGGAAGACGAGGTGCCTGCTGATTCTGCCTCTGAAACTGACCTCCTGACTGATTGCTCTGACGGTTCTGGTACTGATGCTGAGGATACTGCCTTTGGAACTGCTGATGCTGCTAAGGTGGACGCTGGTTCTGCCTGAACTGCTGAGGTTGATTGCCTGAGAAACGAGGACGGTTGCTGCTTCCAGGCTGGGGTCCACTGATCTTGCGCTTATGATCCTCCATCTCCTTACGCTTCCTTTCTGTCATGATTGCTCTGTTAATCAGGTGCTGGAATGTCGGGAAGGTGTGATTCATCAACTGGTACTGCAGAGGGTCAACCAAGCCTCTCAGGAAACGGTACTGTCGCTTGGCGTCGGTGTTGACATCTTCAGGAGCATAGCGAGACAATTGCAGAAACCTGTCCCGGTACTCACTGACAGACGATGGCCCTTGCTTGAGGGCCAGGAACTCCTCCTTCTTCACTGTCATCAGACCTGCAGGAACATGGTACTGACGAAAGCTTCCTCTGAACTCTTCCCAAGTGATGGCGTCAGGGTGGGCATGGGTGGCGAGGTAAGACTCCCACCATGACTGGGCTGCTCCTCTCAACAGACGGGGACCATACAGGACTTTCTCCCTGTCATCGCACTGAGCGGTATGCAACTCCCGCTCCATAGTGCGCAACCAGTCTTCAGCATTCATGGGGTCAGAAGAATGAGCGAACGTTGGTGGATGACCTCTCATGAATTCAGCACGCTTGTCTCTGGGCATCTGAGGCATCTGAGGCTGAGGTGGGGCCTGCTGCTGTTGCTGCTGCTGCTGAATGGTGGCCAAAGTCTGACCGATGGCTTGGACTGCCTGAGTCTACATCAGAAACATCTGCTCGATGGACATCGGGGGCGGGGGTGGCAGGTACTGTTGCTGGGGCACCTCATCTTGTTGAGCGGCTCGCTCCTGCTGAGCACGCCTTCCTCCTCTGCGCCTGTTCTCTTACATCTGCAGAATGCAACCACACATCAGAACTGATCTGGCAAATCTTGCAGCATGAGAAAAGAGTATAGAATCCTTCAACAGCACTGAACAGATGAGCATCTTCACTGATCTCCAACACAGACCACACAGCTTCTCAGATAAAGAGGAAAGTGGAATAAAAGGTTTCCCAACTATATAACTAACTCCCTTAACATAATAGGTAAACCAAAATGCAGGGGATACCCACACTCTGGTGACAGTCATTACAAAGATCCAAACCAAACAAAGTTCATCATGACAACCATAAATGCACAGGATATAGCAAACTACCATGTCTAACTAAGACTAACTAAGACCGAGACTAACGCTAAGACTGAAGCTTCTACGTATATATTTCGTATTAATTACAAGATCCAACTCTAACGATCTATGGTTCTAGATTTATCTTGGTCTTGCAGTCGGGATTGCCATACGACTGGTGTCCACGCCGAGGTGAGCGGTACGGGTGCTGAGTCCCGACGGGAGCGGGGGAACCACCATCCAGATGACGACGTTCCGCGCGCTCAGCCCGCAGCAGGGCGATCTCAGCACGAGCCCTACTCAGCTCGTCTAGTGCATGGTCCAGCTCCGTGTTTAGCACGGCGGCTAGGTTGACTGTGCTGCTCAACCTAGGATTGCCCTCACCGACAGGTGAGACAATCACGCCTCCTGTGCTGCCAGATGGCCGGCGGGGGTAATACTTCAGGTCAAGACCGTCAGCTACCCCATCGAAAACTGAGCAGTAGTGCGAAAGCGCACGCCGTGCAGCATCTTGCATGGCTGCTTCAGCTGAGTCCCGCTCAGAGATAGAATAGTGCTCTGAGCAGGCCTCTGCACCCTGGAGACTGTTCTCCGGACAGCGCACCAAGCAGGTCGTCTCCCAGCGGTCCGGGTAGACCCCGCGACTGTGCTGGTAGACCACACAGCGATACTCGATGGACCAAGTATGCCGGTCAAATGCCCGACGTAGCAGGGTATCGAGCGCATCGTGGAAGTGACACCCGCGAGCAGCGTCGCGAGTGATGGGTCGAGCAACCCATCCTTCCGGCTCATGGTTAGCAGAGAAGTCGGTGTCGTGGCTCGAGCTGTCGTCGCCACCTCCGTCGTCTGGGTCTCCTCCAGCAGCTACTCCAGAGGCTGGGGCGCCCAGTGGTGGTGCAGGGGGCGCCTCCAGAGGAAGCACAGGGGAGCAGCTCCTCACGGACTCTATCTCCTGGTGGAGCGAGAAGGAAGAGCCCTGCTGCTCCTGTCGTCGACGTTCCTGCTCCTCATGCAGGCGGTGGTGCAGTCTCTCCAAGTGGCTGGACTGTCCGGCCACGGGACGGCGAAGCAGACGCTCAGCAAGGCGGGAGGGTAAGAAGGGGATGACAGACTTTCGTGCAGTGTGTCTAAGTCGAGCCATCTACAGAAGACATCGCAAGCAAAAGGGTGAGAACAGAATCAATATGACCAGCAAGTAATGAATCATAAGTAAATGAAGGATTAGAATAAAACACAATTTTCAGCAAGGTATATTATATAGTAGAACATAGGTTTGGTCGGTATGACCAACTTTTGAAGGGATATCAAAGTCAAGGCAGGGACAGAGGTCTATAGTCCTTAGAACGACCATTCTATTCTAGGTTAGCGGTCCTACAGTCAGCACGGCTTTGATACCACTTATGTCACACCCGGTTTTAGAAGGCAAACCGAATGCGAACCATGTATGTGCCAGGATCAGTTATTCACGTACACAACAGTTACATAACATGGACATCATCACACAGTGCTCAAATAGTATTAAAAGGGAAATAATAGTCGATTACATCATACGTCTGAGACGTCCATATAGTCCTTACAATAAATCAAAGTGCGGAAAAGAAACGTAGATAACCGCGGCCTTCACAGGCAGCCGACTGGGGGTTGCCGCTAACCCACGCCTAGAACTCGTCGTAGTCTTGGAACTCCTGGAAGTCTCCTTCCACAGCTTCATCTTCTCCTGAGCAGTGGTTGCAATGCTGACAACCTGGGGATGGGGGGGTTTGGTGTGTAGAGCAAGGGTGAGTACACATCAACATACTCAGCAAGTATCCTGTTTGGCTGTAGTGGACTAGCTTTATGTGGGGATGAGTCAAGCAGTTGCTTTTAGTTGGTCAGATTATTATTTACTAATAGAAAGCCAGGTTTTAGCATTAACCCAAGTTATTAGCCCGATGTACCCTTTCCAAACGGAAAGAATACCACTTACCAGCACCATAGTCATAACCAAAACCATCGATCTCATAGCCACCTGTACCATAATATCTCTGATCAAGTACCACTAATCACTGGAGCTCCCTTGGCCGCTCATAACCGCGAGCACGGCTGATATATCAGTTTTCAAACACTCTGTAGAGGTTGTGCACTTTACCCACAAGCCGTGATTCCCATTCTGCCCGGAGAGAGCTACTCCCCATTGACCACTACCTAGGTGGCCTAGCAGGGCATCACTACGTAGCCTTTACAAAGATTCCTCGGGACTGTAGCCACCCGTTAGGTTTCCTAAATGCACCGCACTCCTCCCCAAGGGGCGAACCCAAACTTGGTAGAGCGAGCCGCATACACCGAGCCCCATTGACGGCACGCCGGCTAAGTGAACTACACCCCGGATCCTCTAATTATTCAGCTAAGGGCATCCCATTCCACCCTCATGGTTGCAACTGTTTTCCCGGGCGGTCATCCATAGAACAGGTCCTTACGGAGAGGCACTCGAGAAACCGCTCGAGCCCCCTTGAAGGCCACAAGTATAACATCATAATAAGATAAGGGAAAACAGCGTATCATAGATAATCTCATCATGTTCATTGATTAGAGTTTGAGCAATAGCATAGAGCTAAACAATAATAATCCAACCCAGATAGGTAGACAAGGACATGGATAACAAAACTAGTCAATCCTTAGGTATAAATGTGTAATGCGGGAGGTGATTTAAAGAATGAATAGGACAGAGATAGGTCAAGGGACACTTGCCTCCACCAACCGACTGCTGCTCAGGGGCTTCTCCTGCGAGTTCATCGGGCTCTTCGACCGGATCGTTCTCTATGCGATTGCAAGCATACATACATTCATCCATTCAAATTGGGAAACAAACAGTACATCATACAAGGGAACAAATAAAGTGAATATGCCTCAAGTATGACATTCGATATCGCATTCATTATGGTTAGAAAGAAACGGGAAAAGGTCTTGCGTGGGGGGGGGTTAAAGCTTATGCACTAATGATTAGTTACAATTGGTTCTAACAAAAGAATTTAGTTATATGCACTAATGGAAACCTAGTCATTTTTAGTTGATCAACATTGAACTGGATAAACAATTGATTATATGAATTAACTAGTGTAACGGAATTCTAAATTAAGTTTCCTATTTCAATAACATGAACAATGATTAGCCTGCCTAAAATAAAATAAATAACAATAATAAAAGAACATAAAATAAAATAAACAATAAATAAATAAAAAAGGGGGGGCGGTTGAACCGGCCAGGGGGCGGTTGAACCGGCCTGGGGCAGGGGCGGCTGGGTAGGGCGCGGGCGCGGGGCGGCCGAGCTGGGGCGGCTGGGCCGCGGGCAGGGGCGGCCGAGCGGCGGTGCGGGCGGCCGAGCCGGGCGGGCACAGGGGCGGCCGAGCGGCGGCTGGGCACGCGGGCAGGGGCGGTTGGGCCGGGCGGCGGCCTGACCGGGGAGAGGGAGGGGAGGGGAGAGGGAAGGGAGAGGGGAGGGCTCACCGGGGACGGGGACGGGGCGGCCGAACCGGCGATGAGCAGGGGCGGCGGCTAGGGCAGGGGCGGCGGCTGGGGTGGGGGAGAGGGAGAATGGGAGGGAGAGAGAGGGATTTGGGGGAAGAAGGGAGGGGCGGCTGGGCCAGCTGGGCCCAAAGGGGGCGCGCGGGGGGGGGGGGGGGCTGGGCCGGCCAGGGGCGGCTGGGTCGGCCGGGGCGGCCCACGGCGCGGGAGAGAGAAAAAGGAGGAGAGAGAGAAAGAAAAAGAAAAAGAAAGAAAAGGTTTTTCTCCTTTTCGAAATCCGATCTTCCTAGATGAATGCACTTACATTTCTAAGCAATCAAAGAATGCATAGTTCGGCATGGTGCATCAAACAACATAAAGTAATTTAGGGTTTTTCTTTACACGGGAATTCCAAGCCGAATCCCGCTAACTTTGGAAAAGATCAAGGTTTAGCGAGAAGAAAAGGAAAAAGGAAAGGGTAACGCCTGAATTTGGTGACAGAAAAGAAGAAAAAAAATCTACCCCCAAATTCAGGGTGTTACAATCTTGCTCTTGTGGTTCCTGTGGTCGCACATCACCTATTGCCATTGTTTGCATTGTGGCCGTCGGAACCTCATCTTCATCTACATCATCAAGATCAACTTGCTCTCTTGGAGAGCCATTAGTTTCATCAAATACAACATCGCTAGAGACTTCAACTAATCCTGATGATTTGTTGAAGACCCTATACGTCTTTGTATTTGAGTCATAACCTAGTAAAAACCCTTCTGCATCTTTGGGAGCAAACTCTGAATGCCTACCTTTCTTTACCAAAATGTAACATTTGCTCCTAAATACACGAAAATATGAAACATTGGGTTTGTTACCAGTTAGGAGTTCGTATGAGGTCTTCTTGAGGAGGCGATGCAAATAGAGCCGGTTTATGGCATAGCAAGCTGTGTTCACAACTTCCGACCAAAACCGCTCAGGTGTCTTGTATTCTCCAAGCATCATCCTTGCCATATCAATTAGCGTCCTGTTCTTCCTCTCTACTACACCATTTTGCTGTGGTGTGTAGGGAGCGGAGAATTTGTGCTTGATGCCTTCCTCCTCAAGATATTCTTCGACTTGAAGATTCTTGAACTCAGATCCATTATCGCTCCTTATCTTCTTTACTTTTAGCTCAAATTCATTTTGAAATCTCCTTAAGAAGCGCTTTAGTGTTTCTTGGGTTTCAGATTTATCCTGCAAAAAGAACACCCAAGTGAAGCGGGAAAAATCATCAACTATAACAAGACCATACTTACTTCCCCCGATGCTGAGATAGGCAACGGGTCTGAAGAGATCTATATGTAGGAGTTCCAGTGGTCTTGATGTTGTCATCACATTTTTGCTATGATGAGTACTTCCCACGTGCTTTCCTGCTTGGCACGCTGTACAAGGTCTGTCTTTCTCAAAACAGACATTGGTTAGTCCTAACACATGTTCTCCCTTTAGAAGCTTATGAAGGTTCTTCATTCCAACATGTGCTAGACGACGGTGCCGAAGCCAGCCCATATTAGTCTTAGCGATTAAGCATGCATCAAGATTGGCATTCTCTTTTGAGAAATCAACTAAGTAGAGATTGGCGTCTAATACACCCTTAAAAGCCAATGACCCATCACTTCTTCTAAAGATAGATACATCAATATTTGTAAATAAACAATTATAGCCCATATGACACAATTGACTTACAGACAATAAATTATACCCGAGCGATTCTACTAAAAACACATTTGAAATTGAATGCTCGGTCATGATGGCTATTTTGCCTAAGCCCTTAACCTTGCCTTGGTTCCCATCTCCAAAGATGATAGTATCTTGAGAATCCCTGTTCTTGACGTAGGAGGTGAACATTTTCTTCTCCCCCATCATGTGGTTTGTGCATCCGCTATCAATAATCCAGCTTGAGCCCCCGGATGCATAAACCTGCAAGGTAATTAAGCTTGGGTTTTAGGTACCCAACTCTTGTTGGGTCCTACAAGGTTAGTTACTATAGATTTTGGAACCCAAATGCAGGTTTTGTCATTCTTGCATTTAGATCCCAACTTTCTAGCAACCACTTTAGCATTTTTACATCTCAGTATAAACGAAGCATCATGCTTGATAAATAGTAGTTGGACCAGTGAATGCTTTCCTAGGCGCATGAGAAATAACATAATTACGCCTAGGCCTACTTCTACCATGAGAATGAGAGGAGTTAGTTGCAAATATGGCATGAGAATCATGATAAGTAGGTAAAGTAGCATGATTATAACACCTATCATGATGAGCAACATTGGAAATGTTCTTGACATGAGCATAAAGATAAGCATGGTTCTTTTGGTCATGTGAAGAGTAAGAGCTACTAGCCATAGGGAGCCTTCCCTTTCTCCTTGTTGAGACTGGAAGTCCTTTGGTTTGTTAAATTCTTGGTTTCTTTTCGGAAACCAAGTCCATCCTTAATAGAGGGGTGTCTACCAACGGTGTAGGCATCCCTAGCAAATTTTAGTTTCTCATAATTATCTTTGCAAGTCTTAAGTTGAGTATTAAGACTTGCAACATCATTGTTTAACTTAACAATAGTAGAAGCATGTTCATTACAAGCATCAATATCAAAATCTTTACACCTATTGCAGATTGTAACATGCTCTACACATGAACTAGCCACATTAACTTTTTCTAGCTTAGTATTTAAATCAGCATTCAAATCTTTTAGGCTAGAAATAGAATCGTGACAGGTAGACAATTCATAAGACAACAATTCATTTTTCTTAACTTCTAGTGCAAGAGATTTTTGAACACTAATAAACTTATCATGTTCCTCATAGAGAATATCTTCTTGTTTTTCTAGTAGCTTGTCTTTTTCATTAAGTGCATCAATCAATTCATTTACTTGTCTACCATAGAACTATCCAATCCTTTAAAAAGATCACTATAATCTATCTCATCATCATCAAAAATTTCCTCATCACTAGAAGAAGTGTACTTAGGTGTATCACATGTACATACCTTCTTCTCCTTAGCCATGAGGCATGTGTGGCGTTCGTTGGGGAAGAGGGAAGATTTGTTGAAGGCTGAGGCAGCTAGTCCTTCATCATCAGAGTCGGATGAAGAGCAGTCGGAGTCCCACTCTTTTCCAATGTGTGCCTCGCCCTTCGCCTTTCTGTAGTTCTTTTTCGTTTCCTTCTTCCCATATTTTTCTTGTGCCTGGTCATTGTTATTATTGAGACATCATGCTATGAAATGACCAGACTTACCTCATTTGAAGCAAGAGCGCTTTCCCCTTGATTTGTTCTTGTTACGGTACTCCTTGTGTCCTTTCAAGGCAGTCTTGAAGCATTTGATGATGAGCGCCATTTCGTCCTCGTTGAGCCCAGCAGCATCCACTTGTGCTACCTTGCTAGGTAACACCTCCATGCTGCTGGTTGCTTTGAGAGCAATGAGCCGCGACTCGTGTAGAGGAAGTGGTCCATTTAAGGCATCATCCACATACCTTGCTTCTTTTACCACCATGCGCCCGCTCACAAATTTTCCGAGGATTTCCTCGGGCGTCATCTTGGTGTACCTGGGCTTCTCACAAATAAGGTTTACAAGATGAGGATCAATAACAGTAAATGACCTTAGCATGAGTCGGACGACGTCATGATCCGTCCATCTTGTGCTCCCATAGCTTCGAATTTTATTGACAAGGGTTTTGAGCCTGTTGTACGTTTGAGTTGGCTCTTCTCCCCTTATCATGGCGAATCTCCCCAGCTCGCCTTCCACCAGCTCCATTTTGGTGGTCATGGTGGCATCATTTCCCTCGTGAGAGATTTTAAGGGTGTCCCATATTTGTTTGGCATTATCCAAACCACTTACTTTGTTATATTCATCCTTGTATAGAGATGCTAACAAAACAGTAGTAGCTTGTGCAATTTTATGTATTTTCTCATTGATAAACACAAGATTGTCAGAGCTATCAAAATGCATTCCATTTTCAACAATCTCCCAGATACTAGGATGGAGGGAAAATAAATGACTATGCATTTTATGACTCTAAAATGAATAGTCCTCTCCATCAAAGTGTGGGGGTTTTCCAAGTGGAATAGAAAGTAAATGGGCATTCGAATTATAAGGGATGCGAGAATAATCAAAAGAATAGTTTTGATTAACCGTTTTCTTTTTCGACGAGGAGTCTTCGTCGTCGTCATCCCTTGGTGAAGAGGAGGAGGCGTCACTGTCGTAGTAGTGATCTTCTTTATGCGCCTCTTCTTCTTCCCGTCCTTCTTCTTGTGACTTGAGCCTGAGGCAGTGGGCTTGTCATCTCTTGGCTCGTTGAAGAGGGCTCCTCCTTGTCATTGATCACCATCCCCTTACCCTTAGGATCCATCTCTTTGGGTGGTTAGTCCCTAAATGAAGAGTACAACTCTGATACCAATTGAGAGCACCTAGAGGGGGGTGAATAGGTGATCCTGTAAGATTAAACACTAAATCGCCTAGACTTGGTTATGAAATGTTAGTAAGATTAAAACCAAGTTGCCAAAGAGAGAACTCTTCACTTGACTGTTCCTTTAGAATGAGTATTAAACTTTGGAACAATAGCACAAGTCATTAAGCAAGAACTCTAGAAGAAAAACCAATCACAATGAAAAGAGACACGAGACATGATGATTTTATCCAGTGGTTCGGTCAATGCCTACTCCATGTTGTGGTGACCTCCTTCAGTCAAGGATTGCACTCAATCCCTCTCAAGTGATCCAATGATCAACCTTGAGTACCACAGTTTTCTTCCTTAGTAGTCTTTTTCCTTTTGTGAGGAATCTCCACAAGTTGGGGCCTCTCACCCTTACAATGTTTATCACAACAAAAGCAACAAGAGTAAGGGAGGGAAAGAAACACACAAGAACTAGAATCACAGCAATCACACGCACACAAGTCAAGAGATGAGCACACAGACACGACGCAGGGAGTTCATGACTCAAGAAGTGCTCAAATCTCAAACATGATGTTCCGAATGCGTGTTCGTAGAGTCTAGGCGTCTTAGGATGTTCAATGGAGGCTTGGTGTACTGCTCCATGCGCCTAGGGGTCCCTTTTATAGCCCCAAAGCAGCTAGGAGCCGTTGGAGCTCCATTTGGTAGGCAATTCTTGCCTTCTGTTTGTAGGTGCACCGGACTGTCCGGTGCACATCGGACAATGAACGTTATGAGCACAGTACGCGGCAGAGAATCCACTGATTGGCTGATTTCCTTTTCTGTGGGGCACCGGACTGTCCGGTGCGCCATGTGACCGTTGGCTCTTGTCGACGTGGCAGGTAGCCGTTGCACTGCTGGAGCACCGTACTATCGGCGCCTCACGCGGACTGTTTGGTGATTTATAGCCGACACAGCCAAGGAAAAACCCGAGAGCAACGAGTTGCGTAGACCGTCCACCGGACTGTCCGGTGCACACGGACTGTCCGGTGAACGGCGTCGAACCATCCGGTGTTGCGCAGTCACCACCTTTACTTCTATTCTTTGTTTGTCTTCATTTGACTCATTTGGCCTTTACTTAGCTGAGTCCTGGCACTTAGACAAGAGTGTTTAGCATATAAAACAGTTGACTAAGTGTTTAGATCTTACCTTTATTCTTTATTTGCATCTCTTTAATACTTGCACATAACCTTAAAACAATATGTGTTGGGCAACTAATCACAAAAATATTTATAGGGCCATTTCCCTTTCATTACCATATCCATTATTTGCTTGATTGTATGTATTGCTACGAGTAGAGGTGAGGTGACAAGGAACCTGACGCCCAACTTTTGGGTCAGCATCTCGACAATAGGTTATCACAAGTATAAGACAAGTTGTGCCATTGATCACTCTTCTTTACCTAATAATGTTCCTATTAATCACTGTGACATGCTTAGGTTAATTTGATGGGACCTAATTGGTTACCCTAGTTTTGTTTACCCCACACCTTGCAAGAAAATGAATTATTGGATAGACTTGCTATTGCTCTACCTGGTTTTGGGATTAATGTTATATATGAATTATGATCATGTTCCATTATTATTGTGGTTTAATTATTGTTCATGAATTGTGATATGACTATTGTGTTAATTGGAACATGGATCTTAACTTGAGATAACAGGAGAAAAAGGGACTTATTATTTAGGAGCTCAAGCGCTCTATCTTCGGAAGGAGACCAAGCTCCCAATAATCAAATAAGAGCAGCTCAAGCTCCTCACAAAAAACAAACACCTAATCTCATATCCGCGAAGACACGGATCAACAGAGTGGTCTATCATAAACTCCCGAACAGGAGACTCCAACCTCGGCAATGCATCGACCTTCGACGGAACGACCGGCGGCATCCCTATGCGCATCCGCGCGTCGAACTCCGCCATCTTCACCCTCATAGCATCCAACCCAATAGAAAGTTTAGACATCTCTTCCTGAGCAGCTGCAGCATCTGGTTGGCTTTCCGCCATAGTTGCCTTCACTTCTTCAAGCTGATGTAGAAGGCCAGCATTATCCCCATCGAGTTGCGACACCTTCTTTTGATTCTTGTCCTGGACAAAACAAATACAAGTTTGGAAAGCTCAACTCGGTCTTGTGATTCTTGTCCCGGACAAATTAAGCAGAACTCGACAACTAAAGTTTTTGATGCAAAATAATTCCATCTCCGCTCCTGAGCTGAGAAATCATGTACGAGAATTTATAGTTGAGAGTTGATTCTCCAATAAATCATCTATGGCAGAGTGATCAGGTGTTCGAGTGGTAGATGAAAGTATCTAATTTTAAATTGTGTCAGACTCAGTTCATACTAGTATAACTGATATCATTTTGGTTCATCTTGTTTGTATTTCGTTCTAAACTCGAATTCCAGAACACAGATATATGTGTATTTTTGTAAAAAAGAAAAGAGAAGAAGAAAATCTCATTTCTCCTCCCTCTCCCTTATCCTATCTCCACCGCCCCATCCCGTATCCTCCTAGCCATCATCTCCCTCAAGTCCCTCCCCATGCCAGCCATCTCCCTCACGGTGCCCTCCCTCCATCTCTCTTCCCAGCCATGGATGCCGCCCCTCCCTGGCACCCTCACCTCCACCGCAGCATGCCCAGCCCTCCCCACCTCCTTGATGGTCGGCGCCCTCACCCATGGTACCATGGACGCCGCCCTCCCCTGACGGCATGTCACACCCGGGTTTCGGGGCACTAAGACCCGGGCGCGAACATAATCACCAGGTGTGATGGGACCAAGTCTCACACATATGATGAATCATGGCACAGGATCGAATGTCACATCTTTACTATATAATAGGAGTTATGTACAAAATAAATAAATAATTACATTATAAGGAGACAACGGTCCAACAACCCAAAGTTGACTAGGAGACGACGACCTAGACCTCTCACGAACTCGTCACAACATCCTCCATGCGCCTCATCCTGTGGTACCTGCTCTTGACCTGTGGGAGGGGGTGTGAAACCGCAAGAGTGAGCTCACATACGTTCATAGCTCAACAAGTTGTGGGGAATAATGTGCATGAACTCGCCAAAGGTGGGAGCTCACGTGAAGTGTAAGGCTTACCAAAGAGGATGGTTAGAGCTGAGCATTGCTTTTAAAGTTGGTCAAAATTTTATTAGCAATTACTAAGTACAAGTAAATACCAAACCCAATTAAGTAGTAGAACAAACGTAACATCACCTGCGATGCAATGCATATGAAAATTTGAATTTAGTTCCATAAATTAATCATGTGAGGGTCCGAGCTGCTCATGACCGTGAGCACGGCTAGTATACCAGTTTTACACTCTACAGAGGGTGCACATCTTTACCCACAAGTCATGTTACCCATCTGCCAAGGGATCGCGACTTCCCATACACCTCTACCGAGGAGGCGAGGCAGGGTAACACTACGAGGCCTTTACAAAGTTCCACTAGCTTCAGAAAACCCGCTACAGTTTATAGGAAGCTCCAATGCAGGGATCCCTCGCCTGACTGCCATCGCAGCAAAATCAACCCAAGGACCTCCCTACACTGACCACTCCCCTACTGCCCTTGCCCCTTTCGGGTAAGGTAGTCATCCACTAGCTTTCCTAATTAATCAGCCAAGGGGTCCCATTCCTCCCTTGTGGTAGCACTGTTTTCCCGGGTGGTCGCTCCATGTTCCAATTAACATAATGATCTTATCATGAACAATAATAATAAACTGATAATAAAAGTGTAATCATGGATAATGTATCTCCATACCCAAAACCACATAAAGCAATAGCAGGTACTACCCAAAAATTCAGTGGTGAACAAGGTATAAAGATAGTCAAACTAGGGTAACCTATTGGGTCCCATCAAAATTAACCTATGCAGATCATTATGATTAATCAGAACATGACTGGGTAAAAAGAAGTGATCAATGGCACAACTTGCCTGGGACTTTGAGATTCTAGGTACCAACTTGCTCTTCAGGTGACTCGTAACCTCACGCTAGTCGTAGCAATACAAACAAACAGTGTATAGACAAAATTAGCATCACACCAAACATAAGAATAAATTATGTAATAATAATCTACACGCTGCTACGAGATCGGGGGTTCGAGAATCACAAATTCGGAGTTACAGTTAAGAGGTTATGGTTTTCCGAAGATCCACGTGGTATAGAATAGACTAAGTGAAATATTTTAACCTATATTTCATGACAAAACAAAGTTACCAGATGATAATAAATATTAGTGTGAGACTAATGCAACTAGAATGGATCAAAATGGAGTTACGATTATTGAGTTACGAATTTCTAAATATTTAATAGTAGTGTATAAAAGAAATTAAGTACAAAATTTCAGTTTAGGTTGCATAACAAAATAAAGTTACTGGATGATAAAAAAAATATTATTACAAGTCTATTGCAACTGGAATGAATTAGTTTGGAGCTAAAATGAATTTAATATGAATTATATAAGTTTCTGGATTTATTTTTGTATTAAAAATCCATTTCTATAATTATTTCACTATTTCCTGGATTGCGTGCATGAATAAACAAAAGGCTAGGGCCTAACTTGAAAGATTCCCCAGACACAGAAAACACCGCGTGGGATGGCGGGTTGATTTGTGAAAAGGGAAGGGGCTCTTTTGTAAATTAAGCGTGGCTGTTATAACGCGCACAACCCAGAACCCACATTGTGCGATCTGTGTTTGGGATTAGATCCCGAACCGGTATGCGATTGTGGTCGTCAGATTAAGATCTGATGGCCACGGATATGCCCACGCCAACACCCGATCGCGGACGCACGTCAGAGATCCAACGATTCCGATTAAGTGAACGAAGGAATACATTCAGATCGGACCCTATCCATTGGATGGAGATCCAACGGACCTGGGTCATCACCCACCAGGATATCCGCCCGGCGGCGGACCCAGCCCACACGATGCTAACTTGACGACGCAAAACAGAATCGCGGCGGCGCCATCACCGGGAAACACCAATTCCCCCGCCAGGGCACCATCCAACAACCTAAATGGCTCTACACGCAGCAAAGGGTAGGGCGGTTCGTGTGTGCTTCCTTACTGGAGATGAAGAGGGCCGATAAGGTTGTCCACGCGACGGGACAGTACACGGCGGAGCACCCGCGCAGCTCCCGAGACGAGCACACCGGAGCGAGCATGGCAGGGACACGTAAGAGCAGAGGCGGCTGGAGGCACGGGTGCGCCATGGCGAGCGCACCACCGCAGTCGGCGCGCAGCAGAGGCGTCACACGGAGGATCGATCCAGGGCCCACCGGCATGGCTGGGGAACAGGGGCACGCCGCGGCCACCAGGGCGCCATGGCCGGGCGTAGAGGCACAACTGGAGAAGCGGAGGGAGGTGTAGAGTGGCAGGGGCCTGACGGAGGAGCCTAGCCACCAGAGGGTGCTCGCCATGGGGGAGGCGGCTGAGGAGGGAGCTCCATTGAGCAATTCTGGGCACTCCGGTCAACCACCCCACTACACCGCGTTACAGACACAACCGCTAGGGTCAGGCAAGCCCCCCGGCAACAGATTTGGCCATGAGTAGGAGGGATTGTTGGGATTGCCCATGGCGGCCCGATCCACATCATGCATCAAGTCGTCAGTGCTCCAGGCGCCACGATGATTGCCACCGAGGAGGGACGAGGGAAACGGGGGTTGCAAGGGGGTCGATTTTATCCCCAAGAATGGATAGAGTCCGACCAGGCGTAGATCGAGGAGCTGAACTCCACCATGCTAGGGAGTTTGTTGCACGCGCGAAGCTCGGGAGGTAGGCAACAGGAGAACTGGAGGATTCCAACGACCGTCCTAGAAGAAGTTTCTGCCACATGGGACCCACACGTAAGTGAAATACCTTGGCGCTCATAGTCATGGGCCAGGCGGGTAACACACTAGGCCGACGCCCAGGGGTTTGGCTGGGCCGAGGACAGGGAAAGGGGCCCAATGTTAATAGTAGAGCATTTTTTTCTTTTATTTTCTAGCTTTCTATTTTCTTCCTTTTCCATCTCCTAAATCTATATTCTGAATTTTGGTTTGAAATTTGCACACACACAATTTGTAATGCTCAAGCAAATAAAACTCCAACATGAGATGCAAGGTAAATTGTATTTATTTATTGGTCACATGACTATTTTAATATTCTTAATTGATTATAAAAGAAAGGCCCTAATAATTTCGAAAGGTAAAAAAATCTAAATTCTTATTATAAATTTATTTATTTATTATTATTATATTTTTTTCTTCTACCAATTTTTGGGTATTACAAATCCTACCCCCTTAATAGAAATCTCATCCTCGAGATTGGTAAGAAAAGGGATACAATAAGTTTGGTCTAGAATTTTAGTTTCTCATTTGGTTTTGGGAATCAAAGTTTTGTTCTAGTTTTTTTACATAACAGTTAGTAGATGATTTGGAAAATATGGATATTGTATGTCTAGCCATCTATTAGGTTAGATGAGGTACGGTTATGGCAAGTAGAGGTTGTGGCAAGGGTATAATAAGGAAAGACTTCATCCTGATCCCTGAACTATGGATTTTGATTCCTCTCGAAGTTGGATTTGACCCATCTCCTTCCTAGTTGAGGTTGAGCTTTGCTTCTCTGACCTTGGTGTCTTTATCCGAGTTAGGGGCAAGAGAGTTAGTAGGTAGCTGATTAGTCAAAATTTGGTTTGGTTGTCTATTTCTATATTGGTTGGATAAGTTATGTAGCTTGTCATGTAGATCAAGTTGTCGTGTATGGCCGAGCTGATCTAAGTCACCAATTTAGGCTTAAGTGAGTTAAGAGTATGGACTAATCTTTTATACCAGCATTAAGTAACTCACTCTAGATTGGATCAGATATAGAATAAATTGATATGATTATTTGAGACTAAATAAGATCTAAATAAATTTTGGATTAGCTCCTGGTTGTTATTCTAGAGTGAGATAAATATACTAATTAGGGCAAGATGAATCTATAAGAATAAAGTAGAATCTTTTGAGGTCAGTTAGATCTATTAGGATGACATAAGATCTTTTCAAGATAAGATGAGTTTCTTTTAGGATAAGATGGATCTATGAGTGTAGGATAGAATCTTTTAAGATGAGATGGATATTGTTAGGCTAGATAGTTTAATGAGGAATAACCTAGTTTGTCTAGTTATTTTTATAAGCATTTTTCCCTATATGTATATGCAAATGTAATTGTGGACATTACTCCACGACTCATCACACTCAATCAAAGATCCAAATCAGACAAGTATCATAAGAACAAACACTCAAGCGTATAGATACCTATAAAAATAGTTTTATTTTTGTTCCTAAGAGTAGGTCTCCTATTCCTAAAAGTCACTTTAGGTACAGGATTTCAAAGTGTGAAATCCACATTTGTCTTTAGAAATGAAAATATAAGAATAATCAGAGTAAAGCAGTAGTGGATGAGAAAAGATTAAGGAAAGTTTTAGAAAGGATCAGAGTAGCAAAGGTAAGTAGACAATGGTTGTCCAGTTCTATCTAGGTTTCGTCCTACAGTCAACATTCCTCTGATACCACTTCTGTCACACCCGGGTTTCGGGGCACTAAGACCCGGGCACGAACATAATCACCAGGTGTGCTGGGACCAAGTCTCACACATATGATGAATCATGGCACAGGATCGAATGTCACATCTTTACTATATAACAGGAGTTCTGTACAAAATAAATAAATAATTACATTATAAGGAGACAACGGTCCAACAACCCAAAGTTGACTGGGAGACGACGACCTAGACCTCTCACGAACTCGTCACAACATCCTCCATGCGTCTCATCCTGTGGTACCTCCTGTTGACTTGTGGGAGGGGGTGTGAGACAGCAAGAGTGAGCTCACACACGTTCATAGCTCAACAAGTTGTGGGGAATAATGTGCATGAACTCGCCAAAGGTGGGAGCTCACGTGAAGTGTAAGGCTTACCAAAGAGGATGGTTAGAGCTGAGCATTGCTTTTAAAGTTGGTCAAAATTTTATTAGAAATTACTAAGTATAAGTAAATACTAAACCCAATTAAGTAGTAGAACAAACGTAACATCACCTGCGATGCAATGCATATGACAATTTGAATTTAGTTCCATAAATTAATCATGTGAGGGTCCGAGTTGCTCATGACCGTGAGCACCACTAGTATACCAGTTTTACACTCTGAAGAGGTTGCGTATCTTTACCCACAAGTCATGTTACCCATCTGCCAAGGGATCACGACTTCCCATACACCTCTACCGAGGAGGCAAGGCAGGGCAATACTACGAGGCCTTTACAAAGTTCCACTAGCTTCAGAAAACCCGCTACAGTTTATAGGAAGCTCCAATGCAGGTATCCCTCGCCTGACCGCCATCGCAGCAAAATCAACCCAAGGACCTCCCTACACTGACCACTTCCCTACTGCCCTTGCCCCTTTCGGGTAAGGTAGTCATCCACTAGCTTTCCTAATTAATCAGCCAAGGGGTCCCATTCCTCCCTTGTGGTAGCACTGTTTTCCCGGGTGGTTGCTCCATGTTCTAATTAACATAATGATCTTATCATGAATAGTAATAATAAACTGATAATAAAAGTGTAATCATGGATAATGTATCTCCATACCCAAAACCACATAAAGCAATAGCAGGTACTACCCAAAAATTCAGTGGTGAACAAGGTATAAAGATAGTCAAACTAGGGTAACCTATTGGGTCCCATCAAAATTAACTTATGCAGATCATTATGATTAATCAGAACATGACTGGGTAAAAAGAAGTGATCAAGGGCACAACTTGCCTGGGACTTTGAGATTCCAGGTACCAACTTGCTCTTCAGGTGACTCGTAACCTCGCGCTAGTCGTAGAAATACAAACAAACAGTGTATAGACAAAATTAACATCACACCAAACATAAGAATAAACTATGTAATAATAATCTACACGCTGCTACGAGATCGGGGGTTCGAGAATCACTAAATTCGGAGTTACGGTTAAGAGGTTATGGTTTTCCGAAGATCCACGTGGTATAGAATAGACTAAGTGAAATATTTTAACCTATATTTCATGACAAAACAAAGTTACCAGATGATAATAAATATTAGTGTGAGACTAATGCAACTAGAATGGATCAAAATGGAGTTACGGTTATTGAGTTACGAATTTCTAAAGATTTAATAGTAGTGTATAAAAGAAATTAAGTACAAAATTTAAGTTTAGGTTTCATAACAAAATAAAGTTTCTGGATGATAAAAAATATTATTACAAGTCTAATGCAACTGGAATTAATTAATTTGGAGCTATGAATTTAATATGAATTATATAAGTTTCTAGATTTATTTTTGTATTAAAAATCCATTTCTATAATTATTTCACTATTTCGTGGATTGTGCGCATGAATAAACAAAAGGCCAGGGCCTAACTTGAAAGATTCCCCAGACACAGAAAACACCACGTGGGATGGCGGGTTGATTTGTGAAAAGGGAAGGGGCTCTGTTGTAAATCAAGCGTGGTTGTTATAACGCACACAACCTAGACCCCACATCGCGCGATCTGCGGTTGGGATTAGATCCCGAACCGGTATGCGATTGTGGTCGTCGGATTAAGATCTGATGGCCACGGATATGCCCACGCTAACACCCGATCGTGGACGCATGTCAGAGATCCAACAGTTTCGATTAAGTGAACGAAGGAATATGTTCAGATTGGACCCTATCCATTGGATGGAGATCCAACGGACATGGGTCATCACCCACCAGGATATCCGCCCGACGGTGGACCTAGCCCACACAGCGCTAACCTAACGACGCAAAACAGAACCACGGCGGCGCCATCACCGGGAACACCAATTCCCCCGCCAGGGCACCATCCAACAACCTAAATGGCTCTACACGCAGCAAAGGGTAGGGCGGTTCGTGTGTGCTTCCTTACCAAAGATGAAGAGGGCCGATAAGGTTGTCCATGCAACGGGATAGTGCACGACGGAGCGCCCACACAGCTCCCGAGACGAGCACACCGGCGCGAGCATGGCAGGGACGCGTAAGAGTAGAGGCGGCTGGAGGCGCGTGTGCGCCATGGCGAGCGCACCACCGCAATCGGCGCGCAACAGAGGCGGCACACGGAGGATCCAGGGCCCACCAGCATGGCTGGGGAACAGGGGCACGCCGCGGCCACCAGGGCGCCATGGCCGGGCGTAGAGGCACAACTAGAGAAGCGGAGGGAGGTGTAGAGTGGCAGGGGCCCGACGAAGGAGCCTAGCCACCGGAGGGTGCTCGCCATGGGGGAGGCGGCTGAGGAGGAAGCTCCATTGAGCAATTTTGGGCACTCCGGTCAACCACCCCACCAAATCGCATTACGGACACAACCGCTAGGGTCAGGCAAGCCCCCCGGCAACAAATTTGGCCATGAGTAGGAGGGATTGTTGGGATTGCCCATGGTGCCCCGATCCACATCATGCATCAAGTCGTCAGTGCTCCAGGCGCCACGATGATTACCGCCGAGGAGGGACGAGGGAAACGGGGGTTGCAAGGGGGTCGATTTTATCCCCAAGAACGGATAGAGTCCGACCAGGCGCAGATCGAGGAGCTGAACTCCACCATGCTAGGGAGTTTGTTGCACGCGCGAAGCTCGGGAGGTAGGCAACAGGAGAACTGGAGGATTCCAACGACCGTCCTAGAAGAAGTTTCTGCCACATGGGACCCACACGTAAGTGAAATACCTTGGCGCTCATAGTCATGGGCCAGGCGGGTAACACACTGGGCCGACGCCCAGGGGTTTGGCTGGGCCGAGGACAGGGAAAGGGGCCCAATGTTAATAGTAGAGCATTTTTTTCTTTTTTTTTCTAGCTTTCTATTTTCTTCCTTTTCCATCTCCTAAATCTAATTTCCGAATTTTGGTTTGAAATTTGCACACACACAATTTGAAATGCTCAAGCAAATAAAACTCTGGCATGAGATGCAAGGTAAATTTTATTTATTTATTGGTCACATGACTATTTTAATATTCTTAATTGATTATAAAAGAAAGGCCCTAATAATTTTGAAAGGTAAAAAAATCTAAATTCTTATTATAAATTTATTTATTTATTTATTATTATTATTATAATTTTTCATCTACCAAATTTTGGGTATTACACGGCACGCTCCCAGCGCTTCCTCCCCAAGCTCGGCTCGGCATGGAGGCCAGCCACAGGCCGCAGCACACCAACCTCACCGGCCATACTCTCTGCTCTTCCCCACTATCCGCAGCTCTGGCGTCGCCGTCGTGTTTAGTCATGGTGATTCCTAACTCCTTTCTTTTATTTCACTATTTTTCTAATGCGAACAGATTTTTGTTAGCGTTATGTTGATATGAGGTTATGTGTATTTGTGTGCGAGTGTGGCGGAGAGAAAGATTCTACAGTTTGGTTGGAAAGGAAAGCTCTATCACATCGACCACCAGGTGTTTAATGAAATGAATAAATCGATGCTTGTTGTTATTGTGAAGTTTTAGGGTCAGATAAAATTTGTTAGATCATGTGTCGTTGCTTGTGTGACACTTTTGACGACTAGGGTGAGGAAAAGGCGTTTAGGGGATTTCCTTTCTATTATCCTCGATGGCGTGATAGTGGTACGTCAGCAGTTTGATGAGATGTTTCAGTTGTCTGTAATGACATGGATACATTAGTATTCAAGAATCCAACATAGTATCGATGGAGAGTTTAAGTTTCAGATACGAAGTTCTGCGAGAACTGCATGGTTGAACTTGTTTAATGCTTGTTGTTTGGGACTGCATGACCAGTTTTAGTTATGAAGCTAGTTCAATAAAGTAAATAATGTTTTCTGTAGAGATGTTATATATAAAAGTTGTAGCAAACTTCTATATCTTGATTGTGTCAACATTTCATGACCATAGGTTTAGTAGTTTAAGAGTTATGATTTTTCCAAATCCAGTCTCAGAATCTGTCCACATTCTGTATAGATTTCGAAAATGATCTTATTTACCCACATTAAACTTAGAATCAGTTCTTATAAATTATAAATAAATTGTAGTAATTTTTCTAAGCTTTCCAAAAAGTCTTGGATCACCCTTTTTGGGGGTCTAGAGGCCAAGTTATAGTTGTTTGAAGTGTGATCTCTGAATCTGTCCAAATCTGGACAGCAAAGTCTTTCTCATATCTTTTTACTTTGATACACATTGAATGAATCTGAGATGTTTATAGATTAATTGTACACAATTAAATTAGTTTTCTAAAAAATCTAGGATCACTTGATTTGGATGCTTGAGGCTCCAGTTATGGATTTTTGAAGTGAATAGTCGAATTCTGTCCAAATCTGGACAGAATTTATGTTTAGCACTGATTGACCTTCAAAATGTCGAATCATGTTGTGATGATAATACAAAAGTTATAGGGGATTTCATAAAATTTATAGAAAGTCTTAGCTCACTATTTTTGGATTAATAGCTTGTGAGTTATGAGCAAAACAATTGACTGCTGAGTGCTGTCCAGAAAATCTGCAACTGAGGATTAAAGAGTTCTTGGTTCCTGGTTGGTGGAGACTTGTGGTTGCTAAACTCAAGTAAAAAAAGATGTGTCCTGTGAATGATGTGCTTTGCAAATTTACCTAGAGTAATAATTTAGAAAGTTGTTGTGCTTCTGTTCTTATTCTAGATTTAAATGTCTTAGACTAATTAGTTTAGAATTATTAAGTTTCTGGTGTTGGACTCTAACTAAGGCAAGTAGAGTGTATGCATAGTTATTATTTATTAATGATTAAGTTAGATTGGGTTAAGTTGGAGGAACATAATTGTTATATTTAGTGAGTTAGAGATATCTAATATTGCTTGAGTGTTGTAATGTCTTGCCTCTAAGTGTTTAATCCACTTTGGTGTAGCATTAATTGCCTTGTGTTATTCCTACTCATATTCACTCATATGTATGATGCATATCATATAGGTACATTAATGATCGAGATGCGAAGGCCAGGATCTAGGTTGACCTCAAGTGGTGCAAATGATGGTCTACTTTGAGAGGCGATGTCGGCAGACCAATCTAGCAGATGAATCAAGCAAATGCCCACCTGACAAGTGGCTAGATGGTGGGGTACTGTGCTCTCAGGTCGCGTGAACCCGTTCTGTTCTTGAGAAACTCGGGTGCGAGTTGACATATGCAAGGGTTAAGTGCTACATATATCGTGTGGTTGGAGATCCCCAACTGGGTATTAATCGATTCGGATCGCCGTACTTCTCGGATATGAAGACTGGATCTTTGACCCTCATCATAGATAACAAGTGAAACTAAAGTTGATAAAAGGAAGCTATTGTAGGACAAGCGAATGCTCTAGATTAGACAAATCTAGATTCAAGAAATGTACTTAACTTATGAAGTAAAATTTTGGCATAAGGATCCACTACTAGTAAGCTTTTCTGCAAAAACGAGTCTTTGAAATTTGATGAGTTTTACCTTGATTCCCAACAAGCTAGCATACCCTTGAGAGTCTTTTCTTTAGTCGGGTAAGTCTTTCTAAGTAATTGTGTACTCAGTGTTTTATTCACTATGTTGTTGCAGGTTACGAGTCACTTTGATTGTGATTGATGTTAAATGCCGGTGGGCTCGGCCTTCTTATATAAGTATATCCCATCTTTAGCTTCTTTATTGAGGATTGTCACATAAGCTAGCATGTATTTTAAAACTTATAAATGTTTTATACATTCAAATTGTAATCTTTTTGAATCAATTTCTTTTGTAATCAACTCAAATGATATATATTGTAAACTAGTTATAACTTGTAAATGTTGTAATTTGTAACCATTTTGTAATAAATAATTTCCGCTGCAAATGTTGGTGTGTGATTTGTGTTTACTTAATCATGCGATCTTAGCGATAAGTGGTTTATATGAGGTCCTTGGGACACTCGGACAGATCCTGTTAAGTTGTTTGGTACACATGCATAGCCGTCTGAGGTCCTTGGGACAAAGACAGGTGCATGTGGGCTCGATAACTTGGGAGGTTCTACGACACAAGTATTGGAGAAGACATGTAAATGATGCCAAATGTAGTCTCAAAGTTACCAATTGAAAATCAATGGCGGACCATTTGAAGACAAATGGTAGGCTTGTGAGACATAAGAGTTCTTGTAGATTTGCAGTGGAAGCTTATTGTCTTTCTCCGGGGACTTCATTTTCCTTACAATGAGACTACTACATGAAATAGACTCGAAAAAGGTATTAGTCTCAAAGTCTTAGATTATAGAGTAATCTCCCCCTAAAACTGTGCATACAAGTTTTGAATACTTGTAGGAGACATGCACTTTGATTTTGATATCAAGAGGGGCAAATTATCTATAATTCGAGCTCTGGCACATATAAGTTAAATGATACCAATTGTAGGATATAAGCTTTTAAAGCATTAGTGTCATTTACTTAGGGATGTTAAATAAGCTATGTGGCGTGCTTAATTAAACATTTTAAACCATGTAGGTTTGCTCAAGAGTATGAATTGAGAACGAGCAATCCTACTATGTGATTTACCTAGTATGCATGCATTGTTAATCTAAAATATGTACCAAATGAAATACTAGGCATGAAAGGTAAAACTAGATACAAGAAAATGGATATAGATATCTAAAAATAAGGAATACAATAAATCTAGTTACCTTAGTCATGGGTGGGGAAATTTGGGTCCAAAATATTCACTAACCCTCTTGGCAATAAACTCGATCCAATATGATGTATCCCATGATATACATCCCAAATTTGTCAAGTCTCCAAATTCCCCGTAGTCCTTCGGGCTCCTCACTTCCCCCTTGGGATCCAAACCTTCTTGGTGCTTTTCATGGCTGAAATTATTTCCAAGGCACCTAAATGCATTTGGTCCCCTTTCCTTTGTTGGCTTGTTTTGTTGGCCTTGATTGCTATCACCTTTCTGTTCTTTTTCTTCTTGATCAAGTATAGTGTAGCATCCTTTTTGTCCACCTTTTTGATATAGGTGTTGAAGATTTTGCTTGTTGGCTTTTGCTTGAGCTTTTTCCTTTGCTTATCCCTGGTCTTCGCCTTGCATTGGAAAGACTTGTGGCCTTCCTTGTGGCATAGCCTACAAATCACAGTTTCTCCCTCTACAGGCTTGTTCACTCCCGTGGTGGTGTTATCTTGTGGAGGTTGGATTTGTTTGGCTTTGCCTTTCTTATTATACAAAGTCTTTCCAAGGCGAGCCACTTCTTGCCTTAATTGCTCATTTTCCTTTGCAACCTCATCCGAACATGTTTCTACAACAATATTCTCAACAAGAACTTGGTTGTAGGGGTTAGAATCATCAATTAAATCAAAGCAAGAAGTAGAAGCATCTTTCTTAATAATTTTAGGAATTTCAACTAAAGATGCCCCTGGAGTGCTACCAATGTTTGCATCTTTCTTAATAATTTTAGGAATTTCAACTAAAGATGCCCCTGGGGTGCTACCAATGTTTTCTAGCTTAGTAGTTAGCTCATTATTGTGTATGCTAAGAATTTCCATTTTCCCTAGCAAATTTTCAATAGCTTCTTGGGAGCTAGCTAACTTAGTTTTAAGTTTTTCATTCCTTTTAATAAGGCCATCATCGGTAGCTTAGATGGAGCACTAGTTTATAATTGCTCGATTTTAGTTGATAGCTCACAATTCAAATTTGCAAATGTTTCAAATTTTTCTAGCAAACATTTGTAATCACTTTGGGAGCTAATCAACTTGTTTTTCAAGGTTTTAAGTTGAGCCTTTTGCTTAGTACAAACATCCTAGAAAAATTTAACAACTTCCGCAAGCTCATCTACAATGGGCTTTCCCTCACCTTCATCATCACTACTACTTTCATCACTTGAGGATGGAATACTCATTTTACCGCTTGCCATAAGGCACTTGCATGATGACCGTGTTGAGCATGATGAAGACCAATGGCTGCGTGTCCTTGGAGGTTCATCTTCGCTTGAAGAATCATCCCAAGTTTTGACACTTGTTAGCGCCTTGCCTTTGCTACTCTCATTTTTGGGTTCGGCCATGGTTGGACAACTATCCCTGAAGTGGCCCTTCTCCCCGCATGCGAAGCATCCTCTCTTTCTTTGCTTTTCCCTCTCAATGTTAAAGAGAAGATCCTCTACCTGCAGGGGCACACCCATTAGATTAATCTTGCTGATCATCCCCATTACCTTTCCGACGTGTCGGATTGTTTCTTCATCCTCGGAGGATGATGTTGATGGTTGATTATCTTCATCACCATCACTTTCTTCTTCTTCCTCTTCTTAACTTGAGGGACTTGGAGTGGGAGCCTTCTTTTAACCCTTCTTTTCATCACATGCAAAAGCATATGACATTGAGGAAGTGGCTCCTCTCCCCGACACATTTTTCACGACATCTCAAAGGCCACGATTTCTCAATCACAATGGTCGGCGTCATTGTACTCAAATCCTCCATGTTGTGAAGAATAGTGATGAAGCTCCCATATCTTTGTTGTGGTAGCAGGGAGATAATCTTCCTCACAATGTCCGCATCACCTAGCTTATTTATGCCAATAGAGTTGAGCTCATTGATGATTAGATTTAAACAAGAATAGATATCTCTAACAAGCTCATTGTCTTTCATAGCAAAAGAATTATACTCATTTAAGACTAGGCAATGTTTTTGCTCACAGACATTGGATGTGCCGTCATGGAGCTCATAAAATTTTAGCCAAATCTCATTAACAGTTTTCAAAGTAAAAACTTGATTGAAAATATCCATGCTAAGAGATTCATACAAGCAATTTTTAGCTCTAGCATTTAAATGAATTTCTTTTTCCTCATTCGTGGTGGGTTTCTCGGGATTCTTGGGTGGTTTCATCCTATCACAAGTGGCTCTCCAAACACCTAGATCAACGGCCTCTAGGTAACAAGCCATTCTAGCACTATAATATGGGAAGTTAGTGCCGTCGAAGTGTGGTGCCTATGGGTATCCATCCCATCCTCTAAAAAGCGTCGGCTCTTTTAGCGGTGAGGCTAAAGCGTTTCAAATGAGCCAAACCAGGTTCTGATACAAATTGAAAGAAACAGATGATGTCTAAGAGGAGGGGTGAATTAGGACTTCTAAAACTTTCTCTAAACTAGGCCACAAATAAATCCCTAGAGCAAAACCTATGCAAATAATCAAACTAGAATGTGCAAACTAGGTTTTGTCTAAGTGTTGCTATCTCTACTGCAATGGCTAAGTGTCAATCCTAAACAATATAGGTAGGAACACAAGATTGAAATTTAAATGCTTAATGTAAATGCAGAAGCTAAAGAGCAACGTAGAGATGCAAACTCTCATGGATGACATCGGTATTTTTACCGAGGTATCCGGAACCACGCAAGGTCCCGACTAATCCTCGTTAGTGCCCCTACGTGAAGGGAATCCCATGCGAGGCCAAGCACCACGGTCGAGTAACTTCGTAGAGAGTCACGGGCCTTCTCCACGAGCAAGTGGTGCTCCGCTTCTGGCTCCTCTCAGATGCTCCCCACCGTCTCCACTATTGAGCTTCCGGCCGAAAACGCCGCGAGCCTCGTTCCCTTCAGTACACGGTGGCGGCCATGACACAAACGCTGTTGTCACGGTCTCGCAAGACTCTCGCCCTACTCGGTACAATTACAACGGCTCGCGCAAGAGTCGAAGGGTTGTGTGGTTTTACAAAACTCACTCAACTAACTAGGGTTCACCTAGAGCAAGCTCTAAAGCGGTCTAACTAACCTAAGCACTACGCAAAGCACCTACGCTAATCACCGAGTGATTCTATTAAGCACTTGGGTGTATGAGATCTTGGGAATGTTTACTATATGCCTTGGTATGTTGCTTGGGCTCTCACACCTTGGAATGGCCGGTTGGGGGTGTATTTATAGCCCCCAACACAAAACTAGCCGTTGGAGAAAAGTTGTGCTCTCTGCGGCACACCGGACAGTCCGGTGGTGCACCGGAGAGTGCACTGTTCACTGTCCAGTGCGCCTAGCCATTGGCCTGACACTACAGCCGACCGTTAGCGCGCAGGCTTTTTACACCGGACACTCCAGACTTCACATCGGACAGTCCGGTGGCCTTCTCTCCACAGTGCCACCTAGAACTAGCCGTTGGGCTAATGTTCCTTGGTGCACCGGACAGTCCAGTGTGTGGCACTGGACTGTCCGAAAAGGGAAATGGGCTCAATCATTTCCTATAATCGATTTTGGTGGTTGACATCCATCACAAACCACGTGGACTAACTAGTTTGCCTAGATGTTATTTATCTCAGGTGCATAAGGTTCAACACAAACCAAGAAAGAAATTCAGTTGTTGACTCAAACAAAATTGGAGCAAAGGACTTGAGAGTGTGCTGCCAGTGGTGCACCGGACAACGGTGCACCAGGCCAAGCACCCAATGAACTCGCTACTCTCGGGTTTCTTCTGGGCATGCTCCGCTATAATTTACCAGACTGTCCGGTGTGCACCGGACATGTCCGGTGAGCCAATGGAGCAACGGCTACCGGGCGCCAATGGTCGTCTGCCAAAAGTAAACAGTGATGAACAGTGCGTGGCAGAGCTTAGAGCAGAGAAGTCAGAGCGCACCGGACATGTCCAGTGTGGCACCGGACTGTCTGGTGCAACTACAGGACAAGGGTTCCAACGGTCAACTCGCTCCAAACCCCAACGACCGCTCTGACATGGCGCGCACAGGATAGTGAACAGTACCTATCCGGTGCGCCACCAGACTATCCAGTATGTCCATCGCCAGCAAAAATAGCCAACGACTAGGAAGTGGTTGAAGGCTATAAATACCCCCAACCACCTCCTTCAATGGTATCCAAGTTTTCTGAACTCCATATTCATTGCAAGAGCAAAGCCAAACACTCCAAGACACATTCAAAGCATTCAATTCACTCCAAGCTCCCAAAATCAACTCTAGTGCTTAGAAGCTTGTGAGAGGATTATTTGTGTTCTTTTGTTGCTCTTGTCGCTTGGATTGCTTTCTCCTTCCTCATTCTTATTCCTCTAAGTGCTTGTAAAGCTAGCAAGAGACACCTAAGTGTGCGGTGGTCCTTGCGGGGTCTTAGTGACCCATTTGATTAAGGAGAAGGCTCATCCGGTCTAAGTGACCATTTGAGAGAGGGAAAGGGTTGAAATAGACCGGCCTTTGTGGCCACCTCAATGGGGACTAGGTTCTTTGGAACCGAACCTCGGTAAAACAAATCACCCTGTTCCTTGCATTGATCTTCGCTTGATTTGTTTGCCCTCTTTCTTCTCTCTAAAGTTTCCTTGCTAATATTGATTTGAGTTTGCTCCCAAACGTCATCCGCATCTATTGAGCAACTCTTAGCAAGAGAAACAATCTTCCGCACTCGAATTTAATTCTAACGCTAACCCCGGCCTTAGTGCAAATTTAAGTTTATAAATTTCAGGTTTCGCTTATTCACCCCCTCTAGGTGACTTTCAATAGGTATCAGAGCCAGTGCTTCATTAAGATTCTAACAAACTCGAAGTGATGTCTGGAGATCACGCCAAGAGGGAGATCGTCACAGGCGACAAGCCCATGGGCTCGGGAAGGACTCTATCAAGGGAATTCGGTGACAAGTACAAGGAGGAATCCTCTTCATCCATCAAGTCACATAGGAGGGGTGACAAGAAGAAAAAGAAAATGAAGAAGGTGGTCTACTACGAGACCAACTCCTCATCACCCTCCACATTCGGCGCCGAGACCACAACTTTGAAACGTCACGAGCATAAGAAGTATAGTAAGATGCCTCTTCGCTATCCTCACATTCCTAAACGCGCTCCTCTACTTTCCGTACCCCTAGGCAAACCACCATATTTTGATGGTGAAGATTATTGCATATGGAGTGATAAAATGAGGCATCATCTAACCTCACTCCACGAAAGCATATGGGATATTGTTGAGTTTGGAGCACAGGCACCACAATGGGTGATAAGGACTACAACTTGGACGAGGCCACCCAAATTAGGCATTTCAACTCCCAAGCAATTTCTATACTCCTCGCCTCCTTGTGTCGAGGAGTATAATAAGGTGCAAGGATTGAAAAATGCCAAAGAAATTTGGGACGTCCTCAAAACAACGCACGAAGGGGATGAGGTGACCAAGATCACCAAGCAGGAGACGATCGAGGGGGAGCTCGGTCTATTCGTCCTCAACAAAGGAGAAGATCCACAAGCGATGTACAATTGGCTCAAAACAATGGTGAATCACGTGCGCAACCTCGGGAGCACAAAATGGGATGACCATGAAATGGTCAAGGTTATTCTAAGATCTCTCGTTTTTCGTAATCCTACTCAAGTTCAATTAATTCATGGAGATCCTAGATACAAACAGATGTCTCTCGAGGAGGTGATTGGCAAGTTTGTGAGCTTTGAACTTATGATCAAAGACTCCAAACATATTGTCAAGTTGGAGCAAGGCACCACCTCCACACCCGAGGTGCAACCCATTGCATTCAAAGCAATGAAAGAAAAGAAGGAGTCTACACCAAGTAGACTTCCAATTGACGCCTCCAAGCTTAACAATGAGGAGATGGCTCTTACCATCAAGAGCTTCTGGCAAATCCTTAAACAAAGGAAGGGGAAGGACTATAAACCTCATTCCAAGAGGGTTTGCTATAGGTGTGGTAGGTCTGGTCACTTTATAGCTAAATGTCCATATACAAGTGACAGTGATAGGGATGATGACAAGAAGGGGAAGAAAAAGATGGAGAAGAAAAGGTACTACAAGAAGAAGGGTGGCGAGGCGCACATGGGGTGGGAATGGGACTGCGACGAGAGCTCCACCGACTCCTCCGACGAGTATGCCACCAACATAGCCATCAACAAAGGCCTCCTCTTCCCCAACATCGGCCACAAGTGTCTCATGGCTAAGGACGACAAGAAGAAGAAGGTACATTCTAGAGTTACCCCTAAATACACTACATCTGATGATGAGGATAGCTCTAGTGATAATGAAGATGATTTAGTTTCTCTCTTTGCCAACCTTACCATGGACCAAAAGAAAAAGTTAAATGAATTAATAGAAACCATTAATGAGAAGGATGGTCTCTTGGAATGCCAAGAGGACTTGCTCGTTAAAGAAAATAAAAAATGTTAAATTGAAGAATGCTTATGCTCTAGAGGTAGAAAAATGTGAAAATTTATCTAAAGAGCTTAGCATTTGCAATGATTCAATTTCCCGTCTTAGAGATGAAAATGCTAGTTTAAATGCTAAGATAGAAGAATGAATGTTTGCAAACCCTCTACATCTACTGTTGAACATATCACTATTTGTACTAGATGTAGAGATGTTAATGTTGAAGCTATTGATGATCACCTTTGCATGATTAAACAACAAAATGATCACATAGCTAAATTAACTGCTAAAATTGACGAGCATGAGCTAGAAAATGAAAAACTTAAATTTGCTAGAAGCATGCTCTATAATGGGAGACACCCTGGCATTAAGGATGGTATTGGTTTCCAACAAGGGAGCCAAAACAACATCAAACTTAATGCCCCCAAGGAACTATCTAATTTTGTTAAGGGTAAGGCTCCCATGGTTCAGGATAGAGAGGGCTACATTTTGTATCCTGCAAACTATCCTGAGCATAAGATTAGGAAGATTCATGCTAGAAAACCTCATACTATTTCTCATCATGCTTTTATGTATAGAAATGAGGCTTCTAGATCTAGGCATTCAACTCATATCAAAATGCCTAAAAATAAAATTCCTAATGCATCAAATGAGCATACATTTCATTTAAAACTTTTGATGCTTCTTATGTGCTCACTAACAAATCAGGAAAAGTATTTGCCAAATATGTTGGGGGCAAACACAAGAGTCCAAAGACTTGTGTTTGGGTACCCAAGGTACTTGTTTCTAATGTGAAAGGACCCAAAACCGTTTGGGTACCTAAGAATAAGGCGTAAATTTGTTTTGTAGGTTTATGCATCCGGTGGATCAAGTTGGATAATCGATAGTGGGTGCACAAACCACATGACAGGGGAGAAAAGCAAGTTCTCCTCATACGAGAAAAATGAAGATCCCCAAAGAGCTATCACATTTGGGGATGGAAATCAAGGTTTGGTCAAAGGTTTGGGTAAAATTGCTATATCTCCTGACCATTCCGTTTCTAATGTTTTTCTTGTAGATTCTTTAGATTACAATTTGCTTTCAGTTTCTCAATTGTGCAAAATGGGTTACAACTATCTTTTTACTGATATTGGGGTTACTGTCTTTAGAAGAAGTGATGATTCAATAGCATTTAAGGGAGTGTTAGATGGTCAGCTATATTTAGTTGATTTTAATGATAACAAAACTGAACTAGACACTTGCTTAATTACTAAGACTAATATGGGCTGGCTCTGGCATTGCCGGCTTGCCCATGTTGGGATGAAGAATCTTCACAAGCTTCTAAAGGGAGAACACATTTTAGGACTAACAAATGTTCATTTTGAGAAAGACAGGATTTGTAGCGCATGTCAAGCAGGGAAGCAAGTTGGAGTCCATCCACACAAGAACATCATGACGTCTGACAGGCCGCTTGAGCTACTCCACATGGACCTATTTGGCTCGGTCTCTTACATAAGCATCGGCGGGAGTAAGTACTGTCTTGTTATTGTGGATGATTATTCTCGCTTCACTTGGGTATTCTTTTTGCAAGAAAAATCTCAAACCAAAGAGACATTAAAGAGATTCTTGAGACGGGCTCAAAATGAGTTCGGATTGAGAATCAAAAAGATTAGAAGCGATAATGGAACGAAGTTCAAGAACTCTCAAATTGACGGATTTCTTGAGGAGGAGGGCATCAAGCATGAGTTCTCTTCTCCCTATACACCTCAACAAAATGGTGTAGTGGAGTGGAAGAATAGAACTCTATTGGACATGGCAAGGACCATGCTTGATGAATACAAGACACCAGACCTGTTTTGGGTGGAGGCGATTAACACCGCCTGCTACTCCATCAACTGGTTATACCTTCACCGAATCCTCAAGAAGACATCATATGAACTCCTCACCGATAAAAAGCCCAATGTTTCTTATTTTAGAGTTTTTGGGAGCAAATGCTTTATTCTTATTAAGAGAGGTAGAAATTCTAAATTTGCTCCTAAAGTAGTAGAAGGCTTTTTACTTGGTTATGACTCAAACACAAGGGCATATAGAGTCTTCAACAAGTCCACTGGATTAGTTGAAGTTTCTTGTGACATTGTGTTTTATGAGACTAATGGCTCCCAAGTGGAGCAAGTTGATCTTGATGAATTAGATGATGAAGAGGCTCCGTGCATCGCGCTAAGGAACATGTCCACTAGGGATGTGTGTCTATAAGAATCCGAAGAGCCTCCACTAGCACAAGATCAACCATCATCTTCCATGCAAGCATCTCCACCAACTCAAGATGAGGATAAGGCTCAAGAAGAAGAGGATGAAGATCAAGATGATGAGCCATCTCAAGAGAAGGACATTGATCAAGGGGGAGATGATGATGATGAAGACAAGGAAGATGAACAAGAGATTCAGGATCAAAGACTGCCACACCCAAGTGTCCACCAAGCAATTCAAAGAGATCACCCCGTCAACTCCATACTTGGTGACATCCACAAGGGGGTAACCACTAGATCTCAAGTTGCTCATTTCCGTGAACGTTACTCTTTTGTGTCTTCTATTGAGCCATACAGGATAGAGGATGCACTAAGAGATCCAGATTGGGTGGTGGCAATGAAAGAGGAACTCAACAACTTCAGGAGGAATGAGGTATGACATTTAGTTCCATGTCCTAACCAAAATGTTGTAGGTACCAAGTGGGTATTCCGCAACAAACAAGATGAGCATGGTGTGGTGACTAGGAACAAAGCATGACTTGTTGCAAAAGGTTATTCACAAGTCAAAGGTTTGGATTTTGATGAAACCTATGCACCCGTAGCTAGGCTTGTGTCAATTCGCATATTACTTGCCTATGCTACTTACCATGGCTTTAAGCTCTATCAGATGGACGTGAAGAGTGCCTTCCTCAATGGCCCTATCAAGGAAGACGTCTATGTTAAGCAACCTCCCAGCTTTGAAGATAATGAGTACCCTAACCATGTTTATAAGCTATCAAAGGCGCTTTATGGGCTCAAGCAAGCCCCAAGAGCATGGTATGAATGCGTGAGACTTTCTTATCACTAATGGCTTCAAAGTCGGTAAAGCTGATCCTACTCCCTTCACTAAAACAATTGCTAAAGACTTGTTTACATGCCAAATTTATGTTGATGATATTATATTTGGGTCTACTAACAAGTCATCTTGTGAAGAGTTTAGTAGGATTATGATACATAAATTCGAGATGTCTATGATGGGGGAGTTGAAGTATTTTCTTGGATTCCAAATCAAGCAACTCCAAGAGGGCACCTTCATCAGCCAAACTAAGTACATTGAAGACATACTTAAGAAGTTTGGAATGAAGAATGGTAAACCCATCAAGACACCCATGGGAACAAATGGGCATCTCGACCTCGACACGGGAGGTAACTCTGTAGATTAAAAGGTATACCAGTCGGTGATAGGATCTTTACTCTATTTATGTGCTTCACGACCGGATATTATGCTTTCAGTATGCATGTGTGCAAGGTTCTAGGCAAATCCTAAGGAAGTTTGCCTTAGGGCCGTGAAAAGAATCATGAGATATTTAGTCTACACTCCTAAGTTTGGGCTTTGGTATCCCAAGGGATCTACCTTTGATTTAATTGGATATTCCGATGCCGATTATGCAGGGTGTAAAATTGATAGGAAGAGCACATCAGGGACTTGTCAGTTTCTGGGGAGAGCCCTGGTGTCATAGTGTCAGTAGCTCTTTCCACCACCGAAGCCGAGTATATTGTTGCAGGTCATTGTTGTGCGCAATTACTCTAGATAAAGCAAACCCTTAGGGACTATGGCTACAAGTTGAGCAAAGTCCCTCTCCTATGTGATAATGAGAGTGCAATCTGCATGGTGGATAATCCCGATGAACACAGCCGCACTAAGCACATAGACATCTGGTATCACTTTCTGAGAAATCACTAATAAAAGGGGGATATTGAAATTGCTTATGTTAATATCCACAACCAATTAGACGATATCTTTACCAAGCCCCTCGATGAAAAGACTTTTAACAAACTTAGGAATAAGCTAAACATACTTGTTTCTCAGAACTTTGATTGAAACATTGCACACAAACTAATTTATATACCTTTGGTCATGTCTCTTTCATGTGGTACAAATGCATATTTCTTATTCTTCTTGTGCCAAGGCTAAGACTAATGTGCTTTCAAGTGTACTTCTATGATTAGTCTCAGATTGAAAGGGAAATGGAGTATCTAGCAAAGGCAAGGCTTCCACTCTAACTCTGACGGTATCACTTACCCTTTGTCGTTACTTAGAAAACTCTCATTTGGTATGACCTTTTGATACGACCATGCCATTAAGCAACATGTTACAACCCCCAAGTCATACTACATCAACTCAAGTACAACCAACATCATCACCAATCCAAGTCTTTGATGGACCAATTACACGTAGCTGAGCTAAGAAGTACAACAAGAGGTGCACGCGCTAATTTATGAATTTCAATTAAACACTAATGAGAACTTTATGCTACCTAAGTAGTGTATGTTGATATTACTTAGGTTCACCAAAGAGGAAGGATAAAACATATCAAGGGCGAATCAGCAAGAAGAGCTATGTCCGAGTCAGTCCAGCGCAACAAAACTGTCCGGAAGAAACAGTCATATCTTTTGATTCCCAAAAGTTATGAAGGTCCATAAGTACTTTTTGGAAAGCTCTTGAAGTCTAGTTTCCATTGCTTTTAAGGCCGACTTAATCAAATCTACCAGAAAGGCAGCCGACCAACTTTAGTGCTGACTGGTCAGAAGGTCAACAATCTACTTGATGACCAAGTTTTCGTATTAAACTGCATCGTTCTACAAAGTTTCATTAAGCATGCTATGTATGGTGAGAAAGCTTATCAAGTCAGATTTCCAACGCATCCAGCCCCACGTCATTTGGAGATTCCTAGGAGAAGTTATTATCAAAATACTAAAGGCTGCGCAGAAGTCAAACAGCCACACGGAATTCAGCTCTGCAGATCTCCCAAAGAGGATCCTTCACATTAGCACGTGAAAATACTTTTGTTTCATGTTTATACCTCTCTAAGGCTGGTTGTTACTAGTATAAATACCCCTATGTCTATGATGTAAGGCAGCTTTGGATAATCTAAAAACAGAACCCTTTTGTTCAGCTATGTGCTAACAAATATTGAGAGTGATCTCTACCCCTTTGCTTTTGTGAATTCCTTCACGGGATTGCAGAAGCGGCAACTTCATCCGCTCCCAAGTGGTGCTCCTACTCCCTTCGAGGTCTCCTCGATTGAATGTAGGCTGTGTTGGTTGGTTCTTTGAGAGTGTGGTTGGGCGAATCCTCGATTCAGGTTGCCGGTTAAAGACGGTGGTTGTCTTCGAGTTTTTTTTGTCAGGTTGCACTAGTTATCGCTGCTTGCAGCAAGTTATCTTGGCTTCTTCGAAGCTAGTTATCTGAAGATTGATCCTACATCGTGAAGATCGGACATTATGACACATCACCTTTCACTCACATTTTCTTTACCAAAGGGGAGAAAGTATTAGGCCCCATAAGGTGAGAATTGTTAAAGGGCTCCCAAGGTCTCCATTTTTGGCGATTAATGCCAAAGGGAGAGAAAGTATTAAGCCCGAAGCAAAAGGACCGCAAACCGCACCACCATTTCAAAATTTTCAAAAATTAAAGGAAGAAATTACTTCACTAGTGTTTATTGCAATTCGTATTTGAGTTAATTTTCAATTGATATCTTATTGGTTTCAAAATCTCAAGTTAGTATAAAAATTTCAATTGGTACAAATTTCATTGGTATCTATTTCAAAAAGGGAAAATCAGTTCAAAAACCCTCTTGAAAGCTAAGGGGAGAATTTCTTCAGGGGGAGCTTTCATTCAGTCAAAGGAAAAGCATTTTGAAACAGGGGGAGGAATTTCAAATCTTAAAAATGCTTCTTGCAATCATATTCTCATACCTTTGACTATTTGCAAAAGAATTTGAAAAGATTTTTCCAAAAGATTTGCAAAAACAAGCAAGTGGTGCTAATGTGGTCCAAAATGTTAAATAGAAGAAAGCAATCACGTTTATTCTTAGACATATGTACAAAGTCTTTCAATTGGTTTAGTTCTAAGTAACCTATGCACATCAATCATAATTACAAACTAGTAACAGTTTTACACTTTATATTTGCTTTGGTTTGTGTTGCCATCAATCACCAAAAAGGGGGAGATTGAAATGGAAATGGGCGTAATCATTTCCTATAATCGATTTTGGTGGTTGACGTCCATCACAAACCACGTGGACTAACTAGTTTGCCTAGATGTTATTTATCTCAGATGCATAAGGTTCAACACAAACCAAGAAAGAAATTCAGTTGGGGACTCAAAAAAAATGGAGCAAAGGACTTGAGAGCGTGCTACCAGTGGCGCACCCGATAGTGTCCGGTGTGCACCGGACAGTCAAAGAAATTCAGTTGGGGACTCAAACAAAATTGGAGCAAAGGACTTGAGAGTGTGCTGCCAGTGGTGCACCGAACAGCGGTGCACCAGGCCAAGCACCCAACGAACTCACCACTCTCGGGTTTCTTCTGGGCATGCTCCGCTATAATTCACCGGACTGTCCGGTGTGCACCGGACATGTCCGGTGAGCCAACGGAGCAACGGCTACCTGGCGCCAATGGTCGTCTGCCTAAAGTAAACATTGATGAATAGTGCGCGGCAGAGCTCAGAGCAGAGAAGTCAGAGCGCATCGGACATGTCCGGTGTGGCACTAGACTGTCCTGTGCAACTACAGGACAAGGGTTCCAACGGTCAACTCGCTCCAAACCCCAACGGGCGCGCTGACGTGGTGCGCACCATACAGTGAACAGTACCTGTCTGGTGTGCCACTGGACTGTCTGGTGTGCCCATCTCTAGCAAAAATAGCCAACGACTAGGAAGTGGTTGAAGGCTATAAATACCCCACCCATCTACTTCAATGGTATCCAAGTTTTCTGAACTCCATATTCATTGCAAGAGCAAAGCCAAACACTCCAAGGCACATTCAAAGCATTCAATTCACTCCAAGCTCCCAAAATCAACTCTAGTGCTTAGAAGCTTGTGAGAGGATTATTTTTGTTCTTTTGTTGCTCTTTTCGCTTGGATTGCTTTCTCCTTCCCCATTCTTATTCCTTTAAGTGCTTGTAAAGCTAGCAAGAGACACCTAAGTGTGTGGTGGTCCTTGCGGGGTCTTAGTGACCCATTTGATTAAGGAGAAGGCTCATCTGGTCTAAGTGACCGTTTGAGAGAGGGAAAGGGTTGAAATAGACCCGGCCTCTGTGGCCTCCTCAATGGGGACTAGGTTCTTTGGAACCGAACCTCGGTAAAACAAATCACCGTGTTCCTTGCATTGATCTTCGCTTGATTTGTATGCCCTCTTTTCTCTCTCTAAAGTTTCCTTGCTAATATTGATTTGAGTTTGCTCCCAAACGTCATTCGCATCTATTGAGCAACTCTTAGCAAGAGAAACAATCTTCCGCACTCGAACTTAATTCTAACGCTAACCCCGGCCTTAGTGCAAGTTTAAGTTTATAAATTTCAGGTTTCACCTATTCACCCCCCCCTCTAGGCGACTTTTAGTGTGCCACCGGACAGTCCGGTGGTTTAGACCAGACAATCCACAGGAAACACTTCCTTTGTTTCTTGGACTTCTCTTGATCTTCATAATGTCTTCTTTTGAGGTGTTGCTTTCTTCAATGCCTTGGTCCATGTAACTTTAGCATTCTATGAACTATAAACACAAACACTAGCAAATACATTAGTCCATAGGTTATGTTGCTCATAAAACACCAAAACCTATTGAGCCAAATGACCCGAGGTCCATTATCCTTACACCAAGGTACTCTCAAGAGCTTCTTAAGGCTGGTTCAAAATGAGTTTGACTTGAGAATCAAGAAGATCATAAGTGACAACAATAGAAAGTTCAAGAATCTTCAAGTTGAAGAGTACCTTGAGGAGGAAGGCATCAAGAACGAGTTTTTTGCCCCCTACACACCACAACAAAATGCATGGTGGAAAGGAAGAACAGAATGGTCATCGACATGGCGAGGACAATGCTTGGAGAATACAAGATGCTGGATTGCTTTTGGGCAGAAGCTGTCAACACAACTTGCCACACCATAAACCGATTGAACCTACAACGCCTCCTCAAGAAGACTGCATACGAACTCCTAACTGGTAACAAACCCAATGTTTCTTATTTTTGAGTATTTGGGAGCAAATGTTACATTTTGGTAAAGAAAGGTAGGAATTCAAAATTTGCTCCCAAAGTTGTAGAAGAGTTTTACTAGGTTATGATCTCAATACGAGATCATATAATGGTTTCAACAAATCCTCTGGACTTGTTGAAGTCACTAGTGATGTTGTATTTGATGAGACTAATGGTTCTCCTAGAGAGTAAGTTGATCTTGATGACATAGATAATGAGGAGGCTCCAACGCTCACACTAAGGAACATGGCGATTGGAGATGTACGTCCGCAAGAGCCACAAGAGCAAGATCAACCTTCATCATCAACCATGGCACAACCCCTATTCGAGATGAGGAACGTGTACCTCAAGATGATGTCATTGATCAAGGGGGAGCATAGGAAGAAGAAGACAAGAAGGATGAAGAACAAAGTTCACATGTGCCTCAACGCCGAGTTTGCACCACCATCCAAAAATCATCCGGTGGACATGATCCTAGGGGACATCAACAAGGGAGTAACCACTAGATCTCGTGTTGCTAGTTTTATGAGCATTACTCGTTGGTGTCCTCTATTGAGCATTTCGGGATCGAAGACGCCTTGAAGGATTCAGACTGGGTGATGGCGATGCAGGAAGAGCTCAACAACTTTAAAAGAAATGAAGTTTGGAGCCTGGTGCCATATCTAAAGCAAAATGTTGTGGGAACCAAGTGGGTGTTCTGCAACAAACAAGATGAGTACAGAGTGGTGAAAAGGAACAAGGCTCGACTTGTGGCAAAAGGTTATGCCCAAGTCGCAGGTTTGGACTTTGATGAGACTTTTGCTACTATAGCTAGGTTAGAGTTAATTCGTATTTTATTGGCCTATACTACTCACCACTCTTTTAAGTTGTTTCAAATGGATGTGAAGAGCGCATTCTTGAATGGACCAATCAAGGAGGAAGTCTACGTAGAGCAACCATCTGGTTTTGAAGACAACATATATCCTGACCATGTGTACAAGCTCTCTAAGGCGCTCTATGGGCTTAAGAAAGCTCTAAGAGCATGGTATGACTGCCTTAGAGACTTTTTAACTTCTAATTCATTCAAGGTCGGGAAAGCTGATCCCACTCTCTTTACTAAGACTTGCAATGGCGATTTATTTGTGTGCCAAATTTATGTCGATGACATAATATTTGGTTCTACTAATCAAAAGTCTTGTGAGGAATTTTGCATGCTAATGGTGCAGAAGTTCAAGATGCCAATGATGGGTGAGCTGAACTACTTCCTAGGATTCCAAGTCAAGCAGCTCAAGGACGACACCTTCATGTCCCAAACCAAGTACATGCAGGACATCCTCAAGTGGTTTGGGATGAAGGATGTGAAGCCCATCAAGATGCCAATGGGGACAACCAGATAAATGAACATCTAGACATCGATGTAGGAGGTAAGTCCGTAGATCAAAAGGTATATCGGGCGATGATAATATCTCTACTCTATTTATGTGCTTCTCAACGAGACATCATGGTTTCTATTTGTATGTGTGCTAGATTTCAATCCGATCCTAAGCAATAACACCTTAAGGCCATGAAGTGAATTCTAAGGTATTTAGTTCATACACCTCACTTTGGGCTCTAGTATCCTAAGGGATCTACCTTTTACTTGATTGGATACTCAAACCCCGATTATGTCGGGTGGAAGGTAGATAGGAAGAGAAAATTAGGGAGATGTCAATTTTTAGGGAGGTACGTGGTGTCCTAGAGCTCTAAGAAGCAAAGTTTTGTTGCCCTATCCACTGTCGAGGCTGAGTACATTGCTGCAGGCCATTGTTGTGTGCAATTGCTTTGGATGAGGCAAACTCTAAGGGACTATGGCTATAAGCTGAGTGAAGTCCTACCCCATGTGATAATTAGAGTGCAATCCGCTTGGCGGATAATCCTGTTGAACACAGTTGCACTAAGCACATAGATATCTGACATCACTTCCTGAGGGACCACCAGCAAAGGGGAGATATCGACATAGTCCATGTTAGCACTGATCACAAACTAGCTGATATCTTCACCAAGCCTTTATATGAGAGGAGATTTTGTGAGTTGCGTAGTGAGCTAATTGTCTTAGATTCACAAAACTTGGATTGATTTATAGCAAACATTTCTTATATGTCTTTGATCATGTTGATTTGTGCTTTATTATTGCTTATTTTGGTGCTCAAGTTGTGGAATGTCATCCTCGGACCTCACAAGTCCAATTGCAATGGTGCACATGTTTAGGGAGAGGATATGCTACAACTTGACCTTTGTAATACTAACATTTTGCTTGAGATGACCTTGTATAGTCTCAAATGTGCATTGAAAGGGAAAATGTGAATTTGAACAAAGGAAGACGTTTGCACTGCTTAAATGGGTAGCGATGTACTATGTTTCAAATTCCCTTGGTTTTCCATTGCCTTTGGTTTTTATTTGCCATTTTTGGTAAGGCAATGTGGTCAGGCAACTTAGTTTCTCTGTTTTGGTGCTTAATGCCAAAGGTAGACAAATTAAAGGCCAAAGCAATGTGATTGAGCATCACTTGAGTTTTCAAAATGTTTTGAGTTTTAAACTTATCTTTTTGATCAAAACCCTCTTGATAGCCAAGAGAAGCCCTCTTATTCCAAAATTGTTCTCTCATGGGATTAGTATTTGATCAAAGTGTTTAAAATTGATTTGATTTGCAAACTACAAGTATTTTTTTGTCTTAGTAGTAAGAAAAGGTTGAAAACTGGCTTTGTTTGCAACATAAAAAAACAAGTGGTCGCTAAGTGATCCAAATATGCCAACTCACGGAACCCCTCTTGTTCTACGTCGACGTAACCACTCAGGTGGTCAGCACCGCAGTGTTAGTCGAAAGGCAAGAGGAAGGACATACCTTGCCTATTCAGAGGCTAGTGTACTTCGTTAGGGAGGTATTGTCTGAAATGAAGACTCGCTACCCACAAGTCCAGAAAACCGCTATACGCGGTAGTCCTGGCTCATCACAAGCTGCGACATTACTTTGAGTCTCATCCAGCGACAGTAGTGTCATCCTTCCCTCTAGGGGAGGTCGTTTAGAACAGGGAGGCCTCAGTCATGGTAGCCAAACGGGTGGTCAAACTCATGGGATAAACATCTCATTTGCTCCTAGAAAGGCTATCAAGTCTCAGATCTTGGTGGACTTCCTGGCTGAATGGATCAGCACTCAGCTGTCGACGGCTCCAATACAAGCCGAGCTATGGACTATGTACTTCGATGAGTCACTGATGAAAACGGGAGCGGGCGCAGGCCTACTCTTCATCTCACCCCCCGGAGTACATCTATGTTATGCCATACGCCTCCACTTCACTGCATCCAACAACGTGGTCGAATATGAAGCCTTGGTCAATGGTCTATGCATCATCATCGAGCTAGGAGTTAGACGCCTAGACGTCTAAGGAGACTCCCAACTCATCATCGACCAAGTTATGAAGAATTCAAGTTGCCATGATGCAAGGATGGAGGCCTATGATAAAGAGGTTTGGCGCATGTAGGACTAGTTGTTCGGTCTGGAACTTAACCACATCACACGACATTACAGCGAGGTTGCAGACGAACTAGCGAAGATAGCCTTGGGGTGAACCACGGTTCCCCTGAGCGTCTTTTCCAGGGATGTCTACAAACCCTTTGTTGTAATTAAGGAGGCGCTCGAACCTACTCCCGACACCAGCACGCCCCCATCTGGTGAGCCCGAAGCCATGCAGATCGACGGAGAACAGAGCGGGGCCACACCAGCCTCACACTAGTGAACCACGTACCTAGAGTACCTCCTCCGAGGAGAACTCCCTCTTGGCAAGGCCGAGGCCAGACGCCTAGCACGTCGGGCAAAGACTTTTGTACTGCTCAGAGAAGAAAAGGAGCTCTACCGATGCAGCCCCTCGAGAATTCTCTAGCGTGCATATCCATCCTCCAGGGACAAGAATTGTTAGGCAAAATCCACTTGGGGGCTTGCGGGCACCACGCGACACCCCAAACAGGGGTTCTACAGGCCACCCGCGGTTGCCGACGCCACCAAGATTATGTGGTTTTGCAGAGGATGACAATTCTACGTGAAGCAAATGCACATGCCAGCCCAGGCCCTACAAACAATTCCGATCACTTGGCCCTTTGTTGTATGGGGATTAGACCTCATCGGTCCCCTACAAAAGGGGTTGGGGACTTCACACATCTGTTGGTCGCCATCGACAAATTTTCCAAGTGGATCGAGGTTTGACCTCTTACCAACATCAAATCCGAGCAAGCGATGGTGTTCTTCACATATATTATTCATCGCTTCGGTATCCCCAACTCCATTATCACGGACCATGACACATAGTTTGTAGGAAAGAAGTTCCCAAGTTTCTGTACCGACCACCACACCCGTGTGGATTGGTCCGTCGTGGCTCATCCGAGGACAAACGGGCAAGTGGAACGTGCCAGCGACATGATCTTACAAGGCCTTAAGCCAAGGATCTTCAATGAGATGAACAAGTTCGGCAGACGAAGGCTTACTAAACTCCCCTTGGTGATTTGGAGTCTGAGGACAACCCCGAGTCGAGTCACGGGATTCACGCCATTCTTTCTAGTATATGGGGCCGAGGCTATCTTGCCCACAGACTTAGAACATGGCTCCCCGAGGCTACGAGCATACAACGAGCACAACAACCAAGTCAACCATGAAGACTCACTTGACCAGCTTGTTGGGTCTATGCTTCGTCGCCGAAGGTCTTCTAGGAAGAAGCGGCTTTCGGCTGAAGCTGTTTGTATGAGATGGCCGAAGGTTCCTCTTCATGAAGCTTCGGTATTACAAACCGACTTAAAGATAGAATGACCTTTTTAGTCCATAAAGGTCTGAGTCAATGTTGTAAACTTTTATGAGGGGCATAATTGTAATTCCTCACAGGCTGTGTCCTGTGTCTATAAATAGTGAACAGTATTCCTTTACTGTTCTCGCATTCTGAGAATTGTAATCGCATCTTTCGGAAACCTATTTTTGCCAAGGCAGAGGTATAATTGTATTTAACAATTCAATATATTAAGTAAATATAATTTAATTCGTTTATGATTCATTTATCTTTTCATACCCTTTATTTTATGTTATATTATATCATCTATTATAATTTAATTACGAAGACTTAACCTTCGTAATTTATGTTCTCATCAACCTTCGTCCATGGTTCATTATCCTCAAGGGGATATTGTTTCATGGGCGAAGGATGTTAACATTTAACATTTTATGTTGCCTTGTTCTTAATTCATAGCATTTGAGAACAAGTCCCCAACATTGGCGCCCACCTCCGGTGAACTCACTTCCACTTTTTGAGCTGATGGCTTCGTTCAACGATCAAGCTGGAGCTGCTTCAGACCCGAAGCTGGTGCTCCCGATTACAGGTGGTTCGTCCTCAGAACCAGTCAACAAGAAACAGAAGAAGGAAGCACAGAGAAGGGTACAACATGTTGGGGTGCAAGGACCCTTCATCAAGTCAAGATGGTCTCACATTCCTATTACCTTCTCCCAAGAGGACCTTCAGCTCAAGGATTACCCACACAACGATGCCATGGTTATCTCTTGTGTTATCAAAGGATTTCTGGTCCACAATGTCTTGGTTGACACAGGTAGTGCAGCTGATATCATATTTGCTAAGGCCTTCAGACAAATGCAAGAGCCAGAAGATAAGATTCACGATGCTACACATCCTCTCTGTGGCTTCGGAGGAAGACAGATTGTAGCACTGGTGAAGATCACCATGTCAGTGACCTTCGGGTTCATCAACAACACTAGAACTGAGCAAGTTGTGTTTGACATTGTTGACATGGAATACCCTTACAATGCAATTATTGGTCGTGGCACCCTCAATGCTTTCGAAGCAATTCTTCATCCTGCTTATCTTTGCATGAAGATATCTTCGGATCAAGGATCCATCGCTATTCATGGAAGTCAGGAAGCTGCCAGAAGGGCCGAAGGAAACTGGACTGACTCAAAAGCAATCCATAACATAGATGGAGCTGAAGCTTGTGAACAATACAAATTCAGAAGGGAGAAAGCAGCTTCAGCAGATCAGCCGAAGCCCATGCTCTTATGTGAGGACATAGCAGAGCAGAAGGTGCTGTTGGGCTCTCAATTATCCGAAGTACAGGAGAAAACCTTGATAAGGTTTTTGTTCAACAACAAAGATGTTTTTGCATGGTCAGCCAATGATCTCTGCGGAGTTAATAGGGATGTTATTGAACACTCGCTCAATGTTGATCCATCCTTCAGACCCAGAAAGCAGAGGCTTCGGAAAATGTCTGATGATAAGGCCGAAGGTGCTCGCAATGAAGTCAAAAGACTCCTCAGTGCAGGAGTTATCAGAGAAGTAAAGTACCCAGAATGGCTAGCTAACACTGTTATGGTAAAAAAGGCCAATGGCAAGTGGCGGATGTGTATTGATTTTACAGATCTCAACAAGGCTTGTCCGAAGGACGAATTCCCATTGCCAAGGATAGACTCTTTAGTTGATGCAGCAGCTTCTTCAGAGCTCATGAGTCTGCTAGACTGTTACTCAGGCTACCACCAAATCTGGATGAAGAAGGAAGATGAGCCGAAGACTAGCTTCATAACCCCAAGTGGCATATATTGCTATCTTCGGATGCCTGAGGGGCTCAAAAACGCTGGAGGAAGTTTCAGCAGAATGACTGCGAAGGTTCTCCAATCTCAGATAGGCAGAAATGTGCTAACTTATGTTGATGACATCATTGTAAAAAGCACGAAACAGGAAAATCATATTGCTGATTTGCAGGAGACCTTCGCCAGTTTCAGACAAGCTGGCTTAAAGTTAAATCCAGAAAAATGTGTCTTTGGTGTAAAGAAGGGGAAATTTCTTGGATGCTTGGTTTCAACAAAGGGAATTGAAGCTAATCCAAGTAAAATTGAAGCCATACTTCGAATGGAGCCACCAACCACAAAAAAGGGGGCCCAAAGATTAACAGGGAGGTTGGCATCTCTTAATAGATTTATATCCAGATCAGCAGAAAGGAATCTACCATTCTTCGAAGTGCTGAAATCAGCCGAAGTCTTTCAATGGGGACCATGCCAACAAAAAGCCTTTGAGGAGTTGAAGCAATATCTGATAGATTTAACAACATTAACTCCACCGACGCCAGGGGCTCCTTTGTTATTATATGTGGCAGCTTCGCACTCAGCGGTAAGTGCAGCACTTGTCCAGGAGAAGCTTGATGGTCAAGTCAAGAAGCAGGTCCCAGTATATTTTGTATCTGAAGTTCTTAGTATATCAAAGAAAAACTATACAAAATTAGAGAAGGTGTTATATGCTGTTTTGATGGCATCCAGGAAGCTTCGGCATTACTTTCAAGCATACAATATTGTTGTTCCTTCTTCGCAGCCGTTGAAGGATATTATGAGAAATAGAGAAGCTACTGGGCGGATTGGAAAATGGGCTGCAGAGCTCAATGAATTTTACATTGATTATGTGCATAGATCTTCGATCCAGTCCCAGGCGTTAGCAGACTTCATTGCTGACTGGACGCCAGGGGCTCAGGATGAAGAAACAAATAAAGATGCCGAAGTATGGACAGTGTTTTGCGATGGGTCTTGGGGAACCTTCGGGGCAGGAGCAGCTGCTGTGTTGGTCTCGCCGTCCAAAGTTAAAACCTGTTATGCGGCAAAACTCGATTTCAGTTGTACAAACAATATTACTGAGTACGAAGCCCTGCTTTTGGGTCTTCGGAAGCTAAAAGCAATGGGAATCAGAAGGGCTATTCTTAAAACTGATTCCCAGGTTGTTTCGGGTCATATCGACAAGAGTTGCAAGGCTAAAGATCCGAAGCTTGAAAAATATCTGGACACGGTTCGAAGAGTCGAAGCTTCCTTCGAAGGATTTTCTGTCAAGAATATCCCTCGAGGACAAAATGAGCATGCTGATTTGCTAGCTAAGTCAGCATCACAGGGGCTGCCTTTACCTTCGGATGTGTTCTTCGAAACAATAAAGGCACCTTCAGTGGAACTCCTTGAAAGAGCAGTCCTCAATATATCTCCTGTTTATAGCGAAGATTGGAGAACTGAAATCATTTCTTACCTTCAGGGTAAATTCCTTTCAGATGACGAAACTTATAACAGGAGGATAGAGGCAAGAGCTCGTCCATATGTCATGATAGAAGGGGAGTTGTACAAGCATGGAGTTTGTGCTCCGTTGCTCAAGTGTTTATCTAGAACCGAAGGCATAGAGTTGATGAAAGAAATACATGCAGGCCTGTGTGGATCTCACATTGGATCTAGGCCGTTACTTGGAAAAGTTTTCCGTCAAGGGTTTTATTGGCCGAAGGCAGCTTCGGATGCAGCGGAATTAGTTCAAAAGTGCGAAGGTTGTCAGAAATGTGCAAGAGATCAAAAACAACCTTCGTCCTTAACACAGCTCATACAACCCATCTGGCCATTGCAAAGGTGGGGCCTTGACTTGTTGGGTCCATTACCACCGGCCCAGGGGAACTTAAGATATGTTGTAGTGGCTGTGGAATATTTTTCCAAATGGATTGAGGCAAAGCCTTTAGCTACAATAACTTCGGCCACCATTCAAAAGTTTTTCTGGCAGAATATTGTTTGTCGTTTCGGGGTACCAAAGGCCATCACTGTGGATAATGGAACACAATTCGACTCCGAAGCTTTTAGGGATTTTTGTGATCAAATTGGTACGAAGATCCATTTTGCATCAGTCAGGCATCCGGAGTCAAATGGGCTCGTTGAAAGAGCCAATGGCATTATAATGACAGGTATAATGAAGTTAATCTTCAATCAACCCAGGGGAAAGTGGCCAGATCAGTTAACCAAAGTGGTGTGGAGCCACAACACAACAACATCAAGGTCTACAGGCTTTACTCCATTCAAGTTATTATTCGGTGACGAAGCAATAACTCCGGAGGAAGCTAAGACTGGATCAATAAGAGTAGTAGCTTCGGCAGAATCAGGTTCTGAAGATGCTTATTCTGTGGAAAAAGATGCTTTAGAAGGGATTAGGCTTCAAGCTGTGGAGAATATCAATAAATATCAAGCCGAAACAATCAAATGGCGAGATAGAAAGGATCGGCTAAAGAATATTGAGCCAGGACATTTGGTGCTTCGGAGAGTGGCCAACCCACACACAGTGGGCAAATTGCAGTTGAAATGGGAGGGACCTTTCTTAGTAGTATCTTCGTCAAGACCCGGTTCATATAGATTGAAGGATATGGACGGCAACGACATTCCTAGATCTTGGAATGCGGATGAGCTTCGGCGATATTATGTGTAACTTGATGTAACTTTTTTATGTTTTTTCTTTTTCATGGCACCCTTTTCCTTTCTAAAGGGGGAGAAAGGTTTTTAATGGGGCCATCATATGTAATTACCTTTTTTAGTTCTATAAGAGCAAAATCCCCCAAAGAATGTAAATGTAAAAGCTGAGAACGCACCATCGAGTGCCGAAAAGTAAAAAGCGAAGAAGCTCCAAAGTCGTTCCTAAGGGAATGCAGAGCTTACAGCGGAAAGTCAACGCTGATTCCGCCAAAAGTAAAAGGTGAAGAAGCTCCAAAGTCGTTCCTAAGGGAATGCAGAGCTTACAGCGAAAAGTCAACGCTGATTCCGCCGAAAGTAAAAGGCGAAGAAGCTCCAAAGTCGTTCCTAAGGGAATGCAGAGCTGATGTGTGATTGTTTCTAAGAAAATAATGGCTGAGAGTATGGCTTCGGATATGTGTTTGGACAATTCATTCGCACATCACATTACATCATAGCATTTGCATTCATAAACATTCATCCAGGCATATGTAGGATAATCATCATCATGGCATAAGTGATTGCTTCGGCATAAGAGAAGAGCTTCTTCGCGAACAAAAAGGAGAGCTTCGGAAGAAAGGGAAATGTTGTTTTCTATGCTTCGCTGTGTACGAAAAGAAGGGAAGGTATTTTTTCGCCTTCGGCTCAAAAAAGATAATTTCGTCCACAACAAAGCACTTCACATACATTAATGGAAGGGTAAGAGCATGATACAAGGTATGAACAGAACTCATTAAAGACATGTTTAGTTACATTTACAAAAGTCATCTCAAAAGTTTCCTGAGTCTGTCTACAGTCTACTCCTACTTAATCTTCGGGGGATCTTAGCTTCGGCGTCATTCTTTTCAATCATCGGCTTCGGCTTCGTCATTCTACATGAATTAAGTTGTTGTAAGTCAAAATTGAGCTTGAAGGAAGAGGTAAGAACAAGGTATGATTTCTTACTGGTTCAAGATGACTCCGAGCTTCGTCTCCAGCCTTTTCTCGCCCGCCTTTTGTCCATATCATTTTTACAAATCTATTGGAAATACTTCGGGCGAGATCAGGAATGTCATCTAGGATTGATGGTGATAAAGTGAAATTGGGCCTATTGACAATCTTTCCGTGATCACAGCCAGCTTTTAGGAAGGCTGCAGCAGTGCCCCGAGAAGCTACCCAGGCACAGAAGTCACCGTGCCCAGCTATAACTTCGTCGAGCTCGTCAATTTCACCCTCAATATGTTCGAAGGTCTTCGATAAATCTTCAGCTGAGGGGGTGAATTTCTCACTGCTGGCTCCAACTGAGTGAAAAATTTTTCTTAGTCGTTGAATGCATCTGTTGCTAAATTCCAAACATTTTTCTTGAAGGCCCGTCAATAGTTTTTTCAAATCTGAATTTTGTTGAGCTTCGGCTTCAAGTTTTATATTAAGTTCTTCCTTTTCTTGTTTAAACTGCTCAGATTGGCGGAGAAGCTTCGTGTTCAGTTCTGTTATTTTTGCTTCGGCTTCCGCCAATAAACCTTCGGTTGCCTGGAGCTCAAAGTTCTTTTTCTCGATAGCATCTGATTGCTCCTTTATTTTGCTTTCTAAATTTTCAATTATAACTTCGTGTTTCTTGTCTTCAAAATCTTGCTGCATTTTCAAGGCTTTGCTCAACAGCATACTCTGCACGAAAACAACCCTTGTTAGACATGTTTTTATTATTAAAAACAATAAAAGTTAAAGGGAAAGTAGTTCACCTTGAAATTGAAATAAAATAAACTACCAACGATATGTTGTCGTCGGTAGCGGCTAATGTCCGTTTCTAGCTTCGGAAAGCCGATACTCTTTGACAGAGTACCGATAACTTTGGCTCCAGTTTGGTTTCGGATACAATCTAATTTCTCATCATCAATACCTCCGAAGAGGAGTGCTCCTGGCTTGTACCCGCAAGATTTGGCATACTCTTTAAGTTCTTCTATTTCGGGTTTTGACAATTTTTCTCCAACTAAATTTTGAAACATGAAGGGTTCGTTTTCTGAAGCTTCATCAGCAATTTCCTTTCCTTTCCCCGACGCTGTGGCCGCGGCCTCTTCGGCGGCGGTAGTAGCTTCTTCTGTGGCCATGTCTAGCAGTATTTTGTCAATGTGTTCGATTGTGCTCTCTAGGTTTAAATCTTCAGCTGAGGCAGCTTCGGCAGCCGCGACCTCCGAAGGTGTGATTTCAATATCTGTCCTTTCCTCAGCCGCTGGTGTCTTCTGAGCTGAAGCTCTTGGTGGTGTCTTGTCAATTACCTCTGTCACACCAATAATTCTCTGTCTCTTTACTTTAGTCGTTTTCTTCATTTGTTCGGGCTCCTTTTCCTTCTGAAAAAACTTTGTCAGTTGAGGCCCCAATGGACTTAGCTTCGCAGGCAGGGATTCAGTCATTACCTTCAAAATTGCCTCCACATCAGTAGCAGAGGGTGATGCGGGGGTTTCTTCTTCGTCGGATATTTTCCGCTTCGGAGAAGACGCTTTCCTCTTCTTCGGAATTTTCTTTTTTGGTGTTTCTTTTTCATCTTCATTTAAGGCTTCGGTTATCCTTTTCCTTTTCTGGCCTCCGGCACCTTTGTTCAGATTTTCATAGTCAAGGTATTCAAAACCCAGGGCGTCCAGCACTCGGTTCAGTCTTCGCTTCGGACGGGTGCCGAAGGCCGCAGTCATCAATTGATCTTCTTTTTTGGAGTAGTTGCCAAGTATTTCATTACACATTACTTCAATTGTATCCAGCCACTCTTGGCAAGGTGTTTTAAAGTATTTCTTAAACTTGAAATAGTAAGGTAAACGCACAAGTTCACCTTCTTTCTTCTCCCCCTTCAGCTTCGGCATTTCCCATTCTTTCAAACTAGGAAAAACTTTGAAAGCCAAAAACTCCTGAACCAGGTCTCTTGTACTGATATGCTCTGCAATAATTCTGAATTCATTCAATGCTTGTTGTGTTGGACCTTCTGGTGTCATGTTGCAGCGAGGTCGGGTTTCTCCGAAGATTAGTTCGAGTGGACTTTGCACAAGCTTCTCCTTGTCGTCATCAACCTTGACATAGAACCACTCCGACTTCCAGCCTGCTGCCCATTTACTCCGGTAGCTGATTACAGGAAACTTTGTGGTTTTCCGATAGGCGAAATTATAGCAACCAAAATTGTCATGCAATCCATCTTTTCTAGCCTTCGTCTGATAGTGCAGTTCGTGAACTCGGCAAAAGCTGTCTACAAACGGCTCCACCGCTTGGCTTCGGAGAGCCCAGATATAAACACTAAGTCTAACAATAGCGTTAGGAGTCAACTGATGAAAATAGATACCGAACCTCTTCAGTACCTCTGCAATAATCCCATGTAGGGGGAATCTTAATCCAGCCTTTAGAAAGCTTTTGAAAATAACAATTTCATCCTTCTCCGGCTTTGGGGTAGTCTCTTCTCCCCCGAAGCGTAATAGCTTCTTCTGATTTTCATTAAAAAAGCCCGACTTTACCATCTTGGAGAGATCAGCCTTCGAAACAGTAGACTTTCTGAAGTCCAAGTGGCTGGGCTTGCTTGGCATGGCAATGCGATAATCATCTTCGGGATCAGTTTCCTCAATATCTTCTTCTTTTGCTTCGGCAATTGCTTGTTCTGCTTGTTCCGCATCATCACTGGGGATCTTTTCCGAAGTTACCAGTCCGGATCTTTGCATCGCTTCGGAGATGGGAACAGTCTCCGAACCTTCAGCTTCGCCCCCCTCATGCTCAACCCTAGCGGTAGAACGTACTCTGGCCATTTAATTCTGAATTTGTGGAAATTAAATACTTTTTCCTTCCGAAGTTTTTTCTTTTGACAAAGCAGGCTTCAAGTTGGAGCTTCGTTCGATTCCGAGAGTCAAGCTTCGGCGATGGTTAAAAATTTTGGCAGCAGAACAGTGCAAATAGCAATGAATGCTGTGGTAACTTCACACCTACTCGTCTATTTATATAGTACTGCAGGTAAGAAGGCGAAGCGTCAGGATTTTTACACCAGGCGGACACCCGCTTGCACTCGCTGCGCGGTGGACCGCAGGGACAAACAGTAACTCTGCAAGGTGGGACCACTACGCGCTGGGAAACTGAATCGTTTCTCGACAACGAGCTCAGGGAAGGTGTTTTTTGGACCTTCGGCTCCCCGAAGCTTAAGAGACTTTTTTCACGGATCAAGCTCGTTACGAAAAACGATCTGGCACCGCGAAAGGGGCTACTGTTGGGTCTATGCTTTGTCGCCGAAGGTCTTCTAGGAAGAAGCGGCTTTCGGCTGAAGCTGTTTGTATGAGATGGCCGAAGGTTCCTCTTCATGAAGCTTCGGTATTACAAACCGACTTAAAGATAGAATGACATTTTTAGTCCATAAAGGTCTGAGTCAATGTTGTAAACTTTTATGAGGGGCATAATTGTAATTCCTCACAGGCTGTGTCCTGTGTCTATAAATAGTGAACAGTATTCCTTTACTGTTCACGCATTCTGAGAATTGTAATCGCATCTTTCGGAAACCTATTTTTGCCAAGGCAGAGGTATAATTGTATTTAACAATTCAATATATTAAGTAAATATAATTTAATTCGTTTATGATTCATTTATCTTTTCATACCCTTTATTTTATGTTATATTATATCATCTATTATAATTTAATTACGAAGACTTAACCTTGGTAATTTATGTTCTCATCAACCTTCGTCCATGGTTCATTATCCTCAAGGGGATATTGTTTCATGGGCGAAGGACGTTAACATTTAACATTTTATGTTGCCTTGTTCTTAATTCATAGCATTTGAGAACAAGTCCCCAACACAGCTGGAAGAGGCTTGGGATGTAGCACTCCTTCACTCCGCCTGGTACCAGCAGTCGCTCCGACGCTACCACGCAAGACCTGTTCAGCCTCGAGGATTCAAGGAGGGAGACATGATACTTTGGTTACAACAGGACAACCAAGGGCACCAGAAGCTCACTCCTCCCTGGTAAGTACCCTTCATCATTGCGAAGGTGCTGAAACCTGGGACATACAAACTCTTTAACGAGCAAGGAGAAGTCTATGAGAACACCTGAAACATCGAATAGCTATGTCGCTTCTAACCTTAGCTTTCCAGGCTGATTTGTATTCAAACCCTTATGAATAAAAAGTCAAACCTTCAAGGCTCGGCCATGTCTTCGCCAGACCGAAACTCCCTCAAGGGCTAGAAGGGGGAACCCCCTCTATGTCATTTTTCCTCAGAATTTTTTTTCTTTAACAAATGATTTTCATGCTCTCGCCCTAGTCTTAAAACGAAGTCCTAAAGGAACAAGAGACATCCTAATAGGAAAGGGTGGCCGAGCCACAGGAACACCTACACCTCTGGGATGCGGTTTCCCAACTCACTACCCTTCTCTTAAGAAGGTAACTTGCGTTCCTACAGGAACTCCACAGAGGGACATGACGACGAGCACATAATGCAAGAAAAAGTACACAGAAAAACACCAAGAACCAAAACAAAAATTCTCAGGACGCAATTTACACAACAAACTTAGATGTTCATTACAGCCCCACAGGCAAAGTAATTCATGCAACACAAGGAGGGGAGGAGGCACTCGCGGCATCGTCTAGAGGTGTCGTGGTGTAACACTATAAAAAACCATCAACTAAAAATAGTGCATTTAGTTATTATGGTAATTAGGGTATTAAATTTTCATTCAAAGTGTTTGTTATCTATTTGCATTTTGAATAAATTTTGATTGCTCATGATTGATTTGTGGATATTTAATAGCATTTCTTCTTATAGGAAAATCCTAATAAATAATATAATAATTATTAGTCTAAAAATAGATATTTTATTTTTGGTATAATTATTATGAATTTTAGAGTTATTTAAAAAATGTATTTCGAATTTAGAAAAAACCCCTAACCCTAACCCTAAGGCCCACTAGGAGCCCATCAAATCTCCTAGCTGCGTGCCCTCCTCCCCTAGCAAACCAGCCGTCGTCGCCCTCTATTCTCCCTCTCCCCCTCTTCTCTCTCTTGCAACCTAGCCCCACTCCTCTTCCCTCTCTCTCCCTGCTTCCCTTCCCAACCCCGAGCGCCGCCAGGGAGCCCGACGCTCCAGCCACCAGGCGTCCCCAGCCCCGACGCGCGACCCCACGCCTGCGGCCGAGCCCGACCGAGCCGCCACCCCTCCGTCCGTTCATTCCTCTGCGTTATTGGAGCATCAACTCTTCCGTTTCTCCTCCCATCACTCTCCTCCATTACTCCCTCCCTCCATTGATGGCTATGAAGAACCGCCAGCGCCCAGTGATCTCTCCCCAGCCGACCTCTCCTCTCCCTCCCTCTCCTCCATAAAACCCACGCCGAGCTCTCTCTCCCTCCTCCCTACCCGAGCTCTCCCCCTACTCTATCTCACTCTCCTCGCCGTTAGAACCACCGCCTCCGTCGCTGGAGTTCGCCGTCGCCAGAGCCCGTGGAACTCGCCGGAGCAACGCACTCGCCATCTGAAGCCGAGCCCCTGCTCTTCTCCACTCGGCTGAACCCCCGTTGAACTCTCCCCTGTCACACGTGCAAGCTCAAGGTTGAAGACGACCCAAAATATTTTATGTATTTTTGAAATTTCTTTTGATTTAGTTTGTGATTGTATATTTATTATGTTGTAATATGAGCATGTTGTGATTCGAAATTCACGTGTATGTGCGCTATGAAATTTTTGGTAGATATATGCGATAAGTAGTGCACCGTGATTATTCATGTTATTCGATGCAATGAATTTTATAATATTGGATTAGAGAGAAGTATGACGAAAATTAGTAGACACATGTTGGTGATAAAAACACTAGTTAGAAAATTTTATAGTTAATTTTGGTCATAATAAACTTTAGAAATTATTTGGAGGATTATAATCATAGGTTCATTTTAATGGAATTAGTAAATGGTATAGAATTCATGGCCATATAAACATTATAGGTTATTAGATGATTTATCTCCGATTATTTTTAGTAATACTTTCTTTTAGAAAGAAAGGAGAAAATACCACTAATCGTATGGAAAATAGATTTTTACTAGCCAAAATAAAGGTGTCCATAAGTATAGCAATTAACTTTTTAGAATTAGTAAAAATACTTGTTTATGTTATTAAAAGTCCAATCAGTGATTTATATTGATTTTTAGAATATTAATGTTAATAGATTTATTTTTAGCTATACGCATAAACTCGAGTTAGAAATAAAAGAAATAAAGTCTATTAGTCTATTTATTATTATTAAAGAAAATAATTAGCCTTTATTTTTATAAAGAATGTTAATACATATTAATACTAGTTAAAACTAGTATTATGTCACCTACTCATAATTTCATCATTAATGACTCGCAATAATAGTCAAAAACGAATTAAATAAGTATTCACGCTTTAGGACGTATTTATGAGTGTGATAAGTGTGATGAATGTAATGATGAATGATTACCCTGTACTGGTGTATGTATATTTATTTGGCGTATGTATTCTTTCGTATGTGCGATACACAAATCGGTGCTAGAAGTGGACTGTGAGGTAGACGAGCCAAACGTGTTCGAGGACGACCCACAGGAAACTTTTGAGCAAGGCAAGTGGATTCCCCCTCTGCATATTCTATTTGTACCCAATTAATGCATATAATAACGTTTACTTTTTGGATATACTTGAGAGCACCTAGAGGGGGGGTGAATAGGTGATCCTGTAAAAATCAAACACTAATAGCCACAAAACTTAGATATAAGTGTTAGTATGGCTAAGTAGCTTGAAGCGAGCTCTTGCGAACACAAATAATCACAGAGAGGAGCAACACAAGAGACACGCGATTTTATCCCGTGGTTCGGCCAAGTAACACTTGCCTACTTCCACGTTGTGGCGTCCCAATGGACGAGGGTTGCACTCAACCCCTTTCAAGTGATCCAATGATCAACTTGAATACCATGGCTTTCTTGCTTATAGTCTTCTTCCCGTTTGCGAGGAATCTCCACAAGTTGAAGCCTCTCGCCCTTACAAGATTGATCACAAAGAACGCACAAGAGTAAGGTTAGAAAGAGCAACACACACAAGACTCAATTAACCAGCACAACCACGCACACAAGTCACGACTTGAGCTTGAAATGCAACACACGGAGTTCACAACTCAAATGGAGCTCAAAATGCTAACACAAAGAATCAAATGCGTGAAGTTGGAGTCTTGGAGTCTTAGGATGCTTCTTGTAAGCTTGGGTGACTCCTCCATGCGCCTAGGGGTCCCTTTTATAGCCCCAAGGCAGCTAGGAGCCGTTGAAGATCAACATGGAAGGTTATCCCTGCCTTCTGTCGAGTGGCGCACCGGATAGTCCGGTGCGCCACCGGACAGTCACTGTAGACGGTCCAGTGCCGATCTCCTTCCTTTTCTGGCACAGACGACCGTTGCAGCTCCGGGTCAGTTGGCGCACCGGACACTGACAGTCCGGTGCCTCTCGCCGACCGTTGGTGGGGGCCACGCGTCGCCCGCGGATTGCGCGGCCGACCGTTGCGCTGGCGACTGTTGGCTCACCGGACAGTCCGGTGCACCACCGGGCAGTCCGGTGAATTATAGTCGTACGCCGCCAAACTTTTCCCGAGAGCGGCCTTTTCACTGGAGACCAGCCTGGCGCACCGGACACTATCCGGTGCACCACCGGACAGTCCGGTGTGCCAGACTAAGCTGAGTTTTGGCTACACCGAGCCAAGACCTTTTGTAATTCTTTCCTCCCTGTTTCTAGCACTTAGACAAAATATGTTAGTACTCAAAACAATGTCCTAAGTCTAGAAACATACCTTGTAATATGATTTGCACTTCTCTCTTCATTTAGCACATAAGAACTTAATTAAATGTGTTGAGCACTTAATCACCAAAACATTATAGAAATTGCCCAAGGGCACATTTCCCTTTCAATCTCCCCCTTTTTGGTGATTTATGCCAACACAACCAAAAGCAACCAAAAGAAGTGCAACTTCAATGCAATTGAAGACCAAATTGTTTTTGACTAATTTGGCATATTTGGATCATTCTTTGCCACCACTTGGTTTGTTTTTACAAATCAAATTCATTTTCCTATCTCTAAGTCAAAGCACTTGTTTGAGCACAAAGAGAGATACTCCAAGAGTGAAATTGATTAAGTGCCCAAAAACTCCCCCTTTTCCCATGATAAAAAATTCTCCCCCACAAGAGACTAAATTTTGCAATAAGAGTATTTTGGACAAATCAAAAATTCTAACTCTACTATTTTCAAAATTCACAAGTGGTAGCTGATCCATTTGCTTTGGCCTTAATTTTTCCCCCTTTGGCATTAAGCACCAAAACGGGATCATTTCTAGCCCTTTAACCCCATTGCCTTACCAAAAATGTCAATTAAGAGCAAAAAGGCAATGGAAAAATAGGTATGAACTTGGAGGTGAGTACACTAATACCGGAGTGCAGTGGAAGTCTTTGCATGATCCAAGTTCACCTTTCCCTTTCAATGCACCTTTGAGACTACATCAAGTAAACTCAACCACAAAGGTTAGTCTCAAAGGGTCAAATTGTAGCACTTCTCCCCCTAAATATGTGCATCATTCACACATGGACTTGTGAGGTCCGGGGATCCCTTGCACAACTTGAGCACCAAAAATAAGCAACACTTCACATAAATACATGAAGTAACATGATCAAAGACATAGAACACATGTATGTTATAGATCAATCCAAGTTACGCGAATCTAAGACATTTAGCTCACTACACAACCTGCAAAAGGTTTTCTCATCCAACGGCTTGGTAAAGATATCGGCTAGCTGCTTCTCGGTGCTAATATGGAATACCTTGATATCTCCCTTTTGCTGGTGGTCTCTCAGAAAGTGATGTCGGATGTCTATGTGCTTAGTGTGGCTGTGTTCAATAGGATTATCCGCCATGCGGATTGCACTCTCATTGTCACATAGGTGTGGGACTTTGCTAAAATTGTAGCCAAAGTCCCGGAGGGTTTGCCTCATCCAAAGTAGTTGCGCGCAACACTATCCTGCGGCAACATACTCGGCCTCAGCGGTGGATAGGGCAACAAATGTTTGTTTCTTAGAACTCTAAGACACCAGGGACCTTCCTAGGAATTGGCACATCCCTAATGTACTCTTCCTATCTACCTTGCATCCAGCATAATCGGAGTCTGCGTATCCAATTAAGTCAAAGGTAGACCCCTTTGGATACCATATCCCAAAGCAGGGCGTAGCAACTAAATATCTAAGAATTCGCTTAATGGCCACAAGGTGACATTCCTTGGGGTCAGATTGATATCTAGCACACATGCATACACTTAGCATAATGTCTGGTCTACTAGCACATAAATAAAGCAGTGAACCTATCATGGACCGATATGCCTTTTGATCAACGGACTTACCTCATTTGTTGAGGTCAACATGCCCGTCGGTTCCCATAGGTGCCTTCGCGGGCTTGGCGTCCTTCATCCCAAACCACTTGAGAAGATCTTGAGTGTACTTCATTTGGGAGATGAAGGTGCCGTCCTTGAGTTGCTTCACTTGGAATCCAAGAAAGTAGGTCAACTCACCCATCATCGACATCTCAAACTTTTGTGTCATCACCCTGCTAAACTCCTCACAAGACTTTTGATTAGTAGAACCAAATATTATGTCATCGACATAAATTTGGCACACAAAAAGATCACCATCACAAGTCTTAGTGAAAAGAGTGGGATCGACTTTCCCAACCTTGAAAGCATTAGCAATTAAGAAATCTCTAAGGCATTCATACCATGCTCTTGGGGCTTGCTTAAGTCCATAGAGCGCCTTAGAGAGCTTAAAAATGTGGTCGGGATACTTGTCATCCTCAAAGCCAGGGGGTTGTTCCACGTATACCTCCTCCTTGATTGGCCCATTGAGGAAAGAGCTCTTCACACCCATTTGAAACAACCTGAAAGAGTGGTGAGCGGCATAGGCTAATAATATTTGAATTGACTCTAGCCTAGCCACAGGAGCAAAAGTCTCCTCGAAATCTAAACCTGCGACTTGGGCATAACCTTTTGCCACAAGTCGAGCCTTGTTTCTTGTCACCACCCCGTGCTCGTCTTGCTTATTGCGGAACACCCACTTGGTTCCCACAACATTTTGCTTCGGACATGGCACCAGGCTCCAAACTTCATTCCTCTTGAAGTTGTTGAGTTCTTCCTGCATGGCCAACACCCAGTCTGAATCCTGCAAGGCCTCTTCTACCCTGAAAGGCTCAATAGAAGAGACAAACGAGTAATGCTCACAAAAATTGGCTAATCTTGAGCGAGTAGTTACTCTCTTGCTTATGTCACCCAGTATCTGATCGACGGGGTGATTTCTTTGGATCATCGCTCGAACTTGAGTTGGAGGGTCCCATGGTGCTTCTTCCTCCATAACCTGTTCTTATTGTGCTCCCAATTGATCACGCGCCTCTTCTTGAGGAACCTATCCATCATCTTGAGTTGGGGGATGCACCATTGTTGAGGAAGATGGCTGATCTTGCTCTTGTTGTTCCTATGGTCGTACATCACCTATCGCCATCGTGCGCATTGCGGCCGTCGGAACATCATCTTTATCTATGTCATCCAGATCAACTTGCTCTCTTGGAGAGCCATTAGTCTCATCAAATACAACGTCGCTAGAGACTTCAACCAAACCTGATGATTTGTTGAAGACTCTATATGCCTTTGTATTTGAGGCATACCCTAGTAAAAACCCTTCTACTGCTTTGGGAGCAAATTTGGAATGTCTACCCTTCTTCACTAGAATGTAACATTTACTCCCAAATACACGAAAGTAAGAGACGTTAGGTTTGTTACCGGTAAGAAGTTCATATGAGGTCTTCTTGAGGAGCCGATACAGATAGAGCCGGTTTATGGCGTGGCAAGCTGTGTTCACAGCTTCCGACCAAAACCGCTCAGGCGTCTTGAACTCTCCAAGCATCGTTCTCGCCATGTCGATGAGCGTCCTGTTCTTCCTCTCTACCACACCATTTTGCTGTGGTGTGTAGGGAGCGGAGAATTCATGCTTGACACCTTCCTCCTCAAGATACTCTTCAACCTGCAGATTCTTGAACTCGGACCCGTTGTCGCTTCTTATCTTTTTCACCTTGAGCTCAAATTCGTTTTGAGCCCTCCTAAGAAAGCGCTTTAGGATCCCTTGGGTTTCTGATTTGTCCTGCAAAAAGAACACCTAAGTGAAGCGGGAAAAATCATCAACAATAACAAGACCATACTTACCTCCCCCGATGCTAAGGTAGGCAACGGGTCCGAAGAGGTCCATGTGTAGTAGCTCCAGTGGTCTTGATGTTGTCATCACATTCTTGTTGTTATGAGTGCTCCCCACCTGTTTTCCTGCCTGACAAGCTGTACAAGGTCTATCTTTCTCGAAACAAAAATTGGTTAGACCTAACACATGTTCTCCCTTTAGAAGTTTGTGAAGGTTCTTCATCCCAACATGTGCTAGACGGCGATGCCACAGCCAACCCATACTAGTCTTAGCTATTAAGCATGCATCTAGATCGGCCACCTCTTTCGAAAAATCAACTAAGTAGAGTTTGTCGTCTAATACACCCTTAAATGCTAATGAACCATCACTCCTTCTAAAGACAGAAACATCAACATTTGTAAACAAACAATGGTAGCCCATGTGGCACAATTGACTTACATACAGGAGATTATACCCTAATGACTCTACTAAAAATACATTTGAAATAGAGTGCTCGCTTGCGATGGCTATCTTTCCCAAACCTTTGACCTTGCCTTGGTTCCCATCTCCAAAAATAATCGTATCCTGGGAATCCTTGTTCTTGACGTAGGAGGTGAACATCTTCTTCTCCCCCGTCATGTGGTTTGTGCATCCGCTGTCGATAATCCAGCTTGAGCCCCAGATGCATAAACCTGCAAGGCAATTTACACTTAGGTTTTAGGTACCCAACTCTTGTTGGGTCCTACAAGGTTAGTCACAATAGCCTTTGGGAACCAAATACAAGTCTTGTCTCCCTTGCATTTGGATCCCAACTTTCTAGCAACTACTTTTTCATTCTTACATAAAAGAGCAAATGAAGTATTGCAAGCATGGTAAATGATAGAAGGTGTTGGGGGCCTTCGGCTTCCAAAGGTCCTCAAAAACATAATTTGACAGTGTTTTCCAAGTATGCGAGCAGGTATCTTCGGAATCAGGTTGCGGGTATACAAGAGCATGGTCAAGACGAAGCTTGACTGAAATGGAAGACGACCATGACGAAGGATGAAACGTTCACGAAGCTATGTGCAAAAAAGCTTCGGCATGACAGCAGAAAAGAGGAACCGACTTAAAGATGAAAAGCCAAATTAGACCTCGAAGAATTACTATAGAGCTACTGGTAAAAGCAAAGGGCATTAATGTAATTTTACACGGGCTGCGTCCCGTGCCTATAAATAGATGAACAGTACTCCCGTACTGTTCACGCTGACTTGGCATTAGCATCACGCCTGTACCCTTACTTTCCTTCAAGCCGAAGGTACATTTGTAATTTGTTGTTGTTTAAATAAGTAAAATAAATAGAAATAAATTAATAATAATGTTCAAAGTAATCATGTTATTTTCCGTGTTTTTGTGTATAAATTCCTCTTATCTTTTATTATGATTATGAAGGTGTGACCTTCATAACCTTCGTCCGAAATCCATTATATCCAAAGGGAAATAATGCTTCGAAGGACGAAGGGCTTTAATATTTAACATTTTATGTTGCCTTGTTCTTAATTCATAGCATTTGAGAACAAGTCCCCAACATTGGCGCCCACCTCCGGTGAACTCACTTCCATTTCTTGAGCTTTGAGCATCTTCGGCAAGCATCACCTTCGTCATGCCGCCGAAAAAAGCTTCAGCGACAGGGGCTGCCACTCTGCAGCCGCTGGACCCCAATCAGGACATCCTTTCTCTTAGGGAGGCCCGAAGCCAGAAGAGGAAGGCCACCAGTCCAACGCCTCCGGAGGACGACTTGGACCAGGAAATCCAAAACCTGGAGATGCTCCATCAACAAGTGCAACGAAAGAAGGAGAAGATGGCTCGTCTAGCTGACCTTCAGAGGCAGATAGATGAAGCTTCGGAAGAGGTTCGTCATCTTGCTTAGGATGACCAGAACCAAAGGCCTCCGCGCAGAGAGCTTCATCAGGAGGGCTTCTACAATGAGGACGAATGGTATGAAGATTTCCATCATGGAAATTTTGCTTTTGATGATGCTTCTCCTCTATCAACAGAATTGCAGGCTACACCATGGCCCCAGTCTTACAAGCCACCCCAGCTCCCCATGTACGATGGTCATTCAGACCCGAAGCAATTCTTGATGAGCTATGAAGCAACCATATCTTCGTATGGTGGCAATACTGCAGTCATGGCAAAGTCTTTTGTCATGGCCGTCAAGAGTGTCGCTCAAACCTGGTACTCTCTTCGGCCAGGGACAATCACCTCATGGCAGAAGCTGAAGGATATGTTGATAACCAGCTTCCAAGGGTTTCAGACGAAGCCAGTTACTGCTCAAGCTTTATTCTAGTGTACCCAGGACCACGAAGAATACCTTCAGGCGTATGTCCGAAGGTTTCTGCGTCTGAGGGCACAGGCGCCAACAGTGCCTAATGAAATTGTCATTGAGGCCATGATTAAGGGACTTCGGCCGGGACCTTCAGCGCAATACTTTGCTAGGAAGCCACCACAAACTTTGGAGAAGCTGCTCCAGAAGATGGATGAGTATATCCGAGCTGACAATGACTTCCGCCAAAGAAGGGAGGAGGCATTCAGGTTCTCTGAAATGACCAGGGGCTTCAGAGGAAGATTTCATCCGAGGCACGTCAGGTCAATTCATAACTCCACTCAAAGTGATGATAGAGGGAGCCAACAGCAAAGGCCACAATACTCTTCACAAGCTTCAGGGCAACAGCAAAGCTCTGTTCGGCCGCCAGCGCCAAGGGGCAGAGGTGCCAGGGGCTTCGGGGGAAGATTTGGGGATCAGCCAAGAAGAATTTACTGCCTATTCTGTGGTGAAGACAAGGGCCATACCACCAGGATGTGCCATGTCACCATCCAGAAGCAAAAGGAGATAGCAGAAGCTGCAGCACAACAGAGTCAGCCGAAGCAGGTCATGCACACTGCTTCGTACCATTCGCCTTACATTCCAGAATATGTAGGCAATCACCCTGCAGCTTCTGTTGCTTCGGCAAGTCAACCCCAAGCATCTTGGCAACAGCCTCCACCGTCACCACCAACGCAGCGAGGTCAGCAGCCAGAAGGGAGTCAACACACTCATCTTCAGCGGGACTTCAGAGAGGAGTCTGAAGCTCGCACAGTCAATAGCACTGTGCCAGAGTCGAAGCACATTTACTGAAGATATCCTACCTCGACAGCAGTCTTTTTCGCATTTTCACATTCAGTATTACTTTCTTGTTAATAAGGAACAATTATAGGAAGTCTAAGTGTCTTTTATCGTTTTTCAATTTCTTGTAACAGTTTCGCCTTTTGCCATAATAAAAATATATCTTCTCCATAGGCTTGAGTTGCCGAAGCATAAGAATTTATGGTGGCACGAATGACCTTTGAATTATCAAAAATTTGTTCTAAGGAACACAGGGCAATTTATTTGAAGCAGTAAAAAGTCGTTCCTAAGGGAGCGCAGTGTAAGTTTTCTGAGCCTACAGCGAAAAATAAGCGCAGATTCCGCTGAAAGTAAAAGGCGAAGAAGCTCCTAAGGGAGGCTTACAGCGAAAAATAAACGCTGATTCCGCTGAAAGTAAAAGGCGAAGAAGCTCCTAAGGGAGGCTTACAGCGAAAAATAAACGCTGATTCCGCTGAAGTAAAAGGCGAAGAAGCTCCTAAGGGAGGCTTACAGCGAAAAGTCAGCGCTGTTATAAAAGGATTGTGTGCTCTACTGCAGGGATGTGTGTACCTTCGGCACAAATATCATTTTGCATAACATAACATCATTTTGCATAACATAAGCATCATACATCATATTGCATGTGGAACAAGAAGGGGATACAGTATTGATCTTCGGAGAATGTTTTGAAAAAGAGAAAATCGTGCTAAGCCACAAGATAAATTGAGAAGTGTAGCTTCATCAGAGAGACAACATAAAACTTTTTTATAGCTTCGGAGAACGTTTTCACGAAGCTTGGATATTATTCATCAGAGAAGTATGGAAATTCTTGTGATATATAAAAGATTTTCTTCACGAAGCATGAAAAGAAGGGAAGGTGTTTTTTCGCCGAAGGCTCAAAAAACGGTATGTATGCAAAATTTCATGCATCGTAAAGAATTGAACCATAAATAGATTATATATTACATTCAAAGTTACAAAGTATTACACATGTTACATTCCAAATGTTTTTACAATAGCATTTAATCTTCCCTAAGAACTACTTCTGCAGCTTCGTTCAGTAGCTGATCGACAACTTTGTCCATGATGGCTTCGGCCATCTTTCTAATTTCGTCGTCCCCCTTCGGGTGGGGGCCAGGAGATGCCTCAGCAGGTTCTGAGGGAGGAGAAGATACGGCTATATTACTATTACAAACCGCGAACAAAGTTTGAAATAAAAAATTACAACAGAATAAAAACCACTAGTTAATACCTATTTGCCCTTCGGGCTCTGCGCTTTTTTCAGCAGCTTCTGCTATTTTTCTAGCATCATGGATGCCTTTTTCGCTTTTTTGAATAATTTCTTTGGCCACTTCCCGGCCACCATTGTCCCAGATGTCGGTGAAAAATTTCCCACCGACAAGGCTTGCTTCGGCCGAGGGGTCTTTTATATCTTCGAAAGACAAGGCAGTTTCGGATTGTGCTAAAGATTTCACATGCTCACAGCCTTTTCTTTCCAAAACAGTAGCAATTCCCCTGGCGCCTGAAAAAGCGCATAAGTCTCCGCGGCTATTCAAGATTTCTTCGAAGGCCTCAGCTTCGTGGCTGATCCATTCAATCGGGCCTTCTGGATCCCCCTTTGTGAAATTTTCTTCGCTAGAGAATGCGCCAACGCTGGCGAAGCTGGATTTTATCTTCTTAACACACTCTATGGATTTGTCATAGCACCTTCTCTTGGATGCCCAAAGCTATTCAACATTTATTTCCAAATGATCTGCCCATTGATCACTAAGTTCTCGTTTTGTTTCTTCAAGTATGCGTTCTTCTTTAGCTCTAGCCAGCTATTTCCGAAGATCCTGAATTTCGTGTTTTTGGGCTTCAGCTTGAGCCTTAGAGGTAGCTTCGTCTTCCTTTATTTTATCCACCAGTGTAAGCAGAATTTTATCTTTTTCCAAAGCTTCGTTCCTCAGCTTAATAACCTCTGTTCATAGGTTGTTGAAAGCAATATTATAGCTCTCGTCTTCGGCATTCTTTTGCGCTCTCAAAGCGTTGCTCAGTATTAAACCCTATATGAAAAAAGAATTAGTATAAGAATAAAAGAATGATTCAAAAATTACAAATTTCCAAATATATAATTCTCATACCTTTAGACTATTATATGCAAGGCTATCCGCAAGATCGTCTTTCGTCATAGCGCAGAGCCCAGCTTCAAGCTTCGGGAACCCCATACTTCTAGCCATCTCCCGGCAGACAGATAATTCTTTGTTGTGTGGGAGGCAGTATAAGAAGTCATCTTCATCTTTGCCATTGAATACTAAGGCCCCTTTCGGATACTTCAGTTCTCGGGCATAGTGATTAGCTTCAAAAATCTCTTCTTCAGATAATCTCTTCCCCGAAGCATGTCGTATAATATAATCATGTATTTTGGAAGATGCTTCGGGGGCAACAGTGCCAGTTTCTTCACTCAAAATTTGTTCTGCCATTTCTGTTTTTTCAGCTTCCAAGGATTTCACCTTGGCGGGCTCTGAAGGCCCGGCTTCAGTTTCAGACTGTGGCTTTGAAGCTTCGGCGTCAAAGGTTTCAGTGTGCATTTCGGAAGTTTTAGCAATTTTCTTTGGAGTTGTGCTTGAAGATTTGATTGTCTCTAAAACATCTAGCACATTAACCATCCTTTTTCTTTTAGGGGTCACTGCTGGACCCTTTTGGCTTTTTGTTGCCTCAGTTTTTGCCGAAGGACTCAAGATTTCTGATGTCTTTACTTCTTCAGCCCTCGTTTCTTCTATTTTTCAGTCACTGACACTTCGGCCAGCACTTCAATATTTGGCAGGGGAGCTGTCTCTTTAGCTTCAGTGGTCGAAGGAGTCCCACCAACAAATGCAGGCACTGAGGCCGGTTCAATATAACGTGGCCGGTGTGTGAGAACTTTTACCCTTCTCCTCTTCGGCGCCGGCTCGCTAGGAGCGGCTGAAGCAGTTTCCTTCTTTCTTTTTCCACCCCGTGCTGGATAATGGTAGTCGGGGTAGACAAACCCAATTGCATCAAATACTCAGTTGAGCCTCTTCCTTTTTTGGCCTCCGAAGGCTGCCGACAATGCAGTATCTTCGGCCTTCGAGTATACACCAAGTAATTCATCACTGATGGCCTCAATACTTTTCAACCAGTCATCATCTGGTTCAACGAATTTATCTCCGTATTTAAATGTGTATTTCAACCTGACTAGTCCACCTTCGTCAGTTTCTTTAATGGTCTCCTTTGGCATTTCCCATTTTTCCACAAGTGGCCATATTCTGAAAGCAATATGTTCTTGAACTAGATCCCTTGTCCCAATAAAAGAGCAAACAACACCAAAGGCTCTCTGGCATTTTTCGGCTGCTTCATTCATTTCCACCTTCGGCCTCCGCAGTCTGAAGCGTTGCCAGATGGGACGCATAATGATACTTTTAATATCTTCCTATAAATTCAAATCATTTTTCACGTAAAACCATTCCGTCATCCAGTCGTCGGGCCACCTCTTTCGAAAGGTTGGCACGGGGCAGCTTGACCCAGACCGGGAGTCGAAGCTGTAGCCGCCGAAGTTGTTGTGATACTGTTCTTTACCCTAGGGTTTTGTCTCGTATAATAACTCATGTATGTTGCAGAAACTTTTTGCATTTGGTTCTAAACCTTGGCTCCTCACGGCCCAGACGAAGATGCCCATCCTTATGATTGATTCCGGAGTAAGTTGATGAAGGTAGATTTCAAATATCTTCAGTACTTCCACGACAAAACTGCTCAAAGGAAATCGCAGTCCAGCCTTCAAGAAGCTTCGAAAGTTTACGACTTCATTCTCTTCGGGAGTAGGCGTAGTCTTCTCCCCGACATCTGCCCTCACAATAGACATGTCTCGAAAATACCTTCCCTTCATGCTATCAAGATGACTCTGCTTGATGCTCGATTTTCCGAAGACTGTGTGACTTGGTCGCCACGGTCGATCTTCGGACTCTTCACCACCACTATCCGCATCATAACTATCACTGTCACCAGTATCTTCAGATAAACCCTCCAAAATTTCTTTAGTAATCTTCTCTGTATTAGTCTTCGACATTGATTGAAGAAAGCCCAGATGCATCTCCTCAGAAAGACTTAGCTTAGAATCACCAACAGCCTTTTTATCTTCAGACATCCTTGTAAACGCTGATAAAGTACTCTCGAAACTGAAGCTCAAAAATCTAAAAGGCCAAGCAAGTGTTGTTGCGCGCAAGATAAAACTTGGGTGAGTAAAAGCAGTTGGCAAGAGAGCGTGCCAAATAAACCCGTGATGGGCTCTTATTTATACACCTAATGCGTTGAAAACTGGAGGGTCCCGCTTGTCAAAGACTGTTGCTATTCTAGCAAAGAGAAGGTGTTTTTTCGGACCTTCGGCTTAAGGCCTTCGTCCATATCGCAATATGAATTTATCATTACAAAAATTAATATTGCGAGGGGCTACTGTTGGGGGCCTTCGGCTTCCGAAGGTCCTCAAAAACATAATTTGACAGTGTTTTCCAAGTATGCGAGCAGATATCTTTGGAATCAAGTTGCGGGTATACAAGAGCATGGTCAAGACGAAGCTTGACTGAAATGGAAGACGACCATGACGAAGGATGAAACGTTCACGAAGCTATGTGCAGAAAAGCTTCGGCATGACAGCAGAAAAGAGGAATCGACTTAAAGATGAAAAGCCAAATTAGACCTCGAAGAATTACTATAGAGTTACTGGTAAAAGCAAAGGGCATTAATGTAATTTTACACGGGCTGCGTCTCGTGCCTATAAATAGATGAATAGTACTCTCGTACTGTTCACGCTGACTTGGCATTAGCATCACGCCTGTACCCTTACTTTCCTTCAAGCCGAAGGTACATTTGTAATTTGTTGTTGTTTAAATAAGTAAAATAAATAGAAATAAATTAATAATAATGTTCAAAGTAATCATGTTATTTTCAGTGTTTTTGTGTATAAATTCCTCTTATCTTTTATTATGATTATGAAGGTGTGACCTTCATAACCTTCATCCGAAATCCATTATATCCAAAGGGAAATAATGCTTCGAAGGACGAAGGGCTTTGATATTTAACATTTTATGTTGCCTTGTTCTTAATTCATAGCATTTGAGAACAAGTCCCCAACAGAAGGTTCATTGCACATTCTCCTAGGCACATGAGGTACAACATTACTTCTCCTAGGCCTACTTCTACCATGCACAAAAGTAGAGCTAGAGGCAAACATAGTATGTGAATCATTATAAGCAACATAACTCCTATTATAATGAGCATTCCTAGAAAATTTTCTATCATAAATGTAGGCATGAAACTTTTGAGAACTACTAGCCATAGGAGCCTTCCCTTTCTCCTTGTTGAGAACGGGAGCCTTTTGGCTTGTTAAGTTTTTAGTTTCCTTTCGAAAACCAAGTCCATCCTTAATAGAGGGGTGTCTACCAATAGTGTAGGCATCCCTAGCAAATTTTAATTTATCAAAATCAATTTTGCAAGTCTTAAGTTGAGCATTAAGACTTGCCACCTCATCATTTAGTTTAGCAATAGAAGTAAGGTGTTCATCACAAGAATTAACATCAAGGTCCTTGCATTTATTGCAAATAACTACATGTTCTACACAAGATCTAGTAGTATTAGCTTCCTCTAGCTTAGCATTTAAATCATCATTCAAAATCTTTAAACTAGAGATAGATTCATGACAGATAGACAATTCAGAGGATAACAATTCATTTCTCTTAATTTCTAGAGCAAGGGATTTTTGAACACTAACAAATTTATCATGCTCTTCATACAAAATATCCTCTTGCTTTTCTAAAAGTCTATCCTTTTCATTTAAAGCATCAATTAATTCATTAATCTTTTCTACTTTAGCTCTATCTAATCCTTTAAATAGACTAGAGTAATCTACTTCATCATCGGAGGAATCCTCATCACTAGAAGTAGTGTACTTAGGGGAATCTCGAACACTTACCTTCTTTTCCTTGGCCATGAGACAAGTGTGGTGTTCGTTTGGGAAGAGCGAAGACTTGTTGAAGGCCGAGGCTGCCAGTCCTTCATCGTCGGAGTCAGATGAAGAGCAGTCTAAATCCCATTCTTTGCCAAGGTGCGCCTCGCCCTTCGCCTTCTTGTACACCTTCTTCTTCTCCCTCTTCCCATGCTTTTCTTGTTCCTGGTCATTGTAATTATCGGGGCATTATGCTATGAAATGACCAGTCTTACCGCATTTGAAACAGGAGCGCATTCCCTTTGCTTTGTTCTTGTTGGGGTACTCCTTGCGTCCTTTTAGTGCTGTGTTGAAGCGTTTGATGATTAGGGCCATCTCATCTTCGTTTAGCCCAGTAGCCTCAACTTGTGCCACCTTGCTTGGTAGCGCCTCCCTGCTGCTTGTTGCTTTGAGAGCAACGGGTTGAGGCTCGTAGACAGGTAGAGGGCCATTAAGAGCATCATCTACATATCGCGCTTCCTTTACCATCATACGCCCGCTCACGAATTTTCCGAGTATCTCCTCGGGCGTCATTTTGGTGTACCTGGGATTTTCACGAATAAGGTTTACAAGATGGGGGTCAATTACCATGAATGACCTTAGCATAAGTCGGACGACGTCGTGGTCCGTCCATCTTGGGCTTCTATAGCTTCTAATTTTGTTGACCAGGGTCTTGAGCTTGTTGTAGGTTTGTGTTGGCTCCTCTCCCCTGATCATCGCAAATCTCCCTAGCTCGCCTTCCACCAACTCCATTTTGGTGATCATGGTGGCGTCGTTTCCCTCATGTGATATCTTGAGGGTATCCCAAATTTGCTTGGTGTTGTCCAAGCCGCTCACCTTGTTGTATTCATCCCTGCACAAAGATGCTAGCAAAACAGTGGTAGCTTGTGCATTCTTATGGATTTGCTCATTTATGAAAACGGGATTGTCAGTATTATCAAAATGCATTCCGTTTTCAACAATCTCCCAAATACTAGGATGGAGAGAAAATAGGTGACTACACATTTTGTGACTCTAAAATGAGTAGTCTTCTCCATCAAAGTGCGGAGGTTTCCCAAGTGGAATTGATAGTAGATGAGCATTAGAATTGAATGGAATAAGGGAATAATCAAATGAATAATTTTGATTAACCGTTTTCTTTTTCGATGATGAGTCGTCGTCATCATCGTCTCTTGGTGAAGATGAAGAGGCATCGCTGTCGTAGTAGACGATTTTCTTGATGCGCCTCTTCTTCTTCCCATCCCTCTTATTGTGACTTGAGCTTGAGTCGGCAGGCTTGTCGTCTCTAGGCTCATTGAGGAAGGACTTCTTCTCCTTGTCGTTGACCACCATCCCCTTTCCCTTAGGATCCATCTCTTCGGGCGATTAGTCCCTTACGTGAAGAGAACGACTCTGATACCAATTGAGAGCACCTAGAGGGGGGTGAATAGGTGATCCTGTAAAAATCAAACACTAATAGACACAAAACTTAGTTATAAGTGTTAGTACGGCTAAGTAGCTTGAAGCGAGCTCTTGCGAACACAAATAATCACAGAGAGGAGCAACACAAGAGACACGCGATTTTATCTCGTGGTTCGGCTAAGTAACACTTGCCTACTTCCATGTTGTGGCATCCCAATGGATGAGGGTTGCACTCAACCCCTTTCAAGTGATCCAATGATCAACTTGAATACCACAGCTTTATTGCTTATAGTCTTCTTCCCATTTGCGAGGAATCTCCACAAGTTGGAGCCTCTCGCCCTTACAAGATTGATCACAAAGAACACACAAGAGTAAGGTTGGGAAGAGCAACACACACAAGACTCAATTACGCAGCACAACCACGCACACAAGTCACGACTTGAGCTCGAAATGCAACACACGGAGTTCACAACTCAAATGGAGCTCAAAACGCTAACACAAAGAATCAAATGCTTGAAGTTGGAGTCTTGGAGTCTTAGGATGCTTCTTGTAAGCTTCGGTGACTCCTCCATGCGCCTAGGGGTCCCTTTTATAGCCCCAAGGCAGCTAGGAGCCGTTGAAGATCAACATAGAAGGCTATCCTTGCCTTCTATCGAGTGGCGCACCGGACAGTCCGGTGCGCCACCGGACAGTCACTATAGACGGTCCGGTGCCGATCTCCTTCCTTTTCTGGCACATACGACCGTTGCAGCTCCAGGTCAGTTGGCGCACCGAACACTGTCCGGTGCACACCGGACAGCCCGGTGCCTCCCGCCGACCGTTGCTGCGGGCCACGCGTTGCGCGTGGATTATGCGGCCGACCGTTGCGCTGGCGACCGTTGGCTCACCGGACAGTCCGGTGCACCACCGGACAGTCCGGTGAATTATAGTCGTACGCCGCCAAACTTTTCCCGAGAGCGGCCTTTTCACCGGAGACCAGCCTGGCGCACCGGACAGTCCGGTGTGCCAGACTGAGCTGAGTTTTGGCTGCACCGAGCCAAGACCTTTTGTAATTCTTTTCTCCCTCTTTCTAGCACTTAGACAAAATATGTTAGTACTCAAAACAATGTACTAAGTCTAGAAACGTACCTTGTAATATGATTTGCACTTCTCTCTTCATTTAGCACATAAGGACTTAATTAAATGTGTTGAGCACTTAATCACCAAAACAATATAGAAATTGCCCAAGGGCACATTTCCCTTTCAATACTGCATAATTTGATGGGATTTACCTAATTAAGGATTTCCTAGATTTACCAACTGTATTCCTTGATTACCTTGGAAAATCACTATGCTTTGCAAATTTGTGCTACCGCTCAATTTAATAATTTTGATGTCACTCATTATTTGATATTAATGTTCCGGAAATGAAATTGGCATTATGATATTAACCCCATGGTTAAACAAGATTATTTCATATTAATTAGAACATGGAGTGACCACCCAGGATAACAGTGCAACTAGGAGTGCTATCATGGCTCTGTCTTTGGTAATTAGCTTTTATGCTTAGTACCTAGCAACCTTACCTGAAATATGGGCAAGAGGGGGAGCGGCAGTGGTGGCAGCTCACGTTAGCATGGGGACGTATTCTTGGCTAAGGTACCTCGCCAGAGGGCCTCCACACCGACTTGGAAATCTTAGCGGGTTGCTTTGTATTAAGTGTATTTTGTGAAAGCCTCATAATGGATCCCTAGCCATTCACCTTGGTAGTGTTTACGGGTCCGATTGTAATACACAAAATTGTATAAAAGGAATATATAGGGGTCCCCTTATTTTATGTGCCTCATTTGCATCATAAAAAGAGCATACATAAAATTTAGAGATGAATTAAAACAAGTGATACAAAAATATATGCATCATGTTGGAGTTATATGTTTGTGCATTAAATAAAAATAATAAGGATAATAATAATAAGATAATAATTACTAGAAGTTGAATTAAACCCTAAATTTGAAAGTAGGGTTTTGAAAATAAGAAGGGAAATGATATAAAAATATAAATAATATATTTAAATAAATATCCTCAAACTGATTACTTTTAATTGCACAAATATAGTGTAAATGATGAGCCATAAAGTTTGAATTTAAATTTGAATTCAAATTTGGATTTGAAAATAGAGAAAAAAGAAAAGGAATAGAAAATAAAAGAATAAAAACAAACCCAACTAAATGGGCCTCGCACCACCTTTCTGGCCCACAGCTCCCTTCCACTCTCGCGCAACCCAACTACAGATCCCTCGCGCGCACCGCCTACTAACACCCGGGCCCCATTGGCCAGCCATCCTTCCTCGCGCTCGTGTCTCTCCGTCCACTGGTTCTCAGGCCCATCTATCAGCCGCTCCTGCGTACCACATCTGCCGCACATCCGCACCCTTCACCCACTGCCGCGTGGGCCAACGTTGTCAGGACCGTCCTCTCCGCTGGGACTCAACAGAATGGCGTCGTGAATCGCGTGGTGACCACCTGCGATTTCTCCAACTAGGCGCAACAATCGCGCCACCCGGGCGAGACCCATAACGGCCCCTTTCCGTGGACCCCGCACCCTACAAAACCTAGCAGGATTAGGTCGCCTCGCGCCCTGATTTTGACTTGCGTTCATGGCGCAACGGACGCCGGGGATTCCGCACTCCCGTTGCGACCACGTTCTGGTAAGCTTCTCCCTCGTGCCCATAAATTGACCAAGCTGTTGTGCTCGCCTCCCATTTGCCAACCGAAGAAACCGTGCGGTTGTCGCCCTGAGAAATCGCTAGGCCGCGCAAATCTTCAAGCCGCCATTGCCGCCGACCCCGCGTATCGAAAATTTCCCCGCGACTGCAACCATTATTTGACCCTAGGTGCTTCGGTCAGTCCGCTATTTGTGTTTCCGAGCTCGCTGCGGGGGATTGGTGGCTGGTGTCGAGCGAATTTATCGACGGTGTCGGAGCACCGCCATGACTGCGCTCGCTATCGTGGCCAGGGCGTTCGGCACTTCGAATCAAGGTATTAGCACTGCCCTTGCATTCGTTAACTCATTGGGATTGAGTAGATAGTCTCAGATTCGTTTAGGGGGCGACGAACCGCTAGATAACTCGTCGTGTGGGGGGTCGCCGGCGATGGCATCCGCCGCGGGATTGGGCGTGAGCTACCGCGCGTCGGAGTTGAGGTGGCGAGCCACGCGCTGTCATTGATCTTCACATGGACGATCCAGATTTAACCAGGGAATTGCCTCCTTTGCACTGTAAATCCAAGTCGTGGGCTACTCATCTGATGGCGGGCTGTGTGTGTCGACATGGCCAAATCTCGGGCATTGACCTCGGATCCTAGGGTTGGCGTCGTTGACCGGGTCACGTGGGGAGAGGTTTAATCCGGACGCTTGATTTAGATCGAACGGCCAGTATCTGGCCATACCCCTTCGCGAGCGTATTCTTTCATAAGAGACCCTGAATCATTTATAAATCAACCCGCCGTCCTGAGTGGTGTTTACTGAGTCTAGGGATTTTTTGTGGGATAGCCCCTGACCTCTCTGGTTTTTATGCGCCCGTTACATAACTTATTTAAAATGAATAAATGAATTAGTAAATGCATTTTTAATACAAAAAATTGCTAGAACTTGTAAAATGCATAGAAAATTCATTTTAGCTCTAAATTGATCCATTCCAATTTCTAAAATTTTGTAATATTATTGTCTATCATTTAGTGTCTCTGTTTTGACATGAAAACAGTAAGAAAAATAATTTCTCATTTAATCCAATTTCAAGCACATTAAACCTTTAGAAATTCATAACTTAAAATCTATAACTTCAAATTTAATGATTACAGTTCCTATGATCTCATTTTAATGAGTAGATTTTTATTGTATATTTTATTTACCTGTTTGGTGTGATGTTAAGTTTTGCTATACTATGTATGTATTGTGTTGATGCGAGTAGACGAGCAAGCCACTGTGGATTCTGAGGTTTAGCAATTAGAAGTTGCTGAGCAGGAGCTCATTGAAGGCAAGTTGTGTCCTTGATCACTTCTTTTTACCCAGCCATATTCTTATTATTCATAATGATCTGCATAGGTTAATTTGATGGGATCCAATAGGTTACACCAGTTTTGTTTATCTTTATACCTTGTTTACCACTGAAATATTTTTGGGTAATACTTGCTATTGCTTTATGTGGATTTGGGTATGGAGATACACTATTCATGATTACACTTTTATTATCTGTTTATTATTATTGTTCATGTTAAGATCATTATGTTAATGGGAATATGGAGCGACCACCTGGGAAAACAGTGCTACCACAAGGGTTTAATGGGACGCCCTTGGCTGATTAACTAGGAAAGCTAGTGAATGTCTTCCTTACCCAAAAGGGGCAAGGGTAGTTGGGGAGTGGTCAGTGTAGGGAGGTCCTTGGGTTGATTTTGCTGTGATGGCGGTCAGGCGAGGGATTCCTGCACTGGAGCTTCCTATAAACTGTAGCGGGATTTCTGAAGCTAGTGGAACTTTATAAAGGTCTCAAAGTGTTACCCTGCCTCGCCTCCTCGGTAGAGGTGTATGGGATTGGCTGTCTCTTGGCAGATAGGTAACATGACTTGTGGGTAAAGATGTGCAACCTCTGCAGAGTGTAAAACTGGTATACTAGTCGTGCTCACGGTCATGAGCAACTCGGACCCTCACATGATTAATTTATGGAATTAAAACTCAATTTGACATTTGCATCGCATTTGGGATTATTTTAGTATTACGTTTATTTATTATTACTAAGGTTTGGTATTTACTTACACTTAGTAACTGCTAATAAAATTTTGACCAACTTATAAAAGCAATGCTCAACTTCAGCCTTTATTTTGTTGATCAGCCTTACACTTCACATGAACTCCCACCTTTGGTGAGTTCATGCACATTATTCCCCACAACTTGTTGAGCTATGAACGTATGTGAGCTCACTCTTGCTGTCTCACACCCCTCCACAGGAGAAGAACAGGTGATCAAAGAGGAGCTGCCTAACACTGAGGCTTTCGACTTGATCTAGGTGACGTCTCCCAGTCAGCTTTGTGGCGCCAGGGAATTATAATTAGTTCGCTTTATTTTATCATTTATTTTTGTAAGACTTCCGCTATATAATAAGTACATTTATGATATTTATGACATTTATCTCTATGCACTCTATTATTATATGTGTTGTTTTCTCTGGCGCATGTATGAGATGCACCCAGCTTTGTCTCTTAAATCTGGGTGTGACAAAAGTGGTATCAGAGCAAATGTTGACTGTAGGACGAAACCTAGATAGAAATGGACAAAACCCTTAACTACTTACCTTATTCTGATTCATTCTATACTTATCTCACTCTGATTCTTTCTATACTTATCTTGATCCTGTCTCACCTTCTACTGTTCTACTCTGATCATTCTTACCTTTTCTAATCTGAGACAAGATGGATTTCACACCTTGGAATCCTACGTGTATGATCTTTTTGAGAGATAGGAGGCCTAAGACAAAAAATAAAACTATTTTCTCTATTTAAAAATGTTGGTTGATTGTTCTGATGATCAATGCCTGATTTGGTTCTTTGATTGATTGAAATAGTATAGACGGGCATCTTAGCATGTACCACCCTAAGGTAATGAAATAGCTTCAGTAGGTAAACATTAATCTGCTTAGCTAATAAATCCCCCAAAGTAACATGATTCGTAACTACCTGCCTTGTCTACTATCCATTCTTACCATATGTTTCTAACTCAGATGGTCAATACCAGGAAGGGTGGTGGAATTGATCTACCTCCCAATCGACACACTCGGTGGATATATAGACAACCCCAACCACAACCAGCGGAGATGGATCCTCCACCACCGCCTCCACCAATCGGAGTTGACCCAATAGTTGCAACTCAAATGAGGATGATGCAACAAATGGCTGACACCATGGCGGATATCCGCATGCAGATGCAGCAGGAACACCAAGAGATGCGCCAGGAGAGAGAAGAGATACGCCAGGAACTGCATCAGGAAAGAGAGGAGATACGCCAGGAAAGGAGGGCGCAATAGCAACAGCAACAACAGCAAATACCTCTACCACCACCACCACCTCCACTTCCACCCCGGGACAAGCACCAGGAGTTTATGAGTCACAAGCCGCCCACCTTCGCCAGTTCACCAGATCCACTTGATGCTGATGATTGGCTGAAAGCAATTGAGAAGTTGCTCAACATCGCCTAATGCTCTGACCGAGAGAAGGTTCTTTATGCTTCTAGTCGTCTGACTGGTCCTGCTGCTGACTGGTGGGATTCTTATGTTGCTGTTCATGATGTTGCTGATACTATTAATTGGGCAAAGTTTAGAATAGAGTTCAGAAACTACCACATTCCTGCTGGTTTGATGAAGATCAAGAAGAAGGAGTTTCTGTCATTGAAGCAAGGCAACATGTCTGTCAGCGAGTACAGGGATAAATTCATTCAGTTGTCTAGATATGCTCCAGATGAGGTGGCAGATGATGAAAGGAAGTAAGAGCATTTCACAGAAGGACTCAATGGACCATTACGGTACGCTTTGGTTGCTCACACATTTCCATCATTTTAGAGGATGCTTGTGGGGGATAGATATCCCCCGGGTCCACTAAAGAAATAAAAGACCTCCCGAAAGGCCCAAAGGCCCAATAAATCGTAAGGTCGTTCTTTCGTGGGCCTGGGGAAAGACAATCAACAAAGCAGAAAAGACATAAGACCGGATTGGAGCAAACCCGGACGGCCCACAACGTCGAACAAGTAAATCCCAACAGAGACCCGACTTTCCCGCGCTGAAGCCCCCACGCAATGGAGCCATGCGAGGATAAGTCGGCGAGGGTTACGTAGGGATAAACTCAAGAGGTTCACTACCTTTCAGCTACTTGTTGTTATCATGTCCACGTGTACTGCCCCACGGTCGAGTATATAAGGCCTAGGGGGCACCCCTTCAGAAGGATCGACCCTATTTTTGACCAAGCCACTCACGTAAACTCTCTGTGCCTTCAATCCAGAGAGCCCTCTTGTAACCACACTCGAATACTCACCAGGACGTAGGGTGTTACGCATCTCTAAGCGGCCCGAACCTGCAAATCTTGTCCACTGTCCCTCGTGCGATCGGCATGAACCATTTTGCTACAGTCGTTGACACCGTCCTACTCCTAAAAACACCTTGAGGGGTAACCCCGGGTGTGCGGTCGGACCCAAAACACCGACAGCTGGCGCGCCAGGTAGGGGGTGTGTCGACGATCCAAGCTAGCTCAATGGCCGTCACCTTCCACAGCAAGATCGCCGTGCGTCCCAGATCTGTATTCTGCTTCGGGACAATCTCATCTGTAGCGGATGAAGAGGGAATTCTACACCGCATCGCAGATCTGCCGGAAAAGAAGTCTCATCCAACGAACCCCGAAAATGCTGGAAAGACGCTACCTCCGGCTCTTCGGAAAAAGATCGTCCCCGGAAAGGCTGGAGCTGGAAGCTCGCTGACCCGGAAGACTCCGCTGTCTACTTCCCCGACGAAAGAATGGACACGGATCGTGAGGAAGAAGGAGACCAGGGAAAGGCAAGTCGTTTTTTCCGTTCCACCGGCCTCAAAGGAGAACGGAAAGAAAGTCGCCGCGACAGCAGCACCATTCTACCCCGACGTCCTCTTCATCGGGAGAGTGGAGTCGCCCGCCATCTCTAACGACGAACCAACAACGCCCGGAGAAGAACCACCTCAACGAGAATCCCGCCGACGGAGGAACCGACGCAGGAACGTTCGACGACATCACGCGGCCGGAGAACAGGATCTGGAGCAGCCTGTCTCGCGAGACGAGGTCTCGAAGATAGGAGAAACTCCGGAGGAACGCGTCTTCAGAGAACGAAGGAACTCCCGACGACGTGATCGCCGACGGACTCAGGAGCAAGCCGAGCAAGATGCAAGGCAACGCCGGGAGAATCCGCTCTTCGGGCGCAACCTGAACCCCGACTTCGCCCGAGCTATGAACACGCCAAGCGAAGTCGGAGGCGTACTCGCTCGGATAGCTGATGGACTTCCTCGGACTCCCGACGCCGAAGGATACCGGCGACTATTCACTCAGGCGGCCAACCATCTTCTACCGCTCGCTCACCCGCCGAACGACCTACGACACGCCATCAACAGTCGCTGAGACGCGCGAAGCTCTATCAACGCTTCGCGCGAACGGCGGCATGAAAACGAGATTCGCCGTCGGGAGGAGTATGACCGAGATCATGGCTTCCCGACTCAAAGCCAGGCCACCAGGACTGAGTCGGCAACAGCTTCAACTGGCGGTACCACCCGGGGACGGTCGAGGAACCACAACCACCACTCCCCTCCCCGGGACAGACGTCGTCCCCGACGACAGGAGGACACGTGCGGAGTATCCGCTCTTACTCCGCGCCTTAGGGCCATCTAATGGCCTCCCAACTTCAAGGTATCCAATGTCGACAAATATGAGCCCAAGCAGGATCCAGGGGGTTGGCTACCGTCTACACCACCGCTGCTCGGGCTGCCGGGGCATCTGAAGACGTCATGACCGCGTATCTGCCCATTGTCCTTGGGCAAGATGCGCTGCAGTGGCTACGACATCTACCCCGACACTGCATCGACGACTGGGGAGACTTCAGTCGACGTTTCACCGCCAACTTCCAGTCCCTCTCCGACAAACCAGCGCAACCATGGGACCTCAAATCCATCAAGCACCGGGGGGACGAGACTCTCCGGTCGTACCTCAAAAGGTTCCAGACCATGAGAAACCGTATCCCCGAGGTCACGGAGGCGGCCATGATCGAGGACTTCTACAGAGGATCCAATGACTCGGCTTTCGTCCGAGCCATACTACAAAAGGCGCCGACTACCTCCGAGGAGCTGTTCCGGGAAGCCGACCTCTACATCACCGCCGACGAGCGGGCCCAGGATCTCATCGGGGGAGCAAAGCCTACACCAGCAGCACCACGACGTGACGCGAACCAACCATCCGACAAACGCTGGGAGAAGAGGCCTCGTGAGGAAGTACACGCCGCCGGACCACCCGCTTCTCGCGCCCGAGGAGGACCCCGTGGAGGCGAGCGCACGCTGGACGACATCCTCGACGCCCAGTGACCGTACCACAAGGACATGCGCCACACTCTTCATAACTGCCGGGACTTCAAGCACTCCGTCGGGCACGGCCGACCCTTCCAACCTCTACCGCCTCCTCCGCCAAGGGGAGGACCAGATGAACCACGATAGCCCCATCAGCAGGAGGAGAGGGGAGGAGGAGCTTTCCCACGCGTTGACAGGGAGGTCAACGTCATCTTCGGCGGACATGGGTCGCAGGAGAACAAAAGACAACAAAAGCTCAACGACCGCCAGATACTGGTGGCGACCACCGGTCCTCCCGCCCCATACCGGTGGTCGGAGCACCCGATCACTTTCACTCGGGAGGATCAATGGCTCAACTTCGACCATCCAGGCAAATACCCGCTCCTCGTCGATCCGGTGATCCGAGAGAGCCGGGTAAAGAAGGTGCTAGTGGACGGGGGGAGCAGCATCAACGTCACCTTCCCCCGGACACTCCAAGGCTTGGGAGTTCACCTCAAAGAGCTCCACGAGTCGGACACTCCTTTCTTCGGCATCGTGCCAACGGAAGGGGAATACCCGCTGGGCCACATCTACATGCCGGTCACCTTCGGAACTCCAGAGAACTACAGAACCGAGTTCCTGAGGTTCGAGGTGGCGAACTTCGACTGCGGGTACAACGCCATCATCGGGAGGCCGGGACTGGCCAAGTTCATGGCCATTCCGCACTATACATACATGATACTGAAGATGCCAGGACCGCAAGGAATCATAACTGTGCGCGCCGACTTCCAAGGCGCCGCAGAATGTTTCCGAGTGGCCATCCAAGCAGCCCTGACCACCAAGCCGTCGACGGTTCCTTCTACATTGGCGAACTCTAAGCTGAGGAGGACCTTGTAGTACCGGCAAACGAAGCTCAGGCCGTGACCTCTATGCGGCCGACTGAAGAAACCAAGCGAATCAACCTGGGGTTCGCTGATGAGCGCAAGACGGCCATCATCAGCTCCAGTTTGAACGACAAATAGGAAAGCGCGCTCATCCAGTTCCTGCAAGATAACCGAGACGTATTCGCATGGCAACCTGCGGATATGCCGGGAGTCCCAAGAGAACTGGCCGAGCACAAATTGAAGGTCTATCCTCAGGCGAGGCCGATCCGGCAAAAGCTATGTCGTTTCACGCCCGACAAGAGAGAGGCCATTCGTGCCGAGTTAGCTCGCTTGGTCGCGGCTGGATTTATTAGAGAAGTATTACACCCCGAGTGGTTAGCCAACCCTGTTCTTGTACTCAAAAAGAATAAAGTGGATTGGCGCATGTGCGTCGACTATACTGATCTCAACAAACATTGTCCGAAGGATCCCTTCGGGCTCCCGAGGATAGATCAGGTGGTGGATTCCACCGCTGGGTGTTCTGTGCTGTCTTGATTAGATTGCTATTCCGGGTATCATCAGATTAGTTTGGCAAAGGAAGACGAGGAGAAAACGGCGTTCATCACTCCGTTTGGTGCTTTCTGTTATACCTCCATGCCGTTCGGCCTCAAAAACGCTGGAGCGACTTATCAGAGAGCCATTCAAACATGCTTAGCCGATCACTGGGGCAAGCGTGTGGAGGCTTACGTAGATGACGTGGTGATCAAAACAGAGAATTCAGAAAACTTCATCGAGGATTTACAGCTGGTTTTCAACAGCCTGAGAAGATATAGGTGGAAGCTCAATCCTGAAAAATGTGTTTTCGGGGTACCAGCAGGAAAGTTGCTCGGGTTTATCGTCAGCCACAGAGGAATTGAGGCTAATCTAGATAAGATTGAAGCTATCATGAAGATGGAAGCTCCTCGGTCACAAAAGAAGGTTCAGCGACTCACCGGATGTATGGCAGCTCTGAGCAGATTTATATCCAGGTTGGGAGAAAAAGGTTTGCCGTTTTACAAGCTACTCAAGAAGGTGGATAAGTTTCAATGGACTTCAGAAGCACAAGAAGCTCTAGACGCACTGAAGAAATTCTTGACAACACCACCAGTATTGAAACCACCCCGGCGAGCTACGCCGATCCAACCGGCTGAAGATTTGTTGCTGTATATCTCTTGCACAACTCACGTGGTAAGCACCGCGTTGGTAGTCGAGCGAGTAGAAGAAGGGCATGCCTATCCGGTACAACATCCTGTTTACTTCATCAGTGAAGTTCTAGGCCCCTCGAAGAAAAAGTATCCTCAGGTTCAGAAGTTGTTATATGCAGTACTTCTAACTGCCCGCAAGCTGCGTCACTAATTTGACGACCACAAAGTCATAGTAGTTACTGGTTTTCCAATAGGGGACATTCTTCACAACAAGGAAGCCATTGGTCGAATAGCCAAGTGGGCTTGCGAGTTGGGATCCCACGATATCGAGTTCCGACCTCGCACTGCCATCAAAACTCAAGCACTGGTTGATTTCGTATCAGAGTGGACAGAACAGCAAGTACCAGACAATCCAGAAACGACAGAAGTATGGCGAATGTATTTTGATGGCTCGCTGAAGCTGCAGGGAGCAGGAGCAGGGATTCTCTTCACTACACCTGGAGGCGAACACCTCAAGTATGCTCTCCAGTTGCTATTCCCGGCCTCTAACAATGCAGCCGAGTATGAAGCTTTGATACACGGATTAAACATCGCCATGTCACTGGGCGTCAAGAGATTGATGGTATATGGAGATTCTCTGGTAGTCATCAGCCAGATAAACAAAGAATGGGATTGTTCAAGTGATTCAATGGGAAAATATTGTGCTGCCGTCCGAAAGCTGGAAGATAAATTCGAGGGTCTGGAGTTTCATCATATAGAAAGAGATCGGAACACGGCGGCCGATATACTGTCCAAGCTCGGATCCGGTCGAACTCAGGTCCCACCCGGAGTCTTCGTGCAAGAAATCCTGCAGCCGAGTATCTCAATGGATCAAACAGAAGAGTGCAACATCATAAATCAACTCGAGTCAGATTCTGATGACTGGAGAAGACCGATTATTAAGTATATAAAGAACGAAGAAGAACCAGACGACAAGAACTCGGCAGAGCGCATCGCCAGACAGTCGGCCCACTATACACTCATTGGGGAGGAACTGTGCAGAAGGGGCGCGTCAGGCATCGTCATGAAGTGCGTTCTCCCGTCCACCGGGAAACAACTTCTGGAGGAAGTCCATGCAGGGCAATGTGGGATACATGCAGCATCCAGAACACTAGTCGGGAAGGTTTTCCGGTCAGGATTCTATTGGCCAACGGCGAAGAACGATGCGGCCGAATTAGTTCAGAGATGCGAAGCTTGCCAATACTTGTCAAAGCAACAGCACATGCCAGCACAGCAGCTGCAGACCATACCAGTAACCTGGCCTTTCGCATGCTGGGGACTGGATATGATTGGACCTTTCAAGAAAGCTCAAGGGGGATATACCCATGTATTGGTGGCAATTGACAAATTTACTAAATGGATAGAGTTCAAGCCCATTGCTTCTTTAACTTCTGCTAAAGCCGTGGAATTCATACAAGGCATAATATTCAGATTCGGGATACCAAACAGTATCATTACTGACTTGGGATCCAACTTTACCAGTTCAGAATTCTTCGACTTCTGCGAGCAAAAGAGCATTCAGATCAAGTACGCATCTGTAGCACATCCAAGAGCCAACGGGCAGGTTGAGCGAGCCAACGAAATGATATTGGAGGCACTCAGGAAAAGGGTCTTCGATAAGAATGAAAAATTCGCAGGAAAATGGATAAGAGAACTGCCTTATGTCGTTTGGAGCTTAAGAACCCAACCTAGCCGAGCCCTGCATGGAAACACTCCTTTCTTCATGGTCTATGGATCGGAGGCAGTACTACCTGCTGACCTCAAGTTTGGAGCACCAAGATTGATCTTCAAAAGCATAGCAGAAGCCGAGGCCACCAGGCTGGAGGATGTTGATGTACTTGAGGAAGAGCGACTGAATGCAGTAATCCAATCAGCACGGTACCAGCAGACTCTAAGGCGCTATCACGACAAAGCTGTGCGACAGCGGTTCTTTTCAATAGGAGACCTCGTCCTCCGCCGAATTCTAACGGGGGAGGGACGGCACAAGTTATCACCCCTATGGGAAGGGCCTTTCATAGTAGCAGAAGTCACTCGGCCCGGATCGTATCGCCTCACCCAGATGGATGGCACAGAAGTTGGGAACTCCTGGAACATAGAGCACCTCAGAAAGTTTTACCCCTAGCTGTATTTCAAAACAGCTGGGGCGACCATGTATTCTGTAAAATGGAAATACGTCATCAATAAAGAAGAGATTTCAAAGACACTCGGCTCGTTTACGATTGATTTGCATTCTTACTTAACTCGGGGTGACCACTATGCCCTACAAACGGAGCAATCGACTTAAGTCGGCAACGACTTAAGGCGGTGCAACATGCTCACGCTTACTTAATTCGGGGTGACCACTATGCCCTACAAACGGAGCAATCGACTTAAGTCGGCAACGACTTAAGGCGGTGCAACATGCTCACGCTTACTTAATTCGGGGTGACCACTATGCCCTACAAACGGAGCAATCGACTTAAGTCGGCAACGACTTAAGGCGGTGCAACATGCTCACGCTTACTTAATTCGGGGTGACCACTATGCCCTACAAACGGAGCAATCGACTTAAGTCGGCAACGACTTAAGGCGGTGCAACATGCTCACGCTTACTTAATTCGGGGTGACCACTATGCCCTACAAACGGAGCAATCGACTTAAGTCGGCAACGACTTAAGGCGGTGCAACATGCTCACGCTTACTTAACCCAGGGCGACCACTATGCCCTACCAACGGAGCTATCGGCTAAAAGTCAGCGATGGCTTAAGCCGGTGCAACATACTTGCACTTACGCAATTCAGGGGATGACTTCCATATCCCAAAAACAAACTTCATAATCATCATGCAGCGTTACCACAAACTTGCGAACCAATAAATTCTGATACAATAAGAGAGTAATCATGTCATTCGAATGATAAGCCGATATCTTCTAACGAATACTCGATCGTGCTAATCGCGCGCTCATAACACGCAAAATGTCTCTCTATTTTCCAATGTCTTTCTCAGGAACGACCGACGAAGAAGGGCGATTCGAAGAATCGGGGGCAGCAGTCACATCGACTTTTATGTCTTCAGGAATAACTACGCCGGGTCTTCTCATCAAGATTCGTCCCGCCCGAATAGCCTTGTCCATGGCTTTATCACGCTGAGCTTTGAGAGTGACAGCAGTTTCTTCGGCAACTCTAGCAGCCAGCTGAGCAGCTTCTAACTCCTGAGCAATGGATTTCTTAGAAGCTCGGAGTCCCTTGATGGTGGCATCCTTTGCTGATATCAATTGCGTGAGGCGGGTCACTTCATCTGCAGACTCTTGCAGCCTGCAACGCTGATTGTCCAGTTCTTCCATTGTAAAACGGTGACTCCTCTCCAAGATGGTCAGCGAGTTGCTGGAATCTCGATACAATCTGTCCAGATTGTCGCGAGAGGCAGCAAGGATACGTTTTTCTTCCTACAAACAAAAATCAACTCCTTCAGAATCCAAGCAAGTAATAAGAGCATAGCAAGGCGAAGCTCGGTTTTGTAAGTTACCTTTTCAGAGTCAAGCCGAGCATGAAGAGAAGAACTCAGAGCGTTGGCGTCATCCAAAGCAGCGGAGACCTGATTCAGTTCAGTCTGGCTCTGAGAATACTTCTCCTCGAAGTCAGCGCACCATTGAGCCATTTCAGCTTTGATCTCGGGAATGTTTTTCCTCAAGAACTGCAATCTGCCGAGTCATTCCTATCAAGAGGTAATCAAACGAAATGAGGTCAGAAAGTAAAACAATCCACGAACAAAGGCAAAGAAGAAGAAGAGGGGCACTAACCAGCATTAGTTGCCTCCAACTCGGATACACGACGATGAAGCGACACGGATTCCAACGCTCAAGAGATGAAGCCACTTCTGGGATGGAAGCACCCTGCGATCTCAGCTGGCTGGCCATCCCATCCACCAAAGCCTGATGAGAAGAGCGGATGAACATAATGACAAAAATTCATGCAACGTAAAGATCAAGCTAAAGTACAGCACAGTACCTGGAGGTTGGAAAAGAACGAAGAGATCCCCAAATCAGGAGAAATCAGCTGATAACCAGGTGCCAGACCACCACCCGAAGCAGCTTGCAACAGACCAGTAGGAACGAGCTCAGTACATTCAACAGAGCCTAACGCCAGACCAGCGGGGACGCTGCCCTCTAAAGCGACTCCCTGATCCAGAGTTTGGGCCACCACCATACCGCCAGAGTGTGGAGGTGAACCCGCATGAACATCCATGGAAGTGCAGGAAGGAGACCTTGCTCGGACACCCTCGGGGGCTGGGTCACAGTTGGCACTGCCCACTTGAGCCAGATCATCCCCGGCAACACCCTCGGGGGCTGGGCAGTGGCTTGTACTCTTCACCTGAGCTAAGTTTTCCCCGGCGACATCCTCGGGGGCTGGGCACGTGTCAGCACAATTCAAGGGGTCCAAGCTCTCTGCCGTAACCACCTCTAAGGTTGACGGGCCTTCAGCTACTTCCATGGGACCAGAACAATCCAAGTCAGCATCCCGACCCTCGAGATCATGCTCTAAGGTCGACGAGGCACGGGATGACCTCAACACAGCATCGGGCACGGCAGCACAAGCCTCTGTTGCATCATCATCCGCAGGCTCTGACAACAAGTCCTCCGGGACCATATCCTCTAGAGTTTGATCAAAGTTGGCCAGGGACAGTTCTTGCAGACCAATAAGGGCAGACAATGCAGGAGAAGGAACTCCACTACTTCCACCGCTGGCGATGAACTGCCGACTGTTTTTCCGAGTTAATGGAGCTTCATTTTCTTCCTCCTCATCTTCCACAGTAACAACGCAAACAGCACCCCTATCGGGGTCAGCAGCAGATGGAGCACACCCATTGGGTTCAACAGCAGTTTGGGCACACCCATTGGGATCAGTGTCAGTAAGGCCAGTTGCAGGCACTTCTTCAGCAGCAGGAGCTAGGGTACCGGCGTCCTCATCAAAGCTGGATACTCGCCGGAGGCGTCTTCTCTTCTTCTTTTGCTCATCAGCAGAAGGCTCGGGCTGACTGGTTCGGCTAGGGCGCCTCGGGCGAGTACTGATAGGTTTCGGGACATCCAAAGTTGTATCAACCTCTGGAAGGGGCACCACCGCCAACGTACCATCAGGAGCAGCATCGGATGAATCCTCAGCTAACAGATCAAGCATGTCATTTATGTCGGCATCACTAGGGTTCAGAGGCACTTCAAAATAAACCTGTCGTTCATCGTCAGGAATCGCCCCGAGCGAAGCAACCAAAGTACTGACTTCTTCAGCAGAGGGTCGCACTCTAAGGCCCAAATTGCTATCAGTCACAGGCGGATTTGACACAAAAAGGGTGAAAGCTTTGGGAGGAGGTAGGTTCCAAGCCGAGTATGCCACTGGAGCACCAACATTTGAAACTTTACCCCTGAGAATCATTTCAAGTCGGCTTACCAAGTCAACAGAAGGAATTCTCCTATTGGTAACCCGAGTTGAGTCGGCCAGTCCTCGATACAGATATGTCGGATAGGCCCTGTCTTTCAGTGGCTGAATGTTCTTGAAAACAAAATCAGTGACCACAGCTTCGGCAGTCAGACCTCTCTCTTTCAGTAATCCGACTTCAGTTAGCAACACACCTGCCTCGGCCACTTCCTGATCTGTGGGAGACTCAGTCCAACTCGGAGTGCGGACGTCTGGCTGTCTTCCCGACCGGGAGGGGAGAGAATTTCCGTAATTATCAACTATAAACCACTCCAGACGCCACCCCTTAATGCTATCTTTGAGGGGAATCTCAAGATACTCGGTCTTCCGCCCACGGCGCATCTCCAAACTGGCACCTCCGACCAGCTGGTGTTGTCCCCCGGCCATCCCAGGGCGACAATGATACAGATACTTCCATAAACCGAAATGCGGCAGCACACCGAGATAGGCTTCGCATAGGTGAACGAAAATGGAGATTTGCAGAATGGAATTAGGGTTCAAATGAGTCAAGTTGATATGATAGAAATCAAGGAGGCCGCGGAAAAAAGGAGAGATGGGAAGGCCGAGGCCACGGAGAAGAAAAGGAGCGTAAACTACAGACTCGTGGGTATCCTCTGTTGGGACAGTAGTCCCGTGGCAAAACCGCCAAGAACAGAGTTCCCGTGGAGGAAGAACCCCGATGGAGACGAGGCGGAGAAGCTCAGTTTCGGAAATAACGGACATATGGTTACCTGCGAAGGGTAACTGACTGTTGGGGTCGATTGCGGGGATCACCGCAGCAGACGAGTTCGCAGTTTTCCTCTTGGGCGCCATCTTGCTTTTCACTGGCGAACAGAGTAGGAGGCGAGTGGCAGAGAAGATTCAGATGCGGAAATGCAAGAACTAGGGCACGGAAAGCAAAGGCGGCTAAAAGCGCAACTCTTATGGGATATTCTTGAGCCAGATACCGCTTCAAAAAGTGCCCAGTCATCACCCGGCGGTTATTTCCGAAACCTCAGCATGCCACGTGGACATCTGGCAGTTATTTCCGAAAAAGCCGACGTGCCACTTCATCACTCGGTTATTATCCTCAAAATAACTCGCGCGGCCGGCTATTACTCAGCGTTGCCTCTAAAACGCTGACCTCGTATTCAATCGCTCGGCATTACTTCTAAAATGCCGACGCCGACCTTCTATCACTCGGCGTTGCCTCTAAAATGCTGAACTCGTATTCTATCGCTCGGCATTACTTCTAAAATGCCGACGCCGACCTTCAATCACTCGGCGTGGCCTCTAACACGCCGACCTCGTGTTCAATCGCTCGACATTACTTCTAAAACGCCGACGCCGACGTTCAATTACTCGGCGTTGCCTCCAAAACGCCGAACTCGTATTCTATCGCTCGGCATTACTTCTAAAATGCCGACGCCGACCTTCAGTCACTCGGCGTGGCCTCTAAAACGCTGATCGCGTGTTCAATCGCTCGACGCTACTTCTAAAACGCCGACGCCGACCTTCAATCACTCGGTGTTGCCTCCAAAACGCTGAACTCGTATTCTATCGCTCGGCATTACTTCTAAAATGCCAACGCCGACCTTCAGTCACTCGGCGTGGCCTCTAAAACGCCGATCGCGTGTTCAATCGCTCGGCGTCGCTTCTAAAATGCCGATGTCGACCTTCACTGACTCGGCGTTGCCTCTAAAACGCTGGTCTCGTGTTCGATTGCTCGGTGTTACTTCTAAAACGCTGATGTCAACCTTCAATCGCTCGGCGTTGCTTCTAAAACGCCGACACCGACTACAATATTACTCGGCAGCAACTTCTGGAAGCGTCAATGTGATGCGCAAGTTATTCATCTACTATATCAAAAGAATCAGTTCGACAATCAGAGAAAGCGAGTCATCGAGAAGGGACCAACGACAGTTCTTCATTAAGGGGAAGTTAATAAGTTTACAAACCAACTCTTCGCGAGTTGGTGCTTCCCTACTTCTACTCTACATTACTACTACTACTAAACTACACTATACTACTCTACATTACTACTACATTATTCTAACTACACTATACTACTCTACATTACTACTACATTATTCTAACTACGCTATACTAATATCTAAAGACCAGTGGCGTTTAGCCACTGGCCTTGCTGCTGCTGCCCTTGCCGCCGCCGCCCCTGGTGCTGACCTTGCTGCTGCCGCCTCTGGTGCTGCCCGTACTACTGCCGCCTCTGGTGCTGCCCTTGCCGCCGCTGCCCCCGCCGCCGTTGCTGCCGTCACCGTCGCCGTCGCCACCGTCGTCGTCGTCGCCGTCGTCGTCGTCGTCATCTTCGTCCTCGCCGCCGTCCGAGTCCTCCTCGTCCGAGGAGAACTCAGACTCATCCGAGCCCTCGAGCCCGGAGCGCTCGACGGCCCGGATGTACGTCCAGACCTCCGCGGCAATCCCCTGGGAGTCGTCTGAATCATCAGACGACGCCGGGGGATAGACGGGAGCCGGAGATCCCTCGGACTCGGAGGAGAACTCCTCCTCCGAGTATTCCGAGTTACCGAAATCCTCCGACGGAGGAGTCGGCTCGCGCTTGCGCTTGGTACCCTTGCCCATGGTGGAAGCAGACAGAGGGGAGAAGAAGGACGCAGTAAAGAACAACAAAGAGATGTGAAAAAACCAGAGGAGCAAGGGCGTTATTTATAGAAAGGAAAGGCAACCGCTCACTTCCAATCGCGGTCACTGAACAGTCGCAAAGCATTCAATAAGCACTCCCACCCATCTGAAGACACGTCAGACGACAGACGCCGTTTCATGCAACACTACACCCATTGGGACTCCAGTCAACAGCGCAAAGGATATGATTACACTAGCTGTCCCATCACATTACTACTCAGAAGCAGCCGGCTAAAACACTCAGCGTACCAAGCCGTCCCTTGCCCACACCCATTGGGGGGGACGCCCAGGAATTATCAGTATATTTTTCAAAACGGTCACATCCGTGCAGGGCACGCAGTAAATACCTCAAGACAAAAATGAGATATCAGTAAGGATCAGAGGAAAGCCAAATATAGCCAGCAAAGTACAAGATATGGCCGACAGAAGCGATGTGAGGACTAGACAGAGAACGTCCAATCAAGTCGCAGAAGCAAATAAATTGCATTACCTAGCAAGATATGGATGGATTGCAAACTCGGCTGCTAAAGACAAAATATATGCTGACCTCTGCAGCAAAATTTTGATGACATAATGCTGACCTCCAAAGCATAATGCGAATAGCTTCATGCCAATTTTTACAAGCAAAAGGAAGACCTTCGAATGGATTATCCTTAAAAAATCCATTTGAAGGTCGGGGGCTACACCCATTGGGTGCACCTCCGGTGCACCCCATGGATTATCATTCTAAACCGATATAGTGCCGACTTCTAAGGCGTGGGACAAGATTGAAAAGACCAATCCTCAACCAAGATACAGGAGCGCACATGGAGATAATTTCTGGGGAAGACCTTCGAGTAGATTATCTTCTAAAATCTACTCAAAAGTCGGGGGCTACACCCATTGGGTGCACCTCCGGTGCACCCAACGAAGTTCAGAATCCTACAAATCAAAATGCCGACCTCTAAGGCACAAGCACAGAACTAAACTTTGGTCGAACGAGTGATCGGAGCAAGAGAAGACAGCAGTAAGTCATTTTTTGAACCTTGGATCTTTGGGTTGATTACCTCTAAATCGACCCAAAGATCGGGGGCTTGTGGGGGATAGATATCCCCTGGGTCCACTAAAGAAATAAAAGACCTCCCGAAAGGCCCAAAGGCCCAATAAATCGTAAGGTCATTCTTTCGTGGGCCTGGGGAAAGACAATCAACAAAGCAGAAAAGACGTAAGACCGGATTGGAGCAAACCCGGACGGCCCACAACGTCGAACAAGTAAATCCCAACAGAGACCCGACTTTCCTGCGCTGAAGCCCCCACGCAATGGAGCCATGCGAGGATAACTCGGCGAGGGTTACGTAGGGATAAACTCAAGAGGTTCACTACCTTTCAGCTACTTGTTGTTATCATGTCCACGTGTACTGCCCCACGGTCGAGTATATAAGGCCTAGGGGGCACCCCTTCAGAAGGATCGACCCTATTTTTGACCAAGCCACTCACGTAAACTCTCTGTGCCTTCAATCCAGAGAGCCCTCTTGTAACCACACTCGAATACTCACCAGGACGTAGGGTGTTACGCATCTCTAAGCGGCCCGAACCTGCAAATCTTGTCCACTGTCCCTCGTGCGATCGACACGAACCATTTTGCTACAGTCGTTGACACCGTCCTACTCCTAAAAACACCTTGAGGGGTAACCCCGGGTGTGCGGTCGGACCCAAAACACCGACAATGCTAGATAAGGCTCTTGCTATTGAACACAAGCGTGTTCAACTGGGAGACTTGAAGAGGAAGGCTATCTCACAGGGACAGGGTAGCAGTAGTGTTCGTCCTCGCAATGTTCCACCTCAGGGTACCCCAGCTCGTCCAGGAGGAGGAGGACCACGCCCAGCTCAGTACGCTCCACAGGGGTCTCCATGGACACCTCCCACTCGTCAGGCTGCCCCCACTGGCACCCCGGCGAGACCTACACGACAGAAGATTAGCCCTACATGCTTCAAGTGTAGTCAGATTGGGCACTATGCTAATGCTTGTCCGGTGGGGAATTCTGTTACACCAGCTCAGAACAAGCAACAGACTCTTGGCAAGGGATATTCTATTGCTAGGGTTAATCAAGTCAGCGTTGATGCTACTCCTGATGGTGCTAACATCGTGCTTGGTATGTTTTAGATTAATGCAATTCCTGTGACAATACTATTTGATTCTGGTGCTACGCATTCATTTATGTCTGCTCGATATGCCAACACAAATGAGATACCACTGCTAAATATGAGAAAACCAATGATAGTAATTACATCTAAAGGGTCTGTTGAGGCAAATCATATGACACATAGATTGACATTAACAATTATGGGAAGAGAATTCTGGGCTACCGCTATAGTATTAGAGGAAAGCAGTATAGATCTGATCCTCAGTATGTCATGGTTGAGGAAGGCAAAGGCCATTATAGCATGTGGTAGGGGTACTGTAGAACTCACCAGCCCTAAAGGTGAAAGATTTCAAGTTCAAATTGTAGTAACCACCTCTTCCAGACGTGCGATGTTCTTTATAGCTGAGGAGTTTGTTGGAGACAACATCCGTGTGGTTAGGGATTTTCCAGATGTCTTTCTAGAGGAGTTACCAGGGATGCCACCAAAGAGGAAAGATGAGTTTGTTATTGATCTCTTACCTAGGACTGCTCCTATTTCTAAATGCCCCTACAGAATGTCCGTAGAAGAGTTACAAGAACTTAAGAAGCAGTTAACAGAATTGCAGGAGGCAGGGTACATACGTCCGAGTTCCTCACCTTAGAGAGCACCGGTACTGTTTGTATAGAAGAAGGATGGTTTGCAACGGATGTGTGTGGACTATAGAGCACTTAATCATGTTACCATCAAGAATAAGTACCCGTTACCCCATATTGATGACTTATTTGATCAGATGAGAGGTGCTAGGGTGTTCTCTAAGATTGACCTCAGGTCGGGCTACCATCAAATGAAGATTAGGCCATCTGATATTCCCAAGACGGCTTTCTCAACCCGATATGGTCTATATGAATTCGCAGTCATGTCATTTGGCTTAACCAATGCACCAGCTTATTTCATGAATCTGATGAATAAGGTATTCATGGAGTATCTCGATAAGTTCGTCGTGGTATTCATTGATGACATTCTTATTTATTCCAAGAATGATAGTGAGCATGAGGAGCATTTGCGGATGGTGCTACAGAAGCTACAGGATAATCAACTTTATGCCAAATTTACCAAGTGTGAATTCTGGCTTGATGAAGTACATTTTCTTGGGCATATCATCTCCAAAGGAGGAATTGCTGTGGATTCGGCTAAAGTAACAGCAATAATGGATTGGAAGACACCAATACAGTTTCAGAGATCTGGAGTTTCTTGGGACTCGCAGGTTATTACCGGTGATTCATTGAAGGGTTCTCTAAGATTGCCAAGCCTATGACCTCATTATTGGACAAGGGCAAGGAGTTTAAGTGGACTGATAAATGCCAAGAGAGTTTTGATCAGTTGAGATCTAAATTGATGGTTGCTCTAGTATTGATTATGCCAGATCTACAAAAGAATTTTGATGTATATTGTGATGCAAGTCGCCAAGGCCTAGGATGTGTGCTTATGCAGGAAGGACACATCATTGCCTACGCATCTCGCTAGTTGCGGAAACATGAGTTGAACTACCCCACGCACGACTTGGAACTGGCAGTAGTTGTGCATGCTCTCAAGATTTGGAGGCACTATATTATGGGAACCAAGTGTTGAATCTACACCTATCACAAGAGCTTGAAGTACATTTTCACTCAGAAGGATCTTAACCTTAGACAACGCCGATGGTTGCAGCTCATCAAGGATTATGACCTGGAAATTCACTATAATCCGGGCAAGGCGAATTTGGTTGCGGATGCTTTGAGTCGAAAAGGGCAGGTCCATGCAGCTATTGTCACCCAGTTACCCGATGAGTTAGCAGAAGATTTTGAGAGGCTCAATCTAGGAATAGTTGCTCACACTGAAGGAATTACCATCGAGTTGGAACCTACCTTAGAGCAAGAAATACAAAAAGGCCAGATCGGTGATGCCAAAATTCAAGAGATCAAGGATCTGATAATAGAGGGTGGAGGCCCAGATTTCACGGAAGATGAGTAGAGCACAATATGGTTCAAGAATCGGATTTGTGTTCTGGATATCGATAGTCTTTGTGAAACCATATTGAAGGAGGCACATGACTCAAGTTATTCAATCCACCCTGGTAGTACTAAGATGTACCAGGACTTGAAGCAGAAGTATTGGTGGCAAGGACTAAAGAAGGATGTTGCTTCACATGTTGCACTTTGTGATGTTTGCCAGAGGATGAAAGCGGAACATCAAAGACCTGCTGGTTTGCTACACCCGCTTAAGATACCTGAGTGGAAATGGGAAGAGATTGGCATGGACTTCATTATTGGATTACCCCGCACATCTGCTGGGTATGATTTTATATGGGTGATTGTGGACAGGCTAACTAAAGTAGCCCATTTTATTCCAGTGAATACCACGTATTCAGGAGCCAAGCTAGCAGAGTTGTATATGGCAAGAATTGTATGCTTACATGGGATGCCAAAGAAGATTGTGTCAGACCGGGGATCCCAGTTTACTTCTCGGTACTGGAAGAAGTTGCACGAGTCCTTGGATACAAGATTGAATTTTAGTTCGGCTTACCATCCACAGACTGATGGGCAAACTGAGAGGACCAACCAGGTACTGGAGGATATGTTAAGAGCTTGTGCTCTTAAGCAAGGTAGAAGTTGGGATAAGAGTTTGCCCTATGCGGAGTTCTCTTACAATAATAGCTACCAGGCCAGTTTGAAGATGTCACCGTTTGAGGCTTTATATGACAGAAAGTGCAGGACTCCACTATATTGGGATCAAACTGGTGAAAGGCAGTTATTTGGACTGGAGATTATACAAGAAGCAGAGGAACAAGTCCATCAAATAAGGGAGAATCTGAGAACTGCACAGTCAAGGCAGAAAAGCTATGCTGTGAAAGGGAAATGTGCCCTTGGGCCATTTCTAAGTATTTTGGTGATTGAGTGCCAACACAAGTGGACTCATGTTAATCTATGGATAAAGTGCAAATCAAGTAAAAAGGTATGTTTCTAAGACTTAGTACATTGTTTTGGAGACTAATGTATTGTGTCTAAGTGCTGGAAACAGGAGAAATCAAGTTGGAAAAGAGATGGCTTTGTTCAGCCAAAGGCAGCTCGGTCTGGGTGCACCGGACTGTCCAGTGGTGCACCGGATAGTGTCCGGTGGTGCACCGGACAATGTCCGGTGCGCCAGGCCGGTGGCTGTCAACTGGCTGCTCTCGGGAAGCAATTAACGGCGTACGGCTATAAGTCACCAGACTGTCCGGTGAGCCAACAGTCGGCCGGGCCAACGGTCGGCCGTGGAATCCGCGCGCGACGTGTGGCAAGAGCCAACGGTCAGAAGGGGCACCGGACTGTCCGGTGCGCCAACGGCTCGGAATCTGCAACGGTCGGCTTCACCAAATAAGGAAAGAGATCCGCACCGGACAGTGTCCGGTGGTGCACCGGACTGTCCGGTGCGCCAGGCGACAGAAGGCAAGAATTGCCTTCTTGAAATGCTCTCAACGGCTCCTAGCTGCCTTGGGGCTATAAAAGGGACCCCTAGGCGCATGGAGGAGTACACCAAGCATTCCTTGAGCATTGTTGATCACTCACACTTCATTCTTGCGCACTTGTTCGACATTCTTAGTGATTTGAGCTCCGTTCTAGTGAGAACCTCGAGATATTGTCTTGAGCTCAAGTCTTGATCTTGTGTGTGCGTATTTGCTGTGGTTTTGAGTGCGTTACTTCCCTCCCTTACTCTATTGCTTCATTGAGATTCTTATTATAAGGGCGAGAGACTCCAAGTTGTAGAGATTCCTCGCAAACGGGAAAAGAGTAAAGTAAAGAAGAACACCGTGGTATTCAAGTTGATCATTGGATCACATGAGAGGAGTTGAGTGCAACTCTCGTCCGTTGGGACGCCACAACGTGGAGTAGGCAAGTTTTGTACTTGGCCGAACCACGGGATAAATCCTCGTGTCTCTTGTGCTTGTCTTTATTGTGTCTATTGTGATTCACAAGAGCTCTCCTCTGTACTCACTTGATTTCAGTATTCTAACTCTTCATCAAGTTTGTGGTGTTAAGTTTTTAAGTTTTATCAAGATCACCTATTCACCCCCCCTCTAGGTGCTCTCAATTGGTATCAGAGCCGTTCTCTTCAAGAAAGGGACTAATCGCCCGAAGAGATGGATCCTAGGGGCAAGGGGATGGTGGTCAATGATAAGGAAAAGGAGTCCTTTGTCAATGATCCAAAAGATGGCAAGCCTACTAACTCGGGCTCAAGCCACAAAAGAAAAGACGGGAAGAAGAAGAAAACAAGGCGCATCAAGGAGATCGTCTACTATGACGACAGCGACGAGTCCTCTTCTTCCCAAAAGGACGACGACAACTACGAGAAAAAGAAAACAGTCAATTCAAACTTTTCTTTTGATTATTCTCGTATTCCGCAAAATACAAATGCTCATTTACTCTCCATTCCACTTGGTAAACCTCCTCACTTTGATGGAGAGGACTACGGATTTTGGAGTCACAAAATGCGTAGTCACTTGTTCTCTCTCCATCCAAGCATATGGGAGATAGTAGAGAGTGGAATGCAATTTGATAGTACTGATAGTCCCACATTTATCAATGAGCAAATTCACAAAAATGCACAAGCTACTACTTTTCTTCTAGCATCTTTGTGCAGGGATGAATACCATAAGGTGAGCGGCTTGGATAACGCCAAAAAGATTTGGGACACCCTCAAGATCTCTCATGAGGGAAATGACGTCACCATGCTCACCAAGATGGAGTTATTGGAGGGCGAACTTGGGAGATTCACAATGATCAGGGGCGAGGAGCCAACCCAAACATACAACCGGCTCAAGACCCTCATCAACAAAATAAGGAGCTATGGAAGCACGCGATGGACGGACCACGACGTCGTCCGCCTAATGCTAAGGTCTTTTACTATCCTTGATCCACATCTTGTGAACAATATTCGTGAGAATCCTAGGTACACCAAGATGACGCCCAAGAAGATACTTGGAAAGTTCGTAAGCGGGCGGATGATGATGAAGGAGGCTAGATACGTTGATGATGCGTTGAATGGCCCAATCCATGAGCCTCAAACCGTAGCTCTCAAAGCAATGAGGAGCAAGGAAGCGCTACCTAGCAAGGTGGCACAAGTCGAGGCGGCGGGGCTCAATGAAGAAGAGATGGCCCTCATCATCAAGTGTTTCAAGACGGCGCTAAGGGGTCGCAAGGAGCATCCCAACAAGACCAAAACAAAGGGGAAGCGCTCATGCTTCAAATGTGGTAAGATTGGTCACTTTATCGCTAATTGTCCCGATAATGATAGTGACCAGGAACAAGGGAACAAGAGGGAAAAGAAGGCTTACAAGAAGGCTAAGGGCGAGGCACACCTTGGAAAGGAGTGGGACTCAGATTGTTTGTCGTCCGATTCCAACAACGAAGGACTCACCGCCACCGCCTTCAACAAGTCGGCCCTCTTCCCCAATGAGCATCACACCTGCCTCATGGCAAGGGAAAAGAAGGTAAGCACTCGTGATACTAGTACTTACGCTTCCTCAAGTGATGAAGAATCTAGCGATGATGAGATAGACTATTCATGCTTATTCAAGGGCCTAGATAGAACTAAGGTTGATAAGATTAATGAATTAATTGATGCCTTGAATGATAAAAAATAGGTTATTAGAAAAGCAAGAGGATCTTTTGTATGAAGAACATGATAAGTTTGTAGAGGCACAAAAATCCCTTGCTTTAGAAATTAAAAGGAATGAAATGCTTTCTTGTGAATTGTCTACATGCCATGACTCCATTTCTAGCTTAAAGAGCATAAATGATGATTTGAATGCTAAGTTAGAAATAGCTAATAAATCAACATCTTGTGTAGAACATGTTGCAATTTGCAATAGGTGTAAAGATATTAATGTTGATGCTTGTAGTGAACACCTAGTTTCAATTACTAAATTAAATGATGAAGTAGCTAGTCTTAATGCCCAACTTAAGACTAGCAAGAGTGATTTTGATAAACTAACATTTGCAAGGGATGCCTACACGGTTGGTAGACACCCCTCAATTAAGGATGGGCTTGGCTTCAGGAGGGAAGCCAAGAACTTGACAAGTCATAAGGCTACCATCTCCATCAAGGAGAAAGGGAAGGCCCCTATAGCAAATAGTATTCAAAAGAACCATGCTTTCTTATACCATGATAGGAGATATTCTAGGAATGTTCATCATGATAGAAGTTGCAATGATATTGTTCCACATGCTTATGATTCAAATGCAATGTTTGCTTCAAGTTCTTCTATGATGTATGATAGAAGTTTGGCTAGGAAAAATGTCATTCATCATGTGCCTAGGAGAAACGCTCGTGTGCCTAGGAAAACAAGTAGTGAACCTTCTACAATTTATCATGCTTTAAATGCTTCCTTTGCTATTTGTAGAAAGGATAAGAAGGTGGTTGCTAGAAAATTAGGGGCAAAATGCAAGGGAGATAAAACTTGCATTTGGGTCCCTAAAGCTATTTGTACTAACCTTGTAGGACCCAACATGAGTTGGGTACCTAAGACCCAAGCCTAAATTTGCCTTGCAGGTTTATGCATCCGGGGGCTCAAGCTGGATTATCGACAGCGGATGCACAAACCACATGATGGGGGAAAAGAGGATGTTCTCTTCCTACGTCAAGAACAAGGATCCCCAAGATTCAATCATATTCGGTGATGGGAACCAAGGCAAGGTGAAAGGGTTAGGAAAAATTGATATTTCATCCGAGCACTCTATTTCTAATGTGTTCTTAGTTGAGTCGCTTGGATATAACTTGTTGTCTGTGAGTCAACTTTGTAATATGGGATATAACTGTTTATTCACCAATGTAGATGTGTCTGTCTTTAGAAGAAGTGATGGTTCATTAGCTTTTAAGGGTGTACTAGACGACAAACTTTATTTAGTTGATTTTGCAAAAGAGGAGGCCGGTCTAGATGCATGCTTAATTGCTAAGACTAGCATGGGCTGGTTGTGGCATCGCCGTTTAGCACATGTGGGGATGAAGAACCTTCACAAGCTTCTAAAGGGAGAACACGTGATAGGTCTTACTAATGTAACTTTCTAAAAAGATAGACCTTGTGCAACTTGTCAAGCAGGTAAACAGGTGGGAAGCTCTCATCATGCCAAAAATGTGATGACAACATCAAGACCCCTAGAGTTACTTCATATGGATCTCTTCGGACCCGTCGCCTATCTAAGCATAGGAGGAAGTAAGTATGGTCTTGTTATAGTTGATGATTTTTCCCGCTTCACTTGGGTATTCTTTTTGCAGGATAAATCTAAAACCCAAGGGACCCTCAAGCGCTTCCTAAGGAGAGCCCAAAACGAGTTTGAGCTCAAGGTGAAGAAGATAAGGTGCGACAATGGGTCCGAGTTCAAGAACCTTCAAGTGGAGGAGTATCTTGAGGAGGAAGGAATCAAGCACGAGTTCTCCGCTCCCTACACACCATAGCAAAATGGTGTGGTAGAGAGGAAGAACAGGACGCTACTAGACATGGCAAGGATGATGCTTGGTGAATTCAAGACGCCCGAACGGTTTTGGACGGAAGCCGTGAGCACGGCTTGCCACGCCATAAACCGGGTCTATCTTCATCGCCTCCTCAAGAAGACATCATATGAGCTTCTAACCGATAACAAACCCAATGTGTCTTACTTTCGTGTATTTGGGAGCAAATGTTACATTCTAGTGAAGAAAGGTAGGAATTCCAAGTTTGCTCCTAAAGCTGTAGAAGGGTTTTTGTTAGGTTATGACTCAAATACAAAGGCGTATAGGTCTTCAACAAATCATCGGGTTTGGTTGAAGTCTCTAGCGATGTTGTATTTGATGAGACTAATGGCTCTCCAAGAGAGCAAGTTGTTGATCTTGATGATGTAGATGAAGAAGAGGTTCCAACGGCTGCAATGCGCACAATGGCGATTGGAGATGTGAGGCCACTGGAACAAAAGGAGCAAGATCAACCTTCTTCCTCAACAACGGTGCATCCCCCAACTCAAGAAGATGAACAGGTTCATCAAGAGGAGGCGTGTGATCAAGAGGGAGCACAAGATGTTCATGTGATAGAGGAAGAAGCACAACCGGCACCTCCAACTCAAGTTCGAGCGACAATTCAAAGGAATCATCCCGTCGACCAAATATTGGGTGACATAAGCAAGGGAGTAACTACTCGTTCTAGATTAGTTAATTTTTGTGAGCATTACTCCTTTGTCTCTTCTATTGAGCCTTTCAGGGTAGAAGAGGCCTTGCTAGATCCGGACTGGGTGTTGGCCATGCAAGAGGAGCTCAACAACTTCAAGAGAAATGAAGTTTGGACACTGGTGCCTCGTCCCAAGCAAAGTGTTGTGGGAACCAAGTGGGTGTTCCACAACAAACAAGACGAGCACGGGGTGGTGACAAGGAACAAGGCACGACTTGTGGCAAAAAGTTATGCCCAAGTCGCGGGTTTGGACTTTGAGGAGACTTTTTCTCATGTGGCTAGGCTAGAGTCAATTCTCATATTGTTAGCCTATGCTACTCACCATTCTTTCAAGTTGTTCCAAATGGATGTGAAGAGCGCTTTCCTCAATGGGCCAATCAAGGAGGAGGTGTACGTAGAGCAACCCCCTGGCTTCGAGGATGAACGGTACCCCGACCACGTGTGTAAGCTCTCTAAGGCGCTCTATGGACTTAAGCAAGCCCCAAGAACATGGTATGAATGCCTTAGAGACTTTTTAGTTGCTAATGCTTTCAAGGTTGGGAAAGCCGATCCAACTCTTTTTACTAAGACTTGTGATGGTGATCTTTTTGTGTGCCAAATTTATGTCGATGACATAATATTTGGTTCTACTAACCAAAAGTCTTGTGAAGAGTTTAGCAGGGTGATGACTCAAAAGTTTGAGATGTCGATGATGGGCGAGTTAAGCTATTTCCTTGGGTTCCAAGTGAAGCAACTCAAGGATGGAACCTTCATCTCCCAAACGAAGTACACGCAAGACTTGATCAAGCGGTTTGGGATGAAGGACGCCAAGCCCGCAAAGACTCCAATGGGAACCGACGGACACACCGACCTCAACAAAGGAGGTAAGTCCGTTGATCAAAAGGCATACCGGTCAATGATAGGGTCTTTACTTTATTTATGTGCTAGTAGACCGGATATTATGCTTAGCGTATGCATGTGTGCTAGATTTCAATCCAACCCAAGGGAGTGTCACTTGGTGGCTGTGAAGCGAATTCTTAGATATTTAGTTGCTACGCCTTGCTTCGGGATCTGGTATCCAAAGGGGTCTACCTTTGACTTGATTGGATATTCAGACTCCGATTATGCTGGATGTAAGGTCGATAGAAAGAGTACATCGGGGACGTGCCAATTCTTAGGAAGGTCCCTGGTGTCGTGGAGTTCTAAGAAACAAACGTCTGTTGCCCTATCCATCGCTGAGGCCGAGTATGTTGCCGCAGGACAGTGTTGCACGCAACTACTTTGGATGAGGCAAACCCTCAGGGACTTTGGCTACAATCTGGGCAAAGTCCCACTCCTATGTGATAATGAGAGTGCTATCCGCATGGCGGATAATCCTGTTGAACACAGCCGCACAAAGCACATTGACATCCGGCATCACTTTTTGAGAGACCACCAGCAAAAGGGAGATATCGAAGTGTTTCATGTTAGCACCGAGAACCAGCTAGCCGATATTTTTACCAAGCCTCTAGATGAGTCGACCTTTTGCAAGCTGCGTAGTGAGCTAAATGTCTTAGATTCGCGGAACCTGGATTGACTTATAGCATACATGTGTTTTATGCCTTGATCATGTTCCTTAATGCATTTCGTTGTTTATTTATGGTGCTCAAGTTGTACAAGCACTCCCCGGACCTCACAAGTCCATTTGCAAGTGATGCACATATTTAGGGGGAGATGTGCTACAACTTGACCCTTTGAGACTAACTGTGTGCTTGAGTTTACTTAATTTAGTCTCAAAGGAGGTTTGAAAGGGAAAAGGTGGACTTGGACCATGCAAGACTTCCACTGCACTCCGGTGAGAGAGTAACTCACTCCAAGTTCATCTATGTACTCTTATTGCCTTTTTACTCTTAGTTGAAGATTTTGGTGAGGCAATGGGGTTAAAGGGCCAAAATTGATCCTGTTTTGGTGCTTGATGCCAAAGGGGAAGAAAATAAGGCCAAAGCAAGAAATGGATCAGCTACCGCTTGAGAATTTTGAAAAAGTAGAGTTAGAGTTTTTGTTTGTCAAAATACCCTTTGTTGTCTCTTATTGTCAAAAGTTGGTCTCTTGTGGGGAGAATATTTGATTATGGGAAATAGGGGGAGTTTTTGAAATCTTTGAATCAATTTGTCTTTGAACAACTCTCTCTATGCCTCAACAAGTGTGTTTGACTTAGAGATAGGGAATTGAGTTTGATTTGCAAAAACAAAACCAAGTGGTGGCAAAGGATGATCCAAATATGCCAAATTTGAGACAAAACAAATTTGTGTTTTCATTGTATTGATGTTGCACTTCCTTTAGTTGCTTTTTATTGTGTTGGCATAAATCACCAAAAAGGGGGAGATTGAAAGGGAAATGTGCCCTTGGGCCATTTCTAAGTATTTTGGTGATTGAGTGCCAACACAAGTGGACTCATGTTAATCTATGGATAAAGTGCAAATCAAGTAAAACGGTATGTTTCTAAGACTTATTACATTGTTTTGGAGACTAATGTATTGTGTCTAAGTGCTGGAAACAGGAGAAATCAAGTTGGAAAAGAGATGGCTTTGTTTAGCCAAAGGCAGCTCGGTCTGGGTGCACTGGACTGTCCGGTGGTGCACCGGACAATGTCCGGTGCGCCAGGCCGGTGGCTGTCAACTGGCTGCTCTCGGGAAGCAATTAACGGCGTACGGCTATAAGTCACCGGACTGTCCGGTGGTACACCGGACTGTCCGGTGAGCCAACAGTCGGCCGGGCCAACGGTCGGCCGCGGAATCCGCGCGCGACGCGTGGCAAGAGCCAACGGTCAGAAGGGGCACCGAACTGTCCGGTGTGCACCGGACAGCGTCCGGTGCGCCAATGGCTCAGAATCTGCAACGGTCGGCTTCGCCAAATAAGGAAAGAGATCCGCACCGGACAGTGTCCGGTGGTGCACCGGACTGTCCGTTGCGCCAGGCGACAGAAGGCAAGAATTGCCTTCTTGAAATGCTCTCAACGGCTCCTAGCTGCCTTGGGGCTATAAAAGGGACCCCTAGGCGCATGGAGGAGTACACCAAGCATTCCTTGAGCATTGTTGATCACTCACACTTCATTCTTCCGCACTTGTTCGACATTCTTAGTGATTTGAGCTCCGTTCTAGTGAGAACCTCGAGATATTGTCTTGAGCTCAAGTCTTGATCTTGTGTGTGCGTATTTGCTGTGGTTTTGAGTGCGTTACTTCCCTCCCTTACTCTATTGCTTCATTGAGATTCTTATTATAAGGGCGAGAGACTCCAAGTTGTAGAGATTCCTCGCAAACGGGAAAAGAGTAAAGTAAAGAAGAACACCGTGGTATTCAAGTTGATCATTGGATCACTTGAGAGGAGTTGAGTGCAACTCTCGTCCGTTGGGACGCCACAACGTGGAGTAGGCAAGTTTTGTACTTGGCCGAACCACGGGATAAACCCTCGTGTCTCTTGTGCTTGTCTTTATTGTGTCTATTGTGATTCACAAGAGCTCTCCTCTGTACTCACTTGATTTCAGTATTCTAACTCTTAATCAAGTTTGTGGTGTTAAGTTTTTAAGTTTTATCAAGATCACCTATTCACCCCCCCCCCCCTCTAGGTGCTCTCATGTTGATACCCGAAGAAGACTGCTAGAGTTTAAGGAGGGTGATCATGTCTATTTGAAGGTGTCACCACTCCGGGGTATGAGAAGATTTAAAGTCAAAGGGAAGTTGCCCCTCGCTTTATTGGACCCTTCTTGATCTTAAAGCGAGTGGGAGAGGTGGCATATCAATTAGAGTTATCTGATCATTTTGCGGATGTGCATGATGTCTTTCACATGTCACAGCTGAAGAAATGTCTCAGGTTGCCTGAAGAGTAGCTACCAATGGAGGACCTTAGTGTTCAAGATGATCTGACTTATGCAGAATATCCCATCAAGATTCTTGATACACTAACTCGGGTTACAAGAAATAAGGTGATAAAGATGTGTAAAGTGCAGTGGAGTCATCATGGAGAAGATGAAGCTACTTGGGAAAGAGAAGAAGAGCTTCGTATAGATTTTCCCCATCTTTTCCCTAGATCTTCTTATCTCACGGACGAGATTTTTTGTAAGGGGGATAGGATTTGTAATACTCAAAATTGTATAAAAGTACTATATAGAGGTCCCCTTATTTTATGTGCCTCATTTGCATCATAAAAAGAGCATACATAAAATTTAGAGATGAATTAAAACAAGTGATCATGTTGGAGTTATATGTTTGTGCATTAAATAAAAATAATAAGGATAATAATAATAAGATAATAATTACTAGAAGTTGAATTAAACCCTAAATTTGAAAGTAGGGTTTTGAAAATAAGAAGGGAAATGATATAAAAATATAAATAATATATTTAAATAAATATCCTCAAACTGATTACTTTTAATTGCACAAATATAGTGTAAATGATGAGATATAAAGTTTGAATTTAAATTTGAATTAAAATTTGGATTTGAAAATAGAGAAAAAGGAAAAGGAATAGAAAATAAAAGAATAAAAACAAACCCAACTAAATGGGCCTCCCACAGCTCCCTTCCACTCTCATGTAGCCCAACTACAGATCCCTCGCGCGCGCCGCCTACTGACACCCAGGCCCCATTGGCCAGCCATCCTTCCTCGCGCTCGCATCTCTCCGTCCACTAGTTATCGGGCCCATCTATCAGTCGCTCTCACGTACCGCATCTGCCGCGCATCCGCACCCTTCACCCGCTGCTGCGTGGGCCAACGTTGTCAGGACCGTCCTCTTCGCTAGGACTCAACAGAATGGCATCGTGAATCGCGCGGTGACCACCTACGATTACTCCAACTGGGCGCAACAATCGCGCCACCCGGGTGAGACCCATAACGGCCCCTTTCCGTGGACCCCGTGCCCTACAAAACCTAGCAGGATTAGGTCGCCTCGTGCCCTGATTTTGACTTGCGTTCATGGCGCAACGGACGTTGGGGATTCTGCACTCCCGTCGCGACCACGTTCTGGTAAGCTTCGCCCTCGTGCCCATAAATTGACCAAGCCGTTGTGCTCGCCTCCCATTTGCCAACTGAAGAAACTGTGCGCTCGTCGCCCTGAGAAATCGCCAGCCGCGCAAATCTTCAAGCCGCCATTGCCGCCGACCCCGCGTATCGGAAATTTCCCCACGACCGCAGCCATTATTCGACCCTAGGTGCTTCGGTCCGTCCGCTGTTGGTGTTTCTGAGCTCGCTGCGGGGAATTGGTGGCTAGTGTCGAGCGAATTTGTCGACAGCGTCGGAGCACCGCCGTGACCGCGCTCGCTGCCGTGGCCAGGGCGTTTGGCACTTCGAATCAAGGTATTAGCTCTGCCCTTGCATTCGTTAACTCATTGGGATTGAGTAGATAGTCTCAGATTCGTTTAGGGGGCGACGAACCGCTAGATAGCTCACCGTGTTGGGGGTCGCCGGCGATGGCATCCGTCGCGGGATTGGGCGTGAGCTACCGCGCATTGGAGTTGAGGTGGCGAGCCACGCGCTGTCATTGATCTTCACATGGACGATCCAGATTTAACTAGGGAATTGCCTCCTTCGCACTATAAATCCAAGCCGTGGGCTACTCATCCGATGGCGGGCTGTGTGTGTCGACGTGGCCAAATCTCGGGCATTGACCTCGGATCCTAGGGTTGGCTCGTTGACCGGGTCGCGTGGGGAGAGGTTTAATCCGGACGCTTGATTTAGATCGAACGACCAATATCTGGCCATACCCCTTCGCGAGCGTATTCTTTCATAAGAGACCCTGAATCTAAATCAACTCGCCGTCCTGAGTGGTGTTTACTGAGTCTAGGGATTTTTTGTGGGATAGCCCCTGACCTCTCTAGTTTTTATGCGCCCGGTACAGAACTTATTTAAAATGAATAAATGAATTAGTAAATGCATTTTTAATACAAAAAATTGCTAGAACTTGTAAAATGCATAGAAAATTCATTTTAGCTCTAAATTGATCCATTCCAATTTCTAAAATTTTGTACTATTATTGTCTATCATTTAGTGTCTCTGTTTTGACATGAAAACAGTAAGAAAAATAATTTCTCATTTAATCCTATTTCAAGCACATTAAACCTTTAGAAATTCATAACTTAAAATCTATAACTTCAAATTTAATCATTCCAGTTCCTATGATCTCATTTTAATGAGTAGATTTTTATTGTATATTTTATTTACCTGTTTGGTGTGATGTTAAGTTTTGTTATACTATGTATGTATTGTGTTGATGCGAGTAGACGAGCAAGCCACTGTGGATTCTGAGGTTTAGCAAGTTGAAGTTGCTGAGCAGGAGCTCATTGAAGGCAAGTTGTGTCCTTGATCACTTCTTTTTACCCAGCCATGTTCTTATTATTCATAATGATCTGCATAGGTTAATTTGATGGGATCCAATAGGTTACCCCAGTTTTGGTTATCTTTATACCTTGTTTACCACTGAAATATTTTTGGGTAATACTTGCTATTGCTTTATGTGGATTTGGGTATGGAGATACACTATTCATTATTACACTTTTATTATCTGTTTATTATTACTGTTCATGTTAAGATCATTATGTTAATGGGAATATGGAGTGACCACCCGGGAAAACAGTGCTACCACAAGGGTTTAATGGGACGCCCTTGGCTGATTAACTAGGAAAGCTAGTTGATGTCTTCCTTACCCGAAAGGGGCAATGGCAGTATGGGAGTGGTCAGTGTAGGGAGGTCCTTGGGTTGATTTTGCTGTGATGGCGGTCAGGCGAGGGATTCCTGCACTGGAGCTTCCTATAAACTGTAGTGGGATTTCTGAAGCTAGTGGAACTTTGTAAAGGCCTCATAGTGTTACCCTGCCTTGCCTCCTCGGTAGAGGTGTATGGGATTGGCCGTCTCTTGGCAGATGGGTAACATGACTTGTGGGTAAAGATGTGCAACCTCTGCAGAGTGTAAAACTGGTATACTAGTCGTGCTCACGGTCATGAGCAGCTCGGACCCTCACATGATTAATTTATGGAATTAAAACTCAATTTGAGATTTGCATCGCATTTGGGATTATTTTATTATTACTTTTATTTATTATTACTAAAGTTTGGTATTTACTTACACTTAGTAACTGCTAATAAAATTTTGACTAACTTATAAAAGCAATGCTCAGCTTCAACCTTTATTTTGTTGATCAGTCTTACACTTCACATGAACTCCCACCTTTGGTGAGTTCATGCACATTATTCCCCACAACTTGTTGAGCTATGAACGTATGTGAGCTCACTCTGGCTGTCTCACACCCCTCCACAGGTGAAGAATAGGTGATCAAAGAGGAGCCGCCTAACACTGAGGCTTTCGCCTAACACTGGGTGGCGTCTCCCAGTCAGCTTTGTGGCGCCAGGGAATAATAATTAGTTCGCTTTATTTTTATCATTTATTTTTGTAAGACTTCCGCTATATAATAAGTACATTTATGATATTTATGACATTTATCTCTATGCACTCTGTTATTATATGTGTTGTCTTTTTTGGCGCATGTATGAGATGCACCCAGCTTTGTCTCTTAAATCCGGGTGTGACAAAAGCGGTATCAGAGCAAATGTTGACTGTAGAACGAAACCTAGATAGAAATGGACAAAACCCTTAACTACTTACCTTATTCTGATTCATTCTATACTTATCTCACTCTGATTCTTTCTATACTTATCTTGATCCTGTCTCACCTTCTACTGTTCTACTCTGATCATTCTTACCTTTTCTAATCTGAGACAAGATGGATTTCACACCTTGGAATCCTACGTGTATGATCTTTTTAAGAGATAGGAGGCCTAAGACAAAAATTAAAACTCTTTTCTCTATTTAAAAATGTTGGTTGATTGTTTTGATGATGAATGTCTGATTTGGTTCTTTGATTGATTGAAATAGTATAGACGGGCATCTTAGCATGTACCACCCTAAGGTAATGAAATAACTTCAGTAGGTAAACATTAATCTGCTTAGCTAATAAATCCCCCAAAGTAACATGATTCGTAACTGCCTGCCTTGTCTACTATCCTTTCTTACCATATGTTTCTAACTCAAATGGTCAATACCAGGAAGGGTGGTAGAATTGATCTACCTCCCAATCGACACACTCGGTGGATATATAGACAACCCCAACCACAACCAGCGGAGATGGATCCTCCACCGCCGCCTCCACCAATCGGAGTTGACCCAATAGTTGCAGCTCAAATGAGGGTGATGCAACAAATGGCTGACACCATGGCGGATATGCGCGCGCAGATGCAGCAGGAACGCCAAGAGATGCGCCATGAGAGATAAGAGATACGCCAAGAACTACGTCAGGAAAGAGAGGAGATACGCTAGGAATGGAGGGCGCAACAGCAACAGCAGCAAATACCACTGCCACCACCACCACCTCCACTTCCACCCCAGGACAAGCACTGGGAGTTTATGAGTCACAAGCCGCCCACCTTCGCTAGTTCGCCAGATCCACTTGATGCTGATGATTGGCTGAAAGCAATTGAGAAGTTGCTCAACGTCGCCCAATGCTCTGACCGAGAGAAGGTTCTTTATGCTTCTGGTCGTCTGACTAGTCCTGCTGGTTTGATGAAGATCAAGAAGAAGGAGTTTCTGTCATTGAAGCAAGGCAACATGTCTATCAGCGAGTACAGGGATAATATCATTCAGTTGTCCAGATATGCTCCAGATGAGGTGGCAGATGATGAAAGGAAGCAAGAGCATTTCACAGAAGGACTCAATGGACCATTACGGTACGCTTTGGTTGCTCACACATTTCCATCATTTTAGAGGCTGCTAGATAAGGCTCTTGCTATTGAACACAAGCGTGTTCAACTAGGAGACTTGAAGAGGAAGGCTATCTTACAGGGACAGGGTAGCAACAGTGTTCGTCCTCGCAACGTTCCACCTCAGGGTACCCCAGCTCGTCCAGGAGGAGGAGGACCACGCCCAGCTTAGTACGCTCCATAGGGGTCTCCATGGACACCTCCCACTCATCAGGCTGCCCCCACTGGCACCCCGGCGAGACCTACACGACAGAAGACTAGCCCTACATGCTTCAAGTGTAGTCAGATTGGACACTATGCTAATGCTTGTCTGGTGGGGAATTCTGGTACACCAGCTCAGAACAAGCATCAGACTCTTGGCAAGGGATATTCTATTGCCAGGGTTAATCAAGTCAGCGTTGATGCTACTCCTGATGGTGCTAACATCGTGCTTGGTATGTTTTACATTAATGCAATTCCTGTGAAAATACTATTTGATTCTGGTGCTACGCATTCATTTATGTCTGCTCGATATGCCAACACAAATGAGATACCACTGCTAAATATGAGAAAACCAATGATAGTAATTACATCTAAAGGGTCTGTTGAGGCAAATCAATGACACATAGATTGACATTAACAATTACGGGAAGAGAATTCTGGGCTACCGCTATAGTATTAGAGGAAAGCAGCATAGATCTAATCCTCAGTATGTCATGGTTGAGGAAGGCAAAGGCCATTATAGCATGTGGTAGGGGTACTGTAGAACTCACTAGCCCTAAAGGAGAAAGATTTCAAGTTCAAATTGCAGTAACCACCTCTTCCAGACGTGCGATGTTCTTTATAGCTGAGGAGTTTGATGGAGACAACATCCGTGTGGTTAGGGATTTTCTAGATGTCTTTCCAGAGGAGTTACCAGGGATGCCACCAGAGAGGAAATTTGAGTTTGTTATTGATCTCTTACCTAGGACTGCTCCTATTTCTAAACGCCCCTACAGAATGTCCGTAGAAGAGTTACAAGAACTTAAGAAGTAGTTAACAGAATTACAGGAGGCAGGGTACATACGTCCGAGTTCCTCACCTTAGGGAGCACCGGTACTGTTTGTACAGAAGAAGGATGGTTCGCAACGGATATGTGTGGACTATAGAGCACTTAATGATGTTACCATCAAGAATAAGTACCCGTTACCTCGTATTGATGACTTATTTGATCAGATGAGAGGTGCTAGGATGTTCTCTAAGATTGACCTCAGGTCGGGCTACCATCAAATGAAGATTAGGTCATCTGATATTCCCAAGACGGCTTTCTCAACCCGATATGGTCTATATGAATTCACAGTCATGTCATTTGGCTTAACCAATGCACCAGCTTATTTCATGAATCTGATGAATAAGGTATTCATGGAGTATCTCAATAAGTTCGTCGTGGTATTCATTGATGACATTCTTATTTATTCCAAGAATGATATTGAGCATGAGGAGCATTTGCGGATGGTGCTACAGAAGCTACGGGATAATCAACTTTATGCCAAATTTACCAAGTGTGAATTCTGGCTTGATGAAGTACATTTTCTTGGGCATATCATCTCCAAAGGAGGAATTGTTGTGGATCCGGCTAAAGTAACAACAATAATGGATTGGAAGACACCAATACAGTTTTAGAGATCCGGAGTTTCTTGGGACTCGCAGGTTATTACCGGTGATTCATTGAAGGGTTCTCTAAGATTGCCAAGCCTATGACCTCATTATTGGAGAAGGGCAAGTAGTTTAAGTGGACTGATAAATGCCAAGAGAGTTTTGATCACTTGAGATCTAAATTGATGGCTGCTCCAGTATTGATTATGCCAGATCTACAAAAGAATTTTGATGTATATTGTGATGCAAGTCGCCAAGGCCTAGGATGTGTGCTTATGCAGGAAGGACACGTCATTGCCTACGCATCTCGCCAGTTGCGGAAACATGAGTTGAACTACCCCACGCACGACTTGGAACTGGCAGCAGTTGTGCATGCTCTCAAGATTTGGAGGCACTATATTATGGGAACCAAGTGTTGAATCTACACCGATCACAAGAGCTTGAAGTACATTTTCACTTAGAAGGATCTTAACCTTAGACAACGCCGATGGTTGCAGCTCATCAAGGATTATGACCTGGAAATTCACTATAATCCGGGCAAGGCGAATTTGGTTGCGGATGCTTTGAGTCGAAAGGGGCAGGTCCATGCAGCTATTGTCACCCAGTTACCCGATGAGTTAGCAGAAGATTTTGAGAGGCTCAATCTGGGAATAGTTGCTCACACTGAAGGAATTACCATCGAGTTGGAACCTACCTTAGAGCAAGAAATACAAAAAGTTCATGCACATTATTCCCCACAACTTGTTGAGCTATGAACATATGTGAGCTCACTCTTGCTGTCTCACACCCCCCACAGGAGAAGAACAGGTGATCGAAGAGGAGCCGCCTAACACTGAGGCTTTCGACTTGATCTAGGTGGCGTCTCCCAGTTAGCTTTGTGGCGCAAGGGAATAATAATTAGTTCGCATTATTTTATCATTTATTTTTGTAAGACTTCCGCTATATTATAAGTACATTTATGATATTCATGACATTTATCTCTATGCACTCTGTTATTATATGTGTTGTCTTCTCTAGCGCATATATGAGATGCACTCGGCTTTGTCTCTTAAATCCAGGTGTGACACCGATCAACCCAGGCTAGATGGAATACATGGCTTGTGGGTAAAGTTGTACCACCTCTGTAGAGTGTAAAACTGATATGTCAGCCGTGCTCACGGTTAAGAGCAACCTGGACTCCTCACATGATAATTAAACTTAAAGATGGACAATAAATCGAGATCTGATGATCTGCCAATGGTTTGCTTAAGTGGTTTCACTTAAGTGTTTTTGATATACTCTTATACCTTTGTTTAAATGGGATACTTGGGATACACACTTACTAGTAAGATAGGTGTTGTTAATAAAATATTGACCAACTAAAATGCTTACTGTTCAACCTTAGCCTCACCTTGTTAAACTTGCATTAATTTTCCCCCCACTTGCTGAGCCCCGACCATAAGTGAGCTCACCCTTGCTAATATTTTGATCAGAGGGTGATGAAGAAGACTTTGATGGAGATTTTGATGATGAGTTCTAAGTCTAACGATGCGCCGGTCATCTTCCTGTGAGAGATTACCCATATTTAATTCCGCCCTACTTTGATGGTGATACTTGTTAATGATACAATGATTCAGATGATGTAATAAAATACTCTACACTCTTTATGCCTTTATTGCATTGTCTTTTGATATATTACACTTGTGACGTCAACATATGTGTGGAAATGGATCTTGGCACACATATGTTATGCGCCCGGCTCTGCCCACCGGAACTGGGTGTGACAGAAGTGGTATCAAGGTATGCTGACCCTAGGTCGTTAGACTAGTTAGAAATGGAAAGCCTAGTTTGTTCAAAACTTGCTAATTTCATTCTTATAAAATTATTTTTTTAGCCTTACCTCTTTAAAATGTCAATTGAGTTGACATTTCTCTTGTAGATGGTTTGTACTCTCCAAACTACCCGGGTCAACACCAACTACGTCCCTCCACCACGGCAAATTCCTGTCTACCCAGTGGTAGTAGAGAAAGTTCCGATGGATCTCCCTCGCATTCGAGTGGAGCATGGAGTCATCCTGGATGATAGCTCGGAGGAACTTTTGCTGACGCCCACCCTGTTGGTAGAGTCACTGGCCTTCGCAGCTAGGTCATCAACCTCGGCACCGCCTGCACCAGCCGTTCAAGCTCCTGCACCCAAAGGCAACGACCCAGACGACTCTGACGACGATGATGAGGATGACGACGACGACGAAGGTGACGAGGAACAAGTCAACGAGGAGGCCAACTACGCCCAGCAGGACTACTTCATGGGGTTTGGGCCTGTTGTCGGACATTACACATCAATGTTCGAGACGGGTCACTTCCCCAACCTGCTGCAAGATGTGCTGCACGCATTAGGAACCTACATCCGCCCCTTGTACGAAACAAGGCGAGTGAGCGAGCCTCCCCGGGCTTGCTACTACATCACTCGCATCCATATTAGGGTGATGGATGCAGGGGATAGGGGATTTAGGACTATGTTAGCTCATGAATCCCTGACACCGCTTTCCACCTACGCTGCCTCAGTCAGTGATGCTGCCAGATGGACTTTGTGGTCTCTCAGCCACACCTACCGGCAGCAGCTGCATGACATGAGATCTAGGCATCTTCCTCTGCGTCTGAGTGGAGGAAGCCAGACTAGCATCGTTCCAGGTGAAGCTGGTGAGGATCGCCTCAACACCCTAGCTGGTGTAGTGGCCGGTCTCAACACCGACCTAGACAGTGCCACCCTGGATCTCTCTAGGGTGCACTTGGAGCTGGAGGATGCCCACGCCAGGATTGTAGCCCTAGAAGCCCAACTTCAAGGACGAGATCTGCCTGAAGCCTAGGTCCCCGCCATGGCGTTGTCCCCTCCCCACAAGAGGATTCACTATGGGGAGCCCGGATCCATCACCAGGTTGCTCTAGAAATTTTAAGTTATGTTGTAATAAGTTAGCTCTCGTGTTAGATGATGAAAACTCTCTTTTTAAGTTATCTTCATAATAATAACAACCATGTGATGGTGTTGGTTGCTATGTTTGAGTTGGATTTTTGTTTGAGTGCAATGGTCTTATGGAATGATGGCCATAAGAGCATATACAAATTTTTCAACTTAAGCTATTCCCCTCTAGAATCTTTATTACTCCTCACTCCTCTAAGAAGTTCACTTTCTAACCAATCAGATGGTGAACGCTCGCCAAGGACCCAACAACAACAGGAACCAGCGTGGTCAACAGATACCACCACCACCAAACCCTAACATGGAACAGTTAATCGCCGCTCAGATGCAGCTTCTACAAGGACTCACTATGACTGTTCAACAGATTCAGCAAAACTAGCAGAATCAACAGCACCAGCAGCAACAGCAGAATGCACCCCCGGCTAGAGATAAACACCGGGATTTTATGAGCCATCACCCGCCAATGTTCTCTCATGTGGTTGATCCTTCGGATGCCAATGACTGGCTCAAGGTTATCGGAAAGAAGTTGGATATCACCCAGTGCAACGACCGGGAAAAGGTCTTGTACGCCTCGGGAAGACTCGAGGGAGTCGCGTCCGATTGGTGGGATGCCTTCACAGCGGCACACGCCAATGCAGATACAATAACCTGGTAGGAGTTCCAAGTGAACTTCCGTGCTCATCATATTCCCTCGGGGATTATGAAACTGAAGAAGAAGGAGTTCCTTTCCCTTACTCAAGGGAATATGACTGTCAGTGAATACCGTGATCGCTTCACCCAGCTTTCACGCTATGCCCTAGAGGAAGTGGATACAGATGAGAAGCGCCAAGAGCGTTTCTTGGAAGGATTGATTGGACCTCTGAACTATCAACTACACAGTCATACCTTCCCCAACTTTCAAACTCTGTTGAACAAGGCAATTGGCCATGAAAGCAAAAGAAGGGTACTATCTGACCACAAAAGGAAGTTTCAGGGTCAGTCTAGCAGGAACACCCACCCGAACAACACTCAAGGTTCTCAGTTCCGCTCTAGAAATCAGGGTGGAAATAATTATCAAGTGCAACACTGTGGACAACAAGGCCAGAGGAACAATCAAAGTCAGAACCAGCAGAGGAACAACTCTCAAACCAACCAAAGGTCTGGTAGTAGTTCGCAGACTCGTCAAGGTGGCATAGTGAACACGCAGGCCAAAAGCAACAACGCACCAGTCCAACCCAATGGTTGTTTCAAGTGCGGTGAGCTTGGCCATTATGCTAACAACCGCCCTAGGCGCAACCAACAGACACCTCAGAAGAGCAACAATCAGAGGAATGATCAGAACACCCTCGCTTGTGGATCTGCACAGAACAGGACTCCGCAGAACCAGAGTAGAGGAAGGGTCAATCACATCACAGCGGAATCAGTGCCTGAGGATGCTGACATGGTGTATGGTATGTTCCTTATCAACTCCATACCTGCATCAGTTTTATTTGACTCTGGAGCATCGCATTCATTTATAACTGAGTCATTTGTGGAAAACATAACATACCAAAGCACCCTCTTAAGAAGATGTTACACATTAGTTCACCGGGAGGTGACATGAAGGCCACACACTCATGCCTCCATGTTAATCTCAAGATTCAAGGAATAGATTTTCCAGTCAACCTAATGGTCTTAGGATCCAACGGTATTGATGTGATTCTTGGATGCGACTGGTTGAAAAGTTGTGATGGAGTGATACAATGTACCAACGGAACAATTATGTTGACAAGTCCTCAAGGCGAAAGAGTCCAAGTTAGCATAGATATGTCAACAGATGCAAAAAGAAAGACAATGGTGAATCATTTGGAAGAAAAGCCCGTGGAAAATATCAAGGTAGTGTGTGAATACCTAGACGTATTTCCGGAGGAATTACCAGGTATGCCACCTGACCGTGATACAGAGTTTTCTATTGAATTATTACCCAGAACTACACCTATCTCAAAAAGACCTTATAGAATGGATGTCAAAGATTTAGTAGAACTGAAGAAACAAATAGAGGAATTACTAGAAAAAGGTTTCATTCGCCCAAGTTCATCAGCTTGGGGAGCCCCAGTTCTATTTGTGAGCAAGAAAGATGGTTCGAGGAGAATGTGTGTTGATTATAGAAGTTTGAATGAAGTAACCATTAAGAATAAATACCCATTACCTCGAATTGAAGATTTATTTGATCAGATGAAGGGAGATAGGATATTCTCGAAGATAGATCTAAGGTCGGGATATCATCAGTTAAATATTCGAGCAGAAGATGTACCCAAGACAACCTTCACTACGAGATATGGATTATATGAGTTTTTGGTCATATGTCGTTTGGACTGACTAATGCACCGGCATACTTTATGAACTTGATGAATAAAGTATTCATGGAATATCTGGATCAGTTTGTGGTCGTATTCATTGACGACATACTGATATATTCTCCAAATGAAGAAACACATGAAGATCATCTAAGGCTAGTCCTACAAAAGCTTCGTGACAACCAATTGTATGTAAAGTTCTTGAAGTGTGAATTTTGGCTGAAGGAAGTTGCTTTCTTAGGACATATTGTTACTGATAGAGGAATTAAAGTAGATCCAGGAAAGATAAGCGAAATACTAAATTGGAAGCAACCTATCGGCGTTTCGAACCCGGGGGGTCCCTGGACCGACGAGTAAATTATCGCCGCGTGCCCCAGCCCAGATGGGTCGGCGCGAGACGGAGCGCGAAAGGGGAAGGAGCCGGAGGGAGACGGGCGTGAGAGGTGGAATCCTGTGGCCTTCGTGTTTGTCCCGCGCCCTGGTCGGGTGCGCTTGCAGTAGGGGGTTACAAGCGTCCACGCGGGAGGGAGCGAGCGGCCTCACGCGAGCGTCGTCCCGTCCTTCTCCGCGCGGTCAACCCTCGTAAGAGGGCCCTGGTCCTTCCTTTTATAGGCGCAAGGAAAGGATCCAGGTGTACAATGGGGGTGTAGCAGTGTGCTAACGTGTCTAGCGGAGGAGAGCTAGCGCCCTAAGTACATGCCATCGTGGCAGCCGGAGAGGTTTTGGCACCCGGTTCGTGTGATGTCGTGGCCGTCGGAGGAGCGCCGGAGCCTGGCGGAAGGACAGCTGTCGGGGCTGTCGAGTCCTTACTGACGTCCTCTTGCTTTCGTAAGGGGGCTGAGAGCCGCTGTTGTCATAGAGCGTGCGGGGCGCCATCATTACTCGTATAGCGGAGCGAGCCAGATGGGACGCCGGTCTTGTTCCCCGTAGCCTAAGTCAGCTTGGGGCAGGGTAATGATGGCGCCTCCTGTTGACGTGGTCGGTCCGTGCCCTAGGTTGGGCGAGGTGGAGGCTCCTCCGAGGTCGAGGTCGAGTCTGCCTTCCAAGGCCGAGGTCGAATCCGAGCCCCTGGGTCGGGCGAGGCGGAGACCGTCGGCTGATGCTAGGGCTGAGTCCGAGCCTTGGGGTCGGGCGAAGCAGAGTTCGTCGTCCTTCGGGGCTGAGCCCGAGTCCGAGCCCTGGGGTTGGGCGAAGCGGAGTTCGTCGTCTTCCGGGGCTGAGCCCGAGTCCGAGCCCTGGGGTCGGGCGAAGCGGAGTTCGTCATCTTCTGGGGTTGAGCCCAAGTCCGAGCCCTGGGGTCGGGCGAAGCGGAGTTCGTCGTCTTCCGGGGCTGAGCCCGAGTCCGAGCCCTGGGGTCGGGTGAAGCGGAGTTCGTCGTCTTCTGGGGCTGAGCCCGAGTCTGAGCCCTGGGGTCGGGCGAAGCGGAGTCCGTCGTCTTCCGGGGCTGAGCCCAAGTCCGAGCCCTGGGGTCGGGCGAAGCGGAGTTCGTCATCTTCCGGGGCTGAGCCCGAGTCCGAGCCCTAGGGTCGAGCGAAGCGGAGTTTCCCATAGCGCCTGGGGCCGGGCTTGGCTGCTATCAGCCTCACTCTGTCGAGTGGCACAGCAGTCAGAGCGGCGCAGGCGGCGCTGTCCTCTTGTCAGGCCGGTCAGTGGAGCGGCGAAATGACTACGGCCACTTCGGCTCTGTCAACTGGAGGACGCGCGTCAGGATAAAGGTGTCAGACCACCTTTGCATTAAATGCCCCTGCGATTTGGTCGGTTGGCGTGGCGATTTGGCCAAGGTTGCTTCTTGGTGAAGACTGGGCCTCGGGCGAGCCGAAGGTGTGTCCGTTGCTGGAGGGGATCCTCGGGCGAGACGTAGATCCTCCAGGGTCGGCTGCCCTTGCCCGAGGCTGGGCTCGGGCGAGGCGTGATCGCGTCCCTCGAATGGACTGATCCTTGACTTAATCGCACCCATCAGGCCTTTGCAGCTTTGTGCTGATGGGGGTTACCAGCTGAGATTTAGGAGTCTTGAGGGTACCCCTAATTATGGTCCCCGACAGTAGCCCCCGAGCCTCGAAGGGAGTGTTAATACTCGCTTGGAGGCTTTTGTCGCACTTTTTTGCAAGGGGACCAGCCTTTCTCGGTTGCGTTTTGTTCCGGTGGGTGCGCGCGAGCGCACCCGCCGGGTGTAGCCCCCGAGGCCACGGAGGAGTGGTTTGACTCCTCCGAGGTCTTAATGCCTCACGCAATGCTTCGGCTGGTCTGGTTGTTCCCTCATGCGAGCTGGCCGTAGCCCGGGTGCACGGTCGGGTCCCAAGTTCTCGGGCTGGTATGTTGATGCTGTCAACGGTTTGGCCGGAGCCGAGTTTGCGAGAGCAGCCCCCAAGCCTCTGCACAGGGCGAGAGGACGGCCAAGGACAGACTCGACTTTTTTACATACGCCCCTGCGTCGCCTTTCCGCAAGGAGGAGGGGGGAAAGCGCCATGTTGCCCTTGGAGGGCGCCGAACATGGTGTCTCCAGCGAGCTGCTGACGGGTAATCCGAGTGGACGCCCGTGCCCCATTTGTTAGGGGTCGTCTAGAGGCCCGGAGGCGCGCTCCAAAAGTACCTGCGGGTGATCTGCCGGACCCGGTCCCCTTTTGACGGGGTCCGAGGGCTCGATGCCTCCCTCTGATGGGATTCCGTTACAAGATCGTTCCCACTGGTCTCGGAAATGTCCTAGGGTACCTCGGAAGCGTAGCCCGAGCCTTGGTTATGTATCGAACGTACCCAGGGTCATCCCTCGCTCTGTGTCTGAGGCGGCTGTGAACCCTTCGAGGGCCAGCCTACGAACCCCTGATCAGTAGTGGGCGCGGAGCCCGAGTGGCCTGAGGCGGCTGTTGAACCCTTCTGAGGGGCCGGCCTTCGAACCTCTAAATAGTAGTGGGCGTGGAGCCCAAGCGCTCTGAGGCGGCTGTTGAACCCCTCCGAGGGGCCAGCCTTTGAACCCCTGATCAGTAGGGAGGCTCGGGGCCTGTTTCCTTCACGGAGAAGGATCCCTTTTTGGGGTATCCCCCTTTCCTGGTCCCTGTTGTAAGAGAGAGAAAGAGGAAAAAAGGGAAAGAATACAAAATCGAGATGACGTGGCGCACCTTTTTTACGCGGTCATTATAGCGAAGGTGAAGCGTCGCTCGCTTCTCTTGCCAGAGGCGCCGCCTGTCCCACCGCGGAGTTAATGCGACGGGGCGGGTGGTTCGCGGTGCAGCCGTTGCGCGTGCGCGAGCCGTTCGAGGAACGGAACACAGGCGTGTCGTCTTCACGCCGTGAGAGAGGGTTCTCTCGCTGTCCCATGGGGTGACGTGAGCTTGGCTGACGACGTGACCGCTGCTTCTGCCCGCCTACCACCACCATTACTGCCGGCCCATTTTTGGCCGCATCGACCGTCGCGCCTCCTCCCGCGGTTGACTGGCCCGTGACCGATGCGCTTTGCTGGAACTGTCGTGTCACGCGCAGGGTTGCCTCGAGTCGCGGTACTGGTTCCGCAGTCGAGGAGGCGCGGTAGTGGTGCGAGTGGCGGTGCAGTTGCTCGCACGTAGCAACCGGCGCGCCGGTTGCATGACGTGTGAGCCTGGGCCTCCATGCTGGGCGCGTTGGAGTCGAAGGGGTGCGCCCACTTGGCGCGGTTGCATGCCGACTGCATGGTTGTCCGCCCTTTCACCCGCCGGTCTGGGCGAAAGTGGAGGAACACTCGTAACCGCTGGGCAGTTGCATGCACCGCACGCGGCGGTTTGGCTTCTTCTGTTCTGGGCCAGCTTGCATGACGCGTGGGACCCAGCCCCCGCGCCATAGGGGGAGGACCTTGGAGCGTGTTGGAGAAGACTCAGCCCGCGACGGCTGGGGACGCAAGTAGGGAGAGTTGCCTTTAAAAGGAGGGTGACCCCCTTGAAAGGCGACCACGTCTTCGCGCTCCCTTATGCATCGTGTCTTTCCACCTTCCGAGCCCCCTGATGGGGAACACCCGCAATCCTTCCGCCTTGTCGTTGGAGGAACGCAACTTCGTGGAAGTTGGTACCTTTCAGCCATCGTTCGGCTTCAAGGATTTTCATCATGCAGCCCGGCTGCACCCCCTCGTCGGCGGTGACCCAAGACGGTGACCTCCAGTTCGATGGCGGGGAAAAGCAAACCGGGCTGCGGCCTCTGCCCCTCCCTCAGCTTCAAGGATTTTCATCATCAGTGCTGGGAAGGGGAGTGCGCCGAGTTGGGGTCAGTCCCTGCGCGGGCGGTGGCCCGCTCCTTCCCTCAGTGATCGGGGGGAAGGGCGTTCGCCGTTCGTGGCGCTGGTAGCTGCCGCGTGCCTGGCTCTCTGACCCGAGTGGCTTCGGAGCCGCTCCCGGCGCCGCCTTCCGCCACGGCAGCTGGAAGAGGTTCCTTCGCCGACGAGATAGCCGGTGCCTCCCACGGACTGACCTCCAACTCTACGGCCTTCTGCCCATCCTTGCCTTTCGAGTGAGGGCATGGGCGAGGGCCTCATGGCAGTAGCATCCGCCCTGAGGTCATCGCTGCTGCTGTTCGGCCCCCTGGAGCAGAAGTCGTCGTCGTCGCTGCTGTTGGAGCGGGCGACGGCGAGCCATCCGTCGGCCTACTGTTGCTCCGCAGGCCCCCCCAATCGTGTGGGGTTGTTCGTACCTGCGGAGACGGAACCGGGGTTCCGTTTGTAATGGCACCTTGAATGCCGGTGTTTTGTTCATTGCGGCTGTCGGGGCCTGAACATGTATGTATCCGTATCCCGGAGGCGTAGGAGTCCCTCGGCTCGGTCGGCCTTGCTGCCCAAGGCTTCTCTTGCTTAGTTAAAGGAAACCCCCGGTCGCTCTCTGATGAGCCAAAGCCGGAGGTAGCGGTGTCAGCGCGGACAGAGGCGGAGTTGGCTCGAAAAGAAGACTTGGTCGGTCGGAGCCTGGCCGGGTCGTCCACTGGCGGGATCGACACCGGAGTTGAACTGCCGAGGCCATAAACCGAGCCGATGTCCTCGGGGGACAGCTGGCTGAGGCTTTGAGGTGACCGGCCGAGCCGTCTGCTCGAGCCGGATTCCTGGAGAAGACCCTGGCGGCGATGGCCCGGGCGTGGTGCTGATGTCGTCCTTCGGGGTGGAGATCCTCCGACCGCGTCGCAGTTCGAGGCTAGGTCGGACCTCGCCGAAGGTGTAGTTGACGCCGAGGGTGCTGCTGCTCCCTTCAATTGTCAAGATCCGAGCCTGCAGGGTCGGATTATCTTGTAGTGTGTGTTTTCTGCGGCCGCCGAGGCCCAAACACACCATCGTCGTGTTGTAAAGCTGTGTTTCTTTTCCCCTTGTTTCGAGTATCTGGACTTATTTGTCGGTAACAGAATTGTTTGTGCGAGCGAGAGTTACTTTTCACGGAAGGTGATGAGTGAGGTATCCGTATCCCGGAGGCGTAGGAATCCCTCGGCTCGGTCAGCCTTGCCGCTTACGCGCACTCTTACTCGTCTATAGGGTTCTGTCACCGACGCAGTCGAGGAGGCCCGAAGAATCGTTTCGGTAGAGGAGCTTTCGAGCGTGAAGACTTGTTCGGTCCGCGGAATCACCTATCCGAGCGCGAGTTACTTATCGCAGAAGGTGATGAGTGAGGTATCCGTATCCCGGAGGCGTAGGAATCCCTCGGCTCGGTCAGCCTTGGCTGCTTACGTGTACTCCGTCGTTTTCAGGATCCACTTTTCGAAGTAGTCGGAAAGCACGAAAGACATTCTGGCAGAAAAGATCTTTTTCCGAGGAAAATTTTGACGCAGAGGGAGTTCCCCCCTTTTAGCCCCCGAGGGAGGGTCGGGCTTTGCCGAGGCAAGGCTGACCCTTCCTTGATGACTAAACTTTGCGTGTAAACGAGGCGTATGAACGACTTGAAAGCATCTTAAGGGTAGAAGTGACGTAGCTGTTGGATGTTCCAAGCGTTGTTGTAGACCTCGCCTTGACTGTTGGCCAGCTTGTACGTTCCAGGCTTCAGAACCTTGGCGATGACGAATGGCCCTTCCCAGGGAGGCATGAGCTTGTGCCGCCCTCGGGCGTCTTGTCGCAGCCGAAGCACCAGGTCGCCCACCTGGAGGTCTCGGGACCGAACCCCTCGGGCGTGGTAGCGTCGCAGGGACTGCTAGTACTGCGTCGAGTGTAGTAAGGTCATGTCCCGAGCCTCTTCAAGCTGGTCCAGTGAGTCTTCTCGATTAGCTTGATTGCTTTGGTCGGCGTAGGCCCTCGTCCTCGAGGAACCGTATTCTAAGTCTGTGGGCAAGACGGCCTCGACCCCATAGACTAGAAAGAACGGTGTGAAGCCCGTGGCTCGGCTCGGCGTTGTCCTCAGACTCCAGACCACCGAGGGGAGTTCCTTCATCCATCGCTTGCCGAACTTGTTGAGGTCGTTGTAGATCCGAGGCTTGAGTCCTTGCAGGATCATGCCGTTGGCACGCTCTACTTGCCCATTCATCATGGGGTGAGCCACGGCGGCCCAGTCCACCCGGATGTGGTGATCCTCGTAGAAGTCCAAGAACTTTCTGCCGGTGAACTGGGTGCCGTTGTCGGTGATGATGGAGTTCGGGACCCCAAAGCGATGGATGATGTTGCTGAAGAATGCCACCGCCTGTTCGGACCTGATGCTGTTTAGGGGTCGGACCTCGATCCACTTGGAGAATTTGTCGATGGCGACCAACAGGTGCGTGTAGCCCCCGGGTGCCTTCTGCAAGGGGCCGACTAGGTCCAGACCCTACATCGCAAATGGCCAGGTGATGGGTATGGTCTGCAGGGCCTGAGCGGGCAGGTGGGTCTGCCTTGCGTAGAACTGACACCCTTCGCAGGTGCGGACAATTCTAGTGGCGTCGGCCACCACCGTCGGCCAGTAGAAACCTTGTCGGAAGGCATTTCCAACAAGGGCTCGAGGTGCTGCGTGATGGCCGCAAGCCCCCGAGTGTATCTCTTGTAGGAGCTCCTGGCCTTTGGCGATGGAAATGCATCGCTGGAGGATGCCTGAGGGGCTGCGGTGGTAGAGCTCCTTCCCGTCTCCCAGCAAAACAAACGACTTGGCGCGCCGCGCCAACCGCCGAGCGTCGGCTCGGTCGAAGGGTAGCTCTCCTTGGCGGAGGTATTGCAGGTACGGGGTCTGCCAGTTTCGATCAGGCGTGATCCCGCTCCGCTCCTCCTCGACGCGCAGTGCCTCACCCTCAGAGGCTGAGGGTACCTCGGGCCGAGCCGAGGGTGCCTCGGGCCGAGCTGAGGGTACCTCGGACTGAGCCGAGGGTGCCTCGGGCTGGGCCGAGGCCTTCTCGGGCTCGGGCGTGTCGTCGGTCTTGATGGAGGGTTGATGCAGGTCTCGGGAGAAGACGTCCGGGGGAACCGTTGTTCGCCCCGAGGCTATTTTAGCCAGCTCGTCCGCAGTCTCGTTGTAGCGTCGGGCGATATGGTTGAGCTCGAGCCCGTAGAACTTGTCTTCCAGGCGCCGAACCTCATCGTAGTAGGCTTCCATCTTCGGGTCGCGGCAGTGGGAGTTCTTCATGACTTGGGCGATGACGAGCTACGAGTCACCGCGAGCGTCGAGGCGTCGGACCCCTAGCTCGATGGCGATGTGCAACCCGTTGACTAGAGCCTCGTACTCAGCCACATTGTTGGACGCCGGGAAGTGGAGGCATAGCACATAGCGTAGGTGCTTCCCGAGGGGCGAGATGAAGAGCAGGCCTGCGCCTGCTCCTGTCTTCATCAGCGACCCGTCGAAGAACATGGTCCAGAGTTCCGGTTGGATCGGAGCTGTTGGGAGCTGGGTGTCGACCCATTCAGCCACGAAGTCCGCCAAGACGTGGGACTTGATGGCCTTCCGAGGGGCAAACGAGATCATTTCGCCCATGATTTCCACTGCCCACTTTGCAATTCTACCTGAGGCCTCTCGGCACTGGATGATCTCTCCCAGGGGGAAGGATGACACCACAGTTACCGGATGAGACTGGAAGTAGTGTCGCAACTTCCGCCGCGTTAGGATCACCGCGTACAGCAGCTTCTGAATTTGTGGGTAGCAGATCTTGGTCTCGAACAGTACCTCGCTGATGAAGTAGACTAGCCTCTAGATGGGCAATGTATGCCCCTCTTCTCGTCTCTCGACCACAATCGCGACGCTAACCACCTGAGTGGTCGCGGCGACGTAGATCAAGAGGGCTTCTCCGGTAGCGGGGGGCACCAAGATGGGCGCGTTCGTGAGGAGCGCCTTCAGGTTCCCGAGGGCTTCCTCGACCTCTGGGGTCCAAGTGAAGCACTCGGCCTTCCTTAAGAGGCGGTACAGAGGCAGGCCTCTTTCGCCGAGGCGCGAGATGAAACGGCTCAGAGCCGCGAGACATCCCATGACTCTCTGTACGCCTTTCAAGTCCTTGATGGGCCCCATGCTGGTGATGGCCGCGATCTTCTCCGGGTTGGCCTCGATGCCCCACTCGGAGACGATGAACCCCAAGAGCATGCCTCGGGGAACCCCGAAGACACACTTATCGGGATTGAGCTTCATGCCTTTCGCCTTGAGACATCGGAATGTCACTTCAAGGTCGGAAAGGAGGTCAGAGGCTTTCCTTGTCTTGACTACGATGTCATCGACGTAGGCCTCGATCGTTCGGCCAATGTGTTCGCCGAACACAAGGTTCATGCACCGTTGGTACGTTGCACCCGCATTCCTCAAACCAAACGGCATGGTGACATAGCAGTACATACCGAAGGGTGTGATGAAAGAAGTCGCGAGCTGGTCGGACTCTTTCATCCTAATTTGGTGATACCCTGAGTAGGCATCGAGGAAAGACAGGGTTTCGCACCCAGCAGTGGAATCCACAATTTGATCGATGCGAGGCAGAGGGTAGGGAACTTTCGGACATGCTTTGTTTAGACCAGTGTAGTCTACACACATCCACCATTTCCATCCTTTCTTTCTCACAAGCACAGGGTTGGCAAGCCATTCGGGATGGAATACCTCTTTGATGAACCCTGCCACCATTAGCTTGTGGATCTCCTCGCCTATGGCTCTGCGCTTTTCTTCGTCGAATCGGCGCAGAGGCTGCCTCACGGGTCGGGCTCCAGCTCGGATATCCAGCGAGTGCTCGGCGACATCCCTCGGTATGTTGGGCATGTCCGAGGGACTCCACGCGAAAACGTCGGCGTTCGCGCGGAGAAAGTCGACGAGCACTGCTTCCTATTTGGGATCGAGCTCGGAGCCGATCCGGATCTGCTTGGAGGCGTCGCTGCTGGGGTTGAGGGGGACAGATTTAACCGTCTCCGCTGGCTCGAAGTTGCCGGCGTGGCGCTTCACATCTGGCGCCTCCTTAGAGAGGCTCTCTAGGTCGGCGATGAGGGCCTCGGATTCGGCGAGGGCCTCGGCATACTCCACGCACTCCACGTCGCATTCGTACGCGTGTCGGTACGTGGGGCCGACGGTGATGACCCCGTTGGGGCCCGGCATCTTGAGCTTGAGGTAGGTGTAGTTGGGGACGGCCATGAACTTTGCGTAGAATGGCCTCCCCAGTACTACGTGGTAGGTTCCTCGGAACCCGACCACCTCGAACGTGAGGGTCTCCCTTCGGAAGTTGGAGGGCGTCCCAAAGCAGACAGGAAGATCGAGTTGTCCGAGGGGCTGGACGTGCTTCCCAGGGATGATCCCATGGAAAGGCGCATCGCCTGCCCGGACCTAGGACAGATCAACATGCAGGAGCTCGAGGGTCTCGGCGTAGATGATGTTGAGGCTGCTGCCTCCATCCATGAGGACCTTGGTGAGCCTGACGTCGCCGATGACGGGGTCAACAACGAGCGGGTATTTTCCCGGGCTCGGCACGCGGTCAGGGTGGTCGACTTGGTCGAAGGTGATGGGCTTGTCAGACCAGTTTAGGTAGACTGGCGCCGCCACCTTTACCGAACAGACCTCCCGACGCTCTTGCTTGCGGTGCCGAGCCGAGGCGTTCGCCACTTGCCCATCGTAGATCATGAAGCAGTCGCGGACCTTGGGGAACTCTCCTGCCTGGTGATCTTCCTTCTTATCGTCGTCGCGAGCCCTGCCACCCTCCGCGGGTGGCCAGGCCTTGTGAAAGTGGCGCCGAAGCATGGCGCACTCCTCAAGGGTGTGCTTGACGGGCCCCTGATGATAGGGGCACGACTCCTTGAGCATCTTGTCGAAGAGGTTGGCACCTCCGAGAGGTTTTCGAGGGTTCTTGTACTCGGCGGCGGCGACAAGGTCCGCGTCGGCGGCGTCGCGTTTCGCTTGCGACTTCTTCTTGCCTTTCTTCTTGGCGCCGCGCTGAGTTGACGCCTCGGGGACATCTTCTAGTGGGCGGCCCTGGGGCTGCTTATCCTTCCGGAAGATAGCCTCAACCGCCTCCTGGCCAGAGGCGAACTTGGTGGCGATGTCCATCAGCTCGCTCGCCCTGGTGGGGGTCTTGCGACCCAGCTTGCTCACCAGGTCGCGGCAGGTGGTGCCGGCGAGGAACGCGCCGATGACATCTGAATCGGTGATGTTGAGCAGCTCGGTGCGCTGCTTCGAGAATCGTCGGATGTAGTCCCGGAGAGACTCTCCCGGCTGCTGGCGACAGCTTCGGAGATCCCAGGAGTTTCCAGGGCGCACGTACGTGCCCTGGAAATTGCCGGCGAAGGCCTGGACCAGGTCGTCCCAGTTGGAGATCTGCCCCGGAGGCAGGTGCTCCAGCCAGGCCCGAGCGGTATCAGAGAGGAACAGGGGGAGGTTGCGGATGATGAGGTTGTCATCGTCCATTCCACCCAGTTGGCAGGCCAGCCGGTAGTCCGCGAGCCATAGTTCCAGTCTCGTCTCCCCCGAGTACTTTGCGATAGTAGTCGGGGTTCGGAACCGGGTCGGGAACGGCGCCCGTCGTATGGCGTGGCTGAAAGCCTGCGGACCGGGTGGTTCGGGCGAGGGGCTCCGATCCTCCCTGCTGTCGTAGCGTCCCCCACGCCTGGGGTGGTAGCCTTGGCGCACCCTCTCGTCGAGGTGGGCCCGACGGTTGCGGTGATGGTGCTCGTGGCCGAGGCGACCCGGGGCTGCAGGCGCTGTGTTGCGCGTGCGCCCGGTGTGGACCGAGGCTTCCCGCATGAATCGGGAAGTCGCAGCGCGATGTTCCGAGGGGTACCCCTGCCTTCGGGAGGCGGAGCTTTCGGCCCGTCGGACCGTGGCGTCCTCCAGGAGATTCTTGAGCTCTCCCTGGATACGCCGCCCCTCGGTGGTTGATGGCTCCGGCATCGCGCGGAGAAGCATTGCCGCTGCAGCCAGGTTCTGGCCGACCCCACTGGAAATCGGTGGCGGCCTTGCCCTGACATCGTCGGCGATGCGGTGCTGGATACCCTGGGGTAGATGACGCACTTCTCCAGTCGGAGGTTGGCCCGCCCATTCCTGCCCGATGTCCCGGCGGATCGGCTCAAGTGTTCCTGCTCCCTCGTCGAGCCTGGCCTGCATCTCGCGGATTTGCTCGAGCTGTGGGTCATGACCCCCCGCCGGGACGGGGACCACAGCTAGCTCCCGAAGGATGTCAACGCGAGGCACAGGCCTAGGGAGATCTCCGTTCTCCGGCATACCAAGATGGTTGCCTTCGTTGGGACCCCCCTAGATTGACGTGAAAACATTCACGACTCGGGCCGCAGTCCTCGTCACCGACGCTGCGGCTACCATCGAAACAGTCGGAAAGGCAGTAGTCGCACGCGGTCATAAAGTCCCGCATGGCACTAGGGTTACCAAGTCCGGAGAAATCCCAACAGAAGTCGGGCTCCTCTTCTTCCTCGGACCCCGAGGGCCCGTAAGTCGAGACGGCTGTCAGCCGGTCCCAGGGTGACCACATACGATACCCCAGAGGGTTTGGACTCGCCTCTACGAGAGCGTCCACCAAAGCGAAGTCACTTGGTGGGTCGAGGCTGAATCCAAAAGGCGTGAGATGGGAATCGGTTGGTACCTCTTGGTCGATGGGCAGTGACGAAGTCACGTCAGGGAACGACTGCACCGTCGTCTCAGGTACGAGGGTGACGCCCAGCAAGTCCTTCGCGAGCGTGCTGGCGTCGTCCGTTTGCTTGGGATTGGCGTGTTGCGGGGAGACGACGCTCGTCTTCGTCTCAGACGCGAGGTCGATGCCCGACGTGTCCCCCGTTGGGGCGCCGGCGCTGTCGACTTGCTCGACGGCCGACGATGTGCCGCCACCTGCTTGGCCTTGGTTGCCCCGCCTCCTCCTCCGTCGGCGGGGGAGGGGACGGGGTGAGCTCGAATGTTGTTCTTCCGCCACGTGGGGAAGACGTCGTCGATTCCGCCACCGGCGGGCGGGCTGTCGGCTGCCATTGTCGCTATCGTGCGGCGGGGGAAGGAGTATTATGTCGTAGCTGCTATCGAGGGACATGAACTCAAGACTCCCGAAACGGAGCACCGTCTCGGGCTGGAAAGGTTGCTGGAGACTGCCCATCTGGAGCTTGACGGGAAGCTGTTCGTCAACACGCAGCAGGCCCCTACCTGGCGCGCCAACTGTCGGCGTTTTGAACCCGGGGGGTCCCTGGACCGACGAGTAAATTATCGCAGCGTGCCCCAGCCCAGATGGGTCGGCGTGAGACGGAGCGCGAAGGGGGGAAGGAGCCGGAGGGAGACGGGCGTGAGAGGTGGAATCCCGCGGCCTTCGTGTTTGTCCCGCGCCCTGGTCGGGTGCGCTTGCAGTAGGGGGTTACAAGCGTCCACGCGGAAGGGAGCGAGCGGCCTCACGCGAGCGCCGTCTCGTCCTTCTCCGTGTGGCCAACCCTCGTAAGAGGGCCCTGGTCCTTCCTTTTATAGGCGCAAGGAAAGGATCCAGGTGTACAATGGGGGGTGTAGCAGTGTGCTAACATGTCTAGCGGAGGAGACCTAGCGCCCTAAGTACATGCCATCGTGGCAGCCGGAGAGGTTTTGGCACCCAGTTCGTGTGATGTCGTGGCCGTCGGAGGAGCGCCGGAGCCTAGCAGAAGGACAGCTGTCGGGGCTGTCGAGTCCTTGCTGACGTCCTCTTGCTTTCGTAAGGGGGCTGAGAGCCGCCGTTGTCATAGAGCGTGCGGGGCGCCATCATTACTCGTATAGCGGAGCGAGCCAGATGGGACGCCGGTCTTGTTCCCCATAGCCTGAGTCAGCTTGGGGCAGGGTAATGATGGCGCCTCCTGTTGACGTGGTCGGTCCGTGCCCTGGGTTGGGCGAGGTGGAGGCTCCTCCGAGGTCGAGGTCGAGTATGTCTTCCAAGGCCGAGGTCGAATCCGAGCTCCTGGGTCGGGCGAGGCGGAGACCGTCGGCTGATGCCAGGGCTGAGTCCGAGCCCTGGGGTCGGGCGAAGCGGAGTTCGTCGTCCTTCGGGGCTGAGCCCGAGTCCGAGCCCTAGGGTCGGGCGAAGCAGAGTTCGTCGTCTTCTGGGGCTGAGCCCGAGTCCGAGCCCTGGGGTCGGGCGAAGCGGAGTTCGTCGTCTTCCGGGGCTGAGCCCGAGTCTGAGCCCTGGGGTCGGGCGAAGCGGAGTTCGTCGTCTTCCGGGGCTGAGCCCGAGTCCGAGCCCTGGGTCGGGCGAAGCGGAGTTCGTCGTCTTCCGGGGCTAAGCCCGAGTCCGAGCCCTGGGGTCGGGCGAAGCGGAGTCCGTCGTCTTCTGGGGCTAAGCCCGAGTCTGAGCCTTGGGGTCGGGCGAAGCGGAGTTCGTCGTCTTCCGGGGCTGAGCCCGAGTCCGAGCCCTGGGGTCAGGCGAAGCGGAGTTTCCCATAGCGCCTGGGGCCAGGCTTGGTTGCTGTCAGCCTCACTCTGTCGAGTGGCACAGCAGTCAGAGCGGAGCAGGCAGCGCTGTCCTCTTGTCAGGCCGGTCGGTGGAGCGGCGAAATGACTACGGTCACTTCGGCTCTGTCAACTGGAGGACGCGCGTCAGGATAAAGGTGTCAGACCACCTTTGCATTAAATGCCCCTGCGATTTGGTCGGTTGGCGTGGCGATTTGGCCAAGGTTGCTTCTTGGTGAAGACTGGGCCTCGGGCGAGCCGAAGGTGTGTCCGTTGCTGGAGGGGGTCCTCGGGCGAGACGTAGATCCTCCGGGGTCGGCTTCCCTTGCCCGAGGTTAGGCTCGGGCGAGGCATGATCGCGTCCCTCGAATGGACCGATCCTTGACTTAATCGCACTCATCAGGCCTTTGCAGCTTTGTGCTGATGGGGGTTACCAGCTGAGATTTAGGAGCCTTGAGGGTACCCCTAATTATGGTCCCCGACACAACCAAAGGATGCGTCCAAGATCAGAAGTTTTCTTGGATTGGCAGGATACTACAGAAGATTTATTGAAGGTTTTTCCAAGTTAGTGAAACCTCTTACCTCACTACTGGAGAAAGGTAAAGAGTTTAAGTGGGATGAAGCATGCCAGAATTGTTTTGAAGAACTCAAGAAAAGGTTAACCACCGCACCAATATTAGTAATGCCAGACATTCACAAGGGATTTGATGTGTATTGCGATGCATCACACCTTAGACTTGGATGTGTGCTAATGCAAGAAGGAAAAGTAATAGCTTATGCCTCAAGACAGTTGAGAAAGCATGAGAAGAATTATCCTACGCATGATTTGGAACTAGCTATCGTAGTGCATGCTTTGAAGATTTGGAGGCACTATATGATTGGAAACAAGTGCAAAATCTTCATGAATCACAAAAGCTTGAAATATATATTCACTCAGAAAGAACTCAACCTAAGACAAAGAAGATGGCTTGAGTTGATCAAAGACTACGATTTGGAAATACAATATCACCCAGGAAAAGAAAATATAGTGGCTGATGCTTTGAGTCGTAAGGGTCAACTGAACAACATCACTACTCATTTGATGTCACAGGAATTGTGCTAGGAAATGGAACAACTCAACCTTGGTATGCTCAATAAAATGGAAGCAACAGTTATGGAGGTTGAATCTACTTTGGAACAAGAGATTCGTAAAGGACAGGAATCTGATGAGAAAATTAAGGAAATTAAAACTCTGATTGGGTTGGGAAAAGCCCCAGATTTCACGGAAGATGATCAAGGCACAGTATGGTTTAAGAAGAGAATCTGTGTACTGGAAATCGAACACCTACGCCAACTTATTTTGAGAGAAGCTCATGAATTGGCTTACTCTATTCACCCAGGAAGCACAAAGATGTACCAGGATCTAAAGGAAAAGTATTGGTGGTATGGTTTGAAAAGATATGTTGCTACTCATGTTGCATTGTGTGACGTGTGTCAGCGAGTTAAAGCCGAACACCAAAGACCAGCAGGATTACTACAACCTCTCAAGGTACCAGAATGGAAATGGGAAGAAATCAGTATGGATTTCATAGTTGGACTACCCCGTACTCGGGATGGTTATGATTTGATATAGGTCATAGTAGACAGGTTGACTAAAGTGGCACACTTTATACCTGTGAAGAGAACTTACTCGGGAGCCCAGTTAGCAAAGTTATACATGCCGAGGATTGTTTGTCTGCATGGAGTACCAAAGAAGATCGTATCAGATCGAGGAACTCAGTTTACCTCGTGCTTTTGGAAAAGACTACATGAGTCCATGGATACCAAGCTAAACTTTAGTTCAGCTTATCATCCACAAACGAATGGGCAAACAGAAAGAACAAACCAAGTGTTGGAAGATATGATAAGAGCTTGCGCTCTAAAGCATGGTAGAAGCTAGGATAAAAGTTTGCCTTATGCAGAATTCTCGTATAACAATAATTATCAAGCAAGTCTAAAAATGGCACCATTTGAAGCCCTTTATGGACGAAAGTGTAGAACACCGCTTTATTGGAATCAGACCAGAGAAAGTCAAGTATTTGGTCCAGAAATACTCCAAGAAGCAGAAAAGCAAGTGCAGATTATCAGAGAAAATTTGAAGACAGCATAGTCAAGACAAAAAAGCTATGCTGATAATAGAAGAAGAGAGTTGATATTCGAAGTAGGAGACTTCTTATACCTTAAAGTTTCACCGATGAGAGGAATGAAAAGATTTAAGGTTAATGGAAAATTATCTCCTCGCTATATTGGCCCATTCAAGATTTTGGAAAGAAAAGGTGAAGTAGCCTACCAGATAGAGCTACCCGATAGTTTGTCAGATGTGCATGACGTATTTCACGTGTCACAACTCAAGAAGTGCTTGAGAGTACCGGAGGAACAGTTACCCATGGAAGAACTGAATGTTAATAAGGATTTGACTTATTCGGAGTACCTAGTCAGAATTCTAGAAACATCTCGCAGAATTACATGGAGTAAAGTCATTAACATGTGCAAAGTTCCGTGGAGTCATCATTCGGAAGATGAGGCCACTTGGGAAAGAGAAGATGAACTCAGAGCAGAATTCCCCCAGTTATTCTCGGAAGTTTCTTAATCTCGAGGACAAGATTCTTTTAAGAGGGATAGGTTTGTAACACTATAAAAAACCATCAACTAAAAATAGTGCATTTAGTTATTATGGTAATTAGGGTATTAAATTTTCATTCAAAGTGTTTGTTATCTATTTGCATTTTGAATAAATTTTGATTGCTCATGATTGATTTGTGGATATTTAAAAGCATTTCTTCTTATAGGAAAATCCTAATAAAAAATATAATAATTATTAGTCTAAAAATAGATATTTTATTTTTGGTATAATTATTATGAATTTTAGAGTTATTTATAAAAAATTATTTCAAATTTAGGAAAAAAACCCTAACCCTAACCCTAAGGCCCACTAGGGGGCCATCAAATCTCCCAGTCGCGCGCCCTCCTCCCCTGGCAAACCAGCCGCCGCCGCCCTCTGTCCTCCCTCTCCCCCTCTTCTCTCTCTTGCAACCCGGCCCCACTCCTCTTCCCTCTCTCTCTGCTTCCCTTCCCAACCCCGAGCGCTGCCAGAAGCCGCCATGGAGCCCGACGCTCCAACCGCCACGCGTCCCCAGCCCCGACGCGCGACCCCACACCTACGACCGAGCCCGACCGAGCCGCCACCCCGTCGTCCGTTCATTCCTCTGCGTTATTGGAGCATCAACTCTTCCGTTTCTCCTCCCATCACTCTCCTCCATTACTCCCTCCCTCCAGTGATGGCTATGAAGAACCACCGGCGCCCAGTGATCTCTCCCCGGCCAACCTCTCCTCTCCCTCCCTCTCCTCTATAAAACCCACGCCGAGCTCTCTCTCCCTCCTCCCTACCCGAGCTCGCCCCCTACTCTCTCTCACTCTCCTCGCCATTAGAGCCACCGCCGCCGTCGCTGGAGTTCGCCATCGCCGGAGCCCGTGGAACTCACCGGAGCTACGCACTCACCATCCGAAGTCGAGCCCCTGCTCTTCTCCACCCGGCCGAACTCTCGTCGAACTCTCCCCCGTCACACGTGCAAGCTCAAGGTTGAAGACGACCCAAAATATTTTATGTATTTTCGAAATTTCTTTTGATTCAGTTTGTGAATTGTATATTTATTATGTTGTAATATGAGCATGTTGTGATTCAAAATTCACGTGTATACGCTCTATAGAACTTTTGGTAGATATATGCGATAAGTAGTGCACCGTGATTACTCATGTTATTCGATTTAGAATGTTGGATTAGAGAGAAGTTTGACGAAAACTAGTAGACACATGTTGGTGATAAAAACACTAGATAGGAAATTTTATAGTTAATTTTGGTCACAATGAACTTTGAAAATTATTTGGAGGATTATAATCATAGGTTCATTTTAATGGAATTAATAAATGGTATAGAATTCATGGCCATATAAACATTATAGGTTATTAGATGATTTATCTCCGATTATTTTTCGTAATACTTTCTTTTAGAAAGAAAGGATAAAATACCACTAGTCACATGGAAAATAGATTTTTCCTAGCCAAAATAAAGGTGTCCATAAGTATAGCAATTAACTTTTTAGAATTAATAAAAATACTTGTTTATGTTATTAAAAGTCCAATTAGTGATTTATATTGATTTTTAGAATATTAATGTTATTAGATTCATTTTTAGCTATACGCATAAACTCAAGTTAGAAATAAAAGGAATAAAGACTATTAGTCTATTTATTAGTATTAAAGAAAATAATTAGCCTTTATTTTTATAAAGAATGTTAATACATATTAATACTAGTTAAAACTAGTATTATAGCACCTACTCATAATTTCTTCATTAATGACTCACAATAATAGTCATAAATGAATTAAATAAGTATTTACGCTTTAGGACGTATTGATGAGTGTGATAAGTGTGATGAATGTAATAGTGAATGATTACCCTGTACTGGTGTATGTATATTTATTTGGCGTATGTATTCTTTTGTATGTGCGATACGCAAATCGATGCTAGAAGTGAACTGTGAGGTAGATGAGCCAAACATGTTCGAGGACGACCCACAGGAAACTTTTGAGCAAGGCAAGTGGATTCTCCCTCTGCATATTCTATTTGTACCCAATTAATGCATATAATAATGTTTACTTTTTGGATATACTGCATAATTTGATGGGATTTACCTAATTAAGGATTTCCTAGATTAACCAACTGTATTCCTTGATTACCCTGGGAAATTACTATGCTTTGCAAATTTGTGCTACTGCTCAATTTAATAATTTTGATGTCACTCATTATTTGATATTAATGTTCCGGAAATGAAATTGGCATTATGATATTAACCCGATGGTTAAATAAGATTATTTCATATTAATTGGAACATGGAGTGACCACCCAGGATAATAGTGCAACTAGGAGTGCTATCATGGCTCTGGCTTTGGTAATTAGCTTTATATGCTTAGTACCTAGCAACCTTACCTGAAATATGGACAAGAGGGGGAGCGGCAGTGGTGGCAGCTCACGTTAACATGTGGACGTATTCTTGGCTAAGGTACCTCGCCCAGAGGCCTCCACACCGACTTGGAAACCTTAGCAGGTTGCTTTGTATTAAGTGTATTTTGTGAAAGCCTCATAATGGATCCCTAGCGATTCACCTTGGTAGTGTTTATGGATCCGATCAACCCAGGCTAGATGGGATACATGGCTTGTGGGTAAAGTTGTACCACCTCTGCAAAGTGTAAAACGGATATGTCACTGTGCTCACGGTTAAGAGCAACTTGGACTCCTCACATGATAATTGAACTTAAAGATGGACAATAAATCGAGATCTGATGATCTGCTAATGGTTTGCTTAAGTGGTTTCACTTAAGTGTTTTTGATATACTCTTATACCTTTGTTTAAATGGGATACTTGGGATACACACTTATTAGTAAGACATGTGTTGTTAATAAAATATTGACCAACTAAAATGCTTACTGCTCAACCTTAGCCTCACCTTGTTAAACTTGCATTAATTTTCCTCCCACTTGCTGAGCCCCAACCATAAGTGAGCTCACCCTTGCTAATATTTTGATCAGAGGGTGATGAAGAAGACTTTGATGGAGATTTTGACGATGAGTTCCAAGTCTGTTGGGGGTCTTCGTCTTCCGAAGGTCCTCAAAAACATGACTAACAGTGTTTCCCCAAGTGTAATATATGAACAGGAGCCTTTGGAATCGGGATGAAGCTGTCCGCAATATGAATAGAATGGTTGGGACGAAGGTCGAATCAGTTCCGAAGCTATGCGCAAGGAAGCTTCGGCTCAGTAGTAGAAAAAAACCGACTTAAAGAGCAAAAGGCTTTTTAGTCCTCGATAGACTGTCCTAATGTCAATAGTAAACACGATGGGCATGAATGTAATTTTGCACAGGCTGCGCCCTGTGCCTATAAATAGATGAACAGTACCCCTGTACTGTTCACGCTGACTTGTATTCTTTTGTGTGTCACACTTTTACTTTTATCTTCCATCAAGCCAAAGGTACATTTGTAGTTCAATGTTGTTTTTGTCTTTCCATAATAATATAATGAGAATGAATTAATAATGTTATATGATTGTTTATGATGTCTTCTATATTTTGTATGCTTCTTCCTTTATTATCATATACCGTGATGATGGAGGTATGTCCTTCATAACCTTCATCTGAAGATCATTATATCCTAAGGGAAATAATGTTTTGAAGGACGAAGGGTATTGACATTTAACATTTTGTGTTGCCTTGTTCTTGATTCGTAGCATTTGAGAACAAGTCCCCAACATTGGCGCCCACCTCCGGTGAACTCGTTCGACCACCTTCGGCAAGCACTGACCTTCGTCATGCCGCCGAAGAAGATAACTGCAGCCACTGGACAAAAATCAGGAGATTCTCTCTCTTCGAGAGGCTTGAAGCCAGAAGAGAAAGGCCACTAGTCCAACACTCCAGGAGGAGGAGTTGGACCAAGAGATTAGGGACATGGAAATCATCCATCAACAAGTGCAAAGGAAGAAGGAGAAGATGGCCCGGCTGGCCGATCTTCAAAGGAAGATTGACGAAGCTACTGAAGAAGTTTGTCATCTTGTTCAAGATAAACAAGACCGAAGGCCCCAGCACAGGGAGCTTTGTCAAGAGGGCCTATTCAACGAAGATGGATGGTATGATGATTTTAGTCATGATACTTTTACCTTTGATGATGCTTCTCCCTTGGCAGCAGAACTGCAGGCTACTCCATGCCCCCCATCATACAAGCCACCCCAGCTTCCCATGTATGATGGGCATTTAGATCCAAAGCAGTTTCTGATGAGTTACGAAGCAACTATATCTTCGTACGGGGGCAACACCGCAGTCATGGCGAAGTCCTTCGTCATGGCAGTTCGGAATGTAGCCTAGACATGGTATTCCTCTCTTCGGCCAGGGACAATTACGTCGTGGCAGAAGCTCAAGGACATGCTGGTGACCAGTTTCCAAGTCTTTCAGACGAAGCCAGTTATAGCTCAGGCCTTGTTCCAGTGCACGCAAGACCATGAGGAATACCTTCAGGCGTATGTCTGAAGGTTCTTGCGACTCAAGGCACAAGCACCCATAGTGCCTAATGAAATTGTCATTGAGGCCATGATTAAGGGTCTCCGGCCAGGACCTACGGCTCAGTACTTCGCCAGGAAGCCCCCACAAACTCTGGAGAAGCTGCTTCAGAAGATGGATGAATACATTCGAGCTGACAATGACTTCGGCCAAAGAAGGGAGGAAGCTTACAGATTCTCGGAGATGACCAGGGGCTTTGGAGGAAGAATCCACCCAAGACATGTCAGGTCAATTCACAATTCCAGCCAGAATGACGACAAAGGAAGCCAGCTTCAGAGGCCACAGTACACCTCATAATCTTCTCGGCAACAACAAAGCTCTTTCAGGCCGCCAGCTCCAAGGGGCAGAGGCACTAGGGGCTTCGGGGGAAGATACGGCGATCAGCCCAGGAAGATTTATTGTTTATTCTATGGTGAGGACAAGGGCCATACTACAAGAATGTGCCAAATCACCATTCAGAAGCAGAAGAAGATTGCGGAAGCCGAAGCTCGGCAGAATCAGCCGAAGCAGGTCTTGCATACTGCTTCGTGCCACTCTCCCTACATACCAGAGTATGTGGGCAATCATCCTGCAGCTGTCGTTGCTTCGGCTAGCCATTCACAGGCTTCCTGGCCACAGCTCCCACCTTCACCACCACTACAACCGACCTATTCCCGAAGCCAGCAGTCAAAAGGGCACCAGCACTCTCAACAGCAACGTGAATTCAAGGAGGAATCCGAAGCTCGCACAGTCAACAGTATTGTGCCAGAATCAAAGCACATTTATTGAGCGATATCCTACCCCTAAAATACCTTTATGTTCTATGTCATTTTGTTTTTCAATAAGGAACAAACAATGTAAAGCTAGTTTTAATTCCTTGTAATAGTTTCGCTTCTATCAGAATGAAATATATCTTCTTCGCAGACTTACGAAGCTCAAAAACTGCTGAAGCTCAAAAGTCATTCCTAAGGGAATGCAGAGCTAAAAATTGTCGAAACTACAAAAAGTTATTCCTAAGGGAGCGCAGTGTAAGTTTTGTCGAAGCTACAAAAAGTCGTTCCTAAGGGAGCGCAGTGTAAGTTTTCTGCTCAAAAGTCGTTCTAAAGGGAATGCAGAGCCAAATACCGCCGAAATATAAGGCGAAAAAGTTCAAAAGACGTTCCTAAGGGGATGCAGAACTTATACCACCGAAATAGAAGGCGAAGAAGTTTAAAAGACGTTCCTAAGGGGATGCAGAACTTACACCGAAAAATAAGCGGTGAATCCGAAAAATAAACGGCAAAGAGATTCCGATCGTTCCTAAGGGGACGCAGAGATTGTGTGTTTCAGTGTGGACGTGTGGGTGTGTATTAGGTGTGTATCATCGGCATTAGCATCATTCTTCGCATCATATCATCACATCATCCCGCATAGCATCACATCATACATCATATCGCACCAATGACACGAATTGAATACAAAGTCGATCTTCGGAGAACGCTTTATGAAAATGAAAATGTGCTAAGGCACAAAGTAAGCTGAGAAATACAGTTCCATCAACTCTGTTGCAAAAGAAGGGATCCTTTGTTTACAAAGCATGGATGTTTTTACGAAGCTTGGATGTTCTTACGAAGCATGGATGTTTTTACGAAGCTTGGATGTTCTTACGAAGCATGGATATTTTCACGAAGCATGGATCTTTTCTTTATGAAGCATGAAAAGAAGGGAAGGTGTTTTTTCACCGAAGGCTCAAAAAGGTATGTATATAAAAGTTTCATGCATCACAAAGAAGTGAATTACAAATAATTTATATATTAGATTCAAAATTATACACATCAAATATTACAGTCTTGTTGCAACAAAGTTACATTGATTGTCTAAAAATATTTCTACAATAAGTACTAGTCTTCCTTCAGGACCTTCTCCACAATCTCATTCAGCAGTTTATTGACGACTTCGTCAATGATAGACTCGGCCATATTGATGATCTCCAGTGCTTCCTTCGTTTCTGGATCGACCAGGGGGTCGAACGGTTCCGGTGGCGGAGATAATTGAGCTACAGTAAAAATAATAATAATAAGTCCGAAGCCACAAAAACAAATGTCAAAGCTAGATGCCGCAAAACAATACCTATGTGTCTCTCGTGCTTTGTAGCTTCTTCAGCCTGTTTTGCTTGTACTCGGGCGTCATGGATGTCTTTCTCGCTTTTCTTCATAATTTCGTGAGCCATCTCCCGGCCACCATTTACCCATATGTCATTGTAAAATTTCCCCCCCCCCCATTAAACTTGCTTCAGCTGAGGGATCCTTTGTGTCATCCACGGAAAAGGCAGCTTCGGCCTGGGCCAGGGTCTTAACATGGTCGCATCCCGCCTTCTCTAGAATGGCTGAAATTCCCCTTGCGCCAGAGAACGCGCAGACATCTCCGCGATCACTTAAGATTTCTTTGAAAGCTTCGGCCTCTCCACTTATCCATTCGATCACACCTTCAGGGTCGTCTCGTATGAAGTTATCTTTGTTAGAATAAGAACCCACGTTGGCGAAGCTAGCCTTTATTTTCTCCACACAGCCCAATGATTTTTCAAAACATCTTTCTTTGGATGCGCGAAGTTCTTCAATTGTTTTTTCTAAATAGTTTCTCCAATATTCACTAATATCTCGGTTAGCTTCTGCGAGACCGCACTTTTCTTTGGCTTCGGCCAATTGTTTCCGAAGGTCTTCGATCTCATTCTTTTGAATCTCAGCTTGAGCCTTGAAACTAGCTTCATCTTCAATGTTTTTCTGTGCTCTAAGGGCATTGCTAAGAATTAAACCCTGCAAGAGGAGGACAGAATTAAGAATAAACAAATAAAATATTTCGTTTTCAAAATACAAAATTAGCTTTTTATACCTTTATGCTATTATACGCCAAACTATCAGTAAGCTCATCCTTTGATAATATTGAAAGGCCATCTTCTAGCGTCGGGAATCTGATGCTTCTACCTATCTCCCGGCAGACAGATATCTCTTTATTATTCGGGAGACAGTACAGAAAATCTTCTTCCCCACTGCCATTAAACAATAATGCCCCCTTCGGGTATTTTAATTTTTGGGCATAATGTAGCGCTTCTAGCTTTTCTTCTTGAGAAAGTCTCTTCCCAGAAGCATGACGAATGATGTAATCAATGCTTCCTTTTGAAGCTTCGGTAGCAGCAGCTTCAACCTCTTCAGACGCAATTTCCTTTACCGCTTTTTCTTCAACTACGGCAGGCTCTGTCTCGGTGGGCTCTGAAGGCCCAACTTCGGTTTCAGCTTGAATATTTGCAGCCTCGACTTCTGCTTGCTTCGTTTCAGCTTCGAGTAGAGCTTTGGAAGCTTCGGCAATTTTTCCTAAAGGAGCAGGACTCAAGGATTTTGCTGTTTCTAGTACAACATCTAACACGTTTGCCATCCTTCTCCTCTTAGGAGTTGCGGCAGAACCCTTTTGTGCCTTTGGCACTGTTATCTCTGTTGATGGACTCAAAATCTCTGGCATTTTTGTTTTTTTTTTCAATTTTTGACCCTTCAGCCTTATCCTTATCAGCCTTCGTCTCAACCAACTTAACTGAAGGTAACTTCGGCTTTACAACCGGCTCTTCAGTGCTCTGCGCAATTAGAGCAGTCACTCTTGTTTCAGCAGCTGAAGAGGCTTCCTCGCCAAACTCAGGCACCACGGACGGTTCAATGTAACGCGGCCGGTGGGTAAGAACCTTCATCTTTTTGCCCTTCGGCACAGGCTCAACTGGGGCAGCCAAAGCAGCAGCCTTTCTCTTTTTCCCCTATCCCCGCAGTGGGTAGCGGTAATCGGGGAAGACAAAGCCAATGGCGTCAAAAACTCTGTTCATTCTCTTTTTTCCCCGACCTCCGAAGGCTGCATACAGCGCATTATCTTCTGCCTTGGAATATGCTCCAAGTAGTTCATCACTTGTAGCTTCAATACATTTCAGCCAGTCGTCGTTTAGTTCATCGAACTTATCCCCAAACCTGAATGTATACTTCAGCCGGACCAAATCACCTTCGCTAGAGTTACTGATGGTTTCCTTCGGCATTTCCTAGCTTTCTACAAGCGGCCACACCCTGAAGGCTATATGTTCTTGAATTAAATCCCTCGTCCTAATAAAAGAGCAAACAGTACTGAAGGCCCTCTGGCACGCTTCGGCGGCATCATCAATTTCAACCTTCGGCCTTCGGAGGCCGAAGCGAGACCAGATGGGGCGCATAATGACTTCCTTAATATCTTCTCTTGCTTTCAAATCATTCTTCACATAAAACCATTCTTCCATCCAAGCTCAGGGCCATCTCTTCCGAAATGTTGGTATTGGATGGCTTGCATTGGGGCGGGCGATAAACCCATAACAACCAAAGTTGTTGTGGTATTGTTCTTTACCCAATAGCAATTCGTGCATATTACAGAAGCACTTTGCGCTTGGTTCTAACCCCTGGCTCCTTACTGCCCAGACAAAAATCCCCATCCTTATTATGGCTTCGGGGGTGATCTGATGAAGGAAGATTTGGTACGTCTTCAACACTTCAACTACAAACTTACTCAAAGGAAACTGAAGCCTAGCCTTGAAGAAGCTTCAGAAAATCACAACTTCGTTCTCCTCAGGGGCAGGAACTTAGTTGTCTCCGCCAGCCCTCACAATAGACATATCCCAAAAGTATCTTCCCCTCATGTTTTTGAGGTAACTTTGTTTGATGTTCGACTTTCCGAAGATTGAATGACTTGGCCTCCAGGGCCGATCCTCAGAATCTTCGTCCCCACTTTCCACATCATAGCTATCGCTGTCTCCAGTATCTTCGGACAAGCCCTCCAGTATCTCTTTAGTAATCTTCTCTGTATTTGTTTTTGCCATTGACTCGACAAATCTAGCAATATAAGGATCTGCAGCCTTCTTCTCCTCAAAAAGCTTCTCCTCCTCAGTTGGCTTCGTCTCGGCAACAACCTTCTTGCCTTGAGACATTTTTTCTTCAGACATAGTGAAAACGCGTTTTTTAAACCGAAGCTCAGAGAGCTTGAAAAACTATCAAGCGCTAGTGAGCAAGAGCTATAAAATTGAGAAAATAAGGCAAATGGCACAAGTAGTGTATCAAAATGCAGCTGGTGTGAGTTCTTATTTATACGCTCAGCGCGCTGCAAATTGGAGGGCCCCATCTGTCATTGACTGTTGCTATTCTAGCAAAGGGAAGGTGTTTTTTTGGACCTTCGGCTTAAGGCCTTCGTCCATGTCGTAGTTTGAATTCGTTATCTTAACAAATTAATATTGTGAGGAGCTAATGTTGGGGGCCTTCGTCTTCCGAAGGTCCTCAAAAACATAACTAACAGTGTTTCCCCAAGTGTAATATATGAAAAGGAGCCTTCGGAATCAGGATGAAGTTGTACGCAATATGAAAAGCATGGTTGGGACGAAGGTCGAATCAGTTCCGAAGCTATGCGCAAGGAAGCTTCGGCTCGGTAGCAGAAAAGGAACCGACTTAAAGAGGAAAAGGCTTTTTAGTCCTCGATAGACTGTCCTAATGTCAATAGTAAACACGATGGGCATTAATGTAACTGTGCCTATAAGTAGATGAACAGTACCCCCATACTATTCACGATGACTTGTATTCTTTTGTGCGTCACACTTGTACTTTTATATTCCATCAAGCCGAAGGTACATTTGTAATTCAATGTTGTTTCTGTCTTTCCATAATAATATAATGAGAATGAATTAATAATGTTATATGATTGTTTATGATGTCTTCTATATCTTGTATGCTTCTTCCTTTATTATCATATACCGTGATGATGGAGGTATGTCCTTCATAACCTTTGTCTGAAGATCATTATATCCTAAGGGAAATAATGTTTCGAAGGACGAAGGGTATTGACATTTAACATTTTGTGTTGTCTTGTTCTTGGTTCGTAGCATTTGAGAACAAGTCCCCAACAAAGTCTAACGATGTGTTGGTCATCTTCCTGTGGGAGATCACCCATATTTAATTCCGACCTACTTTGATGTTGATACCTGTTAATGATACAATGATTCAGATGATGTAATAAAGTACTCTACTCTCGTTACGCCTTTATTGCATTGCCTTTTGATATATTACACTTGTGACATCAACATATGTGTGGAAATGGATCTTGGCACACATATGTTATGCGCCTGGCTCTGCCCACCGGAACCGGGTGTGACACGCGGCTGAGTAGGATCTAACACCAGGAGGACAAACTAGCGGAACCACCTCTTCCTTGAAGTGGTGAGCCAGTGCTGAGCTCGGCCCCTCAATGACATCTGTGAGTCTTTGCACCTCTACCTCGACAAGGTCATCCTCGTCGGGTAGGATGTAGCCTTCTCACACCCGCTCGAGGTCGATCTCGTAATGGGATGCGACGACGGCTAGCATCCGCTTCACCACGGTGTGGACGGCCTTCGCGGAGTTCACTCCGCACATGGCCACTCAGGGCTTGCATGGGGCTCCACGGGAACCCACCCGAGGGGGCGTCCTTGGTGCCAAGGGTTCAGTTGAAGTCTGCCACCGCGTCGGACGATGCCTTGAGCTCGGCGATCTTTTGATCCTGGGAGAGCGTCCGAGAAGTGTCAATAGAAGTGTCGAGATCCCACGCGAAGCACTAGAAAATAATCAAACAAACACTAAGCCACAGCCAGAGTGACCCGAGCAAATGAAACAGAGGTAATAGCACATACCTCCCATTTGGGTCCTTAGGCCTTGGGTCTCGGACCACTCAGCCTCAAGGTCCTTGGCGAGGGGACCGGCTCGGGAAGAAGCCTCAGTGGCCTAACACCGAAACTCCTCCGCTCGACAGACACCTCCTAAAGGTTCTCCTTTAGAAGGTGGACCTCCTCCTCCAGGGGTGCCACCTTCCCATGTGCAGTTACGGCCTCGTCCTTTAGCTCTAAGCACAACGTAATCTGATCTGCTGTCTCAGCGCTTTTTAGGGCCAACCGCTCATTTGAGTGGTCCAGCAAGCCCTACTGGCGCTGCAGCACGGACCAGACAATGCATTCGTGGCGAAGAAACACAGACTTGGCCGCGGACTTCGCCATGAGGCCTTGAGAAGAGAAAAGACATCATCATGACATGTCCCGCGAAAATAAATATGTCACGACTAAAGACGCACGACCCTCTTACCCGAGCCATGATCCAAAATTCGGACCATATCTCCCGCTCCTCCATGTCATTGAGGACGAAGAATGGCTCACCGTCCTCATCCAGCCATGAGAGGGTTGGGCCTCCCCACGCATGGGGTCCTCCCCAACATGGATGATGCCACTATTCGCCTCATCACCGGGAGAGGGTACAGTCCGCTCTAGGACCAGCTCCTCGAACCGCCTTGAGAGACCCGCCTCCTCGGCATCAACCACCCTCGGGCCTCAGTTAGCAACCGGGGAATCTAGGAGGGAGCGCAAAATTTCTGAGGCGGTCGGCGATGCCGTCGTTGACGTTGCGTCAACCGCCCCCGGCTCCTCCATGGAGGAAATGGGGATGGCCTCGACCAATGTTGCTAGAGCATCGCAGCCACCTCGACAACAGAAACCTCCTGCCTAGCCTGCCCATCATGGGCAAGCCGGGCCGCGGCCCCGGTCAACGACCCCGGGCCAGTCTTCATGGCCTTGGTAGCAGTGAAGGTCAGCCCGCCCGACTTGCACTTCATGCTGAGGCATGGAGAAATAAAAAGTCATGCAAAGAACTTGGAAGCGGAATAAAATTCTATAACCCAGCAACTTACCCAGACCGAGGCACGACCGCCAGTTTAGGCCCTCGGGCCCTTTGGCCCTGTTGCGGGCACCTAGAGCAGGGCAGCGACCTTCTCCTCCTCCACTGTCGCCTCCTCCTTGAGACACCAGTCCTGGAGCCTCTACAGAGCATCCAGTAGCAGCTGCAGCTGGGCTTGGTGCTCCCGCGGCGCGCCCCATCTCCAGTGTTCCCCGCCGCGAAGACGACACGCTGGGTGTACACCGGCAGCCGCTCGTCGTTGTTGTAGAGGTAGAACCAGTGGCCCTACCACCCCTTGTTCAACGAAGCGAGGGTGGCAGGGATGTAGAGCTGCACCCGATCCAAGCATAGCTGGAGCATGCGGCCACCAGCGCTCACCATGTAGTGCATCTTCTTCATGTCTGAGGAGAGGGAGAACGGCTCCGCCTGAAATAGATGAAGCCATAGGTCCCAATGGGGCTCGATCCCCAGATACCCCTCACAGACCATAGCAAAGATGGCTGCCTGCACAATGGAGATGGGGTTGAAGTTGTGGAGCTCCACACCGTAGTAATGTGGGAGAGCCTGCATGAAGCGGCTGGCGGGCACCCCACATAGCTCGCGGGCGGGGCTGGCTCCTGCTCATACCCCGGAGCGTACCACTCGGGCTGTGCCCCATAGGAGCGGGGGCGGAGCAGTCCGGTGTCCACCAAGGCCTGCAAATCCTCGTCAGTGATGGAGGAGATGGGCCATGGGTCACGCGCGGGAAGAACGCTAAGCTTCTCAGCCATTGCAACCGAGGAATAAGACGAAGGAGAGGGCGCAAGCACTTTTCTCACTTTCTGTGGCTAAGGCAAAGGCGGCTAGGGCTGGGAGGCAAGAGCAAGGTAAGGAACCGAGAGAATCCCCTCTTGGGCGAATATAAAGGGGCTGGGCAGACTCGCCGAGGGATGGGCCGAGCCTCCCCGAGTCGAATATGGGAGTAACACCCCGTCCACTCCCGAACCGATGGTACTTACTCCTGGTAGCTCTCTAGGATCATATATTGTCCCCACAGACCAACACAAGTCTTTTGCGTGTACTTTGTGCTCACTCATGCGCACCCGAGAAAACTTCCCGGTCGATCACCCATCCCAAATTGCTCCAAGCCAAGCACACTTAACTTGGAGGTTCTTTTGAGATAGGCTTCCAAAAAAGAAGATGCACCTTGTTGGTATGGATACTCTATTAATTCTATTAAGCCTTGGGTCAGGATATTACCATCACAGGGGCCAGGATATCATAATCCAACCCTCTTAGAAGACCAACGTCCTCATCGGTCAACCCCAATCTAGGAACCTCCCCTCTTAGCCACGTCTATGTGTCTAGTGTCGCCATATGCCATTGCCATGTGGCCGCACTCTAGGCCCACATGCGCCATATACCCAAACCCCTAACCCACACACGCCTGTGAAACTATGAGGGTTGGCTCTGATACCACTTGTAACATCATGTCCACTTCCGGATCGGTTGTACTTACTCCTGGCAGCTCTCTAGGATCATATATTGTCCCCACAGACCAACATGAGTCTTTTGTGCGCAGTTTGTCCTCACTCATGTGCACCTAAGAAAACTTCTCGTTCGGTCACCCATCCTAAATTGCTCCAAGCCAAGCACGCTTAACTTGGAGGTTCTTTCGAGATAGGCTTCCGAAAAAAGAAGACGCACTTTGTTGGTATGGATACTCTATTAATTCTATTAAGCCTAGGGCTAGGATATTACCATCCTGGGGGCCAGGGTATCACAGTGGGCTAGGTCTCTTCGAATTCCGTGTGCACGTGTGCCGTAACGATTGGCTCGCGGGCCGTAGCGTCCCATCGCATTAACTCTCGCCAGTGGGTCACATTTCCTGTCCGGCTGACGTAAGACAACGGCCACCGCTTTGCCTCCCTGGGTAAGCGCATCAAAAGGTGTGCCTCTCTCTCCCTTTTCTCCATTCCTCCATAGGTAGCAGGGAGAGGATTCCCCCTCAGACTTCCTTCCTCACGAAGGAAGAAGGGAGAGGCCATGTACTGTTCAGGGGTTCGAAGGATAAGCCCTCGGCAGGGTTTGGGAAACCGCCCTAGAGCACATGGGCTCCGAGCCCTTTACTGATCATGGGTTCGTAAGTTGGCCCCTTAGAAGGGTTGGACCACCACCCCAGAGCACAGAGTCAGGGATGACTATGGGTACGTTCGTACATGGCCAAGGCTCGGGCTACAATCCCGAGGTACCCTAAGACATATTCGAGACTCTCGGGAGCGATTCGTGATGGTATCCCATCGAAGGGAGGCATCGAGCCCTCGAACCCCATCAAACGAGTCTAGGACCAGGAGAATCACCCGCAAGTACTTTTGCGCGTCTCCGGGTCACAAGCCGACTCCTATCAAATGGGGCTCGAACCTCTGCTCGGATTACCCATTAACAGCTCACTGGAGGCATCATGCTCGTTGCCCACTGAGGGTAGCATGGTGCTTTCCCCCCTCTTCCTCCTTGCGGAAAGGCGACGAAGAGGCGCATCACCAAAAAGTCAAGACACCCCTCGATCGTTCTCTCGCCATGTGTAGAGGCTCGGGGTTGTTGCCCTTGCACCCAGCTGCGGCAAAATTGTTGGAAACTCCAGCAACCCGGCGTAGAAACTCGGGGGCTGCCTTCGCACTCAGGCCACGACTAGGCGATAGATGAAGCCAACGACATCTATAAAATGAAATATTAAGACCTCTAAGGAGTCAATCACTCCTTCAAGGCCTCGGTGGCTACACCCGATGGGTGCGTTCGCGCGCACCCATCAGAAACAAATCTTCCACTTCTTAGGGTTAAGCATCATACCCGCACGATGAACAGAAAAGCCTCCAAACAAGTATCAAAACACTTCCTTGGAAGGCTCAGGGGCTACTGTCGGGTATCATAATTAGGGGTACATAGATTACCCCCTAATACATGCTTAACCCCTAGACTACAATCAAGGCACATTACCCTAGGGCGAAGGATCATAAGTCGTGCTTCACCCAAGGCCCCTCTCAGGGGTCATCACAACCCCGCCTCACCCGAGCCTGCCCTCGGATAGGGTGTGTTCTTGGGAGAGAATCCACGTCCCAGACGAGGTCCCTTCCCCCCAGAACAGCAGTCTCCGCCTCGCCCGAGCCCGCCTCGGGTAAGAAAGACAAACCTAGGACAAGACTCAGCCGAAGTCCACAGGGGACAGGAGCATTCAATGTGCATACCTACTCCACGCAGGGGTTGCAGGTGAGCAGAAGCAACACGACTGTGGTCCTGTCAAGCTTCATCAAATATGATGATGTGTGCGACCATTGTTCCTATACGATGTCTGCCAACCCTTGATGGGACATACAATACATTAAGAGTACAGGCTGGCCCTCGGGTGCAAACTCTGCCTCGCCCGAAGTAGACTCCAGTCTCGGGGCAAACTCCGTCTCACCCTAGCCTGGCCTCAGCTACCTGCTCCCCGCGAATCCCGCAGGAGGCCACTCCTTCAATTGTGGCGCGCATGTCTACGAATCCTAGAACGGGCTCGACCGTGACCTCAGGCGAACTTCTGCCTCGCCCGAGCCTGGCTCTGACCTCGATATCCACAATGGAAAGGCGCCCAATGTCACATATACTACAGAGCTGATGTATTACTTAGGGGCTTTTCCCCATACTTAGTATTGTGTCAACCACTACGGCATGGGCAACCCCCTTGCCAGGGGGCCCGGGTACTGACTGAACCCTCGGCCCTAGACTCGGTTCTCAACAGAAATCAAGCGGGCACAAGTCAAACAGCAAGTACAGGAGCATACTCCAGGCCATACCATCTACAGGGGCACAACAACATGTCCTCATCATACGCGACCAACTCCAGTGCTCCAGACAACCCTCCTTGAGGCTATAAATAGGACGCCCTATGGCTTCAGGGAGGCAGGCGAACACTTCACGGTTTTCTCCTCTACCACGATATTGGTACTAGCCTCAATCAACCCCAGGAACTTAGGATCCTTCCCTCTCCCACTCGGATTGTATTCCCTACTGCAAGCACTTACGTGCAAGTAATATAAGTCTCATCCTCCCTCTGCTAGAAGTAGGACCTTCTCTTGTCTAAACTAGAATAAAGACTTGTGTCATCTTGCATCACCCATCTAGGTTAGGGGCACGCATCATTATTTCACTGGTTGGTTAGGCCCTCGGGTCCAGACACCGACAACCACAACGTGGAATAGACAAGCATTTTAGCCTTGACCGAATCACAGGAAAAATCATCGTGTCTTATGTGCTTATCTCTTTGTGATTTTCTTCCTCTTACTCTCCAAATTCACTTGTGATATTGCTCTTAGTCTATTTTATATTTTGGAAGAGCAATCAAGTGAAGCGGACTTTATCTCTCCTTCTCATCTCAAAATTGGTTTAGTTTTAGGCTAACTCTAATTTTAGAACAAGTTTGTGTTTGAGCTATATTTTTACATGATCACTTATTCACCCTCTCTAGGTGCTCTCAGTATACCACTATATAATTGAAAGGGAAATGTGCCCTTGGGCCATTTCTAAGTATTTTGGTGATTGTGTGCCAACACAAGTGGACTAATGTTAATCTATGCAAAGTGATGGATAAAGTGCAAATCAAGTAAAAAGGTATGTTTCTAAGACTTAGTACATTATTTTGGAGACTAATGTATTGTGTCTAAGTGCTGGAAACAGGAGAAATCAAGTAGGAAAAGAGATGGCTTTGTTCAGCCAAAGACAGCTCGGTCTGGGTGCACCGGACTGTCCGGTGGTGCACCGGACAGTGTCCGGTGCGCCAGGCCGGCGACTGTCAACTGGCTGCTCTCGGGAAGCAATTAACGGCGTACGGCTATAAATCACCGGACTGTCCGGTGGTGCACCAGACTGTCCGGTGAGTCAACAGTCGGTCAGGCCAACGGTCGGCCGCATAATCCGCATGCGACGCGTGGCAAGAGCCAACGGTCAGAAGGGGCACCAAACTGTCTGGTGGTGCACCAGATGTCCGGTGAGTCAACAGTCGGCCGGGCCAACGGTCGGCTGCATAATCCGCATGCGACGCGTGGCAAGAGCCAACGGTGTGCACCGGACAGTGTCCGGTGCGCCAACGGCTCCAAAGCGTCAACGGTCGGCTTCGCCAAAGAAGGAAAGAAATCAGCACCGGACAGTGTCCGGTGGTGCACCGGACTGTCCGGTGCGCCAGGCGACAGAAGGCAAGAATTGCCTTCTTGAAATGCTCTCAACGGCTCCTAGCTGCCTTAGGGCTATAAAAGGGACCCCTAGGCGCATGGAGGAGTACACCAAGTATTCCTTGAGCATTGTTGATCACTCACATTTCATTCTTGCGCACTTGTTCGACATTCTTAGTGATTTGAGCTCCGTTCTAGTGAGAACCTCGAGATATTGTCTTGAGCTCAAATCTTGGTCTTGTATGTGCGTATTTGCTGTGGATTTGAGTGTGTTGCTTCTCTCCTCTACTCTTGTGCTTCATATTGATACTTATTGTAAGGGCGAGAGACTCCAAGTTGTGGAGATTCCTCGCAAACGGGAAAAGAGCAAAGTAAAGAAGAACACCGTGGTATTCAAGTTGATCTTTGGATCACTTGAGAGGAGTTGAGTGCAACTCTCGTCCGTTGGGACGCCACAATGTGGAGTAGGCAAGTTTTGTACTTGGCCGAACCACGGGATAAATCCTCGTGTCTCTTGTGCTTGTCCTTATTGTGTCTATTGTGCTTCACAAGAGTTCTCCTCTCTACTCACTTGATTTCATTATACTAACTCTTAATCAAGTTTGTGGTGTTAAGTTTTAAGTTTTACAGGATCACCTATTCACCCCCCCCCCCCCTCTAGGTGCTCTCAATTGGTATAAGAGATGGATCCTAGGGGCAAGGGGATGGTGGTCAATGATAAGGAGAAGGAGTCCTTCGTCAATGATCCAAAAGATGACAAGCCTACTGACTCGGGCTCAAGCCACAAAAGAAAAGACGGGAAGAAGAAGAAAACAAGGCGCATCAAGGAGATCGTCTACTACGACGACAGCGATGAGTCCTCTTCTTCCCAAAAGGACGACGACAACTACGAGAAAAAGAAAATAGTCAATTCAAACTTCTCTTTTGATTATTCTCGTATTCCGCAAAATACAAATGCTCATTTACTCTCCATTCCACTTGGTAAACCTCCTCACTTTGATGGAGAGGACTACGGATTTTGGAGTCACAAAATGTGTAGTCACTTGTTCTCTCTCCATCCAAGCATATGGGAGATAGTAGAGAGTGGAATGCAATTTGATAGTACTGATAGTCCCACATTCATCAATGAGCAAATTCACAAAAATGCACAAGCTACTACTGTTCTTCTAGCATCTTTGTGCAGGGATGAATACCATAAGGTGAGCGGCTTGGATAACGCCAAGAAGATTTGGGACACCCTCAAGATCTCTCATGAGGGAAATGACGTCACCATGCTCACCAAGATGGAGTTATTGGAGGGCGAACTTGGGAGATTCGCAATGATCAGGGGCGAGGAGCCAACCCAAACATACAACCGGCTCAAGACCCTCGTCAACAAAATAAGGAGCTATGGAAGCACGCGATGGACGGACCACGACGTCATCCGCCTAATGCTAAGGTCTTTTACTATCCTTGATCCACATCTTGTGAACAATATTCGTGAGAATCCTAGGTACACCAAAATGACGCCCGAGGAGATACTTGGAAAGTTCGTAAGCGGGCGGATGATGATCAAGGAGGCTAGATACGTTGATGATGCGTTGAATGGCCCAATCCATGAGCCTCAAACCGTAGCTCTCAAAGCAACGAGGAGCAAGGAGGCGCTACCTATCAAGGTGGCACAAGTCGAGGCGGCGGGGCTCAATGAAGAAGAGATGGCCCTCATCATCAAGCGTTTCAAGACGGCGCTAAGGGGTCGCAAGGAGCATCCCAACAAGACCAAGACAAAGGGGAAGTGCTCATGCTTCAAATGTGGTAAGATTGGTCATTTTATCGCTAATTGTCCCGATAATGATAGTGACCAGGAACAAGGGAACAAGAGGGAAAAGAAGAAGGCTTACAAGAAAGCTAAAGGAGAGGCACACCTTGGAAAGGAGTGGGACTCGGATTGTTCGTCGTCCGACTCCGACAACGAAGGACTCGCCGCCACCGCCTTTAACAAAGCGTCCCTCTTCCCCAATGAGCATCACACCTGCCTCATGGCAAAAGAGAAGAAGGTAAACTCTCGAAAATCCACTTATGCTTCTTCTAGTGAGGATGAGTCTAGTGATGATGATGAAATAGACTATGCTAGTTTATTCAAGGGCCTAGATAGAACTAAGATTGATAAAATAAATGAATTGATTGATGCTTTGAATGATAAGAATAGATTGTTAGAAAAGCAATAGGATCTCTTATATGATGAGCATGATAAATTTGTAGAGGCACAAAACTCCCTTGCGTTAGAAATTAAAAGAAATGAAATGCTCTCTTGTGAATCGTCTACATGCCATGACTCTATTTCTAGCTTAAAGAGCATAAATGATGATTTGAATGCTAAGTTAGAAATAGCCAATAAATCAACATCTTGTGTAGAACATGTTGCAATTTGCAATAGGTGTAAAGACTTTAATATTGATGCTTGTAGTGAACACCTAGTTTCAATTTCTAAATTGAATGATGAAGTGGCTAGTCTTAATGCCCAACTTAAGACTAGCAAAAATGATTTTGATAAACTAAAATTTGCAAGGGATGCCTGGTTGGTAGACACCCCTCAATTAAGGATGGTCTTGGCTTCAAGAGGGAAGTCAAGAACTTAACAAGCCATAAGGCTTCCATCTCCATCAAGGAGAAAGGGAAGGCCCCTATGGCAAATAGTATTCAAAAGAACCATGCTTTCTTATACCATGATAGGAGATATTCTAGGAATGTTCATCATGATAGGAGTTGCAATGATGTTGTTTCACATGCTTATGATTCAAATGCAATGTTTGCTTCTAGTTCTTCTATGCATCATAGAAATTTGGCTAGGAAAAATGCTATGCCTAGAAGAAATATTGTTCATGTTCCTAGGAAAGTAATGAATGAACCTTCTACAATTTATCATGCTTTAAATGCTTCCTTTGCTATTTGTAGAAAGGATAAGAAGGTGGTTGCTAGAAAATTAGGGGCAAAATGCAAAGGAGATAAAACTTGCATTTGGGTCCCTAAGGCTATTTGTACTAACCTTGTAGGACCCAACAAGAGTTGGGTACCTAAGACCCAAGCCTAAATTTGCCTTGCAGGTTTATGCATCCGAGGGCTCAAGCTGGATTATCGACAGCGGATGCACAAACCACATGACGGGGGAAAAGAGGATGTTCTCTTCCTACGTCAAGAACAAGGATCCCCAAGATTCAATCATCTTCGGTGATGGGAACCAAGGCAAGGTGAAAGGGTTAGGAAAAATTGCTATTTCATTCGAGCATTCTATTTCTAATGTGTTCTTAGTTGAGTCGCTTGGATATAACTTGTTGTCTGTGAGTCAACTTTGTAATATGGGATATAACTGTTTATTCACAAATGTAGATGTGTCGGTCTTTAGAAGAAGTGATGGTTCATTAGCTTTTAAGGGTGTACTAGACGGCAAACTTTATTTAGTTGATTTTGCAAAAGAGGAGGCCGGTCTAGATGCATGCTTAATTGCTAAGACTAGCATGGGCTGGCTATGGCATCGCCGTTTAGCTCATGTAGGGATGAAGAACCTTCACAAGCTTCTAAAGGGAGAACACGTAATAGGACTAACAAATGTTACTTTCGAAAAAGATAGACCTTGTGCAGCTTGTCAAGCAGGTAAACAGGTGGGAAGCTCTCATCATGCCAAAAATGTGATGACAACATCAAGACCCCTGGAGTTACTTCATATGGACCTCTTCGGACCCGTCGCCTATCTAAGCATAGGAGGAAGTAAGTATGGTCTTGTTATAGTTGATGATTTTCCCGCTTCACTTGGGTATTCTTTTTGCAGGATAAATCTGAAACCCAAGGGACCCTCAAGCGCTTCCTAAGGAGAGCCCAAAACGAGTTTGAGCTCAAAGTGAAGAAGATAAGGAGCGACAATGGGTCCGAGTTCAAGAACCTTCAAGTGGAGGAGTATCTTGAGGAGGAAGGAATCAAGCACGAATTCTCCGCTCCCTACACACCACAACAAAATGGTGTGGTAGAGAGGAAGAACAGGACGCTACTAGACATGGCGAGGACAATGCTTGGTGAATTCAAGACGCCCGAACGGTTTTGGACGGAAGCCGTGAGCACGGCTTGCCACGCCATAAATCGGGTCTACCTTCATCGCCTCCTCAAGAAGACTTCGTATGAGCTTCTAACCGGTAACAAACCCAATGTTTCGTACTTTCGTGTATTTGGGAGCAAATGTTATATTCTAGTAAAGAAAGGTAGAAGTTCTAAGTTTGCTCCCAAAGCTGTAGAAGGGTTTTTGTTAGGTTATTACTCAAATACAAAGGCGTATAGGGTCTTCAACAAATCATCGGGTTTGGTTGAAGTCTCTAGCGACGTTGTATTTGATAAGACTAATGGCTCTCCAAGAGAGCAAGTTGTTGATCTTGATGATGTAGATGAAGAAGACGCTCCAACGGCCGCAATGCGCACCATGGCGATTGGAGATGTGAGGCCACTGGAACAAAAGAAGCAAGATCAACCTTCTTCCTCAACAATGGTGCATCCCCCAACTCAAGAAGATGAACAGGTTCATCAAGAAGAGGCGTGTGATCAAGGGGGAGCACAAGATGTTCATGTGATAGAGGAAGAAGCGCAACCAGCACCTCCAACCCAAGTTCGAGCGACGATTCAAAGGAATCATCCCGTCGACCAAATATTGGGTGACATAAGCAAGGGAGTAACTACTCGTTCTAGATTAGTTAATTTTTGTGAGCATTATTCCTTTGTCTCTTCTATTGAGCCTTTCAGGGTAGAAGAGGCCTTGCTAGATCCGGACTGGGTGTTGGCCATGCAAGAGGAGCTCAACAACTTCAAGAGAAATGAAGTTTGGACACTGGTGCCTCGTCCCAAGCAAAACGTTGTGGGAACCAAGTGGGTGTTCCACAACAAACAAGACGAGCACGGAGTGGTGACAAGGAACAAGGCACGACTTGTGGCAAAAGGTTATGCCCAAGTCGCAGGTTTGGACTTTGAGGAGACTTTTGCTCCTGTGGCTAGGCTAGAGTCAATTCGAATATTGTTAGCCTATGCTACTCACCATTCGTTCAGGTTGTTCCAAATGGATGTGAAGAGCGCTTTCCTCAACGGGCCAATCAAGGAGGAGGTGTACGTGGAGCAACCCCTTGGCTTCGAGGATGAACGGTACCCTGACCACGTGTGTAAGCTCTCTAAGGCGCTCTATGGACTTAAGCAAGCCCCAAGAGCATGGTATGAATGCCTTAGAGACTTTTTAATTGCTAATGCTTTCAAGGTTGGGAAAGCCGATCCAACTCTCTTTACTAAGACTTGTGATGGTGATCTTTTTGTGTGCCAAATTTATGTCGATGACATAATATTTGGTTCTACTAACCAAAAATCTTGTGAAGAATTTAGCAGGGTGATGACTCAAAAGTTTGAGATGTCGATGATGGGCGAGTTAAGCTATTTCCTTGGGTTCCAAGTGAAGCAACTCAAGGACGGCACCTTCATCTCCCAAACGAAGTACACACAAGACTTGATCAAGCGGTTTGGGATGAAGGACGCCAAGCCCGCAAAGACTCCAATGGGAACAGACGGACACACTGACCTCAACAAAGGAGGTAAGTCCGTTGATCAAAAGGCATACCGGTCTATGATAGTGTCTTTACTTTATTTATGTGCTAGTAGACCGGATATTATGCTTAGCGTATGCATGTGTGCTAGATTTCAATCTGATCCAAGGGAGTGTCACTTAGTGGCCGTGAAGCGAATTCTTAGATATTTAGTCGCTACGCCTTGCTTCGGGATCTGGTATCCAAAGGGGTCTACCTTTGACTTAATTGGATATTCAGACTCCGACTATGCTGGATGTAAGGTCGATAGGAAGAGTACATCGGGGACGTGCCAATTCTTAGGAAGGTCCCTGGTGTCGTGGAGTTCTAAGAAACAAACCTCCGTTGCCCTATCCACCGCTGAGGCCGAGTATGTTGCCGCAGGACAGTGTTGCGCGCAACTACTTTGGATGAGGCAAACCCTCAGGGACTTTGGCTACAATCTGAGCAAAGTCCCACTCCTATGTGATAATGAGAGTGCTATCCGCATGGCGGAAAATCCTGTTGAACACAGCCGCACAAAGCACATTGACATTCAGCATCACTTTTTGAGAGACCAGCAGCAAAAGGGAGATATCGAAGTGTTTCATGTTAGCACTGAGAACCAGCTAGCCGATATCTTTACCAAGCCTCTAGATGAGTCGACCTTTTGCAAGCTGCGTAGTGAGCTAAATGTCTTAGATTCGCGGAACCTGGATTGATTTATAGCATACATATGTTTTATGCCTTGATCATGTTCCTTAATGAATTTTGTTGTTTATTTATGGTGCTCAAGTTGTACAAGCACTCCCCGGACCTCACAAGTCCATTTGCAAGTAATGCACATATTTAGGGGGAGATGTGCTACAACTTGACCCTTTGAGACTAACTGTGTGCTTGAGTTTGCTTAATTTAGTCTCAAAGGAGATTTGAAAGGGAAAAGGTGGACTTGGACCATGCAAGACTTCCACTGCACTCCGATGAAAGAGTAACTAATTCCAAGTTCATCTTTGTACTCTTATTGCCTTTTTACTCTTAGTTGAAGATTTTGGTGAGGCAATGGGGTTAAAGGGCCAAAATTGATCCCATTTTGGTGCTTGATTCCAAAGGGGGGGAAAATAAGGCCAAAGCAAGAAATGGATCAGCTACCACTTGAGAATTTTGAAAAAGGTAGAGTTAGAGTTTTCGTTTGTCAAAATACTCTTTGTTGTCTCTTATTGTCAAAAGTTAGTATCTTGTGGGGAGAATATTTGATTATGGGAAATAGGGGGAGTTTTTGAAATCTTTGAATCAATTTGTCTTTGAACAACTCTCTTTATGCCTCAACAAGTGTGTTTGACTTAGAGATAGGGAATTGAGTTTGATTTGCAAAAACAAAACCAAGTGGTGGCAAAGGATGATCCAAATATGCCAAATTTGAGACAAAACAAATTTGTGTTTTCATTTGTATTGATGTTGCACTTCCTTTTAGTTGCTTTTTATTGTGTTGGCATAAATCACCAAAAAGGGGGAGATTGAAAGGGAAATGTGCCCTTGGGCCATTTCTAAGTATTTTGGTGATTGTGTGCCAACACAAGTGGACTAATGTTAATCTATGCAAAGTGATGGATAAAGTGCAAATCAAGTAAAAAGGTATGTTTCTAAGACTTAGTACATTATTTTGGAGACTAATGTATTGTGTCTAAGTGCTGGAAACAGGAGAAATCAAGTAGGAAAAGAGATGGCTTTGTTCAGCCAAAGACAGCTCGGTCTGGGTGCACCGGACTGTCCGGTGGTGCACCGGACAGTGTCCGGTGCGCCAGGCCGGCGACTGTCAACTGGCTGCTCTCGGGAAGCAATTAACGGCGTACGGCTATAAATCACCGGACTGTCCGGTGGTGCACCGGACTGTCCGGTGAGTCAACAGTCGGCCGGGCCAACGGTCGGCCGCATAATCCGCATGCGACGCGTGGCAAGAGCCAACGGTCAGAAGGGGCACCGGACTGTCCGGTGCGCCAACGGCTCCAAAGCGTCAACGGTCGGCTTCGCCAAATAAGGAAAGAAATCCGCACCGGACAGTGTCCGGTGGTGCACCGGACTGTCCGGTGCGCCAGGCGACAGAAGGCAAGAATTGCCTTCTTGAAATGCTCTCAACGGCTCCTAGCTGCCTTAGGGCTATAAAAGGGACCCCTAGGCGCATGGAGGAGTACACCAAGCATTCCTTGAGCATTGTTGATCACTCACATTTCATTCTTGCGCACTTGTTCGACATTCTTAGTGATTTGAGCTCCGTTCTAGTGAGAACCTCGAGATATTGTCTTGAGCTCAAATCTTGGTCTTGTGTGTGCGTATTTGCTGTGGATTTGAGTGTGTTGCTTCTCTCCCCTACTCTTGTGCTTCATATTGATACTTATTGTAAGGGCGAGAGACTCCAAGTTGTGGATATTCCTCGCAAACGGGAAAAGAGCAAAGTAAAGAAAAACACTGTGGTATTCAAGTTGATCTTTGGATCACTTGAGAGGAGTTGAGTGCAACTCTCGTCCGTTGGGACGCCACAACGTGGAGTAGGCAAGTTTTGTACTTGGCCGAACCACGGGATAAATCCTCGTGTCTCTTGTGTTTGTCCTTATTGTGTCTGTTGTGCTTCACAAGAGTTCTACTCTCTACTCACTTGATTTCATTATACTAACTCTTAATCAAGTTTGTGGTGTTAAGTTTTAAGTTTTACAGGATCACATATTCACCCCCTCTAGGTGCTCTCAATAATCAATCAGTTTAAACTTTATAAAATCCCACCCAACAAATTGCACCCAGATTTAACAGACCATCAAAACCAACGGTTCAGATCATTGGCTAACCCCTTGTCCCTTACTCAGATCTGATGGTCAATATTACTTAGATCATCCCTCATCCCTCGTCACTCATCTCTCTCCCTTCCTCGCCGATCCCTCTCTCGTGCCGCTGCCATTGCCAACCCTCCCGCATGGTGCTGACCACTCCCCTACCTTCCCCCGCGATTCGAATGTCCCCTCCCTGCTCCCCATCCCTTCACTCGTGCCATTGTCGCCGGTCAGCACTTCACTCGCGTCATCATCACCGTCGACCCCTCTTTAAGATCGTAGTGATAACATAGGCTATATAATAGTATTTTAAAATAAAACATTGATTTAAGACACTGCTAAAGATGCTCTAACCGTGAACGTGGCCGGCAGAAATCCTATCACACGTAAATCCTTCGTGACCCAAACAACTCATTTTTCGCCCATGAACCATTTGTGTTGATGTAAGGCTATCTTCGACAGTTTACTTATTTTTATATCCAAATTTAAACTTCAACTTGCGAGCATAATTTATAGTGCAAAATAGAAAAAAAAAAGTATTTTGTGTGACCTGTGATAAACTGCTGCTGTGTTCCCTTCTCGTCTGGCGGGAAGACATCCCGACATGAGCCCGCTCCCCGCCCCGCTCTAGGACCATATCTGCACCGTCCGGTTCCTCGGCCACACGAATCTCCACGCGCCCGGGAAGAAAACATTGCCACCACCTCCGGCCGCTCCGCTCTTTCCTTTCAACCGGAGCGACGAGAGTCGAGAGACACGAGGTGCCGCAAGAGAAAGGGGAAATCGCAGTTATCATCGGGGAATCCGACCCCAAGCATCGAACTGCTTTCGTGCCGTCGGCTCGTTCCCGGTACGCGGTGGCTGATTTGCAGCGAGTTTTTGTGTTTTTTTGGGTGGGGGGGGGGGGGGGGGGGGGGGGGTGCGTTTGGTGCGTCGAACTGCTTGGATTGTGTCGGCTATTTCTTCTTTTGAGGAGTTTATTAATTCCATTTTTGGATGCTTGAATTGGAGAACCGAGCGGAGTTAGAGTCGCGTAACGGTTTCCCCGCGTTTCTTGGCCGCTGCAAGGTGATATGTCTTGGTACTGTAGTTCTGTGCTCGAATTTAAGCATTTTCGCGAAAACCCTTTTCAGAAAGTTCACCCCGTGGATCATGGGTCTCTTCTTCAATTGTTTTCTAAGAACAAGTATCAGTTGTTGGGTTTCTTGTCGGTAGTATTGGTATCACTTGTCAGTAGCCTGATATCTGAAAAAAGAATAGGTTTCATAATTGCTCTGGTGAAGCGAACTGAATTGTTAGTGCTGGTTTCATAGCGTAATTAGTGAATCGATCAGGGTCCCGATATGAATCTAGTAGGATTTGTTCAGCGTCAATAACTGTCCAGATGACGTAATTTTGCTGTCCTCTCATCTGTTCGGTGTCAAATCTTTGCTGGACGATAACTGGCCAGATGACATTTTTTTTTTGCCAAATGTAGGCATGTAGCTGCTACTTGTCAGCTTTCAAAGGTTTCTGCATCTGCATGACGCCTAATCTACATTGTTAAAGGTTTTCTGATGGATGGTGATAAGGTGAAGGAATCAGCTCCGGATTGTGCGTCCGGTGCAGCAGAGCCAACCAAGAAGCAGGATAAGAGGAAACGTGCCTATGCTGAATTTGATGTGGTGGACAAGAAATCTGTATCTGCTGAATGGCAGCAAGAAATGGATGCACTGTATAAATACTACAAGGAGGTTTCTGGTCATCAGCTGAACCCAGAGGAGCTTTCATGCACCACAAATGACTCTATTATAGCATGCTTGCTGGAGGAGAGCAGTCTTTCTTGTGCCAAGTTAACAGATGGAATCTACAAGAGGATGAAGCTGCAATATGGTGTCACTGAGTCTTCAGTGCGCACCTCAGTACTCAACATTGGTAGGAGATCTTCATATGGGATTTCTGCTATGGATGTCAATGGTCTGGAGGATGAGTCGGATTCAAGCCTTTGGTGTTGGGAGGTAATATATAAATCTAATACTTATTACTGTCCTGTGTCATTCGAGAAAAAAACTAATACGTATTGCTTTCTTTTCTGTCAATTTCTCCATTCTATGGTAATCCTAAAGTTTTCTTGATCTGTATATGCCTATGGGACAGACAGAAGATTTGGCATTATTACCCTTGCATCTACGTAGTAGTTTGAGCATTCGACGCACAGCTCGGAAATTAATCCATAAAAGGATTCTGGTTCTTTCGGGTATGATGATTTATCTTCCCCCAGTTTCTCTTTATAAGTATAAAGTTATATGGTGCCAATGTGTTTGTGTTCATAAAATATGATATTTGAACCATTTGATTTTTGATGAGTGCTTGGTAGTTATTTCAAAAAAATGAGTGCTTGGTAGTCCCTTGCATGATCTCAGTGAGTTAGATTATTACTGTTAGCAATATATGCCCATGATTATATTTTTACCATGCTTATCTGTATTTGGTTGAATCAACAAATTCCTCCTGTTACACTTGTCTCTTTTTAAAGATTTTATGTGCATTTTGGAAATGAGCATGTTTATTTGCATACAATTTTTCTTGTGCGTACCATTGATTTTATCATTGCAACAACACTATCTCTAGAACATAGTCCTGCTGTTATTGCATTTGTTATGGTTCGCCTTTTCTAGGTATAGTCTGCTTCTTGTATTTAGGTTATCTACAGTGCTTCCATATATACAGATTACTTAATATATATATTAGCACTTCCTACATATTATGGCATTACACAATATATCTACACTGCAGTTCTTTAGAAATATTTTCTTTTCTTATGTAACATTGAACCTTTGGTCTATTGAAAAGGGCATGTAATTGGCAATCATGTTGTTTTTGAATTATTGAATTATTGTGAACTATAACATGCAATGCATATTTAAACAGCATAATCTGATGTATCAATTAGGAAGCTATTTATTTAAGCTTCTTTTCACATAATTGAGATGCTAGTTTAGCTGCATTACCAATTACTTCAACATAAGATTGAAGTGGTTGCCGTAGATGAAATGAAAGGCCAGGAGCACTTGAGATGATATGAGTAGTTATAGATGGCCAATTGGCACTAACATGATGGGCCAGCCCAGGCACGACACAAAAAAGCACGACTCAAGCACGGCTCGGTCCGGCTAGCATAGTGTTAGTGCCTGTCACAGCACGGCTATAGTGTCGTGCCTGGGCCGCCATCTCGACCCGTAGGGTCAGCACGGGCACTGCACGATTATATTTTTGAATTTGAAATTACTAGCATACACACATATATATTATCAATTCTACACAAAGCACAAGTGTAGTTGAGTCCTCCATGTTAGGAGGGCACAGATAAGCCCTTTCTCAAAGCCGCCACGGTTTGAGCCCCCTCGCCGCACCCTTTTTTGTCGATTTTCAACCGATTTTCACTGCTCAGATGCAATAGCCCAATGTGCTAGCGGGTCGGCCCGACACGTTTAACAGACCGACGTGCCGTGCCTAGGCCACGGTTGCGGCCCATGGGCACGCCTAGCACGACCCAGTTAACTAGTCAGGTTAAATGGGCCGTGCCGAGGCGGGTTCGTGCCGGGCCGCCCGTTTGGCCTTCTATATGAGTAGTTGCCACTTGCCAATGCTACTGTATTATTGGGAACTGTAATACAGGTGATATCATACAAGGCGTTAGATTTTACTAGTTCCAAAACAAAGAAAGAAACGAACAAACAAACAAATGATTGAAGCTGCAAGGGATTTCTTGGCTACAGATTTTTCATGGAAATCATGGCAATAGTTGCTTGGGAAATTTGGAAACAGAGAAATGCTTCTATCTTCAGGAACTCAGTTCCCTCCTCTTGGCGGAGCTGCTTCAATGACACGTTGAAGCTTCAGATGTTTCGATTTAGCCCTGATCTTAAATTTTGAATCCCTTTATGGCTGATTTCTCTTTAGCTCCCTCCTCTTTCTCTTCTTCCTCTTTTGATTTCTTTTGCCTTTGTAAATTCTGTTTTCCGTAATCTTAATAAAATTTTGCTGTAGGGGCTTCCCCTACAGCCTTGCACCGTAAAAAAAGAAACAATATATTTGATATGGAAAACTAAATATGTAGTGGGTCCAGTGGTGGGTATGCATCAAGTCTGCCAGTATTATTCAACTAATTAGAGAAAGTCTGCATGTAGCAGAGGGGCACTTCCAAATTTTTAGTCTATAAATAATTGCTTCCAACTTATGATATAATCTGTTACTAGATCAGTTTTACTGGTTTCAATTATTTGACAAGGGGTTTGGCCAATATTTTTTTATGGTTACAAGTTTAAATGTATGTTCTCTTTTACCTTGCCATCCTTGTTTGTCCTGTTTCAGATGTATTGTTTCTGAGCATTTATCTCTTTGGAATGATAATGCACCATCATTTTGTATTATTTTATTTGCATCGCATCCCCTCCGGTCAAAATTAGATGGCATCTTGGACAGCATGATTTTGTATAAGAAGCACTATTTTGGAAGCTACTAATTGGTTCAGTCTTTTCTATTTTTGTACATTGACTTGTTGAGATAACTCCTCACCTGTCTAAGTTAATGCTCTTGACCTACAATAGTTCCACACTACCACATGAGTTTTGAGTATACACCACTGATGTGCAAAGGGATGCTGAATGTTTTCTCTGTATTTTATCTTACAGGCAAGCTGGCTACCAAAGATGCCAGTAATGCTTGTAGCAACCAGAACAGCCTTATGGAAAATGCTGGGGAAGCGCTAGATCTAGATGAGATTCGCTCTATCATTGAGTCAAAACACAAGAATGATGATGACATGTACTTATCTCACATCATCTACATATTTTAAAATTTTAAAACAACTCACTGGATCTTTCATTTACTTGTAAAACTAAAATGCACAGTAAAACGGAGGCACAAGATTTCCAAGCCATCAGGAAAGCCGTGAAGAAACAGCAAATGATGGTGGGGCATATTCAAACTGAGAAAAATAAGAAAGTAGGTTGTTTTCTTAATGCAGAAGTTATTTTTTCATTGTTTTATGTATTGTTGCAGCTAATGGCAAATCCCTTGGAAAAATCTACATGGGCTAAGATTTTTTCCATCGATGTTTTTTTCCCTAAAATAGCTTGTTGAAAATCAGGTGTCTACTCTGTGATATCCCCGAGATTTTGTATCGGATGTTTTTTATTCACTGCCTGGTGAATGGAAGTGATTTAAAATTTGATAGAGGTTATTTTGAGTTTGAGACTTGATAGGAAACTGGTTGGTTACTGCTAAAAATGCATTAAAACATGTTTGTTCTCTTATCTTCTTAGAAGAACTTATGTTTATGTTTCTTTGTCCTTTTGTATATGAGTCTTGGCTTTTTTATCTACTTGAAATTTCAAGGATAAAGTAGTTGAAGTATATCTTGTACTTTGGAAATTTTGCTCTCACAATCGCATTTAGTGGCCTTAGATGTTTATAATAAAATGTTGGAACTAATGAAACAATAAAGGGGAGTTTTGAAAGGTTTCAGATTGTTTGTTACAAGTTAAAATTGTAGATAATAGCTGGAAGATTAATATACCATTGGATTGGTGCTGTCCTTCTAACAAAAAAGTGCAATATCTATGGCATTGAGTTGGGCCGGTGACAAAATCTGGAACTGGGGCGTAGCAGGAGCCAAGGGCCATGCTGCGCTGGTTGAAGAGGTCGAGTTGGAATAATACTCTGTTTGTGTTGGTTGTTGTTCTAATGTCTGTCGGCGTGCACATGTGAGGTATTTGTTTTGCCTGTTTTGTGTTTTTTGTTCTATCCTTCTATTATGAAATGATGTGCAACTCTCCTGCGTTTTCGAGGAAATAAGTGGTAACTTTCCGATCACAAGCATGATGCATAGAGTAGATTCAGTACTGTACATGCAAGTACTGTTGTCCAATCAAGACCATAGCAGAGCTTGGATTGGTCATTGCAATAAAGGGCCAGTTGTGTGAGGGGTTGTTTATGTTTAAGACTTTGTGTTTGTTTTTTGTCCCTCTACTTTTTTCGAACGACGAAGCAAGGTTTCTTTCATTTATTAAGAAATAAAAAGATACGGACGTGTGTGGCTAGAGTCACCCCACCCAATCAGAACCCACACAAACTTAGTAGATAGCGAGATATGATACACAACTCCCCGCATGTGTTTTTTAAAAAATATTATTGGAAAGTATTCCCTGCAATGATATTGATGTTTCCTTATAAATGTAGTAATTGGAGCCAGGTTAGATGATAATTTCCTGTTTGGGAAGGTTGTAAGAAACCATAATATGTTGTGTAATCATGCCATGTCAGATATTCTAAATAACATCTATAACATTACAGGAACGGGAACTTAGGCATATCTATGAGAAAACTGAGAGAGAAGCAAAACGCATCGAGAGAGAAAATAAGCGGCTAAAGAAGCATCAGGAAGAAGAAGAGAGGGCAAAGAAAAAGAAGGAGAAGGAAGAGGCTGAGTTGAAAAGGAAGGCTTCGATTCAAAAGCAAGCAAACCTCATGGAACGTTTTTTTAAAAGAAAGGCGGATAGCAACATAGGAAGTTCAGATAGTCACCACATGGAGAGGACTACATGCTCAAAATCAACAGGAAACATTGAAGAACTTGCTGTTGCAGCTACGTCAGCAATGGATTGTACATTATGTAAAGAAAATCATTTGAGCATGGAGGAACTCCGGATGTAAGTTATAATATACTATGTCTACAACTATTTGAAGTAATATAAGCTACTGTACAATCAGATTGCTATTTGGATGTTAATCTTATGAAGCATCTTTTAATGTTTGAAGAACTACACCGGCTGTACTATCAATTTGTAGTCTTGTTGCTCAATCAATATGTGCATTTTTCCTTCTCCCTATGTTTTCATTCTATTCTAGTTCAAAGAAAAGTTAAAATGGCACTCATGACTAGAGAATTATGTATGATGTGTATAAATAGGGAGAACAAAGAGATCAATGAGGATCATTATAGATGAACGAGATTATTGTGACTTCACGATGCAGGATACATGTTGCAAAATGGAGGACACTCTTTCAACATAACAGATTGCGCCATTGGGGTGTTAGGAGAAGTCCTAAGATTCAGTTGTTTCTTGAGCTAAGGCTACAAAAGCCCTCTACGCCTATAGCTTCTGATAGTATGTCAACTCCAACAAAAGAACAGTCATCCCTAGAGAGCACAGGAAACCTTGATATCACCAAGCTTCTGGATGAACTTGAGATACCATCTCGTTCTCAGAATAGCACATCGTCTTCAGTTTTGCTTGTGAAGAAGCTTCTGCAGTTTGATAATAGCTCTAGGCCAGCATACTACGGTACCTGGAGAAAGAAGAGGTATTATTCTCCAGATATCATCACATATGGATTTTTTTTGTTTTCTTATATTTGATTAAAATTAAAATCTCTACTTAAAGAATATCTAGCATAGTTGAATTCAATCATCCATGTCATTCTTAACGACATCATTTTCATACAAGTAAATTCTATAGTTCTACAGTTAGCGCAAGGCAACCCTTTCAGAGGGATGAAGAACTCAATTATGATGTTGAGAGTGATGAAGAATGGGAAGAGGTACTTTCTCTTGCCTTGTTGCCTGCTGTGGAGATGTACTCTGATTATATATAGTCTTGATGCAGGTGGATCCTGGTGATCCTGGTGAAAGACTCTCTGATTATGAGGAAGATGATGAGAAAACCATGAATGAACATGATGCCATGATTGATGCAGAAAAGGAAACTGAGAACAGTTTCATAGTGCCTAATGACTATCTTTCAGATGATGAGGTTATACCATAATATGTATTCCTAATATCAACCCCTGAATATGAAAAATGAAAAGAAAATTTAAGTGACAAGTCAATGCAATTGCTGCAGATCATTTAAAGCATGGGTTATTACTTTTAATACTGAATTTTATTTTTCCATGTATACAAGGATCCTCTTAATGTGTTGTAGGTAGGGGTGGTAATGGGATGTAGATTTTACACTACAAACTTTAAGGATTGAATCGGATTAGGATCGGCCCCTATTCCTATTCATTTTTTAACTAATTTTTTTTTAGGGCCCTAACTTTTTGTGAAGGGGCATTTGGATCGTGATCCATTACCAGTTTACCACCCCTAGTTGTAGGATGTTCTTCAGAACAGTTTTAATCTGGCCAATGCTAACTACTGATTGCACCTCAATAAATCTTTGATGAAATCACCTCAAGTCATGTTGCTCTTGATTCCTTCATGGCATGATTGGTTCTGCAGAACCTTCTTTTATTTTATGTAGGGCATGCAATGTGAGTCTGTATGTGTCAGATTTGATGGAATCAGTAGCCTGCTGAGCATCCCTGGGGTTACAGTTGAGGAACTTAATGCTCTACTGCAAAGGCAGAAAGCTCTTCATATCATCACGGAGCATGCTCTCAAAATAGACAGACCTCTAGTCATATGTAACCTGGATCATAGGAAACTTGGCCTGCTGAATGCTGAAGGTATCACTGGAATGCTGAAGATGGAGAAAATCTGTTTGCAAGCTCTTTGTATGAAGAAATACCCTGGCAGCCCCATCATTGATGTGCCTGTGGTTAATACGACCATTGAGGATGGATTTTGCCGATCAAACAAAAAGAGCCCTAGAACACCCGTATCATCCAAAGCCATTTCAGAATCAGACATGCCTGAATTTGTAAGTTGCTAGGAAACATTTAGATGGCATTCTTCTCTGAAGTGAAATGAAAGATTTAGGGTATGTTTGGTGTGACGCCTAGGCCGCCACACCGTGCCACACTTTTCAAACCGCAGGTGTGGCGGACGATTTGGCCGCCGCGGGTTAGTCGCGGTGTGGCGGCGTAGGCGCCACATCAAACATGCCCTTAGTATTCAGTCTTGATATTCTGCAGGCCAAACTTGTTGCATCATGCCCTCAAGGGAGAGTCAAACTGGTGGAGTTGTTACATGAGACATTTCCATATGTCTCCAAGGCACGACTTAAGAACAAAGTTGGGGAGATTGCTGAGTTTACCAAAAACCGGTGGCAGGTCTTCTGCATTTTACACTAATTCTCCCTGGACAGCCATTGCTATATTTTGTCCATGCCAAATAAGGTATCATTTTGGGCAGGTTAAGCAGGATATCTTGGATCGGTACAATTTATCTCTTTCTCCAGGTACTCTTTAGTCATGTTTTACTTTTGTCAGTAGATTTTGTAAAATCTCTTAAATTTGAAAGATTATAAGGATATATATTTAGAAGAAATCAGTGGTCAAAGATATACAATGAAGACCATGCAAAGGGGTCAAATCTTTTTTGATCGGAGGTAGTAAACTAGTAGTAGTATCTCATGCACTAGCTACCCATCATGATATTTGAATCAAACTTTGCGACGCAAATATGTATCAGAATATATGAACCATGCTTGTTAATGGATAAAGTGTTCGATAACCTCATTGTACCCCTACCAAAATTGGTCCTTTTTAATGCATGCCTGATACATTTTGTGCTTCCTATGGTGATACAATTTTTTTGTGTTTTCTGTAACAGATAAAGGTGAAGGCCTGAAATGTGCAGCATCGTGCTGCTCCCAGCAGTGCCAGCCACCCAATGAGTCAGGTAATACAGGCGAATCTTCTTCTCCCCAGTGCTCCCTGAAATCCGAAATGGTCAGGCAACAACTCGGCGCACAAGGGTCATCACATGGCAGCGCACGGCACCCGAGCACCAAGATGGCAGGCGGGCAGTAAGACTTGTAGCACTGCGCATGTACATTTGCCTGTTAGGTTATAAAATGTACTATAGTATAGTAATGTAGTTTCAGTATGTAGAAGCCTAGAAACCAGCAAGCAGCAGGGGCCGAAGCCTGTTTTTGTGTAGCTCAGGCAGTTTGTGATGAATGGTTCCCCCCTGCCTCCCATGTAAATTCACACTGCTTCCTGGTGTTGTTACACACCTCATATGCGTTTATGTGCTTGTATAGCAGTGCACTGTGCACGAGGTGTTCGCGCTACTGCAGTCATCTAAAACCTTCGTAGATATTATTGCTGTCACTTCCAGAATACTAATTTGGGCCTAACTCTTAGAGAGCAATCTATGGTCTTAGAGTTTACTTCCTCCGTTCTTTTTTATTTGTCACGATTTAGTTTCTCCGTTCTTTTTTATTTGTCATGATTTAGTGTAAAAATAAACTAACCTCTATTTTTTTATTTGTCATGATTTAGTGTAAAAATAAATAAATTAACAGACGACAAATATTTAAAAATGGAAGTAGTATATACCCTTAGCTAGTTCACCATTTTTATCCCCTTGTTTTCCTTTCCCTTGTTGCACCTTTCACGCGGCGTGGAGGCTATGCCGGGAGGAGGGGATGAATGCGGCAGCGAAGACATTAAGGGGAGGACATATGAGGGTTGAGTTGCACCTAGACGATTGCCTATTGCGGAGTCAGGACATATGAGGCCAACAACGACAACCGCTTTTCCTATATACTTCCCATATTTATAGTCTCTCCCTGTATAAGGTAGGGAAGCGATATGCTCCTATATTTAAATTATAGTGTTTTTTGTGATATTAATCGGGTTTAAAGTTCGTAACATAATAATAATATATATTATGATATTATAAATATTATATGATTTTTAAATTTCAAAAATGATAAAATAAATATTAAATAACTAAGTTATAATATATCTATACTATATTCAAAGCATCAGTTTCAACGGTCGTCCCACGTCATCTTTTTATAAATAACCCCTCAGCTATTTCAAATTAATCCGCTGCACGCCTAACGATGTAGAAGGTTGGGTTCGAACCCATGTCCTGATGGAAAAAGGGTGGAAGATCGTTTCTAAGACCACATTGGCGCAATGGACTCCATGGTGTTTGAGGTTGCTGAATTGGATGGAGCAACAATAATTTGTCACACTAACAGTAAAATGAAAGGTTATTTGTTGGTTTTAAACGTTAGTAATTGCTACAAAGTAGCATAATTTATATAGATCGCATCCAGTTTTTATTGATGCCTGACTTTAGCAATCACTTCATATTTTGATCTATCTTTTTTATAAGTTTGAGTTCATGTGACTTATTTTAGAAACTTGAGCTCACAAACTTTCTCCTATTTGGTCACTATATGGTGGAATTATGTCATTTTATGATCTCTGTTCGTTCAGTCAGTCGTTGGAAACTCTCTTCTAATCGCTCACTTCATTGGTTGTGTTGTACTAAGACATATTACATGGAGTAAACAATAACATCAGTTAGCCAAATCAAAAAAAATATTATACGGAGAGCGGAGACAATCAATAAAAAATCTTGAAATTTTATTGGTGGATAGTTTACGTGAGTATTGTTATAAGTCGTCGCAACGCACGGGCAACCGACTAGTGTGTGTGTGTGTGTGTGTATATATATATATATATATATATATATATATATATATATATATATATATATATATATATATATATATATATATATGCTGATGGTATGGGAGCCCTGGGCTTCCGATAGGTGCAGGGGAGCCCCAGCCAGGTTATATAAACGAGCCAAGTCGGATGCACCGAATGGGCCGAGCCAGGCGCCACGAATGGTGGGATGCATTTATGCATGTATAAATGTTGGACAAAAAAAGCGTAACAGAACGTGGGGACGTGGGCCGGTGATGTGTCACCCGAGTATTATGGAAGCGGATCGAAATAGTATTTATGATAGCATATGACCAACGTCTAAATGTCGTAAATTGTTATTACGCCCACGATCATCGCGCCCACGATCCTATATTGTAGCAGATACATTCACGAAGTCGCCGTGAATATCGCGCCCACGATAATGGCCTATATTGTAGCATGGGAAAAAGGAAATAATCCCACGCTTCCAGAAAAGTTAGACAACAAGAATCATTTGTTAGGGTGCGCCTGGCAGAAGGAAGTAAAGAGCCATGGGGTAAAGAGCCAATCAGAGAGTACGCGACGCCGACATCAGTTCATCGATCAAATCCATGCATGGAGATCGTACCAATGGTGCAGGAAGATCAACCAGGAGGGAACCAGTTTGCCTCGGATGCAAATGCACATAGGCAAACAGATACTACCGTAGGGGCAATTACTCCACCAGCAGCATTGAGGGCGCCGGGGGTTGATGATTAGAACACATCAGATGCGTCGAGGATGACCATAAATCAAGGAGGACAGCAACTTACTACTATGCGAACTATTGGTGAGCATGAACCGGACACACCAGTGATTCTGCAGAGACATGTAAGTACTTTATAACTGTTTTGGATTTTCATTAGTGTAGATTAAATTGCATACGATAGAAAAATTAAATCGAGGGTAATATTATGCAGCTAGATGGTATGAAATGTTATATTGTGCATACGATGGAAAATTAGGTAGGACACCATACAACACACATGTTATGGATATATGTACATACATATTTTTTTTATTTGCACAGGAAATTACAATTGATCCGAGTTTGATACCTAAAGTTGGTATGACATTCAGTGGTATGGATGAAGCATATCAATTTTATAGTAGGTATGCATATGAAGTTGGCTTCCCATTGAAAAAGTATAGGGAACGGAAAAATTGTAAGTGGTTGAATTGCTCGATGGAAGGAAAGAGTGCGGTGAGGGTAATATCGAACCCAAAGGTACGTAATACCAGCTCAAAGCGGACACAATGCAAGGCCGGTATGAAACTTAAAAAAATTATGATGATGACAAAGAGACAGTTATATCAGTGCGTATTGATCTGTTGCACTTGGATCATAATCATGAATTTTTTAAGAAGGATGCAGAAAAGAATCAATTACAATGCAACAAGATGCATGATCCTGAATACATGGAGTTCATAAGTTCGATGCAGGAGAGTCGAATCCCGCAGCATTGTATAATGGATTATGTTTCAGAAATGCACGGTGGTCCTGAGAGTGCCTGTAACATCACAGGACATGTATAACATGTAAGTTTATAATATTTTTAGATTCTAATTTAGAATTGAAATTTGCATATATGTTGGTTTCGCCCAATGCTAAATATTGACAATAATTACAGGAAAAAGGCAAAGCAACGAGAGAGAAATGCAAATGATGTGGCTAAGTTACTATCTTTTTTTGCATTATGCAAAAAGGATAATCCATAATTTTTCTCTGACTTCCAATTGGATAAAGAGGGAAAGATTTTGAGCATATTTTGGTCACATGCAAGCCAGCAAGGGGGCTACATGGATTTTGGTGATGCAGTTACATTTGACACAACACATAAGACTAATCTGTATGAAAAACCACTAGGTATGTTTGTTGGTTCGGATCACCACCTCCAGTGCACCATATTTGCCTTCGCATTATTGGGGGATGAAACTGTTCATACATTTGAATGGGTATTCAACGCCTTCAAAACATGCATAGGAACCGAAGGACCACGAATAATGCTGACAGGTACGACTGATAATAATGCAGGAAATGTGTATACATAAAATATGTTTTAAATTTGATTTTATTTTCTTTCTAACATGGAATAAGATTCATATAGTTTTGACATCTATGAATGCAGATCAAGATCCTGCAATGCCAGTAGCACTCGAGAGGGTTTTCCCACACACAATACATCGGTTGTGTCTATGGCATGTGCAAAATAGGTAAAAGCCTTTTCTAAACGAGTTGTATGCAAGGTTTGAGGAAATGGACTTTAAGACAAGGTTCCAATCTATAATACATCATCCTTTGACTGAGTTAGAGTTTGAGACTGCATGGTCAATGCTACTTGAAGATTTCCATCTGCACGATAACATTACTCTCAACAAGATGTATGGAATACGTAAGGATTGGGTGCCTGCCTTTTTCAAGAATCATTATTGTGGGCTAATGTTGTCTACACAGTGTAGCGAAAGCATGAACAAGCTTGTGAAAATTGCACATGTCGATGCAAACACTCTGCTACATCAATTCGCCAAGCAAATGATGAAGCTTCTACACAGTAGGAAGATAAAAGAGTCAAAAGAAGCAGTGGGAAGCATGGTGAGTACAAATTGTTATGAAGTATGTTTATACCTCAATATAAGTGTAATTTAATTTGAATTATATACGACACAGGGTCAAAAGGAAACAAACACGCTATATATGTTTGAGATTGTAAGTAGAGGGACTCTAACTCTCATCAAGAGGATGACACTATGAGTTGGGGCAATTTTCTGTTTATTTCCTCAAACTCTACACAATGCCATACCCTTAGAGGGGTTGGGGACACATATTTATAGCCCTAGGGGCTGCACTACCACACCTTCTCACACACACTACACAACAGGATTGTCCTCTAGATGCTAAAGAGACTACAGAGGACAGTCAAAAGCGACTGTTGTCCTCTAGATGCTAAAGCGACTACAGAGGACAGTCAAAAAATGACTGATGTCCTCTAGATGCTAAAGAGACTACAGAGGACAGTCAAGCTGTCCTCTAGATGCTAAAGGACTATAGAGGACAGTCAAAAGCAGGCTGTCCTCTAGATGCTCAAGACTTATTCCATCATTCTCCCCCTAAGTCTTGGGCGTCGTCTTGTGAGAAAGTTGGGCCATCCCGGACCTGGAGCAAAGCTCAACAAACTTGATCTTCCCAAGGGGCTTGGTGAGCAGGTCTGCAAGCTGATCCTTGGTGTTGATGTAGCGCGCCTTGATGCTCCCTTCTGCCAAGCAGTCTCGGATGAAGTGGTATCTCAGTCGGATGTGCTTGCTCCGTTCATGGAACACGGGGTTCTTGGTCAATGCCAGAGCGGACTGGCTGTCCACCCTGAGTTCCACTGCTCCAGTGTCTCTCCCGAGGAGATCACCGAGCAGTCGAGCCAGCCAGAGAGCCTGAGTCGAAGTAGTGGACGCCGCTATGTACTCGGCCTCGCAGCTGGACATGGCCACCACCTGCTGCTTGACCGACTGCCAGCTGATGGGGCACTTGCTGAGGAAGAAGAGGATCCCGCTTATGCTCTTGCTAGTGTCGATGTCGCCGGCGTGGTCGCTGTCGCTGTACCCGACAAGATGTGCCTCCCCAGGGCACCTCGGGTAGTAGAGACCGTGGTCGAGAGTCCCCACAACATAGCGGATGATCCTCTTCACAGCCTGCTCATGCTCCGTCGTCGGTCGCTGCAAGAACCGACTAACATAGCCGACGGAGTATGCCAAGTCAGGCCGTGTGTGGACGAGGTAGCGAAGGCTCCCCACAAGACGCCGGTACTGAGTAGCATCCACCTCCTCCGTCGTGCTGTCGCGACTCAGCTTCAGCCTCTCCTCCATCGGAGTGAGAGCTGGGTTGCAGTCGGTGAGCCCAACCAGCTCAACAATGCGCCTGGCATAGGCGGTCTGGCGAAGTGTGATCCCGGAGTCTCCCTAGTGCACCTCAATCCCCAGGTAGAAGGAGAGATGCCCCAGGTCACTCATTTGGAAGGTGGCCTTCATCTCTTCCTTGAACGCTGCCACCTCTGCATCCTTGGCGCCGGTGATCACCAAGTCGTCGACGTAGACACCCACCAGCAGGGCATTTTCTCCATTGCCCCGCCGATAGATGGTCGCCTCGTGCGGGCTTGGCATGAAGCCCATCCTCTTGAGCGTGGAATCCAGCTTGGCATTCCATGCCCTTGGTGCCTGTCGCAAGCCGTAGAGAGCCTTGCGCAGGCGCAACACCTTGCCCTCCTTGCCAGGGATCGCGAAACCTGGCGGCTGGTGTACATAGACCTCCTCCTTTAAGTCGCCGTTAAGAAACGCCAACTTGACATCCATGTGATGAACATGCCAGCCCTTCAGGGCTGCCAGCGCGAGGAGGAGTCGCACGGATTCCATCCGTGCTACAGGGGCGAAGGCATCGTCGAAGTCGATCCCCTCCTGCTGCAAGAAACCTCGTGCCACCAAGCGAGCCTTATGCTTGACGATGGCGCCGGCTTCATCCCTCTTCAGTTTGAACACCCACTTAAGGGTGATCGCGCGATGACCATGAGGGAGATCAGCGAGCTCCCAAGTGCGGTTCATCTCAACCGCGTCCATCTCCGACTGCACCGCGGCACGCCAAGCCGCATGTTTCTCGGCCTCCGCGAAAGACCGAGGCACACCATCGACGCATGCAAGATGCAACTCTCCTGCCAGAATGCGAGACGCAGGGCCCGGCACCGACGGGTCGATGAGAAGGCCCTCCACCCTTCGATACCGCAACGGCTCGCCGTCGTAGCACGCGTCGACGCGCTCCTCGTCACGGGACAGAGGGGTCACGAGCTCCACTGGGTCATGCTCGACACGAGCTGGTGTCAGAGAGGACGTTCCCGGAGAGGGTACCGTCGGTGCTGGAGTGCGTGGTGGCGAAGAGCTCGCTGTAGCCGGAGTCGTGGCTGGAGTGCGTGGTGGTGAAGAGCTCGTTGTAGCAGGAGCTGGAGAGTTTGGCGCTGGAGTCGGTGGAGACTTGGGGGCTGGGGTAGACCTGCTCGGAGAAGAGTTGCCTACTCCCCCAACTCCCTCAAAGTGGACGTACTCGATGGTGAAGTCGTACGTCGGAGTCATGCCGTCGTCCACTGCCTTGTCCCACGCCCATCCTCGCCCTTCATCGAACACTACGTCGTGCATCGTGCGCACATGCTGTGTTCTTAGGTCAAGGATGTGGTAGGCCTTCGAGCCCTCCGCGTAGCCAATGAACACCCCCGGGGTGCTCCTATCATCGAGCTTGCTGATGTGGCCAAGCTCTTTGGTGAATGCGAGGCAGCCGAAGACCCGTAGGTGAGAGACCGCCGGCTTGCGCCCATGCCAAGCCTCGTACGGTCTCAACCCGTTGAGAGCCTTGGTGGGCGAGCGGTTGAGGATGTAAACCGCTGTCACCACCGCCTCTCCCCAGAAAACATCTGGCATTCCTCTCTGCTTGAGGAGAGCCCGAGCCATCCCCACAACCGTCTGGTTGCGCCGCTCGACGACGCCGTTCTGCTGCGGGCTGTACGGCACGGAGTAGTGGCGCTGAACGCCCTCATCCGCGCAGTACGACGCGAACTCAGCCGCCGTGAATTCGCCGCCGTTGTCGGTGCGCAGCACGCGCAGCTTGCGGCCGCACTCCGCCTCCGCAGCGACCTGCACACGCCTGATGGCGTTCGCAGCCTCTCCCTTGCTGCCAAGGATCATCACCCACATGTAGCGGGAGAGATCGTCGACGAGCAGTAAGAAGTAGCGTCGTCCTCCTGGTGTGGCTGGTGTCACCGGGCCACACAAGTCCCCATGCACGAGCTCGAGCCTCTCCTTGGCTTGGAAGCTCGACTGCTGGGGAAAGGGGAGCCGTCTCTGCTTTGTCAACACGCAGACATCGCAGAATTGCTCCACATGGTCAAGGCACGGCAGGCCTCGTACCATCTCCTTGACACTGAGCCGCTTCAGGGCCTCGAAGTTAAGGTGCCCGAAGCGCTCGTGCCACTGCCATGCCCCGTCGTCTCGACGAGCAGCAAGGCAGCAAGGTTGTGCCACCTTCACATTGAGGATGTATAGCCGATTTGGACTCCTGCGTACCTTGGCAAGAAGGCGACGAGAGGGATCCCAGATCCTCATGACTCCGTGCTCGACCACCACGCGCGAACCGTTCTCATCCAGCTGTCCCAAGCTGATGATAGAGTTCCTCAACGCGGGGATGTAGTAGACTCCGGTGAGCAGCCTGTGCTCACCAGACGCGGCGGTGAAGACGACTGAGCTGGCGCCCTTGATCTCTACGCCGGAGGCGTCCCCAAACTTGACGGAGCCTCGAACGCTAGAGTCAAGCTCGGTGAAGAACTCCCGTCGGCCGGTCATGTGATGAGTGGCGCCGGTGTCGAGGCACCATCCGTCGATCATGTCCTTGTTGGAGCCGTCGCCGAGGAAAGCGCGTGCTTTCGACTCATCAAGGTGGAGGAGTGCCGCTGCGGTCGGTGCCGCTAGAGATGGCTCGATGCTTGCATGTGCCAGGAGCAGGGCCTCCTCCTCCGCCTCCACCTGTGCGACGTTCGCCTGGCCACGTCGTGGCTGCCGACAATCCCTGGCCCAGTGGCCAAGCTTGCCGCAGTTGTGGCAGCCGACGTCTCGTGCCGGCTTCTTGTTGCCGACAGCGCCGCCTTGGGCACCTCCACATGCACCACCCTCAGCATGTCCTCGCGCCCCGGCCTGGGCGCCTCCACGCACCTTGCGCGGCTTGCCGCGTTTGCGGCCTCATGTCGAGGAGGACTCCCCCTGCTTCTTGTCACCCTGGCAGGCCTCCCACTGCTCCCGAGTGAGATGTAGCTTCCTGCCGATAGTGATAGGCCCAGAGAGAGCTTGTGGTTCGTCGTCGTCGACCACCTTGAGGCGACCAATCGCCTCTTCGATCGTCATCGTGGAGAGGTCTAGCAGAGACTCGATCGAGCGAGCAATCTGCCTGTACTTCTCGGGGATGCAACGGAAGAGCTTCTCAACAGCTCTCTCCTCATCGTAGGTGTCGTCGCCGAACTGCACCATCTTCTGCAACAGAGTGTTGAGGCGGAGAGCAAAGTCATCAACATCCTCACCTGGCTTGAAGGCCAGGTTCTCCCACTCCTTGCGAAGTGCCTGCAGTGTGGTCTTGCGGGCACGATCGCTGCCGATGCGGGTCGCAGCGATGGCGTCCCAGGCCTCCTTGGCAGTCCGCTTCTGGGAAAGCGAAAACTGCATCTCGGGCGGGACTGCAGTAATGAGGGCATCCAGCGCCCGCCGATCCTCGTGGTAGTCGACGTCGTCGTAACGAACTGCTTCCCACATGTGGCGAACCTGGAGCCGTACCCTCATCACCGCGGCCCACTCGACGTAGTTGGTCTTGGTGAGGGTAGGCCACCCACCGCCGGGACCGATGTCCCTAACAATGGCTTGGGCCATGCGGCGACCATGGTATCGATCCGGGGAGGGAGAACCGCGCCGCCTGTAGAGGCCGCGATCTCCGTCGACTCGGTCGCCGCCGCCGGGAGCACCGCCGGCGCGTCTACGCCCGTCTGGGCTGCCGCCGCGTGCGCCCCCGCCTGGAGCGCCGTCAGCGTGTCGGCGCCTATCCGGGCTGCCGCCACGCGCGCCCCCATGGGGATGCGCGGCTGCCCACTGTGCCGCCTGCTCTCGCGCTGCTTCCCTCGCCAGCCTGAGCTCTTCATCGGTGTTGTCGTCGACAGAAGCAGAGCTGTCAGCTCTACTGCCGCGCAGAACCTCGAGCTCTGTTGCCGCCGCACGTGCAGCATCCGCCGCCTCCGCTGCTTCTACTTCCGCTCTCGCCGCTGCCAGTTCCGTCGCTGCCAACCGTGCTGCCCTCGCCGCTGTCGCTGTAGCCGCCGCTGCTGCTCGCTCGCGTTCTTGTGCCGCGGTGACCTCGGCTTCTTGCTGGCGCCGCGCACTCGAAGTGGCCGAGCGTAGGGACATGGTGGGCTAGTGAGGGGTCGCTGCGTGTGGAAGAGGCTGTCTCAGACGAAAGGCTGCTCGTCTGAGCAGGGGAGGAAGGAACAGTTGGAGCTCTTGCTGCCGACTGAGTGTGGGGAGAGGCGCGGGAAGGAGATGAGCACGAGATGTTTAGGCTGCAGGATAGTTTGGCTCTGATACCAAATGTAAGTAGAGGGACTCTAACTCTCATCAAGAGGATGACACTATGAGTTGGGGCAATTTTCTGTTTATTTTCTCAAACTCTACACAATGCCATACCCTTAGAGGGGTTGGGGACACATATTTATAGCCCTAGGGGCTGCACTACCACACATTTTCACACACACTACACAACAGGATTGTCCTCTAGATGCTAAAGAGACTATAGAGGACAGTCAAAAGCGACTGTTGTCCTCTAGATGCTAAAGCGACTACAGAGGACAGTCAAAAAACGACTGCTGTCCTCTAGATGCTAAAGAGACTACAGAGGACAGTCAAGCTGTCCTCTAGATGCTAAAGGGCTACAGACAGTCAAAAGCAGGCTGTCCTCTAGATGCTCAAGACTTATTCCATCAGAGATAAGGGTTGCAAGAGCATACACAAGGGCTGTGATGAATAAATTCCAGGAGTATTTAAAATATGCAACTGCATTCAAGATAATGCATGATCAAGAAGGGGGTGCAAATGATTGGGTAGTGCAACATACAACAAGATCGAAGAAAATTGTGTGGGGACAACACCAATTCAAAGGACAGCTGATGAAGAATCAGGAAAGTATACGTGTGAATGCAAACATTGGGAACATACAGGTATGGAGTACGAAATAGTAATTATATACATTTATATGAAAAACATATATAAAAATTCTTATGATCGTTATTGTTTTTATAGGACTATTCTGTGTACATGTACTACGCGTGTTTATGCATCTTCAGATTGAACGGATACCTAAGGAATACATTTTACAACGATACACCTACTCAGCAATTCCGTTTTCAAGAGATGGTAGGAATTTAAAGGGAAAGGATGGAGAAACAAAATCATATAGACAGAAGATGTTGCTAAAAAAGCAATGAAAGTAGTGCATCATGCTAGTTTATCAAAGGCAGATAATGATAGAGCCCTAGCAGTAATGGATGAGCTTCTCGAGGTACTTTCGCATTTGGAGACAGATATAGAAGTTGAGGAGACTTGTGGAACTAGTGGGGGATATGGTATACAAGTATGTGATGTTTTACTGTATATATTGTTAACATATTATTCATACTAATACATTGATGAGGTATAAAACAATAAAATTTTAGGACGATGATGAAGACAATAATAGAGACGTCGAAAGAGATGGTGAATTGGGTGAAAGAAATAACAAGGTTTTGATTATATTATTGTGTATGTTGATTTGTAACTGATGTATACTGAGCTTTGAACTAATTTTTTAGGAAATTCAAGATGTATCTAATATACTTGAAGGGGGTGTGGATAATGTTCAAATACCTATACCGATATGTTCATTTGAAGAGGTAATAACTTTAACACCTATATTGATTTGCGGTTGTACATACAAATGATTTATTGATTTGTGTTATTGGCTTATGATTGAGCTTAAAAATGTGTTGGCCGGTACAGGTTAATTTGCAGGATCACGCGGATATGAATGAGAGTGGTGACCATGAACAAAATGATCATGCCAGAAAGGTAATAATGGTATTAGACTGGATGTGGGACTGCATAATATTATGTGCTTAAAAATATATACTTTTGAATTGCAGAAACTGGATTTTGCAGTCGATGGGATAAGCTTGGCAAGACCAAATAACTCAAAACCCAAGGGAAGAACAATAAAGGGGAGTGAACAAAAGGTTATTAAATTGGGAGCAAAAGGTACAAAGAAAACGAATAGGAAATGCCAAAAGTGTGGAATTACCGATGGTCACAACAATAGGACATGTTTGTCATTGGAGGAGAATAGAGTACGGTTGGCTAGCCTTGCTGGACGTAAGAGAGGACGACCTCCTGGATCGGAACAAGGTTGGAAGTAACGCTCCTCATTGGAATGAGACAACAACATCAAAAAACACGCAATTGATATCGATAACAGTGAGACAGGCAGTGATTAGTATGTTGTATGTGATACGAACAATTTTTTTTGCAATAAACATTGCATGTGTCACAAATGATTTATATACACTTGGTTGTTGAAGTCTAGTAATTGTAGCGTATATTCCTTACTAATGTTGCATAATTGGTACTAAGAAAACATCGTATACAACTTGATATGATAACCGTATAATAGATAAATTATATGACCAGAAATGTGATGAATGAGCAATATGCATCGTGAATAACAAATAACAAAGAGTGTGAAAATGATCGACATACCAATAAGTATATGGACATATTAACCAAAAGTATAACCTTAAATGAATTGGTTGTAATATTAATGATTGTGGTATGCATAAATAATGTATGCAATTGACAAAAGAAGAACGTCATAACATCTAAAAGATCATATTTAAGCCCACTAATGTCAAAACATATGATGTTCACAAGACAGAAAAGCATAATCGCAGCCTAACCAAAAGTATCCGACCAACTGATGTTCACAAAAGTACCTGCATAACAACCTAAGACAAGGTAGCATAACAACTGTTCTAAACATCACATGTAAGGAAGCTTCCTAACATTGTTAACTAATAAGCTTGACCAAAATACCACAGTACGATACATGGCCCGCTCCATGGCTTAGTTCTGACACATAGTTAACTACTTGCGCGCAAACATAAATCTCTGGATCTCTATTGGAAGTGGCAGCGCCTTGTTCATGCGATGGAATGTGAGATGATATAGGGCATGAGCACGTAGGTCTCGAAAATTGTCCTGAAATACAAGCATATCATTAATTATACACGTATATAGCTAACATTTACAACGATGGCAACCTGAAGATAAATATTTAGCATAATCACTTACTGGTTGAGTGTAAGAAGTGATGACACCTGCATTGTGATCATAATACTTCATGTAATTCATTACATAAAAGCCACAGTCATTTGACCATGTTCTCATTGTTGGGCAATTTGATGGCATATCCATTGGAAAGTTACCAAATTTGGGGAAGGATGCATTGGGGCAAACATGTTGTAACGCTTTGCTCAACCTACTCATTATAACCCTAGCCCATGGGAATTTCCTTCCACCTAAATAGATTGGGTCATAATGGTAGTCCTTCCATGTAGTGCCACCGAGTTATATACCATATAGATTTGAATCTAAAATGTGTATACACCGATGCTGTAGGTTGATTACATACAGTGTCCAATGTCCCCTACTAAGCATAGGTACCAATATCTGTTGATGAAAAAATGTAAATAAGTTACATGTTGCTGATACACTACCATGATGAGTAAAAAGTACAGTTAATAAGAATATGTGTTTTCAAAGGAAATATACTAATGAACCTGTGAAAAAAGAATACTAAGGCTTACGGATTTGCATTTATCCAGATTTACCAACGAAGGCAGTGTGTTATGTAAGCAATTCTATAACACATTTTGGTCAAACGACTGAGGATTCTTACTATAACGTTCCCGCCCTTCAAAATTTAGCAGAGCCTAGAAACAACATAGAGAGTGTGTAAGAATATTCAGTAAATAATTACAACAACTGTGAAGAAGAACATACCCCAACATTGACATCAAGTAATAATCTGTTAGAAGTCATAGTTCGATGATGATTTTTGGAATCATCATGAACACACTCAATGAAGCACTGCATGAACACGTTCTCAAGACACTTCCCCTCTGCGAAAGATTCATAAATATCGAGACAATTTCCACTGTATTCACCGTAATCTATGACAACCCTGTATGAAGAATATAGTTATATATTCATATTACATACATGTAACAAACTAATAAATATTGTCTTCATAATTTGTGTAACGTGTACCTGCTTTGGTCAATGTCCTTGGAATAGAGTAGATCCCACAGAGAACGAACGTAGTCAAGCTCTGTAAGGAGTGGAGTAGTTCCAAAAAGTGTTGTCCCTTTCAGTGTATCATCCTGAGATGCAACCTGGATATAAGTGTTTGAACATTAGAATAATTAGTTTAATGGCATAAAGTGCATTATATAAGATGTATGTTATTATACTGACATGAGGAGTTGGGGTCTGATCAAAGACTGGTCCACTGTCATTATGTTCCATGTCATCTGTTGCCATTTCACCTCTCTACACAAAGGTATATGCTTAGTAAAATTATGTAATATGTATTGTACTAATGTAATCGTAAAATGGAATTATAACATGAGACAAGGACTGCTAAACAAACATTTTTTTGCGATGTCACGTCAAATTTCGGCAAACGGGTCGACATATTTGATCTCGTAAAGGTGCAAGTTGATGTGAGTTGAGGTGTGATATTTGTGTTCCTCAACATATTGTTTCGAACATCAAAGCAGAAATCATGTTGACAAATAGTGTGGTTCATATCCAGCTAAAAAGAAATATGCAAACAATGTACGTATGATGTGTAAAAAGCTCATGGGGTTGGATATATTACCTGATGTCCTGTATCAACGTCCGCTTCATCAGGACAAGTCTCCAATACTCTCTGAATATGCTGTTGTCTTTCATGAATTTCTTCAAACTGAGTACCACCCAACTGGGTCTCAAGCTACGATGCTTGGGATGATAGATCCAGTGTGGGTTGGGTGGCATGGACAGTGTGTCCTTGTACAAAATTATATTGTAAATAATGTATGTCAAAACTTGCATTATAGATTAAATGTTGTTGCATATACTAAAAATAACAAAATGATGTTTACTATACATATAAAAAACCCTATGCACATGTAGTCTGTGTAATGTTCTAAATGTATGAAAAGTGATAATTATATGACTGACCTACTGAATCATCCGAATTTTGCGATTGTTGTGGCTCATCTGTCTCGTTTTCTAAATTATCAGACTCAGCACGTAATACCTCATTGATTAGCTCTATAAAGTTGTCTGCTATGTCATATTGCTTCTCAACAATTTTGTTAAGGCTGTCTTTTATGGCTAAGCATGCCTTGTCAACCTCCTAGTCATATGCAGCAAGTTTCTCTGTGAATTTAGAACGATGACAAGGTGGGAGCTAGTTGATCTCACTTGACATCATCTCCTTGATCGATAGAAGTTGGATGTTAAAGGTGGGCCGAGGAGTAGGGGCAGGGCGCAGTGCATCAAAAATGTTGGTCCTGCACTTCGGCTGGTTGTTCATAAAAAATAATAAGAATCCATCACCACACTCCTATTCCATTTGTTCCATAGATCTTAAAAAAAGATGTATATAATACAACAAAAACTTGCCTCGGATTGGCGATCGAGCTGAGGTACAACTGAATGTCTCGGTCGAGCTTCGAAACTAAAATATAAAATGTAAGTGAAAGTTGAACTGGACCATGAGTTTGTAATGCAAACAATGGTACTCAAAACAAAGCACATAAATTTGACATAAAATTTGTCATAAAATACACTTGTTTAAATATGAATAACTTACTTCACAATAATCGAAAGGTTCGGCCCCATGGCGTGCCTTCCTCTTGTCGGCTTTAGTCAAAGCTTTTATGATATTCTTATCAAAGAATTTTATGCGAGGTGTACCAAGATTATTTTGAGGGGCAGCGGCTGCATGCAGGTGATCCAGGTAATACAACTACATAAAAAATTTCAATGTGCAATGGTTGTGTAAGTAAACATAATAAACATCATAATATATGATATATCATGCCCCATAATGAGCAAAAAAATTGCAATATATGTACATAAGAGAAACTCTATACTTACAAGGACAACAATTGAGCATCTGTATATCGTCGTGGAGACGTTTGTGGTGCTTCGGTTATGCCACTTCTTCGCAGCTTCACAAAGGTCATTAAATATAAGTTGGCACCAATCGGTCTCATGGAAACGGTGCATTTCTTCTGTCAGAAGCAATTCATGGTTTGTTATGCCCCAGCTAGCAGTTGGAAACAACAGACGGTTGAATAAGATAAGGAAGAAACATCTGATGGTAAGGTCATCATCCTCCCCTTTCCTTAAACGATCCTGTAGCAATGTCACATTGAACTCGTCTTTAGCCAAACCAAGCTCTGCCCTCAAGTTACTTGCTGCAACTGCTTCATCAATCCCCAATGGTTTTCCACCGCCATGATTTGGTACACCAAGGATAAGATGCACAATGTCCTTTGTGATTTTTAGTTCCTTTCCTGGACCAGGACGAATTGTCATGTCCTTGTGGTCAAGCTTATCCATCAACCATCGAAGTTGTGATCTACTACACAGCGCATCTACTGTCATATCAAGAATGTTAGAGAAACCTTTACGTCTTATGGCCTGACGTTGTCTTTCATTCAATATGTGAATGCTTGCAATGACATCTTGTGGGTTGCACCTGACATTGAGCCTCTGTTATAAAATATAGAACCAGAAACAATTTTGTTATTATCAAAAAAATAATATTCAAAAGCTTACAAATAGGATATTTTTTGTTGAGTATGCATAAAACTAACCTGTCGGGGAAGATCCTCCGTTTTTATCCTCTTTGTCACAACTTTTCTTAGAACTCTTGTATGGCTTTCAGAAACATTACGCTTCTTAATAGCTGGCATGAAGTCATCTTCATCAGAATCCAGCTGTACTGTTTCATTGATCAAAGTTTGACTGTCAACATTTGGAGGATTTCCCACGTTTTGACTTATATTAGGCTGTTCTGCGCACGGAATGTCAACGCTGAAACACTCCTGGCTTGACTGAATTGTTATACGTTTGGGATTATTTGGAGGACGGTCCAAGTGCTTCATTTTTTTAGTCAAAACTGCATGCATAATACACAAAACTGTAAACAATAATCTATTGGATATGTCGATGTATTGATTGTATGGTATGATTGAATCAATTAACCTAATTGTTTTAAATACCAAGCATAAAGCAATCTAGAAATTTTGCATGATACTTATAATAATAGTGGTAATAAACATCATTAAACATTTCCTCTAGTTACACTTGCATACATATTCTGTCTTGTTCTATAATCATAAAAATATGAATATATTTCAATAAAACAGAACTTGCTGTAACCAATAATGTATTAACTATAAACACATGGAATAAATAAATGTATGCACTAAACATATATGAAATTTTGAATAAATCATATACTCTATCAAAAACAACTAATTGACTGCTCCTTTACCAAAAACAGTTGCATACATGTTCTGTCCTGTTTTACAATCACAAAAATCTAAATATGTTTCAATAAAACAAAACTTGCTGTAAACAGTAATGTATTAACTATAAACTAATGAATACATAAATTAATGCATATCACTAACCATATAAGAAATTCTTAATAAATAATATACTCTACCAAAAACAACTAATTGACTGCTCCTTTACAAAAATCACTTGCATACATGTTCTGTCCTGTTTTATAATCATAACATACTGAATATGTTTGAACAAAACAAAACTTATGGTAAACAATAATGTATTAACTGTGAACTAATGGAATAAATAATGTCATGTTTTATAATCATAAAAAACTGGATATGATTCAATAAAACAATACATGTTGTAAACAGTAATGTATTAACTATAAACTAATGGAATAAATAAATGTATGCAATCACTAAAAATATATGAACTTTTGAATAAATCATATACTCTACAAAAAACAACTACTTGACCGCTCCATTACCACTCAAACATTATCTATGTAAAAATAACTTTAACTGAGATGCATAAACATGTATTCTAATTTGCGTAACCACCTATGTAAATGTGCGTAAATGTATTAATGCAACTGCATAAATATTTGTCACCGGCCGTAATCCTTACAATGCAGTATGAACAAAAAACAACACATTTGTACTTCAGGAGATCGATTTACCTTTTTAGGGTTTGCTATCTTTGTTCACGGTCGACGATGATCCTAGGTAATGCGGCTCGCTAGGGTTCGGAAGAACCTCGAGGAGGTAGTTGGGGGACGTCGATGATGAAACCATCGTAGATGGTTGGGGAAGGGCTATCCGTTGGAGCAGCACCGTTGACAGCAGAGAAATGTGGAACGACGGCAGAGAATGGGGAAGCAGTCGCGTCGGTGGAGAAACTGGGGCTTTCTCCGGTCTGGTCTCTCGTCTCCTGTTGCAGTAGCGAGGATAGTGGAGCTCGGATTGAGGTCAACAAGGAGGCGCCGCTCTACTACCGATTGCGCCTGGATCGACTATGAGCGGCTCATGGAGCGGAGTCGTCGGGGAGGGCGGAGAGAGTCGCGCGGAGAGGGTTGGGGTTTTGCGGTGGTGTAGGCGGTTATGGAAACTGAGACTGAGAGAAGAAAGAGGAGTTAATGGCGGCAACACGTCATTATATATAGAATGTGAAAAGTCTGGTCGGCTATCAGTGCACGTACGTTCATATTTGGCTGGGGCTTCTTGTAGCTAAATAGAGCCCAGGGCTCTCTCTCTATACACACACACACACACACACACACACACACATATATATATATATATATATATATATATATATATATATATATATATATATATATATATATATATATATATATATATATATATATATATATATATATATATATATATATATATACACGGCGCCACTAAAATGCACCTGGGTGCATTTTAGTTTATGGATGCACAGACCCAAGACTTCCTGTCCCCGTCGCCGCCTCGCGCACAGATTCAAGACTCCCTGCCCCCCGCCGCCGCCTCGCGCCTCCCTGTCCCGCGCCACCCTATCCCCCGCAGCCGCCGATCGCATCCCTGTCACCGCGCCGCCGCCGTCTCCTCCTTTCTCCGATCCTCTAACCCTAGATCCATGACCCCACTGTCGCTGCCGCACCTTGAATCGCCTCGATGCTCAACCCCGCATTAGGTGTGATTGCAACTGCTGTATAATTCTACCCAAATATCTGTTAAAAATGTAAACAAAATGATTGCAACTGCTGATGTGTTGTAATTGCAACTGCTGGTGTGTTGTAATTGCAACTGCTGGTGTGGTGTGGATGCAACTGCTGAGTTACTCTGATGTGATTGCAAGTACTGAATAACTCTGGGAAATTTTGTTAAAAAAATATGATTGCAACTGCTGGTCTGGTGTAATTGCAACTGCTGGTCTGGTGTGATTGCAACTTCTATATAACTATGTCCAAAAATTTGTTAAACAAACAATGATTGCAACTGCTGTCTGGTGTAATTGCAACTGTTGGTCTGGTGTGATTGCAACTTCTTTATAACTATGTTCAAAAATTTGTTAAACAAACAATGATTGCAACTGTTGTCTGGTGTAATTGCAACTGCTGGTCTGGTGTGATTGCAACTTCTATATAACTATGTCCAAAAATCTGTTAAACAAACAATGATTGCAACTGTTGTCTGGTGTGATTGCAACTGCTTTCTAGTGTAATTGCAACTGCTGGTCTGGTGTGATTCCAACTTCTATATAACTATGTCCAAAAATCTGTTAAACAAAACAATAATTGCAACTACTATCTGGTGTAATTGCAACTGCTGGTCTGATGTGATTGCAACTTATGTGAAGAAGTTGAGTCGTTCGTGGAGAAAGAGGGGCGTGGGCGGGAAAGTGAAAAAATTCTGTCGGGAGCGGGCGGGAGCGACGAAGACGTGCGGGAGGGACGAAGACGGACGAAGACGACCTGGGTGGGACGGTTGGCTCGGACCTGGCGCGTAGGTTCGGCCTGGGTGCATTCTCTATATTGAATGCACCCAGGTGTAATATATAAAAACAGTATATATATATATATATATATATATATATATATATATATATATATATATATATATATATATATATATATATATATATATATGAGTAGTATTTACAGGAGATAGTTGCATACATCGTGTATGTAGGGGAAAATTTGTTAGAAGAGCTAGTAAAATACATTAAAAAGTAAAATAAGGGGACACATATACGATCATCTCTAACCATTCCTTCCTCTATCTGTACTTTCTATTATATTTACTATACACCCCAAAAGATACTTCCCCATATCTAGAACGTCTCTAATCATTCACCATATCGAACTCCCACTATATACTATAATTCAATTATTTGATATTTTTTCATCAGTTTTAAAGTTTTAAAAATTATAGACTATTTGTACTATTATAATACACATTATTATCAGGTTATGATACTTAAAAAAGTGAATATCCCAAAGAAATATAGTAATTAAAGTGTGGAGGTAGAATAGAACTCACCTTATATATGGGAGAGTTGTTTCTCTCCATATAGGGTGAGCTGTTGGGGCACCTTTGGACGGAGTTTTCACCCTAAAACACACCTTAGGCCTTGTTCGGTTATTTCCATTTCATGTGGATTGGAGGGGATTGAGATGCATTGAGGTAGATTTTGACTTATTATGAATTTAAACCGACTCAATACCACCCAATCTACATGGATTAGCATCAAACCGAACAAGCCCTTACATGAGATAGGGGAGTTATGGGGGATATTGTTGGAGCTGGCCTAAGGAGAATCGTTGGCCAACCGCAGGAAAAAGGAGGGAAAATTGTGGAAACAGAAAAGCAAAGCGAAAACCTCATAAACGCAACGTTAAGGAGGAATTTGGAAGCTTTCTATTTTTAGGGTCCGTTTAGTTAGGATTGAAACCCGGAACTATTTCATCTAGTCAATACTAATATAAATAAGATTAGAGTGATTGGTTTCTAGGGACTAATTTTTTGTTTCTCAATTTGACTCTATTTAGTCTATAAATTGTCAAGTACGGAAACTGAAATAGAGGTTTAGTTTTCGTATTTTGCAATTTAGGAACTAAAATAGAATAAAATGTAGAAACTAAAAATTAGTCTATAGAAAACAAACACCCACTTATCGTTCACCTAGTCAATACTAATACAAATAAACTCATAGTTCTAGCTGGAACGATTCCCAAAGAACTGTTTCAGAACAAACAAACCGGCCCCTAAGGCTATATGTAGATCTTCTATCTCATCTCTTATTTTAAACTTTTCTCTATAAAGAGTGTCAAACAGTATATCTATAGTTCTACGTCCCTTATTTTTCACACTCTACTAAGAGCATCTCTAACAATACCTCAAACTGGTGCCTCAAATTGAAATATATGGCTCTATACAGGAAAAACTACTCCAACAGTGTCTTATTCATAAAATTTGGTCAAAAAACTATAGGGCACCTTCTCAAGTGCATCAAATACTACACCGTAGTGAGCTGCCTTATAATCTAGATTTGAGGCTCTACTGTTGGAGCGAGATGTTTTGTTAGTGCCCTAAATTCTATAAAATATACTCATTTTTAAATTATAAAACATTTTTATAGATCACGTTGTTGAAGATGCTCTAAGAGCAACTCCAAAAGAAACTGTAAATCTATCTCAAAACAGATACTAGGAAAGAAATCTGGTTTTTCTTGCTTCAACAGCTCCCTCGACCGTTCCCAAAAGTTTGTCCCGCATCCACCTACTCTCCTCCCGCATATTTAAGTGTGATCGATGCCTCCCCAATCCAGCGTCCGTTCTTCTCCACCAGACGACTGTTTGTGAGCCGCCGCGACATCGTTGTCTGCTCGTTCCGCCGCAAGAGCAAAATGAGAGATTTTGATATTTGCCATCAGCAAGAAACATGTTTGTAAAATTGTCATCAGACTCATATTTCATAGATCTAGCTGGACCCATAATTCATAAACATAGTAGTAATTATAACAAGAAGACAATATCATGAGTGACAAAAATCTAATTATCTCGAGCGAAATCAACTCGATGGCAGCGCGCCTGGCGCTTATGTTGGAACCGTGCAGACTTGGACTCGGTGGGTCTTTGCGCAGTCTGCAGCGTTCGAGCTAGTGCTCTGGTTCAGCGACATGTACGACCATGCTGTGCCACCACATAGGCTCAGGCTTGAGCTTGACTGATGTGAAAGCTGTGATGAGCATGTTGAGCTTGAGCATGACAGTGAGGAGAGCGTTGGCCTGGTGAAGGTCACAACTCACAATGCGTTGAGCTTGAGCATGACAGTGAGGAGAGCGTTGGCCTGGTGAAGGTCACAACTCACAATGCCCGCGTGACGCTGTTGGGTGTTCACCAAAGTGCCACACCACACCGAGAACATCGTTGCATTTAACAAATTTTTAGTCTTTGTTTAGGAAAACTGTTGGAGAACACGTTATAATCCACTTTTAAAACTTTTTAGCCTTTTTTAGCCTGCTCCCAATAATTAGTTTTTGAGAGAGATTTTTTAACATTTTTTTAGAGTTGCTCTAAAACCAGTCTAAATAGGGGCTGCCAATGACTGAATCAGTTTTTTGTGTACTAGTCTAAATAATAAAAAAATGTTAGGTAAGTGACGACAGCGAAACTAGAAATTGATGCTTCATAGTTAGAGATAAGGACCGAATACGAGCATCAACATCATATTAAATCATCATCAACGGACAGTCGCACGGAAGTTCATTAATACAGAGCATTTCATTAATTATTTTGCCACGCCGAACAAACGAAAGCATTTTGTGGATATATACAACTTTTACAATCGAAAAAAAAATTCAAAGTACATATGTACACTACCAATCCAGCCCTGAGTATAGATTATCCAGTGCAGTGTAAAGAAATTTGGCAGCATTTGGCTGTTCCACATTCCCCGTGAGAATGTCGCTGGTTGTTAGATATGGGTCACCATAAAACCGCAGATTAGCATCCATCCGTGTGGCAACTAGATTCCCTTCTAATGAGACACCAATAAATGCACCTTTATGTCAAACAAAAAAAACCGTTAAATTAGTTGTGGCTACGTATAACCAGATCAGGTAGATTCATCCATGACTGATGGAACATTTTCCATGAAGGACATATTGGCACTCGTGGTTAATACTCAAAAGTTGGAAAATGAACTCAAACGAATATCCATATTAGCACTCAATCAGGAAAGATGTTAACAAATGGGCTAAGATCTAAACAAACTAATATTCGATTCCAACAATGCATTAAACTTATGAATTGCCAAAACTGATTAAAGCTTTTGTAGGCTACATTTTCTGATAAATTGTATGGTCATTGCATATTTAATTCTTCCACAGTGACAAGCCCAAACCATTGGCAGATTAAACATGGCATCAAAAGGTTGAAAGATACAAAGTAAGACAACAGTTACCTTTGCTGCAGCTGTATGTATAGCAAACTCCTGATCCTTTATCACCAGCTCTCAGGTCTGCTTCTGCTACTCTGCCCACAGGTCCTGCTGCAGCACTTACACCTGCCCCAAGTGAAAAATGCATTCGACTGCAGAAAGTTTGGACAGCTTCTGGGCCACGAAGCACTATGATGAAATCCATAAGCTCACCACCAACCTGTATATGCAGAGACAAGTATATAAGATGGACCCGAATGCATCTACAAAAAGAGCAATCAGCGTAAATATGTATTGTCATAAAACTCATGAGGCTTCACATAAGATATCACAGTTGTACCATTTTCGTAGCAAGTTTCTAACCCATGTTTCTCAATGAATGAGAGCATGCAGAACCCCAGGCAGCACAATAAGTCACGATTTAATACCTAAATTTAAATTAGCCTGACAAGGTGGATTTATTCCCCTAAATTTGGAAAGGCATAAAACAGCTATAATCAATAAAAAGAACATCATATCATTTGTGACCGCTGAACAGAACTTATAAGAAGCATGGTTCTCAAATTGTCCGATTAATCGCGATTTATCGTGATTAATCGGCCTGGTCAGTCAGCTGCTAGCGATAAGGTCCAACGACCCGATTAGGTTAGCTGGTCGTCCAGACGTCCGATTAATCGTCTTGTAGTCGCGATTAATCATCCATGTCATGAGTACAGCGACCAGAAACCTGGAATTGGAAAGGTCGCGTCTGATGATCCCTTTTTGGCGCCTGAAACGTTCTGTTTCCTTTTTGGCGCTGTATTAAATACTGATTGGCTCATTGCCTCATTGGCGCCTCATTTACAAAATCAAGGCCCGCTTCCTTTTTCACTTCTGCTTCTTTCTGCATCTTGCCTTCTTCAATCTGGCTGGTGGACTCCTCCGTTCCTCCTTCTTATCCTGAGTTCCTGAGTGACTGGCCAACTCCCTTCACGTCTGCTACTCTGCTCCAAGCCTCCAACTGTTCCCCAAGTGCAGAACTGGTGAACAAGAACTGAAGAACATCTCTGAAGTCTGTCGTCCGATCAAGACCAACTCCGGCGCTCAAAAAGTCAAGAAGACTACCTCATCTGAAGGTACCGTTTTCAGTTTTCTTTTTAGTTTTCTTTACAACTCGCAGATGCAGATTCTTTTCAGTTTTCTCCTTGTTCATATTAGTTCAGCTTCAGTACTTTAGTTTCAGTTTGTACTTTGCCACTTAGGATTCTTGTTCATTTTCAGTTTAAGTTTGGTACCTTGCTCATCCTTGTCCATTTTCAGTTTAAGGTGACTGCTACTGCTACTCTTCTAGTCTGTTTCTGTAAGCATGTAATACTTTGATTACCTACTGCTATTGTTTTTGTTTTTTATTACCTTCTGTTTTTGTTTGCTATTGTTTTTGCTTGATTATATAGTATATAACTATACACTATAGTGTATAACTGTATATTACTATATAGGATGACTAGGACGACTAGGTGGCCGACCAGTCACCGATTAATCGCCCTGGTCGACGTCCTAATTGCGATTAATCGCCTAATCGGTCAGAGACCTCGACCAGCCGACCAGGCGATTTGAAAACCATGAAACAGAGTGACGAATCATTGTCTGCATAATTCATGTGATCACAATTTTTCACTTGTAGCAAACCACTGAGTTTTAAATAGTGAAGACAGAAATATAGTTAAAATATACCACACTGAACCTCTCATAAGCAAATAACAAGTGAGGAGTGCAGTTCCGAAGAAAATACCACACATCGAGCTGTGGGAATAAAACAGCAACACTGCATTTGCAGTATTATAGAAGGTGGTGCCGTTTATGATTGGGAACGTATCCGGTGCTCAAAGGGGTACGACGCTCACATACACATTTTAGAACCGGGGTACCCATCTCGCATCTAATGGCAACAACCAATTTTTACGAAGAACCCCTCCTACCAACAGAGGGAGGTGGGAAGGGTTCTTCGTAAAATTGGTTGTTGCCATTAGATATGGGATGGATGTCCTAAATTTAAAATGTGCACATGAGCACCGTACCCCTTTAAGCACCAGATATGTTGCCTTTATGATTTAAGCGAAGTATTAGAAGTTGACCATACAAACCTGTGCTCCCCATCCAAAACCAGCAGAAAGTATAGCAGATGGTGCAGACCATGATCCATCAGATCTTCGAGCAACTACTAGGCCAGTTCCAAGTTTGTAAGTAAGAATAGCACCAGCTTTTACAACTGTCAATATGGCAAGCCCACTTGCTCCACTAAGAACTGCATGGGGAATAGACTTCTCAGGGTTTATTCTTGCCACCTGCATTGAGATTTTTTATGAGTTTATTAGGTTCAGACTCTAATATGTTCAAACCACTAACATGACAACACATAATATAAGAAATGAAATTCAGCAACCTGGCTGTAACTTGTCAAGGTATTCGCTGCCTTGTATATCTCATGCTCCATTGTTAATCCAATGGGAAAATTTAACCACCCTCTTGCACAAGTCCAATCCATGACATCATGCTTTGCAGTTTGTGAGGCATTGCTGACAGAATTAATCAATAAGTTCTGCAATGGATCAAGCCTATCATAACAAGCATCACAGACTCTTTGCGGATTCCGCTCACGGAACTTGGCAGGCAACAGCGATCGTCCCTTTGAGCATGCCCTGCAAAATATCCCTCCACAGAATCGACAATGATGCCTTCCACGTGTAAGGGCAGTAAAAAGAGCAGCGCACTGCATACACGCACTAGCATAACTGTCAGGAAGCCATTCTGGTGGCTCTGCTTCCAGTACAGCCCTATAAATGTTGTAATTTAAGGCTTCTTCATCAAGTACTGGTGGAGCACTTGGCATGTAGACTGAGGAATGCAAGAATGTGTTACCATCATCAGCCGACCCAAGGAATGAGACACTGGTCTTAGTGTCCTTTGGCTGTTCAGCTTCAGTATTTCCCAAATTGCGACCGATTATCGCAATAACGCCACCCAGCAGGTTCTTAATGTTAACTGGTTTGTGCGCCTTCACAGGTGCAGAGCCCCAATATTCATCAGGGCATTCATATCCATCAAGGAAATCAGCTTCCCCATTTAAATCAAACTCATTTTTCCCAGACCATTTTGGCTCAAATGAGTTAATGAGGTTTCCAGCTGTTCCCAATGCCCCTTCTATATGCCGAGGCAACGCATTTGGATCGAATGAGTTGATTGCATTGCCAACCGTTTCCATAACTTTTGACTGGATCCCATCCTTGAGGTTGTTTGTCACTCCTGGTGCAGGCAATGGGTGATACAAGACAACCTCCCTACGTGTTGACATGGCAATCAATGAATAGCACACAACTTTCTGAAACAACGAAACCTGAAATGAGAACATGTTCAATGTACGTATTGGATGTACAAATATCTAAATAGAAGATAAACAACCAGAACCACTAGTTTTATGGCCTGATTGACAGACTATTAGGACCCCCCCCCCCCCCCCCCCCCCCCTCTCCGACCACCACACACCCTCTTTCAGTGACAACTATGAGAGGCTACAGAAATTGACCTCTCTCAGCTAAAATCTATCTATCACGATACCTTTTGCAGCAAAACCCACTTTGAATTGCGGAAACAACATGTAAGGTACTCCAATCTTGTCACCTAATTTTCGGGTGGTTTGTTTGTGAACACCCGGATTCATTTGTTTCGCGAAATAGGCTGCGACCGAATTGCGAGTGGATCGATGGATTAAATGCATACAAATCTCCGGCTAATTAACCGAACGAGGAGAAATGAAGGTTTCGATTCAGTTAGCGATCCAGGGTGCTAGGGTTACTTACGAACGCGTGAAAGAGGCGCCCACACGAGTCAACCCGAGCCCGGGCAACTCTCCACCCTGTCCCCTGTCGGCAGAGAGGGCAGGGGCGACGACGCCTCACGAGTCTCGACGGCGGAAGGTTGCGTGGCTTGTTGAGCCGAGCCGAGTTGCCGGCGGCAAGAACACTGCGGTGCAAGAGGAAGAATAGGCGACACGACACCACGCGGCACGGCGTCCGAGGGAATGGTTGACGCGCACGCGAGGCGGCGTGGCCGACACGATAAAAGAAGGCCCGGCCCACGACCGCAAGACCAGGCCGGCCTAGTACAAACGTTGTGTGCCGTTATTCTTGTAGTATAGTAGTGTTGAATAACAACATTACCATGCATCATTAGATCCGTTCTCTTCTTTTCTATTAGTAGATTAGACACAAGAAGTTGTACAAGATATGTCTCTCTTTCCATAAGCACAACAGTGAAACACACGAGACACAAGGTATATGGTTGGACCTCTTGTCTCTTTCTCTTCTGTATTCTATATGAGGGTACAAGTTGCATATATAGAGACGTGATACCCCTCGTGGGCATATTCAGTATTTGCTCATATAACCCTTCATTAGGGTTTATCAACACTCCCCCTTAGACGAATACCGCGACCAACACATGTCTCATTAAAACTCTAAAAAACCCAGTGGAAAAAATGTGGAGAAAGAGCACATGGTGACGCATATTGCTTTTGCACTTTGTTGCCTCGTTAAAAATCTTACGTAAGAAACTTCAGAAAAACTCATCAAGGAAAAAAGAATACAACATCTGTCATCAGGACAGATTTCGATTTTCTAGATCTAGATTACATCGAATCTTCTACAAGGACTAAATTTAGAAACATACCCCCTGATCCTTGTAAAATTGTATCAATATGGCAAAACATCTTCTTCTGAAAGTATATGCACATAGAGATTTAACAAACAGATTGCATATCTTTGCAAGGATTATTTCAGGAACTTCACCTCAATTTACTTCTAGGATACACGACGTAAGTGCACGTTTCAACATAAATAAGTCACTTTGATTGGTGGTGTTCGATCGACTGGATCTATATATTTGATAGAATTTTTTATAAAGGTTTACATATTGATCACTGTAATACCCAATTTATAAGAAAATATAAAAGGAGAAATTAATTTATTTATCTATATGTGTGTGATATCTTTACTCATCATCACATGTGAACACCTCACTTAAACAAATAAATAATTAACAAAAGACACTCAAATAAATCATGCATCATGCTGGGTTTCATTTTGTGTGCATTTTGTGATAAAATAAAAATAATGAAAAAGGAAATATATTAATGCCCAAATTGGAATTTAAGATCTAAAAGAAATTTTAGAATTTGAGAAAAGAGAAGAAAAGTGCTATATAAATATAAATAAAATATGTATAATCAAATAATTGTACTTGAGCATACTAGAATATGAACTTATATTTTTGGTCCAAGAATAAACTTCACAACAGCACTTGAAATTCAAATTTTGAAAGCATAAACTTAGGAAAGAAAAGAAAAAGAAATCATAAAAGAAAAGAAAAGATGAAAACCGTGTTTGGCTTAAAGTGGCCGGCTCGACCCACCAACGGATCCCTCTCTGTCTATTCTATGAAAACACGCTGACAGGTGAGACCCGAGAACCATACTCCACCATGCACGCGCTGTCACTCGCTGCCAAGCGGGCCCACACGTCGGTCTCCATAGAACGCATGCATGCTTTGGCTGACTGGTGGACCATCATCGTTAGCGTTATCTCCTCAACCGTGCGCCACCTCCCCGCCAAAGTCGCGCTGACCCCCAACGCACCCCCACCTCGGCCCGGACTCGCGGGACCATAAAGGGTGGGTGCGGGCCTCCCTCAATCTCCTAACCTCCCCTCACTGTGCCGGTCCAAGCCTAGTAACACCGTCGCCGCACTCCCACGACTGTTGGCGTGTGCTCGCCGTCGTCATCCTCACCCCCTTTGGGTATTCCGCCGACACCAAGTTCTGTGTAGTCGCCACAGAGCTCACCGGTGCGTGCTAAAGCCAGTGGGGAGGCATTTGCTAGGCAGGTGCATCCTCCACGCCGTCGCCACGCGCACTGCGTCCCTGACTCGTCGTACGCCGCAATTTGCTCCGTCCGTCGCCTAACTCCGGTGAGTAAGCTGTGGACCGTCTTTACTTTCGTCTTGTGTTTGCGTAGCAACCGTTAGGTTCGAGTTTTAGGGAGTTTGGACTAGAGATGGCAATGGGTACCCGCTACCCGAAACCCGGTGGGTTTTTGCTCTATTAGGGTATGGGTTTGGGTCAATTTCTGTACCCATGGGTTTGTTAATGGGTTCAAATGGAAACCCAACGGGTACGTAGGCATGGGTTTGTTCTTCCACTACCCATACCCGCAGACCCATGGGTTTTTAAAACCCGCCTTAAAATCAACATTCCTTATAAATATATCTCATAATATTATTAATTGAATATGTTCTAACTGAAATAAACTTCATGTAACAAATTTTAGGCTAAAATTAGTTATCACTTGTTCCTTTTATGCTAGCTTATTAATGTATTGATTGTCATTTATATGATGAATTATTTTTTTATGTTGATGTTAGTGGGTATGGGAAACCCGTTGGGTACCCGAAACCCGCATGGGTATGGGTTTGGGCAAAATTTCATACCCGTCATGGGTATGGGTTTTTTAGCGGGTGTATTTTTTCTTCGCGGGTATGGGTTTGGGCAAGTAATACCCAGCGGGTTTTTACCCATTGCCATCTCTAGTTTGGACGCCTATTCCGGTTGCTGGCAATGGCGTCCGCCGCGGGCTCGCGCGCGCCGCCGCACTCTCCCGTCAGAGTTGGGAGGAGTGTTCTACACCGTCAGATCGGGTGGCCGCGCCTGTGATCTAATCTAGGGATACCTCTTCGGCTGCGTGCGCCATAACCGTTGATCACACCACCGTCGGCTGTGATTAAATGGTTGCGTACCTGTTCAACAATGGTTTGGTGTCCGTCCGATTTGGATCGGATGGATCCGGGGAAGAAAGCGTAGTTTTTTTAATCTAGGCCGTTGATCCGCTCTCGGTAGCATCTCGACCGATCGTGAGAATGGGTTTAATCTGGGACGCACGTGTTCGATCTGACGGTTAGAGATCCATGATACCCTTTTGGTCGTTAGTTTTACATAAGAGCCCCTGATGAATTAGAAAATAAACCCACAGTCCAAAGCACAGTAATCTGAGTCTCTGTATATTTAGCGCCAGAGACCCTACGCTTTTCAGTTTTTTGACGCCCAGTACAGGAGATTAGAAAATCCAGGAAAGTAAATAGGAAATGGGTTTTTAATATAAAAATAATGTCTAGAGCTGGTTTAATTCATAGAAACTTCATACTTAGTCCAAATTAGTCCATTCCAGTTCCTATAATTTTGTAGTATTATTGTTTATCACCTAGTGCCTCTGTTTTGACATAAAAACATTAATAAAATTTATTTCTTAATTAATCTTGTACTAAACACATAAAACCTTTGGAAATTCATAACTTAAAATCCATAACTCCAAAATTAATGATTCCTGTTCCTATGATCTTATTTTAATGTGTAGATTATTATTATGTATTTTATTTATATGTTTAGTGTGATATTAATTTCTCCTTTATACTATGCTTGTTTGTATTGTGGCGAGTAGAAGAGCCAGTGGCTGAGGATCCCGGTGTTCAGCAGATAGAAGTTGCTGAGGAGGAGCTCATTAAATGCAAGTTGTGCCCTTGATCACATTTATTTACCCAATAATATTCTTTATAATCATTTATTCCTGTATAGGTTTAATTTTGATGGGACCCAATAGGTCACCCTAGTCTGATTATCTTTTACCTTATTTACCCCTGAATTATTTGGGTAGTTTTTCTATTGCTCTATATAGTTTTAGGATTAATACTACGTTATGTCCATGTTCCAATTATTCTGTTATTTTATTTATGTTCATGTCAAGATCATTATATTTTTAATTGGAATATGGAGCTTAACTTGAGAAACACGTGCCACCACAAGGGTGGAATGGGACGCCCTTGGCTGACTAATTAGGAAAGCTAGTGGAAGACTACCTTACTCGAAAGGGGCAAGGGCAGTAGGGGAGTTGCATGCAGGGAGGTCCTTGAGTTGATTTTGCTGCGATGGCTGCCAGACGAGGGATTCTTGCAAGTGCTCTTCCCATAAACTGTATCGGGTTTTCGGAAGCTAGTGGAACTTTGTAAAGGCCTCATAGTAGATCCCTAGCCATTCATCTCGGTAGTGTCTAAGGGCCTTGCAAACCCTGGCGACATGGGATACACGACTTGTGGGTACAGGGTACAACCTTTGCAGAGTGTAAAACTGGTATACTAGCCGAGCTCACGGTCATGAGCAGCTCAGGACTCTCGCATGATTAATTTATGAAACTTAAATTCAATTTGTCATTTGCATTGTATGGGATTACTTATTAATTTTATTCTATTATTCTTATTATGGTTTGGCATTTACTTACGTTTAGTAACTGCTAATAAAATTTGACCAACTTATTAAAAGCGATGCTCAGCTTTAACCCCTATTGTTGATCAGCCTCACACATCACATGAACTCCCACCTTTGGTGAGTTCATGCCACATTATTCCCCACAACTTGTTGAGCGATGAATATGTGTGAGCTCACCCTTGCTGTCTCACACCCCTCACAGGAGAAGAATAGGTGGTTCAAGAGGAGCCACACAACGAGGAGTTTGATCTGATCTAGGTGGCGTCTCCCAGTTGACTTTATGGCGCCAAGGATGGACCTTAGTTCGTTTTATATTTATCTTTTATTTTGTAAGACTTCCACATTGTAATAAGTACTCTGATGTTATTGTGACATTATTCTCTATACACTCTGTTATTATATATGTTGTCTTCTTTGGCGCATGTATGAGATGCACCCGGCTTTGTCCCTTAAATTCGGGTGTGACAGAAGTTGTATCAGAGGAAATGTTGACTGTAGGACGAAACCTAGATAGAAATGGACAAAACCCTTACCTACTTACCTTACTCTGATTCATTCTATACTTATCTTATCTTGATCATGTCTCACCTTTTGTTGTCATACTCTGATTACTCTTATCTTTTCTACTCTAAGACAAGATGGATTTCACACCTAGGAATCCTACATTTATGACATTGTTAAGAGATAGGGAACCTAAGACAAAACTAAAACTATTTTCTCTATTTAAAAATGTTGATTGATTGTTCTGATGATAAATGTCTGATTTGCTTCTTTGATTGATTGAAACATTATAGTTAGGAATCTTAACATGTACCACCATAAGGTAATGAATTAGCTTTAGTAGGTAACACACTAATCTACTTAGCTAATAGATCCCCCAAAGTAACATGATTCGTAATTACTTGCCAAGTCCTTTGATACCTCATCTTATTCCTTTTCGAGTTTGTATGGGTCTTTATCCCTATATAGGGCTTATCAAACTTTGGTGTTCAACACAGACTTTGTTTCTTCTGAAAAGGTTCCATCTAGGAACTATAATCTCAACTAGGAGATATTCTCTCTACATAGGAGCGTGACCATTCATCAGGAATGTATTATCCGGCATGATATTTATATGTTGCATATTTATAATTCAAGAATGAGTCCTTTATGATCTCATGATGGATCTTCTGAATCCTTTTTACTGCATATTTTAATTCATGACATTTACCAAATATATTACGTATCAGAACAGTTATTATTCAACACATATGTGGGGATGGGTCTCTCACAAGACCACTTGAACCATCACATTCACCACACATTATTTTAAAAGTGTCCATAAATGTTGGAACTTCAGGCACACGACTTTCACTTTGCGATTCTTGGTTCAACCTCGATTGCATTTATCAGTGACTCGATAAGAGAGCTTCAAGCACTCATGCCTAAGACTTTGCATTGGATCCAGATGCAATTTAGAGAGGCAAGATAGGTGTCGACATATTCGTCTCCCACATTGATAATGATCTTCATCATTTCCCAACATGAAAGATCCATTGTTCCACATTTCCATCATAATAATATTGCATGCATTGCTAGGATTTCATCATTAGGATGAACCTCTTCGTGAGGCAAATCACCAACATGGTGAGTTCATCGGAGAGAGTTATTATAAACCACATGAATATGTAATCATAGCATATGCTTTGACCAAGGCCGATGGATCATATTCACAGGCATCCCCGAGAATAGATCAAATGTCAATAAGTCAAATGTGGATATGATATTAATCCTAGGTATATCAACATCTACAACAGGTAGAAGCATTCAAACCAATATGGTTACTCCTCAACGATTTCTAGCAAATTCCATATACACAGGAGTACACACCGAACGACAGGTTTAGTTTGGCTTCTATGTTTAATAAAATATTGAGGCATTACACTAGATGGGCATTTATCCTCCTAATACCGAGATGTTCTAAAAGCATACAAATAAAATTCCCAACCACAATCATCCAGATGTGGCTACTATATGCTATTTGTGGTGATTTATTTGGGAAATCTTACGCACATTGCAGATAGGGGTTTTATATAGTGAGTTTTGGACTTAGATTAATGCAGTGGCATGAATACTGCATCTTTTTCCTTCAACGTTGAAGGGTTAGTCTCAACATTCAGCGAGACGCGCAATGACACATTGCTTTGTGGTTATAATTCTGCAAACTTATTATATTATCACCAAATGCGCAATCATCCATTAAGATTTAGACTGGTATGCACAACACTATGTTATCCATAAGGGTCCTTCAAGGGCTCATGCACACCATTCGTCGTTTAGAGCAAGTAGTTGACTTCAGATTAACAAGTAAAATGACCATCAGGGTCCAATGCTCACAAGGACATTCACTGGTTGCATTGTGCTTTCAAGCACATAGAAAAATGTATGTGCATATTGAAAGTCGCCTAGAGGGGGGTGAATAGGCGTAATCTAAAATTTACAAATTTAAACACACACTACAAGCCGGGGTTAGCGTTAGAATTAAATTCAAGTCTGAAAGAGAGGGGAAATCAAATCAAATAAGAAACAAGTGGATGAACACGGTGATTTGTTTTACCAAGGTTCGGTTCCAAAGAACCTAGTCCCCGTTGAGGTGGTCACAAAGACCAGGTCTCTTTCAACCCTTTCCCTCTCTCAAACGGTCACTTAGACCGAGTGAGCCTTCTCCTTAATCAAACGGGTCACTTAGACCCCACAAGGACCACCACACACTTAGGTGTCTCTTGCTTTGATTACAAGTCACTTAGGAACAAGAATGTGGAAGGAAGAAAGCGATCCAAGCAACAAGAGCGCAAATGAACACGAACGCACACTCTCTCAAGTCACTAGGTGGTTGGAATGAATTCTAGACTTGGAGAGGATTTGATCTTTGGAAATGTGTCTTGGAGTGAATGCACTAGTTCTTGTATTGAATGAGAACTTCAAAAAACTTGGATACTTGGAGTTGTGGTGGTTGGGGGGTATTTATAGCCCTCAACCACCAAAGAAGCCGTTGGGGAGGCTACTGTCGATGGGTGCACCGAATAGTCCGGTGCGCCACCGGACAGGCACTGTAGGCTGTCTGGTGAGTCGCCACGTCACCCAACCGTTAGGGTTTGGGAGCAGTCGACCATTGGCGCTGTTGTCTTCTTGTGGCACCGGACAGTCCGGTGCCACACTGGACATGTCATGTTCATTGTCCGGTGCGCCTCTGATTCTACGGCTCTGACTCTGTGCACACTGTTCTTCACTGTTCATCTGTTATCAGCTTTTGCAGTCGACCGTTGCGCAAGTTAGCCGTTGCTCCGCTGGTGCACCGGACAGTTCGGTGGTGCACCAGACAGTCCGATGAATTATAGCGGATGGCGCCTGCATAAACCCGAGAGTGGCTGTTTGGACACTATACGGTCTTGGTGCACCGGACACTGTTCGGTGGCACACCGGACAGTCTGGTGCACCAGACCACAACATACTTGGTTTCTTTTGCTCCTTTGAATTTGATCCCTAACTTGAATATTTATTGGTTTGTGTTAAACCTTTATGCACCTGTAGAACATGTATTCTAGAGCAAACTAGTTAGCCCATATGTTTGTGTTGGGCATTCAACCACCAAAATTAATTGTAGGAAAAGGTTAACCCTATTTCCCTTTCAATCTCCCCCTTTTTGGTGATTGATGCCAACACAAACCAAAGCAAATATATGAAGTGCAGAAATGAACTAGTTTGCATATGGTAAGTGCATAGGTTACTTGGAATTAAACCAATTGATAATCTTACTAGATATGAATGGATTGCTTTTTTTTATTTGACATTTTGGACCACTTTTGCACCACATGTTTTTGTTTTTGCAAATCTTTTCAATGTCTTTTCAAAATACTTTTGCAAATAGTCAAAGGTATATGAATAAGATTGCGAGAAGCATTTTTCAAGATTTGAAATTTCTCCCCCTGTTTCAAATGCTTTTCCTTTGACTAAATAAAAAGTTCCCCTGAATGAAATTCTCCTCTTAGCTTTCAAGAGGGTTTTAAATGGATACCAATTTTCAAATCTTATTTTCATAAGCATAGATACCAATTGAGATCAATTGAAAAACAAAGATTTGTGAAAACCAATTAAATCTTCATTTCAAAATTTTTTGAAATGGTGGTGCGGTCCTTTTGCTTTGGGCTCAATATTTTCTCCCCCTTTGGCATTAATCGCCAAAAACGGAGAACTTTGGAGCCCTTTTGCTTTTTCTCCCCCTTAGGGGCCTAACATTACCTCCCAAATGGTAAAATAAATACGAGTGAAAGGTCACACCATTGAGAGTTTGCGGAATACCGGCAAAGGGTAGATAATACCATTAGAGTTGAGTGGAAGCGTTGTCTTTGCCGAATACTCCATTTTTTTCAATCTACGACTTGGTATAGAAATACACTTGAAAACACATTAGTCGTAGTTTTGGCACAAGAAGAATAAGAAATATACAATTGTACCAAAAGAAAGAGATATGATCAAAGGTATATAAATGAGCTATGTGTGCAATGTTTCAGTCAAAATTCCGAGAATCAAGTATATTTAGCTCATTCCTAAGTTTGCTAAAGGTTTTCTCATCTAGTGGCTTGGTAAATATATCGGCTAATTGATTTTGGGTATTAACATAAGCAATTTCGATATCTCCCTTTTGCTGGTGATCCCTCAGAAAGTGATACCGAATGTCTATGTGCTTAGTGCGGCTGTGTTCAACGGGATTATCCACCATGCGGATTGCACTCTCATTATCACATAGGAGAGGGATTTTGCTCAATTTATAGCCATAGTCCCTAAGGGTTTGCCTCATCCAAAGTAATTGCGCACAACAATAGCTTGCGACAATATACTCGGCTTCGGCGGTAGAAAGAGCTACGGAGTTTTGTTTCTTTGAAGCCCAAGACACCAGGGATCTTCCTAGAAACTAACAATCCCTGATGTGCTCTTCCTATCAATTTTACACCCTGCCCAATCGGCATCGGAATATCCTATTAAATCAAAAGTGGATCCCTTGGGGGTACCAAAGCCCAAACTTAGGAGTGTAAACTAAATACCTCATGATTCTCTTCACGGCCCTAAGGCGAACTTGAAAGGGAAATAGGCTTTAAACCTCTTCCTAAATGATTTTGGTGGTTGAATGTCCAACACAAACAATTGGACTAATAAGTTTGCTCTAGATTACATGTTCTACAGGTGCCAAAGATTCAACTCAAAACCAATAAAAAGAACAAGACAGGGTTCAAAAGAAAGGAGCAAAGAGAAACCGAAGTGCTCCCTGGTATGGCGCACCGGACTGTCCGGTGTGCCACCGGACAGTGTCCGGTGCACCAGGGAGGATTGTCTTCAAACTCTTCACCTTCGGGTTTCTCAGGCGCAGCCCACTATAATTCACCGGACTGTCCGGTGCTCTAGAGTGAAGCGGCTCTGAACTGGCCAGCTTCGGGAAAATGGGAGGTCGCTCCGCTAAAATTCACCGGACTGTCCGGTGTACACCGGACTGTCCGGTGTGCCAGCGGAGCAACGGTCATCTGCGCGCAACGGTCGACTCTGCAAAGTGTACAGTTGAATTCAGAGTGTCAGAGCAGAAGTCGGAGGGGCACCGGACTGTCCGGTGCTGCACCGGACTGTCCGGTGCCACATGAGGACAAAGCCTCCAACGGTCGACCAGCTCCATTCTCAACGGATAGGATGACGTGGCTGGCGCACCGGACATGTCCGGTGTGCACCGGACTGTCCGGTGCGCCCATCGCCAGCAGCTTCTCCAACGGCTACAAAATTGGAAGGTGGCTATAAATACCACCCCAACCGGCCACTTCAAGGTGTGGGAGCCCAAGCAACATTCCAAGTCATCTAGTTGACATACTCAAGCCCTCCCAACCACATATATTCATTGATCCATCCTATACACAAGATTTAGACCACTACAACCAACACAAGTGCCACAAAAGAGAGAGCAAGCAAAAGAGAGCTACTCATTTGAGTTTAGCACTAGTGCCTTGTGAGATTCATCGAGAGATAGTGTGTGCTTCATCTTTGTGTTCATTTGCGCGTGGAGTTTTGACTCCCATTGAACTTCCTCCAAAGTTTTTGGAGGCTTGTAAAAGCTAGCAAGAGACACCAAAGATTGTGGTGGTCCTTGTGGGATCGAGAGTGATCCTTGAGAAGAAGAAGAGCTCACCGATCCTTGTGTGATCGGGGGAGAGAGGGAAAGGGTTGAAAAAGACCCGTCCTTAAGTGGACTCCTCAACGGGGACTAGGCCTTCGAGGGCCGAACCTCGGTAAAACAAATCACCCGTGTCCATTGTTTTTATTGCTTGTGATTTGTTTGTTTTCCCTTGCTCTAAGTTTTCTTGCACCATTATTTGCTAATATCATTTGGTGTTGCTTCAAGTTAAATTCCCATTTAGTGAAGCAACACGTTGCAAGAAAGAACTTGTTCTAGTGCTCTTCTCATCTAAAGGCTTCTTGCTTTGTTATTCTATAACTTATTAGTTGTATTGATTTATCACTCCCGCATTATTTAGCAATACTCTTTCCAAGCAAGAACTTAGTTTATATACTCCTATATTTGTATATCTTGTTCTAACCACTAATCAAGGGATCTAGTTGGGGGATAAAGTTTTAATTTTCAGGTTTCGCCTATTCACCCCCCCTCTAGGCGACTTTCAATTGGTATCAAAGCTAGGCACTTCATCTGAGTCTAACAACTCGAAGTGATGGCTCGTAAGAGATCCCAAAGGAACAAGAAGACTCCTCCATCGAACGTAACTCACAAAGAGGTAACTCTTGAAATATTATTTGATGATTGTTCCAATTATGACTCATGGTCTACTAGTGTGATAAATGCTTTTAGAACCATAGATCCACGATTAGAACAAATTATAGACAAGAGTATTTTTCCCTCTAATTTCAATGGAGAAATTAATTCCGAGGAGGATCAAAGATGTTATCGCTTAAACTATCTAGCTTTTGACATCTTAACTAATTCTCTTAGCAAAGAAGATTATCATGCCTTCATATCAAACTATGACGAATCCATCCATGATGCGCATGATATTTGGACTAGAATTAGAAGCAAATTTGATGAGTCCAAACATGATAGTTCATTTTGTGCTTCTACTTTCTTTGGTATTTGTGATACTAACCGTTGCAAGGAAGAAGAAGAAAATGAACGATGGAGACCAAACGATGAATCCACCTCTCCAAAAGGTTTGTCTTCCCATTTCGATTCCCACATGTGTTGTGTGGCTAATGCAAATGATAGCAGAAGGACAAATGAGGATGAGGAGGAAGAAAGAAGCTTCTTGCATCTGTACGCTCGCCTAAGCCAAGAAGATAAGGCGGTCATGCTCAAACTTCTAGAAAGAGCGAGAGAGCAAAGCGAAGCTCGTCAAAGGCTAGAAGATGTTCTCTCCATGAAAATGCTACACTTTGACGAGTTGACTAAAGAACATGAGGAGCTAAAGTGCTCTCATGTTGATTTGGTCCAAAGGTATGAAATTGTTTCAATTGAGCATGATAACGCTTTACATTGTATCGCTCAATTAGTAAATAGGAATACCTTGCTTAAGGACCAAGTAGAAAAGCTAAAAGTTGAAAATCTAGCTTTTCAAGAAAAATATGATATGCTTCTATGTTCTCATGAAAATCTTATGGATGATCATATCATATTAAACATTGCTCATGAGGTTGTGATAGAAAACTTAAAATCCCAACAACCTCACTCATGCACATGTATTCAAATTGATACTATATTACCATGTGCTAATGCTTGTTGTCCGTCGACAAGCAAATCTTCCTTTGAGCTAGATTTTGTAGGAACAAACGATGATTCATATCAAAAGCTCAGGGAAGAAAATGGGAGGCTGAAGATGAGCTTGACACAACTAAAAGGGAAATGCATTGCCCAACCTTCTCAAGATAACCGTGATCACATGGTGAAGAAGCTTGAGACGGGAACAACCGTGGCATGCACTACATCCCTTAAAGAAAATGTCAAGGATTTGAGGATTACCAAGAGGAAGAAACAAAAGATGAAATTCAACACCTCCTCCAAAAGCCTCAACCACGCCTCCACAAAAGGTAACATCCAAGGTAATGATCAAGCCACACTACACATTAAGAGGTGTAGTGAATGCTTTGAAGAGGGGCACTTGATTAGGTCATGTCCCTACATTAAAAATGGCTTGATTATTAACAAGGATGATAGACTTTGTTTTAAATGCTCCAAGAAGGGACACTTGCTTAGATCTTGTCCCCATTTAAAACAAAAAGGCATAGGGTTAGAAAAGAAAGTTTTTACTAACCATGTAGCAGGCAACAAACAAGGAAAGAAGAAAACTTCAAAACTTGAAAAACGCCTATGCTACACATGCCGAAGAAAGGGACATCAATGCAGGGATTGTCCCATTGGTAACAATCCTACTCCTAGCTTGTCAATTAATTCTCATGTAACTAGGCAACCCAAAGTTGCAACTTGTGCTAGAAAGGTAATGAGTTTACCTAGTGCTAGCACAAAGGACATTTGGGCTCCTAGATCTTTGTTGACTAACCATGATGGACCCATCAAGCGATGGGTACCAAAGTATCCTTGACAAGCTTTGTAGGAAAAGGAGATGATATGAAGCCTTGGGGTGCTTGAGAAAGTTAATTCAATTTAACTCAAGCTATCAAATCTTCAATGATCTTTATCCGTGATTGACCCAAGGTTATTCCTCATATTACTATGTCTTAAACTCATATCATCTCGAGGAAGATATTATATGTTGTAGGAAGTGAACAGATATCATATGCGAAAAATCAAGGCCTACAGCATGGAGGAAAGCCAAAGGATGGTAACACTTATCTTTTAAGTATTTAAAATATCATTTCTTATGTGTCTTGTGTAGTCACATAGAAAAATTGAAGCACTTCAAATGTCTTTAAATTGATATTACCATTCCTTGAAGAATTTCCTCTCATATGGTAGTTTGCACATTCATCATTTCCATACTATGGCAATCTACATGCTTTAATTTATTGCTAGTATGTCATGGCATATCCTTCCTCTAATTATCTTGTTATTGTCATGATTCTAGATATAGAGAGATATTTCATGTTCTTAAAAGAATAAGGTGTCATGTAAGGAATTCAAATCCTTAGGACACTTGTAAAAGGAAAACTCTCTCTATAACTAGAATAGTGAGACTAATGATTTCTATCTAAGTAACCCAAGTAGTCTCACTTGTAGAGAATAAGTTTCTCTTTGGAAGCATGTAATCTAACATGAAAAGAAAAATCAATCCAATGTTTTATGATGTATTTCTACTTGCTCAAATTGGATATGATTCTTTCACATTTATCGCTTTCCAAATCATGAATTAGATTTATTCCTATAATCTCAAAGGATTATTTATGCTTGTTTTATGAGTTAAAATTGAGCATAACATCATCTATGGATAATCTAGTTCATGCTATGGAGTTTCCATGTTTTGGTAATCTAGCTTCTCATTCCTTATCAAAATGATTACAAAAAATGGAAACTAGTGCTTGTGTTGCTACTAACATTTCTCTTGAGTTCAATTATGAAAATCTACAAGAGAGAAAGTGCACAAGCCTCATGGGTTGAGCTTCACCCAAAGGAAGAAAGGTAAAAGCAAAGGTATGGGAACTCATCTTCTTAAGTTTGGTTCCCATCTAAATGGGTATTTAATCTAAATTATCATATTCTACCCTTGTGAGGAATAGATTCTTTATTGGACCGAAATTAACTAAGTATGCATTCAATATCATTTTCATAAATGCGCTTGTCCATTAGAATCTAATTCATGCCTTTGCTATATCCATTTTCATATTGATGCGCTTCTAAGTCATGATAATAAATTCAATATGAAAAAGTAAAATTCCTTTGATTGATCAAAAATGATTAAAAAGGTGCTCATTCCTCTTTTCTGTTAATGTGCACTAACGTTAAGGAATTTACTTCATGTCTATGTGACTCATGGATGATGAATTATGCTTATTTCCTATCTAAAAGAAATCATCCATCACTATATACTCCCTTGTATTACTAACATTCTTCTTGAGTATTTTCAATAAGTTTGAAAGGAAAAAGAAGCCACTGCAAAGGGAGGACTCTCAAATGAAAGAGGAGAACATCAAGAACAACACCACCTACTTCCACGAAACAATCAATGGTGTGGTTGTAAGTATTCTAAATCTTTCATAATGAAAATACTAGGCTCAAGTTGTTTATTACAAATTTAATGAGCCTTGATCAAGATGTATAGTGGTTCTCCCTATTTGTCTTCCAAGTAAATACATCCATTCAATTCATTCAAATTCTTGATGCATATCTTTAGAGGGAGCCTCTTTCTATATCTTGATTATGTTGAGACTATTACTTTATCTTAGTAATTTCATATAGTCTCTTTCATGAGAATAAGTTTCTCATATAGTATGCTACTCCACATCAATCCAACTTGTTAAAATAATGTCGCCTTTATCAAGGATCGTTGCTTTCATTGCTAAAGTAGCATGCTTATTGGATTCTCCCATTTTAAGCTTAATTCATATTCCAATATGTTACTCTCTTGATCACATCCATTGTTTGTTTGATCATAGAATAACATCAAATGACACTTAGTGCCTCATACTCTTTCAAATCGATATCTCTCTTGATATGCACTAGGTTAAAAGGAGAATTCATGATTCATTTATGCAATTTGTGATCCACTTGATATATGTTAACCATGTCTTAGAAAAAGGATCACTAGTTGTAAGAACTCTCTCTTGTGCAAAATATTTTCACACACTGTCATTAAGCATAGGTCTTAAGCAAACAAGACCAAGGACATAAGCACAATGGAGAGAGCGTCTACAAGTAAAGGTACAAAAAGGGTAAAACTAATTCCTATCATTTACATATATACCTAAATCTTCCTCTTATATACACTCTTTGCATATCTTGTATAAAAGGAAGAGAAAGCATGTCCTTTGCATTTATCCCTGCTTCATACCTAGTTTAACCTCTTAAAATCTCACTCATGCATTATTGCATCTTTGTTAAAACTAGATGAAGTGGTTTTATTGTCAAAGAGCTTAAAGCTTAACCTTTGTAACGAGGATAAGCTACCTTTGTTCCAAAGGTGGATGGTCCTTAAGTCTCTTTGAAATCTTTAAAGGAAAATGCTTAAAATGTTTGCAACATGCTTTCATAAGTGCATAATCTGTCATGAGCATCACACATATACTATGACACAATGCACTTCACTTTCTCTATGATATAGACTTGTTCTCATTAACCTAATTATGTGCACTTGGCATTTAAGGCCAAAATATGTATTCCTCTCAAGGCACATATTTAGGGGGAGAAATCTATATTGTATAGAACTAAGATCATGCTTAATTGACATATCTTTTGATCATATCTCTTTCATTTTGGTACAAATGCATATATCTTATTATTCTCGTACCATGACTACGACTAATGTGTTTCCAAGTATATTTCTATACTAAGTCGTAGATTGAAAGGGAAATGGAGTCTTCGGCGAAGACAAGGCTTCCACTCAACTCTATCGGTACTATTTATCCTTCGCCATCACTCCACACTAGCTCTCCACATTGGTATAATCTTTCACTCATATATTATTTGCCAAAGGGGGAAACAACTTATAGTCAGAGGGGCTTATATTTCACTCATATGTATCCGTTTTTGGCGATTCATGCCAAAGGGGGAGAGAATGTTAGCCCAAAGCAAAAGGACCGCACCACCACCTAATTTTAAAATGAGTTTCAAATTTCAAATTGGTATCTTATTGTATTCAAAAGGGGGAGAAAGTAGTATCTTAAAACCCTCTTGAACACTAAGATGATTTAATCTAGGGGGAGCTTTGTTTAGTCAGAGGAAAAGCATTTGAAACAGGGGGAGAAATTTTCAAATCTTATGATTCATTTACCTTTGACTATTTACAAAAGACCTTGAAAAAGAATTTCCAAAACATTTGCAAAAACAAAACTTGAGGTGCAAGCATGGTCCAAAATGTTAAAAAAAAAGAAAAGCATCCATGCATATCTTATGAAATGAATATTGGTTTAATTCCAAGCAATCTTTGCACCTATCTTATGCAAACTAGTTCAATTATTCTCTTATATATTTGCTTTGGTTTGTGTTGGCATCAATCACCAAAAAGGGGGAGATTGAAAGGGAAATAGGCTTTAAACCTCTTCCTAAATGATTTTGGTGGTTGAATGTCCAACACAAACAATTGGACTAATAAGTTTGCTCTAGATTACATGTTCTACAGGTGCCAAAGATTCAACTCAAAACCAATAAAAAGAACAAGACAGGGTTCAAAAGAAAGGAGCAAAGAGAAACCGAAGTGCTCCCTGGTATGGCGCACCGGACTGTCCGGTGTGCCACCGGACAGTGTCCGGTGCACCAGGGAGGATTGTCTTCAAACTCTTCACCTTCGGGTTTCTCAGGCGCAGCCCACTATAATTCACCGGACTGTCCGGTGCTCTAGAGTGAAGCGGCTCTGAACTGGCCAGCTTCGGGAAAATGGGAGGTCGCTCCGCTAAAATTCACCGGACTGTCCGGTGTACACCGGACTGTCCGGTGTGCCAGCGGAGCAACGGTCATCTGCGCGCAACGGTCGACTCTGCAAAGTGTACAGTTGAATTCAGAGTGTCAGAGCAGAAGTCGGAGGGGCACCGGACTGTCCGGTGCCACATGAGGACAAAGCCTCCAACGGTCGACCAGCTCCATTCTCAACGGATAGGATGACGTGGCTGGCGCACCGGACATGTCCGGTGTGCACCGGACTGTCCGGTGCGCCCATCGCCAGCAGCTTCTCCAACGGCTACAAAATTGGAAGGTGGCTATAAATACCACCCCAACCGGCCACTTCAAGGTGTGGGAGCCCAAGCAACATTCCAAGTCATCTAGTTGACATACTCAAGCCCTCCCAACCACATATATTCATTGATCCATCCTATACACAAGATTTAGACCACTACAACCAACACAAGTGCCACAAAAGAGAGAGCAAGCAAAAGAGAGCTACTCATTTGAGTTTAGCACTAGTGCCTTGTGAGATTCATCGAGAGATAGTGTGTGCTTCATCTTTGTGTTCATTTGCGCGTGGAGTTTTGACTCCCATTGAACTTCCTCCAAAGTTTTTGGAGGCTTGTAAAAGCTAGCAAGAGACACCAAAGATTGTGGTGGTCCTTGTGGGATCGAGAGTGATCCTTGAGAAGAAGAAGAGCTCACCGATCCTTGTGTGATCGGGGGAGAGAGGGAAAGGGTTGAAAAAGACCCGTCCTTAAGTGGACTCCTCAACGGGGACTAGGCCTTCGAGGGCCGAACCTCGGTAAAACAAATCACCCGTGTCCATTGTTTTTATTGCTTGTGATTTGTTTGTTTTCCCTTGCTCTAAGTTTTCTTGCACCATTATTTGCTAATATCATTTGGTGTTGCTTCAAGTTAAATTCCCATTTAGTGAAGCAACACGTTGCAAGAAAGAACTTGTTCTAGTGCTCTTCTCATCTAAAGGCTTCTTGCTTTGTTATTCTATAACTTATTAGTTGTATTGATTTATCACTCCCGCATTATTTAGCAATACTATTTCCAAGCAAGAACTTAGTTTATATACTCCTATATTTGTATATCTTGTTCTAACCACTAATCAAGGGATCTAGTTGGGGGATAAAGTTTTAATTTTCAGGTTTCGCCTATTCACCCCCCCTCTAGGTGACTTTCAGAACTTCCTTAGGATTGGCCTAGAACCTTGCACACATGCATACAAAAAGCATAATATCCGGTCGAGATGCACATAAATAGAGTAAAGATCCTATCATCGATCGATATACCTTTTGATCTACGGATTTACCTCCCGTGTCGAGGTTGAGATGCCCATTGGTTCCCATGGGTGTCTTGATGGGTTTGCCATCCTTCATCCCAAACTTCTTAAGTATGTCTTGAATGTACTTTGTTTGAGATATGAAGGTGCCATCTTGGAGTTGCTTGATTTGAAATCCTAGGAAATATCTCAACTCCCCCATCATTGACATCTCGAATTTCTATACCATGATCCTACTAAACTCTTCACAAGTAGACTTGTTAGTAGACCCAAATATGATATCATCAACATAAATTTGGCATATAAACAAGTCTTTTTCAATAGTTTTAGTAAAGAGTGTAGGATCGGCCTTGCCGACTTTGAAGCCATTAGTGATAAGAAAATCTCGCAAGCATTCATACCATGCTCTTGGGGCTTGCTTGAGCCCATAAAGCGCCTTTGAGAGTTTATAAACATGGTTAGGGTACTCACTATCTTCAAAGCCAGGAGGTTGCTCAACATAGACCTCTTCCTTGATTGGTCCATTGAGGAAGGCACTTTTCACGTCCATTTGATAAAGCTTAAAGCCATGGTAAGTAGCATAGGCTAGTAATATGCGAATTGACTAAAGCCCAGCTATGGGTGCATAAGTTTCATCGAAATCCAAACCTTTGACTTGTGAATAACCTTTGGCCACAAGTCAGGCTTTGTTCCTTATCACCATACCATGGTCATCTTGCTTGTTGCGGAATACCCATTTAGTACCTACAACATTTTGATTAGGACGTGGAACCAAATGCCATACCTCATTCCTCGTGAAGTTGTTGAGCTCCTCTTGCATAGCCACCACCCAATCCGAATCTCTTAATGCATCCTCTACCCTGTATGTCTCAATAGAGGAAACAAAGGAGTAATGCTCATAGAAATGTGCAACCCGAGATCTAGTAGTTACCCCCTTATGAATGTCACCAAGGATGGAGTTGACGGGGTGATCTCGTTGAATTGCTTGGTGGACTCTTGGGTGTGGCGGTTTTTGACCCTGAACTTCTTGCTCATCTTCCTTGTCTTGATTATCTTCATCTCCCCCTTGATCATTGATCTCTTCTTGAGGTGGCTCAACATCTTGATCTTCATCTTCATCATCTTGAGCCTGATCCTCGTCTTGAGTTGGTGGAGATGCTTGGTTGGAAGATGACGGTTGATCTTGTGCTTGTGTGGGCTCTTCGGATTCCTTAGGACACACATCTCCAATGGACATGTTCCTTAGCGCGATGCACGGAGCCTCTTCATCATCTAGTTCATCAAGATCAACTTGCTCCACTTGGGAGCCATTTGTCTCATCAAACACAATGTCACAAGAAACTTCAACTAGTCCAGTGGACTTGTTAAAGACTCTATATGCCCTTGTGTTTGAGTCATAAACAAGTAAAAAGCCTTCTACAGCCTTAGGAGCAAATTTAGATTTTCTACCTCTTTTAATATGAATAAAGCATTTGCTTCCAAAGACTCTAAAATATGAAACATTGGGCTTTTTACCAGTGAGGAGTTCATATGATGTCTTCTTGAGGATTCGGTGAAGATATAACCGGTTGATGGAGTAGCAGGCGGTGTTAATCGCCTCGGCCCAAAACCGGTCCGATGTCTTGTATTCATCAAGCATGGTCCTTGCCATGTCCAGTAGAGTTCTGTTTTTCCTCTCCACTACACCATTTTGTTGAGGTGTGTAGGGAGAAGAGAACTCATGCTTGATGCCCTCCTCCTCAAGAAAGCCTTTGATTTGAGAGTTCTTGAACTCCGTCCCGTTGTCGTTTCTTATCTTTTTGATCCTCAATCCGAACTCATTTTGAGCCCGTCTCAAGAATCCTTTGAGTGTATCTTGGGTCTGAGATTTTTCCTGCAAAAAGAATACCCAAGTGAAGCGAGAATAATCATCCACAATTACTAGACAGTACTTACTCCCGCCGATGCTTATATAAGCGATCGGGCCAAATAAATCCATGTGGAGTAGTTCGAGCGGCCTGTCTGTCGTCATTATGTTCTTGTGTGGATGATGGGCGCCAACTTGCTTCCCTGCTTGGCATGCGCTACAAATCCTGTCTTTCTCAAAATGAACATTTGTTAGTCCTAAAATGTGCTCTCCCTTTAGAAGCTTGTGAAGATTTTTCATCCCAACATGGGCTAGTCAGCGATGCCAGAGTCAACCCATATTAGTCTTAGCAATTAAACAAGTGTCAAGTTCAGCTTTGTTATCATTAAAATCAACTAAATATAGCTGACCCTCTAACACTCCTTTAAATGCTATTGAATCATCACTTCTTCTAAAGACAGTAACACCAATATCACTAAAAAGACAGTTGTAGCCCATTTTACATAATTGAGATACAGAAAGCAAATTGTAAACTAAAGAATCTACAAGAAAAACATTGGAAATAGAATGGTTAGGGGATATAGCAATTTTACCCAAACCTTTGACCAAACCTTGATTTTCATCCCCGAATGTGATAGCTCGTTGAGGATCTTCGTTTTTCTCGTAGGAGGAGAATATTCTTTTCTCCCTTGTCATGTGGTTTGTGCATCCGCTATCAATTATCCAACTTGAGCCCCTAGATGCATAAACCTGCAAAACAATTTAGGCCTTGTTCTTAGGTATCCAAATGGTCTTGGGTCCTTTCACATTAGAAACAAGCACCTTGGGTACCCAAACACAAGTCTTGGAGCTCTTGTGTTTGCCCCCAACATATTTGGTAACTACTTTGCCTGATTTGTTAGTAGGCACATAAGATGCATCAAAAGTCTTAAATGAAATGTTATGTTCATTTGATGCAACAGGAGTTTTCTTTTTAGGCATTTTAACATGAGCAGAATGTCTAGAGCTAGAAGCCTCATTTTTATACGTGAACGCATGATGAGTAACAGTGTGAGGTTTTCTAGCATGAATTCTCCTAATTTTGTGCTCAGGATAATTAGCAGGATATAAAATATAGCCTTCATTATCCTGAACCATGGGAGCTTTGCCTTTAACAAAATTAGATAATTTCTTAGGGGCATTAAGCTTGACATTGCTTCCCTGTTGGAAACTATTGGTCACTTGTTCTCAAATGCTATGAGTTAAGAACAAGGTAACACAAATGTTAATGGTTAAAGACCTTCGTCCTTCGAAGCATTATTTCCCTTAGGATATAATGATCTTCAGACGAAGGTTATGAAGGGCATACCTTCATAAACTCAATGTACAATGAAAAGCAGGAACATATGGTATACGTAAAGAATATGAATAATCATATCAAATCATTAGATCATCCATATTCTCATTATATAATTATGAATAAATGTTAACAATATCAAATTACATTTATACCTTCGGCTGGACAGAAGATAAGAATCCAGGAGTGACGTGCGAATGAATACAAGTCAGCGTGAACAGTACGGTGTTACTGTTCATCTATTTATAGGCACAGGACGCAGCCTGGGTAAAGTTACATCCAAGTCCTTGACATTTTCTATTGACTAAGGAATAATCTATCGAGGACTAAGCAGTCTTTTCCCCTTTAGGTCGGTTTCATTCTCCATCAGTCTTTGCGCTAAGCTGAAGCTTCATCACCCATAGCTTCGGAACTAATTCATCCTTCTTTCAGGCCGCTCCTTTCATACCACACGCACCTTCATCTCAAAGCCGAAGGTTCCTGTAACAGTATATTGCACTTGGGAAACATGTTAGTCGTGTTTTTGAGGACCTTCGAAAGACGAAGGCCCCAACAGTAGCCCCTCGCAGTATTAATTTGTTCTTGTGTCTAACAAATTCAGACTGCGACATGAACGAAGGCCTTTAGCCGAAGGTCCGAAAAAACACCTTCCCTTTGCTAGAATAGCGAAAGTCAATGACAAATGGGGCCCGCCAAGTTGCAATGCACTAGGCATATAAATAGAAACCCCCAGTGGCAGCATTTGCTATGCCATTTCTGTTGCTTGCATTATTTTCTCAAATTTCTAACTCTTGCGCATCAGCTCTCGCTTGATTTTCGAGCTTCATGATAAAGACAAGTGCTTGTTCCATGTCTGAAGAGAAGATGTCTGAGGAGAAGAAGATATCCGAAGAGGAGAAGCTGTATGAGGAGAAGAAAGTTACAGACCCTTTTCTTGCTGGGTTTTACGAATCTATGGCAAAAACAAATACAGAAAAGATCACAAAAGAAATAATGGTGGATTTGTCTAAAGATTCCGACGATAGCGATGACTATGATGTGGAAAGTGGGGATGAAGATTCTGAGGACCGGCCCTGGCGACCAAGCCATACTATCTTTGGAAAGTTGACCATCGAGCAAAGTCATGTTGATGCCATGAAGGGAAGATATTTTCGTGACATGTCTATTGTGAGGGTTGGAGGAGACAGCACCGCCCCTGCTCCTGAAGAAAATGAGGTTGTTGTTTACAAAAGCTTTTTGAAGGCGGGTCTTCGGTTCCCATTAAGAAGATTTTTGGTTGAAGTGTTAAAGATATTTCAGATCTTTCTTCATCAACTCACTCCCGAAGCTATAATCAGAATGGGTTTGTTTGTTTGGGCTGTGAGAAGCTAGGGACTGGAACCAAGCGCGAAGTGCTTTTGCAGTATGCACGAACTGTTGTACGAGACGAAGGCCACTGGCAAAGAGTAGTATCACAACAACTTCGGTTGTTATGGATTCATTGCTCACTCTAATGCAAGCTACCCAGTTCCAACATATAGGAAAAGGTGGCTCGGGGCCTGGATGGAGGAATGGTTTTATGTCAAAAATGATCTGGTTAAAAGGGAAGACATAAAGGGGATTATCCAACGCCCCATCTGGTCTCGCTTCATCCTTCGAAGCCGACCGTGGCGATTGAAAATGATGCCGAAGCATGCCAAAAGGCTTTCAGCAATGTCTGTGCTTTCATTTGCACAAGAGACTTGATCCAAGAGCATATAGCCTATAGGGTATGGCCACTTGTGGATAACTGGGAGATGCCGAAGGAGACCGCTGCCGGGTCCAGTGAAGGTGGATTAATTCGTTTGAAATATACCTTCAGATACAGAGACTGGTTTGACGAACCAAATGTCGACTGGCTAAAATGTATTGAGGCTACTAGCGACGAGTTACTTAGAGCATACACCAGAGCCGAAGATGACGCTTTATCCTTAGCCTTCGGGGGTCGGGGCAAGAAAAGATTGAACAGGGTTTTCGATGCAATTGGTTTCATATACCCTGATTACTGCTACCCCTTGCGAAGGCAAGGAAAAAAGAGGAAAACTGCCGCTTCGGCCATCACTGCTACGCCGAAGGGCAAGAAAATAAAGGTTTTGACTCACCGACCATGATATATTGAATCGGCCGTAGTGCCTGAATTTGGCGAAGGGACCTCTTCCGCTGCCGAAGCGGAACAAGCTGCTCCCGCTGTTCAGAGCGCTGAAGGATCGACTGTAGTGCCGAAGGTGCCTATAGTCGGGTCAGCCGAAACCAAAGATGGTGTGGCCAAAGAGCTAGAGTTGGAAAAACAATAATGTTGCCAAAGAGCCAAAGTCCACTAGTAGAGGCAGAACTGCCGAAGGTGATAAAGGCTCCCGCCACAACTCCCAAGAGGAGGAGAATGGCCAGCGTGCTAGACGCTGTTATGGAAACCACAAAGGCATTGACTCCTGCCCCTACGAAGAAAGTTGTCGAAGCTGCTACAGCCCAGGCTGAAGTCAAAGCTGGGCCTTCAGTGCCCATTGAGACAAAGCCTACCGCGACTGAGGATAAGGCTGAGCAAGAATCTCCAAACGCCGGCATGGCAGCAGGGAAGGACGTGATAGAAAAAGCTAAATCTCCGGCCCTCGAAGCTCCGTCCGAAGATCTTTATTATATTATTCGACATGCTTCGGAGAAAAGATTATCCAAAGAAGAAATTTTAGAAGCCAAACACTAGGCCTGGGAACTGAAATATCCAAAGGGGGCCTTAGTGTTCAATGGCATGGATGAAGATGATTTCCTGTACTATCTCCCGAACAACAAAGAGATATCCGTTTGTCGAGAGATAGCCAAAAATATGGGATTTCCGAAGCTCGAAGCTAGCCTCGCCGCCATGTCGAAGGATGACCTTGCGGACAGCCTCGCATACAACAGTATAAAGGTACAGAAGCTGTGAACTTTAAAGTTTATGGACTTGGAGATGAAGCCTTTTATTCTCATGCTAATCCTTTCTTTTTTCTTGTAGGGCTTAATTCTTAGCAATGCCCTGAGGGCGCAAAAGAATGCAGAAGATGAAAGCTGCACTACAGCTCTCGGCAACCTTCGATCAGAGGTAATTAAGCTGAGAAACGAAGCCTTGGAGAAGGACAAGATTCTAATTTCATTGGTGAGTAAAGTGAAGGAAGATAAAGCGAAATACAATGCTCAGGCCAAAGCTCATAAAGCCGTGGTCGAAGACCTTCAGAAAAAGCTCACCGAAGCTAATGAGAACTTTGCACTTGCAAAAGCCAGTGAAGGAATTAGTGAATGGTCAAAAACTAGGCTAGAGAAAAATGTTGAGGAGCTTCGCGAATCCAAGGAAAGGTGCTTCGAAAAATCCTTGGATTGCGTGAAAAAATTGAAAAGCAGCTTTGCAAAAGTAGGTGCTTATTCTTCTGAGGAGAACTTTATTCGAGGCGACCCCGAAGGCTTCATTGATTGAATAAGCGAGGAAGCCGAAGCCTTTGAAGAAATCCTGAACGATCATGGGGATATTTGTGCCTTTTCTAGTGCTCGAGGTATTGCGGCAATTCTGGAGAAGGCTGGTTGCGACCATATTAAAACTGCAGCCCAGGCTGAGGCCGCCTTCTCCACAGATGACACAAAAGATCCTTCGGCTGAAGCTACTTTAGTGGGCGGAAAATTTTATTCTGATATCTGGGTGAACGGTGGCCGGGAATTGGCCAACGAAATTATAAAGAAAAATGAAAAGGAAACCCATGAAGCCCGAGAAGAAGCTAGACGAGCCGAAGAAGCTGCTGAACGCGAAAGGCGCATAGGTAATGTTTTTGAATTTTAGCTTCGGCTCTTATTTTCTGGCTTCGAACTAACAATTTGTCTACTACAGCTGAATTGTCACCGCTGCCCGAGCCATATAACCCCCCTAGCTGATCCAGTTATGAAATAAGCACTGAATATAATGAGCATTGCTAACTCCATTATCGACAAGTTGCTGAACAAAGCCACAGAGAAAATACTTAAGGAAGATTAAACTTTATTGTAATGATACTATGTAACATTTGGTGTTTTAAACAATTGATGAGACATGTAAATTGTTGTAATATACTTCTTTGCGATGCATGAAACTTACGTACATACCGTTTTTGAGCCTTCGGCGATGCATGAAACTTACGTACATGCTTATGTAAATTGTTGTAATATACTTCTTTGCGATGCATGAAACTTATGAACATGCTTCGTAAAGAAAGATGCCCCTTCTATGGCCAGTCTGATACAATTGCGTTTCTCGAAGTTTGCTTTGTGCCTCAGCACATTTTCATTTAACAAAGTATTGCCGAAAATTTACTTCGTGTCCGATCCTTTTGTCGTTAATGCAATATCATGTATGATGTAATGTTGTGTGAAATGATGTTATGATATGATGCGATATGATGATGACGTCAAACACACACGCGCGCCCACACTGAAACACACAAGACTCTGCATCTCCTTAGGAACGTCTTTTGAGTCTTTAAGCTCTGCATCCCCTTAGGAACGACTTTTGAGCTTCTTCACCTTATATTTCGGTGGCATTTAAGCTCTGCATCCACTTAGGAACGACTTTTGAGCTTCTTCACCTTCTATTTCGGTGGAATTTTTGGCTCTGCATCCCCTTAGGAACGACTTTTGAGCAGAAAACTTACTCTGCGCTCCCTTAGGAACGACTTTTGTAGCTTCGGAACTTACTCCGCTCCCTTAGGAACGACTTTTGTAGCTTCGGAAGTCCGTAAGGAAGGCATACTTTACTCATTGATGCAAACTCAATTATTACATGAAATCAAAATTTAGTCCTTCATTACTTGTTTCTCTTACAAAAAATAAAATGGCATAAAAGATAAAGGTACATCAAGAGTAGGATATTCTTCAGTAGATATGCTTAGATTCTGGCACAGTGCTGTTGACTGTACGAGCTTCGGACTCTTCCCGGAAGTCGCGCTGCTATTGAATGTGTTGGTGCCCTTCTGGCTGTTAGCCTCGGGTATGAGTGGGTGGTAATGGTGGTGGTAATGGGAGTGGGCCCAGGAAGCTTGGGAATGACTTGCCGAAGCAACAAAAGCCGAAGGTTGTTGGTTGCCTACGTACTCTGGTACATAGAGAAAGTAGCATGAAGCAGTATGTAAAACTTGCTTCGGCTGATTCTGCCGCGCTTCAGCTTCAGCAATCTCCTTTTGCTTCTGAATTATGACTTGGTATGTTCTTGTAGTGTGGCCCTTGTCTTCTCCACAGAATAAGCAATAGAGCTTTCTGGGCTAATCCCCGTACCTTCCTCCGAAGCCCCTGTCGCCTCTGTCCCTTAGGGCTGATGGCCTGAAAGAGCTTTGTTGTTGCCCTAAAGATTGGGAGCTGTGTTGTGGTCTTTGAGGCTGACTTCCTCTGTCATCATTTAGGCTGGAGTTATGGATTGATCTAACATGCCTAGGGTGGATTCTTCCTCTGAAGCCCCTGGTCATTTCAGAAAACCTGTAGGCTTCTTCCCTTCTCTGGCGGAAATCATTATCAGCCCGGATGTATTCATCCATCTTCTGAAGAAGCTTCTCCAGGGTCTGTGGGGGCTTCCTGGTGAAATACTAAGCCGTAGGTCCTGGCCGAAGCCCTTTGATCATGGCCTCAATGACAATTTCATTGGGCATTGTAGGCGCTTGTGCTCTCAGACGCAAGAACCTTCGGACATATGCCTGAAGGTACTCCTCATGGTCTTGTGTGCACTGGAACAAGGCCCGAGCAGTGACTGGCTTCGTCTAAAATCCTTGGAAACTTGTGATCAACATGTCTTTAAGCTTCTGCCATGCCGTGATTGTCCCTGGCCAGAGAGAAGAGTACCATGTCTGGGCCACACTTTGGACTGCCATGATGAAGGATTTTGCCATGACGACGGCGTTGCTTCCATATGAGGATATTGTTGCCTCATAGCTCATCAAGAATTGCTTTGGGTCCGAGTGCCCATCGTACATGGGCAACTGGGGTGGCTTGTAGGATTGTGGCCATGGGATAGCCTGCAATTCTGCTGCCAGGGGAGAAGCATCATCAAAAGTAAAGTTACCATGATGAAATTCATCGTACCATTCATCTTCATTGAATGAGCTCTCTTGACGAACCTCCCTGTGCTGAGGCCTTCGGTCCTGGTCATCTTGAGTGAGATGACGCATTTCTTCAGCGGCCTCATCAATCTTCTTCTGAAGATCGGCGAGACGAAGCATCTTTTCCTTTTTCCTCTAGACCTTTGATGAATGGCTTAGAGTTCCCTGATTTCTTGGTCCAACTCTTCCTCCTGGGGTGTCGGACTGGTAATGTATCTTGGTTGACGTCGAGTGGCTACAGTGCAGCGCCTAGCCCTGAAGACTTCTTCGGCGGCATGACGAAGGTCATAGCTTGCCGAAGGTGGTCAAATGAGTTCACCGGAGGTGGGCGCCAATGTTGGTCACTTGTTCTCAAATGCTATGAGTTAAGAACAAGGCAACACAAATGTTAATGGTTAAAGACCTTTGTCCTTCGAAGCATTATTTCCCTTAGGATATAATGATCTTCAGATGAAGGTTATGAAGGGCATACCTTCATAAACTCAATGTACAATGAAAAGCAGGAACATATGGTATACGTAAAGAATATGAATAATCATATCAAATCATTAGATCATCCATATTCTCATTATATAATCATGAATAAACGTTAACAATATCAAATTACATTTATACCTTCGGTTGGACAGAAGATAAGAATCTAGGAGTGATGTGCGAATGAATACAAGTCAGCGTGAATAGTACGGTGTTACTGTTCATCTATTTTGTAACACCCTGATTTTGGGGGTATAAAATTTCTTTCTAATTATCACCCAAAATCAGGTGTTACTCTTCCTTTTCTCACTCTAGGTTTTCCCTCTCCCTAGATTCTTTCTCCCTTTTTTTCCTTTTGATTAGAAATAGATTAAACTAGTGGAGGTTAATTATTTATTTTTGCTAAAACCTTTTGAGTCATGACATGTTGCATCATGCTGAGCTTAAAATATTCTTTGAATTGTTGCACATGTTTGAATTAATTTGAATTTGAAACCTAGTTTAAATTTGAATTTGAAAACCCTATAGAAAAGAAATAGAAAAGGAATTAGAAAATCTAGAGAAAAAGAAAAAGAGAAAGCAGTCCAGCCGGCCCAGCTAAGCCCAGCTAGGCCGCGTGCCCGTGCGCCTGCCGCCCCTGACAGGCGAACCCCGCCTGTCAGCGGCAGATCCCCTCACCCCTGCGCTCTCTCTCTCTCTCTCTCGCTCGCTGCCAAGTGGGGCCGATCTGTCGGCGCCAGTTACTTCACCCGCTCGCTCTCTATCTCTCTCTTTGTCTTGAGGGTCCGGATCGCCAGTCGTCGAGCCGTTGCCCTGAGCGTCCCTCTTTTCTCTCTCTGCGCCGTGGGCCAGCCCTGTCACCTCCGCCCTCTCCGCGCTCACCGTGGACCAGCGCATGCGCACTCGCGCACGTCGCCGGGTTTCTCAGTCACGACACCCACCCTCGCGTCCAGCTCCCTTCTTATAGCCTCGCCTGTGCCCTGCGCACATCCCTCGCCTCATTTCGCACACCCTCACCCTCTCTCGCGCTCTACCCTCGCCGCCAGCCACCGCCAAAGACCCGCGCCCGTGTTCCCGACCATCCAGCTCGCCGGAGTCCGCTCCAAGCCTCCCCGAGCTCCGCCCCGAGGTGAGACACCCGTCCCCATGCCCAATTTCCCTTATTATGCCCTATGCTTGGTCAATTTCGCCTTCGCCGGTGCTCGGCCGTGGCGGTCCACCGTGCTCGCACGGTGGCCGGTCGATTTGGCTCGGTTTAGTTCACCGGAGTAGGTCTCTGTTTCACTCCTGTCTTTGCTGAAGTTAGCCAAAGCCTTAGCGCGCCTTAAGTCCCTTCCCCATGGTCGGAATGGCTCACCGGAGTTTCTCCGGCCCGCTCGAGGCCACCTCACTGCCGCTCTTCCCTCTCTGCCCATGGATTCATGGCCTCTTCCCCACCATCGAGTTCGCCGTGGCGCCCTCTTCCCCTCTGCCCAACTCCAGCGACCCCAGAGCCACCCTAGCCCGTGCCTGCCTCAACTCCGGTGACCTCACCACCGCGGAGAGGAGCGGCGCCGCCCGCAACCATCTGTTTTCCCTCGGTCTGATTTCCCCTCCATCCGATTTAGATCGAACGGCCCAGACCGCGGGATACCGCTTCGCGCACGTGCGCCTGACACGCCCTGGCCCGCCTGTCAGCGCCACTCGTAGCCACTCATCCTTCCCGGTCTGATTTCCCCTATTCGATCTTGATCGAACGGCTCGGACCTGATCGGACCTGCTCGGACCCCCTCGGACCCGCTTGGACCCCCTTAGACCCCTGCAGCCACCTGTCAGCGACCAAGTCCTCTGGCGCTGGACCCACTCAGTCAGCGCGCTCTCCCCCTCTGTCGCTGACGCTCCCTAGCCCGCCTATCAGTGCTCGCCCGCCCGCGCGCGCCCTCGGCTGCAGATCTAATCTCAGCCGTTGGTTTTAGCTCTGACGGTTAGATTCACCCGATACCCCTTCGCGTGGTTGTTTTGTGTAAGAAACCCTCGGTTTGTTAGAAATAAACCCGCCATCCCTGGTTTTCGCGCGCAGACCCCTGTAATCTTGCAGATTTAGCCCCGGACTTTCAAATATTCCCAGAATTAGACCTAATTTCATATTTTGAATTCCCAAACTTGTTTATTTCATAACTTTTGCATATGAACTCCAAATTTAGTGTTTCAAATTGCAAAATGTTCATAGAATTATTCTCTGTTTAAATAAAATGGTTTCACTTACTGTCTGTGTGACGGAACCTCCCAAGTCATTAGGCCCACCTACAGTTGTCCTTGTCCAACAGACCTCAGACAACCCTGTAGGTGCCCCTGAATCACTTGACAAGTTCAGTATATGCTTTTCTTACCTTTCCCAAGAGCGTTTTACCCGTCACGCAGACATTACAAATCATCTGAGATACAGAAATGCGGAAGCAGTTACATAAACTTACCTTTATTTAAAAGTAAGACAGAGTTAAATATTTACAGACCAGAACATAATATACGAGTGCAGAGTATTATTATTACAAACCATGGGAGGCAAAAACCCCTCCCGATAAGTATCAAACAAACGTTTTTATGGAGGATCCTTTCCTCCCGCAACTTCACTCCTGGTGCTCTTCCTTTGGTACCACCTTAGAACAGAAGCAACAAAAGTTTGTCGCTTCTTCACCTAAAAACAATAGGGAATAAAACCCTGAGTATGGAATTACTCAGCAAGTCTTACCCGACTAAAGAAAAGACTCTCAAGGGTATGCTGGCTTGAGGGAGTCAAGGTAAGGCTTAACAATAATCAAAGACTCTGTTTGCAGAAATGCTTACTAAAAGTGGATCCTTAAAAAAAATCCAATTTTATTGTGAGGTTGGGTAAAGTTACCTGCATCTAGAGTTCTCTCTACCCTATTTCAATCACTTGACCTGCACTAGCCAATTTCTTAACAACCCTTCAACTTTACTAGAGTTCTACGTATAGGTCAGTGACCAAGTCTTCATAACCGCGAAGGTACGGCGATTCGAATGGATTATACTCAGCTGAGGATCTCTGATCACACGATATATGTAGCACTTAACCCTTGCATATGTCAACTCGCCACCGGGGTTCTTAAGACCAGATCAGGTTCACGCCAACCGAGAGCACAGATACACCACCGTCTAGCCTCTTGCCATGGAGGGTACACGCTACTCTCGCCATCTCTCCACTCCCATTGCGTGGTATCTTGTTCTGGCCTTAGTCTGCCCGAGGCAAAGCTTACCCATGATGAGGCATGTGACCAGTTAAAGGGTCCTCGGTCATCAAGCCTACATCGACACGGTCCTTAATCGACTCAGACGGAGACACTACACCGAGACTCCTTTCTCGTGCAAGTCAACTGCTCGGTCTCAGCTTTATCATTTCAAACCCAAAGTTTGGTACCTGGCAGAGGTACATCTTTTCCGATGTTGAACCCATCATGGCCATGATGGATCCACCATCAAGTTTTATTTTCAAAAACATCCCTTCCACTTTGCACATCATCTTTTCTAAGAACAAAACATTTTGTTTTGCTAAAGCAAGACTAAGCATAAGAAAAACCTTTTGTAAAACAGGGGTTCCAAGGAAGGTAATCAAATTCAAGGAAGGTAATGCAGGAATTGTTTTAGCATTCAACTCCTATCACCTAATGCATCAAGCAAGTGAGAAAGATTTTATAAGCATCAAGGAGGTGGCAAATGCACCGGGGCTTGCCTTGGTTTATAGGTGATTCAGGCTCAGTACCACAGATGTCAAAATAGAAACAGCTGCCTGCCTGATGTTCCTCAGGTGGTGGTGGTGTCCTTGCTTCTTCTTCTACTTCCTCTTCATTTTCTAAATATAACCATACATAATAATGAATGCCCATGTAATGCTCATGAGAGTGTAAAGATAATAAAAGTTCATTATCTAAAGTCTTGAATACAATTTTTTTTAACAGATCTCTGAGAACTTAGGGTTCCCGGAGTCAACAGTGAAGTTCATAGGGCAGAGGGGGGTAGGGTTTTGGGTTCTAAGTATCAAACATGGCCCAAATCATACCAAACTTTACACAAGGCTTCTAAATAATATATAAGGGTCATCCAAAAAGTTTGGAGATTTTTGGAATTATTATATATTTTCTAAAAAACCAGAGATAAGGTTTTATACTGTTTTAAATACTCTATAATTTCCCTTTTGGATTACAAATCCTAAAACTATTTTTATTAAATTCTATGGAAAATTAGGAATCTAGCAAAATTGGTTTGGCATTTTTACCATTTTTCTACAATTTTGTAGAATTGTTTTAGCTCTGGTAGAAAAAGAAAAAGAGAAGGAATGAACAGTCTTGGGCCGAAACCAGCCCGACGGCCCAATCTCCACAGGGAAAAGGGACGCGCCCGCGCGAGCGCTGGCAGACTTGCACAGAGGCCCTCGCTACTTTGAATATCCGTTAAGAACCCACAGCCACTATTCACTGTCTCACTGACATTCGCAGAAAACCCCCTGAGATTCTAATTCTTCACCGCGCCAGGACCACGACGTCGCACGGCGGATCTTGAACACCGGCGTGGTTAGACCGGCCAGATGACGCAAAGACTGGTGCTCCCGAGCGGTAGAGACCGAATTGGACCCCTCTCGCCCATTTCCCCCCAAACAATTTTATGAATGGTGGTCTACCTTTCCCTGTCCACAGTGACAGCACGAACAAACAAAGGAACAACGTGTTCCCAGCGATCCAAGGGGGTATAGTTCAATCAGAGGGGTCAAGGAGCTTGAGGAGATCTTAGGGATGCTAGAACAATCGACCAGAGCACATGAACGAACCTAGGATAAGCTGTCCACGGTGAGGGTGTTCTTGCGGTGGCAGAAACAGAATTGGGGGAAATGAGAAATTGGAGAGTTGTGGTGGCTAATCGGCAGCAATAGCGGGTGCTCAAGCTTGGTGATGATCCTACGCAACAGACCATGCTGTCAATTTATAGCGTGCTTGAGCGGTGGTGATCAATTTGAGCAAGATGTGCTGGCGGTCGGAGAAGTGGGAGTTCACTGGCGCAAAGAATTCGTGGCATTAACCGTGGCAGCTCTCACCTGCGATGATCAGACGATTATAGCGAGTCACGGCGACGCGATGGATGTGTCCAGATACATGGCGCAAGGCCATGAGACAGCGGTCACTAGTGAGCTCATCCGATTCCACCGTGGCAAGCTTGATACGATGGTCAGAATAGTTTACTGGCCGGAGCTTATCCACGACGGTGATATTTACTTGACCTTGAACGCTATCCAAACAATCCGAGCACGAATCAAGACGGCGACGACACGAATCGCATGTGGCTCGTCGACAGCAAGGGCTGAGCTGTTGATCTGATCTTATTCAGATCACTGTACAATGGCATTGTTCTTCAGTCGACCTGACAGGCGATTTGAAGCTAACTTTTCTCCCAATTTCACTTGGCAACCTATCCAAGGCTCTGCAGCAAAGTTGTAGTCCAACATACCATCTTCATCTTTGTTATAGTATTCCAAGACAAATTCTTACTGGATCATGCTTAAATTCAAGCCCTAAGTTCATGTAGCCCCACTGTTAGTCTGAAGTTCAGACTCAAAGAGCCTGACAGCCCAACTTCAGGCTCATTTATCTTCAAATTCTTCATAACAACCATGCTTACTCCCTTAAGCAAAGTTATTATCCTTTGATAGATCTACAATATTGCTGTGGTGACCTAGGGCAAAAATCTTATAATTTGGCAGATATAAGGCTCCAAAGTTGAGCTAATTACACTGATTTCAGACTAAGCCAAAAGGGTTTAAATGTGGCTCTTTTGCAAATTAGTCCAAAACTCAAGGTTTAACATGCAAATCTCCATAATTTTGAACCTTATGACTTAAGACACCTTATTATCATGGTTTTTGCACTTTAGCCCAAAAGTGCACTGATTTTGCACTTAGCCCCCTAGGGTTTAGGTTTAGGGCTTTCTAGGGTTCTTTTTGCAGTTTCTGATACTTCTAGGGTTTGAATATCCCATAAGTATATTCAAGGTGATATTTTATGGTCATCTCTAATAAGTTTTGAAGTTTTCTTTTGTTTAAGTCTTGTTTGTCCTATTACACCAATCTAGGGTTAAGTTCCCCACTCTAGGGTTCTATTTGCAAAAGGTCATATCAATACAACTTGTTTGAAATTTTTGCCTAGTGAATGCACTCTAGGTGTGTCAAACATATGCAATGCCAATGCTTATGATGTTATGCTCAAGTTTTAGTGACAGTAACACCAGGGGTGTTACATCCTTCCCCCCATAAAAGAATCTCGTCCCGAGATTAAAAGTCCTAGGGTAAGTAATGGAAAAGGAAATGCTTCACTCTTTTATTTCTTTATTTCTGGTACAAGGCAGGGGTGGTCTGGGGCTCACTCCTTTATTACAATAATTGTATACACTTTACAAATTACATGAGGCCAAAAAGCCTGGGAAATTCCTTTCTAAAAAGTCTCGAGTTTCCCATGTAGCCTCATCTTCTGAATGTTGGTTCCACTGTATCTTGTAAAACTTGAGAGTTTTTCTTCGGGTAATTCTGTCTTTTTGATCCAGGACTCGAATAGGGTGCTCTGAATATGTCAGGTCTGGTTCTAGGGCAACATCCATCACTTCAATGGTTTGATCGGGAACCCGAAGACATTTCTTCAGTTGAGACACGTGGAACACATTATGTACAACAGACAAGATTTCGGGTAGTTGAAGTCGGTATGCCACTGGTCCACATTGTTCAAGAATAAGGAAAGGACCAACGGACCGGGGTGCAAGCTTCCCTTTTACCCCGAAACGGGTTACACCCTTCATTGGAGAGACTTTCAGGTAGACATAATCTCCCACCAGAAAATACAAGGGCATTCGTCGTTTGTCTGCATAACTCTTCTGTCGAGCTTGAGCCTTCTTTAAATGATGAATTATTCATTGAACTTTCTCTTCAGTTTCCTTTACCATGTCTGGCCTGAAGAAACTCCTTTCACCAGGTTTAGACCAATTTAGCGGAGTACGACACCGTCGCCCATATAAAGCTTCAAAGGGTGCCATCTTAATGCTTTCTTGATAGCTATTATTATATGAGAATTCCGCTAATGGTAAACAATCATCCCATTTCTGTGGGAACTGCAGAACACAAGCTCGTAGCATGTCCTCAAGTATTTTATTAATTCTCTCAGTTTGACCACTTGTTTGAGGATGATAGGCCGAACTATGGAGCAATTTAGTACCCAAGGATTTGTGAAGTTCTTCCTAAAATTTGGATACAAATTGAGGTCCACGATCCGACATTATGGTCTTCGGAATACTGTGCAAACTGATAATGCGAGCAATATACAATTGGGCATAAACAACAACTGGGTGATCTGTCTTCACTGGCAGAAAATGAGCAATTTTCATCAGCCGATCAATTATAACCCAAATAGAGTCATACCCTTTTGTTGTTCGGGGCAATCCCACAATAAAGTCCATACTAATATCTTCCCATTTTCATGTTGGTATTGGTAGAAATTGTAATGGACCGGCAGACTTCATATGTATGGCTTTGACACGTCTACAAGTGTCACATCTTGCCACATAGCGTGCAATCTCGATCTTCATTTTTGTCCACCAATAATGTTGTTTTAGATCATGATACATCTTAGTGCTTCCGGGATGAATAGAATAGCGACTAAGATGCGCTTCATCTAATATTTGCTGGCGGATCTCTTCATTCTTTGGCACAACTATGCGGTTGTTGAACCATACAATGCCTTGATCGTCTTTCCTAAAGCACTTGGCTTTTCTGGCCTCTATCTTTTCATAGATGTGCTTCATACCCTCATTATCCTTTTGAGCATCAATTATCCTTTGCAAAAGGACTGACTCAAGCTTTAGTTGATTTGAAATTCCATGCTGAATTATTCCTTGGTTTAACTTCTCCATCTCCTGGCATAACGTAGTATCAGAAGTCTTCATCGTAAGACAATGACAGGAAGCCTTACGGCTGAGTGCATCTACTACCACATTGGCCTTGCCTGGGTGATAATGAATTTCCAATTCATAGTCCTTAATAAGCTCAAGCCATCGCCTTTGTCTCATGTTCAACTCTGACTGTGTGAAGATATACTTCAAGCTTTTGTGATCTGTATAAACGTGACAGACAATACCCAGCAGATAATGACGCCAGATTTTTAGGGCATGAACCACTGCAGCTAACTCCAGATCATGAGTTGGATAATGTTCCTCATGTCGGCGTAACTGCCTTGAAGCATAAGCTATCACTCGACCTTCTTGCATTAAAACACAGCCGAGACCACTGCCTGATGCGTCACAATACACATCAAAGGGTTTTTCAATATCCGGTTGAGCCAATACCGGAGCAGTGGTTAATAATACTTTCAATTGTTCAAAAGCTTCATTACATTTTGAAGACCAATTGAATTTAATATCATTCTTCAAGAAACTCGTGATTGGTTTCACAAGCTTGGAAAAATCTGGTATAAATCGGCGGTAATAGCCAGCTAGTCCAAGGAAACTTCGGACTTGATGTACAGTGGTTGGGGGTTTCCACTCCAAAATGTCCTTGACTTTGCTGGGATCCACTGCAATCGCCTTGGCAGATAACACATGTCCCAGAAATTGGATTTCTTATAGCCAGAACGCACACTTACTGAACTTGGTATATAATTGATGTTCCCTTAAGCGCGTTAATATGATCCGTAAATGTTGAGCATGCTCCTCTTCATTCTTGGAGTATATTAAAATATCGTCAATGAAGACCACCACAAACTTGTCTAACTCAGGCATAAATACTGAGTTCATCAAATAAGTGAAGTGGACAGGAGCATTCGTCAGTCCGAAAGACATTACCAAATATTCGAATAACCCATACCGCGTAGTGAATGCGGTCTTTGGTATATCCTCGGGCCGAATACGGATCTGATGATAGCTCGATCTGAGGACAATCTTAGAGAAAACCCTTGCTCCAGTCAGTTGATGAAATAGAATGTCAATTCATAGAAGAGGGTACTTATTCTTGATAGTGACTTCATTAAGGGGTCGATAATCCACACACATTCGAAGTGTTTGGTCCTTCTTCTTGACAAAGATGGCTGGACAACCCCATGGTGATGAGCTTGGTCGGATGAATCCCTTCTCATGTAGATCTTACAATTGGGTCTTGAGTTCTGCCAGCTTATTTGGAGGCATTCGGTACGATCTTCTATAAATGGGAGCCGTACCGGGCTTCAACTCAATTACAAATTCTACATCTCTTTCTGGTGGCAATCCAGGCAAATCTTCTAGAAAGACATCTGGGAACTCACATACTACCGGAATATCTTTGATCTCCGGTATAATGGCTTCCATCCTGACAGGATCCGCAGGGACGTTCAGGTGCAGTTGCGAGTACAGTACATGAACTTCTTCATGTAGTGTGTTGCAATAAACCTGCAAGCTATCCACGGTTGAGCTAAGCTTTTCCACTTGGGCTCGAGCTCTAGCTTCCTTTGCCCAAGCTAGTGAACGCACAGCCCAGTTGAGCGCTAGATCCCGATCCGCTAGCTGGTCTTGCAGTTGGCGGATGTCTCTTCTCAATTCATTGATTCTTTCACCATCCATGACCCATATTTCGTTCCTGCGTCGGAGTTCTGAGTGAAGTTGATTAACTTGAGCTTCTAGATCCCTGATTGGATCATTACTTCTGCTACTACTGTCGTCATGTCTCGGGGCAAGTTGGTGACGAGGTACGCCAATCGGCCCGGTTGATTGCGTGCAGTCTTTCTTGTACGTGGCGGCATTTTTCTAAGGGGGAAATCTTATTAGCATAGTTTTTAGCATGACGCATGTATAATTACAGAATCAAACTTAGTTGATTCAACCTTTTATACATTGCACTCTTCCTATCTGGTCTTTGCAATAAACTCTTCAGAGATACTTAGGTAAGAAGGGAAGAAATTTTCTAGATGAGTCTTAGAAAATTCTTTTTGAAGATGCCTCATAATATCTACAGAGATGGGCTTTGCTCCAATACCAGCTGTGACGGAACCTCCCAAGTCATTAGACCCACCTACAGTTGTCCTTGTCCAACAGACCTCAGACAACCCTGTAGGTGCCCCTGAATCACTTGACAAGTTCGGTATCTGCTTTTCTTTCCTTTCCCAAGAGCGTTTTACCCATCACGCAGACATTACAAATCATCGGAGATACAGAAATGCGGAAGCAGTTACATAAACTTACCTTTATTTAAAAGTAAGACAGAGTTAAATATTTATAGACCAGAACATAATATAAGAGTGCAGAGTATTATTATTACAAACCATGGGAGGCAAAACCCCCTCCCGTTAAGATATCGAACAAACGTTTTTATGGAGGATCCTTTCCTCCCGCAACTTCACTCCTGGTGCTCTTCCTTTGGTACCACCTTAGAACAGAAGCAACAAAAGTTTGTCGCTTCTTCACCTAAAAACAATAGGGAATAAAACCCTGAGTATGGAATTACTCAGCAAGTCTTACCCGACTAAAGAAAAGACTCTCAAGGGTATGCTGGCTTGAGGGAGTCAAGGTAAGGCTTAACAATAATCAAAGACTCTGTTTGCAGAAATGCTTACTAAAAGTGGATCCTTAAAAAAATCCAATTTTATTGTGAGGTTGGGTAAAGTTACCTGCATCTAGAGTTCTCTCTACCCTATTTCAATCACTTGACCTGCACTAGCCAATTTCTTAACAACCCTTCAACTTTACTGGAGTTCTACGTATAGGTCAGTGACCAAGTCTTCATAACCGCGAAGGTACGGCGATCCGAATCGATTATTCTTAGCTGAGGATCTTCGATCACATGACATATGTAGCACTTAACCCTTGCATATGTCAACTCACCACCGGGGTTCTTAAGACCAGATCAGGTTCACGCCAACCGAGAGCATAGATACACCACCGTCCAGCCTCTTGCCACAGAGGGTACACACTACTCTCGCCATCTCTCCACTCCCATTGTGTGGTATCTTATTCTGGCCTTAGTCTGCCCGAGGCAAAGCTTACCCATGATGAGGCATGTGACCAGTTAAAGGGTCCTCGATCATCAAGCCTACATCGATATGGTCCTTAATCGACTGAGACGGAGACACTACACCGAGACTCCTTTCTCGTGCAAGTCAACCGCCCGGTCTCAGCTTTATCATTTCAAACCCAAAGTTTGGTAGGCAGAGGTACATCTTTTCCGATGTTAAACCCATCATGGCCATGATGGATCCACCATCAAGTTTTATTTTCAAAAACATCCCTTCCACTTTGCACATCATCTTTTGTAAGAACAAAACATTTTGTTTTGCTAAAGCAAGACTAAGCATAAGAAAAACCTTTTGTAAAACAGGGGTTCCAAGGAAGGTAATCAAATTCAAGGAAGGTAATGCAGGAATTGTTTTAGCATTCAACTCCTATCACCTAATGCATCAAGCAAGTGAGAAAGATTTTATAAGCATCAAGGAGGTGGCAAATGCACCAGGGCTTGCCTTGGTTTACAGGTGATTCAGGCTCAGTACCATAGATGTCAAAATAGAAACAGCTGCCTGCCTGATGTTCCTCAGGTGGTGGTGGTGGTGTCCTTGCTTCTTCTTCTACTTCCTCATAATAATGAATGCCCATGTAATTCTCATGAGAGTGTAAAGATAATAAAAGTTCATTATCTAAAGTCTTGAATACAATTTTTCTACACGGATCTCCAAGAACTTAGGGTTCCCGGAGTCAACAGTGAAGTTCACATGGCAAGGGGGTAGGGTTTTGGGTTCTAAGTATCAAACTTGGCCCAAATCATACCAAACTTTACATAAGGCTTCTAAATAATATATAAGGGTCATCCAAAAAGTTTGGAGATTTTTGGAATTATTATATATTTTCTAAAAATCTAGAGATAAGGTTTTATACTGTTTTAAATACTCTATAGTTTCCCTTTTAGATTACAAATCCTAAAACTATTTTTATTAAATTCTATGGAAAATTAGGAATCTAGCAAAATTGGTTTGACATTTTTACCATTTATCTACAATTTTGTAGAATTGTTTTAGCTCTGGTAGAAAAAGAGAAGGAATGAACAGTCTTGGGCCGAAACCAGCCTGACGGCCCAATCTCCACAGGGAACAGGGACACGCCCGCGCGTGCTGGCAGACTTGCACAAAGGCCCTCGCTACTTTGAATATCCGTTAAGAACCCACAACCACTATTCACTGTCTCGCTGACATTCGCAAAAAAACCCCTGAGATTCTAATTCTTCACCGCGCCAGGACCACGACGTCGCACGGCGGAGCTTGAACACCGGCGTGGTTAGACCGGGCGGATGACGCAAAGACTGGTGCTCCTGAGCGGCAGAGACCGAATTGGACCCCTCCCGCCGATTCCCCCCAAACAATTTTATGAATGGTGGTCCACCTTGCCCTGTCCACGGTGACAGCGCGAACAAACAAAGCAACAACGTGTTCCCGGCGATCCAAGGGGGTATAGTTCAATCAGAGGGGTCAAGGAGCTTGAGGAGATCTTAGGGATGCTAGAACAATCGACCAGAGCACATGAACGAACCTGGGATAAGCTGTCCACGGTGAGGGTGTTCCTGCGGTGGCGGAAACAGAATTGGGGGAAATGAGAAATTATAGAGTTGTAGTGGCTAATCGACAGCAATAGCGGGTGCTCAAGCTTGGTGATGATCCTACGCAACAGACCATGCTGTCAATTTATAGCGTGCTTGAGCGGTGGTGATCAATTTGAGCAAGATGTGCTGGCGGTCGGAGAAGTGGGAGTTCACTGGCGCAAAGAATTCGTGGCATTAACTGTGGCAACTCTCACCGACAATGATCAGACGCTTATAGCGAGTCACGGCGACGCGACGGATGTGTCCAGATACATGGCGCAAGGCCGTGAGACGGTGGTCACCGGCGAGTTCATCTGATTCCACCGTGGCGAGCTCGATACGATGGCCAGAATAGTTTACTGGCCGGAGCTTATCCACGGCGGTGATATTTACTTGACCCTGAACGCTATCCAAACAATCCGAGCACGAATCAAGACGCGACGGCACGAATCGCGCGTGGCTCATCGGCGGCGAGGGCTGAGCTGTTGATCTGATCTTATTCAGATCACTGTACAATGGCATTGTTCTTCAGTCGACCTAACAGGGCGATTTGAAGCTAACTTTTCTCCCAATTTCACTTGGCAACCTATCTAAGGTTCTAGAGCAAAGTTGTAGTCCAACATACCATCTTCATCTTTGTTATAGTATTCCAAGACAAATTCTTACTGGATCATGCTTAAATTCAAGCCCTAATTTCATGCAGCCCCACTGTTAGTCTGAAGTTCAGACTCAAACAGCATGACAGCCCAACTTCAAGCTCATTTATCTTCAAATTCTTCATAACAACCATGCTTACTCCCTTAAGCAAAGTTATTCTCCTTTGATAGATCTACAATATTGATGTGGTGATCTAGGGCAAAAATCTTATAATTTGGTAGATATAAGGCTCCAAAGTTGAGCTAATTACACTGATTTCAGACTTAGCCAAAAGGGTTTAAATGTGGCTCTTTTGCAAATTAGTCCAAAACTCAAGGTTTAACTTGCAAATCTCCATAATTTTGAACCTTATGACTTAAGACACCTTATTATCATGGTTTTTGCACTTTAGCCCAAAAGTACACTGATTTTGCACTTAGCCCCCTAGGGTTTAGGTTTAGGGCTTTCCAGGGTTCTTTTTGTAGTTTCTGATACTTATAGGGTTTGAATATCCCATAAGTATATTCAAGGTGACATTTTATGGTCATCTCTAATAAGTTTTGAAGTTTTCTTTTGTTTAAGTCTTGTTTGTCCTATTACACCAATCTAGGGTTAAGTTCCCCACTCTAGGGTTCTATTTGCAAAAGGTCATATCAATACAACTTGTTTGAAATTTTTGCCTAGTGAATGCACTCTAGGTGTGTCAAACATATGCAATGCCAATGCTTATGATGTTATGCTCAAGTTTTAGTGACAGTAACACCAGGGGTGTTACAATCTGCATATTCTAATTTTTATGATTGAATATGAACTAATGTAGATGTAGTTTTATTTATTTAATAAAACAAATAAAAGGAGAACCTTAGAGATTTAATCATGTTTAATCTTGTAAGATTAATAATGTGTATTACATGAATTCATCCCTGTTCTAATTTTTAGGTCACAATAAAATGAATTGAACTATGATTATGTACTTGTAAATAACACTTAGGGAAATAATAATCTATTTTCAAATTAATGTATGCCATAGTTTATGTTATACTTTGAATTCATTACCCCCTATGTAGTATTATGTCTTTTTAAGATGTATTCCAATGTTTGTACATGTTTTGTGTGATGTTCATTTGTACTTTCCAAATGTATTGAATGCATGCTCACTTTACTTAGACAACGAGCAGTCCGAGGTTCCTGAGTGTTTTGTTGGAGACCTCCCTGAGCAGCAACCTGGTGAAGGCAAGTATCCTCTGACCTATTATGTCCTACATACTTTATGATTCACTGTCCCGCATTACTTTATGAAACCTAAGGATTGACTAGTCTGTATTCACTTGTCCTTGTTTACCTTTTGGGTTACCATGGTTAGCATGTTGCTATTGCCTTAACTTAATCAATGAACATGATGTGAACCTTTATGATACGATACTGTTATCCTGTTTATGTGGATGATCTTGTGATATCTTAGGGGACTCAGGCCTTTTTCCTGAGTACCTCTCCGTAAGGACCTGTTCGTGGAGTGACCACCTGGGATAACAGTACAACCATGAGGGTGGAATGGGATGCCCTTAGCTGATTAATTAGATGAACTGGGGGTGTAGTTGGCTTTGCCAGAAGGCCGTCAATGGGGGCCGGGGCGTAGTGCTTGCTCTGCCAAGGTTGGAGTGCAGAGGTTCATTCGATTTGGTTTTTGTTAGTCACACACCTTGGGGAGGTGTACTGCGTTTGTACGACTGGCGAAACCTAACGAGCAGCTATGCACCAGGGGAGTCTTTGTAAAGGCTACGTAGTGAGACCCTACTAGGTCACCTTGGAAATGATCAATGGAGAGTCATGATCTTCGGGCAGAATGGGAATCGCGACTTGTGGGTAAAGTGTACAACCTCTGCAGAGTGTTTAAAACTGGTATATCAGCCGAGCTCACGGTTAAGAGCAGCCTTGGGATCCTCTTTGATTAGAAGAACTTTGGATACTTTTATGATGATTAACAATGATGCTATAAAATCTAATCTTTGGTATTTCCTCGTTTGAGGAAGTACTTTTGGGTAATAACTAGGTTTATTACTAAAAGTTGGCTCTACTAATAATAATAAATACTTGACTAACTTAAAAGCAACTGCTTGCCCTCAACTCCACATATAGCTAGTCCACTTTAGCCAAACGGGACATTTGCTGAGTACGTTGAAGTGTACTCACCCTTGCTTTACAAACCACCCCACCCCAGGTTGTACCCACTGTTCTCAGTGCTCAGGAGGTGAAGTTGGCAACATGGATGACTTTGAGGAGTTCCAGGAATACGACGAGTTCTAATTCTTTCTTAGTGGCAAACCCCCAGTCAGCTGCCTGTGTAGGCTTAGCATCTATGCTTCGTATTTCCACACTTTGATAATTATATTGAACGATGGTTATGTATTTAGACTCTGTGGATGTCTTGGACATCTTGATGTAATAAAGTATCTTTCCGCTATTTATTTTAAGCATTGTGTGATGATGTCCAATTATGTAATCGCTGTGTACGTGAGTTTATGATCCTGGCACGTACATGGTTCGCATTCGGTTTGCCTTCCAAAACCAGGTGTGACATAAGTGGTATCAAAGACATTGCTGACTGTAGGACCTCTAACCTAGACTAGAATGGTCGCCCTAAGGACTATAGACCCCTACTCTTAGCTTGACCTCAGTGTCTTTTCAAAAGTTGGTCATCTTGACCAACTCTATGTTATCTAATTATCTCAAAAAGTTTTTGTCTCACTTTTCTATCTGTTTACTTTCTGGTCTAATAGTTCTACTCTTACTCTTGTGCTTACGATGTCTTTTGTAGATGGCTCGTCTTAGGTGCACTGCACATAAGTCTGTGATCCCCTTTTTGCCTTCTCACCTAGCGGAGCGTCCCCTGCGTCACATAGTGCTAGGTTAGTCCGGTCACCTGGAGGGACTGCATCGTCGCCTGCACGAGGAGCAGGAGCACCGACGCCAGGAGCAGGAGTAGGACCAGGAGCAGCAGGACTCTTCCCCCTCGCCCCAGCCGGAGGTGGAGTCTGGGAGGCTGCCTTCCCCTGCACCTCAACCAGAGATGCCCCCTGCACCACCTCATGGCATCCCGGCTGCTGGAGGAGACCCTGACGGAGACGGAGACAATGACGACGCTGGTGGCAGTTCGAGCCACGACACAGAGCTTTCGGAGGAGCTAGAGCCGGAGGGATGGATCGCAAGACCCATCACTCGTGACGCTGCTCGCGAATGTCACTTCCACGACGCTCTCGATACCCTGTTGCATCGGGCCTTTGACCAACACACATGGTCCATCGAGTATCGTTGTGTAGTCTACCAGCATCGTTGCTGGTTATACCCAGACCAGTGGGAGGCTACTTGCTTGGTGCGCCGTCCGAACGATGATTTCCGGGGTGCAGAGGCCTTCTCAGAGCACTATTCTATTACTGAGAGGGATACTGCCGAGGCAGCCATGCAAGATGCAGCATGATGGGCACTTTCTCAGTATTGCTCGTTGTTCAGCGAGGTAGCTGATGGCCTTGATCTAAAGTACTACCCTCGCCGTTCGACTGGCAGTGCTGGAGGTATGATTGTCTCGCCAGTTGGTGAGGGCAATGCCAGGCTGAACAACATGGTTAATCTAGTTGCCGTGCTCAACATAGAGTTAGACCACGCCCTTGACGAGTTGGGCAAGGTTCGGGCAGAGGTTGCGGAATTGCGTGCTGAATGCGCGACACGCCACTATCTGGATGGTGGTCCTCCCGCCCCTGTCAGGATTCAACACCCTTACCGTTCATCGCCCATGGTCGCTTCGACTATGGTACCCCAGACTGCAGGACCCGGATAGATTTGGATCCTTAGATCGACAGAGTCAGAGTCTGTAATAATTCTTAGTTCAGCCTATCCAGTCTTAGTCAGAGTTAGTTTGCTTATCTTTTGTTGGATGCTTGTTATGATGGACATGTACTGAAGTTGGATCTTTGTAATGATTGTCACCAAGGTGTGGGTATCCCCTACAACTTGGTGTAGTTATTAATAAAGTTAGTTATTTAGTTGGGTAACCCATTTGTCTCCACTTTCCTCTTTATCTGAGAAGCTGTCAGTGAAGTTGGTGAAAGTTCCCTTTGGCCCGGGAACAGGATCTGGATGTCGCCTAGAGGGGGGGGGGGTGAATAGGCGAATAAAAATTATCACTGTAGAACTTAAAGTCTTACTCTACTCGAAGACAAGATCGCAGTGGAGTGAAGAACCCTTCGAGTAGGTTGCACCGGAATTGAAGTTCCTGTCTTAAGAATATCCTGCTCTTCAAGGAAAGCTAGTACCACAAGTGAGCAGTGAAGTGCAGATATAAAAGCGAGTAAGACAGAGAGTCAGAATACAATACGGAACAGAGCACACAGACGCAAGGATTTATCCCGAGGTTCGGCCAAGCCTGAAATGCTTGTTGTTGGGGGCCTTCGGCTTCCGAAGGTCCTCAAAAACATGATTTAACAATGTTTCTGGAGTATAATGTGTGAACAGGTATCTTCGGACTCGAATCGGTACCACAGTGGGAGAAGCCCAAAGAATACGAAGGTTGATACAGCGTCGAAGCTGTGAGCAGGAAAGCTTCGGCGTGATAGCAGAAAAGGAAACCGACTTAAAGATGAAAAAGGCCATTCAGACCTCGGTGGATTCCTATAGAATTACTACCAAATGTAAAGGGCATGGATGTAATTTTACATGGGCTTTGTCCCGTGCCTATAAATAGGTGAACAGTGCTCCCGTACTGTTCACGCTGACTTGGCATTTACTTTTGCGTCACGCTTGTACTTTTACCTTCTTTCGAGCCGAAGGTACATTTGTAATTTGATATCATTTCTATTTTTCTATAATAATAATATAGAAATGAGTTGATAATTATACATAATTGTTTACGTTATCCTTTATATTACATATGATTCCTTCTTCATTATGGTATGTTGTGTTGATGAAGGTTTGTCCTTCATAACCTTCGTCCGAAAATCATTATATCCCAAGGGAAATAATGCTTCGAAGGACGAAGGACTTTAACGTTTAACATTTTTTGTGTTGCCTTGTTCTTAATTCATAGCATTTGAGAACAAGTCCCCAACATTGGCACCCACCTCCGGTGAACTCACTTCCACTTTTTTAGTTTTGAACACCTTCGGCAATCATAAACCTTCGCTATGGCGCCGAAGAAAGCTTCAGCAACTGGGGCTGCAGCTCTGCAACCGCTGGACCCCAATCAGGAGACTCTCTCCCTTTGGGAGGCCCGAAGCCAGAAGAGGAAGGCTGTCAGCCCGACACCGCAAGAGGATGAGCTAGACCAAGAAATCAGAGACATGGAGATGCTTCATCAACAGGTGCAGAGGAAGAAGGAAAAGATGGCCAGGCTAGCTGAACTGCAAAGGCAGATAGACGAAGCCTCTGAAGAAGTTCGTCATCTTACTCAGGATGAGTAGAACCGAAGGCCTCAGCACAAAGACCTTCATCAGGAGGATTTCTTCAACGAAGATGATTGGTATGAGAATTTCCACCATGGCAATTTTGCTTTTGATGATGCTTCTCCTCTGTCCGCTGAGCTGCAGGCTACACCTTGGCCTCCGTCCTACAAGCCGCCCCAGCTTCCCATATTCGACGACCATTCAGACCCGAAGCAGTTTTTGATGAGCTACGAAGCAACAATATCTTCGTATGGTGGCAATACTGCAGTCATGGCAAAATCTTTTGTTATGGCTGTTAGGAGTGTTGCTCAAACCTGGTATTCCTCCCTTCGACCAGGAACGATCACTTCATGGCAAAAGCTGAAGGACATGTTGTTAACCAGCTTCCAAGGGTTTCAGACGAAGCCGGTCACTGCTCAAGCTCTATTCCAGTGCACCCAGGATCATGAAGAATACCTTCAGGCATATGTCCGGAGGTTCTTGCGTTTGAGGGCACAGGCGCCAACAGTGCCCAACAAAATTGTCATTGAGGCCATGATCAAGGGACTTCGGCCAGGACCTTCAGCTCAGTACTTTGCTAGGAAGCCTCCTCAAACTTTGGAGAAGCTGCTCCAGAAGATGGACGAGTATATTCGGGCCGACAATGATTTTCGTCAAAGAAGGGAGGAGGCTTTCAGGTTTTCCGAAATGACCAGGGGCTTCGAAGGAAGATTTTATCCGAGGCACGTCAGGTCAATTCACAACTCTACTCAAAATGATGATAAGGGGAGTCAGCAGCAAAGGCCACAGTGCTCCTCACAGGTTTCGGGGCAACAGCAAAGCTCCTTCCGGCCGCCAGCTTCAAGGGGCAGAGGCGCCAGGGGCTTCGGCAGAAGATTTGGAGATCAACCAAGGAGAACATTTTGCTTGTTCTGTGGTGAAAACAAGGGCCATACCACCAGGATGTGCCATGTTACCATCCAGAAGCAAAAGGAGATAGCCGAAGCTGCAGCACAACAGGGTCAGCCGAAGCAGATCATGCACACTGCTTCATATCATTCGCCTTATATCCCAGAATATGTAGGCAACCACCCTGCAGTTTCTGTTGCTTCGGCGAGTCAACCTCAAGCTTCCTGGCAACAGCCTTCGCCTCCACCACCGCTGCAACAAGGCCAGCAGCCAGAAGGGGGCCAATATGCTCAACACCAAAGGGACTTCAGAGAACAGTCTGAAGCTCGCACAGTCAATAGCACTGTGCCAGAGTCGAAGCATATTTATTGACAAATATCCTACCTTGATAGTAGTCTTTTCCATTCAGTTTTATTTTCTGTATAATAAAGGACACTTTTTAAATCTCATGTAATAGTTTCGTTGTTTGCCACAAGGAAAATATATCTTCTCCACAGGCTTAAGTTGTTGAAGCTTAAAGATTTGCGATAGCAAGGAGGACCTTCGAATTATCAAAAATTTATTTCAAAAGGCACGGTGTGAATTCTTCGAAGCAACAAAAAGTCGTTCTAAGGAACACAGAGTAAGTTTGCTGAAGTTACAAAAAGCCGTTCCAAAGGGAGCGCAGTGTAAGTTTTCTGCTCAAAAGTCGTTCCAAAGGGAATGCAGAGCTTACAGCGAAAAATAAACGCTGATACCGCCTAAGTAAAAGGCGAAGCGCGAAAAGTCAACGCGAATACCGCCGGAAGTAAAAGGCGAAGAAGCTCCTAAGGGAGGCTTACAGCGAAAAGTCAACGTTGATTCCGCTGAAGTAAAAGGCGAAGAAGCTCCTAAGGGAGGCTTACAGCGAAAAGTCAACGCTGATTTAAAAAGATTATGTGTTTTATTGCGCGGATGTCCGTATATCTTCGGAATAAATACCATTTTACATAGCATAACATCATCACATCATTTCGCATAGCATAAGCATCATGCATCATGCTGCATATGGCACAAGAAGGGGACACAATATCGATCTTCGAAAGAATGCTTTGAAAAAGGGAAAATCATGCTAAGTCACAAGGAGATACAATATTGATCTTCGGAGTGTAGCTTCGGAAAATATTTTCACGAAGCTTGGATATTCTTCATCAGAACATTATGGATATTGTTGTGATAAATGAAAATTCTTCTTCACGAAGCATGAAAAGAAGGGAAGGTGTTTTTCGTCAAAGACTCAAAAACGGTACGTATGTAGAATTTCATGCATCGTAAAGAAATGAACCATAAAAAACAAGTATATTACATTCAGGGTTACAAGATATTACACATATTACATTTCAGATGTTTTTACAATAGCACCTAGTCTTCCCTAAGTACTACTTCCGCAGCTTCGTTCAGGAGTTGATTGACAACTTGATCCATGATAGCTTCAGCCATCTTTTTAATTTCATCGTCTTCTTTCGGGTGAGGGCCCGGAGACGCTTTAGTAGGATCTGAGGGAGGACAGGATACGGCTACATTGCTATTACAAATTGCGAACGAAGTTTAAAATCAAAAATTACAGCACAATAAAAACCATTAGTTAATACCTATTTGCCCTTCGGGCTCTGCGCTTTTCTCAACAGCCTCTGCTACTTTTCTAGCGTCATGGATGCCTTTTTCGCTTTTTTGGATAATTTCTCGGGCCATTTCTCGATCACCATTGTCCCAGATATCGGTGAAAAATTTTCCACCAACCATGCTAGCTTTGGCTGAAGGATCTTTTGCATCTTCGAAGGACAAGGTAGCTTCGGATTGCGCTAAAATCTTTATATGCTCGCAGCCCTTTCTCTCCAAAATGGTGGCAATCCCCCTGGCACCCGAAAAAGCGCATATGTCTACGTGGCTATTTAAAATTTCCTCAAAGGCCTCAGCTTCGTGATTAATCCATTCGATGGGACCTTCGGGGTTGCCTCTTGTAAAGTTTTCTTCGCTCGAGAATGCACCAACGCTGGCGAAGCTAGCTTTCATTTTCTTAACACACTCCATAGATTTGTCATAGCATCTTTTCTTGGACGAACGAAGCTCTTCAACAGTTCCTTCTAAATGACTTGCCCATTGGTCGCTAAGTTCTCGTTTCGTTTCTTCAAGTATGCGTTCTTCTTTAGCTCGGGCTAATTGCTTCCGAAGATCGTCAATCTCGTGCTTTTGAGCTGCAGCTTGTGCTTTAGAGGCAGCTTCGTCCTCCTTTATTTTATCCACCAATGTAACTAGAATTTTGTCCTTTTCCAAGGCTTCGTTTCTTAGTTTGATAACCTATGTTCGAAGGTTGTTGAAAGCAATTTCATAGCTCTCGTCTTCGGCATTCTTTTGCGCTCTCAGCGCGTTGCTTAGTATTAAACCCTATATGTAAAACAGTTAGTATAAGAATAAAAGAATAGATTTCAAATCATAAAGTTTCCAAATATGCAGATCTCGTACCTTCAGGCTATTATACGCAAGGCTGTCCGTAAGATCGTCCTTTGTCATCGCGCAGAGGCCAGCCTCCAGCTTCGGAAACCCCATGCTTCGGGCCATTTCCCGACAGGCGAGTAATTCTTTGTTATCCGGGAGGCAGTATAGGAAATCTTCTTCATTTGTACCATTGAACACTAGTGCCCCCTTCGGATATTTCAATTCTTTGGCATAGTGATTAGCTTCAAAAACTTCTTCTTCTGATAACTTTTTCCCCGAAGCATGTCGAACAATATAATCAAGGACTTTGGGGGATGCTTCGGGGGCAACAGTACTGATTTCTTCAACAAGAATTGGCTCCATCATTTTTTCTTCCTCGGTTTCCAAGGGTTTTACCTTCGTGGACTTCGAAGGCCCAGCTTCAGTCTCAGTTTGTTGTTTTGGAGCTTTAGTATCAAAGATTTCAGTTTCCGCTTCGGAAGTTTCAATAGTCTTCTTCGGAGACGTGCTTGAGGACTTAATTGTCTCCAGAACATCTAGCACATTGACCATTCTTTTTCTTTTTGGGGTCACCGCTAGGCCCTTTTGGTTTTTTATTGTCTCAACACTTGCTGAAGGACTTAAAATTTCCAATATTTTCGTTCCTTCAGTTCTCGGTTTTTCTGCTTTCTTTGCTGAGGGTGCTTCAGTTTTTTCTTCGATCTTCGGCACTAAAGTTGATTCTTTAATTTCGGTGGCCAAAGAGGTTTCACCGGCGAACTCAGGCACTGTAGCTGGTTCAATGTAGCGTGGCCGGTGTGTGAGAACCTTTACCCTTTGTCTCTTCGGCGCTGGCTCGCTGGGAGCGGCTGAAGCAGTTTCTTGTGCAGAAGCTGCGCTTTTTCTTTTTTGGCCCCGCGCTGGATAGTGGTAGTCGGGGTACACAAACCCAATTGCGTCAAACACTCGGTTCAGTCTTTTCTTTTTCCGGCCTCCGAAGGCTGCTGATAATGCAGTATCTTCGGCCTTTGAATAAACCCCAAGTAGTTCATCACTTAAATTTTCAATACTTTTTAGCCAGTCATCATCTGGCTCAACGAATTTATCTCCAAACTTGAAAGTATACTTCAGCCTGATAAGTCCACCTTCGTCAGCCTCCTTTATGGTCTCTTGCGGCATTTCCCATTTTTCCGCGAGCGGCCATACCCTGAAGGCAATATGCTCTTGAACCAAATCTCTCGTTCCAATAAAAGAGCAAATAACTCCGAAGGCTCTCTGGCATTCTTCGGCAGCTTCGTTCATTTCAACCTTCGGCTTCCGCAGGCCGAAGCGTTGCCAAATAGGGCGCATAATTATACCTTTAATATCTTCCCATGTTTTCAGGTCATTCTTCACATAAAACCATTCTGTCATCCAGTCGCCGGGCCATCTCTTCCGAAAGGTTGGCACGGGACAGCTTGACCCAGACCGAGAGACGAAACTGTAGCAGCCGAAATTATTGTGATACTGCTCCTTACCCCAGGGTTTTGTCTCGTATAACAATTCGTGTATGTTGCAGAAACTTTTCGCATCAGGTTCCAGACCTTGGCTTCTCACGGCCCACACGAAGATATTCATCCTTATGATTGCTTCGGGGGTAAGTTGGTGAAGATAGATTTCAAATATTTTCAGCACCTCTACGACAAAGCTGCTCAGGGGAAATCGTAGTCCAGCTTTCAAAAAGCTTTGGAATACTATGACTTCATTTTCCTCAGGGGTCGGACAAGTCTTCTCTCCTTCGTCGGCCCTCACAACGGACAAGTCCCGGAAATATCTTTCCCTCATGTTGACAAGATGATTTTCTTTGATACTTGATTTGCCAAAAACCGCATGGCTTGGTCGCCAAGGGCGATCTTCGGAGTCTTCACCACCACTATCCGCATCATAACTGTCGCTGTCATCAGTATCTTCAGATAAACCTTCTAAAATCTCTTTGGTGATCTTTTCTGTATTGGTTTTCGACATTGCTTCAAGAAACCCCAGGTTTTTCTCTTCAGAGAGACTCAGCTTCATCTCGATAGCAGCCTTTTTATCTTCAGACATCTTCGAAAATGCTAAAAAACTGTTTTCAAAGCCGAAGCTTAAAAACTTAAAAAGCCAAGCAAGTGTTGGTGCGCAAGAGCTAAAAATTGAGTAAGCAAGAGCAGATGGCAAGAAAGCGTACCAACTGAGCTCGTGGTATGCTCTTATTTATACGCCCAGTGCATTGAAAATTGGAAGACCCTGCTTGTCAGTGAATGTTGCTATTCTAGCAAAGGGAAGGTGTTTTTTCGGACCTTCGGCTTAAGGCCTTCGTCCATGTCGCAATCTAAATTTATCATTCTAACAAATTAATATTGCGAGGGGCTACTGTTGGGGGCCTTCGGCTTCCGAAGGTCCTCAAAAACATGATTTAACAATGTTTCTGGAGTATAATGTGTGAACAGGTATCTTCGGACTCGAATCGGTACCACAGTGGGAGAAGCCCAAAGAATACGAAGGTTGATACAACATCGAAGCTGTGAGCAGGAAAGCTTTGGCGTGATAGCAGAAAAGGAAACCGACTTAAAGATGAAAAAGGCCATTCAGACCTCGGTGGATTCCTATAGAATTACTACCAAATGTAAAGGGCATGGATGTAATTTTACATGGGCTGTGTCCCGTGCCTATAAATAGGTGAACAGTGCTCCCGTACTGTTCACACTGACTTGGTATTTACTTTTGCGTCACGCTTGTACTTTTACCTTCTTTCGAGCCGAAGGTACATTTGTAATTTGATATCATTTCTATTTTTCTATAATAGTAATATAGAAATGAGTTGATAATTATACATAATTGTTTACGTTATCCTTTATATTACATATGATTCCTTCTTCATTATGGTATGTTGTGTTGATGAAGGTTTGTCCTTCATAACCTTCGTCCGAAAATCATTATATCCCAAGGGAAATAATGCTTCGAAGGACGAAGGATTTTAACGTTTAACATTTTTTGTGTTGCCTTGTTCTTAATTCATAGCATTTGAGAACAAGTCCCCAACACTTGCCTAGTCCTCGTTGGAGTTAGCCACACCTGGGCTTGGAGTCTGTTTCAACTCCTTCCTCCGTTTGCTCAGATTTGTCGGTATGACAGATAGAGCCTTTCACTATGTTGAGTTGGGTTACAACAAAACCGCGGCTGCTTACAAACTTCTTGACAGCACCCCGGCAGAGTAATGATACGCTCAAGACCTTGCTCTCGCTCTTAGCAGCTCTTCTCCACTCTCTAAAGGCTTATAGGTTTGCCTTCTACACAAACTAGAGAGATACACACAAGAGGGAGAGTGAGAATTGATCAGAGTGATGTCTACACTTGTTGGCTGCGCTTATGTTCTGCTTGAGGCACCTAGGGGTCCCTTTTATAGGCACAAGGGGCCTAGGAGCCGTTGAGAGCAATCCAGGAAGGCAATCCTTGCCTTCTGTCGGGTGGCGCACCGGACAGTCCGGTGCACCATCGGACACTGTCCGGTGCCCGATTTCCTTCCGTAACTGGCGTAGACGACCGTTGCAGTTTTGGAGCCATTAGCGCACCGGACACTGTCCGGTGCACACCAGACAGTCTGGTGCCCCATCTGACCATTGGCTTGGCCACGCGTCACGCGCGGATTGCGTGGCTGACCGTTGGCCCAGCCGACCGTTGGCTCACCGGACAGTCCGGTGCACCACTGGACAGTCCGGTGAATTATAGCCGAACGTCGTCGTCTTCTCCCGAGAGCGGCCTGTTCACCAGAGTTCAGCCTGGCGCACCGGACACTGTCCGGTGCACCACCGGACAGTCCGGTGTGCCAAGCCGAGCTGAAGTTGGCTGCTCATAGCCAACACTTTTCCTCTTCTTTTCTTTCTGTTTCCAGCACTCAGACAAACCAGGTTAGTACTCAAAAACAATGTATTAGGTCTGGAAACATACCTCGTGCCTTTATATGCGCTTTACCCAATTTTAGCATTTGACACGTTTTGATATTTAATGTGGAACTCCAAAACCTCAAGTCAGCTTGACTTGACTAGATTGATATGTCTGAGTTCCAACATCCTGCAAAGGTCATATAGAATGTATCCAAACATAGGAACAACCCAAACCAAAGATCAAGGTGAACTTAGCTCTTTTGGGCTGCCTCCAGTTCTGGTTTTGACACTGCTTCTTCTTCTAGTGACCTTGTGCACTTCTTCTTAGAGCTTGATCTTGAGCCTTATGACTTACACCACATAACTATAGATGTTTCCTCATTGGTTGTAAGTCATGTCCTTATGTAGTGATCCTTGATGTGTCATAGCTCTTCTCAACTCGATCGCCCTTGACTTTGCAAGTCTTCTTCTTCACCCTTGGCTTTGGGTTCCTCAGCCTCTTTGACCTTCTCCCGTGCACTTGGTACCTCGAAGCTCTTCTTGCCTCCATCATTGGCTTGATCAGTTGTCTCCGAGCTACGCACTCGAGTCTCACTTTATGCAATGTCCATCTTACTTGTGATGCCCATTATCTATCCATCATTTAGTCCTTGGACCATCACCTTGTTCACTTGTGTTGAACCCTGTTAGCTTTACATTAAGCACCTGTTCAACACTTAGCACACTTGTTAGTCCTTTAATTGAGTTGTCATCCAAACACCAAAACCCACAAGAGAGCTTTCAATCTCCCCCTTTTTGGTGATTGATGGCAACACAATTAAAGCTTACATAAAAGTGAAATTTAAAGCACACATTTTGAGTTCTAAGATTGTAGAATGCTCCCCCTAAATATGTGCTTACATTAAAATCTTAGCTTTGGCCTTAAATGCCAAAATGCACATACTTAGGCTAAATCGAAGCATTGCTACGCCTTAGCACCTGTGGGACGCATTGTGTCAAGGATCAAACCATGATGCGTATAAGACACGAATGCACAGAATCAGAGTTAAACACCATTCAATTTAGTGGATATATCACAGGAATATAAACCTACCACTATTCACCATTAAGATACCAATTTAAACTAAGATACCAATTTAAAGCAATCTTAAAGCACCTTTAATCTTAAAGCACCATTAACCACATGACTATCTATTACACTATAGAAGCCAATTAATTCATAGCAGCGGAAACACTTAATTCATAGCAGTGGAAACACTAGTCCATATGATGCAACACATATAATACTGCAAGAAGCATATGATAAGACTTATCAATAACACACTAACAATGCTCAAACTAACACATCACCCCTTAGGATAAGCTTTCCTCTCAGGTTGAGATAAGCTTTAATGCACAAATTCACAAATTCTCCCCCTTTGACATCAAACACCAAAACCATATTCAAGCAAGAACATAGGATGATGTCAAGGGACAGCAGGGGTTAAAGAAGGAAAAACACACTATCAGAACTCCCCCTTGCTTATTGAACATATGCACTACCAACATTTGAGTAAGATACATATACGCAAAAAGATTAATACTTCCTTTTGTACCTTTACCATGTTGTAGTATACTTCCCACCTTGAAAGTATTAATCACTCGGAAGCTTCTCCACACTTGTGCTTGATTCTTTATCCTATCCTTTTCTTGTTGCTAAGACACCAAGCTTAGATCAAGTTATAGCATTGTGGCACAAGATGAAGCTTCTATTCTAGTGATTACCAAAAGAGGTCAATTGAAGCAAACTATCACGGCTACCGATTGAAAACTCATTTATTATCATAGCTTCATGACATTAAAGATAAGCATCTAGTATCACCAAATAATATAGAGCATGAGCAATCTAAAAATATGCAATTACTTACGACTTAAGATACCAACTTCTTGACTTACAGAGGTACCCAAGTCATGATTGCTCCATTTCTTGCTCATCTTCTCTTTACCGCCTTGAGACTATACAAGATCGCTCAAGAAACAGTTAGTCTCAAAAGACACAAGTTATGTGTGCTCCCCCTAAAGTTGTGCATCAAGTATTTGAATGACTTGCACTTTGCACATTGTAGCTTCCTCAGAACTAGAGGGGATCACAACATATCTTGTTCAAGGCATACTCTAACAATTTCATCACAAAGAGATAACAATTGAATACCAAATGAAGGGTTGACTTAATACAACAATGCATGCCTCAAGAAGTATAACATTTTACAAGCAACCTAGACATGCTTCATACTTGACAACCATTGCACCACATATACCAATTGAAAAACAACACGATCATGCATATAAAGCGCAATGTCTAATCACATCATAATTAAGAAGGTTCCTTAGGTACACCCAAAGAAACAACATTTTAAAGTAAGGAGCACCTAAGCCAAGATACTACCAATTCAGAGGCAAGACCATAGTTGTGATCACAATCAATGGAACTTCAAGATATTCAATGAAATTGCATAGTTCCATTCTCCATACCTTTGCCTTTTCCTGAATTGCCATGAGAGCATCAGTTATCACTAATTGAGGGCTTCTTTTGTTTATGCACCTTATAGCTCAAAAGGGTGCATTAGAGGCACAACATGGATTTTGGTATTCACACAATACCAGACTAGAGTAATCATGTGAACATAAACTAAACAAAATGTCATATTTGCACATAGGTTAATCATTAAAACCATATAGCATGACAGGTTTATTTATGAACACAAAAGAGTTAATCATGGTGGATATATCTAATGAAAAGCTACCCATTTAAATGATTCAAGAGACATAACCTCTAAAGCACACAATCATGATTAAGCACGCATGGTTATGATCTTGGTAATCATTAATCATTGATTGAAAGGTACTCAACACAGGCAATCAACAAAGCATAACTGCTCCAAGGACAGGTAGCACATCAATAAGACTTAAGAGTAGTACTGATTATCACAAAGTACTTAAGATACAAGGGTACCATCCTATGGAGAGCAAGTTGCAGAATCTCATCAAGGTCCTTTGCTTGTTTCACCAATAATGATTAAGGACCTATTCAACTTATTTCACTTGAGATGAACATGGGATTAGTGTCTCACAATAATTCAACCTTGGGTAAATGAATAAACACCAAAACAATTAACAGCTTAAGCATAGAGCTTGAAATAACCGTCTTAAGCTCTCCCATGGTCTCCAGTCCATCTCAAGGCACCTGCATGGTCTAGTTAGCACAATTTGGTACCCACCTCAGGATGGGTCCGTGACGTTCAACTAAAAGTGCCTTTGGTACCCAAATAGTCCTTGTGCTAGTACTAGGTGATCTCGTTATAGATCTAGCACAAGTGTATGATTTGGGTCTCCTAAGCGAATGAGATTGAGACAAATTCACTTGCTTAGGAACCTCACCTTTATTACATACCTCGAATAGATGACCCTGCTTACCACACTTGTAGCAGAAGCGTCGCTCAACCTGACATGACGCTTGCTGTTTGTCATTTTCCTTAGCGGGGGTCATCTCGGAGAGTGTACGTGCTTGGTTCATCAATAGCGGACAAGAAGTGATCGTATGGTTCTTGTCATTGCATCCGAAGCATTTCCTTATCCCTTTTTCCTTATCGTTGTATGGACAAGATGCAATGAGGTGGCCTATTGCCTTGCACTTGAAGCATCTCCGTTTTCCTCTTCTCTTGTTGTTCTTTGATGACATAGAGAAATGGTCAGTGCAAACAACATGATTAATTGAATCTTTACCTTTTTCCAAGCTCATGTTGATTTCTTCATCTTTAGGAACATTCTTCTTATGGAGCTTAACACTTGCTGTAGTTTTTCCTTTCTCAAGCTTCTTCACCACGTGCCCGTGGCTATCTTGAGAAAGTCGAGCAATGCGTCTTCTCCTTAGCTATCTTTGCTTCTTGTTCCCACATAATTTCTTTTGTGACCCTGCAACTTTTTGCTCATTTAAACACTCGCTTCCTTTTGAGTGAGAGGGGTTAGCGCATGGTGATAGATTATCCAAATGTGTACTTGTGCAAGAATGAGGTTCACATGAATTTAAGTTCGTAATTACGACCTCATGAGCAACTTCAAGCATGATGTGTCTATCCAAGAGATTATCATGATAACAAGACAATAAGTCATATTTTTCAATTAGAGCAAGGTTATCATGACTTAACAATTCTACTTGACTCCTAAGCATAGAATTTTCAGTTTTAAGTTGAGCAGCATTAGATAATACATCATGATTATTTCTTTGCTCAATTAAAATCGATTCATACCGTTGGACCAAATTCCCATGAGAGTACTTTAGCTCCTCATGTTCTTTGGTCATCTTCTCCAGGCTGTCGTTGGTTTTGATGAGAGTGTCCTCTAGCCTGAGAAGCGTCTCGCCTTGTTCCTTGTTCCTTCTCAACAGCTTAATCAAGAGCGCTTTGTCTTCTTTGTTGAGATGGATGTAGAAACGACGAATCTCCTCTTCCACATCGTCGGTCTCATTTTCCCTGTCATTATTATCAGTGGAAGCAAAACAGGAAAATGTACCTTGTGATGATGTAGATTCCTCATCCTCGTATTCTTCCTCATCATCGCTTTTGTCTTCACCATCATTGTTAGCAATAAGACATTTATTACTAATGGAAGACAAACCTGTTGATGAGGTGGATTCATCGTTTGGTTGCCATCGTTCTTGTTCTTCTCCCTTGAACAAGTTAGTATTACCAACAATAAAGGGAGCAGAGGAAGTGCATATGGACTTAAAAAATTTCAAATTAAGTTTAGTCCATAGATCATGAGCATCAACAAATAAGTCACTATCACTACTCATGATAGCAAAGTAGGCACCTCTAGAAAGAGAATCAACTAAGATGTTGCAAGCATGGTGATTTAGAGATAGACATCTTAGTTCGTTATTAGAAGGATTTTTACTAACATTAGAGAGAAAAATACTTCTACTAAAGATCTGTCTCAAATCTGGATCAACACTCATGAAAGCATTATAAATAGAGACAGACCAAGACTTGTAATTAGAACCATCGCCTAAAAGAAGTTCTACAGTTACCTCTTGTGACGACATCGTCATCTCCGGACGGCTAAGCCCACAATGGAGAGGCCTAGCTCTGATACCAATTGAAAGTTCCCTTTGGCCCGAGAACAGGATCTGGATGTCGCCTAGAGGGGGGGGGGTGAATAGGCGAATAAAAATTATCACTGTAGAAATTAAAGTCTTACTCTACTCGAAGACAAGATCGCAGTGGAGTGAAGAACCCTTCGAGTAGGTTGCACCGGAATTGAAGTTCCTGTCTTAAGAATATCCTGCTCTTCAAGGAAAGCTAGTACCACAAGTGAGCAGTGAAGTGCAGATATAAAAGCGAGTAAGACAGAGAGTCAGAATACAATACGGAACAGAGCACACAGACGCAAGGATTTATCCCGAGGTTCGGCCAAGCCTAAAATGCTTGCCTAGTCCTCGTTGGAGTTAGCCACACCTGGGCTTGGAGTCTGTTTCAACTCCTTCCTCCGTTTGCTCAGATCTGTCGGTATGACAGATAGAGCATTTCACTATGTTGAGTTGGGTTACAACAAAACCGCGGCTGCTTACAAACTTCTTGACAGCACCCCGGCAGAGTAACGATACGCTCAAGACCTTGCTCTCGCTCTTAGCAGCTCTTCTCCACTCTCTAAAGGCTTATAGGTTTGCCTTCTACACAAACTAGAGAGATACACACAAGAGGGAGAGTGAGAATTGATCAGAGTGATGTCTACACTTGTTGGCTGCGCTTGTGTTCTGCTTGAGGCGCCTAGGGGTCCCTTTTATAGGCACAAGGGGCCTAGGAGCCGTTGAGAGCAATCCAGGAAGGCAATCCTTGCCTTCTGTCGGGTGGCGCACCGGACAGTCCGGTGCACCACTGGACTCTGTCCGGTGCCCGATTTCCTTCCGTAACTGGCGCAGACGACCGTTGCAGTTTCGGAGCCGTTGGCGCACCGGACACTGTCCGGTGCACACCGGACATTCCAGTGCCCCATCTGACCGTTGGCTCGGCCACGCGTCACGCGCGGATTGCGCGGCCGACCGTTGGCTCACCGGACAGTCCGGTGCACCACCAGACAGTCCGGTGAATTATAGCCGAACGTCGCCGTCTTCTCCCGAGAACGGCCTGTTCACCAGAGTTCAGCCTGGCGCACCGGACACTGTCCGGTGCACCACCGGACAGTCCGGTGTGCCAAGCCGAGCTGAAGTTGGCTCCTCATAGCCAACACTTTTCCTCTTCTTTTCTTTCTGTTTCTAGCACTCAGACAAACCACGTTAGTACTCAAAAACAATGTATTAGGTCTAGAAACATACCTCGTGCCTTTATATGCGCTTTACCCAATTTTAGCATTTGACACGTTTTGATATTTAATGTGGAACTCCAAAACCTCAAGTCAGCTTGACTTGACTAGATTGATATGTCTGAGTTCCAACATCCTGCAAAGGTCATATAGAATGTATCCAAACATAGGAACAACCCAAACCAAAGATCAAGGTGAACTTAGCTCTTTTGGGCTGCCTCCAGTTCTGGTTTTGACACTGCTTCTTCTTCTAGTGACCTTGTGCACTTCTTCTTAGAGCTTGATCTTGAGCCTTATGACTTACACCACATAACTATAGATGTTTCCTCATTGGTTGTAAGTCACGTCCTTATGTAGTGATCCTTGATGTGTCATAGCTCTTCTCAACTCGATCACCCTTGACTTTGCAAGTCTTCTTCTTCACCCTTGGCTTTGGGTTCCTCAGCCTCTTTGACCTTCTCCCGTGCACTTGGTACCTCGAAGCTCTTCTTGCCTCCATCATTGGCTTGATCAGTTGTCTCCAAGCTACACACTCGAGTCTCACTTTATGCAATGTCCATCTTACTTGTGATGCCCATTATCTATCCATCATTTAGTCCTTGGACCATCACCCTTGTTCACTTGTGTTGAACCTTGTTAGCTTTACATTAAGCACCTGTTCAACACTTAGCACACTTGTTAGTCCTTTAGTTGAGTTGTCATCCAAACACCAAAACCCACAAGAGAGCTTTCAGTTGGTCAATTGTTCAGTTCTATGGAGATCTTCTATACATCTATTCTTATGCTGAAAGACTGCAGAGTCAGATCTGATATGTGTGTGATTCCTACAGATGTCTGAGAACAGGCACAGAGGTGCGAGGCATGCTCAGCCTGAGCAGTAGGCACCCCAAGAGGAGGCAGCTCTGCAGCAGCAGTTGCCACCGCCACCCCCAATGACCATTGAGGAGATGTTCTTGATGCAGACTGAAAGGGAAATAGGCTTACACCTTTTCTAGTTGATTTTGGTGGTTGAATTGCCCAACACAAATAATTGGACTAACTAGTTTGCTCTAGTCTATAAGTTCTACAGGTGCCAAAGGTTCACAACAAGCCAATAAAAAGACCAAAGATGGGTTCAAATAAAGAGAGCTAAAGAAATCCCAAAGACACCCTGGTCTGGCGCACCGGACTGTCTAGTGCACCACCGGACAGTGTCCGGTGCACCAGGGAACCCGACGCTGAACTCGCTACCTTCGGGAAAATGGAGGCCGCTCCGCTATAATTCACCGAACCGTCCGGTGGCACACCGGACTGTCCGGTGTGCCAGCGGAGCAACGGCTACTTCGCGCGCAACGGTCGACTGCAACGCATTTAATGCGCGCCTGCACGCGCAGAGGTTAGAGCACGCGCAGCTAGCGCACCGGATAGTCTACAAGACATGTCCGGTGCACCACCAGACAGCCCAGAGGCCCCACCAGTCAGAGCTCCAAAGGTCGAACCCTAACGGTCGGGTGTCGTGGCTGGCGCACCAGACAGTGTCCGGTGGCGCACCGGACTGTCCGGTGCGCCCGTCGACAGCAGCCTCCACCAAACGGCTAGTTTGGTGGTTGGGGCTATAAATACCCCAACCATCCCACCATTCATTGCATCCAAGTTTTTAGCATTCACACCTCATACAGGAGCTATAGCATTCAATTCTAGACACAACCAAAGAGATCAAATCCTCTCCCAAGTCCGGAATCACTCCAAATCAATAGTGACTAGAGAGAGCGACATTTGTGTTCATTTGAGCTCTTGCGCTTGGATTGCTTCTTTTCTTTCTCATTCTTTCTTGTCAACATCTCACTTGTAACCGAGGCAAGAGACACCAATTGTGTGGTGGTCCTTGCGGGGACTTAGTGTCCCATGTGATTGAGAAGAGAAGCTCACTCGGTCTAAGTGACCGTTTGAGAGAGGGAAAGGGTTGAAAGAGACCCGGTCTTTGTGACCACCTCAATGGGGAGTAGGTTTGCAAGAACCGAACCTCGGTAAAACAAATCCTTGTGTCTCACTCTTTATTTGCTTGCGATTTGTTTTTCACCCTCTCTCTCGGACTCGCTTATATTTCTAACGCTAACCCGGCTTGTAGTTGTGATTAACTTTGTAAATTTCAATTTCGCCCTATTCACCCCCTCTAGGCGACTTTCAATTGGTATCAGAGCCCGGTGCTTCATTAGAGCCTAACCGCTCGAAGTGATGTCAGGAGATCACGCCAAGAAGGAGATGGTGACCGGCGACAAGCCCGCTACAAGTCACGGGAAGGCTCCATCGGGAGAGTCCTGCAACAAAGGGAAGGAATCCTTTTCCCACAAGTCGCATTGGAGTGGCGATAAGAAAAAGAAGATGAGGAAAGTGGTCTACTACGAGACCGATTCTTCATCGCCATCCACCTCCGGCCGGCTCCGACGCGCCATCCATAACTTCTAAGCGCCATGAGCGCAAGAAGTATAGTAAGATTCCCCTACGCTACCCTCGTATTTCAAAGCGTACTCCTTTACTTTCCGTTCCACTAGGCGAACCACCGGTATTTGACGGTGAAGATTATAATATGTGGAGTGACAAAATGAGGCATCATCTAACCTCACTCCACACAAGCATTTGGAACGTTGTTGAGTTTGGTGTACAGGTACCATCCGTAGGGGATGAAGACTATGATTCGGATGAAGTGGCCCAAATTCATCACTTCAACTCCCAAGACACTACTATACTCCTCGCCTCTCTAAGTCGAGAGGAGTATAATAAGGTGCAAGGGTTGAAAAGCGCAAAGGAAATTTGGGACAAGCTCAAGACCGCGCACGAAGGAGACGAGGTGACCAAGATCACCAAACGGGAGACGATCAAGGGGGAGCTCGGTCGCTTTATGCTTCACCAAGGAGAGGATCCGCAAGCCATGTACAACCGCTTGAAGACCTTGGTGAACCAAGTGCGCAACCTCGGGAGCACCAAATGGGATGACCATGAGATGGTCAAGGTTATTCTAAGATCCCTCGTTTTTCTTAACCCTACGCAAGTTCAATTAATTCGAGGTGATCCTAGATACAAGCTAATGTCTCCCGAGGAAGTTATAGGGAAGTTTGTAAGCTTTGAGCTAATGATCAAAGGCTCAAAGAAAATCATCGAGCAAGGCACCTCCTCCACGCCCGAGGCACAACCCGTCGCATTCAAGGCAACAGAGGAGAAGAAGGAAGAGTCTACACCAAGTAGGCTCCCCATCGACGCCTCAAAGCTCGACAATGAGGAGATGGCTTTAATCATCAAAAGCTTTCGACAAATCCTCAAGCAAAGGAGGGGGAAGGACTACAAGCCCCGCTCCAAGAAGGTTTGCTACAAGTGTGGTAAGCCACGTCACTTTATTGCAAAATGTCCTATTTCTTGTGACAGTGACAGGGGCGACGACAAGAAGGGGAGAAGAAAGGAAAAGAAGAGGTACCACAAGAAGAAGGGCGGCGATGCCCATGTGTGCCGCGAGTGGGACTCCGACGAGAGCTCCACCGACTCCTCCTCCGACGAGGACGCCGCCAACATCGCCGTCAACAAGGGACTCCTCTTCCCCAACGTCGGCCACAAGTGCATCATGGCAAAGAATGGCAAAAGGAAGAAGGTTAAATCTAAATCCTCCACTAAATATACATCATCTAGTGATGAAGACAATTCTAGTAACGAGGAGGATAATTTGTTTACTCTTTTTGCCAACCTTAACATGGAACAAAAAGAGAAGTTAAATGAATTGATTAGCGCTATTCATGATAAGGATGAACTCTTGGATAGCCAAGAGGACTTCCTAATTAAGGAAAATAAGAAGCATGTTAAGGTTAAGAATGCTTATGCTCTAGAAATGGAAAAATGTGAAAAATTAACTAGTGAGCTAAGCACTTGTCATGATTTGATTGCCAACCTTAGAAATGAAAATGCTAGATTAATTGCTAAGGTTGATTCAAATGTTTGTGATGATTCATATGCCAATCTTAGAAATAATCATGCTATTTCTATTGCTAAGATTGAGAAATTGAATGCCTCTCTTGCTAGCCTTAGATTTGAAAATGAAAAGTTGATTGCTAAGGCTAAAGATTTAGATGTTTGCAATGCTTCCATTTCCGATCTTAGAAGTGAAAATGACATTTTACATGCTAAGATTGTTGAACTAAAAACTTGCAAACCCTCTACATCCACCATTGAGCATGTTTCTATTTGCACTAGATGTAGAGATGTTGACATTGAAGCTATTCATGATCACATGGTCTTAATTAAACAACAAAATGATCATATAGCAAAATTAGATGCTAAAATTGCCGAGCATGAACTAGAAAATGAAAAATTTAAATTTGCTCGTAGTATGCTTTATAGTGGGAGACGCCCTGGCATCAAGGATGGCATTGGCTTCCAAAAGGGAGACAATGTCAAGCTTAATGCCCCTCCTAAAAAATTATCTAACTTTGTTAAGGGCAAGGCTCCCATGCTAAATTGCCTAAGAAGAAAACTCCTAGTGCATCAAATGAACCTAGCATTTCATTTAAAACTTTTGATGCATCTTATGTTTTGACTAACAAATCCGGCAAAGTAGTTGCCAAGTATGTTGGGGACAAACACAAGGGTTCAAAGACTTGTGTTTGGGTACCCAAAGTTTTTGTATCTAATGTCAAAGGACCCAAAACTGTTTGGGTACCTAAAATCAAGAACTAAATTTGTTTTGTAGGTTTATGCATCCGGGGGCTCAAGTTGGATCATCGATAGCGGGTGCACAAACCACATGACAGGGGAGAAAAAGATGTTCTCCTCCTATGAGAAAAACCAAGATCCCCAACGAGCTATCACATTCGGGGATGGAAACCAAGGTTTGGTCAAAGGATTGGGTAAAATTGCTATATCACCTGACCATTCTATTTCCAATGTTTTTCTTGTAGATTCTTTGGATTACAACTTGCTTTCTGTTTCCCAATTATGTAAAATGGGCTACAACTGTCTTTTTACGGATACAGGTGTTATTGTCTTTAGAAGAAGTGATGATTCAGTAGCTTTTAAGGGAGTATTAGAGGGTCAGCTATACTTAGTTGATTTCAATAGAGCTGAACTCGATACTTGCTTAATTGCTAAGACTAACATGGATTGGCTCTAGCATCGCCGATTAGCCCATGTTGGAATGAAGAGTCTTCACAAGCTTCTAAAGGGAGAGCACATTTTGGGACTAACAAATGTGCATTTTGAGAAAGACAGGATCTATAGCACATGCTAAGCAGGGAAGCAAGTTGGTGCTCATCATCCACATAAGAACATCTTGACGACTGACAGGCCACTTGAGCTCCTCCACATGGACCTATTCGGCTCGATCGCTTACATAAGCATCGGCAGGAGTAAGTACTGTCTAGTTATTGTGGATGACTATTCTCGCTTCACTTGGGTATTCTTTTTACAGGAAAAATCTCAAACCCAGGAGACTTTAAAGGGATTCTTGAGACGGGCTCAAAATGAGTTCGGCTTGAGGATCAAGAAAATAAGAAGCGATAATGGAACGGAGTTCAAGAATTCACAAATTGAAGGCTTCCTTGAGGAGGAGGGCATCAAGCATGAGTTCTCTTCTCCCTACACGCCACAACAAAATGGTGTAGTGGAGAGAAAGAATAGAACTCTACTGGACATGGCGAGGACCATGCTTGATGAGTACAAGACTTCGGATCGGTTTTGGGCCGAGGCGGTCAACACCGCCTGCTTCGCCATCAACCGGTTGTATCTACACCGAATCCTCAAGAAGACATCATATGAACTCCTAAACGGTAAAAAGCCCAATGTTTCATATTTTAGAGTCTTTGGTAGCAAATGTTTTATACTTGTTAAAAGAGGTAGAAAGTCCAAATTTGCTCCTAAGGCTGTAGAAGGCTTTTTACTAGGATATGATTCAAACACAAGGGCATATAGAGTCTTTAACAAGTCCACTGGACTAGTTGAAGTTTCTTGTGACATTGTGTTTGATGAGACTAACGGCTCTTAAGTAGAGCAAGTTGATCTTGATGAATTAGATGATGAAGAGGCTCCGTGCGTCGTGCTAAGGAACATGTCCATTGGGGATGTGTGTCCTAAGGAACCCGAAGAGCCCATTCAAGCACAAGATCAACCATCCTCCTCCATGCAAGCATCTCCACCAACTCAAGATGAGGATGAAGCTCAAGATGATGAAGAAGAAGATCAAGAAGACGAGCCACCTCAAGACAACGACAATGATCAAGGGGAGATGCAAATGATCAAGACAAGGAGGATGAGCAAGTTCCAAGGCCGCCACACCCAAGAGTCCACCAAGCCATCCAACGAGATCACCCCGTGAACACCATCCTCGACGACATTCATAAGGGGGTAACCACTAGATCTCGTGTTGCACATTTTTGTGAGCATTACTCTTTTGTTTCCTCTATTGAGCCACACAAGGTAGAGGAAGCACTCCAAGATTCGGATTGGGTGATGGCAATGCAAGAGGAGCTCAACAACTTCACAAGGAATGAGGTATGGCATTTAGTTCCACGTCCTAACCAAAATGTTGTAGGAACCAAGTGGGTCTTCCGCAACAAACAAGACGAGCATGGTGTGGTGACAAGGAACAAAGCCCAACTTGTGGCCAAGGGATATTCACAAGTCGAAGGTTTGGATTTTGGTGAAACCTATGCACCCGTAGCTAGGCTTGAGTCAATTCGCATTTTACTTGCCTATGCTACTTACCATGGCTTTAAGCTTTATCAAATGGACGTGAAAAGTGCCTTCCTCAATGGACCAATCAAGGAAGAGGTCTATGTTGAGCAACCTCCTGGCTTTGAAGACAGTGAGTATCCTAACCATGTTTATAGACTCTCTAAGGCGCTTTATAGGCTCAAGCAAGCCCCAAGAGCATGGAATGAATGCCTAAGAGATTTTCTTATTGCTAATGGATTCAAAGTCAGAAAAGCCGATCCTACTTTATTTACTAAAACACTTGCAAATGATTTGTTTGTATGCCAAATTTATGTTGATGATATTATATTTGGGTCTACTAACGAATCTACATGTGAGGAATTTAGTAGGATCATGACACAAAAATTCGAGATGTCGATGATGGGGGAGTTGAAGTATTTCTTAGGATTTCAAGTAAAGCAACTCCAAGAGGGCACCTTCATTAGCCAAACGAAGTACATACAAGACATTCTAACCAAGTTTGGGATGAAGGACGCCAAGCCCATCAAGACACCCATGGGAACTAATGGGCATCTCGACCTCGACACGGGAGGTAAATCCGTAGATCAAAAGGTATACCGGTCGATGATAGGTTCTTTACTCTATTTATGTGCTTCACGACCGGATATTATGCTTTCCGTATGCATGTGTGCAAGATTCCAAGCCGATCCTAAGGAAGCTCACCTTAGGGCCGTAAAACGAATCTTGAGATATTTAGTTTATACTCCTAAGTTTAGCCTTTGGTACCCCAGGGGATCCACATTTGATTTAATTGGTTATTCCGATGCCGATTGGGCAGGGTGTAAAATTAATAGAAAGAGCACATCGGGGACTTGCCAGTTCTTAGGAAGATCTCTGGTGTCTTGGGCTTCAAAGAAGCAAAATTCTGTGGCTCTTTCAACCGCCGAAGCCGAGTATATTGCCGCAGGCCATTGTTGCGTGCAATTGCTTTGGATGAGGCAAACCCTTAGGGACTATGGTTACAAATTAACCAAAGTTCCTCTTCTATGTGATAATGAGAGTGCAATCTGCATGGCGGATAATCCCGTTGAGCATAGCCGCACTAAACACATAGCCATTCGATATCATTTTCTAAGGGATCACCAACAAAAGGGGGATATCAAGATTAGATATGTTAGCACCAAAGAACAATTAGCCGATATCTTTACCAAGCCATTGGATGAACAAACTTTTACCAAACTTAGGCATGAGCTAAATATTCTTGATTCTAGAAACTTTTATTGATGTTTCTGCACTCATAGCTCATATATATACCTTTGATCATCTCTTTCATATGCTATGACTAATGTGTTCTTTCAAGTCCATTTCACGCTAAGTCATAGATTGAAAGGGAAACAGAGTCTTCGGCAAAGACAAGGCTTCCACTCCGCTCCATCAAATCATTCATCCTTCGTTGTCGCTCCGCACAATCTCTCCAACTTTGGTATAATCTTCACTCCTTTACTTCCATCCAAAGGGGAGAGAGTAGTTAAAAAGGGCTTATATTTCACTCAAGCATCCGTTTTTGGCGATTCATGCCAAAGGGGAGAGAGTATTAGCCCAAAGCAAAAGGACCGCACCACCACCAATTTCAAAAAATGTAGTCTTTTATTTGGCATTAAAAGAAGTTTTTCAATTGGAATCTTATTTTGATATAATTTCAAATTGGTATACCCTCTTCAAAATTAATATCTAAAACCCTCTTGAACACAAAGAGGAGGATTTCATTAAGGGGGAGTTTTGTTTAGTCAAAGGAAAAGCATTTGAAACAGGGGGAGAAAATCTCAAAACTTGAAAATGCTTCTCAAAAATCTTATTCATTTACCTTTGACTATTTGCAAAAGAACTTTGAAAAGAATTTCCAAAACATTTTGTAAAACAAAACATGTGGTGCAAGCGTGGTCCAAAATGTTAATAAGAATAAAAGCCATCCATGCGCATCTAGTAGTAATATTTATTGGTTTCATTCCAAGCAACTTTTGCACTTACATTATGCAAACTAGTTCAATTCTGCACTTCCATATTTGCTTTGGTTTATGTTGGCATCAATCACCAAAAAGGGGGAGATTGAAAGGGAAATAGGCTTACACCTTTTCTAATTGATTTTGGTGGTTGAATTGCCCAACACAAATAATTGGACTAACTAGTTTGCTCTAGTCTATAAGTTCTACAGGTGCCAAAGGTTCACAACAAGCCAATAAAAGACCAAAGATGGATTCAAATAAAGAGAGCTAAAGAAATCCCAAAGGCACCCTGGTCTGGCGCACCGGACAGTGTCCGGTGCACCAGGGAACCCGACGCTGAATTCGCTACCTTTGGGAAAATGGAGGCCGCTCCGCTATAATTCACCGGACCATCCGGTGTATGCACCGGACACTGTCCGGTGGCACACCGGACTGTCCGGTGTGCCAGCGGAGCAACGGCTACTTCACGCGCAACGGTCGACTGCAACGCATTTAATGCGCGCCTGCGCGCGCAGAGGTCAGAGCACGCGCAGCTGGCGCACCGGACAGTCTACAGGACATGTTCGGTGCACCACCGGACAGCCCAGAGGCCCCACCAGTCAGAGCTCCAACGGTCGAACCCTAACGGCCGGGTGTCGTGGCTGGCGCACCGGACTGTCCGGTGCGCCCGTCGACAGCAGCCTCCACTTAACGGCTAGTTTGGTGGTTGGGGCTATAAATACCCCAACCACCCCACCATTCATTGCATCCAAGTTTTCAGCATTCACACCTCATACAAGAGCTATAGCATTCAATTCTAGACACAACCAAAGAGATCAAATCCTCTCCCAAGTTCGGAATCACTCCAAATCAATAGTGACTAGAGAGAGCGACATTTGTGTTCATTTGAGCTCTTGCGCTTGGATTGCTTCTTTTCTTTCTCATTCTTTCTTGTGAACATCTCACTTGTAACCAAGGCAAGAGACACCAATTGTGTCGTGGTCCTTGCGGGGACTTAGTGTCCCGTGTGATTGAGAAGAGAAGCTCACTCGGTCTAAGTGACCGTTTGAGAGAGGGAAAGGGTTGAAAGAGACCCGGTCTTTGTGACCACCTCAACGTGGAGTAGGTTTGCAAGAACCGAACCTTGGTAAAACAAATCCTTATGTCTCACTCTTTATTTGCTTGCGATTTGTTTTTCACCCTCTCTCTCGGACTCGGTTATATTTCTAACGCTAACCCGACTTGTAGTTGTGATTAACTTTGTAAATTTTAGTTTTGCCCTATTCACCCCCCCTCTAGGCGACTTTCACAGACCTAAGCAGTCCAGGCAATTGGTCAGACCTTAGCAGAAATGCAGTAGATGCAACAGCAGCCACCACCACCTCAGCCTCTAGTGCAAGTCTAGATGCCTCAGGTGCCCAGAGACAAGCGGGCAGAGTTCATGAGGGGCCATCCCCCTGTCTTTGCCCACTCTGCTGATCCCATGGATGCGGAAGATTGGCTGCGTACCATGGAGCGTGAGTTGCACACTGCCCAATGCAATGATCATGAGAAGGTATTGTATGGTCCCCGACAGTTGAGGAGAGCAGCACAGTCTTGGTGGGAGTCCTACCTCACCACCCATGCCAACCCTGAAGCCATCACTTGGGAGGAGTTCAGGGATAACTTCCATTGCTACCATGTGCCTGAGGGACTGATGATAGTGAAGAAGGAAGAGTTTCTCGCTCTGAAGCAAGGTCCCCTGTCCGTCAGCGAGTACAGGGACAAGTTTCTGCAACTGTCGCGTTATGCCCCAGAGGATGCCAACACGGATGCCAAGAGGCAGTACTGCTTCCTGAGAGGATTGGTTGATCCTCTCCATTATCAGCTGATGAACCATACCTTCCCTACCTTCCAGCATCTGATCGACAGAGCAATCATGACAGAAAGGAAGCATCGAGAAACGGAGGACAGGAAGCGCAAGTTTAGTGGACCTCAGGTTGGGAGTAGCAGTCTCCTCGCTACTCAGGCAACCCACCTCAGCAATTCAAGCAAGGTCACTAGCACCAGCATCAGCATCAGCATCAGCGTCAGAACCAGCAGTAGTACCAGACGCAGTTTCCTCAGCAGCAGCAGTACCGTCAGAATAACCAGCAAGGAGGAAATCAATACCAGCGTTAGAGCAACTAGGCAGCCCGTCTTCCTGCCCCAGCAACCGACTAGAACAATCAAGTAGCGCCATCTCAAGGAGGAAGTCGTGCATGTTTCTACTGTGGTGAACAAGGCCATTAGGCGAATCATTGCCCAAAGAAAGCAGCTCAGCAACAGCCAGCTCCTAATGCCCCAGTCAGACAGAATGCAATGCAGCAAGGAAGCAACAACCATGGGCAACCTCATGCCCAGTATGGAAAGGTGAACCACTTGGAGGCCGACACAGTCTAGGAGACTCTAGGAGTGGCACTAAGTACGTTTTTAGTCGAGTACCATTCTGCAAATGTCTTATTTGATACTAGAGCAACGCATTCTTTTGTGACTGCATCATGGGTAGAATCACATAATATACCAGTAGCACCCATGTATCCACCTATGAGAGTAAGTTCAGTTGGTGGAAGGACCCAAACAGATAGATTTTGCCCTAGTGCAAAGGTTCAAATAAGGGAGATAGAGTTCCCCGCTGATCTAATAGTTATGGGTAACCAAGATACAACTATAGATGTTATCCTAGGGATGAATTGGTTAACCAAGTATCAAGCCAGTCTTAGCTATGACAAGAAAACAATGAAGTTAGTGTCCCTATTAGGAGAAGAAGTGTTAGTGGAATTGGTCTTGTCAAAACCCAGAAAAGGGAGTTGTCACCAAGTCACTGCCCATATTGAGGAGATTAAACCATCAGAGGCTATCAGTGTAGTATCAGAATTCACCGATGTGTTTCCCGAAGAGTTACTAGGTATGCCACCTGAAAGGAAGGTTGAATTTGCCATAGAGCTTATTCCAGGCACCGCCCCCTATTTCCAAGAGAGCCTATCCGGTGTCCGAACCAGAGTTGGTGGAACTCAAGAAGCAGATTGATGAGTTGTTAGAGAAAGGCTACATCAGACCGAGTACCTCGCCTTGGGCAGCCCCAATGTTATTTGTGGAAAAGAAGGATGGAACGAAGAGGATGTGCATCGATTACCGATCCTTGAATCAAGTTACTATCAAGAACAAGTACCCCCTGCCCAGAATTGAAGATTTATTCGATCAATTGGGAGGAGCCAGTGTGTTCTCGAAGATAGATCTGAGGTCAGGTTACCATCAGCTCAGAATCCGACCCTTAGATATACCGAAGACAACATTCATCACCAAGTATGGACTGTATGAGTTCACGGTCATGTCATTCAGTCTGACAAATGCGCCAGCCTACTTCATGTACTTGATGAACAGTGTGTTCATGGACTACCTTGACAAGTTCGTGGTGGTGTTCATTGATGATATCCTTATATATTCCCAGAATAAGCAAGAGCCTGAGGAGCATTTGAGGTAAGTACTTCAGAGGCTACACGATTGTCAGCTGTGTGCCAAGCTTAGCAAGTGCGAGTTCTGGATCAGCGAAGTTCTATTCTCGGGTCATATTATAAACCGAGAGTGATTGGCTATAGATCCAAAGAAGGTAACAGCTATCTTGAACTGGAAAGCACCAAAAGATGTCCGAGGAATCAAGAGTTTCATCGGAATGGCCGGTTATTATCGGCGTTTTATTGAAGGTTTCTCCAAGATCGCCAGGCCAATGACAGCCCTGCTAGCAAAGAAGGTCGAGTTCAAGTGGACCCCAGCATGCCAGAAGTCCTTTGAGACATTGAAGGAGAAGTTGACAACGGCACCAGTACTGATTTTGCCAGATGTTCACAAGCCATTCTCAGTATATTGCGATGCTTCGTACACCGAACTGGGATGTGTGTTGATGCAGGAAGGAAGAGTAGTGGCATACTCATCTCGACAGTTGAAGATTCATGAGAAGAACTATCCACCCATGATCTAGAATTAGCAGCCGTGGTTCATGCATTGAAGACCTGGAGGCATTATCTTTATGGGCAGAAGTGTGATATATACACGAATCACAAGAGTCTCAAGTACATATTCACTCAGTCAGAACTGAACATGAGGCAGCAAAGATGGCTAGAGTTGATCAAAGATTATGAGCTGGAGATTCATTATCACCTAGGCAAAGCAAATGTGGTTGCAGATGCTTTGAGTAGGAAGAGTCAAGTCAATATGTTGGCCGCTCACCAGATGTCGTATGAGCTAGCAAAGGAATTCGACAGATTAAGTCTCGGATTTCTGAACAACACCCAAGGAGTGACAATTGAGTTGGAACCCACTCTAGATCCAGACATCAGGAAAGGTCAGAAGGATGATGAGAAGCTCAACGAGATCCGGCAGCTGATCAGAGATGGGAAAGGCAAGGATTTCCATGAAGATGTAAAAGAAGTGGTATGGTTCAAGGATAGACTGTGTGTTCCTGACATCAAATCGATCCGGGAACTGATTCTCAAGGAAGCCCATGAGACAACATACTCTATACACCCTGGTAGTGAGAAGATGTACCAAGACCTGAAGAAAAGATTTTGGTGATACGGTATGAAAAGAGATATAACAGAGTATGTGGCAGTGTGTGACAGTTGTCAGAGGATTAAAGCAGAACATCAGAGACCTGCAGGTTTGTTGCAACCGTTGTAGATTCCTCAGTGGAAATGGGATGAGATCGAAATGGACTTTATAGTTGGTTTGCCCCGCACTCGTACTGGTTATGACTCCATCTGGGTAGTAGTGGACCGTTTGACAAAGGTGACCCATTTCATACCAGTCAAGACCATTTACAACAGTGTAGTGTTGGCCGAACTATACATGGCTCGGATTGTGTGCTTGCATGGCGTTCCGAAGAAGATAGTATCAGATAGAGGCACCTAGTTCACCTCTCATTTTTGGCAGCAGTTACATGAAGCTTTGGGCACGCACTTGAACTTTAGCTCAGCTTACCACCCGTAGACAGATGGTCAAACAAAGAGAACCAATCAGATTCTGGAGGATATGTTGAGGGCTTGTGCTTTGAAAGACAAGATGGGTTGGGACAAGAGGCTACCGTATGCAGAATTCTCCTACAACAACAGCTACCAAGCCAGTCTGAAGATGTCACGATTCGAGGCGTTCTATGGGAGGAATTGCAGAACTCCATTGCATCGGGACCAACCTGGTGAAAGACAGGTGTTTGGTCCAGATATTTTGCTTGAAGCCGAAGAGAACATTAGAATGGTCCGAGAGAATTTAAAGGCAGTGCAGTCCAGACAGCGAAGCTATGCTGACACCAGAAGAAGAGAACTCAGTTTTGAAGTGGGAGACTATGTCTATTTGAAGGTGTCACCCATCAAAGGAACCAAAAGGTTTGGAGTCAAAGGCAAGCTAGCACCCCGATATATTGGGCCGTATCAAATTCAAGCAAGACGTGGAGAAGTGGCTTATCAACTCAGCTTACTAGAAAATCTATCAGCTGTGCACGATGTGTTCCATGTGTCTCAGTTGAAGAAATGCTTAAGAGTGCCAGAAGAGCAGTTGCCAGCAGAGGATCTTGAAGTTCAAGAAGATCTAATTTATATCGAAAAGCCAACTCAAATTCTGGAGACAGCAGATCGGGTCACTCGGAGAAGTACCATCAGAATGTGCAAAGTCAAATGGGGTCATCACTCAGAAGAAGAAGCAACCTGAGAACGAGAAGATGATTTGAAAGCCAAGTACCCTGAGCTCTTTTCTAGCCAGCCCTGAATCTCGAGGGCGAGATTCTTTTAAGGGGGATAGGTCTGTAACACCCTAATTTTGGGGGTATAAAATTTCTTTCTAATTATCACCCAAAATCAGGTGTTACTCTTCCTTTTCTCACTCTAGGTTTTCCCTCTCCCTAGATTCTTTCTCCCTTTTTTCCTTTTGATTAGAAATAGATTAAACTAGTGGAGGTTAATTATTTATTTTTGCCAAAACCTTTTGAGTCATGATAGGTTGCATCATCCTGAGCTTAAAATATTCTTTGAATTGTTGCACATGTTTGAATTAATTTGAATTTGAAACCTAGTTTGAATTTGGATTTGAAAACCCTATAGAAAAGAAATAGAAAAGGAATTAGAAAATCCAGAGAAAAAGAAATAGAGAAAGCAGCCCAGCCGGCCCAGCTAAGCCTAGCTAGGCCACGCGCCCGCACGCCTGTTGCCCCTGACAGGCGAACCCTGCCTGTCAGCGGCAGATCCCCTCACCCGCGCGCGCTCTCTCTCTCGCTCGCTGCCCAGTGGGGCCGATCTGTCGGCGCCAGTTACTTCACCCGCTCGCTCTCTCTCTCTGTCTCGTGGGCCTGGATCGCCAGTCCTCGAGCCATTGCCCCGAGCGTCCCTCTTTTCTCTCTGTGCGTCATGGGCCAGCCCTGTCAGCTTCACCCTCTCCACGCTCGCCGTGGACTGGCGCATGCGCACTCGCGCACGTCGCTAGGTTTCTCGGCCACGACACCCACCATCGTGTCCAGCTCCCTTCTTATAGCCCTGCCTATGCCCTACGCACACCCCTCACCTCATTTCGCACACCCTCACCCTCTCTCGCGCTGTGCCCTCGCCGCCAGCCGCCGCCGGAGACTCACGCCCGTGTTCCTGGCCATCCAGCTCGCCGGAGTCCGCTCCAAGCCTCCCCGAGCTCCACCCTGAGGTGAGACACCCGTCCCGTGCCCAATTTCCCTTATTGTGCCCTATGCTCGGTCAATTTCACCTTTGCTGGTGCTCGACCGCGGCGGTCCACCGTGCTCGCACGGTGGCCGGCTGATTTGGCCCGGTTTAGTTCACCAGAGTAGGTCTCTGTGTCACCCCTGTCTCTCTGCTGAAGTTAGCCAAAGCCTTAGCGCGCCTTAAGTCCCTTCCCCGTGGTCAGAATGGTTCACCAAAGTTTCTCCGGCCCGCCCGAGGCCACCTCACCACCGCTCTCCTCTCTCTACCCGTGGATTCATGGCCTCTTCCCCGCCATCGAGTTCGTCATGGCGCCCTCTTCCCCTCTGCCCAACTCCGGCGACCCTGAAGCCACCCTAGCCCGCGCCTGCCTCAACTCCGGTGACCTCACCGCCACGGAGAGGAGCGGCGCCACCCGCAGCCATATGTTTTCCCTCAGTCTGATTTCCCCTCCGTCCGATTCAGATCAAACGATCCGGACCACGGGATATCGCTTCACGCACGCGCGCCTGACACGCCCTGGCCCGCCTGTCAGCGCCACCCGCAGCCGCTCATCCTTCCCGGTCTGATTTCCCCCGTCCGATCTTAATCAAACGGCTCGGACCCCCTCGGACCCGCTTGGACCCGATCGGACCCGATCAGACCCGCTCGGACCCGATCGGACCCGCTCGGACCCGCTCGGACCCGCTCGGACCCCCTCGGACCCACTCAGACCCACTCGGACCCGCTTGGACCCCTACAGCCGCCTGTCAGCGCCCAAGTCCTCTGGCGCTGGACCCACTCGGTCAGCACGCTCTCCCCCTCTATCGCTGACACTCCCTGGCCTGCCTGTCTGTAACGCCCTGAATTTGGGGGTAGAATTTTTTCTTCTTTTCTCTCACCAAATTCGGGCGTTACTCTCTTTTCTCTTTCCCCGTTTGCTCCTTCTTCCCAATTTCAAACCAGTATAACGGCATGTGTCCGTGTCATGTATAAACCAAAACCTAAGTGTCATGGGTGTTGCATCATGCCGAAGCACATTTCTTTGTCTGATGTTGAGTGTTCGTCTCGTTCCGTTCCGGATTTTGATTCGCGTTTTAGGTTCGTCTAGTGGTCTGCGCTCGTCGTGGGTTTTCGATCCGCGAAGTGGCTCGGCCCAGCCCAACTTAGCCCAGCCCAGCTCGGCCGGCCCGGCCCGCCCTGGCCTGCGCGCCCCCGGCGCCCAAAACCCCCCATGCGCCCCCATCCTCTCTCTCTCTCTCATTTGGATCTCCCGCGCAACAACCTCTCCTCTTCCTCTTCCACCTCTCTCTCCCCGTGGTGCCCTAGGATTTGGAGACGGCGATCACCGGATTTTGGACCCCGAGGTGAGCTCCCCTCCCCTCCCCTTCTCCTCTCTCTCTCCCTCTCCCTCCTCTTCTTCTCCCCACGCGCGCCCCCTTTCTCTCCCTGCCCGTGCGCGACTCCCTCCCCGGCGGCGCTCGCCCGCGGTGGCACGGCCCCCGCCCGGCTGCCCTCGGCGCGGCGGCGCGGCCCCCGTCCGGCCTCCTCGGCGCGGCGGCGCGGCCCCTGCCCGCCCCGGCCCCCGCGCGGCCCCTCCCCCTTCCCTCCCCGCGGCGGCGCCCCCGCTCGGCCCCCGCTCGGCCCCTGCCCGCTCGCCCGCGGCGGCGCTCGGCCCGCCCGCTCGGCCCCTCCCCGCGGCGGCGCTCGGCGCCCGCCCTCGGCCCCTTCCCCCTCCCTCCCCGGCGGCCTCGCCCGCCCGGCCTCCCTCGGCGCGGTGGCGCTCGGCCTCCGCTCGGCCCTCCCCGCGGCGGCGCTCGGCTCCCCGCCCCCGGCTCGCCCGTCTGGCCCCGGCGGCGCTCGGCCTCGCCCCCTGCCCGTCCCCGGCCCCTGCGCGCGGCCCCGCCCCTCGGCTCGGCCGGCCGTGGTGGCCCGGCGCCCTCCCGCGGCGCGGCGAGCCCCGCTCGCCCGCGCGCCCCCGTCCCTGGCCGGTTCAACCGCCCTGGCCCCAGCTCGGCCGCCCGTTCCCGTCCCGGCCTCGCCCGACCGTATCTTCGCTCGCCCGCGCTCGCGGTGATTATTCGTTAATTAGCGTGTTGCGTCGCGCGCTTCGCCGTGCGACGGATTTGTCTAAATTCAGATTCTATCTTGTGTGCGTCGTGCGCTTCGTCGCGCGACGATCCATTTTTTTTGTTTCAGGTTGTTTAAGGTGTAACGCCGTGTGTGTATTCATGCGACGTTCCACTTTGGACTCAGTTTAGTCGACGTATGCCGTCGTGCGCTTCGTCGCGCGACGTTTAACGTCTCCTCGTATCTAAGGCGAAGTGTCTCGTTGCGTGCTCGGTCGCGCGACGAGTCGTTAACTTTTTAATTTGTTTTAGAGAGCTTTGTCGCGCGTCTCGCCACGCGACCATTCTTTTTATTTATCTCCACCTGCTTATAATAATTAGACATGAAACATGACTTTACTTGATCATGTAACGTGATCGTTTCTCGACTGTCTTTTCCTCTTTCTCTCTTAACCATACTCGCGAACCCGCGTAGAACGTCTGTTTACTTATTGCATTCTATTGTATGGTATACTGTTCTTTTGTATTAAATGTGTGGATGTATGTATGTTTGCAATCGCATAGAGAACGATCCGGTTGAAGAGCCCGAGGAACTCGCAGGAGAAGCCCCTGAGCAGCAGTCGGTTGGTGGAGGCAAGTGTCCCTTGACCTATCTCTGTCCTATTCATTCTTTAATTCACCTCCCGCTTTACATATTTATGCCTAAGGTTTGACTAGCTTTTGTTATCCCTATCCTTGCTTACCTATTAGGGTTGTGTTTAGCTTTATGCTATTGCTCAACTCTAATCAATGAACATGATGAGATTATCTATGATACGCTGTTTTCCCTTCTCTTATGATGATGTTGTACTTGTGACCTTCAAGGGGGCTCGAGCGGTTTCTCGAGTGCCTCTCCGTAAGGACCTGTTCTATGGATGACCGCCCGGGAAAACAGTGCAACCATGAGGGTGGAATGGGATGCCCTTAGCTGAATAATTAGAGGATCCGGGGTGTAGTTCACTTAGCCGTCGTGCCGTCAATGAGGCTCGGTGTATGCGGCTCGCTCTGCCAAGGTTGATTTGTCCCTTGGGGAGGAGTGCGGTACATTTAGGAAACCTAACGGGTGGCTACAGCCTCGGGGAATCTTTGTAAAGGCTACGTAGTGATGCCCTGCTAGGCCACCTAGGTAGTGGTCAATGGGGAGTAGCTCTCTCCGGGCAGAATGGGAATCACGGCTTGTGGGTAAAGTGCACAACCTCTGCAGAGTGTTTGAAAACTGATATATCAGCCGTGCTCACGGTTATGAGCGGCCGAGGGAGCTCCAGTGATTAGTGGTACTTGATCAGAGATACTTTGGTACAGGTGGTTATGAGATTGATGGTTTTGGTCATGACTATGGTGCTGGTAAGTGGTATTCTTTCCGTTTGGAAAGGGTACATCGGGTTAATAACTTGGGTAATGCTAAAACTTGGCTTTCTACTAGTAAGTAATAATCTGACCAACTAAAAGCAACTGCTTGACTTATCCCCACATAAAGCTAGTCCACTACAGCCAAACAGGATGCTTGCTGAGTATGTTGATGTGTACTCACCCTTGCTCTACACACCAAACCCCCCCCCCCCTAGGTTGTCAGCATTGCAACCACTGCTCAGGCGAAGATGAAGCTGTGGAAGGAGACTTCCAGGAGTTCCAAGACTACGACGAGTTCTAGGTGTGGGTTAGCGGCAACCCCCAGTCGGCTGCCTGTGAAGGCCGCGGTTATCTACGTTTCTTTTCCGCACTTTGATTTATTGTAAGAACTATATGGACGTCTCAGACGTATGATGTAATCAACTATTATTCCCTTTTAATACTATTTTTTAGCACTGTGTGATGATGTCCATATTATGTAACTGCTGTGTACGTGAATAACTGATCCTGGCACGTACATGGTTCGCATTCGGTTTGCCTTTTAAAACCGGGTGTGACACTGTCTGTGCTCGCCCGCCCCCGCGCGCGTGCCTTCGGCCGCAGATCTAATCTCATACGTTGGTTTTAGCTCTGACAGTTAGATTCACCCGATACCCCTTCGCGTGGTTGTTTCGTGTAAGAAACCCTCGGTTTGTTAGAAATAAACCCGCCATCCCTGGTTTTCGCGCGCAGACCCCTGTAATCTTGCAGATTTAGCCCTGGACTTTCAAATATTCCCAGAATTAGACCTAATTTCATATTTTGAATTCCCAAACTTGTTTATTTCATAACTTTTGCATATGAACTCCAAATTTAGTGATTCAAATTGCAAAATGTTCATAGAATTATTCTCTGTTTAAATAAAATGGTTTCACTTACTGTCTGCACATTCTAATTTTTATGATTGAATATGAACTAATATAGATGTAGTTTTATTTATTTAATAAAACAAATAAAAGGAGAACCTTAGTATGTGTTTGGTTTTTGAACAACGTGGGTCGGGTTAGAGACGACCCATTTTTCTGGGTTGGGTCGGACCCGTTCCTTATTTGGTTTTAGTGACAGGTTGAACCTAATTTCTTGTTTGATTACAGGGTTAAAGTGGGTTAGAGCTATACCATCTCTTGTTTGTTTCGTGATGAAGGATGAACTAAATATGGTCACCTTTCGGGTCATATTACCACACTCAGGATGATATCTTCAATTCAATAAGATGACATCATTCAAAATAAATGAAACTAACACTATTTTAATATTTGAGAAATCTATAAGTATAAGATATAAATAAATTAAAGCCATTATTGACTAAGTCCTAATTTTTTTTGTGACGAGGTCTCACTATTATATTTTAGTCATAATTAAAAGAACATACTAACAACATCAAGATGCATTTCAGTGAATTTGTAACATTTGCCGTCACTAGCAGGCTTGTCTAGGCGGTGAGAAACACGGACCTTTACTTGTTCGACGATAGCACTAGCAAGGCTCGCGGGTTGTGCCTACTAGAGAACATGTCGGCATCGGAGGGTAGGCCAGCAGGGACTGACAACGGGAGGCAGGCATGGGATTAACGTCGGAGGGTAGGCCGGGGGTCCCTCGTCCCAGCAGGCCAGCAGTGGTGGCACGCTCCTGTGCTGGTCTCGAGTGGATAAGGCATGGGTGACGAGAGGGTGGAGAAGAAGTGGGTCGAAATGGTTCGCTTGTTTTTGAGGAATCACTAGAACCCACATTTTAATAAGTATTTCGACCCAGAACCAACCTAACCCGTGAGCCTTTTAAACCAAACACAAGTTATTGTGGGTTGAACCCGTTCCAACCCGCATCAACCCGCTAACCAAACACACCCTTAGAGATTTAATCATGTTTAATCTTGTAAGATTAATAATATGTATTACATGAATTCATCCCTGTTCTAATTTTTAGGTCACAATAAAATGAATTGAACTATGATTATGTACATGTAAATAACACTTAGGGAAATAATAATCTATTTTCAAATTAATGTATGCCATAGTTTATGTTATACTTTGAATTCATTACCCCTATGTAGTATTATGTCTTTTTAAAATGTATTCCAATGTTTGTACATGTTTGGTGTGATGTTCATTTGTACTTTCCAAATGTATTGAATGCATGCTCGCTTTACTTAGACAATGAGCAGTCCGAGGTTCCTGAGTGTGTTGTTGGAGACCTCCCTGAGCAGCAACCTGGTGAAGGCAAGTGTCCTCTGACCTATTATGTCCTACATACTTTATGATTCACTGTCCCGCATTACTTTATGAAACCTAAGGATTGACTAGTCTATATTCACTTGTCCTTGTTTACCTTTTGGGTTACCATGGTTAGCATGTTGCTATTGCCTTAACTTAATCAATGAACATGATGTGAACCTTTATGATACGATACTGTTATCCTGTTTATGTGGATGATCTTGTGATATCTTAGCGGACTCAGGCCTTTTTCCTGAGTACCTCTCTGTAAGGACCTGTTCGTGGAGTGACCACCAGGGATAACAGTACAACCATGAGGGTGGAATGGGATGCCCTTAGCTGATTAATTAGATAAACTTGGGGGTGTAGTTGGCTTTGCCGGAAGGCCATCAATGGGGGCCGGGGCGTAGTGCTCGCTCTGCCAAGGTTGGGGTGCAGAGGTTCATTCGATTAGGTTTTTGTTAGTCACACACCTTGGGGAGGTGTACTGCGTTTGTACGACTGGCGAAACCTAACGACCAGCTATGCACTAGGGGAGTCTTTGTAAAGGCTACATAGTGAGACCCTGCTAGGTCACCTTGGAAGTGATCAATGGAGAGTCATGATCTCTAGGCAGAATGGGAATCGCGACTTGTGGGTAAAGTGTACAACCTCTACAGAGTGTTTAAAACTGGTATATCAGCCGAGCTCATGGTTAAGAGTAGCCTTGGGATCCTCTTTGATTAGAAGAACTTTGGATACTTTTATGATGATGATTAACAATGATGCTATAAAATCTGATCTTTGGTATTTTCTTCGTTTGAGGAAGTACTTTTGGGTAATAACTAGGTTTATTACTAAAAGTTGGCTCTACTAATAATAATAAATACTTGACTAACTTAAAAGCAACTGCTTGCCCTCAACTCCACATACAGCTAGTCCACTTTAGCCAAACGGGACATTTGCTGAGTACGTTGAAGTGTACTCACCCTTGCTTTACAAACCACCCCACTCCAGGTTGTCCCCACTGTTCTCAGTGCTCAGGAGGTGAAGTTGGCAACATGGATGACTTCGAGGAGTTCCAGGAATACGACGAGTTCTAGTTCTTTCTTAGTGGCAAGCCCCCAGTCAGCTGCCTGTGTAGGCTTAGCATCTACGCTTCGTATTTTCACACTTTGATAATTATGTTGAACGATGGTTATGTATTTAGACTCTGTGGATGTATTGGACATTGTAACACCCGGGTTTTAGGGGTCCAAAGCCCGGGCGTAAACATAAACACCAGATATGCTGGGACCAAGTCTCACACATATGATGTATCATGGCACAGGATCGAATGTCACATCTTTACTATTTAACAGGAGTTCTATACAAAATAAATAAGTAATTACATTATAAGGAGACAACAGTCCAGCAACCCAAAGTTGACTGGGAGACGACGGCCTAGATCTCTCACGAACTTATCGCAGCATCCTCCATGTGTCTCATCCTGCTGTACCTGTTCTTAACCTGTGGGGGGTGTGAGACAGCAAGAGTGAGCTCACATATGTTCATCGCTCAACAAGTTGTGGGGAATAATGTGCATGAACTCGCCAAAGGTGGGAGCTCATGTGAAGTGTAAGGCTTACCAAAGAAGATGGTTAGAGCTGAGCATTGCTTTTAAAGTTGGTCAGAATTTTATTAGCAGTTACTAAGTATAAGTAAATACCAACCCAGTTAAATAATAGAACAAAAGTAACAACTTCACCTGCGATGCAATGCATATGACAAATTGAGTTTAAGTTCCATAATTTAATCATGTGAGTGTCCGAGCCGCTCATGACCGTGAGCACGGCTAGTATACCAGTTTTACACTCTGCAGAGGTTGCGCATCTTTACCCACAAGTCATGTTACCCATCTGCCAAGGGATCGCGACTTCCCATACACCTCTACCGAGGAGGCGAGGCAGGGTAACACTACGAGGCCTTTACAAAGTTCCACTAGCTTCAGAAAACCCGCTACAGTTTATAGGAAGCTCCAATGCAGGAATCCCTTGCAGGACCGCCATCACAGCAAAATCCTCCCGAGGGCCTCCCCAGGAATCCCTTGCAGGACCGCCATCACAGCAAAATCCTCCCGAGGGCCTTCCCAGGAATCCCTTGCAGGACCGCCATCACAGCAAAATCCTCCCGAGGGCCTCCCTACACTGACCACTCCCCTACTGCCCTTGCCCCTTTCGGGTAAGGTAGTCTTCCACTAGCTTTCCTAATTAATCGGCCAAGGGCGTCCCATTAAACCCTTGTGGTAGCACTGTTTTCCCGGGTGGTTCTCCATGTTCCAATTAACATAATGATCTTATCATGAACAGTGATAATAAACAGATAATAAAAGTGTGATCATGAATAATGTATCTTCATACCCAAAACCACATAAAGCACTAGCAAGTACTACCCAAAAAAATTCAGTGGTAAACAAGGTATAAAGATAGACAAACTAGGGTAACCTATTGGGTCCCATCAAATTAACCTATGCAGATCATTATGATTAATTAGAACATGAGTGGGTAAAAAGAAGTGATCAAGGGCACAACTTGCCTGGGACTTGAGATTCCAGGTACCAGGATGATCTTCAGGTGACACGTGACCTCGCACTAGTTGTAGCAATTCAAACAAACAGCGTATAGGCAAAATTAACATTACACCAAACATGTATGCCAAAATACATATTAATAATCTACATATTAAAATAAGATCACAGGAAAAAGAATTATTAATTTTGGAGTTGTAGATTTTAAGTTATGAATTTTCAAAGGTTTTATGTGTTTAAAATGGATTGAGTGAGAGATTAAATTTCTAATTGTTTTCATGACAAAACAGAGGCTCTAGGTGGTAGAGAATAAAATTACAAAATTTTAGAAAGTGGAATGGATTAATTTGGACTAAAAATGGATTTTCTATGATTTAAACAAGTTCTAGAATTTATTTATCTATTAAAAATCCATTTATAATTTATTTTCTCTGTTTTATAATACCCTGGACTGGGCCTCATTTACTGGGAAGCACAGGGTTCTCGGCGCAAGATTCCCGAGACTCAGTCAACAGTGTCCATGGACGGCGGGTTCTATTTCAACTAAAAGCAGGGGCTCTTTATGAAGTTTGCCACGCGAAGGGGTATCGATAGATCTGAGACGTAGGATCTAAAACAGACGGCCCTGATTAAATCTGCCATTCCATGAACCACTGCGCATAGAGACCGCAGGATCAAGGGTGAACGCCCCGGATTTTAAATTGCCAGGCCCGCTCACAAGCGTCAGATCCCGATCGGACGGCCCCGAGTTAAAGAAGCGAAAGGATATGTCTGATCTAATCTCGACCGCAAAACGGGAGATCAACGGCTCTAGAGTTGTCTTCTACCCCAGACGGACGAACACGGCCGCGCCGCCAGGATCCCACGGCGGAGACCCCGCCGGTGACACATGATCCGGCACCCCAGGACCCTAAACTTCAAATCGAAAGGTCCCCAGCGATCCAAAGAGCGAGGCAAGTGCTATGAGGGGATTCTTACCAACGTCAGGGGTGCGAAGGATGCTGCCCACGCGCGTAGGTCGAACCATGGCGGGTATGCTATTCCGGCGAGCAATTCAGTCGAATCACGGAGCCCAATCCACCCATAGACGCCACAGTAATCTCCGCCAGGATAGGATGGGTCACCCAGACCCCCCCACAGGACCCCGAACGGTGGTACATACCGCCGACCACGACAGCGGCATGGATCTCCCCTCCGCGGCACTGCTTTCTCTGGATGGCGCCCGATGCGCTCCACCCATGGATGGCTCAGAGGGCGGCGGGTCTTGCTTATGTACCCGAGGGATACCAGTAAAGGTCGGATCCCGCGGTGAAGTCGTTGGAGGCAAACGCGAGCTTCACGGAGGCGCCCAACAACTTCGCCCGTCCGCGGAGAACGCGTGTAGGTTAGTTGCTTGGCTCCACGGAAGAGATGAAAGCGCGGGCCCACCAGTCGGGGAAGTGCTTAAGTCCCAGCACGTGCCGAGCTAGGTCCGCGGTTCTCGGCGTCGGCTGAGGATTCAGCACGAATTCGCGTGAGTTCGTTCGAGGTGCGCGTGAGCTTGGGGAGAAGACGGGTCTGCCAGTGGACCCCGCCCGTCGGTGGTACACCCGGCATCGTGCGCAACAGAGAGAAAGGACTGAGAGGCCGCCGGGTGGGGCCAAGCCGCCAGCGGCTGCCCGTGCAAGCCGAGCAGTGGGGTTTTGTTCAGTGGGGCCCACATGGAAGTGTCCCAACAGAAAATGCAAAGGAGGAGTAGCAGATGGGCTGGCGCGCAGTAGAGAAGGTAGTGTGGGCCGAATTCGGGTCTGAGGCCCAGGTAAGGTGTTCTTAGTCTTTTTCTTTTATTTTTCCTTTTTCCTATTTGATTCACTTTTCTTTTCATTGAATTCCTAATTTGAATTTGAGTCTTGTTAAGAAATTCACTTTTGAGTCAAATGTATAAACTCAAATCTGTGTAGGAATAATATTTATATATATTTTTATACTTATTTTTATTCCACATAATGTTCATTTGCTTCTTTTCTTCTAAATTCTAGGATCTCCTTTTATTTTTTTCCCCCAAATTCTATTTGGGGAATTTAATATATTACTTTTATATTGCCATATAATGCACACAAAATAAAGAACCAACATGATGCACATTTTTTTGTGATAAGTCTTTTATTAACTATTATTATATTTTTTTAACATGGTGTTCACATGTGATGATAAGTAGGTTCAACATACACATAAAATATAGGAAAATAACTTTTCTCCTCTTTTAGTATCTATTGCAAATTGGGTATTACAAATCCTACCCCCCTTAAAAATAATCTCGTCCTCGAGATTTGTAAGAAAAAGGACTATACCAAGATTGGTTTGTAATTGAGGTTGTAGTTTCTAATTGATTCAAAAATTAAGGGTCTCTCTTTTTTTTATACAATTTAGCAAGTACTTAGAAATGCATGGGTACCTTCTAGTTTAGACACACAGTTAGGTAAGAAGAGAGATGGTCAAAGTGAGGTTAGCTGATGGTAAGAAGAACTTGGTAAGGGAAGACTCCATCCAAGGTGGTAAATCTTGAATCATCTCGAGATCTGATTTGACCCCTATCCTTCCATGTCGAAGTTGATCTCCTCCTTCTTGCTCTTTGGTGTCTCCATCCGGGTTTGGGACAAGAGGCTAAGATAGATTTGTTATGTAGGTCAAGTTGTTGGGTATGGTCTTATCCTTTGTATCAGCATTAAGTAACTCAATCTAGCTTAGATCATATTGGATTAGATAGAATCCAGATTAGGTTGGTATGACTAGATTAAACTAGTTAAGATTAGCTAGATCTACCAGGGCAGGATAAATATTATTAGGATATGTTAGAATCTTTTAAGATAGGATGGATTATATGATGTAGGTAGGTCATTGTTCAAGGATGAGTTGGTATAAGACATTAATTTAGGTCAAGATCTATTTGTAGAGACAGTGTCTAACCTATATCACTAACTTAACTAACTTGTTAATAACTCACTTTAGATTGAATCATATTAGATTGGATGGGATCTAGATTAGATTGGTATGACTAGTTTGACTAGGTAAGATCTAATTAATTTTTATTAGACCATGGTTGTTTAAACTAGGGTGGATAAGTATGCTTATTAGGTTAAGATGGATCCATAAAGATAAGATAGAATCTTTTGAGACCAGTTAGATCTATTAGGATAAAATCTTTTCAAGATAAGATGAGTGTCTTTTAAGATGAGATGGATCTATTAAGATAAGGGAGAATCTTTTAAGATAAGATGAATTGGTTAGAATGAGATCTTTTAGGATAAGATAAATCTCTTAAGCTAGATATGTTCCAATGGGGATAATCTAGGTTGTCTAGTTATTTTATAAATATATTTTTATACCTATGTGTATATGCAGATGCAATTATGGACATTACTCCACAACTCATCACACTCAAACAAAGATCCAAATCAGACAAGTATCATAAGAACAAACACTCATACAAATATGTAATAAAATAGTTTTGATTTTTGTTCCTAAGAATGGGTCTCCTATTTCTAAAAGTCACTTTAAGTACGGGATTTCAAAGTGTGAAATCCAAGTTTGTCTTTGGAAGCAGAAAGGTAAGAGTAATCAGAGTAAAGCGGAATTAGATGAGAAAAGATTAAGAAAAGTTTAGAAAGGATCAGAGTAGCCAAGGTAAGTAAGTATTGGTTGTCCAGTTCTATCTAGGTTTCGTCCTACAGTCAACATTCCTCTGATACCACTTCTGTAACACCCGGGTTTTAGGGGTCCAAAGCCCGGGCGTAAACATAAACACCAGATATGCTGGGACCAAGTCTCACACATATGATGTATCATGGCACAGGATCGAATGTCACATCTTTACTATTTAACAGGAGTTCTATACAAAATAAATAAGTAATTACATTATAAGGAGACAACAGTCCAGCAACCCAAAGTTGACTGGGAGACGACGGCCTAGATCTCTCACGAACTTATCGCAGCATCCTCCATGTGTCTCATCCTGCTGTACCTGTTCTTAACCTGTGGGGGGATGTGAGACAGCAAGAGTGAGCTCACATATGTTCATCGCTCAACAAGTTGTGGGGAATAATGTGCATGAACTCGCCAAAGGTGGGAGCTCATGTGAAGTGTAAGGCTTACCAAAGAAGATGGTTAGAGCTGAGCATTGCTTTTAAAGTTGGTCAGAATTTTATTAGCAGTTACTAAGTATAAGTAAATACCAACCCAGTTAAATAATAGAACAAAAGTAACAACTTCACCTGCGATGCAATGCATATGACAAATTGAGTTTAAGTTCCATAATTTAATCATGTGAGTGTCCGAGCCGCTCATGACCGTGAGCACGGCTAGTATACCAGTTTTACACTCTGCAGAGGTTGCGCATCTTTACCCACAAGTCATGTTACCCATCTGCCAAGGGATCGCGACTTCCCATACACCTCTACCGAGGAGGCGAGGCAGGGTAACACTACGAGGCCTTTACAAAGTTCCACTAGCTTCAGAAAACCCGCTACAGTTTATAGGAAGCTCCAATGCAGGAATCCCTTGCAGGACCGCCATCACAGCAAAATCCTCCCGAGGGCCTCCCCAGGAATCCCTTGCAGGACCGCCATCACAGCAAAATCCTCCCGAGGGCCTTCCCAGGAATCCCTTGCAGGACCGCCATCACAGCAAAATCCTCCCGAGGGCCTCCCTACACTGACCACTCCCCTACTGCCCTTGCCCCTTTCGGGTAAGGTAGTCTTCCACTAGCTTTCCTAATTAATCGGCCAAGGGCGTCCCATTAAACCCTTGTGGTAGCACTGTTTTCCCGGGTGGTTCTCCATGTTCCAATTAACATAATGATCTTATCATGAACAGTGATAATAAACAGATAATAAAAGTGTGATCATGAATAATGTATCTTCATACCCAAAACCACATAAAGCACTAGCAAGTACTACCCAAAAAAATTCAGTGGTAAACAAGGTATAAAGATAGACAAACTAGGGTAACCTATTGGGTCCCATCAAATTAACCTATGCAGATCATTATGATTAATTAGAACATGAGTGGGTAAAAAGAAGTGATCAAGGGCACAACTTGCCTGGGACTTGAGATTCCAGGTACCAGGATGATCTTCAGGTGACACGTGACCTCGCACTAGTTGTAGCAATTCAAACAAACAGCGTATAGGCAAAATTAACATTACACCAAACATGTATGCCAAAATACATATTAATAATCTACATATTAAAATAAGATCACAGGAAAAAGAATTATTAATTTTGGAGTTGTAGATTTTAAGTTATGAATTTTCAAAGGTTTTATGTGTTTAAAATGGATTGAGTGAGAGATTAAATTTCTAATTGTTTTCATGACAAAACAGAGGCTCTAGGTGGTAGAGAATAAAATTACAAAATTTTAGAAAGTGGAATGGATTAATTTGGACTAAAAATGGATTTTCTATGATTTAAACAAGTTCTAGAATTTATTTATCTATTAAAAATCCATTTATAATTTATTTTCTCTGTTTTATAATACCCTGGACTGGGCCTCATTTACTGGGAAGCACAGGGTTCTCGGCGCAAGATTCCCGAGACTCAGTCAACAGTGTCCATGGACGGCGGGTTCTATTTCAACTAAAAGCAGGGGCTCTTTATGAAGTTTGCCACGCGAAGGGGTATCGATAGATCTGAGACGTAGGATCTAAAACAGACGGCCCTGATTAAATCTGCCATTCCATGAACCACTGCGCATAGAGACCGCAGGATCAAGGGTGAACGCCCCGGATTTTAAATTGCCAGGCCCGCTCACAAGCGTCAGATCCCGATCGGACGGCCCCGAGTTAAAGAAGCGAAAGGATATGTCTGATCTAATCTCGACCACAAAACGGGAGATCAACGGCTCTAGAGTTGTCTTCTACCCCAGACGGACGAACACGACCGCGCCGCCAGGATCCCACGGCGGAGACCCCGCCGGTGACACATGATCCGGCACCCCAGGACCCTAAACTTCAAATCGAAAGGTCCCCAGCGATCCAAAGAGCGAGGCAAGTGCTATGAGGGGATTCTTACCAACGTCAGGGGTGCGAAGGATGCTGCCCACGCGCGTAGGTCGAACCATGGCGGGTATGCTATTCCGGCGAGCAATTCAGTCGAATCACGGAGCCCAATCCACCCATAGACGCCACAGTAATCTCCGCCAGGATAGGATGGGTCACCCAGACCCCCCCACAGGACCCCGAACGGTGGTACATACCGCCGACCACGACAGCGGCATGGATCTCCCCTCCGCGGCACTGCTTTCTCTGGATGGCGCCCGATGCGCTCCACCCATGGATGGCTCAGAGGGCGGCGGGTCTTGCTTATGTACCCGAGGGATACCAGTAAAGGTCGGATCCCGCGGTGAAGTCGTTGGAGGCAAACGCGAGCTTCACGGAGGCGCCCAACAACTTCGCCCGTCCGCGGAGAACGCGTGTAGGTTAGTTGCTTGGCTCCACGGAAGAGATGAAAGCGCGGGCCCACCAGTCGGGGAAGTGCTTAAGTCCCAGCACGTGCCGAGCTAGGTCCGCGGTTCTCGGCGTCGGCTGAGGATTCAGCACGAATTCGCGTGAGTTCGTTCGAGGTGCGCGTGAGCTTGGGGAGAAGACGGGTCTGCCAGTGGACCCCGCCCGTCGGTGGTACACCCGGCATCGTGCGCAACAGAGAGAAAGGACTGAGAGGCCGCCGGGTGGGGCCAAGCCGCCAGCGGCTGCCCGTGCAAGCCGAGCAGTGGGGTTTTGTTCAGTGGGGCCCACATGGAAGTGTCCCAACAGAAAATGCAAAGGAGGAGTAGCAGATGGGCTGGCGCGCAGTAGAGAAGGTAGTGTGGGCCGAATTCGGGTCTGAGGCCCAGGTAAGGTGTTCTTAGTCTTTTTCTTTTATTTTTCCTTTTTCCTATTTGATTCACTTTTCTTTTCATTGAATTCCTAATTTGAATTTGAGTCTTGTTAAGAAATTCACTTTTGAGTCAAATGTATAAACTCAAATCTGTGTAGGAATAATATTTATATATATTTTTATACTTATTTTTATTCCACATAATGTTCATTTGCTTCTTTTCTTCTAAATTCTAGGATCTCCTTTTATTTTTTTCCCCCAAATTCTATTTGGGGAATTTAATATATTACTTTTATATTGCCATATAATGCACACAAAATAAAGAACCAACATGATGCACATTTTTTTGTGATAAGTCTTTTATTAACTATTATTATATTTTTTTAACATGGTGTTCACATGTGATGATAAGTAGGTTCAACATACACATAAAATATAGGAAAATAACTTTTCTCCTCTTTTAGTATCTATTGCAAATTGGGTATTACAGACATCTTGATGTAATAAAGTATATTTCCGCTATTTATTTTAAGCATTGTGTGATGATGTCCAATTATGTAATCGCTGTGTACGTGAGTTTCTGATCCTGGCACGTACATGGTTCGCATTCGGTTTGCCTTCCAAAACCGGGTGTGACATATTTATAGGCACAAGACGCAGCCTGGGTAAAATTACATCCAAGTCCTTAACATTTTCTATTGACTAAGGAATAAGCTGTCGAGGACTAAGCAGTCTTTCCCCTTTAGGTCGGTTTCATTATCCATCAGTCTTTGCGCTAAGCCGAAGCTTCGTCACCCATAGCTTTGGAACTAATTCATCCTTCTTTCAGGCCACTCCTTTCTTACCGCGCGCACCCTCATCTCAAAGCCGAAGGTTCCTGTAACAGTATATTGCACTTGGGAAACATGTTAGTCGTGTTTCTTAGGACCTTCAGAAGACGAAGGCCCCCAATAGAAACCAATGCCATCCTTAATGGCAGGGCGTCTCCCATTATAGAGCATGTCGCGAGCAAATTTAATTTTTTCATTTTCGAGCTCATGCTCGACAATTTTAGCATCTAATTTAGCTATATGATCATTTTATTTTTTAATCATGGCAAGGTGATCATTAATAGCTTCTACATTAACATCTTTACATCTAGTGCAAATAGAAACATGCTCAACAGTAGATGTAGAGGGTTTGCAAACAATTAATTCATCTATCTTAGATTTTAACATGGCATTTTCATTTCTAAAATAGGAAATGGAATCATTGCAAACATTTAAATCTTTGACCTTAGAAATTAAGCTAGCATTTTCGTTTCTAAGGCTAGAAATTGACTCATTACAAACATTTAATTTTTCAACCTTAGCAATTAAACTAGCATTCTCAGTTCTAAGGTTTGAAATAGAGTCATGACAAATGCTAAGCTCTTTGGTTAGGTTTTCACATTTTTCTATCTCCTGAGCATAAGCATTTTGCACTTTAACATGTTTTTTGTTTTCTTTAATAAGGAATTCCTCTTGGCTATCCAAGAGTTCATTCTTCTCATGAATGGCCTCTATTAAATCATTTAATTTCTTCTTTTGTTCCATGCTAAGGTTGGCAAAAAGAGTAAGTAGATCATCTTCATTTTCACTAGAGCTACCCTCATCACTAGATGTTGTATATTAAGGGGTGGCTCTAGAATGTACCTTCTTTTTCTTGCCGTCCTTTGCCATGAAACACTTGTGGCCGACGTTGGGGAAGAAGAGGCCCTTGTTGACGGCGATGTTGGCGGCATCCTCATCGGAGGAGGAGTCGGTGGAGCTCTGATCGGAGTCCCATTCCCGACACACATGGGCATCGCCGCCCTTGTTCTTGTAGTACCTCTTCTTCTCCTTCTTCTTCTCCTTCTTGTCGTCGCCCTTGTCACTATCACTAGAATTTGGACATTTATCAATAAAATGACTAGGCTTACCACACTTGTAGCACACCCTCTTGGAGCGGGGTTTGTAGTCCTTCCCCCTCCTTTGCTTGAGGATTTGGCAGAAGCTCTTGATGATGAGCGCCATTTCCTCATTGCCGAGCTTGGAGGCGTCGATTGGAAGCCTACTTGGTGTAGACTCCCTCTTTTCTTCTTCCGTCGCCTTGAATGCGACGGGTTGCACCTCGGGTGTGGAGGTGGCACCTTGCTCCAAGTTGACGATGTGTTTGGAGTCTTTGATCATTAGTTCAAAGCTCACAAACTTGCCTATCACTTTCTCGGGAGACATTAATTTGTATCTAGGATCTCCACGTATTAATTGAACTTGAGTGGGATTACAAAATACAAGAGATCTTAGAATAACCTTGACCATTTCATGGTCATCCCACTTGGTGCTCCCGAGGTTGCGCACTTGGTTCACCAAGGTCTTGAGCCGGTTGTACATTGCTTGTGGCTCCTCTCCCTTATTGAGGACGAATCGACCGAGTTCTCCCTTGATCGTTTCGTGCTTGGTGATCTTGGTCACCTCGTCCCCTTCGTGCACCGTCTTGAGGATGTCCCAAATTTCTTTGGCACTTTTTAACCCTTGCACCTTATTATACTCCTCTCGACACAAGGAGGTGAGGAGTATAGTTGTGGCTTGGGAGTTAAAGTGCCTAATTTGGGCGACCTCGTCCGAGTCGTAGCCCTCGTCCCCCACCTTAGGTACCTGCGCTCCAAACTCAACAATATCCCAAATGCTTGCGTGGAGTGAGGTTAGGTGATGCCTCATTTTATCACTCCACATACAATAATCTTCACCATAAAAATATGGTGGTTTGCCTAAGGGAACTGAAAGTAGAGGAGCACGCTTTGAAATACGGGGATAGCGAAGAGGCATCTTACTATACTTCTTGCGCTCATGGAGCTTAGAAGCGACGGATGAGTCAGAGCTTGATGTGGAGGGCAACGATGAGTCAGTCTCATAGTAGACCACTTTCTTCATCTTCTTTTTCTTGTCGCCTCTCTGATGGGACTTGATAGAGGAAGAGGATTCCTCCTTGTGCTTGTTGCTGGACTCCCTTGAGAGAGTTCTCCTCGAGCTTGCGGGCTTGTCATCGGTCATGATCTCCTTCTTGGCGTGATCTCCCGACATCACTTCGAGTTGTTAGACTCTAATGAAGCACCAGGCTCTGATACCAATTGAAAGTCGCCTAGAGGGGGGGTGAATAGGCGTAATCTGAAATTTACAAATTTAAACACACACTACAAGCCGAGTTAGCGTGAGAATTAAATTCAAGTCCAAAAGAGAGGGGAAAACAAATCAAATAAGAAACAAGTGGATGAACACGGTGATTTGTTTTACCGAGGTTCGGTTCCAAAGAACCTAGTCCCCGTTAGGCCTTGTTCGTTTACATCGGATTGCACCCGGAATCGTTCCGGCTAATCAAAGTTTATATAAATTAGAGAAGCAATCCGGTTCGGAATCATTCCGACCCATCAATCTGACACAAACGAACAAGGCCTTAAGGTGGTCACAAAGACCGGGTCTCTTTCAACCCTTTCCCTCTCTCAAACGATCACTTAGACTGAGTGAGCCTTCTCCTTAATCAAACGGGTCACTTAGACCCCGCAAGGACCACCACACACTTAGGTGTCTCTTGCTTTGATTACAAGTCACTTGGGAACAAGAATGAGGAAGGAAGAAAGCGATCCAAGCAACAAGAGCGCAAATGAACACGAACGCACACTCTCTCAAGTCACTAGGTGGTTGGAATGAATTCTAGACTTGGAGAGGATTTGATCTTTGGAAATGTGTCTTGGAGTGAATGCACTAGCTCTTGTATTGAATGAGAACTTCAGAAAACTTGGATACTTGGAGTTGTGGTGGTTGGGGGGGTATTTATAGCCCTCAACCACCAAAGAAGCCGTTGGAGAGGCTGCTGTCGATGGGCGCACCGGACAGTCCGGTGCGCCACCGGACAGGCACTGTAGGTTGTCCGGTGAGTCGCCACGTCACCCAACCGTTAGGGTTTGGGAGTAGTCGACCATTGGCGCCGTTGTCTTCTTGTGGCACCGGACAGTTAAGTGCCACACCGGATAGGTCCTATTCACTGTCTGGTGCGCCTCTGACTCTGTTCATCTGTCATCAGCATTTGCAGTCGACCGTTGCGCGAGTTAGTCGTTGCTCCGCTGGTGCACCGGACAGTCCGGTGGCGCACCAGACAGTCCGGTGAATTATAGCGGAGGGCGCCTACGAAAACCAGAGCGTGGCTATTTGGACTCTGTACGGTCCTGGTGCACCGGACACTGTCCGGTGCGCCAGACCACAACACACTTGGTTTCTTTTGCTCCTTTGAATTTGATCCCTAACTTGAATATTTATTGGTTTGTGTTGAACCTTTATGCACCTGTAGAACATGTATTCTAGAGCAAACTAGTTAGTCCATATGTTTGTGTTGGGCATTCAACCACCAAAATTAATTGTAGGAAAAGTGAAAGTTCCCTATGCCCGGGAACAGGATCTGGGTATCGCCTAGAGGGAGGGTGAATAGGAGAATAATAATTATCACTGTAAAAACTGGAAATTCTTACTCTACTCAAAGGCTGGATCGCAGTGGAATGAAAGACCCTTCGAGTAGGTTGCAGCAGAATTGATGTTCCTATCTTAAAATACCCTACACTTCGAAGATAGCTTGTACCACATATAAGTATTGAAGTGCAAGTATAAAAAGCAAATAAGACAGAGAAACAACACATAGCACAGAGCAGAGCACACAGACACAACAATTTATCCCGAGGTTCTGCCAAGCCTGAAATGCTTGCCTAGTCCTCGTTGGAGTTAGCCACACCTTGGCTTGGAGTCTATTTCAACTCCTTCCTCCGTTTGCTCAGATCTGTCAGTGCGACATATAGAGCCTTCCACTATGTTGATATCAGTTACAATGATGCCGTGGCTACTTACAATCTTCTCGACAGCACTCCGGCAGAGTAACAATACGCTCAAGATTTTGCTCTAGCTCTCAGCAGCACTTCTTCTCTCTCTAAAGGCTTATAACTACGCCTCTACACAAACTAGAGAGATACACAAGAGAGGGAGAGAGAGAATTGATCCAAATGATGTATGCACTTGTTGGCTGCAATTGTATCTTTGTTGGAGGCTGAAAGGGAAATAGGGTCAAACCTTTTCCTAAATAATTTTGGTGGTTGAATTGCCCAACACAAATAATTGGACTAACTAGTTTGCTCTAGATTATGTGTTCTACAGGTGCCAAAGGTTCACAACAAACCAATAAAAAGTTAAAAGAAAGGGTTCAAAATAAAGGAGCAAAGAAAACCGAAGGTTGCCCTGGTCTAGCGCACCAGACTGTCCAGTGTGCCACCGGATAGTGTCCGGTGCACCAGGGAGATCAACTCCGAACTGCTCAGCTTTGGGTTTCTGGAAAATGCTCTCCGCTATAATTCACCGGACTATCCGGTGTAGCACCGGACTGTCCGGTGTGCCAGCGGGGACAACGGCTAGCGCGCCAACGGTTGACTGCAAAAGTGAATAGTGAACAGTGAATAGTGAATAGTGCGCGCTGCGCGCGCAGAGTCAGAGCAGGCGTCAGAAGGCGCACCGGACAGTGAACAGGACCTGTCTGGTGCACCACCGGACTGTCCGGTGGCTCAGCTGTCAGAAGCTCCAACGGTCGAACCCTAACAGTTGGGTGATGTGGCTAGCGCATCGAACAGTGTCCAGTGGCGCACCGGACTGTCCGGTGCGCCCGTCGAAAGCAGAGTTCCCCAACGACCATTTTGGTGGGTGGGGCTATAAATACCCCCCAACCACCACACTTCAAGGCATCCAAGTTTTCAGCCATTGCTTTCAATACAAGAGCTCTAGACTTCACTCCAAGACACAAACAAGAGATCAAATCCTCTCCCAAGTCCAAAGATCACTCCAAACAATTAGTGACTAGTGAGAGAGAGATATTTGTGTTCATTTGAGTTCTTGCGCTTGGATCGCTTTTCTTCTTCCTCTTTCTTGTTCTCAAGACACTTGTAATTAATGCAAGAGACACCAAGTTGTGGTGGTCCTTGTGAGGGGTCTAAGTGACCCGTCGATTAAGGAGAAAAACTCACTCGGTCTAGGTGACCGTTTAAGAGATGGAAAGGGTTGAAAGAGACCCAGTCTTTGTGACCACCTCAACGGGGACTAGGCCTTCGAGGGCCGAACCTCGGTAAAACAAATCACCGTGTCACTCTCGCTATTTGCTTGTGATTTGTTTTTGCCCTCTCTTTCAGACTCGGTTTTATTTCTAATGCTAACCCCGGCTTGTAGTGTGTGCTTAAGTTTATAATTTTCAGATTCTACCTATTCACCCCCCTCTAGGTGACTTTCAATTGGTATCGGAGCCTGGTACTTCATTAGAGCCTAACTCCTCGAAGTGATGTCGAGAGATCACGCCAAGAAGGAGGTCGTGACCGGTGAGAAGCCCGCCACAAGCCATGGGAAGACTCCATCAGGAGAGTCCAGCAACAAGGGGAAGGGATCCCCTTCACACACCAAGTCGCATCGGAGCGGCGACAAGAAAAAGAAGATGAAGAAGATGGTCTACTACGAGACCGACTCTTCATCACCATCCACCTCCGGCTCCGACGCGCCGTCCGTCACTTCTAAGCGCCATGAGCGCAAGAAGTTTAGTAAGATCCCCTTACATTACCCTCGCATCTCCAAACATACTCCATTACTTTCCGTCCCTTTAGGCAAACCATCGATGTTTGACGATGAAGATTATTCTAGGTGGAGTGATATGATGAGATATCACCTAACCTCACTCCACAAAAGCATATGAGACATTGTTGAATTTGGAGTACAGGTACCTTCCGTAGGGAATGAAGATTATGATGCGGACGAAGTCGCCCAAATCCTACACTTTAATTCCCAAGCAACTACTATACTCCTCACCTCTCTAAGTCGAGAGGAGTATAATAAGGTGCAAGGATTGAAAAGTGCTAAAGAGATTTGGGACGTACTAAAGACCGCGCATGAAGGAGACGAGGTGACCAAGATCACCAAGATGGAAACGATCGAGGGGGAGCTCGGTCGGTTCATGCTCAACCAAGGAGAGGAGCCACAAGCCATGTACAACCGGCTCAAGACCTTGGTGAACCAAGTGCGCAACCTCGGGAGTACAAAATGGGATGACCATGAAATGGTCAAGGTTATTCTAAGATCACTCGTTTTTCTTAATCCTACACAAGTTCAATTAATTCATGGTGATCCTAGATACAAGCTAATGTCTCCCGAGGAGGTTATAGGAAAATTTGTGAGCTTTGAATTAATGATCAAAGGCTCCAAGAAAATCATCGAGCAAGGCGCCTCCTCCGTACCCGAGGTACAACCCGTCGCATTCAAGGCAACGGAGGAGAAGAAAGAAGAGCCTTCATCAAGTAGACTTCCCATCGACGCCTCCAAGCTCGACAACGAGGAGATGGCGCTCATCATCAAGAGCTTCCGCCAAATCCTCAAGCAAAGGAGGGGGAAGGATTACAAGCCCCGCTCCAAGAAAGTTTGCTACAAGTGTGGTAAGCCCGGTCACTTTATAGCAAAATGTCCTATTTCTAGTGACAGTGACAGGGGCGACGACAAGAAGGGAAGGAGGAAAGAAAGGAAGAAGTACTACAAGAAGAAGGGCGGTGATGCCCACGTGTGTCAGGAATGGGACTCCGATGAGAGCTCCACCGACTCCTCCGACGACGAGGACGCCGCCAACATTACCATGAACAAAGGCCTCCTCTTCCCCAACGTCGGCCACAAGTGCCTCATGGCAAAGGACAGAAAAAGAAGGTAAAATCTAGAGCCTCCACTAAATATGCAACATCTAGTGATGAGGATAACTCTAGTGATGATGAAGAAAATTTGTTTGCTCTTTTTGCCAACCTAAACATGCAACAAAAGGAAAAATTGAATTAATTAATTAGTGTCATTCATGAGAAGGATGAACTCTTGGATAGCCAAGAGGACTTCCTTATTAAGGAAAACAAGAAGCATGTTAAGGTTAAAAATGCTTATGCTCTAGAGGTAGAAAAATGTGAAAATTGACTAGTGAGCTAAGAACTTGCCATGACACTATCTCTAACCTTAGAAATGAAAATGCCAAATTAATTGCTAAGGTTGAGAAATTAAATGTTTGTGATGATTCTCTTGTCAAACTTAAAAATGATAATGCTAGTTTGATTGCTAAAATTGACAAGTTGAATGAATCACTTTCTAGCCTTAAGATTGAGAATGATAAATTAATTTCTAAGGCTAAAGATTTAAATGTTTGCAATGTTTCTATTTCCAATCTTAGAAATGAGAATGCCATGTTACATGCTAAGATTAATGAATTAAATGCTTGCAAACCTTCTACATCTACTGTTGATCATGTTTCTATTTGTACTAGATATAGAGATGTTAATGTTGATGCTATCCATGATCAAATTGCTATGATTAAACAACAAAATGATCATATAGCAAAATTAGATGCTAAAATTGCCGAGCATGAACTAGAGAATAAAAAATTTAAATTTGCTCGTAGTATGCTCTATAGTGGGAGACGCCCTGGCATTAAGGATGGCATTGGCTTCCAACAGGGAGGCAATGTCAAGCTTAATGCCCCTAAGAGATTGTCTAATTTTGTTAAGGGCAAGGCTCCCATGCATTAGGATAACGAGGGCTATATTTTATATCCTGCTGGTTATCCTGAGGATAAGATTAGGAGAATTCATGCAAAGAAGACTCATTCTGTTTCTCACCATGCTTTTATTTATAAGAATGAGGCTTCTAGCTCTAGGCGTTCTACCCATGTTAAAATGCCTAAAAAGAAATCTCCTATTGCATCAAATGATCATAACATTTCATTTAAGACTTTTGATGCTTCCTATGTGCTGACTAACAAATCAGGCAAAATAGTTGCCAAATATATTGGGGGCAAACACAAGGGGTCAAAAACTTGTGTTTGGGTACCCAAGGTGCTTGTTTCTAATGTGAAAGGACCCAAGACCGTTTGGGTACCTAAGAACAAGGCCTAAACTTGTTTTGTAGGTTTATGCATCCGGGGGCTCAAGTTGGATCATTGACAACGGGTGCACAAACCACATGACTGGGGAGAAAAAGATGTTCTCCTCTGACGAGAAAAACCAAGATCCCCAAAGAGCTATCACATTCGGGGATGGAAATCAAGGTTTGGTCAAAGGACTTGGTAAAATTGCTATATCACTTGACCATTCTATTTCCAATGTTTTTCTTGTAGATTCTTTAGATTACAACTTGCTTTCAGTTTCTCAATTATGTAAAATGGGCTACAATTGTCTTTTTACGGATATAGGTCTTACTGTCTTTAGAAGAAGTGATGATTCAATAGCATTTAAGGGAGTATTAGAGGGTCAGCTATACTTAGTTGATTTTAATAGAGCTGAACTCGATACTTGCTTAATTGCTAAGACTAACATGGGTTGGCTCTAGCATCGCCGACTAGCTCACGTTGGGATGAAGAATCTTCATAAGCTTCTAAAGGGAGAATACATTTTAGGACTAACAAATGTTCATTTTGAGAAAGACAGGATTTGTAGCGCATGCCAAGCAGGAAAGCAAGTTGGTGTTCATCATCCACACAAGAACATCATGACGACCGACAGGCCACTTGAGCTACTCGACATGGATTTATTCAGCCCGATCGCTTACATAAGCATCGGCAGGAGTAAGTATTGTCTTGTAATTGTGGATGATTATTCTCGCTTCACTTAGGTATTCTTTTTGCAGGAAAAATCTCAAACCCAAGAGACCTTAAAGGGATTCTTGAGATGAGCTCAAAATGAGTTTGGCTTAAGGATCAAAAAGATTATAAGCGACAATGGAACTGAGTTCAAGAACTCTCAAGTTGAAGGCTTTCTTGAGGAGAAGAGCATCAAGCATGTGTTCTCTTCTCCCTACACACCTCAGCAAAATGGTGTAGTGGAGAGGAAGAATAGAACTCTACTTGACATGGCGAGGACCATGCTTGATGAATACAAGACTTCGGACCGGTTTTGGGCGGAAGCAATCAACACCGCTTGCTACGCCATCAACCGTCTCTACCTTCACTGAATCCTCAAGAAGACATCCTATGAACTCCTCACCGGTAAAAAGCCCAATGTTTCATATTTTAGAGTCTTTGGTAGCAAATGTTTTATTCTTGTTAAGAGAGGTAGAAAATCTAAATTTGCTCCTAAGGCTGTAGAAGGCTTTTTACTTGGTTATGATTCAAACACAAGGGCATATAGAGTCTTTAACAAGTCCACTGGACAAGTTGAAGTTTCTTGTGACATTGTGTTTGATGAGACTAACGACTCTCAAGTAGAGCAAGTTGATCTTGATGAGCTAGATGATGAAGAGGCTCCATGCGTCGCGCTAAGGAACATGTCCATTGGGGATGTGTGTCCTAAGGAATCCGAAGAGCCTCCACAAGCACAAGATCAACCATCTTCCTCAATGCAAGCATCTCCACCAACTCAAGATGAGGATCAAGCTCAAAATGATGAAAATGAAGATCAAGAGGAGCCACCTCAAGAGGAGGACAATGATCAAGGGGGAGATGCTAATGGACAAGACAAGGAAGATGATGAGGATCCAAGACCGCCACACCTAAGAGTCCACCAGGCGATTCAAAGAGATCACTCCATGAACACCATCCTCGGCGATATTCATAAGGGGGTAACCACTCGATCTCGAGTCGCTCATTTTTGTGAACATTACTCTTTTGTTTCCTCTATTGAGCCACACAGGGTAGAGGATGCACTTAAAGATTCGGATTGGGTGCTGGCGATGCAAGAGGAGCTCAACAACTTCACGAGGAATGAGGTATGGCATTTAGTACCACGTCCTAACCAAAATGTTGTAGGAACCAAGTGGGTATTCCGCAACAAGCAAGATGAGCATGGTGTGGTGACAAGGAACAAAGCCCAACTTGTGGCCAAGGGTTATTCACAAGTCGAAGGTTTGGATTTTGCTGAAACCTATGCACCCGTGGCTAGGCTTGAGTCAATTCGTATATTACTTGCCTATGCTACTTACCATGGCTTTAAGCTTTATCAAATGGACGTGAAGAGTGCCTTCCTCAATGGACCAATCAAGGAAGAGGTCTATGTTGAGCAACCTCCTGGCTTTGAAGATAGTGAGTACCCTAACCATGTATATAAACTCTCTAAGGCGCTTTATGGGCTCAAGCAAGCCCCAAGAGCATGGTATGAACGCCTAAGAGATTTTCTTATCACTAATGGCTTCAAAGTCGGAAAAGCCGATCCTACTCTCTTTACTAAAACTATTGCAAAAGATTTGTTTGTATGCCAAATTTATGTTGATGATATCATATTTGGGTCTACTAACAAATCCACTTGTGAAGAGTTCAGTAGGATCATGGTTCAAAAATTTGAGATGTCTATGATGGGGGAGTTGAAGTATTTTCTAGGATTTCAAGCCAAGCAACTCCAAGAGGGCACCTTCATCAGCCAAATGAAGTACATTCAAGATATACTCACCAAGTTTGGAATGAAGGATGCCAAGCCCATCAAGACACCCATGGGAACCAATGGGCATCTCGACCTCGACACAGGAGGTAAATCCATAGATCAAAAGGTATACCGGTCGATGATAGGATCTTTACTCTACTTATGTGCATCTCGACCGGATATTATGCTTTCCGTATGCATGTGTGCAAGGTTTCAAGCCAATCCTAAGGAAGTTCACCTTAGGGCCGTGAAGATAATCTTGAGATATTTAGTTCATACACCTAAGTTTGGTCTTTGGTACCCCAAGGGATCCTCTTTTGATTTATTAGGATATTCAGATGCTGATTGGCAGGGTGTAAAATTGATAGGAAGAGCACATCAGGGACTTGTCAGTTTCTGGGGAGATCTCTGGTGTCATGGGCTTCTAAGAATAAAAACTCAGTAGCTCTTTCTACCGCTGAAGCCGAGTATATTGCCGCAGGTCATTGTTGCGCGCAATTGCTTTGGATGAGGCAAACCCTTAGGGACTATGGCTACAAATTTAGCAAAGTCCCTCTCCTATGTGATAATGAGAGTGCAATCTGCATGACGGATAATCCCGTTGAACACAGCCGCACTAAGCACATAGCCATTTAGTATCACTTTTTGAGAGATCACCAACAAAGGGGGATATCGAGATAGCCTATATTAACACCAAAGAACAATTAGCCGATATCTTTACCAAGCCACTAGATGAGAAAACCTTTATCAAACTTAGGAATGAGCTAAACATTCTTGATTCTCAGAATTTTGATTGATACTTTGCACACAAAGCTCATCTATATACCTTTGATCATGTCTCTTTTTATGTCTATGACTAATGTGTTTTCAAGTGTATTCTCATGCTTAGTCATAGAAATGAAAGGGAAATGGAGTATTCGACAAAGACGATGCTTCCACTCAACTCCATCGGTATTATCTACTCTTTGCCGGTATTCTGCATCATTCTCCACATTGGTATAATCTTAACTCATATTTGTTTGCCATTAGGGAGAAAGTAAAAGGGCTTATATTTCACTCATAAGTATCCGTTTTTGGCGATTCATGCCAAAGGGGGAGAAAGTATTAGCCCAAAGCAAAAGGACCGCACCACCACCGAATTTTAAAAATGAAGTTTTCAAATTGGTATCTTAATGTGTTTTTAAAAGGGGGAGAAAGCTCTAGTATCTTCAAAAATTTGTAAAACCCTATTGAACACTAAGGGGAGAATTTCATTGAGGGGGAGTTTTGTTTAAGTCAAAGGAAAAGCATTTGAAACAAGGGGAGAAAATTTCAAATTTTGAAAATGCTTCTTTCAATCTTATTCATATACCTTTGACTATTTGCAAAAAGGATTTTGAAAAGAATTTACCAAAGAATTTGCAAAAACTAAACTCGTGGTGCAAATGTGGTCCAAAATGTTAAAATAGAAGAAAACAATCTATGCATATCTATTGAAATAATTATATTGGTTTCACTCCAAGCAACCTTTGCACTTACCTTATGCAAACTAGTTCAATTATGCACTTATATATTTGCTTTGGTTTGTGTTGGCATCAATCACCAAAAAGGGGGAGATTGAAAGGGAAATAGGGTCAAACCTTTTCCTAAATAATTTTGGTGGTTGAATTGCCCAACACAAATAATTGGACTAACTAGTTTACTCTAGATTATATGTTCTACAGGTGCCAAAGGTTCACAACAAACTAATACAAAGTTAAAAGAAAGGGTTCAAAACAAAGGAGCAAAGAAAATCGAAGGCTGCCTTGGTCTGGCGCACCGGACTGTCCGGTGTGCCACCGGACAGTGTCCGGTGCACCAGGGAGATCAACTCTGAACTACTCAGCTTCGGGTTTCTGGAAAATGCTCTCCGCTATAATTCACCGGACTGTCCGGTGTAGCACCAGACTGTCCGGTGTGCCAGCGGGGACAACGGCTAGCACGTCAACGGTCGACTGCAAAAGTGAACAGTGAACAGTGAATAGTGAACAGTGCGGACTGCGCGCGCAGAGTCAGAGCAGGCACTAGAAGGCGTACCGGACAGTGAACAAGACATGTCCGGTGCACCATCGGACTGTCCGGTGGCCCAGCTGTCAGAAGCTCCAACGGTCGAACCCTAACGGTTGGGTGACGTGGCTGGCGCACCGGACAGTGTCCGGTGGCGCACCGGACTGTCCGGTGCACCCGTCGACAGCAGAGTTCCCCAACGGCCATTTTGGTGGGTGGGGCTATAAATACCCCCAACCACCACACTTCAAGGCATCCAAGTTTTCAGCCATTGCATTCAATACAAGAGCTCTAGACTTCACTCCAAGACACAAACAAGAGATCAAATCCTCTCCCAAGTTCAAAGATCACTCCAAACAATTAGTGACTAGTGAGAGAGAGATATTTGTGTTCATTTGAGTTCTTACGCTTGGATCGCTTTTCTTCTTCCTCTTTCTTGTTCTCAAGACACTTGTAATCAACGCAAGAGACACCAAGTTGTGGTGGTCCTTGTGAGGGGTCTAAGTGACCCGTTGATTAAGGAGAAAAGCTCACTCGGTCTAGGTGACCGTTTGAGAGAGGGAAAGGGTTGAAAGAGACCCGGTCTTTGTGACCACCTCAACGGGGACTAGGCCTTCGACGGCCGAACCTCGGTAAAACAAATCACCGTGTCACTCTCGCTATTTGCTTGTGATTTGTTTTCGCCCTCTCTTTCAGACTCGGTTTTATTTCTAACGCTAACCCCGGCTTGTAGTGTGTGCTTAAGTTTATAATTTTTAGATTCCGCCTATTCACCCCCCCTCTAGGTGACTTTCAGAGGCGCCTAGGGGTCCCTTTTATAGCTCCAAGGCAGCTAGGAGCCGTTGGAGATCAACTTGGAAGGCAAATCCCGCCTTCTGTCGAGTGGCGCACCGGACAGTCTGGTGCGCCACCGGACAAGTTCTGTAGCTGTTCGATGCGCGATCTCTTTCCTTTTCTGGCGAAGCCGACCATTGGATCTTCAGATCTGTTGGCGCACCCGGTGCACACCGGATAGTCCGGTGCAACCATCCGATCGTTGGCTCTGCCATATGTCGCCCGTTGATCGCGCAGGCGACCGTTGGCCTCGAGCGTCGTTGGCTCACCGGGCAGTCCGGTGAATTTTAGCCATGGTGCTTAATTCTTTTCCCGAGAGCGACGAGTTCATCGCTGAAGACTTGGGAGCGGGCGCTGATGACGCACCAGACAGTCCGGCGCACCACCGGACAGTCCGGTGATTTAGCAAAGTTGCTTAGCCGATTCTCGAGAGCAGCCAGTTCACGTCGAGCCAGCCTAGGGCACCGGACATTGTCCGGTGTGCTAGCCTGTGCTGGTTTTGGCTGTACATAACCATATCTTCTCCAACTCTTTTCTTCTTTTCTTGTCACTTTTTCTAGCACTTAGATAAACACGTTAGTATTCAAAAACAATTTACTAAGTCTAGAAACATACCTTGTTCTTTTTTACTTCTCACTCTTTTAGCATATAAGAATTCAATCAATATGTGTTGGGAATCTAAACTATCAAGTCAACTTGACTTGATCTAGATTGACATAACTGAGCTCCAACACCCTGCAAAGGTCACATAGAATATATCCAAACATAGTAGCCACCTGTTGGAGACTTGTTCTCAAATGCTATGAGTTAAGAACAAGGCAACAGAAAAATGTTAAATGTCAATACCCTTCGTCTTTCGAAACATTATTCCCCTTAGGATATAATGATCTTCAGACGAAGGTTACGAAGGACATACCTTCATCACCACAGTATATGATAATAGAAGAAGAAGCATACAGGATATAGAAGATAACATAAGCAATCATATAACATTATTAATTTATTCTCATTATATTATTACGGAAAGATAGAAACAATACTGAATTACAAATGTACCTTCGGCTTGAAGGAAGACAAAAGTACAAGTGCGACGCACAAATGAATACAAGTCAGCGTGAACAGTACGAGGGGTACTGTTCATCTATTTATAAGCACAGGGCGCATCCTGTCAAAATTACATTCATGCCCTTTATGTTTACTATTGACATTAGGATAATCTATCGAGGACTAGAAAGCCTTTTCCTCTTTAAGTCAGTTCCTTTTCTGCTACTGAGCCGAAGCTTCCTTGCGCATAGCTTCGGAACTGGTTCGACCTTCGTCCCAACCGTTCTTTTCATATTGTGGATAGCTTCATTCCGATTCCGAAGGCTCCTGTACATATATTACACTTGGGAAAACATTGTTAATCATGTTTTTGAGGACCTTTGGAAGACGAAGGCCCCCAATAGTAGGCCCTCGCAGTATTAATTTGTTAAGATAACGAATTCAAACTGCGACATGGACGAAGGCCTTAAGCCGAAGGTCCAAAAAAACACCTTCCCTTTGCTAGAATAGCAACAGTCAATGACAGACGGGGCCCTCCAACTTGCAGCGCGCTGAGCGTATAAATAAGAACTCACACTAGCTGCATTTTGATACAGTGGTTGTGCCATTTGCTTTATTTTCTCAATTTTATAGCTCGTGGTCACTAGCGCTTGATAGTTTTTCAAGCTCTCTGAGCTTCAGTTTAAAAGACGCGTTTTCTCCGTGTCTAAAGAAAAAATGTCTCAAGGCAAGAAGGTTGCTACTGAGACGAAGCCGAATGAGGAGGAGAAGCTATTTGAGGAAAAGAAGGCTGTCGATCCTTATATTGCTAGATTTGTGGAGTCGATGGCAAAAAGAAATACATAGAAGATTACTAAAGAGATACTGGAGGGCTTATCTGAAGATACTGGAGACAACGATAGCTATGATGTGGAAAGTGGGGACGAAGATTCTGAGGATCGGCCCTGGAGGCCAAGTCATACAATCTTCGGAAAATCAACCATCAAACATAGTCATCTTGAAAATATGAGAGGAAGGTACTTTTGGGATATGTCTATTGTTAGGGCTGGCGGCGACAACAACGTCCCTGTCCTTAAGGAGAACGAAGTTGTGATTTTCCGATGCTTCTTCAAGGCTGGGCTTCGGTTCCCTTTAAGTAAGTTTGTAGTTGAAGTGCTGAAGACCTACCAAATCTTCCTTCATCAGATTACCCCCGAAGCCATAATAAGGATGGGCATTTTTGTCTAGGCAGTAAGGAGCCAAGGGCTAGAGCCAAGTGCGAAGTGCTTCTACAGTATGCACGAACTTCTGTATGATACAAAGGCCACGGGTAAAGAACAATACCACAACAACTTTGGTTGTTATGGATTTATCGCTCGCCCCAACGCAAGCCACCCAGTGCCAACATTTTGGAAGAGATGGCCTGGGGCTTGGATGGAAGAATGGTTCTATGTGAAGAATGATTTGTTAGCGAGGGAAGATATTAAGGAAGTCATTATGTGCCCAATTTGGTCCCGCTTCGGCCTCCAAAGGCCGAAGGTCGAAATTGATGACGCCGCCGAAGCGTGTCAGAAGGCCTTTAGTACTGTCTGCTCCGTCATTGGCACAAGAGGTTTAGTTCAAGAGCATATAGCATTCAAAGTGTGGCCGCTTGTAGAAAGCTGGGAAATGCCGAAGGAGACCATCACTAAGTCTAGCGAAGGTGATTTGGTCCGGCTGATGTATACATTCAGGTTTGGGGATAAATTTGATGAACCAAACGATGACTGGCTGAAGTGCATCGAAGCTACAAGTGATGATTTGCTTGGAGCTTATTCCAAGACAGAAGACAATGCCTTGTCCGCAGCCTTCGGGGGTCAGGGAAAAAAGAGAATGAACAAAGTTTTTGACGCCATTGGCTTTGTCTACCCCGACTACCGCTACCCGCTACAGGGACAGGGGAAAAAGAGAAAGGTTGCTGCTTCGGTCGCCCCAGTTGAGCCTATGCTGAAGGGCAAAAAGATGAAGGTTCTTACCCACCAGCCACGTTACATTAAACCGGCCGTGGTGCCTGAGTTTGGCGAGGAAGCCTCTTCAGCTGCTGAAACAAGAGTGACTGCTCCGATTGCGTAGAGCACTGAAAAGTCGGTTGTAAAGCCAAAGTTACCTTCAGTTAAGTTGGTTGAAATGAAGGCTGATAAGGATAAGGCTGAAGGGTCGAAATTTGAAAAAATAACAAAAATGCCAGAGATTTTGAGTCTGTCAACAGAGATAATAGTGCCAAAGGCACAAAAGGGTTCTGCCGTAACTCCTAAGAGGAGAAGGATGGCAAACGAGTTAGATGTTGTACTAGAAACAACAAAATCCTTGAGTCCTGCTCCTTCAGGAAAAATTGCCGAAGCTTCCAAAGCCCTACCTGAAGCTGAAACGAAGCAAGCAGAAGTCGATGCTGCAAAAATTCAAGCTAAAACCGAAGTTGGGCCTTTAGAGCCCACCGAGATAGATCCTGCCGTAGTTGAAGAAAAAGCGGCAAAGGAAATTGTGTCTGAAGAGGTTGAAGCTGCTGCTATTGAAGCTTCAAAGGAAAGCATTGATTACATCATTCATCATGCTTCTGGGAAGAGACTTCCTTAGGAAGAAAAGCTAGACGCGCTACACTATGCTCAAAAATTAAAATACCCGAAGGGGGCATTAGTGTTTAATGGCAGTGTGGAAGAAGATTTTCTGTACTGTCTCCTGGATAATAAAGAGATATCCGTCTGCCGAGAGATAGGTAGAAGCATCGGATTCCCGACGCTAGAAGATGGCCTTTCAATATTATCAAAGGATGAGCTTGCTGACAGTTTGGCGTATAATAGCATAAAGGTATAAAAAGCTAATTTTGTATTTTGAAAACGAAATATTTTACTTGTGTACTCTTAATTATGTCCTCCTCTTGTAGGGCTTAATTCTTAGCAATGCCCTTAGAGCACAGAAAAACATTGAAGATGAAGGATATACAATGGCTCTGAACAACCTTCGTTCAGTGGTAATCGAACTAAGGAACGAAGGTCTTGAAAAGGACAAGATCTTGATTTCATTGATAAACAAAGTGAAAGAAGATGAAGCTAGTTTTAAGGCTCAAGCTGAGATTCAAAAGAATGAGATCGAAGACCTTCGAAAACAATTGGCCGAAGCCAAAGAAAAGTGTGGTCTCGCAGAAGTTAACCGAGATATTAGTGAATATTGGAGAAACTATTTAACAGTTGAAGAACTTCGCGCATCCAAAGAAAGATGCTTTGAAAAACCATTGGGCTACGTGGAGAAAATAAAGGCTAGCTTCGCTAATGTGGGCGCTTATTCTAACGAAGATAACTTTATACGAGGCGACCCTGAAGGTGTTATCAAATGGATAAGTGGAGAAGCCGAAGCTTTCAAAGAGATTTTAAGTGATCACGGGGATGTCTATGCGTTCTCCGGTGCAAGGGGAATTTCAGCTATTCTGCAGAAGGCGTGATGCGACCATGTCAAGACCCTGGCCCAGGTCGAAGCTGCCTTCTCCGTGGATGACACTAAGGATCCCTCGACTGAAGCAAGCTTAATGGGCGGGAAATTTTACAATGACATTTGGGTAAATGGTGGCAGAGAGGTGGCTCACGAAATCATGAAGAAAAGTGAGAAAGACATCCATGACGCCCGAGTACAAGCAAAACAGGTTGAAGAAGCTGCAGAGCGCGAGAGACGCATAGGTATTGCTTTGCGGCATCTAGTTTTGGTATTTGTTTTTGTAGCTTCGGACTAATTAATTTTTACTATAGCTGAATTATCTCCGCCACCAGAACTGTTCGACCCCCTGGCCGACCCAGAGACGAAGGAAGCACTAGAGATCATCAATATAGCCGAATCTATTGTTGACGAAGTCGTCAATAAATTGCTGAACGAGGTTGCGGAGAAGGTCCTAAAGGAAGACTAGTTGTTATTGAAAAAACATTTTTAGATGGTCATTGTAGCTTTGTTGTAAAAAGACTGTAATATTCAATATGTATATCTTTGAATCTATTATGTAAATTATTTATAATTCACTTCTTTGCGATGCATTAAACTTTTATGTACATACCGTTTTGAGCCTTCAGCGAAAAAACATCTTCCCTTCTTTTCATGCTTCATAAAGAAAAAGATCCATGCTTCGTGAGAATATCCATGCTTCGTAAAAACAAGGAATCCCTTCTTTTGCAATAGAGCTGATGAAGCTGTATACTTTGTGCCTTAGCATATTTTCACTTTTATAAAGCATTCTCCGAAGATCGACTTTGTATTCAATTCATGTCATTGGTGTGATATGATGTATGATGTGATGCTATGCGAGATGATGTGATGATATGATGCAAAGAATGATGCTAATGTCGAAGACACACACTCACACACCCACGCTGAAACACACAATCTTTGCATCCCCTTAGGAACGATCTCTTTGCCGTTTATTTTTCGGCTTCACCGCTTATTTTTCAGTGTAAGTTCTGCATCCCCTTAGGAACGTCTTTTGAACTTCTTCGCCTTCTATTTCGGTGGTATAAATTCTACATCCCCTTAGGAACGTCTTTTGAACTTCTTCGCCTTATATTTCGGCGGTATTTGGCTCTGCATTCCCTTTGGAACAACTTTTGAGCAGAAAACTTACACTGCGCTCCCTTAGGAATGACTTTTTGTATCTTCGACAGAACTTATGCTGCGCTCCCTTAGAAACGACTTTTTGTAATTTCGGCAATTTTTAGCTCTGCTTTCCCTTAGGAACGATTTTTGAGCTTTGACACTTCTTGAGCTTCGTAAGTCTATGAAAAAGATATATTTCATTCTGATAAAAGCGAAACTATTACAGAGAATTAAAACTAGATTTACATTGCTTGTTTCTTGTTAAAAAACAAAATGACATAAACCACAAAAGTATTTTGGGGGTAGGATATCGCTCAATAAATGTGCTTTGATTCTGGCACAGTACTGTTGACAGTGCGAGCTTCAGATTCCTCCCTGAACTCCCGTTGCTGTTGGGTGTGCTGGGGCCCTTCTGGCTGCTGGCTTCGGGAGTAGGTCGGTTGTAGTGGTGGTGGGGGTGGGAGTTGTGGCCAGGAAGCCTGTGAATGGCTAGCCGAAGTGATAGAAGCTACAGGATGATTGCCCACATACTCTGGTATGTAAAGGGAGTGGCACGAAGCAGTGTGCAAGACCTGCTTCGGCTGATTCTGCCGAGCTTCGGCTTCTGCGATTTCCTTTTGCTTCTGAATAGTGATTTGGCACATTCTTGTAGTATGGCCCTTGTCCTCACCACAGAATAAATAGTATATCTTCCTCGGCTGATCCCCATATCTTCCTCCGAAGCCCCTGGCGCCTCTGCCCCTTAGAGCTGGCGGCCTAAAAGAGCTTTGTTGTTGCCCCGAAGGTTGTGGGGTGTACTGTGACCTCTGAGGCTGACCTCCCTTGTCATCGATCTGGCTGGAGCTGTGGATCGACCTAACATGCCTTGGGTGGATTTGTCCTCCGAAGCCCCTAGTCATCTCAGAGAATCTATAAGCTTCCTCCCTTCTTTGGCGGAAGTCGTTGTCAGCCCGGATGTACTCATCCATCTTCTGAAGCAGCTTCTCCAGAGTCTGTGAGGGCTTTCTTGTGAAATATTGAGCAGTAGGTCCTGGCCGAAGACCCTTGATCATGGCCTCAATGATAATTTCATTGGGCACTGTAGGTGCTTGTGCCCTCAGTCGCAAGAACCTTCGGACATATGCCTGAAGGTATTCTTCGTGGTCTTGCGTGCATTGGAACAGGGCCTGAGCTGTGACTGGCTTCGTTTGAAAGCCTTGGAAACTGGTAACCAGCATGTCTTTGAGCTTCTGCCATGACGTGATAGTCCCTGGCCAAAGAGAAGAAACCATGTCTAGGCTACATTCCGGACTGCCATGATGAAATACTTCGCCATGACTGCGGTGTTGCCCCCATACGAAGATATAGTTGCTTCGTAACTCATCAGAAACTGCTTCGGATCTGAATGCCCATCATACATGGGAAGCTGGGGTGGCTTGTATGATGGGGGCCATGGAGTAGCCTGTAGTTCTGCTGCCAAGGGAGAAACATCATCAAAAGTAAAAGTATCATGACTGAAATCATCATACTATCCATCTTTGTTGAATAGGCCCTCTTGACGAAGCTCCTTGTGCTGGGGCCTTCGGTCTTGTTCATCTTGGACAAGATGACACACTTCTTCAATAGCTTCGTCAATCTTCCTTTGAAGATCGGCCAGTCGAGCCATCTTCTCCTTCTTCCTTTGCACTTGTTGATGAATGATTTCCATGTCCCTAATCTCTTGGTCCAACTCCTCCTCCTGGAGTGTTGGACTGGTGGCCTTTCTCTTCTGGCTTCGAGCTTCTCAAAGAGAGAGAATCTCCTGATTTGTGTCCAGTGGCTGTAGTGCAGCAGCCCCTGGTGCAGTTATCTTCTTCGACGGCATGATGAAGGTCAGTGCTTGCCAAAGGTGGTTGAATGAATTCACCAGAGGTGGACGCCAATGTTGGAGACTTGTTCTCAAATGCTATGAGTTAAGAACAAGGCAACACAAAAATGTTAAATGTCAATACCCTTCGTCTTTTGAAACATTATTCCCCTTAGGATATAATGATCTTCAGACGAAGGTTACGAAGGACATACCTTCATCACCACAGTATATGATAATAGAAGAAGAAGCATACAGGATATAGAAGATAACATAAACAATCATATAACATTATTAATTTATTCTCATTATATTATTACGGAAAGACAGAAACATTATTGAATTACAAATGTACCTTCGGCTTGATGGAAGACAAAAGTACAAGTGCGACGCACAAATGAATACAAGTCAGCGTGAACAGTATGGGGGTACTGTTCATCTATTTATAGGCACAGGGCGCAGCCTGTGCAAAATTACATTCATGCCCTTTATGTTTACTATTGACATTAGGACAATCTATCGAGGACTAGAAAGCCTTTTCCTCTTTAAGTCGGTTCCTTTTCTGCTACTGAGCCGAAGCTTCCTTGCGCATAGCTTCAGAACTAGTTCGACCTTCGTCCCAACTGTTCTTTTCATATTGTGGACAGCTTCATTCCGATTCCGAAGGCTCCTGTACATATATTACACTTGGGAAAACATTGTTAATCATGTTTTTGAGGACCTTCGGAAGACGAAGGCCCCCAACACCACCCAAACAAGGGATTAAGGTGAACTTAGCTATTTTGGGTTGCTTCCAGTTCTGGTTTTGACACTGCTCCTCCTTCTAGTGACCTTGTTTACTTTTTGAGCTTGATCTTGAGCCATATGACTTACACCACATAACTGAAGATGTTACCTCATTGGTTGTAAGTCATGTCCTTATGTAGTGATCCTTGATGCGCCATAACTTTTCTTAACTCGATCAACCTTGACTTTGCAAGTCTTCTTCACCCCTGGCTTTGGGTTCCTTAGTCTCTTTGACCTTCTTCTCCCGTGCACTCGGTACCTCGAAGCTCTTCTTGCCTCCATCCTTGGTTTGATCAGTTGTCTCTGAGTTATGCACATCGAGTCTCACTTAAGCAATGTCCATCTTACTTGTTATGTCCATTATCTATAGATAATCCAGTCTTTGGACCATCACTCTTGTTCACTTGTGTTGGACCCTGTTAGCTTTGCATTAAGCACCTGTTCAACACTTAGCACACTTGTTAGTCCTTTAATTGGGTTGTCATCCAAACACCAAAACCCACAAGAGAGCTTTCAAAAAGGTTAACCCTATTTCCCTTTCATATATAATGGTAGTAAAGTTCATGGCATCAATCCAATGCCGCCAAGCAAAGATTTTTATATCAAGAGATGTATAGTCCAGCTCGTTTTATCATTGTCCATGGTTTACCCAATTACTCATACCGATCTAAAATTAGGTTTCAAGTTATGCAATATTTTTAGGTATAATAATTTTGAGAGAGAACTTATACCAATAGTCAATTATTTGTGATGTAAACTACCAGTAGGGAAAACGTTTTCTCCTCATATTATATACCAATTTGTTCTATAAAGCATTATTTCGATCTCTTCATTGTTTAGCAAAAAGAGAAGCTTTGGAATAGAACAGACAAGGCTAAAAATTCATATTATCTAGGGGAAAACCACTTGATTGTTAAGACTAAGCAAATGGTGATACCTGTTTGGCAAGAGCGAAACAAGACTGATATCCGTCTGGGACCAGGCTTCAACAAAGATAGTAATGGTCTCATACGAAGGAGTCACTAGGTCTCCATAAGATCTTTATATTTCTGTCACAAATTACCATCACTAATCGTTTAGTGGTCAAGACTTGTGGCTCTCAAGGACAGATTAATGCCCAATTTAGCCTTAAGCTCTATGGTGATGTGGAATTTCATAGTTATTTGTCTACTACTCTCACTTCTGGTAGATCAGATGTAGATTATAGTAAGTATACCAAGGGGGTGGAATCCAATGTAGTTGTACTACATAAACCCCATATATATACATATATTTAAGAATGATATTACCATTTGGTTTGTAGTGTATACCATACTCGTCAAAGTACTATCCCGAGTCAATTCAGCGACTATGATTATTTACAATTCTGAGATATGTATGCAACACAAGCATATAGGTCCTATATAGAACGAGCAAAATGGTTTGACGGGAACACACACACCAATATAGTGAAACATTTCTCAGAATAACCTTTCGGTATACTCGCAACTTCGTGTTGCTAGGGGTTACAAGTCCTTTTACTCAGAGTTTAATTCATGTCCTTTAGCGACAAAGAGAGCAATGTGCCAACATCTGATCGAGCAATGCATGACTGAGATTTCTAACATTTATTCATTTGGTAAGGTCTTTTGCTTACTAATAGAATCCCAATTTGTGATGTCTTTTATGGCAAAAAGGCGTTCATGCATTATATTAAATTTCTTCAGGTTACTTCAGGTAAAACTTTATATATGAGAGAGAGCAGAGAATTAACTAATCTGTATTTCAATATAATTTCCCAGATTTTGCAAGCATTATATAGCTTGTTAGAGTTGTTATGGCCACTTGGCGATATATATAAATATATTAAGCCACACAACACAAATCAAACAAATATATAGCCAAATAAAATTGTTTACGATAGTTGTGCAATGATGTGACTTAAGGGGCTTAATAGCCCATCACATTCTAGGTGAGTATAAACTCCCAGCATATAGAGTGTCAACACGAGTGCGGCCATCAGGGCTACAACGAGCATTCGTAACAAGCGCGACAGATGCATTTGTGGCTCGGTAGTCGGGTACACGATAAGTCCACACAATGTGCGCAACATGCATAATTGTGGCTCGGTGGTCTTGACAGACGAGTAGTGCCTGCAAAAAACGTGCGACTCGGTGATGGCGGGCCGACTCAACAAAATCGGTCTGATTATGCGAGAGTGTGACATAGCAATCACATAACACAGTCAAGTTTGTACGACACAAATACTGTGTCGTGTTGCTAGGGCGCAGCCAATGTTCAACCAATGTCATAACACAACTGTGGGGGACAGATATCCCCCGGGTCCACTGGAAGGATAAAATACCTCACGAAAGGCCTAAGGGTCCAATAAGTCGTAAGGTCATCCCTTCGTGGGCCTGGGGAGGAATGATCAGTGAAGCAGATCGACATAAGGCTGGGTCGGAACAAGCTCAGACGGCCCAATGATCTTGAGCGAGTAATCACAACAGAGACCCGATCTTCTCGCGCTGGAGGCCCGTACAACGAACCGAGCGAAGATGGGTCGGCGGAACTATAGGAAGATAGACTCAATTGGTTTACTATTCCTTAGGTGCACTTGATTATCATATCTGCATGTACTGCCCCACGGTCGAATATATAAGGCCTAGGGGGCACCCCTTCAAAAGGATGGACTCGCCACTTAGCCATCCACCCCAGCTTCCTACGCATTAGAGAATCACCTTGTAACTCACCATATACAACACTCTCGCCAGGACGTAGGGTATTACGCACTTCAAAGCGCCCCGAACCTGTAAATCATTGTATGCCGTCTCTCGTGCAACTAGCACGAACCATTGAACTACAGTTGACAACACCGTCCTACTCCTAAAAGCACCTTGAGGGGCAATCCCGGGTGTGCGGTCGGACCCAAAACACCGACAGCTGGCGCGCCAGGTAGGGGGTGTGTCATCAATCCAAGCTAGCTCAATGGCCGTCACTTTCCTGCACAAGATCGTCTTCCGCCCCAGGTCCAAATTCTGCTTCGGAACCATCTCAGCTGTAGCAGATGAGGAGGGAACTCTGCATCGCATTGCGGACCCAACGGAGAGAAGATCTTCCTCAAAAATCTCCGTAGAAATCGGGGAAAAGCAGGAAAAGGCGCAACCTCCAATGCTCCGAAAAAGGATCGCCTCCGGCATGACGGAGGCTCGAGGCCCGCCAACTCGGAAAACTCCATTGTCTACCTCTCCTACGGAAGAATGGACACAAATCACAAGAAAGAAAGAAACAAATAAAATCAGGAGGAAGCAAGTTGTTCTTTCTGCACCTCTGCCCTCTAAGGAGAACAGAAAGAAGATCGTCACGACAGCTATACCATTCTACCCCGACGTCCTCTTCATCGAGAGAGCGGAGTCGCCCCCCATCTCCGACGATGAGCCGACTGTACCCGTAGAGGAACCTCCTCAGTGGGAATCCCGCCGATGAAGGAACCGACGCCGAAATATCCGGAGACATCACGAGGCCGGAGAGCGGGATCCGGTGCAGCCTGTGTCGCGAGACAGGCCTCAGAGATGGGAGAAACCCCAGAAGAGCGTGTCTTCCGAGAAAGGAGGAATTCCCGACGACACAATCGCCGGCGAGCTCAAGAACAGGCCGAACAGGAAACTAAGCAACGTCGGGAAAATCCTCTCTTCGGGCGCAACCTGAACCCCGACTTCGCCCGAGCCTTGAACACGCCAAGTGAAGTCGGCGGAGTACTGGCTCGAATAGCCGACGGTCTCCCTCGGACTCCCGATGCCGAGGGCTACCGGTGACTATTCACTCGAGCGGACAACCATCTTCTACCTCTCGCACATCCGCCGAATGATCTACGACATACCATCAACAGTCGGCGGGACGCATGGAGCTCTATCAACGCTTCACGCGAACGACGACATGAGAGCGAGATCCGTCACCGGGAAGAATATGACAGGGATCACGGCATCCCAACCCGGAGTCAGGCCACCAGGACCGAGTCGGCAACGGCTTCGACTGGCGGCACTACCTGGGGACGGTCGAAGCACCGCGACAACCACTCCCCCCTGGGACAGACATTATCCTCGACGACAGGAGGACACGTGCGGAGTGTCGGCACTTACTCCGCGCCTCAGAGCCATTCAATGGCCTCCTAACTTCCCAACATTGACAAATATGAACCTAAGCAGGATCCGGGAGGCTGGCTGGCCGTCTACACTACCGCTGCCCGAGCCGCTGGGGCAACCGAGGATGTAATGACCGCGTACTTGCCCATCGTCCTCGAGCAAGACGCACTGCAATGGCTGCGACACCTACCACGACACTGCATCGATGACTGGAGTGATTTCAGTCGACACTTCATCGCCAACTTCCAGTCCCTCTCCGACAAGCCGGCACAACTGTGGGACCTAAAATCCATCAAGCGCCAGGGGGACGAAACTCTCAGGTCATACCTCAAAAGGTTCCAGACCATGATAAATCGTATCCCCGAGGTCGCGGAGGCAGCAGTAATCGAGGACTTCTATAGAGGCTCCGATGACGCGGCCTTCGTCCGCGCCATATTACAGAAAGCGCCAACTACCTCCGAGCAGCTATTCAGGGAAGCTGACCTCTACATCACCGCCGACGAACGGGCTCGGGACCTCATCGGAGGAGTGAAGCCAGCACCGGCAGCGCCATGACGCGACACGAACCAGCAGCCCGACAAGCGTTGGGAGAAGAGGCCTCGCGAAGAAGTTCACGCAGCCGGACCACCCGCCTCTCGCGCCCGAGGAGGACCTCGTGGAGGCGAACGCATGCTGGACGACATCCTCAACGCCCAGTGCCCGTACCACAAGGACATGCGCCACACCCTTCGGAACTGCAGGGACTTCAAGCACTCCGTTGGGCACGGTCGACCTTTCCAGCCTCTACCTCCTCCTCCGCCGCGGGAGGACCAGAACCGCAACAACCCCAACAACAGGAGGGGGGAGGAGATGGAGCCTTCGCGCGCGTCGACAGAGAGGTCAATGTCATCTTCGGCGGACATGGATCATAGGAGAACAAGAGACAACAAAAGCTCAACGATCGCCAAATATTGGTAGCGACCACCGGTCCTCCCGCTCCTTACCGATGGTCGGAGCACCCGATCACTTTCACTCGGGCAGATCAGTGGCTCAACTTCGACCACCCGGGCAAATACCCGCTCCTCGTCGATCCAGTGATCTGAGAGAGCCGGGTGAAGAAGGTACTAGTGGACGGGGGGAGCAGCATCAACGTCACCTTCCCCCGGGCGCTTCAAGGCTTGGGAGTTCACCTCAAAGAGCTCCACGAGTCCGATACTCCTTTCTTCGGCATCGTGCCGACCGAGGGAGAATACTCGCTGGGCCACATCTACATGCCGGTCACCTTCGGAACTCCGGAGAACTACAGAACCGAGTTCCTGAGGTTCGAAGTGGCGAACTTCGACTGCGGGTACAACGCCATCATCAGGAGGCCTGGACTGGCGAAATTCATGGCCATTCCCCATTACACCTACATGATACTGAAGATGTCAGGGCCGCAGGGGATCATAACTGTGCGCGCTGACTTCCAAGGTGCCGCAGAATGTTTACGGGTGGCCATCTAGGCGGCCCTCACCACCAAACCGTCGGCGACTTCTTCTATACAGGCAAACTCTAAGCCTGAGGAAGACCTCGCGGTACCTGCGTACGAGGCTCAAGCTACGACCTCTATGCGGCCGACTGAAGAAACTAAAAGGATCAACCTCGGGTTCGCTGATGAACGCAAGACTGCCATCATCAGCTCTAGCCTGGATGACAAATAGGAAAACACGCTCGTCCGGTTCCTGCAAGATAACCGAGATGTATTCGCATGGCAACCTGCGGATATGCCGGGAGTCCCGAGAGAACTGGCCGAGCACAAACTAAAGTCTACCCCCAGGCGAGGCCGATTCGGCAAAAATTACGTCGTTTCACGCCCGACAAGAGAGAGGCCATTTGCGCTGAGCTGGCTCGCTTGGTCGCGGCTAGGTTCATTAGAGAAGTATTACATCCCGAGTGGCTGGCTAACCCTGTTCTTGTACTAAAAAAGAATAAGGTGGATTGGCGCATGTGCGTCGACTATACGGATCTCAACAAACACTGTCCAAAGGATCCCTTTGGGCTCCCTAGGATAGATCAGGTGGTACATTCCACCGCTGGATGTTCTATGCTGTCCTTCTTGGATTGCTACTCCGGATATCATCAGATTAGCTTGGCGAAAGAAGACAAGGAAAAAACGGCGTTCATCACTCCGTTCGGTGCTTTTTGCTATACCTCCATGCCGTTCGGCCTCAAGAACGCTGGAGCGACTTATCAAAGAGCTATTCAAACGTGCTTAGCCGATCACTGGGGCAAGCGTGTGGAAGCGTATGTGGACGACGTAGTAATCAAAACAGAAAATTCGGAAAATTTCATCGAAGATTTACAACTGGTTTTCAATAGTCTACGGCGATATCGATGGAAGCTTAATCCCGAAAAATGTGTCTTCGGAGTACCAGCAGGAAAGTTACTTGGGTTCATTGTCAGCCACCGAGGAATCGAGGCCAACCCAGAAAAGATCGAGGCTATTATGAGGATGGAGGCACCACGGTCGCAGAAGAAAGTGCAAAGACTCACAGGATGCATGGCGGCTTTGAGCAGATTCATATCGAGGCTGGGAGAAAAAGGCTTGCCATTTTATAAGTTGCTCAAGAAGGTGGACAAATTTCAATGGACTTCAGAGGCACAGGAGGCTCTAGAGGCACTGAAAAAATTCTTGACAACACCACCAGTGCTGAAACCGCTGCGTCGAGCCACGCCGACTCAACCAGCCAAAGATTTGCTGCTGTATATCTCTTGCACGACTCACGTGGTGAGCACCGCGTTAGTAGTCGAGCGAGCAGAAGAAGGACATGCTTATCTAGTGCAACATCCTATTTATTTCATCAGCGAAGTTCTGGGTCCCTCGAAGAAAAAATATCCTCAAGTTCAGAAACTATTATATGCAGTACTTCTAACTGCACGCAAGCTCCGTCACTACTTCGACGACCACAAAGTTGTTGTAGTCACTGGTTTTCCAATAGGGGATATCCTTCACAACAAAGAATCCATCAGGAGAATAGCCAAATGGGCCTGTGAGCTGGGATCTCACGACATTGAATTTCGACCTCGCACTGCCATTAAAACTCAAGCACTGGTTGACTTTGTATCAGAGTGGACCGAACAACAAGTACCAGATAACCCAGAAACTGCAGAAGTATGGCGAATGTATTTTGATGGCTCATTAAAGCTGCAGGGAGCAGGCGCAGGGATCCTCTTTACTGCACCTGGAGGCGAACACCTCAGATATGCCCTACAGTTGTTATTTCTAGCCTCTAACAATGCAGCAGAATATGAAGCTCTGATTCACGGACTGAACATTGCTATATCATTGGGCATCAAGAGATTGATGGTATACGGGGATTCTATGGTAGTCATAAGTCAAATAAACAAAGAATGGGATTGCTCGAACGATTCCATGGGAAAATACTGCACTGTCGTCCGGAAATTAGAAGACAAATTTGAAGGTCTGGAATTTCACCATGTGGAGAGAGATCAAAACACGGCAGCTGACGTGTTGTCCAAGCTAGGGTCCAGTCGGACTCAGGTCCCGCCTGGAGTCTTTGTCCAAGAGATATCACACCCAAGCATCTCACCGGGTCAGAGCAGAAGAATGTAATACTTTGAGCCAATCAGAGTCAGATTCTGATGACTGGAGCAGGCCGATCATCAGGTATATAAAAAATGAGGAGGAGCCAGACGACAAGAATGCAGCCGAGCGCATCGCAAGGCAATCGGCTCACTATACACTCATTGGGGAAACACTATACAGAATGGGTGCATCAGGAGTCCTCATGAAATGCATTCTCTCAGCTACTGGAAAGCAACTTCTGGACGAGGTCCATGTTGGGCAGCGCGGAGTGCACGCAGCGTCCAGAACCCTGGTCGGGAAGGTCTTCAGGTCAGGTTTCAATTGGCCAATAGCGAAGAGTGACGCAGTCGAGTTAGTCTAGAGGTGCGAAGCCTGCCAGTACCTGTCAAAACAGCAGCATCTACCAGCACAGCAACTGCAAACGATACCCATAACTTGGTCGTTCGCATGTTGGGGACTGGATATGATTGGACCTTTCAAGAAAGCTCAGGGAGGATACACTCATGTGCTGGTAGCTATCGACAAATTCAATAAATGGATAGAGTTCAAACCCATTGCTTCCTTAACTTTAGCCAAGGCGATGGAGTTTATACAAGACATAATATTCAGATTTGGAATACCGAATAGTATCATAACTGACTTGGGATCCAACTTCACAAGTTCAGAGTTCTTTGATTTCTGTGAGCGGAAAAGCATTCAGATCAAATACGCTTCGGTGGCACACCCAAGAGCCAACGGACAGGTTGAAAGAGCTAACGGGATGATATTGGAGGCCCTCAGGAAAAAGGTCTTTGATAAAAATGAAAAGTTTGCAGGGAAATGGATAAGGGAGTTGCCCTACGTCGTTTGGAGCTTAAGAACTCAACCCAGTCGAGCTCTGCATGGAAATACCCCTTGCTTCATGGTCTATGGTTCAGAGGTTGTGCTACCTGCTGATCTCAAGTTTGGGGCGCCAAGGTTGATCTTCGAAAACATAGCAAAAGCCGAGGCTACTAGGATGGAGGATGTTGATGTACTCGAAGAAGAACGGCTGAACACGGTAATTCAATCAGCATGGTACCAGCAAACCCTGAGGCGCTATCACAATAAGACCATGAGACATCGATCCTTCGCAGTGGGAGATCTTGTCCTCCGCCGAATTCTAACGGGGGAGGGGCGGCACAAGTTGTCACCTCTATGGGAAGGACCATTCATAGTAGCAGAAGTCACTCGGCCGGGATCATATCGTCTCACTCAGATGGATGGCACGGAGATCGGGAACTCATGGAACATAGAACACCTCAAGAAGTTTTACCCCTAGCTGTATTCCAAAAGCTATTGGGACGACAATGTACTCTGTAAACTGGGAAATATATCATCAATAAGAAGACTTCGAGAGCGCTCAAATTGTTCATTGTCGACCTGCATTCTTACTAAACTCAGGGTGACCACTATGCCCTGCTAACGGAGCAATCGGCTTAAGTCGGTGACGACTTAAGACGATGCAACATGCTCGCGCTTACTTCACTCAGGGTGACCACTATGCCCTGCTAATGGAGCAATCGGCTTAAGTCGGCGACGACTTAAAACGGTGCAACATGCTCGCGCTTACCTAACTCAGGGTGACCACTATGCCCTGCTAACGGAGCAATCGGCTTAAGTCGGCGACGACTTAAGACGGTGCAACATGCTCACACTTACTTAACTCAGGGTGACCACTATGCCCTGCTAACGGAGCAATCTGCTTAAGTCAGCGACGACTTAAGACGGTGCAACATGCTCACGCTTACTTAACTCAGGGTGACCTCTATGCCCCGCTGAGAGCACCTAGGGGGGGGTGAATAGGTGATCCTGTGAAACTTGAAACTTAATGCCACAAAGCTTGATTAGGAGTTAGTACAATAATTCCAAGTGGCTAGAGAGGAGTCTTAGCAAAACACAATAACCACAAGAAGATCAACACAGGTAGACTCAGTGGTTTATCCCGTGGTTCGGCCAAGTACAAAACTTGCCTACTTCCACGTTGTGGCGTCCCAATGGACGAGGGTTGCAATCAACCCCTCTCAAGCGGTCCAAAGACCCACTTGAATACCACGGTGTTTTTGCTTTGTATATTATATCCCGTTCGCGAGGAATCTACACAACTTGGAGCCTCTCGCCCTTACACTTTGATGTTCACAAAGAAGCACGGAGCAAGGGAGGGATGAGCAACACACACAAGACACAAAATCAGAGCCACAACACGCACACAAGTTGCAACAAGAGCTCACAACACAACCCAATGAGTTCACAACTCAAATAGAGCTCTAGATGCTATCACAAAGAATCAAATGTGCGGAATCGAAGTCTTGGTGCTTAGGAATGCTTTGAGAATGCTTGGTGTACTCCTCCATGTGCCTAGGGGTCCCTTTTATAGCCCCAAGGCAGCTAGGAGCCGTTGAGAGCATTCCAGGAAAGCAATTCTTGCCTTCTGTCGCCTAGCGCACCGGACAGTCCGGTGCACCACCGGACACTGTCCGGTGCGGATTTCTTTCCTTATTTGGTGAAGCCGACCGTTGCAGATTCAGAGCCGTTGGCGCACCGAACACTGTCCGGTGCACACCGGACAGTCTGGTGCCCCCTTCTAGCCGTTGGCTCGGCCACGTGTCCCGCGCAGATCGCGCGGCCGACCGTTGGCTCACCGGACAGTCCGGTGAACCACCGGACAGTCCGGTGATTTATAGCCGTACGCCGTTAATCCTCTCCCGAGAACGACGAGTTTGCCTGTGAATGGCTCACCGGACAGTCCGGTGCACCACCGGACAGTCTGGTGATTTATAGCCGTACGCCGCCGTCGAAGTCGCGAGAACAGCAAGTTTGCCAGAGCCAGCCTGGCGCACCGGACACTATTCGGTGCACCACCGGACAGTCCGGTGCACCCAGACTGAGTAGACTTTGGCTGAACAAAGTCATCTCTTTTCCAATTCGATTTCTCCTGTTTCCAGCACTTAGACACAATACATTAGTTCTCAAAACAATGTACTAAGTCTAGAAACATACCTTTACTCTTGATTTGCACTTTGTCCATCAATTGCACAGATTAACTCTTAAGTGCTTGTGTTGGCACTCAATCACCAAAATACTTAGAAATGGCCCAAGGGCACATTTCCCTTTCAATCTCCCCCTTTTTGGTGATTTATGCCAACACAACAAAAAGCAACTAAAAGAAGTGCAACATCAATACAAATGAGAACTCAAAATTGTTTTGATTCAAATTTGGCATATATGGATCATTCTTTGCCACCACTTGGTTTTGTTTTTGCAAATTAACCTCAATTTCCTATCTTAAGTCAAACACACTTGTTGAGACATAAAGAGAGTTGTTCCAAGAGAAATTGATCAAAGATTTCAAAAACTCCCACTTTTCCCATAATCAACTATTCTCCCCATAAGAGGCCAACTTTTGACAAAAGAGACAATAAGAGAGTTTTGACAAACCAAAAGCTCTATTCTACTATTTTCAAAATTTCTCAAGTGGTAGCTGATCCATTTATTGCTTTGGCCTTATTTTCTCCCCCTTTGGCATCAAGCACCAAAACAGGATCAATTTTGGCCCTTGAACCCCATTGCCTCACCAAAATCTTCAAATAAGAATACAAAGGCAATAAGAGTACATGAGATGAACTTGGAATAAGTTACCCTCTCATCGGAGTGCAGTGGAAGTCTTTCATGGTCCAAGTCCACCTTTTCCCTTTCAAACCACCTTTGAGACTAAATTAAGAAAACTCAAGCACATGGTTAGTCTCAAAGGGTCAAGTTGTAGCACATCTCCCCCTAAATATGTGCATCACGTGCAAAAGGACTTGTGAGGTCCGGGGAGTGCTTGTACAACTTGAGCACCATACATAAGCAACAAAATGCATAAGGAACATGATCAAGACATAAACACATGTATGCTATAAATCAATCCAAGTTCCGCGAATCTAAGACATTTAGCTCACTACGCAGCCTACAAAAGGTCTTCTCATCTAGAGGCTTGGTAAAGATATCGGCTAGCTGGTTCTTGGTGCTAATATAAAACACTTCGATATCTCCCTTTTGCTGGTGGTCTCTCAAAAAGTGATGCCGGATGTCAATGTGCTTTGTGCGGCTGTGCTCAACAGGATTGTCCGCTATGCGGATAGCACTCTCATTGTCACATAGGAGTGGGACTTTGCTCAGATTGTAGCCAAAGTCCCGGAGGGTTTGCCTCATCCAAAGTAGTTGCGCGCAACACTGTCCTGCGGCAACGTACTTGGCCTCAGCGGTGGATAGGGCAACAGAGGTTTGTTTCTTAGAATTCCATGACACCAGGGACCTTCCTAAGAATTGGCACATCCCCGATGTACTCTTCCTATCGACCTTACATCCAGCATAGTCGGAATCTGAATATCCAATCAAGTCAAAGGTATACCCCTTTGGATACCAGATCCCGAAGCAAGGTGTAGCGACTAAATATCTAAGAATTCGCTTCACAGCCACTAAGTGACACTCCCTTGGATCAGATTGAAATCTAGCACACATGCATACACTAAGCATAATATCCGGTCTACTAGCACATAAATAAAGTAAAGACCCTATCATAGACCGGTATGCCTTTTGATCAACGGACTTACCTCCTTTGTTGAGGTCGGTGTGTCCGTCGGTTCCCATCGGAGTCTTTGCGGGCTTGGCGTCCTTCATCCCAAACCGCTTTAGCAGGTCTTGCGTGTACTTTGTTTGGGAGATGAAGGTATCGTCCTTGAGTTGCTTCACTTGGAACCCAAGGAAGTAGTTCAACTCGCCCATCATTGACATCTCGAATTTCTGCGTCATCACCCTGCTAAACTCTTCACAAGACTTTTGGTTAGTAGAACCAAATATTATGTCATCGACATAAATTTGGCACACAAACAAATCACCATCACAGGTCTTAGTGAATAAAGTCGGATCGGCTTTCCCAACCTTGAAAGCATTAGCAATTAAAAAGTCTCTAAGGCATTCATACCATGCTCTTGGGGCTTGCTTAAGTCCATAGAGCGCCTTAGAGAGCTTACATACGTAGTCAGGGTACCGTTCATCCTCGAAGCCAGGGGGTTGCTCCACATACACCTCCTCCTTGATTGGCCCGTTGAGGAAAGCGCTGTTCACATCCATTTGGTACAACCTGAAAGAATGGTGAGCGACATATGCTAGCAAGATACGAATGGATTCTAGCCTAGCCACAGGAGCAAAAGTCTCCTCAAAGTCCAAACCTGCGACTTGGGCATAACCTTTTGCCACAAGTCAAGCCTTGTTCCTTGTCACCACCCCGTGCTCGTCTTGTTTGTTGCGGAACACCCACTTGGTTCCCACAACATTTTGCTTGGGACGAGGCACCAGCGTCCAAACTTCATTTCTTTTGAAGTTGTTGAGCTCTTCCTGCATGGCCAACACCCAGTCCGGATCTAGCAAGGCCTCTTCTACCCTGAAAGGCTCAATAGAAGAGACAAAGGAGTAATGCTCACAAAAATTAACTAATCTAGAACGAGTAGTTACTCCCTTGCTAATGTCACCCAAAATTTGGTCGACGGGATGATTCCTTTGAATCGTCGCTCGAACTTGGGTTGGAGGTGCCGGTTGTGCTTCTTCCTCCATCACATGATCATCTTGTGCTCCCCCTTGATCACACGCCTCTTCTTGATGAACCTGTTCATTGTCTTGAGTTGGGGGATGCACCATTGTTGAGGAAGAAGGTTGATCTTGCTCCTTTTGTTCCAGTGGCCTCACATCTCCAATCGCCATGGTGCGCATTGCGGCCGTTGGAACGTCTTCTTCATCTACATCATCAAGATCAACAACTTGCTCTCTTGGAGAGCCATTAGTCTCATCAAATACAACGTCGCTAGGGACTTCAACCAAACCCGATGATTTGTTGAAGACCCTATACGCCTTTGTATTTGAGTCATAACCTAACAAAAACCCTTCTACTGCTTTGGGAGCAAATTTAGAATTCCTACCCTTCTTCACTAGAATGTAGCATTTACTCCCAAAAACTCGGAAATACAAAACATTGGGTTTGTTACTGGTTAGTAGCTCATACAGAGTCTTCTTGAGGAGGCGGTGAAGGTAGACCCGGTTGATGGCGTGGCAAGCCATGTTCACGGCTTCCGACCAAAACCGCTCGGGGGTCTTGAACTCTCCAAGCATCATCCTCGCCATATTGATGAGCGTCCTGTTCTTCCTCTCTACCACACCATTTTGTTGTGGTGTGTAGGGAGCGGAGAACTCGTGCTTGATCCCTTCCTCCTCAAGGTACTCCTCCACCTGAAGGTTCTTGAACTCGGACCCGTTGTCGCTCCTTATCTTCTTCACCTTGAGCTCAAACTCATTTTGAGCTCTCCTGAGGAAGCGCTTGAGGGTCCCTTGGGTTTCAGATTTATCCTGCAAAAAGAATACCCAAGTGAAGCGGGAAAAATCATCAACTATAACAAGACCATACTTACTTCCTCCTAGGCTTAGATAGGCGACAGGTCCAAAGAGATCCATATGAAGCATCTCCAAAGGTCTTGATGTGGTCATCACATTCTTGGGATGATGAGAGCTTCCCACTTGTTTACCTGCTTGACAAGCTGCACAAGGTCTATCTTTTTCGAAAGTAACATTAGTTAGACCTATCACGTGTTCTCCCTTTAGAAGCTTGTGAAGGTTCTTCATCCCCACATGTGCTAAGAGGCGATGCCACAGCCAGCCCATGCTAGTCTTAGCAATTAAGCATGCATCTAGACCGACCTCCTCTTTTGCAAAATCAACTAAATAAAGTTTGTCGTCTAGTACACCCTTAAAAGCTAATGAACCATCACTTCTTCTAAAGATAGACACATCTACATTTGTGAATAAACAATTATATCCCATATTGCATAATTGACTAACGGATAACAAATTATATCCAAGTGACTCAACTAAAAACACATTTGAAATAGAGTGCTCGGATGAAATAGCAATCTTCCCTAACCCTTTCACCTTGCCTTGGTTCCCATCACCGAATATGATTGAATCTTGGGAATCCTTGTTCTTGACGTAGGAAGAGAACATCCTCTTTTCCCCCGTCATGTGGTTTGTGCATCCGCTGTCGATAATCCAGCTTGAGCCCCCGGATGCATAAACTTGCAAGGCAAATTTAGGCTTGGGTTTTAGGTACCCGACTCTTGTTGGGTCCTACAAGGTTAGTCAAAATGGTCTTAGGGACCCAAATGCAAGTTTTATCTCCCTTGCACCTTGCCCCTAACTTCCTAGCAATCACCTTCTTATTCTTTCTACAAATAGCAAAGGAAGCATTGCAAGTATGAAAAATTGTAGAAGGTTCATTAATTACTTTCCTAGGAACATGAACAATATTCTTTCTAGGCACATGATGAATATTTTTCCTAGGCATATCTCTACCATGCACAACATGGGAACTAGAAGCAGTCATAGCATATGAATCATAAGCACAGGTCCTATATGCATTTCTAGAAAATTTTCTATCACCATAAATGAAAGCATGGTTCTTTTGAACACTATTAGTCATAGGGCCTTCCCTTTCTCCTTGGCGGGAATGGAAGCCTTATGACTAGTTAAGTTCTTGGCTTCCCTCTTGAAGCCAAGCCCATCCTTAATTGAGGGGTGTCTACCAATCGTGTAGGCATCCCTTGCAAATTTTAGTTTATCAAATTCATTTTTGCTAGTCTTAAGTTGGGCATTAAGACTAGCCACTTCATCATTTAACTTTGCAATAGACACTAGGTGTTCACTACAAGCATCAACACTAAAATCTTTACACCTAGTGCAAATCACAACATGTTCTACATAAGAGTTAGATCTATTTGCTACTTCTAGTTTAGCATTTAAATCATTGTTAACATCTTTTAAACTAGAAATTGTCTCATGGCAAGTAGATAGTTCACAAGAAAGCATTTCATTCTTTTTAACTTCTAAAGCATGAGATTTTTGTGCCTCTACAAATTTATCATGTTCTTCATACAAAAGATCCTCTTGTTTTTCTAAAAGTCTATCCTTTTCATTCAAGGCACTAATCAATTCATTAATCTTATCTATTTTAGTTCTATCCAATCCCTTGAACAAACTAGAGTAATCTATTTCATCATCATCACTAGACTCATCCTCACTTGAAGAAGCATAAGTAGTATTCCGAGTACATACCTTCTTTTCCTTCGCCATGAGGCATGTGTGACGCTCGTTGGGGAAGAGGGCCAATTTGTTGAAGGCGGTGGCGACGAATCCTTCATTGTCAGAGTCGGAAGAGGAGCAATCTGAATCCCACTCCTTTCCAAGATGTGCCTCGCCCTTGGCCTTCTTGTAATTCTTCTTCTTTTCCCTCTTGTTCCCTTGTTCTTGGTCACTATCATTATCGGGACAATTAGCGATAAAATGACCAATCTTACCACATTTGAAGCATGAGCGCTTCCCCTTCGTCTTGGTCTTTTTGGGATGCTCCTTGCGTCCCTTTAGCGCCGTCTTGAAGCGCTTAATGATGAGGGCCATCTCTTCCTCATTTAGTCCCGCCACCTCAACTTGCGCCACCTTGTTAGGTAGCGTCTCCTTGCTTCTCGTTGCTTTGAGGGCCATGGTTTGAGGCTCATGGGTTGGGCCATTCAACACGTCGTCCACGTATCTCGCCTCCTTGATCATCATTCTCTCGCTTACAAACTTCCCAAGTACTTCTTCGGGTGACATCTTGGTGTACCTAGGATTTTCACGAATATTGTTCTCAAGATGTGGATCAAGGACAGTAAAAGACCTTAGCATTAGGCGAACGACGTCGTGGTCCGTCCATCGCGTGCTTCCGTAGCTCCTTATTTTGTTGATGAGGGTCTTGAGCCGGTTGTATGTTTGGGTTGGCTCCTCTCCCCTTATCATTGCAAATCTCCCAAGCTTGCCCTCCACTAACTCCATCTTGGTGAGCATGGTGATGTCGTTCCCCTCATGTGAGATCCTGAGGGTGTCCCAGATCTGCTTGGCATTGTCCAAGCCGCTCACCTTATTGTACTCTTCCCTGCACAGAGATGCTAAAAGGACAGTAGTAGCTTGTGCATTTTTATGGATTTGTTCATTTATAAACATGGGACTATCCGAGCTATCAAATTTCATTCCACTCTCTACAATCTCTCATATGCTTGGATGGAGAGAGAACAAGTGACTACGCATTTTGTGACTCCAAAATCTGTAGTCCTCCCCATCAAAGTGTGGAGGTTTGCCAAGAGGAATGGAAAGCAAATGTGTATTTGAACTATGCGGAATACGAGAATAATCGAAAGAGAAGTTTGAATTAACCGTCTTCCTTTTCTCGTAGTTGTTGTCGTCGTCCTTTTGGGAAGAGGAAGATTCGTCGCTGTCGTCGTAGTAGACGATCTCTTTGATGCGCCTTGTCTTCTTCTTCCCATCTTTTCGTTTGTGGCCCGAGCCCGAGTCGGTAGGCTTGTCATCCTTCGGCTCGTTGACGAAGGGCTCCTTCTCCTTATCATTCATCACAATCCCCTTGCCCTTAGGATCCATCTCTTCGGGCGGTTAGTCCATTTCTTGAAGAGAACAGCTCTGATACCAATTGAGAGCACCTAGAGGGGGGGTGAATAGGCGATCCTGTGAAACTTGAAACTTAATGCCACAAAGCTTGATTAGGAGTTAGTACAATAATGCCAAGTGGCTAGAGAGGAGTCTTAGCAAAACACAATAACCACAAGAAGATCAACACAGGTAGACTCAGTGGTTTATCCCGTGGTTCGGCCAAGTACAAAACTTGCCTACTTCCACGTTGTGGCGTCCCAATGGACGAGGGTTGCAATCAACCCCTCTCAAGCGGTCCAAAGACCCACTTGAATACCATGGTGTTTTTGCTTTGTATACTATATCCCGTTCGCGAGGAATCTCCACAACTTGGAGCCTCTCGCCCTTACACTTTGATGTTCACAAAGAAGCACGGAGCAAGGGAGGGATGAGCAACACACACAAGACACAAAATCAGAGCGACAACATGCACACAAGTTGCAACAAGAGCTCGCAACACAACCCAACGAGTTCACAACTCAAATAGAGCTCTAGATGCTATCACAAAGAATCAAATGTGCGGAATCGAAGTCTTGGTGCTTAGGAATGCTTTGAGAAAGCTTGGTGTACTCCTCCATGCGCCTAGGGGTCCCTTTTATAGCCCCAAGGCAGCTAGGAGCCGTTGAGAGCATTCCAGGAAGGCAATTCTTGCCTTCTGTCGCCTGGCGCACCGGACAGTCCGGTGCACCACCGGACACTTTCCGGTGCGGATTTCTTTCCTTATTTGGCGAAGCCGACCGTTGCAGATTCAGAGCCGGTGCACACCGGACAGTCCGGTGCCCCCTTCTAGCCGTTGGCTCGGCCATGTGTCCCGCGCAGATCGCGTGGCCGACCGTTGGCCCGGCCGACCGTTGGCTCACCGGACAGTCCGGTGAACCATCGCACCACCGGACACTGTCCGGTGCACCACCGGACAGTCCGGTGCACCCAGACTGAGCAGACTTTGGCTGAACAAAGTCATCTCTTTTCCAATTCGATTTTTCCTGTTTCCAGCACTTAGACACAATACATTAGTTCTCAAAACAATGTACTAAGTCTAGAAACATACCTTTACTCTTGATTTGCACTTTGTCCATCAATTGCACAGATTAACTCTTAAGTGCTTGTGTTGGCACTCAATCACCAAAATACTTAGAAATGGCCCAAGGGCACATTTCCCTTTCACCCGCTGACGGAGCAATCGGCTTAAGTCGGCGATGACTTAAAACGGTGCAACATGCTCGCGCTTGCTTAACTCAGGGTGGCCACTAAACCACACTAACGGAGCGATTGGTTTGAGCTAATACTAACTTGAATTGGCGCAATGCACTCAGCGCATACACGGTTACTCATCCAGAGGCGACCTCTATGTCCCATGAAGAAGTCTCAAAACCATTACGCTACATTTTACCTCTACAAATGTAGATACTGTTGAATTCTAAAACAATAGGAGAACAATAGTAGCATTCAGTACTAAAAGGTGTCCTCTAACAAAACATCTGAGCACATTAACCATGCGCTCGAAGCATGCAATGTTTTTCTATTTTTCGACATTTTTCTCAGGAGCAACTGACGAAGAAGGGCGACTCGAGGAATCAGGAGCAGCGTTCACATCCGCCACTATGTCGTCTGGGACAATCACGCCAGGTCTCCTCATCAGAATCTGCCCCGCGTGAATAGCTTTATCCATAGCTTTATCGCGCTGGGCCCTCAAAGTAGCGGAAGTCTCTTCAGCAACCTTGACAGCCAACCGAGCGGTCTCTAGCTCTTGGGCGACAGATCTCTTAGAAACACGCAGATTCTTGATGACAACATCTTTGGCCGATATCAACTTCCTAAGGCGAATCACATCATCCAAGGATTCCTGCAGCTTATAACGAAGATTGTCTAACTCCTCCCTGGTGAAGCGATGACTCCTCTCCAAGATGGTCAGCGAGTTGCTAGAATCACGATATAACCTGTCAAGATTGTCACGAGAAGTAACAAGGGCACGTTTTTCTTCCTGCAAGCAAGAATCAGCTCTTTCAAACGTCAAGCAGGCAATAAAAGCACAACAAAACAAAACCTGGATTCACAGGTCACCTTCTCAGAGTCAAGCTGAGCGCGGAGAGTAGAGTTCAGCGTGTTGGCGTCATTCAGAGAGGCAAAGACCTGGGCCAGTTCTGTCTGACTTTGGGAATACTTTTCCTCAAGATCAGAACACCGCCGGACCAGTTCAGCTTGGTCTTGAGAGCGTTTTTCCTCAAGAGCAGAATACCGCCGAGTCATATCTGGCGAGAAGCAGTCAAGCAAAGGTGTTAAAATAAGAAGCAGTTTGATAAGGTAGCCAGAAGGAAGCACAAGAGCACTGACCAGCATTCGCCGCCTCTAAGTCAGAAACACGCCGCTGAAGCAGCACCTAATTCCAACGCGCCAGAGACAAAGCTCCTTCCGGAACAGAAGCACCCTGCAACCTCAGCCGACTAGACATCTCATCGACCAACGCCTGGCATTAAAAAGCAGACGAGCATGAGAATAATTACCTGCTTGGGTAAAAGTCAGATCAGAAGAAACCAAAATACCTGGAAGTTGGAGAAGAAGGAAGCGACTCCCAAATCGTGAGAGATCAACTGATGGCTCGGCAAAGGATCACCACTCGGAGCAACTTGCAATGATTCAGCAGGAACCAATTCAGTGACATCGGCAGAACCCAAAACCTTGTCATTAGGTACGCTGGCCTCTAAAGCGACCCCCTGACCAAAGGTTTGAGCTGTTACCACGCAACCAGAGTGTGGAGGAGAGGACCCTACGTGAACATCCATGGAGGTGCAAGAGGGAGAACCCGCTCGGACACCCTCGGGGGCTGGATCATGGCTTGCACTACCCATCCGAGCTGGATCATCTCCGGCAACACCCTCGGGGGCTGGGTAGTAGCTGGCACTATCCATTTGAGCCGGATCATCTCCGGCAGCACCCTCGGGGGCTAGGTAAAGGCTAGCACCGTCATTGTGGGCCGAGTTCTCTGCAACAGCCGCTTCTAAGGCTGAGGGTCCCTCGGTCACTTCCATGGGAGCAGGGGAATCCAAACCAGCCTCCTGACCCTCGAGACCGCGCTCCAAGGTCGATGAGGCGCGGGACGCTGCCCGGGAGGACCCCAACCTGGCGTCGAGCACATCAACACAAACATCCATGGCGCCACCATCTACCGGTTCTGATAGCAGATCTTCTGGAATCATGTCCTCAAGAGTCTGATCAAAGTTAGCCAGAGATAATTCTTGCAGTCCAATGAGGGCAGACAAGGCTGGAGAAGGAACACCGCTACTTTCCCCACTAGCAGTGTAACGGCAGCTGTTTTTCCGAATCATGGGGATTTCGTCTTCTTCTTCACCGTTATCATCAGCAAGACGGACAGTACACCCATTGGGTTCAGCGTCAAACGGGCTACACCCATTGGGATCAGCTTCAGTGAATTCATGCACTGGCACTTCCTCAGCAACAGGAGCAGAAGGGCCGGCACCTTGATCCAAGCTAGACACCTGACGAAGGCGTCTCTTCTTCTTTTTCTCCCCCTCAGCAGGAAAAGAGGCTTGGTCAACTCGGCGAGAACGTTTTGGACGAACATTGATAGGCTTCTGAGCGTCCAAGGCTTTATCAGCTTCAGGGATGGGCACCACCACCAATGTTTCAGTAGGAGCAGCATCAGAAGAATCCCCAGCCAACATATCCAGCATGGCACCTATCTCTGCATCGCTAGGATCCAAAGGCACTTCAAAGTGGACCTGCCGTTCATCATCAGGAATTTCTCCAAGCGAAGCAACCAAAGCACTAACTTCTTCGGCAGAGGGTCGCACTCTAAGACCCAAACCGCCATCAGCAGAAGGAGGACTTGACACGAAATAAGTAAAGGCTTTGGAAGGAGGCAGGTTCTAGGCCGAGTACGCAACAGGGGCGCCAACGTTTGATACCTTGCCTCTAAGTATCATTTCGAGCCGGTTCACCAAGTCCACAGCAGGAATTCTTCTATTGGTGACCCGGGTTTAGTCGGCTAGACCTCGATACAGATAGGCCGGGTATGCCCTGTCCTTCAGCGGCTGAATATTCTTGAAGACAAAGTCAGCTACCACAGCCTCGGCAGTCAGACCCCTCTCTTTCAGCAATCCAACTTCAGCTAGCAGAGCCCCTGCTTCAGCCACCTCCTGGTCTGTGGGGGACTCGGTCCAACTCAGAGTATGAACGTCCGGTTGTCTCCCTGACCGTGGTGGGAGGGAATTCCCATGATTTTCCACGATAAACCACTCCAAGCGCCATCCTTTGATGCTGTCTTTGAGTGGGATGTCAAGATAATCGGTTTTCCTCCCGTGGCGCATCTCCAAGCTCGCGCCCCCTACCAGTTGGTGCTGACCTCCGGCCATCCCAGGGCGACAGTGATACAAATATTTCCACAGTCCAAAATGCGGCAGAACACCAAGAAAAGCCTCACATAAATGAACAAAGATATAGATTTGCAGAATGGAATTGGGGTTCAGATGGGTCAAATTCAGGTGATAGAAATCAAGGAGACCGCGGAAAAAGGGAGAAATAGGAAGAGCAAGACCACGGAGGAGGAATGGAACATAAATAACAGATTCATGGGTGTCTTCTGTTGGAACAGTGACCCCACAGCAGATCCGCCAGGAACAGAGTTCTTTCGAAGAAAGAACCCCGATGGACACAAGATGGAGAAGGTCAGACTCAGAAACAACAGACATATGGTTACCTGCGAAAGGCAACTGACTGTTGGGGTCGATGGGGGGGAATGACAGCAGTGGACGAACTCGAAGCTTTCCGCTTAGGCGCCATCTTAACCTCGCCGGCAAGCAGAGTGGAAGCAGAATTGCAAATCGGCAGAGAGGATCTGGAAGCAGGAAAGCAAGAACTAGGGCACGGAATGTGGAGACGCGGAACAGTACAGAACATATAGGGTTTTCCCGGGCCAGATGCCGTTTCCAAAAAAGTTCCCAGTCATCACCCAACGGTTATTTCTAAAAACGCTGGCGTGCCACATCATCACCCAGCGGTTATTTCTAAAAAAGCCGGCATGCCATGTCATCACTCGGCCGTTGATTCCAAAACGGCCAACACAGCCCAAATTGACTCAGCCGTGGTTTCTAAAATCGCTGACTTCACTCGGCTGTTACTTCTAAAACGCCGACGTCGACGTCAGTCACTCGGTCGTTACTTCTAAAACACTGACATTGCCTTCAGTCACTCGGCTGTTACTTCTAAAGCGCCAACGTCGCCGTCAGTCACTCGGTCGTTACTTCTAAAACACCAACATTACCATCAGTCACTCGGTCGTTGCCTCTAAAACGCCGATGCTGCCGTTAGTCGTTCGGCCGTTACTTCTAAAACGCCGACATTGCCATCAGTCACTCGGCCGTTGCCTCTAAAACGCCGATGCTGCCGTTAGTCGTTCGGCTGTTACTTCTAAAACGCCGACGACGCCATCAGTCACTCGGCTGTTGCCTCTAAAACACCGACACTGCCATCAGTCACTCGGTTGTTACTTCTATAACACTGGTATCAACAGTAACCACTTGGCCGTTAATTCTAAAAACACCAGCGTGGCCCCGCCATCATTCGGACACTATTTCAGAAGAGCCAATGTCGTCAATAATAACTCGGCCACTGTTTCTAAGACACCATCGTCGCAGGAAGCAAAGAAATTAACACACGGAGAGACTATGTCATTCTTCATGAAAGGGAAGTTACAGGACTTGCAAATCAACTCGTTATGAGTTGATACTTCCCTACTACTACTACATTACATTACACTATTCTATACTACTACTACTACTACGTTATTTCACTAATACTATTTCTACTACTAATCTATACTAATATCTAAAAACCAGTGGCATTTAGGCACTGGCCTGGTTGCTGCCCCTACTACTGCCCTTGCCGCCGCCGTTGCCGCCCTTGCCGCCGCCGTCGCCGCCCTCGCCGCTGCCGTCGCCGCCATTGCCGCTGTCGTCGCCGCCGTCGCCTCCGTCGTCGTCGCTGTCTCTGCCATCGCCGCCGCTGCCTTCCTCGTCCGAGGAGTACTCCGACTCATCCGAGCCCTCGAGCCCAGCGCGCTCGACGGCTCGGATGTAGGTCCAGACCTCCGCGGCAATCCCCTGGGAGTCGTCTGAATCATCAGACGACGCCGGGGGAGAGGCAGGAGCCGGAGACCCCTCGGACTCGAAGGAGAACTCCTCCTCCGAGTACTCCGAGTTGCCGAAGTCCTCCGAGGGAGGAGTCGGCTCACGCTTGCGCTTATCATCGGAGCAAGGGGAGGAACTGCTACCCTTCTTACTCTTGCCCATGGTGGAAAGGAAGGAAGAAGAAGAGACCAAGCAGTAGAGAGCAGTAAAAGATGTGAAAATGTCGGGGAAGCAAGAACACTATTTATAGAAGAAGGAGGCAACCGCTCACCTCCTACCACGGCCACTGAACAGTCACAAAAATTCAATATGCAATTCAAACCGTCTGAAGACACGTCAGGCGGCTGACGCCGTTTCACGCAACACAACACCCATTGGGACTCCAGTCAACTGAGCGGGCGATATGATTACACCCGCGGTCACATCAAGTTACTACTCAGAGACAGTATGCTAAAACACTCGGTGTACCAAGCCGTCCCTTGCCTACACCCATTGGGGGGACGCCCAGGAAATACCAGTATATTTTTCAAAACTATCACATCCGTGCAGCGCGTGCAATGAATACTTCAAGACAAAAGTGAGATATCAACAAGGATCAAAGGAAAGCCAAATATAGCCAACAAGGTACAAGTCTAATCGACAGAAGCATTGAAGCAAGAAGTGATAACAAAGACTAGCCAAGGGTCACCTGTCGAACGTCCAATCAGTCACAGATCAAATAAATAGCACTGCCTAGCAAGATATGAGCAAATCACGAACTCGGCCTCAAAGACAAAATATATGCCGATCTCTAAAGCATAATATCAATAACATAGTGCTGACCTCCAAGGCATCCGGCAAAAAGGGAAGAAGATCACTAGAAAAAGGCATAAAATGAAGATCTTCGAGTGAATTATTTTCAAAAATCCACTCGAAGCTCGGGGGCTACACCCATTGGATGCGCTTTCGGCGCACCCAATGAATCATTATCTCGGATCAAGACAATGCTGACCTCTAAAGCATAAGGTAAGATCAATGCAAGGTTAACCTCCGACAAAATACAAGTGGAAGATGAAGGTGACTTCCGATAATACTCAAAGTGAAGACCTTCGAGTGGATTATTTTCAAAAATCTACTCGAAGCTCGGGGGCTACACCCATTGGATGCACCTTTGGTGCACCCAATGAAGCTCGAAGTCCTGCAGTACGAAATGCTGACCTCAGAAGCAAAAGTCTAAGACAGAACACCATCTTTCAAGTGATAAAAGCAGAAGGAGACAGTAAGAAATCATTTTTACCAGATTACCCAGAAAGTACTTCCTGTTACAAACAAAGACCGCAAGCTGGAACTTAGGATCTTTGGGCCGATTATTTCAAAATCAACCCAAAGATCGGGGGCTTGTGGGGGACAGATATCCCCCGGGTCCACTGGAAGGATAAAAGACCTCATGAAAGGCCCAAGGGTCCAATAAGTCATAAGGTCATCCCTTTGTGGGCCTGGGGAGGAACGATCAGTGAAGCAGATCGACATAAGGCTGGGTCGGAACAAGCTCAGACGGCCCAATGATCTCGAGCGAGTAATCACAACAGAGACCCGATCTTCCCGCGCTGGAGGCCCGTACAACGAACCGAGCGAAGATGGGTCGGCGGAACTATAGGAAGATAGACTCAATTGGTTTACTATTCCTTAGGTGCACGTGATTATCATATCTGCATGTACTACCCCACGGTCGAGTATATAAGGCCTAGGGGGCACCCCTTCAAAAGGATGGAACTCGCCACTTAGCCATCCACCCCAGCTTCCTACGCATTAGAGAATCACCTTGTAACTCACCATATACAATACTCTCGCCAGGACGTAGGGTATTACGCACTTCAAAGCGGCCCGAACCTGTAAATCATTGTATGTCGTCTCTCGTGCAACTAGCACGAACCATTGAACTACAGTTGACAACACCGTCCTACTCCTAAAAGCACCTTGAGGGGCAATCCCGGGTGTGTGGTCGGACCCAAAACACCGACAACAACCGATTAATAATGTAGCCTGATGGGCACATCTGAGTACCTAGTATACTATTTAATTGCTCGGCGTGAGTATGAAAGCTCAACAAAACACAAATATTTAGAGCGATTTAAGTATACGAGAGATTCTGATATTTGCTATCAGCAAGAAACAGGTTTGTAAAATTGCCATCAGATCCACATTTCATAGATCTAGCTGGACCCACAATTCATAGACACAGTGGTAATTATAACAAGAAGACAACATTGTGAGTGGCAAAAATCCAATTATCTCTAAGTATACGCAGTATAACCTTCACATAGATTTTTAATATTTTTCTGTTAATTATTTACTACAAGAAATAAAACACAAAATTAATGTTGGAATTAATGCATGAGCATAAACACATCACGTACAAGAAGACATTTATCCAATACTAATTATTTTCGACTGAAAATAATTAATTAAAGTAGAAGTTGCAATCTAAAACAATCTCAAGCGTGCATACACATTAATCTACTATTTTTCGTGGAAGAATTCACTCTAGATGCTCATAAATGGAAGCGGTCAAATCATGTATCAATGAGAGAAAAACCTACCAGAACCCTTCAAATTGAAAACAATAAGGATATGTTTGGTTTGAGGAATCAAACTATCCAAAATAGAGTGATATATTATAGATCCATTCTTTAAATTTGATGGAATGACCTTATTCATCATATTAATACTAACTAACTATAAGAAATAAAGTGGTGATAGATTAATTTATTCTATTTTATAAACCAAATAAAAAACTGAGAATTAAGAAGATAATAGACTAGCTCATTTCTAAGATCAAGCGTCTCATAAACGAGTCCTAGACAGCTCATGGGCCGGCAGCTACCTGTGGTCTGTGGAACGTCCGGTGGAGCCCTATTTCTTTTTCTATTTTAATATTTTTTTCAACTGCACGTCTCCTAGCCGCATGCGGATGACCCGCTCGTGGGAGAGCGCTGGAGCGCCCACGCCCTGCGCTGGTCAAGGGAATAGGGGCATAGGGCCCGCATTTTTTGTTTTCTTTCAGTCGCAACCGTTTGACTCACTCGCATCAGGCAGTTCCACGACCCAAAGAGCGTCGCCACTCGCCAGATCCGCGCCGCCCCGCGCCAGGCAGTTCCCCGGGCGCAACTCTGAGTCATCTCCTTCACGGCTTCACCTCCTCGGCACGGGCGCTTCCGGCGCGGGGCGACTCCAACGCGGCGTGACTCCGACTCGATCTGGGGTGGGTCGGAATACTTGGTGCGGCGCACGAGCGCGCTAAGGTAGTGGTTGCGGCGCTCTAGCTCCTCAGAGGCCGGGACCATGGGGCGCGCGAGCTCCAGCCTCCAGGCGACAAGCAGCAGGCCTGCGGGCGAAAGGTCTATCAGGCAAGTGGCGTTCTCGGCCAGGAGGAGACGGCGCGCGCGCAGCAGGGCAGCGCGAGCACGCGGACACCATGGCTGTGACAGTGCAGCAGGCGGTGCTCTCTTCACCGCCAACAAAAGTAAATCACAGTTACACAGCAAATTTCATAGCGCTCGGTTAAGTAGAGGATTCGAAGTCTGCCGCGTAGTACAGTTAACCTGCAGTCTTGATAGAGAACCTTAGATAAAGCATGCTAATAACGTATTGAATAACTACGTTATCACAGATCATTAGATCCGCTCCCTTCACCCCGTCAGCAGATTAGACGCGAGAAGCTGTAGAAGAACCGTCTCTTTTCGCATAAACACAAAGAGAAACACACGAGAGACAAAGTATCTATGGGAGAAATAGGTATTTCAGTTTTAATTTAATCTAGAAAATCACAGTGACGTATGTGACGACATATATATGCATATGTGTATCACTACTCACATAAGCAGTAAACAACAATAAAATATGCACAAATACAAAGAATATATTGTATCCTGTGGAGGGACCGATGCTCAAGGCATCAGTAGCTTCATCCACACGAGACGTGTATGTTCGATGTAGTCATACGCAGTCGTCGCAGGCAGATGTACGCAGTGCAGTCCCACGAACGACACCGACGACGAGGAACTTGATCAGTGTTGGTTGAGCGGACGAAGCGAGTAGTCGCGAGTACGCTCTCCAAAAACCTGATCGCCCGCACACTCGTGCAAGTGTCTCTCTGCGGACGGCGATTTCGGAGGCCTGCTCTCGCACACTCTATATGCTAGCAGAAGATGGGACGGGGATGGGTTGTACGCAACGCGTCTGAGAATTGTACGTGCGTTCTCTCGTAACCAGAAGCAGCCTCCCCTCCGATCAAGGTCCGACCTACTACGGCCACGGCCTCGGCCTTGGCCACGGCCCGACCGGCTGCGCGCACGCGTGTGGCAGTCCTTCATTCTTTTCTCAGCTTCTCAATAGATGCACCAACGATCCACCTATTTAAGTTGAGTGAATTGTCCCTTCAACTTCCGGTATGGTACTAAAGTACTAGTACACCGTAGCATTAAAGTGGGTGTCGGAGAGGAAATCTCCGGCCGGGTGGCGGAATGCACCCACCCTAGACCCTAAGATGAGGAGGGGCCTAAGCATTTTACCTGTTACGAGATTGGGGGATGAACACACAAGAACACGCAAGGGTTTAGAGTGGTTCGGGCTGCCGGAGCGTAATACCCTACTCCACTGTATGATATATTGAGCTTGATAGCTTGTATGAACTTGTGAGCCTGAGATGGGTCTAAGTGTGTCTGGCCTTCTCTGGATCTCCGCGTGCCCTCCCTTTTATAGTCTAAGGGGGGCACATACAAGGGTGCTGAACCCCGACATGTGGGCCTAGGGATATAATGGATGTAATACTTGGAGCGACTAATGCTCGTCCCCAGTGCAATCTTCCTTGCACCCTGATATCCGCGATCTGTGTAGCATTGGCGTGCATGGGAAGCTTCCCTGGCAACGTACGAGTGATGATGGATGGGCACGGTGCACCTCGCAGCACGGGCGTACTATTTGGCAACGGACAGGCACGCCACCTGCAGGATGGCCTGGACGCCGCCTGCCAGCTGAGTGGACAGGACACATTAAATGCTGAAGGGGCATATCGCCTGTCAGCAGGATAGTCAGGCGGCGTGTCTTCTCCGCAATAAATGCAGAGACAGCGCGACCCAGAGGTCTTACATCAGGCTCCGCCCACTGGCTTATGTCACGCGTGGTAGGCCACATGGCAGCATCTGGTCTCCGCCTGGGCAGGGAGCAGTAGCGTTATACGAATAGGTCCGCATCAGGCTGGGCCTGGACACATGTCGGCACCGGACCCCAGCCTGAGCAAGACCTAGGTTTTCTCTGCCCCAAAGTCCCAGGACCCGGCTGTGGGCAGTCCAGACCCCATGCTGAGGCATCCGGGACCCGACCCGGAGGTCCGGGTTGCACTTGCGGAGGTCCTAGACCTTGCTCCAGAGGTTCGGTCTACACGTACAGGGGTCCGACACTTTCCCATGGGGGTCCGGACCCACTGTTGGCATCTTGGAGTGTATCGCTTTCTCTGGCCACATGGTGACCTTGGGGCCATCCACGTGGTGGAGTCGGGTGTTGTTCACCATGTGACTAGAGATAGTCGCGTGGGCACCGCATCTTCATGCTGTAGTAAGGGGTACCCCTGTTTCAGGTTACCGATAGTGGCCCCCGGACCTACCTCGGGGGAGGATACGAGCCTGCAGGTGGGGCCAAAACTTGTATCTTGCGTCAGCTTGGCATGACTGGTGACTGGGGCGCCACCTCTATGTGCGCCGCATTAACTCAGTACGATCGCGCTGCATTAACTCGGTGCGCTCGCGCTGTCAGTCTATCATCGGTCACATCAACTGTCGCGCCTGTCCCCGCGGCTGACTGACCCGTGGTCTCTGCACTTGATGGCTTTACTGGGCCATGCGCAGGGTGCCTCGATACCGTTGCATTTGGTTTTGAAAATTCACCTTCTCTGTCTTCTGCGGTGGCCCTGAGGAGGCATGGTACTGGCACGAGCGGCGGTTCGACCTCCCTGCACCCAGGAACCGGTGCCCAAGGAGGATGACTCGTGGGCCCGGGCCCCCGCGTCAGAGACTGGGTTGTTGTTTTTGGCGGAGGTGAAGAGGCGCACTACCGCAGGCGGTGGCGTGCACCTCGTGCGGCGGTTCGCCTTCTCCGCACACGGAGGCTGATGCCCGAAGAGTATGACTCGTGGGCCCGGGCCCTCCATGCCAGAGGCTGGTCTGCTGCTTTCGATGGAGACGAAGAGGCGCAATGATTCGCTCCTCGCGTGGCGGTTCGCCTTCTCCGTACTCGGAGACCAGCGCACCAGTTGTATGACTTGTGGGGCTGGGCCCCCTCGCCATTGGTTGGGTACACCGGTGTGCATCGGGGGAGACTTCCCGTGGCGTTTCGGGGCGCAATCAGGGGAGTCTGCCTTTAAAAAGGGGTTCATCCCTCGAGTAGCAGCCATGCCTTCGCTTCTCTCCCACTCGCGCCCTTTTGCCTCCGAGCTCTCTGCGCCCCTTTGCCTTCAAGGTCCCTGCTTTGCGTCGCTGTAGTTCGCCATGGCCTAGTAAGTTCATCCCGAGCGCTTTTAGACTGAGCAGACGCTTGACCTTGTGCGGCACCTGCCTGGATGGAGCACGCCGGCGTTCGGAGGAAGGATCCGCATCAACGCCTTCCCCTCAGCGATCTCGCCGCCGGAGAGCTTGCACTCTTTGTTTCTTGCGCGATGGCGCTGCTGATCTCGCCTTCTTCTTGCTGTTGCTGGAGGAGCGCGACCTGGTGGGGGTTGGCGCTCTTCCGCTAGTGCTAAGTTTCAAGGATGTTCATCAGCCTCGCGGTGGTGGGAAGCGAGCTGGGCTGCAGTCTCCCACTAGCGCTCGACTTCAAGGATAATCACCAGCCTTGTGGTGGTGGGAAGCGAGCCGGGCTGCGGCCTCCCCCCTGTCCTCAGCTTCAAGGATGTTCATCAGCCTTGCAGGGGTGGAGAGCGAGCTGAGCTGTGGCTCCGCCTTCCGCATGAGTTAGTGGCCCGCCTCTTCCTCCAGCATTCGGAGGAAAGGATGTTCACCATCCTTGTGAAGGAGGCAAACTCTGGCTACGCCACACCGGCCAGACCGCAAGCGTCGTCTGCCACCGTGCATCCAACTCTTTGGCTTTAATGGCCTCATCGTCACCCCCCGTAGGAAGACGGGGGCGAGGGCCTCTTCGCTATGGGGCACGCATTGAGGTGGCCACCGCCGCTGGCAAGCGGCCCAGAGTTGGCTTTGATGGCTTCGGTGCTGCCTCCAATGGTGACCGCCGGCCTGACTGCTGAAGACGCCCCCCGGGGGGTCGTACAAGATGTCGTACACTGTGGAGGTGGCGACCGCGCACTCCCAACGTGACCCTACTGATGTCGAGTAGGTCATACCTGTAGACATAAGGCTAGGGCCCCGCTTGAAGGCGGATGTAATAACTTTGTTTCTGTGAGGTACTTTTGAGTACTATTTATCAAGTAGCAGTAGTACTTATCTGTGTACCACTTGTCCCTGTTGTGTGTGGTGTTGCTGACTCCTCCTTGGTACCTGGCCCCCTACGATGCAGGCTCGACGTGTCGAGGCTGTATACCAGCATACCTAAGAAAGAGTTGGCAATGGCCCCCAGGGGGTAGCCTTGACTGGGACCTAGACCTGTACACAGCTTCAGCTAGGGAATGTTAGTAGACACCCATAGGACCCTTCGTCTGACATTAGCCATCCTTTGACACATGCACGGGACCTGCAGGATCTAGTCTGGGAGGCCAAGTTGTGCGTCCGGACCCCCTGGACCGCGGTTCTAAATACTAGGACACCCGTCGCAGAGTGGTGGAGCGTGCAGGCTCACGGTACGGGACCAGGCTGAGCGGCTACACGGCTCCGGACCACCCAAGGAGACAAGCGTCCATTCTCTAGAGCCGGACCTCAGGTTGTCGGACCCACAGGACTATAGCTCCAAATACTAGGGCACCCATCACGGAGTGGTGGAGAGTATGGAACCAGGCTAAGCGGCCACACAGCTCCGGACCACCCCATGGAACGGGTTCTCGTTCTTTAGAACCGGCCCCCAGGCTGTCAGACCTTCCTGCTTTCGCAGAGGGGTCCTAAACTGCAAGCCTGGCTATTCAATTCGGATGTCATCATGCCAGACAGGATGGGAACTGTATGGGTGGGTTAGATAAAAATTAATATCTAGAAACTGCGGGGTAAGACCATGGAGCAGGAGGATAAAACTATCATGCAAGCACATTTGAAGGGGTAAATCTTCTCTTTATAACTTGGTATGCGTAGGTGCCGACCAACAAGCCGGGCTTATGAGGGCGGACCTCGCCGGGCTGGCGTACACGTATGCACAACCTAGTTACAAAAGGGAGAAAAACTCAACCCCTCGGACTTGCTCCTATGGACAGAACTTACAGAGACGCTCCAAGGGTTAGGAAGAGGTACTCCTTCAGTTGTAGCGAGGTGGTTACCCCTGGGTCGGCATATTTCCATCACCTGGAAGGGTCTTTCCTAGCTAGGGGAAAGTTTGTGGGGCCCTTCTTGGTTCAGTACTCACCGTGGGACTAGGTCCCGACCCTGGGTTCCCTACTACGCACGAACCGTTAGTAGCGACTGGGCGCCTAGTTGCAACGTGCATTTCGGGTCGTCGCTTAACATCTGAGTTCGTCGATGGGGTACACATCCTTGCGCTGTAGCCGCTCCTGCATAGACCCATCAAAAGACTGGACCCGTGGGGAGTCCAGAAGGGTTTCTGGGGGAAGGCAGGCTTCAGCCCCGTAGACTAGGGAGTATGGGGTCCCCCGGTGGCTTGTCTAGTTGTTGTCACCGGAGTCGGAGTCTCTGGTGAAAACATCCTTCAGGACCCCCTCGGGTGACTGATACCCGAGGTTCGGTTCGGTCGCGGCCACCTCGTCGTCATGGACCCTTTCCTTACCAGGTCGGCGACGAGATGGGGAGCCGTCCTCGGAAGACTGCTCGCGCCACGCGCTGACGCGTTTCACGAGGTCGATGATCTCGTGACACTCTGCGGCGCTGTGGCGACCGTTGGGGTGCACAGGGCATGAGCCACTGTTATCCCTCTGTGGCCGTGGGCATTTATTGCGGTCGCCCCGGCCCTCAGTCGCAGCTGCAACGACCAGAGCGGCAGAATGTAGCTTCTCGTGACCACGGTTCTTCTTCTTCTTACCGTCCTGGGCGACAGTACCGGAGCCACCCGTCTAGGCATCCTTAGTCTGTGGCGCTGAGTGCCACGCACGACCCTCGGCGGCCCTGGCGCACTTGTCGGCCAAAGCGAAGAGAGTGGAGACAGTTTCCACGTCATGCGTGGCCAACTTCTCCAACATCTTTTTATCACGCACTCCCTGGTGGAAGGTCGTGATGATAGAAGCATCGGAGATGCGAGGTATAGTACCTCGCACCTTGGTGAAGCGGGAGATAAATGTCCGGAGGGTTTCTCCGAGCTCCTGCCTCACTGCGTGGAGGTGGGCCTCCATGCCGTGTTGTTGGTAAGCGCTGGCGAAGTTCGCTGTGAACCACGCGCATAGCTCTTCCCAGGAGTAGATCGATCCTAGGGCAAGGTTCATGAGCCAAGTCCAGGCGGGCCCAGACAAGGAGATATGAAAATATGTCGCCATCACAGCGGTGTTTCCACCTGCTGCTGTGATAGTGGTGACGTACACCTGCAGAAATTCCAACGAATTTGATGTACCGTCGTACTTTTCCGGCAGGTGTGGTCGGAACTTGGATGGCCCGGACGCCGCGCGGAGATGATCTGCAAGAGCGGCGCAGCCCACGCCGGCCAATGGGACACCCGCCTGGTACCGGGCGCCCACTGGGGTTTGCAGTGCTACCATAGCGAAGTCTTGATCGAGGTTGCAACCCTCGATGTATTGTCGGTGCTCTCGCGCCCTTTCCAGTGAAACGCGGGCATCCTCGCCCGCACGCCTGCGGTTGAGCTCTGCCCGCAGGTCATTAGACCTCTCCGGAGAGGCTGGAGTGTCCTCCGTTGCGCGCCGGCGGTTGAGCTCTGCCCGCAAGTCCTCAGTCGGCGCTGCCCACACCGAGGGTGAGCGCACTGATGCCGGCGCCTCATGTTGATGCCGAGATGACTGAGGCCTGGGCCTGGTTGAGCTAGAGTGTGCCATGCCGAGCAGATGGTCGACATTGTCCCGCCACTGCTTCATGGCTCCTGGAGAGGCCGTGGAGCTAGGAGGGTCGCGCTGCAATTCCCTAGCTACTGTCAGCGCCCTAGGCGCAGCCCTAGACGCCCTGGATATTTGCGTGGGAGTGTGATGCCGTGCAGAATGCACTGCAGCCGCTGTCCCAGGCGCAGGGAGGTTGGTGGCCCGCGGAGTGGAAGAAGCATCCTCCTCCTCTAGCATGAAGTCCTCGGGCACGAAATCTTGGTGCTCGATGACGTGGACCATGGTGTCGAGCGAGAAAACAAGCAAAAACCTAAAGCCAAGGCCCCCTACCTGGCGCGCCAAAAGTCGGAGAGGAAATCTCCGGCCGGGTGGCGGAATGCACCCGCCCTAAACCCTAAGATGAGGAGGGGCCTAAGCGTTTTGCCTGTTACGAGATTGGGGGATGAACACACAAGAACACGGAAGGATTTAGAGTGGTTCAGGCCGCCAGAGCGTAATACCCTACTCCACTGTGTGATGTATTGAGCTTGAGAGCTTGTATGAACTTGTGAGCCTGAGCTGGGTCTAAGTGTGTCTGGCCTTCTTTGGATCTCCGCGTGCCCTCCCTTTTATAGTCTAAGGGGGGCACATACAAGGGTGCTGAGCCCCGACATGTAGGCCCAGAGATATAACGGATGTAATACTTGGAGCGACTAATGCTCGTCCCTAGTGCAATCTTCCTTGCGCCCTGATATCCGCGATCTACGTAGCATTGGCGTGCATGGGAAGCTTCCCAGGCAACATACGAGTGATGATGGATGTGCACGGTGCACCTCGCAGCATGGGCGTACTGTTTGGCAACGGATAGGCACGCCGCCTGCAGGATGGCCTGGACGCCGCCTGCCAGCTGAGTGGACAGGACACATTAAATGTTGAAGGGGCACATCACCTGTCAGCGGGATAGTCAGGCGGCGCGTCTTCTTCGCAATAAATGCAGAGACAGCGTGGCCCAGAGGTCTTGCGTCAGGCTCCACCCGCTGGCTTACGTCACACGCGGTAGGCCACGTGGCAGCATCGGGTCTCCGCCTGGGCAGGGAGCAGTAGAGTTATGCGGACAGGTCCGCACCAGGCTGGGCCTGGACACATGTCGGCACCGGACCCCAGCCTGAGAAAGACCTGGGTTTTCTCTGCCCCAAAGTCCTAGGACCCGGTTGTGGGCAGTCCAGACCCCACGCTGAGGGGTCCGGGACCCGACTCGGAGGTCCGGGTTACACTTGCAGGGTCCTGGACCTTGCTCTGGAGGTCTGGTCTACACGTACAGGGGTCCGACACTTTCCCATGAGGGTCTGGACCCACTGTTGGTATCTTGGAGTGTATCGCTTTCTCTGGCCACATGGTGACCTTAGGGCCATCCACGTGGTGGAGTCGGGTGTTGTTCACCACGTAACTAGAGATAGTCGCGTGGGCACCGTGTCTTCATGCTGTAGTAAGGGGTACCCTTGTTTCAGGGTACTGATAGTAGGCATCTAGCATTGACTATTATTGAATATTAATATGGGCCAGCCCCACATTAATTTAACAATCCCCACCAAATGCTAAGTTGTAACATCCCAAAAATCTCAACCCAAGGTTTGCAACCCTAATCTCCTAAAGCCCCCCACCCTTTTTATTTTATTTTCTCCCTAAACTCCACCCTTAGGTCATTTCACCATGTGCATACACTTGAAATGTTAGGAGCACCTCACATAGACTATTTTCAACACACAAGATTATTTAGCAAATTGTTGAGTCAAAAGAAAAGGAAATAAAAAGAAACAAAAATAGAAAATGAAAAAAGGGAAATAGAAAACAGAAAAAGAAAAAAAACCCTCCCCCCTCGGCTGGGCCAATTCCGGCCCAAACCGTGTTGAGCCCGCTCTTCCCCCCCTATCCTCCCCGGCCCAAGCGGCCCAGCTGCGCGCGCCCACGCCGCACCTGACAAACCGGCCCCACCGGTCAGCGGCTCCACCTCTCTCCCTCCCACGCCGCTCTCCCACTGGCAGCTCGGGCCCGCCTGTCAGGACCTTCGTCCCGCCCATGCCATCACAAGCGCGTTCGCCGTCGATCGCCTCATGCCCCGTCGCTTCGCCATTAACGCTCGCACCGGCCTCAGCGACCACCCCGCCACAGTACCCGAGCTGTCCCCTCACCCCTCGCCTGCCCGAGCCGTCTCGTCGCCGTTTGCTCCATTCCTGCCATCATGGCAAGCTCGTCGGCGCTCGCCGTCCCCTCCCTTCTTTCCCCTCCCGGGCGCCTATAAAAGGGATCGACCAAGCTCCATTTCCTCCACACTAGCCCCGGCCATCTCCTCCACTCCTCCCTGAGCCCAATCGAGCTAGCGCCACCGCATTTCCCCGTCACTCTGGTGAGCCTTGTTCTCCCCTCTCGAGTGGCTTTCGGTCGAATTAACTTGGTGCTTGAGCTCCGCCACACAATCACGATCGCAAGGCACCTCTCCCCACCTCCTATTGCACTCGGCTGCCTCGCCGGCGACCTCACCGCCGCGAGCACCCTCCACCGCACTGCGGACCGGCCACCTTAGGCCCTCGCCAGTCAAATTGACGCCACCCCCGTGATCCCCTACCCCCCACCCGTGCCTCGCCACCGCTTCCCCGCCACAGAACTGGACCCACGACGGAGAACCGCCACAGGATCTCACCGGTGGTCGAGCTCTGGTCGACCTCCCCCCTCCATTGCTGCTCCGCGCCGTTAAACCCCCTCCCCTCGCTGGCATGTGGGCCCATGCCACGGCGCCGTCCCCCGCCGTCTCCCTCGCTGTTGGGCCAGCTGGGCCGCCTGCCGCGCCCGCGCGCGCGCTCATGCCCAGGTGGGCCAAAAATCCCCCCGGCTCAGCAAGCAGGAAAACCCTTTTCCTTTTTCTTTTCTCATTTCTTTTTCCCATTTTCACATATAGAATTAGATACTAATATTTTATGCACCAAAAATAGTTTAAATAAATTATAGGGCACAAAAATAATAAGATATAAGAAATGGCACACCCCACTAAAGTCACCATGATTGATGTATTGTTCTTATCTGTGTTTGTTAGCGGAAGAGGGATCCAATCCTCCGGAATTTGTAGCTCCGGAAGAAGGGCAGGAACCCGACCCCTCCGAGATAAATCTTTTGTGCCAGGAAAGCTTCGACGAAGGCAAGTCCATCCTTCCCTTGATGCATAATTTACCTATTTCTCTCTACCACTACCTAAGCCGGGATTAAGGGATGGAATCTATTTGCATGGTGAGCATGAGAGAGCCCGCATTAACTAATACCTTTTGATTACAAGATATGGGATAAGAAAAGGGGTGTGAATAACATGTTTCCAAAAAGTGTGCGATGGAGGGTATTCACCCTCATCACCTAGTGAGTAGGATGATCAGGGACTCCCTGGTTTAGGGGAGGGCATAAGGTGATGGCTCAGCTGGTTTAGGCGTGAGCAGAATGATTGTCCCCTCATATAAGGACTGGTTTGTCATCCTTCACTACCTGTACTCATGATAAGTACAACCACTCGAGACTATGTGGGCAGTCACTCAATCTGAACTCGTACGGTCCAACCCCAGGGTTATGAAGGCTGGGGAACACCGAGAGGATAAGGAGGGGGAATGTTTTGTCCGGTTTGGGCATGGCGGTGGCCTGACTCCTTCTGGTATAACCATTAAGGATAGGACGTGCGAGGAAGGAAAGAGATTCGGATTCGGATCTCATTGGCCGTGAGATCGCAGAGCCGGACTAGTGGGTAAAGTGTACCCCTCTGCGCAGAGTTTAAACCTATTCGAATAGTCCGTGTCCACTGGTATGGACGAGTCTGGTGTGGTATGACAATTAGCGTTTCTACAACAACCGAGAACAGGGAAATATGTGTGTGTGTAAGTGTGTCTCTGGAAAGAAAATGGTGCCGCGGGAGCGGGAAGCTCAATGGTGGTTAAGCAAGTGTCATTTCTATTGTTTCAGGAAAACCCTAACAACAAGTACTGCCTTTCTCTGAGAAAAAGAAAGAGTGACTTCAACTCCACCATATGAAGCATGTACGATATAGGTCTCTTTCTCTTTACGGGAGTCGGGTGGGCTTGCGGAATACCTAGTGTATTCACCCAGATTTATTTATGTTTTTCAGCAGCTAAAGACTTCTTTTCTGCTATGCTTGATTGAAGGGGCTGTGTCTTCACCCAGTTCTGCTTGTGGCCTGGGCTAATTTATCTTCCACTGCGTGTTATATTTCAGGCTCACTCTCGAGCTTGTACCCTGGTATTGTAATAACATTTACTCAGACTCTGTACTATTTGAAGTAAGGAATGTGGTTTCTAGCCTCCTAGGACTAGTAATTGTATCACATTTGAGTCCCAAAGGATCGGGATGCTTCAGGTGGTATCAGAGCCTATAGGACTAGCCGTAGACCGCAGCCCTGACCTTAAAAATTGCCTTAACAAGAAAAACACCTCTTACCCCCAAGAAACACCTTCTCTCCTTTCCCCGATTTTAACAGACCCTTCTTTTCTCCTACCAGATGGAAGGCTCTTGGGTCATTAGGACATCCTACTACTCAGAGGAGGAAGGATTTCCTCACCTCCTACGAAGTTGCGGACTACGCATGGGGATCCGCAAGAAGCCCGAATATGTCTGGAAGGAATACCGCGAAAATGGAATAGAAAAGTGCTCTATGGCGGTTTACCTAGGAGAAAGCCGAAGCTACCCAAACCACCCTCCCTTCCAAGTCACCTTCATCGGGCACCGCTTCCCAGACACTTGCCAAAGTGTTGCCCGAAAAGCCCTTAAACAGCTATGCCAAAACTACAGCAGAGAGATCTTTGAAACCCCCCTTCGTTACTTCCCACCCAGCAACAAAAACACCCCCACCTGGAGGAAAAGACTTCAGGCCCTGTCAGGGAGAGACCCCACCGAGGATGACCCCACCATTGTCTACATGGCCGGATACCTCCACACTCTCGATACCCACTACGATGATCTCTCCTCCCACTGCACCCACCTAAACTCCCGGGTGGAAAGCTTAGAGCAGCAGGTCAAGGAGCTTAAGAAGGAGAAAACATCCCTCCAAGAGTGCCTCGACATAGCGGAAGGCGAGGAGGCCAACACCCGTGAAGCCTATCGAACCCTAAAGATGGACTATGATAAGAAGCTAAAGAAGCTCGCCCCCATGAAGAAAATCCAAAAGAAGACCAAGAACCAAGGAGGCCAAGCTGAGCGGAGGAAGAAGGCTCCCCCAGCACCAGCTCCCGCCAGGATAGAGAATTTGTCCGACATCGAGGATATGTCCCTAGCTAGCCTTGATGACCTTCTCAAGGAATTTGGGGACACTTTAGAGAAAGAGTTCAGTAGTACCTCAGAAAACGCTCGCGTGTAGTACAACTTGTAGTAGCCATATGCTTGTAATGTATTGGTGTAATGAATAAAATAACTTGGTTGAAAACAATTGGCATGTGCATAATAGTGACTCTCTCCCCCTGGCAGATGGCTTCGGATAAAACCACACCTACCGCCTCCGAGATTGGAGCAGGGTTTCCCCTGAGAGCTAAAAGGGAAGCCGGTAGAGAGGAAAGTGAGACCCACCTCCCCGCATTGTAACATCCCAAAATCCTAACCTAGGTTTGAAACCCTAATCTACCCCTCCCCTCTTTTCATCCTCTAATTCCAAAACTCCCTTAGATTTTTTTCCATCATATGCATACACTTTGTTTGATCACAAGCACCTCACTTAGATTTTATTTTCCAACACCTAGAATATCCACTAAATAATTTTGTGCAAAAAGAAAAAGAAACAAATAGGAAATGAGTTGAGAAGGTAAAAAGAAAAAGGAAAAGAGTTTCCCCCCTCTGCTGGGCCAATTCTGACCCATGTCGCGGCCGCCTCCCCTCCCGCGAGCCTGCGCATTCCTCTCCCTCGGCCCATTAGCCGGCCGCTCGCGCGCGAGGTCGCCCGCGCGCTCCCCTCGCTCCCCCTCGCTGACACGCCAACCCCACCCGCCAGCCCCTCTCGCTCGTGCGCTTTCCCTCACTGGCAGACCGGCCCCACCGGTCAGCCGCGTCGTCTTCCTCACGTACGACGCTCCGCCGTCCCCTCACCGTCGTCCCCTCCATCTCCGTCCCCTCGCCGCACAGGAAGAGTTCGGCACCGCCCCGTCCTCCCCGCTTGACCAACGTCCTTGCCCGGTACCGCCCCGCCGTGGAGTCTCATCGGCGGCGCTGTGCGGCATCAATGTCGGTGCTGTACACCTCACCGGCGCCCGCCGAGCTCCATCGCTCCCCTCCCCTCGGGCGCCTATAAAAAGGCTGCCCCAGGCACCTCCTTCCCTGCACCGGCCTCGGCCACTCCCCTCCTTCCCTCGTCCGAGCGCAATTCGCAGAGCGCCGCCGTCTTCCCCCTCTCCGGTGAGTCTTCCCCCCTCCTCTCTCTCCCTCTCCGTTGGTCCAGCGAGAAATTAAGTGGACCAAGTAGCCCCCTCACAAGGCCACGAACCCAAAGCACCACTTCCCAGCCCCAGTCCCTCACCCAGAGCCACCGGCGGCGATCCCCGCCGTGGAACTCCGCCACCTCCCCGTGGACGGCCCCCTCCCAACCCCCTCTGGCCGAATTGATCCTACCCTTAGAATCGCCAGCCTCTGCCCATGCTAAACCACCCTCCATTGGACCGAGAACCGGGCCACCGGCGGCAAACCCCCGTCAAGCCCACCGGCGACCGGCCCTTCTCCCTCGCTCGGCCGGTTCGCCCACGCCGTCTGGCCGTAGCGCCGTTTCCCCCCCCCCCCCCCTCCGCTCTCGTTGACGAGTGGGCCCACAGCGACGCCGTCGTCCCCGCGCGCCCGCGCCGTCTCCCCTCACCCGTGGGCCGCAGCTGGGCCGTAGGCGCGCCCGCGCGCGCGCTCGCGCCCGGGTGGGCCAAAAACCCTCCCCCCAGCCCAGTAAAGAAGAAATCCCTTTTCTTTTTCTTTTCTTCACCTTTTTCTCATTTAATTAGTTTTCTCCAATATTTTATGCACCCAAAATTATCCAAATAATTTCTAAAAATCCTAAGTAATAATAATGTTGGTAAATGATACATTGCAATTAGTAGACTACTGTTGATGTATTGTTTATTGTCTGTTTTAATAGAAGAAGCGGGGACCGCGGAGACGTAACCCGTAGCCCCGGATGAAGGGCCGGAGCCCGACCTTCCGGAAATAGATCTTTTGTTCCAGGAAAGCTTGGACGAAGGCAAGTCCATCCTTCCCTTGATGCATAAATTACCTATTCTTTCTACCATTGCCTAGGCCGGGAATCCAGGGGGATAATTGCATTGTGAGTGAGAGATGGCCCGCATTGACATATACTTTCTGAATACGAAATGTGGATTGGGAAAAAGGGCAATGTGTTTCTTCAAATAAGGTCTCCTTTTCAAAAAGTTATGCGATGAAGGGTACTCACCCTCATCACCTTGGGAGTGGGATGATCAAGGACTCCCTGGTATAGGGGAGGGCCTAAGGTGTTGGCTCAGCTGGTTTAGGCGTGAGCAGAAGGATTGTCCCCTCATATAAGGACCGGCTTGTCATTTTCACTACCTGTACTCCTTTATAGTACAACCACTCGAGACTGTGTGGGCAGTCACTCAATCCGAACTCGTGCGGTCCAACCCTAGGGTTAAGAAGGCTGGGGAGCACCGAAAGGATAAGGAGGGGGAAAGTTTTGTCCGGTTTGGACATGGTGGTGGCCTGACTCCTTCCGGATAACCGTTAAGGTTAGGACGTACGAGGAAGGAAAGAGATCCGGCACTCGGGTCCTGTGATGGTGGGATCGCAGAAACCGGGCTAGTGGGTAAAGTGTACACCTCTGCGCAGAGTTGAAACCTATTCGAATAGTCCGTGTCCACTGGTATGGACGAGTCTGGTATAGTATGACAATTAGAGATTTTTCTATGAGTTCCACGATCAGGGAAATGTGTGGGTAAGTGGGTGTTGAGAAAGAAACTAAGGCCACGGGAGCGGGAAGCTTAGTGGTGGTTGAGTATTTTTGTTACTTTCACGACTTTGGGAAAAACCTTACAGCAACTGCCTTTCTCTGAGAAAATGATGAGTGACTTCAACTACACCAAATAAATCATGTATATTATAGGTCTCTTTCTCTCTACGGGAGCGGGGTGGGCTTGCAGAATACCTAGTGTATTCACCCAGATTTATTTATGATTTTCAGCAGCCGAAGACTTCTTTTCTGCTATGCTTGATTGAGAGGGCTGTGTCTGCACCCAGTTCTGCCTGTGGCTTGGGCTACTGTATTTTCCTACTGCGCTTCTTATTTTAGCTCTCTCGAGCTTGTACCCCGGTATTGTAATAACTGTTATCTAAACTCTGTACTATTTGAAGTAAGGAATGTGTTTACTAGCCTCCTGGGACTAGTAATTGTATCACATTTGAGTCCCAAAGGTTCGGGACGCTTCAGGTGGTATCAGAGCCCATAGGACTGGCCATAGGTCGCAGCCCTGACCCTGAAACATGCCCTAAAAAGAAAATACCTCTTTCCCCAAGAAAAGTCTTCTCTACTCCTCCCCGATTTAACAGACCCTTCTTTTCCTATTCCAGATGGAAGACTCTCTGGCCATTAGGACATCCTACTGCTCGGAGGTGGAAGGGTTCCCACATCTTTTGCGAAGTTGTGCGCTTCGCATGGGAATCCGCAAGAAGCCGGAATACGTCTGGAAGGAGTATTTCGAGGGCGGAATGGAGAAATGCTCTATGGCAGTCTACCTGGGAGAAAGCCGAAACTATCCGAACCATCCTTCCTTCCAAGTCACTTTTACCGGATACCTCTTTCCAAATACTTGCCAGAATGTTGCCCGATCAGCCCTCCGACAACTATGCCAGAACTACAACAAGGTGATCTTTGAAACCCCCCTTCGCTACTTTCCACCCAGCAACAAGAATACCCCCACCTGGAGGAAAAGACTTCAGGCCCTGTCAGGAGGAGATCCTATTGAGAATGATCCCACCATCGTCTACATGGCTAGATACCTTCACACCCTTGATAACCAATATGATGACCTCACCCTCCACTGCACCTACCTAACCTCCCAGGTGGAAAGTCTGGAGCAAAAAGTCAGGGAACTTTCAGGGGAAAAGGCGTCCCTTCAAGAGAGCCTCGCAATAGCAGAAGGTGAGGAAGCCAATACCCGAGAGGCCTACCGCACCCTAAAGATGGACTATGACAAGAAACTAAAGAAGCTCGCCCCTGCAAGAAAAATCCGCAAGAAGACCAAAAGCCAAGGATGTCAGACTGAGCAGAAGGAAGAAGCCCCTCCAACCCTACCCCCTGCCGGGTTAAGGAACTCGTCCGACACTGAGGAGATGTCCCTAGCCAGCCTTGATGACCTTCCCAAGGAATTTGGGGACACTTTAGAGAAGGAGTTCGGGAGTACCCTAGATAGCACTCGCGTGTAATGAACTTATGGTAGCCGTGTGCTGTATTATGTAATGGCTTGATGTAATGAATAAAATAACTAGTTAAAAAAAGAAAAAAAAGAAAAAAAATGGCATGTGCATGGTAGTAACTCTTTTCCCCTGGCAGATGGCTTCGGATAAAACCACGCCTACCGCCTCCGGGATTGGAGCAGGTTTTCCCCTAGGAGCAGCAGGAGAAGCTGGCGGAGAAGGGGATGGGACCCACCTCCCCGCACCTCCGGATCTACCACTAGACCTAGCCCAAGTTCTAGCCAATCAAACCCGACTCATTGAAGTCCTCACTATAAGTCTAGAAAACCAGCGCCCAGGTGGTGGAAGGCCACAGGACAGGATGGGAGAATTTTTGAGACTCAAGCCTCCCACGTTCGTGGGGTCCAGCATTCCCCTCGATGCAGATGACTGGCTTCACACGATCAAGAGGAAGCTGGAAGCCATCGGATGCCCCGAAAATCAGCGTGTCCAACTGGCAGCTCATCAGCTTTCAGGAATGGCTTTAGCATGGTGGTGTTAGAAATATGCCCTAGAGATAATCATAGAGATGAGCATATTTCTTTGTATCCATGATATATATATTGCTTAATTGAATATCCATGGAAGGCACCTTGTATTGATTATCAATTATGTGAATTGTTTGTGAGATTCTTTACTTATATGGTTATTCTAAATGATGTCCCTAGTCAGAGTCGATGACTAGCACATGTATTAGTTGATGACTACATTTCACAAGTCATGAACATGGAGATGTTAAATTAATAATGTGGGCGCATGTATGACATGAGGCTGGACCGACCCAACGTGAGATATTGTAATATAGTTCTCTTCTTGCAACATGAATATTGTATCCTTAGACCTGAGATTGTCGCATGTTCTCAAGATGTGAATTGACTTACTTAGGGACTATCAAACGCTATCCCGTAACTGGGTAGTTATAAAGGTAGTTTTAGGTTTGTCAGGAAGCATGCTATGAGGCATGGTCAGTCAAGATGGAATTTGTCCCTCTCTTTGTGAGAGAGATATCTCTGGGCCCCTCGAGTGATTGGATCAAGAAATGCATGGCCGTGCTAGGGTTAAGAGTTAACCATTAAAAGGATTCCAATTCACAGTATCGAGAAAGAGAGGTCAGCTTAGAGCCAGACCAAATATCGTGAGACAAAGGGAACAGCATGTACGTAATGTCGCAATGGTTCGTCTGATATGATCTTTACGTACACATAGGAGTTGACATGTCTTGCTAGAGACCGCTGTCAATTATTGGGCCAAGTAAGAGTACTCGGGCTATGTCTATTTGTACGTGAACCTATAGGGTCACACACTTAAGGGGAAGGAAGCCTAATTCGGATTAGATCCGAAATTAGACTGGGCTTTAGGGTTAATGATGGGCCTCGGCGTCAGAAGCCCACCATAACGCCTATATAATGAGGGGCGGGGGCGCGGTTAAGAGATAACCTAATTCGCCACCTGCAAACCAGCAGCCGCCACTCGCCTCTCGCCCTCGCCAAGCCGCCGTCGCGAACCTAGCAGTTCGGTACGTGGCACTTCCTCCCTGTACGTGTGGATACCTCGGAGGTGCTGCATCTGGAGCACTTGGATGAACCGTGCGAGGACGTGAAGGACGCCGGCGACTGCACGGCACTGCTCGACGCGTTCGTCTACATCGAGACGTCTTCCGCTGCTCTGCGCGTCTAGTGGTAATTCCATGACCTATAACCACAGTAGTTCTTGGTATTATGGGGTTGAAAATTTTGTTTTGCGCTAGTGTAGCATCCTCGTAATCCTACAGGTGGGACACCTTCAGTGAGGCCGTCAGAGATGCTACCTTGGCAGAATTCGAAACAGCTTTCCGTGAGCACCATGTACCCTAGGGGATAGTTCAACTCAAGGAGGACGAATTTCGGGAGCTAACTCAAGGCGGGAGAACAGTCAATGAGTATGTGCACAAGTTCACAGAGTTGGCCCGTTACGCGCCTGACGATGTCAGCACCGAGTCTAGGAAGATGGCATGTTTCCTGAAAGGACTAAGACCCGAGCTTAAGACCATCCTTGCTAGCCAAGACTTCCTCAACTTTTCTCACCTCTCCAACAAGGCTATCCAAGTGGAAAGGGCGAAAGAGGAAGAAAAAGGGCACCTCAAGAGGAAATTCCATGTTCTCCGAGCTCAACAGCAAGAACGTCACTAGAGAGCTCGACCCTTTGGGCTTCCACCCAGGGGACCAAGCTTCAATAAATCATCTGGACCCACTCCATCACGCTACAGTCAGCAGAGTCAGAGCTCCCTTCAGGCACCCTCCGTTGCAAGCAACCAACCGCCAGCTAATGCCTGTTGGCACTGCGGAGACCCCAGTCACTTCAAGAATAACTGCCCTCAGTTGAAGGCACCCGGGCCGACCTACTCCAACTCGGTGAATGGCCCCAAGATTCCCTCAGCACCTACCTCCAAGGCACCTCCTTCCTACAGCCAGCAGAGCAGGACTCAGTACCAGGGCAGAGCCCGAGTCAACCACGTCGACGCTCAAGAAGCCCAACAAGCCCCGGGAGTAGTGCTTGGTGAGTTCCTTGTTGAATTTACTCCCGCTTCTGTGCTTTTTGATTCAGGAGCATCCCATTCTTTTATAGCCACTAAGTTTGTGGAAAAGCATGGCATCCCCTCTACACCCCTAGCCATCCCTTTGGTCACTCGAACCCCGGGATCAGACCTCCTATGCCAACTCAGGTGCTCCCAAGTCAGAATTCTCTTAAGTGGGGTAGTGTTCCTGGCGGACTTAACCGTCTTGCCATCCAAAGGGATTGATGTGATCCTAGGAATGGATTGGCTAACTAAGCACAAGGGTATCATCAGCTGCGCAAGTAAGACCGTCCTTCTCACCGATCACCAAGGAAAAGCAGTTTCCTGTCAAGCCCAGCCGCCCGCCAACGATCCAATGATGTTTAACCTGGTAGCAGAAAACATGTCCGTAATCGAAGAGTTTGAGGATGTATTTCCGGAAGAGTTGCCTGGAATGCCACCCGAAAGAGGAGTGGAGTTCTACATAGACCTCATTCCTGGCACTGCGCCCATCGCAAAAAGACCATACCGCATGGCCCCCACAGAGTTAGCAGAATTAAAACTCCAGATTGCGGAACTGCAACAAAAAGGGTACATCCGTCCCATTTTGTCTCCCTGGGGAGCACCCGTCCTCTTCGTTACCAAAAAGGATGGAAGTATGAGAATGTGTATTGATTATCAGTCCTTGAACGAAGTTACAATCAAGAATAAGTATCCTCTACCTCGGATCGATGACCTCTTCGACCAGCTGCAGGGAGCCAAATACTTCTCCAAGATAGACCTTAGGTCAGGATATCACCAACTGAGGATCAAGGAAGTAGACATTCAGAAGACTGCATTCGTCACCAGATACGGGCAATATGAATTCACAGTAATGCCATTTGGGCTGACAAACGCACCCGCCTTTTTCATGAACCTCATGAATAAGGTATTTATGGAAGAATTGGATAAGTTTGTCGTGGTTTTTATCGACGACATCCTCGTCTATTCCAAGAATCGCAAGGACCATGAGCGTCACCTTTGAATCGTCCTCGGAAGACTCAGGGCACATCAACTTTATGCTAAGCTCAGCAAGTGTGAGTTCTGGTTGGAAAAGATAGCTTTCTTAGGGCATATCTTGACTGCAGAAGGGATAGAAGTTGTAACACCCCTGGTGTTACTGTAACTAAAACTTGAGCATGGCATCATAAACATTGGCATTGCATATGTTTGACACACTTAGAGTGCATTCACTAGGTAAAAATTTCAAACAAGTGTATTGTTTTTAGTGTTTTACAAATAGGACCCTGGATAGGGAACCTGACCCTAAATAAGGCTCAAAGGGGCAAAACTTAACCCAAATGAAGAAAACCTAAAAGCTTTAAGGGAAGGGTCACAAAATGATCCCAAGACTTAAGTGGAATTACACTTAGACCCCTGGGATACCAGAAACCCTAATTGGAACCCTGGAAAACCCTAAAACCAAACCCTAGGGACCTATGTGCAAAATTAGTCCACTTTTGGACTAAAGTGCAAAAACCAAGTCAAATTAGTATTTTAAGTCATTTGGGTCACTCATATACAAATGTGCAAGCTAAACCCTGAGTTTTGGACTTATTTGCAAAAGAGCCACATTTGAACTCTTTTGACTAAGTCTGAATTTCAGTGTATTGTGCTCATCTTTGTGACCTTGTAACTTCTAAACAAAAGGGTTTTTGCCCTAGGTCACCACATCAAAGTTATAGAGCAAACAAAGGAGAACAACTTTGCTTAAGGTTGTGAGCATAGTTATTAAGAAAAAGTCAGAGATAATTAAGCCTCAAGTTTGGCTGTCAGGCTGGTCCATTCTGAAATTCAGATTTTCAGTGAAACAGAGCCAGCTTTGTGTGTGAATTCATGCTTGAATTGTTGAGAATTTGATCAAGATTGTTGTGACAAAGTTGTAGCTGGTTTGTCAGGCTATAATTTTGGTACAGAGAGCTAGCTTAGTCACCACACAAAATTGGGAGAAATAGGAGCTCCAAAGTGCTCTGTCAGATGTTCTGAATAGGTGCTCGCCATGGTACAGTAGCAAAGCTGGATCAGACCACCAGCGCGACTGACCTACCGCCGACGATCGATTCCGCCGCGATTCGTGCCGTCGCCGGCCCAACTTGTGCTCGGGGTGGGTGGATAAGGACATACGGTGAAAGATCCTTACCGGCGGTGAGCTGGAGATCGCTCCGGTGACTCACCGTGGCTTTCTCCTCTACTTTGCGGCGGAGCAGATAAGCTCGCCGGTAAACCGCCGTGTCTCGGCCTTGTGCCGCGTGTCCTAACCGCGCCACCGCATCGCCGTGACTCCCTCTAAACTCCCCGTCGACCACCGGAGTTACTGCCACGACGGTGAACACGTGTTCACTGCACCAGCGTTCTTCCTCACTTCCGACCGCCGCACATCAACGCCCAAATTCACGGTCGCCGTTGAAGAGCCCTATAAATTGAAGCCCCCGCTAGCTCCGCAAGGTCATCCTCCACCCAGCCACCACTAATCGCTAGCAGTCCTTCGCCAGAGCTCGCGAATTTTGAATTCACCCCAAATCTCCCTTTGCCGCCGAGAAACACACCCTACCGTGGCCAACCTTCCCCAGGTCTGCTCATTCCCTTCTTGTTCCTGTTCTAGCATCCTTACATGATGGTGATGCTCACCGACCCACCCAATTGAACCGGGCCGCCAGGGATCGCCGGGAACACGATCGCCAAGCCGCGATGCTCACGGCCGCCGTGGCCAGAGCTAATTAGTTGGTCTTAGATGCAATTAGGTTAGGGGAAATGATTAAGGTAGCCCCAATTTCATGTCTGTTGCTCGGAGAACCTAGCCGTTGCCCCAATCGGCCGGTACAGATGATTGCCGGAGTACGTCCCGGTGCAATTCGCCGCCGGGGACTTCGAACGGAGAAAGGATAGAAACGCGGGGTTGTTTTTGTGGATGTCAGTGAAACGTTAAACAGTAGCAGATATCCAAGATGTTGAGGGCCTCCACGCAAATCTGCCCCGCGGGCGCAGGCGCGCGGGCGCCTTTCCCCTCTGAACTGGGCCGCTGGGCTGAAATCAGCCCAGTACTATTCACCAGTTTTTCCTTTTCTTTTTGTTCCAGAGCCAAAACAATTATAGAAAATGGTAGAAAAATCCTAAAATTGTGAAACCAATTTTTCTAAACTTCTTATTTTCCCTAGAATTTAATAAAAATAGTTTTATGATTTTTAGAGGAAATAAGGAATTTTAAGGCATTTTAAGTAGTTTAAAGTAATAGTTTTGGATTTTTAGAAAATATATAGTAATTCCAAAAATGCCCAAACTTTTTATATGAGTTCCTCATATTATTTATAAACCTTGGGTAGAGTTTGGGTTGATTTGGACCTTGTTTGACACCTAAACCCCAAACCCCTCTGCCCTGTGAACTCCTTTACCAACTCCGGAAACCCTAAGTTCTCAGAGTTCCGTGAAGGAAAGTTGTATTCAAGACTTAGAAAATAAGTTTATATCATCTTTGCACCCTCATGAGCATTACATGGCATTCATTCTTATGCATATATGTGGTTATGATTAGAACACGAGGAAGAAGTGGAAGCCACTAAAGAGCAAGTACCACCACCTTTGGACACTCAGGCTGAGAATTGTTTCTACTTTGATATTTGTGGATCTGAGCCTGACTCACCCATAAACAAAGGCAAGCCCCGGTGCATTTGCCCCCTTCCTTGATTTTAAAATCTTTCTCACTTGCTTGTTGCATTAAGTATAGGAGTTGAATGTTAAACAATTCCTGCATTACCTTCCTTGAATTTGATTACCTTCCTTGATCACCGTTTTACAAAAGATTTTGGATGCTTAATCTTGCTTTAGTAAAACAAAATGTTTTGTTTTTACAAAAGATGATGTGGCAAAAGTGGTTGGGATGTCTTTGAAAACAAAACTTGATGGTGGATCCATCATGGCCATGATGGGTCCAACAACGGAAAAGATGTACCTCTGCCAGGTACCAACCTTTGGGGTCAAATGATTAAGCTGAGACCGGGCGGGTGACTTGCACGAGAAGAGAGTCTCGGTGTAGTGTCTCCGTCTGAGTCGATTAAGGACCTTGTCGATGTAGGCCTGCTGACCGAGGACCCTTTAACTGGTCACATGCCTCGTCATGGGTAAGCTTTGCCTCGGGCGGACTAAGGCCAGAATAAGATAACACGAAATGGGCGTGGAGCGGTAGCGAGAGTAGCGTGTACCCTCCGTGGCAAGAGGCTGGACGGTGGTGTATCTGTGCTCTCAGTTTGCGTGAACCTGATCTGGTCTTAAGAAACTCGGTGGCGGGTTGACATATGCAAGGGTTAAGTGCTACATATGTCGTGTGATCGGAGATCCTCAGCTGAGTATAATCGATTCGGATCGCCGTACCTCTGCGGTTATGGAGACTTGGCCACTGACTTACACGTAGCTATCCAGTGAAGATGAAGGGTTGATAAGAAATTGGCTAGTGCAGGTCAAGTGATTGAACTACGGTAGAAAGAACTCTAGCTGCAGGTAATTTTACTTAACCTGACAATAAAATTGGATTTTAAGGATCCACGTTAGTAAGCTATTCTGCAAACAGAGTCTTTGATTATTGAAAGGCCTTACCTTGACTCCCATATAACCAGCATACCCTTGAGAGTCTTTTTTTGTCGGGTAAGACTTGCTGAGTAATCCCATACTCAGGGTTTATTCCCCCGTTGTTTTTAGGTGAGGAGACAACAAACTTTTGTTGTTTTTGTACCAAGGTGGTGAAAAATGAGGACAATCAAGAATGAAGCTGCTGGAGGACCGAGTCCTCCTTAAAAACTTTTGTGTAAAGAACTTATTGGGAGGAGTTTTTGCCTCCCAGGTATTGTAATAATACTTTTCTGCACTCGCTTTACACTCTGGTCTGTATTAAACGACTTACTCTTACTTTTCAATAAATGTAAGTTTATGTAATCACTTCCGCATTTCCGCATCTCCGATGAACATATTGTCTGTCAGACGGGTGAAACGTTCCTGGAAAGGTAAGGAAAAAGATACCGAACTTGTCAAGTGATTCAGGAACATCTACAGGGTTGTCTGATGTCTGTTGGACAAGGACAACTGTAGGTGGGCCTAATGACTTGGGAGGTTCCGTCACAGCTGGTATCAGAGCGTTGCTGTAACACCCTGAATTTAGGGTATAAAAATTTCTTTGCTCATATTCACAAATTCAGGTGTTACTCCTCTCTTCACATCTTCTCTGATCTCCTCCTTCTCTTTTCTATAGAAGAAGAGTGGTTATTTTTAATTGTAAATGTAATTATAATCTAATAGGTTAAACCCTAAGGGAACAATGGTTGTTGCATTAGGTTAGAAAGCATTTGTTTTTTGTTTGATGAATGGTTTGCTTGGTCTTTCATCTAATCATTTATTTGCGCATAATGTCAAACTGAAATAAAAAGAAAAGAGAAAGAAAAGAGGAATAAAAAGGAAAAAGGAAAAGTGGCCCAGTCCCCTCCCTGGCCCAACTCGGCCGGCCCAGCCGCCCCCGTTCCCTCTCTCCCCTCCCCCCACTCGGCCCACCGCGTCGCGGCCCAGTTTGCAGCGCCGCCGCGCCAGCCCCCCCCCCCCCCCCCCCCCGCGCGCGCACAACAGCCGCGCGGCCCAGCGCCACGCCCCGCCAGCCCAGCTCCACCCCGCGCGTGGCCGCGGCACAAGCCAGCCCCAGCCGAGGCAGCCCAGCACGCGCGTGCCTGGCGGCCCAGCAGCCGCGCCCCCAGCCCAAGTCACGCTCGCGGCTCAGCAGGCGCGCGTAGCGCGCACGCGACCGCGCCCAGCGCGTGGAGGACGCCCGCTGCCCAGCCAGGGCCCGCGCGTCAGAGAGCCAGCGCGCACTGTACATCTTCCCCAAGCGATTCTTGCGCAGTTTTCTCGCCCACGACGTCTCCAAAATCGAATTGCCCACGATTCCTGCGCAGTTCCTCGCCCACCACCGCTTCTCCTCGCCTCGCCCCCGCTCTCTGCGTCCCCTGCGCCGTCGGAGTGCCGCCGTCGTCGCCGTGTGCACGCTCGCCGCACTCGCTGCGCAGCGAGTCTCGCCACCGCGCCGCCGTCGAAGCCACGTCCCGCCAGAGCGCCGTCGCTCGTCCGCCGAGGTGAGCTCGCCTCCTTCCTCTCTCTCCCCCACTTTTCTCCTCTCGATGTGCTGCTCGCTCGCCATGGCTAGAGCTCGGCTGAGCCGGCCCGGACGCCCCGTTCCTCTCTGTCCCGTCAGTCGAGCACCCCAGCCTAGCCGTCGTCTTGCCGATCAGCCCTTGCGTAACGCTTGGCCCGCGCGTCCAGCAGCTCTGCGCACTCTCGTCCGGCGAGCAGAGGCCGCCGTCGCCTAGCGTCGACGTAGCAGCAGCGTCCCCTCGCCGACGAGCCTAGCCCCTACGCGCCGTGGCCTAGTTGCTGCGCGCTCAGCACGCCCAGCCCGTCCCCATGCCGCCGGTCGCCGGTGCGCTGCGAGCACGGCCGAACCCAGTCCAAAACAGCGAGCTGCCGTGCACCCAGCATCCTGTGCCCGATCGATCGTGGCCGCCGTGGCTAGCTAGGGTGACCGAATCGCCGAGCCCGACCCCGCCGACGTCCCTGCAGCCCGCTCCGGCCGTTCGTCTACCATCGTCGTGTGCCTCGCTACTGTTACCTAGCGCGTCGCGTACTCGTCAAGTCTCACGCGCGCAATTTCGCACGTGATCACGGGTATCGCGTGCGCCGTCGTCGTTGTTTGTAGAGTCCTCGCGCTGTTTCGCGCGTGTCGCGCGCGCAATCTGCGCGCATTAATTAATCACTTCGCTATAATCGTCCGTACGCGTTAGTCAATTAATCTTCGTATTGATCATCGATTAATTGATAATCCATTTTATCTAAAATATCCCACCCAATTAATTTATGTCAACTAAGTTGAACTTAGAAAAATATAGTTTTCGCGTTTAAGCGTAATATAAGTTGTCCATTCGTCACGTCATTATTTAGCCGCGGATTGTTAACTATTCGATGTGTCGTGCGTCGCGCAACTAGTGCGCGCGCTCGCGTTCGTTTGCGCGCAGTACGTCGACGGGACTCCGTCTACCCTTCGTCTACCCCTAGACGACTCTCGTCTACCCCCGTCTACCCCTCGTCTAACCCCCGTGTGCGTTCGTGTCGTTCGCCATCGCCCGCGCGTCGCGCAATAAATCGTCGCGTGCTGTTCGCGCGCGTTGCGCGTGCTGTTCACACGTGTCATCGTGCGTTCTACGCACGTTAATAATTCGCCTCACCTAGAATAGATCGCGTTAATTAAATAGATATTTAAAACAACGGTTACTCGAGTAGCAAATTAAATCGGGACTAAGTAGTGATTTTACTTAGCGTACGATTAATGTCTGTCAATATGATTAAGCCGAATTAAATATTTTAATTCATATTCGCTTAGTGTAAACGTGATATCCCTCGGCCGTAGTGTCAGTCGTCGCGGTTCCGTTCTCGCGTAGTCGTAGATGCGAATTCTATGTCGCGTGCATATTCATTTGATCTATATTGTTGAGTGGTGTACTGTTTTCTGCTATTTCAAGAATGTTGGATGTATGTTTGTACTCGCGTAGATATCGGGCCGTTCGTGGAGTCTGAGGGAATTGCAGAAGAAGACCCTGAGCAGCAGCAGCTTGGTAAAGGCAAGTGTCCTCTGACCCATTATGTCCTATCTATTTATAATCCACTGTCCCGCACTACTTAATTGAAACCTAAGGATTGACTAGTTTTGTATTTACCTTATCCTTGATTACCTTTTGGATTATTATAGTTAGCTTCATGCTATTGCTTTACTATAATCAATGAACATGCTGTGAATATTTATGATACGATGATGTTCTCCTGATGAGGATATTGTGATACTTTAGGGGGCTCGGGCTGTTTCCCGAGTACCTCTCCGTAAGGACCTGTTCATTGAGAGACCACCCGGGATAACAGTGCAACCATGAGGGTGAAATGGGACGCCCTTAGCTAATTAATTAGAGGAACTAGAGGTGTAGTTGCTTCGCCGCCGTGCCGTCAATGGGGTCCAGGCACAGTGCTTGCTCTGCCGAGGCTGAGTGCCGAGGTTCTTTCGTTTTGCTTTTGTTAGTCACCCTCCTGCGGGGAGAGGTACTATGTTTATCAAACTGGAGAAACCTAATGGGCGGCTATGACCTCTGGGGAATCTTTGTAAAGGCTACGTAGTGATACCCTGCCGGACCACCTAGGAAGTGATCAATGGGGATTAGCTCTCCCCGGGCAAAACGGGAATCACGACTCATGGGTAAAGTGTGCGACCTCTGCAGAGGGTAATGAAACTGATATATCAGCCGTGCTTGCGGTTAAGAGCAGCCTTGGGATCCTCTTTGATTAGAGATACTCCGGATACACCTCAGATGATGACTTTAATGATGATGGTTAAGGATGGTGACTTTAATTATGTATTTTAGTATTTCCTCTCTGAGGAGGTACTTTTGGGACTATAACTTGGGTTTGATGATAAAACCTGGCTTCTACTAACAATAAATACCTGACCAACTAAAAGCAACTGCTTGAGCCTAACCCCACATAAAAGCTAGTTCACCTCAGCCAAACGGGACATTTGCTGAGTACGTTGATGCGTACTCATCCTTGCTTTACCAAAAAACACCAGGTTGTCCACATTGCAACCACTGCTCAGGAGAAGATGAAGTCGTGGAAGGAGACTTCCAGGAGTTCCAAGACTACGACGAGTTTTAGGTGTGGGTTGGCGGCAACCCCCAGTCAGCTGCCTGTGAAGGCCTTATCTTTACTACGTTTCGCTTAGCACTTTGATTTATCCGTTAAATTGATGACTATGTGGATGTCTCTGACTCTGTGATGTAATAAGTTAATACTCTTTTATGTTACTATTCGAGCACTGTGCGATGATGTTCATTTATGTAATCGCTGTGTACGTGAGTTCTGATCCTGGCACGTACATAGTTCGCATTCGGTTTACCTTCCAAAACCGGGTGTGACAGTAGCCCTTCTTGGCAGATATTATGTAGCATCTTCAAAAAGATTTTCTTAGACTTATCTAGAAAAATTTCTTCTCTTCTTACCTAAACATCTCTGAAGAGTTTATTTCAAAGACCAGATAGGAAGAGTGCAATGTATAGAAGGTTGAATCAACTAAGGTTGATTCTGTAATTATTCATGCATCATGCTAAGAATTGTACTAATAAATTTTCCCCCTTAGAAAATGCCGCCGCGTACAAGGAAAACTGCGCGAAAGCATACTGGGCCTATCGGTGTACCTCGACACCAACTTGCCCCACGGGAGGAAGAAAGCAGTAGCGGAAGCAATGATCCGATTGGAGAGCTTGAAGCTCGAGTAAATCAGCTTCAAACGGAATTGCAACGCAGGACCAATTTATGGGTCACGGATGGAGACCGAATAAATGAATTAAGAAGTTACATCCGCAGCCTGCAAGATCAACTTGCCGATCGGGATTTGGCACTTGATTGGGCGGTACAGTCTTGTTCAGTAGCTTGGGCTAAGGAAGCGAAGGCTCGAGCACGAGTCGAAGAACTTAGCACTGCTATTGACAACTTGCAGGCATATTGCAATACTTTACATGAGGAAGTTCATGTACTGTATTCACAATTACACCCAAATGCCCCTGCGGATCCTGTCAGGTCGGAAGCCGGACCCTCGCATGATGCGGGAGAAGCGCTTGGTGGTGAGTTAGACCTTTTTAGGCCCCCTCCTTCTATGAGGCTGGTCAATGAATGGTCCCCCACACCTGACGAAGCTGCTAAGAGCAAGCAGGAGTAGTAGTGTAGTTGTAGAAATAAAAGTAGTATGTTGTATAATAGATTGAACTATTGTATAATGGGTAATGTATCCTATTGTATCACATCGAGTCTGTATCATTACTCTTGATGGTAATGTAAAATGGAAGGTTTCTCTGGCATATTATATTTATTTCAAATGTTCTTTGCCTCAGATGCCTACCAGGACTCGAGGATAGGATGCAGCAGGAACTTCTGGGGGGAGGGAGGTTACCCCAAATCCACCTCCGGTTCCTCCCACATTGGCCGAGGCGATTGCCGCCTTGGTAAACGCAACTGCAGACAATACCCGCTTTTTGAGAGAAATGGCGGGCCAACAATTCCAGCAGCAGGGTGGAAGGGGTTATCAACAGGGCCCCCGTGAAACCACATATTTGGATTTCTCTGAAACCCCTCCACCACTATTTGTCAAGGCTGACGACCCGTTGGAAGCCGATGAATGGATACGGGTTATTGAGCAAAAATTTGGTCTTCTGCGCTGTTCAGAGACACAGAAGCCTTTATTCGCAGCGCAACAACTACGCGGCCCTGCTAGCACCTGGTGGGGAAATTTTGTGGCTATTCAACCTGCTAATCATCAAGTAACATGGGAAGAATTTAAAGTGGCCTTCCGCGAGCACTATATACCCAAAGGTGTTCTGCATATGAAGCAAGAAGAGTTCATGAAGCTAAAACAAGGAGGAGATACTATCAATCAGTATCTCAATAAGTTCAATCACTTGTCGCAATACGCAATCGATCATGTGAACACTGATTTAAAGAAGAATTGCTTTATGAGAGGTCTAAATGATCGATTGCAGAGAAAAATGGCAACCTGTATAGATCTCACGTATGGAAAGGCTGTCAGCACAGCCCTATCTGTTGAAGCAAAATATGCAGGTTCCGGGAAAAACAAGGGATTTGGAAGTAAGAAGTCTAATCAGGGCCAGGCAAAAAGGTAACGGTTTGTGATCCGGCCTTCTAGCCAAAATCGCTCTTTTTCTCATCCACCCTCATTCCCTTTCAAGCAGCCAATCATTATTCATCCCAACAATGCCCCCACTACCCAAGTCAGCTGGGTGCCCCGGGCACTCGATTCCCTGCTTTGCCCAGCTCTTCAACCGGGTGTTTCAATTGTGGCAAGTCTGGACATTTCATCAAGGATTGCCCATATCCTAAGCAGAATCAATCAAATAATCAGCCAGGATCTAGGAAATCAGCTCAGCCCAAGGGAAACAAAGTGGGGAAAATACAAAGAAGACAGGGCGGATATACTATACTCAAGTGGCCACTACACCGGAAGGTGAACCGGTGATGATGGGTACGTTTCTCGTGGCCAGTCACCCTGCAATTATTCTTTTTGATTCTGGTGCTTCACATACATTTATTAGTAAGAAATTTGTGGAGCAACGTCACATTTCATGTCATGAATCAAAAGAAGGGTTTAAAATTCATTCACCTGGGGGACACATTTTTACTAGAGAAGTGGCCTATCAAGTGCCAGTAACAATGGCCGGACGGAACTTTCCTGCTAATATGATTGTTCTGAAAGGCCAGGATATAGATGTAATTTTGGGTATGAATTGGTTAACCCAACATAAGGCAATTCTCAACACTGAGCTGAGAACCGTCAGGTTGAGCTATAATCAAGAAGAGATTCTCTTGTCCATCCCCATAACCAATCCAGCCAAAGCTTCTGGTAGAATATATGAAGCCATTGTACCGGAGATCAAGGATATTCCGGTAGTATGTGAGTTTCCAGATGTATTTCCGGAAGATTTGCCTGGACTACCACCTGAGAGAGATGTAGAATTTGTAATTGAGTTAAAGCCCGGTACGGCTCCCATTTCCCGAAGATTGTACCATATGCCCCTAATGAGTTGGCAGAATTGAAGATTCAATTACAAGATCTACTGAATAAAGGATTCATTCGGCCAAGCTTGTCTCCATGGGGTTGCCCCACCATTTTTGTTAAGAAGAAGGATCAAACCTTACGAATGTGCGTGGATTATCGACCCCTGAATGAGGTCACCATCAAGAACAGGTACCCTCTTCCGAGGATTGACATTCTGTTTGATCAACTAACTGGAGCGAGGGTATTCTCCAAGATTGATCTCAGGTCGGGCTATCACCAAATCCGTATTCGGCCCAAGGATATACCGAAGACCGCGTTTACTACGCGGTATGGTTTATTTGAATATTTGGTAATGTCCTTCGGACTAACAAATGCTCCTGCCCATTTCACTTATTTGATGAACTCGGTGTTCATGCCCGAGTTGGACAAGTTCGTGGTGGTCTTCATCGACGATATCTTGATATATTCCAAAAATGAAGAGGAGCATGCTCAACATTTGCGGATTGTATTGACGCGCTTGAGGGAACATCAGTTGTATGCCAAGTTCAGCAAGTGCGCGTTCTGGCTGGAGGAAATTCAATTTTTGGGGCATGTGTTATCTGCCAAGGGAATTGTGGTAGATCCTAGCAAGGTCAAGGATATTCTGGAGTGGAAACCCCCAACCACTGTTCACCAAGTCCGGAGTTTTCTTGGACTAGCTGGATATTATCGCAGATTCGTACCAGATTTTTCTAAGCTTGTGAAGCCAATCACAAGTTTATTGAAGAATGAAATTAAATTCAATTGGTCTTCTAAGTGTAATGAAGCTTTTGAACAATTGAAGACATTATTAACCACTGCTCCGGTATTGGCTCAACCGGACATCACCAAGCCTTTTGATGTATATTGTGATGCATCAGGCAGTGGACTCGGCTGTGTATTAATGCAAGAAGGCCGAGTAATTGTATATGCTTCAAGGCAGTTGCGCCGACATGAGGAGCATTACCCAACTCATGATCTGGAGCTAGCTGCTGTGGTTCATGCCCCTGAAGATTTGGCGTCATTATCTGCTGGGAAATATCTGTCACATTTATACAGATCATAAAAGCTTGAAGTATATATTCACCCAGTCAGAATTGAATATGAGACAAAGACGATGGCTTGAGCTTATTAAGGACTATGAACTGGAAATTCATTATCACCCAGGCAAAGCCAATGTAGTGGCAGATGCACTAAGCCGTAAGGTTTCCTGTCACTGTCTTACGATAAAGACCTCTGACAACACTTTATGTCAAGAGATGGAGAAGCTAAACCTGGGGATTGTCTAACAAGGAACCCTGAATCAGCTAAAGCTTGAGTCAATCATCTTGCAAAGGATAATTGATGCTCAAAGGGATAATGCGGGTATGAAGCACATACGGGAGAAGATAAGGGCTGGAACAGCCAAATGTTTCAAAGAAGACGATCAAGGTGTGATATGGTTCAATAACCGCATAGTAGTGCCAAAGAATGAAGAACTCCGCCAGCAAATCTTAGATGAAGCGCATCTTAGTCGCTATTCTATTCATCCGGGAAGCACTAAGATGTATCATGATCTAAAGCAGCACTACTGGTGGACGAAGATGAAAATTGAAATCGCACGCTATGTGGCTAAGTGTGACACTTGCAGACGTGTCAAGGCCATACACATGAAAACTGCTGGTCCATTACAATCTTTGCCAATCCCAACATGGAAATGGGAAGACATAAGTATGGACTTTATCGTGGGATTGCCCAGGACTGCAAGAGGGTATGATTCTATCTGGGTTATAATTGATCGGCTTACGAAGATTGCTCACTTTCTGCCGGTCAAGACAGATCACCCGATTACTGTCTATGCCCAATTGTACATTGCTCGTATTCTTAGTCTGCATGGTGTTCCGAAGACCATAGTGTCGGATCGTGGACCTCAATTTGTAGCCAAGTTTTGGGAAGCACTTCACAAATCCTTGGGTACTAAGTTGCTCCATAGTTCGGCATATCATCCACAAACCAGTGGACAGACTGAGAGGATTAATCAAGTACTCAAAGATATGTTGCGAGCATGTGTTCTGGACTTCTCACCGAAATGGGATGAATGTTTGCCTTTGGCGGAGTTTTCGTATAATAATAGCTATCAAGAAAGTATCAAGATGGCACCTTTTGAAGCTTTATATGGGCGACGGTGTCGAACTCCGCTAAATTGGTCTGAACCTAGAGAAAGGTACTTCTTTAGGCCTGATATAGTGAAGGAGGCCGAGGAAAAGGTTCAGAAAATTATTCATAATATGAAGAAAGCACAAGCCCGTCAGAAGGGTTATGCAGACAAACGGCGAATGCCCTTGTATTTTCATGAAGGGGACTATGTCTACCTGAAAGTTTCACCAATGAAGGGAGTATCGTGTTTCGGGGTTAAAGGGAAACTTGCACCCAGGTACATTGGTCCATTCCCGGTACTGGAGCAATGTGGACCAGTGGCGTATCGGCTGCAGCTCCCCGAAATTCTGTCTGCTATCCATAATGTGTTCCATGTGTCGCAATTGAAGAAGTGTCTTCGGGTTCCCGATCGAACCATTGAAGTAACAGATGTTGTCCTTGAACCGGACTTGACATACTCTGAGCACCCTATTCGAGTCTTGGATCAAAAGGACAGGGTTACCCGGACAAAACTCTCAAGTTCTATAACATACAGTGGAACCAACATTCTGAAGAAGAGGCTACATGGGAAACTCAAGACTTTTTAGATAAGAATTTCCCAGGCTTTTTAGCCTCATGTAATTTGTAAAGTATATTTAGTGTTGTAATAAAGAAGTGACCCCCACACCACCCCTGCCTTGTACCAAAAATAAGGAAATAAAAATGTGACACATTTCCTTTTCCATTACTCACCCTAGGACTTTTAATCTCGGGACGAGATTCTTTTATGGGGGGAAATAGGCATGGATTTCGTGACCGAACTGCCCCAAACGCAGAAAGGAAATGATTCTATCTGGGTAATAATCGATCGTCTCACCAAGGTGGCCCACTTCGTTCCAGTAAAGACCACCTTTGGAGGAGCCGCCCTTGCCCGAATATACCTTAAGGAGATAGACAGGCTCCATGGCATTCCGCGGAAGATAGTGTCAGATAGAGGAACACAGTTCACTTCAAAATTCTGGAAGGGCCTCCAGCAAGCAATGGGCACCAAGCTAGATTTCAGCACCGCTTACCACCCCTAGTCAGATGGTCAAACAGAAAGAGTCAACAAGATCCTCGAAGATTTGCTAAGAGCCTGTGTGTTAACCTTCGACAGGGATTGGGAGTCCGGTTTGCCGTACGCCGAATTCTCATACAACAACAGCCATCAGGCCAGCATCAAAATGTCACCGTTCGAAGCACTGTATGGAAGAAAATGCCAGACTCCCCTAATGTGGTCCAATGTAGGGGAAAGGACACTAGAAGGACCCGACTTTGTTAAAGAAGCCGAAGAGAAAGTTGCCTTGATCCGCAGGAGGTTACTTGAAGCTCAGAGTCGACAGAAGAGTTACGCAGACAACAGACGAAGAGAACTCAAATTTGAGGAAGGAGATTTCGTTTATCTCAAGGTCTCCCCGATGCGTGGTGTCAAAAGGTTCCAAATGAAAGGAAACCTAGCACCACGTTTCGTCGGTCCCTACCCCGTCATTAGCCGAGTGGGACCCGCAGCATACCGTGTTGAGCTACCAGAATCCATGTTAGATATTCACAATGTGTTCCATGTGTCTCAGCTCCGCAAATGCCTAAAAGTACCAGAAAACCACATCAAGGCAGATGCAATTCAGATTCAAAAGGATCTCCAATACCGGGAAAAGCCAGTGAAGATTCTCGACTCAGCAGTCAGAAGGACCCGCAACTCGGAAGTGAGACTCTGTAAGGTTCAGTGGAGCAGAGATGGAGAAGAGGAAGCCACCTGGGAAAGTGAGGACTCTCTGAGGAAGGAATACCCATACCTTTTCTCGAGCCCCATCTGAATCTCGAGGGCGAGATTCCTATAAGTGGGTAGGTTTGTAACATCCCAAAATCCTAACCTAGGTTTGAAACCTAATCTACCCCTCCCTCTTTTCATCCTCTAATTCCAAAACTCCCTTAGATTTTTTCCATCATATGCATACACTTTGTTTGATCACAAGCACCTCACTTAGATTTTATTTTCCAACACCTAGAATATCCACTAAATAATTTTGTGCAAAAAGAAAAAGAAACAAATAGGAAATGAGTTGAGAAGGTAAAAAGAAAAAGGAAAAGAGTTTCCCCCCCTCTGCTGGGCCAATTCTGGCCCATATCGCGGCCGCCTCCCCTCCCGCGCGCCCGCGCATTCCTCTCCCTCGGCCCATTAGCCGGCCCGCTCGTGCGCGAGGTCACCCGCGCGCTCCCCTCGCTCCCTCTCGCTGACACGCCAACCCCACCCACCAGCCCCTCTCGCTCGCGCGCTTTCCCTCACTGGCAGACTGGCCCCACCGGTCAGCCGCGTCGACTTCCTCACGTACGACGCTCCGCCGTCCCCTCACCGCCATCCCCTCCATCGCCTTCCCTCACCGCACAGGAAGAGTTCGACACCGCCCCGTCCTCCCTGCTTGACCAACGTCCTTGCTCGGTACCGCCCCGCCGTGGAGTCTCATCGGCGGCGCTGTGCGGCATCAATGCCGGTGCTGTACACCTCACCGGCGCCCGCCGAGCTCCGTCGCTCCCCTCCCTTCGGGCGCCTATAAAAAGGCTGCCCCGGGCACCTCCTTCTCTGCACCGGCCTCGGCCACTCCCCTCCTTCCCTCGCCCGAGCGCAATTCGCAGAGCGCCGCTATCTTCCCCCTCTCCGGTGAGTCTTCCCCCCTCCTCTCTCTCCCTCTCCGTTGGTCCAGCGAGAAATTAAGTGGACCAAGCAGCCCCCTCACAAGGCCACGAACCCGAAGCACAACTTCCCAGCCCCAGTCCCTCACCCAGAGCCACCGGCGGTGATCCCCGCCGCGGAACTCCGCCACCTCCCCGTGGATGGCCCCCTCCCAACCCCCTCTGGCCGAATTGAGCCTACCCTTAGAATTGCCAGCCTCTGCCCATGCTAAACCACCCTCCCTTGGACCGAGAACTGGGCCACCGGCGACAAACCGTCGTCGAGCCCACCGGCGACCGGCCCTTCTCCCTCGCTTGGCCGGTTCGCCCACGCTGTCTGGCCGTAGCGCTGTTTCCCCCCCTCCGCTCTCGCTGACGAGTGGGCCCGCAGCGACGCCGTCGTCCCCGCGCGCCCGCGCCGTCTCCCCTCACCCGTGGGCCGCAGCTGGGCCGTAGGCGCGCCCGCGCGCGCGCTCGCGCCCGGGTGAGCCAAAAACCCTCCCCCCAGCCCAGTAAAGAAGAAATCCCTTTTCTTTTTCTTTTCTTCACCTTTTTCTCATTTAATTAGTTTTCTCCAATATTTTATGCACCCAAAATTATCCAAATAATTTCTAAAAATCCTAAGTAATAATAATGTTGGTAAATGACACACTGCAATTAGTAGACTACTGTTGATGTATTGTTTATTGTCTGTTTTAATAGAAGAAGCGGGGACCACGGATCCGGAACCCGTAGCCCCGGAAGAAGGGCCGGAGCCCGATCTTCTGGAAATAGATCTTTTGTGCCAGGAAAGCTTCGACGAAGGCAAGTCCATCCTTCCCTTGATGCATAAATTACCTATTCTCTCTACCATTGCCTAGGCCGGGAATCCAGGGGGATAATTGCATTGTGAGTGAGAGATGGCCCGCATTGACATATACTTTCTGAATATGAAATGTGGATTGGGAAAAAGGGCAATGTGTTTCTTCAAATAAGGTCTCCTTTTCAAAAAGTTATGCGATGAAGGGTACTCACCCTCATCACCTTGGGAGTGGGATGATCAAGGACTCCCTGGTTTAGGGGAGGGCCTAAGGTGTTGGCTCAGCTGGTTTAGGCGTGAGCAGAAGGATTGTAACCTCATATAAGGACCGACTTGTCATTTTCACTACCTGTACTCCTTTATAGTACAACCACTCGAGACTGTGTGGGCAGTCACTCAATCCGAACTCGTGCGGTCCAACCCCAGGGTTAAGAAGGCTGGGGAGCACCGGAAGGATAAGGAGGGGGAAAGTTTTGTCCGGTTTGGACATGGTGGTGGCCTGACTCCTTCCGGATAACCGTTAAGGTTAGGACGTACGAGGAAGGAAAGAGATCCGGCACTCGGGTCCCGCGACGGTGGGATCGCAGAAACCGGGCTAGTGGGTAAAGTGTACACCTCTGCGCAGAGTTGAAACCTATTCGAATAGTCTGTGTCCACTGGTATGGACGAGTCTGGTATAGTATGACAATTAGAGATTTTTCTATGAGTTCCACGATCAGGGAAATGTGTGGGTAAGTGGGTGTTGAGAAAGAAACTAAGGGCACGGGAGCGGGAAGCTCAGTGGTGGTTGAGTATTTTTGTTACTTTCATGACTTTGGGAAAAACCTTACAGCAACTGCCTTTCTCTGAGAAAATGATGTGTGACTTCAACTACACCAAATAAAGCATGTATATTATAGGTCTCTTTCTCTCTACGAGAGCGGGGTGGGCTTGCGGAATACCTAGTGTATTCACCCAGATTTATTTATGATTTTCAGCAGCCGAAGACTTCTTTTCTGCTATGCTTGATTGAGAGGGCTGTGTTTGCACCCAGTTCTGCCTGTGGCTTGGGCTACTGTATTTTCCTACTGCGCTTCTTATTTTAGCTCTCTCGAGCTTGTACCCCGGTATTGTAATAACTGTTATCTAAACTCTATACTATTTGAAGTAAGGAATGTGTTTACTAGCCTCCTGGGCTAGTAATTGTATCACATTTGAGTCCCAAAGTTTCGGGACGCTTCACCGCACCTCTAGAACTACCCTTAGATCTAGCCCAAGTTCTAGCCAACCAAACCCGACTCATTGAGGTCCTCACTCGAAGTCTGGAAAATCAACGTCCGAATGGTGGAAGACGACAAGACAGGATGGGGGATTTCCTGAGGCTCAAGCCTCCCACGTTTGCCGGATCTAGCAATCCCCTCGATGCTGACAATTGGCTGCGCATGATTAAAAGAAAGCTGGAAGCCATCGGATGCCCAGAAAATCAGCGTGTTCTATTGGCTGCTCATCAACTTTCTGGGATGGCCTTAGCCTGGTGGGATACCTTCAGTGTCACCATCAGAGACGCTACCTGGGCGGAGTTTGAAACAGCTTTCCGGGAAGACGAATTCCAGGAACTGACTCAAGACGGAAGATCTGTCAGTGAATATGTGCACAAGTTCACAGAGTTGGCCCGCTACGCGCTAGATGACGTCAGTACTGAAGTCAAGAAGATGGCCCGCTTCCTGAAGGGACTCAGGCCAGAACTCAAGACCATCCTAGCCAGCCAAGACTTCCTCAGTTTCTCTCACCTCTCCAACAAGGCCATGCAAGTGGAAAGGGGAAAGGAGGAAGAAAAAGGCCATCTCAAGAGAAAATTCCAAGTCCTCTGGGCTCAGCAGCAAGATCGGCACCAGAAAACTCGATCCTTTGGATTTCCACCCAAGGGACCAAGCTTCAGTAGACCAGCTGGACCCACCCCATCACGGTTCAGTCAGCAGAGTCAGAGCTCATTTCATGCCCCTCAGTTGCAAGCAACCAACCCCCGGCGAATGCATGTTGGCACTGCGGAGATCCCAGTCACTTCAAGAACAACTGTCCCCAGCTGAAGCCATCAGGACCTGCCTACTCCAACTCGGTGAATGACCCCAAGAATACCTCAGCATCCTCCCCCAAGGCGCACTCCTCCATCAGCTAGCAGAATAAGACCCATTATCAAGGAAGGGCACGAGTTAATCACGTCGATGCTCAGGAGGCTCAGCAAGCTCTGGGAGTAGTGCTCGGTGAGTTCTTTGTTGAATTTACTCCCGCTACCGTACTTTTTGATTCAGGAGCATCCCATTCTTTTATAGCCACTAGTTTTGTGGAAAAGCATGGCATTCCCTCTACCCCTCTAGAGATTCCCTTGGTCACCCGAACCCCAGGGTCAGACCTTCTATGTCAGCTCAAATGCTCCCAAGTCAAAATCCTTTTAAGTGGGGTAGTATTCTTGGCAGACTTAACCGTCTTGCCATCCAAAGGGATTGATGTGACCTTAGGGATGGATTGGTTGACCAAACACAAAGGTATCATCAGTTGCACAAACAGGACAGTCCTTCTCATAGACCACCAAGGAAAGTCAGTCTCTTGTCAGGCTCAGCCACCTACCAACGAACGAAGGCCAAGCACCAAAAACCTGCAGGCCTATTGCAACCCCTCCCAGTGCCTGAATGGAAGTGGGAAGAAATAGGCATGGATTTTGTAACCGGACTACCCCGGACGCAAAAAGGGAATGACTCTATCTGGGTAATAATAGATCGCCTCACCAAGGTAGCCCATTTCATCATAGTGAAAACTACCTTTGGAGGAGCCACCCTTGCCCAAATTTATCTCAAAGAGATAGTCAGACTCCATGGCATTCCAAGAAAGATAGTGTCAGACAGAGGAACCCAGTTCACCTCCAAATTCTGGACAAGCCTTCAGAAAGCTATGGGCACCAAGCTAGATTTCAGCACCGCCTATCACCCTCAGACAGATAGGCAGACAGAAAGAGTCAACAAGGTCCTCGAAGATCTATTAAGAGCATGTGTGCTAGCATTCGATAGAAGTTGGGAATCCAGTCTGCCCTATGCAGAGTTCTCGTATAATAATAGCTACCGGGCTAGCATCAAGATGTCACCATTCGAAGCATTGTATGGACGAAAATGCCAGACCCCTCTCATGTGGTCCAATGTAGGGGAAAAAGCACTGGAAGGACCTACCTTTGTCAATGAGGCGGAAGAGAAAGTTGCCCTGATCTGCAGGAGATTACTTGAAGCTCAGAGTCGGTAGAAGAGTTATGCGGACAACAGGCGGAGAGAACTCAGATTTGAGGAAGGAGACTTCATCTACCTCAAGGTCTCCCCGATGCATGGTGTCAGAAGATTCCAAGTAAAAGGAAAGCTAGCACCGCGATTCGTCGGACCCTATCCCATCATTGGCAGAGTAGGACCCGCAGCATACCGCCTTGAATTACCAGAATCCATGTCTGACATCCACAATGTGTTTCACGTATCCTAGCTCCGCAAATGCCTGCAAGCACCAGAAAGTCTCATCGAAGAAGAGGCAGTGCAGATTTAGAAAGATCTTCAGTACCGTGAGAAGCCAGTAAAGATCCTTGATTCAGCAGTCCGGAAGACCCGCACCTCAAAAGTGAAACTCTGTAAAGTTCAGTGGAGCAGAGAAGGAGAAGAGGAAGCTACCTGGGAGAGTGAGGACTCCTTGAGGAGGGAATACCCTTATCTTTTCTCAAATCCAGTCTAAATCTCGAGGGCGAGATTCCTTTAAGTGGGGTAGGTTTGTAACATCCCAAAAATCTCAACCCAAGGTTTGGAACCCTAATCTCCTAAACCCCCCCTTTTTATTTTATTTTCTCCCTAAACTCCACCCTTAGGTCATCTCACCATGTGCATACACTTGAAATGTTAGGAGCACCTCACATAGACTATTTTCAACACACAAGATTATTTAGCAAATTGTTGAGTCAAAAGAAAAGGAAATAAAAAGAAACAAAAATAGAAAATGAAAAAAAGGGAAATAGAAAACAGAAAAAGAAAAAAAACCCTCCCCCCTCGGCTGGGCCAATTCTGGCCCAAACCGTGCGCGCCCACTCTTCCCCCCCTCTCCTCCCCGGCCCAAGCGGCCCAGCTGCGCGCGCCCGCGCCGCACCTGACAAACCGGCCCCACCGGTCAGCGGCTCCACCTCTCTCCCTCCCGTGCCGCTCTCCCACTGGCAGCCCGGGCCCGCTTGTCAGGACCTTTCTCCCGCCCATGCCATCACCAGCGCGTTCACCGCCGACCGCCTCACGCCCCATCGCTTCGCCATTAACGCTCGCACCGGCGTCAGCGACCACCCCGCCATAGTACCCAAGCCGTCCCCTCACCCCTCGCCTGCCCGAGCCGTCTTGTCGCCGTTTGCTCCATCCCTGCCATCATGGCAAGCTCGTCGACCCTCGCCGTCCCCTCCCTTCTTTCCCCCTCCCGGGCGCCTATAAAAGGGACCGCCCGAGCTCCGTTTCCTCCACACCAGCCCCGGCCATCTCCTCCACTCCTCCCCGAGCCCAATCGAGCTAGCGCCGCCGCATTGCATCACTCCAGTGAGCCTTGTTCTCCCCTCTCGAGTGGCTTTCGATCGAATTAACTTGGTGCTTGAGCTCCGTCACACACTCACAATCGCAAGGCACCTCTCCCCACCTCCTATTGCACTCGGCTGCCTCGCCGGCGACCTCACCACCGCGAGCACCCGCCACCCCGCCGCGGACCGATCACCATAGGCCCCCGCCGGTCAAATTGACGCCACCCCCGTGATCCCCTACCCCCGCCCGTGCCTCGCCATCGCTTCCCCGCCATAGAACTGGACCCACGGCGGAGAACCGCCGCGGGATCTCACCGGTGGTCGAGCTCTGGTCGACCTCCCCCCCTCCGTTGCTGCTCCGCGCCGTTAAACCCCCTCCCCTCGCTGGCGTGTGGGCCCACGCCATGGCGTCGTCCCCCGCCATCTCCCTTGCTGTTGGGCCAGCTGGGCCGCCTACCGCGCCCGGGTGGGCCAAAAATTCCCCCCGGCCCAACAAGCAGGAAAACCCTTTTCCTTTTTCTTTTCTCATTTCTTTTTCCCATTTTCAATATAGAATTAGATGCTAATATTTTATGCACCAAAAATAGTTTAAATAAATTATAGGGCACAAAAATAATAAGATATAAGAAATGGCACACCCCACTAAAGTCACCATGATTGATGTATTGTTCTTATCTGTGTTTGTTAGCGGAAGAGGGATCCGATCCTCCAGAATTTGTAGCTCCGAAAGAAGGGCAGGAACCTGACCCCTCCGAGATAAATCTTTTGTGCCAGGAAAGCTTCGACGAAGGCAAGTCCATCCTTCCCTTGATGCATAATTTACCTATTTCTCTCTACCACTACCTAAGCCGGGATTAAGGGATAGAATCCATTTGCATGGTGAGCATGAGAGAGCCCGCATTAACTAATACCTTTTGATTACAAGATATGGGATAAGAAAAGGGGTGTGAATAACATGTTTCCAAAAAGTGTGCGATGAAGGGTATTCACCCTCATCACCTGGTGAGTAGGATGATCAGGGACTCCCTGGTTTAGGGGAGGGCCTAAGGTGATGGCTCAGCTGGTTTAGGAATGAGCAGAAGGATTGTCCCCTCATATAAGGACCGGTTTGTCATCCTTCACTACCTGTACTCATGATAAGTACAACCACTCGAGACTGTGTGGGCAGTCACTCAATCTGAACTCGTACGGTCCAACCCCAGGGTTATGAAGGCTGGGGAGCACTGGGAGGATAAGGAGGGGGAATGTTTTGTCCGGTTTGGGCATGGCAGTGGCCTGACTCCTTCCGGTATAACCATTAAGGTTAGGATGTGCGAGGAAGGAAAGAGATTCGGATTCGGATCTCATTGGGCCTGAGATCGCAGAGCCGGACTACTGGGTAAAGTGTACCCCTCTGCGCAGAGTTTAAACCTATTCGAATAGTCCGTGTCCACTGGTATGGACGAGTCTGGTGTGGTATGACAATTAGCGTTTCTACAACAACCGGGAACAGGGAAATATGTGTGTGTGTAAGTGTGTCTCTGGAAAGAAAATGGTGCCACGGGAGCGGGAAGCTCAGTGGTGGTTAAGCAAGTGTCATTTCTATTGTTTCGGGAAAACCCTAACAACAAGTACTGCCTTTCTCTGAGAAAAAGGAAGAGTGACTTCAACTCCACCATATGAAGCATGTACGATATAGGTCTCTTTCTCTTTACGGGAGCCGGGTGGGCTTGCGGAATACCTAGTGTATTCACCCAGATTTATTTATTTTTTTCAGCAGCTGAAGACTTCTTTTCTGCTATGCTTGATTGAAGGGGTTGTGTCTTCACCCAGTTCTGCCTGTGGCCTGGGCTAATTTATCTTCCACTGCGTGTTATATTTCCGGCTCACTCTCGAGCTTGTACCCCGGTATTGTAATAACATTTACTCAGACTCAGTACTATTTGAAGTAAGGAATGTGGTTACTAGCCTCCTGGGACTAGTAATTGTATCACATTTGAGTCCCAAAGGATCGGGACGCTTCATAAGTCACACTAAAATGCTGTCACACCCGTCTCCAAGGGGCAGAGCCGGGTGCATAGCATATGTGTGCCAGGATCTATTTCCACACATATGTTGACGTCACAAGTGTAATATATCAAAAGAACAATGCATAAGAGCGTAAATAACGATTATATTAACATATTACACTTTGAACAGACATAATGTCTTAACCTTTATTCATCAAAGTACAGCGAACATGGACATCCATCCACAGGAAGATGACCGGGGGTATCACTAGACTAGCATCCATGGAGTTCAACATCATATCTTCATCTGCAAATTTCTGATCAAAATTAAGCAAGGGTGAGCTCACTTATGGTCGGGGCTCAGTAATTGGGGGAAAAACTAATGCAAGTTTAACAAGGTGAGGCTAAGGTTGAGCAGTAAGCATTTTACTTGGTCAACATTTTATTAACAACACCTGTCTTACTAATAATTATGAATCCTAAGTATTCCCATTAAACAAAGGTATAAGAGTATATCAAAAACACTTAAGTGAAACCACTTAAGCAAACCATTGGTAGATCATCGGATCTCGATTTATTTCCATCTTCAAGTTCAATTATCATGTGAGGAGTCTAGGCTGCTCATAACCGTGAGCACGGCTGATATATCAGTTTTACACTCTACAGAGGTGGCGCATCTTTACCCATGAGTCGCGATTCCCTTCTAGCCCGGGTTAGCTAGACCCGTATTCACTTCCGAGGTGAATGGCTAGGGTCTCACTACGAGGCTTCTCCCTAGAATCCTCATTACGCAAATGCTGGAAATGGTCAAACTACATAAGGCACACCTAACGTAACCAACTTATAGACCAGTCTGCAGGGTAAAGCTTTGGGAACTATGCCCGTATCCAATCTGCCTGAGCCGGAACTATAAGAGCTTGCCAGATGCCCTCGTTCCTGTCGACCATGACCAGCACCCAACATAAGACTTCCCTAGTTATTTAGCCAAGACCAGATCCATGATAGTTCTCATGGTAGCACTGTTTTCCCGGGTGGTCACTCCATGTTTCAATTAATATGCAATAATCTTGTTTAACCATCGGGTTAACAACAACAATGTAAACTTACCATTTGGAACATTAATATCATAAAAAGGAGTGACTGCATAAATTTAAAGTTGTAGCAATAGCATAGCTACTTGATTAGATCATAATCCTAGGTTAAACAAGGAGTCAGGTTGGAAAGGTTAGGGGTATCTAAATAGGTAACCCATCAAATTATGCATATATATATCGAAAAATAAACTTTATTAAATGTATTGTTTGGGATCAAACAGAGTATGCAGAGGGAGAAGTCCACTTGCCTTGCTTATAGAAAACTTGAGGTTCTTCCACAGATCGGAATAGATCTTGATTCTTAACTACTAGATCAACCACTGAATATCACACAAACAAACAAGAAGAATAAACACCATTCAATAACATACAACATTCACCATACGTAAAGCTAAAAGAAAGCCTAACGAAAAGAGCGTTCGCTTTTCAAAAACGTTACACACAAGGGTTATAATAAAAAGGTATTCTTTTCAAAAATGTGTGATCTATACTTTATAAAACAAGACCTGAGCTTATAAATATCTTAATTAAAATATACAAATATTAGGTTCACCAATTTAATCTTTTATAAAACGTCGTATGTGATATGTCTAAGATTAATGGTTTATAGGATGATAAAACACGTTATAACAATATTAAAACTATTTAACTTTTTTTGAAAATATATACGTTATATCTAAGGTTAATGAGTTACGAAACACATTATTAAACATTAATTTATGAAGCATTATGAAACATATTATAAAATATTGTTAACCAATCACTCATGGCAAATTAAGATATAAATCTAAATGGGTGTTATATGAAAAGATCATTATTATTAAACACATATTTTATGAAAAACAAGATTATATGTCCTTAAGTGGATTTTCATGCAAAAGATAATGAACAAATAACTATCTTTTATTTTTATTAGAAAGTACATGGCCTATATTATTATATTCGAAGTTAATATATATAAAGTAACGTTTTAAGTTATAAAAGAACTTAAATTCCTATTACTTTATTTTATCCTTTAGGAAAAGCTAAGTGATTCGTATATAATGTGGACTAAATTTTATGAAATCATTAATCATGCCATATATCTAGTTATGCACAAACTGACTATAGGGTTGATTAATAAATTACGAGAAAGGATAATTAATCTATTAATTCTCTTTAGTTCTAAATTAGAAACAAATGATCTAATTCTTTAAGAAGGAAATTGAAATTGTATTCGACATTATACAAACTACCATTTTAGTTTGCAAAAGCAAGAACACTAATTACTCCATTTTAACACCTATTTTTAGAAAAACTCTATACTACGTTTAAACATTGTGAGATGAAATATATCAGCATTTATAAAAACTTGAATATAAGGCTAAATATAATTAGACAAATATTTATCTTTTATTTTTTTATTAAGAAACATATGGTCTATATATTCTTTTAAATTTCTTTGTAAGACGTCTATACTTAAATATCTATAACGAACCTTGTTAAATATGATATCTATTAAAAGGTCATTTTAAACTAGAAACAAGTTATCTACTTGATTAGTTAGAAACCTATGTTTACCAATATAACTATCAATTTTTTATTAGAAAAGTATGAGTGTCTAATTAGGTTATTTTAATATTATTATAAAATTCTATCCTTTCGGTTTTCTCCTTTTTTTTCTAAATAGAATTTATACGTATAACTAAAAATTATTTATTTATAATTCTTCTGACATTAATATACCAAGAATTAATTGTAAATTACTAAATAGGACTTTTAATAACCAATTCATGGTTATTATGACATAAATAAATATCTTACTAATTCTAAGTACTTAAGTGCTATACTTATGAATTCATTTATCATGAATAGTAATATATATTTTCATGTGACTAGAAAATACATGACTTAGTGCCTATTTCAATTTCTTCATGCAACTAAGTTTACACTTAAAATACTACTAACAATTATCGTTCCACACACTAAAGCGAAATTAATTATAAACATTTCTAGTATGAAAATCACTAAGTTATTGAATAGTGACCGTGTTCATTTTTAGAATTATAAAATCATACGCATATTTAAAATATTCTCGCAGGGTTTGATTTTGGTTTCACGTATATATCGAATCTCTAAAATCATACACGTGAATCGCCAAATCGCATCAATATTACAACAATAATTCACAAGTCCATAAATAAATTCAAAACATGATTTAGAAAATAAATTAGCGGGTTGTCTTCAACCTTGGGATGAACGACGGTCTTGGCGAGCAAAGAACGGGCATGGTCGTCGGTGAGCGTTCAGACGGCGCGGTACGACGACGAGCGACGTGGACGAACTCCAGCGACGGCGTGGGCGAGTGGGAGAGAGATAGGAAGCTCGGGGAGAAAGAGAGCTCGGTTGTGGGAGGGAGAAGAGTGAAGCTCGGCTGCCCTTTTATAGAGGATGGGAGAGAGATGTAGGGTCGGCCGGGGGTGCTTCATGGCCAATAATGGCGTTCATCAACGGAGGGGTTAATGGGGGACGAAAACAGATGATTTCTCCTTTACTCGCGAAGAAGAACGGTTGACTCGACTTTATGGCACGGTCGTTGCGCAGGGTCGGGTGCTCGGCTGCGCGGGTTCGGATGGCCGGGTCGCGCCGCGTTCCTGCGGGTGTCGGGCTCGGTCCTCGGCGCGCAGTGCTTGGCGTCCTGGGCGCGGGCTTGGGTGCGCAGCGTGTCAGGCTGGCACGGGGCAGGGGCGTGCTGCTGCTAGCGCGGGGCAGCTGGCGTCCATGTGGCTCGGCGGGCTCTATCGCGACGCTGGGCGTGGCCTGGCAGGGTCCTGCTGCGCGGCGGCTGTAGGGGCGCGGGTCGCTCGGCGCGCGAGAGGGAGAGCAGGAGAGAGAAGCGAGGAGAGAGAGAGCCAGAGAGGAGTAGAGGGCGGCGGCGGCCTGGGAGGATCAGGGCGGTGGCTAGGTCAGGGAGGAGAGGGGCGTGGCCGGCTAGGTCAGGGGCAGGGGGCGGCTGGCTTAATGGGCCGGTGGGCCGGCTAGGTTAGGTTAGTTTTTTTTATTTTTTTCTTTTCTAATTCAAAATATGCTTTTGAATAACTATAAAATTCATAATGTTTAAACCAAAACTATTTATAAATAAAATATTTATTTTTGGGACTAATAATTATATTATTAATTTACTAGGATTTTCATTTAACAAGAAATGTTTATTAAATATCCAAAAATCAATTATGAGAAATCAAAATTCATCCCAAAGGCAAATAAATAACAAACACTTAAAAGAAAATTAATTACCATAAATATCATTAATAACCAATTGTATTATTTTTATTTGATGACTTTTATAGTGTTACGAATGCTCTCATCATCTCAAACGTTTGATATACTGGTGTTTCGATTAAGACTGTTAAGTTGAACATCCACCTAGAATCTAGACTACACTTGACCATAACTGCACAATGGACTAGGCCTTGAATTGGCAGTTTTGCGTGGAAAAAGTTCCATCTAAACTCTTTACCAGTACTAGGTTGCCGAGCGCATCCCCTCTGGTTGGAGCATATAAGTCAAACTCCATAGCCTTTCATGGGTATCTAGAGACCACCCAGATCTCATAAACTGTGACTAGCAGTTAACCCATATAGGTATGTTCCTCTAAAGATGTTCTATAGGACAACATCTTTACTTCAAAAAGCCACTTGAAACATATTAAGGTGTAAACACCAACCTACCTTACATTAATGAAAGCTATGCATATGAAATGAACCTTATTAAGGGTCTTTCCTCTCAGTCTACCACTAGCTTGTTTCACCATTCTAATTCACGGGATCTCCGATCATATAGAACAGGTTACCACTATGATAAACTTTAGGTGGGTCTCAGGCCCATCTCACTCGATGCACTATCTATCACACTATGTGATAGCCCCTTAGTAAATTGATCTGCCAGATTTTTAGACGTATGGACATAGTCCAACGCTATTACTCCGGTGTTTCTCAATTTTCTGACATATTTTAAACGCCTCTTTATGTGCCTTGTCGACTTCTTATTATCCTTAGAACTGTTTATCTTGATTATCAAAGTTCATAGAAATAACCGGCACAGGTTTTACAACCACCGAAAATCTATAAGGAGTTCACGAAGCCACTCACCCTCAACTGAAGCGGTATCTAATGTTGTGAGTTCTGCTTCCATAGTCGACCTTGTTAAGATGGTCTGCTTGCAAGACTTCCATGAAACTGCGCCACCTCCAAATGAAAACACATATCCACTTGTGGCATATATCTCATCAGCATCAGATATCCAATTTGCATCACAATAACCCTACAATACTGTTGGGTACCCGGTATAATGGATGCCTAAACCCATAATACCTTTTAGATAGAGCAGAACTCTCTCAAGAGCACGCCAGTGATCATCTCCCGGATTTGAAACAAACTGGCTCAATTTGCTCACAGCAAACGAGATGTTAGGCCTCGTAGCGCTAGCTAAGTACATGAGTGAACCAATTATTTAGGAATATCTCAATTGATCCCTAGCTATCCTTCGATTTTTCTTCAAAAGCTTAATAGGATCATAAGGTGTTGGAGCAGGTTCACATTCGCTATAACCAAAGCGACTCAAAACCTTTTCCACATAATAGGATTGCACAAGTGTGACCCCACCATTGCCTTCTCTCAGTAGCTTAATGTTAAGAATAACATTAGCTTATCCCAAATCTTTCATTTCAAAATTATTGGACAGAAAGTCTTTTGTCTCTTTAATCACATCAAGACTCGTCCCCAAGATTAGAATGTTATCAACATACATGCATAAAATTACTCCCTCGCCCCCACCATACTGATAGTATACACATTTGTCTGCTTCGTTCACAACAAAGCTAGCAGATGTCAAGGTTCTATCAAACTTTTCATGCCATTACTTAGGTGCTTGTTTTAGGCCATATAAAGATTTCAATAACTTACACACCATGCCTTCTTGACCGTTTGCTACAAACCCAGCTAGCTACTCCATGTAGATTTCTTCATCTAGCTCTCCATTTAGGAATGATGTCTTAACATCCATTTGATGGACGAGAAGACCATGAGAGGCAGCCAGAGAAAGTAGCACTCAAATTGTGGTCAATCGAGACACAAGTGAATAAGTATCAAAGAAATCCTCACCTTCCTTCTGTGAATATCATTTAATTACAAGCCTCACATTGTACCTTTCAATAGTACCATCAGGCCTAAGCTTTTTCTTGAACACCCATTTACTCCCAATGGGCTTACACTCATAAGGACGCTCAACGACCTCCCAAGTTACATTAGACATAATAGAATCCATCTCACTCCTTATTGCTTCCTTCCAAAAGTCAGCATCAGGAGAGGAATATGCCTCTTCAATGGTACTTGGGGGTGTCATCCACAAGATATACAATGTAATCATCACCAAAGGACTTTGCAATCCTTGGTCTCTTACTCTTTCGAGTTGATACATTGTCATCTTCCACAGGATTATGTATATGAGATTCCTCATTGTGTTCTACCGGAATAAAATGCTTAAGGGGTATCATTGGTTCATCACTAGATATATTATGTGTAGCTTTCATGGGAAATTCGTCCTCAAAAAACGTAGCATCTCTGGACTCCAAAATAGTACCAACCAACATGTCCGGTACTCTAGAGTTTATAATTAAGAACTTATATCCAATGCTGTGAAAAGCATACCCAAGGAAAACATAATCAACAGTTTTGGTCCTAATTTGTGCTTCTTGTTAATTGGCACATTCATGTTAGCCAAACAACCCCGGGTGCGCAAATTGGAGATAATTAATTTCCTCTTTTCCCATTCCTCGAATGGTGTGATTTCTTTGTTCTTTGCGGGAAATTTATTTAGAACATGACACGCCGTCAATATCACCTCACCCCACCATTCCTTAGATAGTCCTGAAGTCTCTAACATGGCGTTAACCAAATCAGTTAGAGTATGATTCTTTCTCTCATCGACCCCATTGGATCGTGGTAAGTATGGCGGTGTCCTCTCATGAATAATACCATGTTCCACACAAAAATCAGAAAAATCACCTAAAAAATATTCTCCACCACGATCAGACCTTAACCGTTTAATTTTTCTCTCGAATTGATTTTCCACTTCAGCTTTGTAGGTCTTAAAATAATGCAAAGCTTCGTCTTTTGACTTTAAGAGATGCACATACCAAAATCTAGTAGAATCATTAATAAAAGTAATAAAATATCGTAGGCCTCCCTTAGTCAATATTCTATTCATCTCACATAAATCGAAATGTATTAAGTCTAGTGGTGCCAAGTTCCTCGCCTCTGCAGCCTTATGAGGCTTGCGAGGTTGCTTAGATTGCACGCATACCTGGCACTTAGAACCTTTGACTAAATCAAATTTCGGGATTAAATTTGAATTTGCTAACCGCGAGACACAACCAAAATTGATATGACAAAGTCGTGAATACCAAATATACGACTCGTTCGAAATCACATTGTTCACAGACTTATTACAAACATCATACAAAGATAAGCGGAACAGGTCTCCACTATCATAGCCTTTTCCAACAAATGTCCCATACTTTGACAGTCTACAATTATTGGACTCAAACACAAGTTTATAGCCATCTCGACATAGCGAGGAGCCACTAACAAGATTCTTTTTTATGGAGGGGACATGCTGCACGTTCTTCAATAGCACCGTCTTTCCCGAAGTAAACTTCAAAAATGACTGCACCAACACCAAGAACACGCTCATGTGATCCGTTCCCCATTAGCAAAGCTCCAGCCCGTTTGCACTGATAAGAAGAAAATAAAGAAATATCAGCACACACATGAATGTTAGCACCAGTGTCTGCCCACACACTGAAAGAACAATAGGTAAAAGATTACCATACCCCGATGTTCCTTCTGCGGTTTCGCTAACAACCATGTTTGTTGTTTTCTTCTCTTGAGCTAGTTTTTTCTCTTGCTTAAATTTGCGGTCTAGACACGTGCTTGCCCAGTGATCAGTACTCCTGCAAACAAAGCAACCAACTCATTTATTCTTCCTTTTAAACGAGGCTGCCTGCTTGGGCTTCATGGCATTCTGTTACTTGTTCTTCCTTTTATTATTATGTGACACATTGGAGTTCTTCTTTTATACCATATTGGCACTAGAAGTCTCAACTTCTTTTTCACGAGTGTCTTTTGCTCTCGCCCTCTCCTCAACATCAAGAGACCCAACAAGTTCAGCCACACTAAACTTTTGTCTCTTATGTTTTAGAGTGGTAGCAAAATTTGTCCAAGAAGGTGGCAGCTTAGCGATAATACTGCCAGCCACGAACTTGTCAGGCAAGACACATGGGAACTTTTCGAGTTCCTTAGCTAGTGCATGTATTTCATGAGCCTGTTCAACTACAGGACGATTCTCAACCATCTTGTAGTCAAACAGCTGCTCCATGATGCACAGCTCGCTACCAGCATTAGAAACACCGAACTTCTCATCTAATGCATCCCATAACTCTTTTGTAGATGTGCACGTTAGATAAGAATCAACATACTTGTTAGCAAGAGTGCCAATCACAACGACTCGAAACAGGTTATCGGCAACGTCGAACATTCTCTTCTCCTCAAGAGTGAACTGTTTGGGTTTCCCCTATGCGGCGTGATAGCGGTTCATTGCAGTCAACCATAATATCATCTTACTATGCCACCTCTTATAAAATATCCCATCAAAAGGTTCACTTGGTTTTAACACAGGAGCAAAACCACTAACATAAAAATGCATAATATCAGTTCATTGCATATGTGTATCACTACACACATAAGCAGTAAACAACAATAAAATATGTACAAATACAAAGAACATATTGTACCCTGCGGAGGGACCGATGCTTAAGGCATCACTGACTCCATTCATATGAGACATCTCGTGTGTATGTTCGATGTAGTCGTACGCAATCGAAGTAGGCAGATGTACGCAGTGTAGTCCCACGAACGATGCCAGCGACGAGGAACTTGATCAGTGTTGGTCGAGCGCACGAAGCAAGCAATCGTGAGTACACTCCCCAAAAACCTGATCGCCCGCACACCCGTGCAAGTGTATCTCTGTGGACGGTGATTTCGGAGGCCTGCTCTTCCACACTCTCTATGCTCACAGAAGGGTGGGACGAGGATGGTATGTACGCAACACGTCTGAGAATTGTACGTGTGTTCTCTCGTAACAAGAAGCAGTCTCCTCTCCTCGTATATATACACGCGCAGAGGGAGGCCAACGGACAGTAACGGTCACCATCAGAGCTATCGTTACAGTCAGCCAGAAACTGACGCCATCAGTGACGTCTGTTAATAGCTGACAGCCATTATAACTCGTCCGTTACTAGCCATAACACATGAAACGGCCAGTAACGTACGACAGTAATGGACGGTCATTACTATAGACAAAATGCGCAACCGTAAGGAAGGAATATTCGGACCAAGGTCTGATCTACCACAACCACGACCACGGCCTCGTCCTAGCCCGGCCGGCGGCGCGCGCGCGTGTGGCAGTCCTTCATCCTTTTCTTAGCTTCTCAATAGATGCACCAGCGGTCCACCTATTTAAGTTGAGTGAGTTGTCCCTTGAACTTCCGGTATGGTACTAAAGTACTAGTACACCGTAGCATTAAAGTGAGCCTCTAGCATTGACTATTATTGAATATTAATATAGGCTAGTCCCACATTAATTTAACAGTATCTGGCCTTTTTCTCTTCTATATTCTATATGTACCTCTCAGAGTAATATTCGGTATTTGTCCACATAACCCTCATTATGGTGCTGAGTATCTGTTTGTCACGTTACACACTTGCACATTCTGTGTGGTCAACCAGAAAAGGGAACTACCACAGAAGATCTTTTTTTGGTAGAGTTCACAAATTAGTTGACCAGCACTATCTGGATTGGTAGAAATAACTATATATATATATATGCTATTTTTATTTAAAAATTGGATTAGCTAAATTTCTAGCTCATGACATTTTGTTTTGGATATATCTTGATAAAAAAATAATTGTTACAAATCTATGAACTACAATTTATAGGTATGAATATTACAATAACTATATGGTTTTAAACAAGAAAAACCCAAGCTTAAAAAGTTCTACAAGATCTATATTTTTTGTACAAATTTTAACTTTATCAAAACACATGTAGAAGTTATTATTGTCTTAAGGCACAGTTTGCTCAAAAGAATATTCCACCAATTCAATTGATGGCAAGAGAAGTTCTATTAATCATTTTGTGACATTCGATTTCTGTCATTTCAATTGGCTGTAGGATTATTATTTTTTCTAAATTTATTGTTGGGGAACTATTTTTGGAATAAACTTTTGGCGCCAATCTAGGCACTAATCACTGTGATGTGTACAGGCGGCGGTGCTCTCTGTGGAAGCGCGGATGATCCGCAACGTGACACAGAGGCTAGGGTTTCTGCCGATGAGCTGGACAGTCCTCAACTGATGGCAGGACGGTCCACGCATGGGCAGAGGCGACAAAGTTCGGCAACAACACCTAGATCTCACTCCTAGGAGAGACCCGGTCAGGGAGCAGAGATCCTTGGGTTTTATCTTGTGATCGGCAAGCCACCTAAGACACCTCTAAACGACATAGAGCCAAAGAGAGGTGAAGATCAGAGGGAGAATGCTACATTATTGTCTACTCCTAGGGCAAAATATAAAGAACAGAAGATATATTGATTGTTTGATCGATTATTGGTGTTTCAATCGGTCGTACTCCTTCAAATATATAAGGGGGGTCTAGACCCGTTCCTAGGCGTTCTTCAATAGCTCTCGCGAGTTTAGATGGATAAACAAGGGAGGAAATAGGAGTTTAACCGCTTGATCTATCATGGACCGTCCGCGCCTATGGCCGAACTATCCGCAGTCCGTATCATTTGAGCCTCAATGCCAGACCGTCCGGGCATTGCCTAGTGCCAGAAATGGTGCTCAACACATACTCCCTAGCTTTTGGGGAAGCTGAGCGAACCAAAAGCATTGGTGCAAGTTGGAATCAACTTGATGTGACAACATTAACTTTTCCTAAGCATTTTGCTATGTACTAGGATGATATTGTTGTGTGATCTTGTAAGGGCCTTGATCGGATTATTGCTTTCGACGCCGGTAAGCGTCATATTAGTCCTGATCAGCTCGTCATCCTGCTTACCTCATTTTTCTGCGTTCTCGGGTGAGGCTCCATAGTCGACCAGATCCTCTCACAGTAGGTCGTCCTCCTCGATGCTACCCTTGTGCATAGGTGTTGACACATCGTTAGAGGTTTCCTAGCGAGGTGCGGATGGTCCAGACTCAGGGGTCGGACGGTCCGCTCTATTCTCGGACGGTCCGGCAGTTGGAGCTGGACGGTCCGCCGTATCTACAAAGAGCTGTGTAGATGCTAAGGCTTCCTGGCGAGGCGCGGACCATCCGGTCTCAAGGGTCAAACGATCCACCATACCTGCAGAAAATTGTGTAGCTGTTGTTTCGTATTCTGTCTTCGTGGTCGCTTGAGTTGCTTCGGTAGCCTTTGGTCTCCACCTCTTTTGTGGTGTTGGGTGCGGATGTGTATCATTAAATATTTTCTCTGCCTTTTTCTCTACTCTCCTTTGTTCTCCGGCGCTGCAATTTGCGCTTTTGAGACTGTGTTAGACCCGAGATGGACACCATCGGGGCATGGAGTATTTCGGGTTAACTACTTTACTGGCTGCTCCTGTGTCTTTCTCCTCATTTGTCTTGGCTGATTTACCAAAAATCATCGGTCCTTCATTGTTCCCATGTATGACGACATCTGATATACCTATCTTGATGATATCTCCGCCTATCATCCTCTTGGTGCTCGTAGATATATTCTCTCTATGTTCCCGTGTAAAATCGGTCGGCCTTCGTGGCCGAGTAGTTCGGTAATCTCGTTGTACCTATGTCTGGTGACCAGGTTGAGGTGAACCCAATTGGTCTTACACTGGTGGTGCCAACATGTCAAATACAGAAGTTTGGGGTGCCCCCCAGGCGGGGGATTGTGGCATCCCATATGGGTACGGTGGCATGCCCCACATTTGATTGGGTATATGTAGTGGTGGAAGATATGCATACTGATATGGCACATGTGGGTATGGGTGTGGAGATATCCATGTAGGTACATTGGGTCTTGAATGAATATCGTGATGTGCTGAATCCTCTAATTGGTGAAATGACTCAATTGGTCTTACCTATAGTCGCTCTTGAGCAGGTGAGCGAGGTCGCTTTGTTGGCTGATCACTTGGGCTGGCCTTCTTTTTCACATATTTAGATAATAATTGATCAAAGGTTAGACTGACTTTGACCAGTCGACTGGATGCCTTATACGTGTTTGTCTTCCACGTACATATTTCTGGTCGTTGAGGTTTGAAGGTATGTGGTCGTCGCTGCTCCTGGGCGCTACCGTACCATCTGCTTGACCTGCCCGGACTATCTAGCGGTGTACCGGACCGTCCACATCTACGTGTCGGACCATCCGCGGTGCGCAGAACAGGGGGTCGCGCTTGGCCACTTGCCTGCGCCTGTCCATAGTGTTGGAGGTCGTGATGGTGATCTTTAATATCTCCCCTCTATCATGGGTCTTTTATGTCACCACTTTCCTGCAATAAATTTTGGTGTTTTCATCGGCCTCTCGTGTATCGTCAATGATGATTTCCTTGCCCTTATTGGCTGCGCTAGGCCGAACCAAAACTTGTTTTATCATTGATGTTGATCATATTTATTGGAAAGGGTTCAGTCTCCACCTGCATTTCCTAAAATTTCAATAAACCCTCGTTAATGACCGATTGGACCTATCGTCAAAACACATTACAATCATTAGTGGTATGGGAGAAAGAATCATGCCACTTACAATAAGCATGAGGTTTAAGTTCGTCGGAAGATGGAATAGTATGATTTAATGTAATGTTGGCGTTTTTGAGTAATTCATCGAATATTTTGTCACACTTGCCAACATTAAATGTAAATTTATCCTCTATCTGCCATTTCTTTTGAACCGACTGCAAAGAGGAACAAACTGAAGATTTAGCCTGTTTCGGCCAAACCAACTCAGCGGCGTACACCTCTTGTGGTTCGTCATCCAAGCTACTCTAGTTACAATCTACTGTATGGATGTTGTGACGAACTGCTTTAGATGTGTCTTTGCATTGGCTTTCGCAAGCCAAAGCTTTCTGGTGTAATTAAGCTAGCGTGAAAAATTGAATGCCTTCTAATCTCTCTCTTAAGTAATAATACATTCCATCCAATGCTAATCCAGCTAGCTATTTTTCTTTAAGGTGAATCTGGAAACATCGGGTTCGTTATGTCCCGAAATCTCCGGATGTAGTCATTAACCGATTCATCTTCCCTTGTTGCAGAGCTACTAGATCTACCAGGTCCAACTCATAATCGCTAGAGAAAAAGTGATCATGGAATTTCTGTTCTAAATCCCCCACGAATAAATAGAGTTAGGCGACAGCATGGTGTACCAAGCGAATGCAGTCCCAGTTAGAGATAATGAAAATAAACGGACGTGGAACGCCTCTATATCGACCAATTCTCCTAACTATGCTAGGAGCCGGCCGTTGTGCTCCTACGTGCTTTTACCTTGCTCACCCAAATTTTTTGCAAATTCCGGTATTCTTGTTAGCTGGGGTACAGGTGGTAATCAAATCGGCTATCCTAGGATTTTTGATATGACTGCCTGCCCGGGGATCATGCTAACTTTGAGCTTATCTTGGAACGCCCCAGCTATCTCTTCAATTACTAAGTCAATAGTGGTCGGTGGTAGTCCACCGGCCCTTTTGGTCCAGCCTATGTTTTCAAGTCGTCCGACTAATCATGATTAGTCGGGCTAGTCGGTTAGCAGAGCTCGATGTCACACCCGGTTTCAGAAGGTAAACCGAATGCGAACTATGTACGTGCCAGGATCAGAACTCACGTACACAGCGATTACATAAATGAACATCATCGCACAGTGCTCGAATAATAACATAAAAGAGTATTAACTTATTACATCACAGAGTCATAGACGCCCACATAGTCATCAACTTAACAGATAAATCAAAGTGCTAAGCGAAACGCAGTAAGGATAAGGCCTTCACAGGCAGCTGACTGGGGGTTGCCGCCAACCCACACCTAAAACTCGTCGTAGTCTTGGAACTCCTGGAAGTCTCCTTCCACGGCTTCACCTTCTCCTGAGCAGTGGTTACAATGTGGACAACCTGGTATTTTGTGGTAAAGCAAGGGTGAGTACACATCAACGTACTCAGCAAATGCCCTGTCTGGCTGAAGTGGACTAGCTTTATGTGGGGTTAGGCTCAAGCAGTTGCTTTTAGTTGGTCAAGTATTTATTGTTAGTAGAAGCCAGATTTTATAACCAAGTCCAAGTTATAATCTCAAAAAGTACCTCCTCAGAGAGGAAATACTAGAATGCATAATTAAAGTCACCATCATTAACCATCATCATTAAAGTCATCATCTGAGGTGTATCCGGAGTATCTCTAATCAAAGAGGATCCCAAGGCTGCTCTTAACCGTGAGCACGACTGATATATCAGTTTCACTACCCTCTGCAGAGGTCGCACACTTTACCCATGAGCCGTGATTCCCGTTCTGCTCGGGGAGAGCTAATCCCCATTGATCACTTCCTAGGTGGTCCGGCAGGGTATCACTACGTAGCTGTTACAAAGATTCCCTAGAGATCATAGCTGCCCGTTAGGTTTCTCCAGTTTGATAAACACAGTACCCCTCCCCGCAGGAGAGTGACTAACAAAAAGCAAAACGAAAGAACCTCCGCACTCAGCCTCGGTAGAGCAAGCACTGTGCCTAGACCCCATTGACGGCACGACGGCGAAGCAACTACACCTCTAGTTCCTCTAATTAATTAGCTAAGGGCATCCCATTTCACCCTCATGGTTGCACTGTTATCCCGGGTGGTCTCTCAACGAACAGGTCCTTACGGAGAGGTACTCAGGAAATAGCCTGAGCCCCCTAGAGTATCACAAGATCATCAATATCATCAGGATAACAGTATCGTACCATAAATAGTCACATCATGTTCATTGATTAAGTTAAGGCAATAGCAAAATGCTAACCATAATAACCCAAAAGGTCATCAAGGATAAGGTAAATGTAAAGCTAGTCAATCCTTAGGTTTCAATTAAGTAATGCGAGAGAGTGAATTATAAGTGAATAGGACATAATGGGTCAGAGGACACTTGCCTTCACCAAATTGCTGCTCAGGGACCTCTTCTGCAACCTCCTCGGGAAACACAGACTGCCCGTTGTCTACGTAAAGTAATCATTCATTCTATGCACTTGGGGAATAACAAACAAAAGCAATATACCAAACATATGCAGCAGAGAGATCACAAGTTCACAGTAGAAAAGGATTGGCAACCTGGTGTTCCCTAGGTCTAGGGTAGATGGCTATACAAAGTGATTCATTATCCACTAATCAGGTCTAAGTCAGTGGTGGGGTTAAATCATTACATGGTGTTAAGTCCATAAACTTAGGTGCTCCAACTTTTATTAAAGTCTACTATCTTTTATTTATCTCAAACAGGGTTCCAATAACATTAATTTTACCCTAATGATCAACTATTAATTGGGACATAAAAACAGCAGGGAAATATTGTTTAAATAGATAGATAAGAATATTATGAACAATTTGCAATTTGAAGCACCTAATTTGGAGTTCATATGACAAAGTTATGAATTTTACAAGATTAGGGATTAAAAATATTCCTTAAATACTTATTTTGGATTAAATAAAAGGTCCGAGGACCTAACTGCGAAGATCCAGGGACGGCGGGTTAATTTGCAGAAAACCGGGGGTCTCTTTAAGAAATTGCGCGGGCGAAGGGGTATCGGGCTCCTACGGCCGTTGGATCTCAGATCAACGCCCGAGATTAGATCTGCGGGCCGGCGCGCAGGCGCGCGGCGGCATGAGCGGCTGACAGGCGGGGCCGGGCGAGCAGAGCGGGCGCGGGCGACTGACAGGCGGGGCCCGACTGACAGGAAGGCGGGGTGCGGGGGGAAACGGCCCTGGGCCGTCGGATCTCAGGCGGACGGCTGAGGTTGGGTTCGGGCTATTTGAAACAGGGCCGTCCGATCTAAGATGGACGGCGGAGATCTGGCGGCTGGCTTCTGTCCTCCCCTCCGGCTAGCAGAGGCGGCGGCGCCCGTTCCCGAGGCGGGGAGCTCGCCGGAGACAAGGGGCGCGGGGGCTCTGCGGGTCCTTAGGGCGACCGGGATGGCCGGGGAGGTTGGGGAAGGCGCGGGGAGTCTTCTGGTGGGGGCTAGGTCGGGACAGGGGCACCGGAGGGGGTGGTCCACGGCGAAGTGGCTCGGCGGCGGCGCTAATCGACTCCGGCGAGGAATTAAGCGCAGCAGGGCGCAATAGAGGGGAAGGGAGAGGGCAGAGGTGGTTCCTTACCTCAAGGCGAACCCCGGGGACTCCTTGGTGGCGGCGAAGGCGCGGCGACGGCCCGGGTCGACGGTGGCGGACCACGGCGACTGCGCAGAGGACGGCGGGTGAGCGCGGGCAGAGAAAATTAGGGAGGGAGAGAGAGTGGCCTAGGCTCCAGGCTCAAGTGGTCGAGGGCGAGGGGGTTGCGAGCTTCACGCGCGACGTGGGCGCGGAGACCGCGGCACACGCAGCTCAGGGCGGCAGTTACGCGGGGACGAGGGAGCTGATAGCCCGGGCCCGCGAGCAGAGAGAGCGGGGAAGCGGGCGAGGATGCGGGGAAGGCGGTCGCGCTGATGGGCGGGCCCGCCAGGGCAGGGAGAGGAGGGGGAGGAAGGCACGCGCGCGGGATGGGCTAGATGGGCCGAAAGGCCGAGGGGGGCAGGGGTGTGGGCCTTTTCCCTTTTTCTTTTATTCCAGCAATTGTTTTCCCTTTTCTTTTTATTTACTCTATTTGATTCAATTCTAAATATGCCACAAATTCAAATTAGCACTTCCAAGTATTATGCACCAAACAAAAGTGAAACTTAGGGTTTAACATGTTGCCCCAATTCATACTTCCTTGGAGTTTAGTCTAATAGACTATAATTACACAAAGAAAATAGCCACTCTTCTTCTATAGAAAAGAGAAAGAGGAGATTGGGAAGGGTGTGAAAAGAGAAGTAACACCTGAATTTGTGAATATGAGCAAAGAAATTTTATACCCCCAAATTCAGGGTGTTACAAACCTATCCCCATTAAAAGAATCTCGCCCCGAGATTCAGGGTTGGTCAGCAAAGAGATCAGGGTATTTGGCTTTTAGATCATCTTCTCGTTCCCAGGTTGCTTCTTCCTCAGAGTGGTGGCCCCATCTGACTTTGCACATCCTGATGGTGTTCCTCCGGGTGACTCTGTCTGCAAACTCCAGAATCTGCATGGGCTTCTCTACGTAGGTCAGATCCTCTTGGACTTCCAAGTCCTCCACTGGCAACTGTTCTTCTGGTACTCGCAGACACTTCTTCAATTGCGACACGTGGAACACATTGTGCACTACCGACAAACTTTCTGGTAGGTTGAGTTGATATGCTACTTCTCCACGTTTTGCTTGAATCTGATATGGTCCAACATACCGAGGTGCTAACTTGCCTTTAACTCCGAACCTCCTGACTCCTCTGATAGGTGACACCTTCAGATAGACGTAATCTCCCACTTCGAAACTCAATTCCCTTCTTCTTCTGTCAGCATAGCTTAGCTGCCTTGATTGTGCTGTCTTCAGATTCTCCCGAACCATTTTGATATTCTCTTCGGCTTCCAGCAAGATGTCGGGGCCAAACACCTGTCTCTCTCCAGGCTGGTCCCAATGCAGCGGAGTCCTACAACTCCGTCCATAGAGCACCTGAAACGGTGGCATCTTCAAGCTGGCCTGGTAACTATTGTTGTAGGAGAATTCTGCATAAGGTAACCTTTTGTCCCATCCTGACTTGTCTTGCAACGCGCAGGCTCTCAACATATCTTCTAAGATCTGATTAGTTCTTTCAGTCTGACCGTCTGTCTGTGGGTGATAAGCTGAGCTGAAGTTCAAATGTGTGCCCAAAGCTTCTTGTAGCTGCTGCCAAAAATGAGAGGTAAACTGTGTCCCTCGATCTGACACTATCTTCTTCGGCACACCATGAAGGCAGACTATCCGGGACATGTATAACTTAGCTAATGTTGCTCTGGTGTATGTTGTCTTCATGGGTATGAAATGGGCCACCTTTGTTAAGCGGTCCACAACCACCCAGATGGAATCATAGCCGGCCCGGGTACGAGGTAGGCCAACTATAAAATCCATCCCGATCTCATCCCACTTCCACTGAGGAATCTGCAATGGCTGCAACAGTCCGGCGGGCCTCTGATGCTCTGCTTTGGTTCTTTGACAACTATCACAGATGGCGACATATTCTGCGATCTCTCTTTTCATGCCATACCACCAAAACCTCCTTTTTAAATCCTGATACATCTTCTCACTTCCAGGGTGTATGGAGTAGGCTGTCTCATGAGCTTCCTTGAGGATCAGCTCCCGAATAGGTTTGATGTCGGGAACACACAATCGGTCCTTGAACCATATTACTCTCTCTTCATCCTCTCGAAAGTCTTTGCCTCTTCCTTCTAAGATCAGCTGCTGGATCTTGTTGATGTTTTCATCATCCTTCTGCCCTTCTTTGATCTCCCGCTCTAGGCTGGGCTCTAATTCCACTGTTACTCCTTGCGTACTGTTCAGAAAACCAAGACTCAGTCTGTCGAACTCCTTGGCCAACTCATAGGACATCGGGTACGTGGCCATCATATTGACTTGACTCCTCCTGCTCAGAGCATCTGCAACAACATTGGCTTTGCCTGGATGGTAGTGTATCTCCAACTCGTAGTCTTTGATCAATTCCAACCATCTTCGCTGCCTCATGTTTAACTCTGACTGGGTGAATATGTATTTCAGACTTTTATGATCCGTGTAGATATCGCACTTCTGCCCATACAGGTAATGCCTCCATGTCTTTAGGGCATGAACCACTGCTGCCAACTCTAGGTCGTGTGTGGGGTAATTTTTCTCGTGGATCTTCAGCTGTCGAGATGAGTATGCTATGACTCTTCCTTCTTGCATTAGCACACATCCCAATCCGGTGTAAGAAGCATCGCAATACACCGAGAATGGCTTGTGAACATCAGGCAGAACTAACACAGGTGTTGTAGTCAATCTATTCTTCAGTTCTTCAAATGCCTCTTGGCACTTTTGGGTCCACTTAAACTCGACTTTCTTTGCTAGCAACGCTGTCATTGGTATAGCAATTTTTGAAAAGCCTTCAATGAAACGCCTATAGTATCCGGCCATTCCAATGAAGCTCTTGATCCCACGAACATCCTTCGGTGCTTTCCAGTTCAGAATATCTGCTACTTTCTTTGGATCCACAACTAACCCATCTTGGTTTATGATGTGACCCAGAAACAAGACTTCATGAATCCAGAACTCGCATTTACTCAGCTTGGCATACAACTAATGCTCTCGTAGCCTTTGCAATACCATCTTCAAATGTTCCACATGTTCTTCCTCACTTTGAGAATATATGAGAATATCATCGATGAACACCACAACAAACTTGTCTAGGTAGTCCATGAACACGCTGTTCATCAGATACATAAAGAAGGTTGGCGCATTTGTCAAACCAAAGGACATAACTATGAACTCATATAACCCATACTTGGTGATGAATGCTGTCTTCGGTATGTCCGAGGGTCGGATTCTGAGTTGATGGTAACCCGATCTCAGATCTATCTTCGAGAATACGCTGGCACCTCTGAGCTGGTCAAACAGATCTTCTATTCTTGGCAGGGGGTACTTGTTCTTAACAGTGACTTCATTCAGGGAATTGTAATCTATGCACATCCTTTTGGTACCATCTTTCTTCTCTACAAACAATACCGGAGCGGCCCAAGGCGAGGTACTTGGTCTGATGTAACCCTTCTCTAACATCTCATCTATCTGTTTCTTGAGTTCCACCAATTCTGGTCCAGACACTCGATAGGCTCTTTTAGAAATGGGGGCGGTACCAAGGATAAGCTCTATGGCAAATTCGACTTTTCTCTCAGGTGGCATGCCCGTTAACTCCTCGGGAAACACATCCGGAAAGTCCGACACAACCTTGATAGCCTCAAGCGGGTTGGCCTCCTTACTATCAACTGAAATCTGGTGACAATCTCCCTCCGCTGATTTAGGCATCCTTAGCTCAGCCACTACCTCCTCTCCGGACGGGGACTTCAATGTTACGGTCCTCTTGTCACAGCTAACATTCGCTTCATACTTCATTAACCAATTCATCCCTAGGATGACATCTACCCCAGGGGTGTCTATTACTATTAGGTAGCTGGGGAACCCTATCCCCCTTATTTCCACCCTAATATTTGAGCATATTTTATCTGCTTGCACTTTACCACCGACCGAATTAATCCTCATGGGCGGCATCATTGCCTCTACTGAGATGTTATGCATTTCTACCCATGTTGCAGTGACAAATGAATGAGTTGCACCAGTATCAAATAGCACTTTTGCGGGATGAGATTCGACTGAGAACATACCTACTACCACATCTGGTGCATCCTGGATCGCTTCGGCCTCCAAGTGGTTCACCTTTCCACGGTTGTACGCTTGGCCACGATTGCCTGCTGCCTGCTGCGGTACACCTTGCCTTGTTGGAGCATTGGGGTTGGTCTGCTGCTGCACCATCTTCTTTGGGCACTGCATCGCCCAGTGGCCTTGTTCTCCATAGTGAAAGCATCCTCTGCCTCCTCCTTGTGTTGGGGATGCTTGGTTGTTCTGATTTGCTGCTGGGGCAGAAAGGCGAGGTGCCTGGTTGTTCTGCTTTTGATACTGATTACCTCCCTGCTGGCTGTTCTGATGATACTGCTGCTGCTGTGGGTACTGCCTCTGAAACTGCTGCTGATGCGGACGCTGACTTTGATGCTGATATCCCTATGGGTGACCAGGCCTGCCTTGCTGAGATGAGCTGCCTGAGAAGCGGGGGCGACTGATGCTTCCGGACTGTGGTCCACTCATCTTGCGCTTCCGATCTTCCATATCCTTGCGCTTCTTCTCGGTCATAACTGTCCTATCGATTAGGTGCTGGAAGGTGGGGAAGGTGTGATTCATTAGCTGGTAATGCAGGGGATCCACCAAACCCCTCATGAACCTGTACTGCCTTTTAGCATCAGTGTTGACATCTTCAGGTGCATAACGAGATAGCTGCAGAAACTTGTCTCTATATTCACTAACAGACAGGGGTCCCTGCTTCAGAGCCAGAAACTCCTCCTTCTTTACGATCATCAGTCCTTCTGGAACATGGTATCTGCGGAAACTCTCACTGAATTCCTCCCAAGTGATGGCTTCGGGATCAGCATGGGTGGCGAGGTAGGACTCCCACCAAGACTGGGCTGCTCCTCTTAGCTGGCAGGGGCCATACAGAACCTTCTCCCTGTCGTCACATTGGGCGGTGCGCAGTTCCCTTTCCACTGCACGCAGCCAGTCTTCTGCATCCATGGGGTCAGCAGAATGGGCAAAGGTAGGAGGGTGCCCTCTCATGAACTCGCCACGCTTATCCCGTGGCATCTGAGGCATCTGCACTTGCAACCGGGGTTGGGGTTGCTGTTGAGCCTGCTGCATGGCTGCCAGAGTCTGCCCAATAGCCTACACTACCTGAGTCTGCATCAAGAACATCTGCTCCATGGTCATCGGGGGTGGCGGGGGAGGCTGCCTCTGATGTTCCTCCTGCTGGGCACGCTGCTCTTGCTGAGCACGCCTGTTGCATCGGCGCCTGTTGTCAGACATCTGTGGAAGACATTCACACATCAGCATTGATCCTACAATCCTTCAGCATAAGAAGAGAGAAAACAGAATTCTTCATGACACTGAGTGAACAAAGAACCTCACTGATCCTCACTGTGATCCAATACAGCTTCTCAGATAAAAAGGAAAGTAGAAGTAAATGGTTTCCCAACTAAATAACTGACTTCATTAACATCACTAGCTAAGCCAAACTACAGGGGAAACCCGCAGGTCGGCAACAGTCATTACAAAGATTCAAATCCAGCACAAGTTCATCATAACAAGCATGTAAGCAACTGATAAGCAAACTAAACTATCTATCTAAGACTGAGACATCTGACTTAAGAATTATTACAAACTCCGACGCTAACGATCTAAGGATTCAGATCTATCCTGGTCTTACAGGCAGGGGAACCATAGGTGTGGTGACCACGTGGCGGCGAGCGGTATGGGTGCTGAGTCCCAACAGGAGCGGGGGAACCACCCTCCTGGTGGCGGCGCTCTGCCAGCTCAGCACGCAACTCAGCAATCTCCGTTCGAGCCCTGCTCAGCTCGTCCAGAGAGTGATCCAGCTCAGTGTTAAGCACAGCGACTAGGTTGACTGTGTTGCTCAACCTAGGGTTATCCTCACCAACAGGTGAGACAACCACACTCTCTGTGCTGCTAGTAGGACGGCGGGGGTAGTACCTAAGGTTAAGACCGTCGGCCATCCCACCGAATAAGGAACAGTACTGGGAGAGTGCACGCCGTGCTGCATCCTGCATAACTGCTTCTGCAGTGTCCCTCTCGGAGATGGAGTAGTGCTCCGAAACGGCCTCGGCACCCCGGAGGTCATCCTCCGGACGGCGAACTAGGCAGGTAGCCTCCCAGCGGTCTGGGTACCTCCCGTGACTATGCTGGTAGACTACACAACGGTACTCGATCGACCAGGTGTGCCGGTCGAAGGCCTGGCGCAACAAGGTGTCGAGTGCGTCGTGGAAGTGACAACCGCGAGCGGCGTCACGGGTGATGGGTCGGGCGACCCATCCTTCCACCTCCTGCGGCTCGGAGGACTCCGTGTTGTGGTCTGAGTCGTCGTCATCGTCGTCGTCGGGGTCTCCTCCAGAACCTCCTCCAGTAGCTCCTCCAACAGCCGGGGCGTCCTGCGGTGGTGCAGGGGGCGCCTCCAGCTGGGGAACAGTGGAACGACGCCTCACGAACTCCACCTCCTGCTCAGGTGGGGAGGAAGAGCCCTGCTGCTCTCTGTGCTGACGCCGACGTTCCTGCTCCTCACGCAGGCGGTGGTGCAGTCTCTCCAGGTGACTTGACTGACCGGACACGGTGCGGCGCAGAGGACGCTCCGCAAGGCGAGACGGCAGGAAAGGAATCACCGACTTACGTGCAGTGTGTCTAAGACGAGCCATCTACAAAAGACACCTTAAGCATAAGAGTAAGAATAGAACTAATATGACAAGTGAATAAACCATAGTCTGAACAAAATAAAATTTTAACAAGGTATAATATTGTATATATATGTAGTAAAGCATAGGGTTGGTCGAGGTGACCGACTTTTGAAGTAACATCAGAGGTCAAGGTGAGAGGGAAGGTCAAAAGTCCTTAGTACGACCAGTGCTACTCTAGGTCAGCGGTCCTACAGTCAGCACGGCTTTGATACCACTTATGTCACACCCGGTTTCAGAAGGTAAACCGAATGCGAACTATGTACGTGACAGGATCAGAACTCACGTACACAGCGATTACATAAATGAACATCATCGCACAGTGCTCGAATAATAACATAAAAGAGTATTAACTTATTACATCACAGAGTCATAGACGTCCACATAGTCATCAACTTAACAGATAAATCAAAGTGCTAAGTGAAACGCAGTAAGGATAAGGCCTTCACAGGCAGCTGACTGGGGGTTGCCGCCAACCCACACCTAAAACTCGTCGTAGTCTTGGAACTCCTGGAAGTCTCCTTCCACGGCTTCACCTTCTCCTGAGCAGTGGTTACAATGTGGACAACCTAGTATTTTGTGGTAAAGCAAGGGTGAGTACACATCAACGTACTCAGCAAATGCCTCGTCTGGCTGAAGTGGACTAGCTTTATGTGGGGTTAGGCTCAAGCAGTTGCTTTTAGTTGGTCAAGTATTTATTGTTAGTAGAAGCCAGATTTTATAACCAAGTCCAAGTTATAATCTCAAAAAGTACCTCCTCAGAGAGGAAATACTAGAATGCATAATTAAAGTCGCCATCATTAACCATCATCATTAAAGTCATCATCTGAGGTGTATCCGGAGTATCTCTAATCAAAGAGGATCCCAAGGCTGCTCTTAACCGTGAGCACGGCTGATATATCAGTTTCACTACCCTCTGCAGAGGTCGCACACTTTACCCATGAGCCATGATTCCCGATCTGCCCGGGGAGAGCTAATCCCCATTGATCACTTCCTAGGTGGTCCAGCAGGGTATCACTACGTAGCTGTTACAAAGATTCCCTAGAGATCATAGCTGCCCGTTAGGTTTCTCCAGTTTGATAAACACAGTACCCCTCCCCGCAGGAGAGTGACTAACAAAAAGCAAAACGAAAGAACCTCGGCACTCAGCCTCGGCAGAGCAAGCACTGTGCCTAGACCCCATTGACGGCACGACGGCGAAGCAACTACACCTCTAGTTCCTCTAATTAATTAGCTAAGGGCATCCCATTTCACCCTCATGGTTGCACTGTTATCCCGGGTGGTCTCTCAACGAACAGGTCCTTACGGAGAGGTACTCAGGAAATAGCCTGAGCCCCCTAGAGTATCACAAGATCATCAATATCATCAGGATAACAGATCGTACCATAAATAGTCACATCATGTTCATTGATTAAGTTAAGGCAATAGCAAAATGCTAACCATAATAACCCAAAAGGTCATCAAGGATAAGGTAAATGTAAAGCTAGTCAATCCTTAGGTTTCAATTAAGTAATGCGGGAGAGTGAATTATAAGTGAATAGGACATAATGGGTCAGAGGACACTTGCCTTCACCAAATTGCTGCTCAGGGACCTCTTCTGCAACCTCCTCGGGAAACACAGACTGCCCGTTGTCTACGTAAAGTAATCATTCATTCTATGCACTTGGGGAATAACAAACAAAAGCAATATACCAAACATATGCAGCAGAGAGATCACAAGTTCACAGTAGAAAAGGATTGGCAATCTGGTGTTCCCTAGGTCTAGGGTAGATGGCTATACAAAGTGATTCATTATCCACTAATCAGGTCTAATTCAGTGGTGGGGTTAAATCATTACATGGTGTTAAGTCCATAAACTTAGGTGCTCCAACTTTTATTAAAGTCTACTATCTTTTATTTATCTCAAACAGGGTTCCAATAACATTAATTTTACCCTAATGATCAACTATTAATTGGGACATAAAAACAGCAGGGAAATATTGTTTAAATAGATAGATAAGAATATTATGAACAATTTGCAATTTGAAGCACCTAATTTGGAGTTCATATGACAAAGTTATGAATTTTACAAGATTAGGGATTAAAAATATTCCTTAAATACTTATTTTGGATTAAATAAAAGGTCCGAGGACCTAACTGCGAAGATCCAGGGACGGCGGGTTAATTTGCAGAAAACCGGGGGTCACTTTAAGAAATTGCGCGGGCGAAGGGGTATCGGGCTCCTACGGTCGTTGGATCTCAGATCAACGCCCGAGATTAGATCTGCGGGCGGGCGCGCGAGGGCGCGGCGACATGAGCGGCTGACAGGCGGGGCCGGGCGGGCAGAGCGGGCGCGGGCGGCTAACAGACAGGGCCGGGCGGGTAGAGCGGGCGCGGGCGGCTGACAGACGGGGCCCGACTGACAGGAAGGCGGGGTGCGGGGGGAAACGGCCCTGGGCCGTCGGATCTCAGGCGGACGGCTGAGGTTGGGTTCGGGCTATTTGAAACAGGGTCGTCCGATCTAAGATGGACGGCGGAGATCTGCCGGCTGGCTTCTGTCCTCCCCTCCGGCCAACAGAGGCGGCGGCGCCCGTTCCCGCGGCGGGGAGCTCGCCGGAGACAAGGGGCGCGGGGGCTCTGCGGGTCCTTAGGGCGACCGAGATGGCTGGGGCGGTTGGGGAAGGCGCGGGGAGTCTTCTGGTGGGGGCTAGGTCGGGACAGGGGCACCGGAGGGGGGCGGTCCACGGCGAAGTGACTCGACGGCGGCGCTAATCGACTCCGGCGAGGAATTAAGCGCAGCAGGGGGCAATAGAGGGGAAGGGAGAGGGCAGAGGTGGTTCCTTACCTCAAGGCGAACCCCGGGGACTCCTCGGTGGCGGCGAAGGCGCGGCGACGGCCCGGGTCGACGGTGGCGGACCACGACGACTGTGCAGAGGACGGCGGGTGAGCGCGGGCAGAGAAAATTAGGGAGGGAGAGAGAGTGGCCTAGGCTCCAGGCTCAAGTGGCCGAGGGCGAGGGGGTTGCGAGCTTCACGCGTGACGTGGGCGCGGAGACCGCGGCACGCGCAGCTCGGGGCGGCGGTTACGTGGGGACGAGGGAGCTGACAGCCCGGGCCCACGAGCAGAGAGAGCGGGGAAGCGGGCGCGGATGCGGGGAAGGCGATCACGCTGACGGGAGGGCCCGCCAGGGCAGGGAGAGGAGGGGGGAGGAAGGCACGCGCGCGGGATGGGCCAGATGGGCCGAAAGGCCGAGGGGGCAGGGGTGTGGGCCTTTTTCCCTTTTTCTTTTATTCCAGCAATTGTTTTCCCTTTTCTTTTTATTTACTCTATTTGATTCAATTCTAAATATGCCACAAATTCAAATTAGCACTTCCAAGTATTATGCACCAAACAAAAGTGAAACTTAGGGTTTAACATGTTGCCCCAATTCATACTTCCTTGGAGTTTAGTCTAATAGACTATAATTACACAAAGAAAATAGCCACTCTTCTTCTATAGAAAAGAGAAAGAGGAGATTGGGAAGGGTGTGAAAAGAGAAGTAACACCTGAATTTGTGAATATGAGCAAAGAAATTTTATACCCCCAAATTCAGGGCGTTACACTCGATTAGCACAACCGACTCGATTAGAGTACCTAATCGCCCTGGTCGTCCGACTATTCGACGATTAGGGTCGATTAGTCGCTCGATTAGCTGGTTCTGTGTGACTAGATTTAGGATCCAAATTTTTTGATTTCATGGGCTTTTTTGGCGGGCGACCCGGCTACAGGGAGTTGAAACGCCAGCCACCTCTACTGGAGATGGAACGCCAGCCGCCTCTTCTCTTCTTTATTTCCCTACCGGCTCGACGGCTCCTAGACTTCTTGTTCTAGAATCCAGAGTCCAGACTTCACCTCACCAGTACACTCGCGGTTCCAATCTAGACACACGCAAATCCAGTTCCAAGTTCCGGACTTCACTGATGGCCGACCCAGATTTCTCGTCCACAGTCCAGACACTCTCCAGAAATCCAGAATTTTTCGTTGGCATGAGTTCATCTTCTGGAGGTATTCTTTTGTGTAGTTCTGTTCTTCAATCTTCATCCTTCATCCTTGTATGTGACTATGTGTTGTGTCATTCTAGACTGGACTTCTGAATTTTTGTTCTTGTACTCCATTAGAACATCCTATTTAGCTATTCATGTAGAGTGTAGACTTGTAATCCATCGTCCATCTTATTCCTTATTCATTTGATACATTACATATAGAGTTTGGTCATCGCCGTCAGGATAATGTTAAGGTGATCTTCCCAGAATCACAAGTTGTGGGCAGCGCAAATCCATATTCTGTTGCGGATAACAATGTTCTTGCTTTGGCATCATCAGCCGCTGCAGATTCTGTAGCACTCGTTGATAAGGCTATTGCAAAGTTGCACGTTGATGTTCGTGCACACGCAACTGATTCAAAGAGAAAGGCCAAATCACAAGATCCTGGTTGGAAGTTTGGATGGTGGCCAGATCCTACCAAGAAAGAATTCATCCGATGTATTTTCTGTTTGAAAGTTGTTCCTTCTAGGATTAAAAGGTTCAAACAGCACCTTGCCAGTGGATTTTCTGATACGACAAAATGTTCAATGGTTCCAGAAGTAGTTTCGAAGGATATGTATGCTTATTTGAAAAGGAACACAAGGCTTGTGCTTTCTGTTGAAAGTGAGGAAGGAGGACAAAAAGATGGTGATGCTACTGAACCTGAACAAAAGGTACATGAACCAAGTTCAGGGACAAAGCACAAGCAAGCGAAGAAGAAAGCAACTCAAGCTGCCATCAGCTCTTTTGTTGTTTCAGTTCATCCCACCCAAAACCAAAAGTGCGGCAAGTCAGTGGCTGCCATGTTTTGCAAGACGCCAGAAGAATTTGTTGCTGATAGGCATAAAAATAAAAACACTCAGTCAACTCTTGAAGCTTGCACAAAGAAAGGAAAGGAAGCCAAGCAAATTGTTAACGACCATGTCGCAGATTTTCTATATGAGAACAAAATACCATTGCACGTCGTCAATTCAAGGAGCTGGGAGGTTATGTTGGAGTCAATTGGGCAATTTGGTCCTGGATATCGTGGTCCATCGTACCATGATGTTAGGGTGCCTTGGCTTGATAGGGTTGTCGAGAGGACAACAACATTGAGGTCGAAGCATGAACAAGCTTGGAAGGAATATGGCTGCTCAATTATGTCAGATGCATGGACCGATACAAGACAACAACATTTGATCAACTTTCTTGCTAATAGTCCTGCAAGGACATTCGTTTTAGCTTCTGTTGATGCATCAAGTGAGGTAGCTAGTGCTGAATTGTTGGCAGATCTATTAGAGAAGCAAATTGACAGTGTTTGTAGAGAACATGTCGTCTAGATAGTAACTGATAATGGATCTAACTTTAGAGTAGTAGGGAGGGCTCTTGTGAAAAGAATTCCACACCTATTTTGGACGCCTTGTGCTGCTCACTGTTTGGATTAATTGTTAGAGGACATCGGAAAAAACAAGAAATTCAATGACTGCATTACTATGGCAAAAAGGGTGTCGAGGTTCCTCTACAAGCATGGATGACTTCATAGCCTAATGAGGGAGAAGCTAGGTGGGGACCTTGTTAGGCCAGGTATTACTCGGTTTGCAACATCATTCCTCACTTTGGCAAGCATGCAAAAACATAAGAATGGTCTGCGCAGTTTGTTTATTTGTGATGAGTGGCAGCATTCTAAATTATCTACCAGTCAAGAAGGTACACAAGCTGAGAACATTGTCCTCTCTGTAGGGTTTTGGAAAAATTTGGAGAATGTCCTAAGGGCTTCACAACCCCTTCTCATTGCTTTACGGATTGCTGATGGTGATGAGACACCAGCAGCTCCATAGATCATGGCAGCAATGGGTAAAGCACGAGACACCATCCAGGAAGCACTGAAAGGGAATCCTAGACTACTTAAAGAAGTATTGGCATGTTTCGATAAAAGATGGGATCAACAAATGAAGCAACCATTTTATGGAGCAGCACTGTTTTTGAATCCAGGGAAATTCTTCTCCATTAGGGAGAAAGACAAGAAGCATGCTGGAATTCTGATATCTATGTTCAATAATGTGATGTGGAAAATGATCAGTGATGAGGAAGAACAAACTAAAATAAGTAATCAAGCAGATGACTACGAGAGGTCCAAAGGGGAAGCATTCTCAAAACCTGGAGCGATAAGAGACAAAGAGAAAAAAAATCCTAGGAAGTGATAAGTGTTAAACCTTCCTTCTAATTGGTTCTCTCTGTTAATGTACTTTCTAGTTTCTACTGATCTAAGTATCTAACAATCTCAAATTTATATGACAGTCTTATGGTGGGGTGCCTATGGAGGATTGGCATATGAACTCCAAAGCCTTGCAAAAAGAATTATAAGCCTATGTTGCTCAGCATCTGGTTGTGAAAGAAACTGGAGTGATTTTGCAGCAGCAAGTACTGTTTTTTTGTTTGTTCATACTTCATACTTCAGAGTTCAGAATTTCAGATTGAGTAATAAACTAATAATGTATGTCACTATGTCCATGTGTAGATCCATACAAAAAAGAGAAACAGACTGGAGCACAAGATACTAAATAAATTGGCCTATGTAAGCTACAACAGGAAGATAGATATTAGGTTCACAAATATAAGAGAGCTATGTTCCAAGAGAAAGAGAAGCAATCCACTGTTGCTTGAAGAGTTTACGTGGCAAAATGAATGGGTTGAAGAAGAATCTGATGGTGATAACATTTGGGATGTTGTGGATGAAGCTCTAGGTGCAAGTTAGGGTCTCCGCGGCTGAAATTTGCCTAGGACTGCTACTACTGCTGGTTCCTCCTCTCAAACTCAGACACAAACCTATGTTAGAACCAGAAAATGACCCAGAAATGCATCAGCTATAGCTCAATACATACGTGAAGAAGATGATAATTCTCCTGCTGAAGATGAACAAGAACAAGAGACAGCAAAACAAATGAATGATGATGGCGATGAAGGCGAACAAGAATCAGGTGGAAGGGGAACTGCATGTGATGAATTTCAGTTAGATGAAGATCTTCTTTAGGTAATTGGGTGGTAATGTGTGTTGTGTGGTATCTGGGACTTGTAGTATTAGTAACTAGTAAGTGTTTCTCTGCTGTTTTCAGTATTGCTGAATCCATGTCATGTTTACCCTATCCTTCATAATATAGTATATGAAGTTCATATATATTATATAGTTATATAATTATATACTATATAGTATAATAATATATATTATATAGTATATACTATATACATAGGTCCTAGTCTCCTGGATGAACAGGACGACTAGTAAATGACCAGGTCGACCAGAGATCGATTAGTCGACCTAGTCGACGACTAATCGAGATTAGTCGCCTGGTCGGTCCCCCAGTTCGACTAGCTGGTTGAGCGACCAGAAAACAATGGGTCCAGCATAGATGTGGGTGTTTGGGTATTATGTCATCTTCCTGCCCACGAGTTTTGGTGCGGTATATACGACCACTATCGGCCATCGTGCGCATCTGTAATGGCACCGCTAATTGGCGAAAAAATGTGCACCAAATCAACATGATTTATGTACTAGTTTTACACTACTTGTTGCATTTTACACTACAATTTTATGGCACTTCTTGTTCCGTGCGGGTACGGGTGGTAATCAAATTAATTGTTATAGGGTTTTCGATATGACTGCCCCCCGGGGATCATGCTAACTCTGAGCTTATCTTAGAATGTCCCAACTATATCTTCAATTACTATGTCAATAGCGGCCGGTGGTAGTCCACCGGTCCTTTGGTCTAGCATAGGTGCGGGTGTTTGGGTATTATGTCGTCTTCCAGCCCACATGTTTTGGTTTTGTGGGTCATCTCTTTCTAGCTTTCTAGGAGGGGCTGATAAGTACTTGCCCCCACATGCCTAGGCTGTTGTATTATGGTACTAGGTGTCGTGGGGTGTAACAGGAGGTTTGGTTGGGATAAATGTAAATATGAGAAATGATGATTAATATTACGTTCTATATACTCCAAGCTGGACTGTCCATTCTGATACGCGGACCGTCCGGCTGTGCGCGCGGACTATCCAGCCATATAGCCAGACCGTCCGATGATGTATTCGGACTGTCCGGCCATATGTGCGGACGGTCTAAAAGAGTGTGTTAGGGTTTGCGCAAAATGCGGTGGCCCTAACACGGACTTCGGTAACTCGGTTTGGAAAACGGGGCCAGCCGTCGCTGGTCTGGACGGTCCGCACTCAGGCACGGACAGTCCGGTCGTGCGCAGATCGATGGATTTACCCCTGATGTGCGCAGGAGGTTGTGGTTGTCCAGGATATATGTCCATCAACATCTCAATTTGCAGCCGATGGATCACGTGTATTTTCTCCAGTCTTACCCTTGTGCGATGGAAAAATAGCAACATCGGATTTATCAAATGCACGTGCTAGCCTCTTATAATCTTCTTTCATACCCCCTAGTATTCGTTGCATTTGTTCTCGTTGCTCACTTACTTAAGAACTAAGGGATTGGATTTCGTTTGTTTCACTTACTTTGGGGGTAGTTATAGTAGGTCGGAATGAAGCCAGATCAGTCACCTATTGCCAGATGACTTTTTGATTTAGTCCACCTTGAAGTTGGCTAGACTTCGCCTAGTCCTCCTTGATCAGCTGCTCCTTGTGCTCCTCGAACTCTCCCAGATCCTCAGCCGATAGAGTCTCCATAGTCGGCTCGATAATGTTGCTGGGAGAGACGTCAGAACTAGCCTTTAAAACGACCATCGGGGGATGATCTAATAGATCTTTACACCTTGTCCTGGCGGAGTCGCCATAAAGTGTGTCAGCACTGATCTGCACGCCAATCACTGTGATGTGTACCGGCGGTGGTGCTCTCTGTGGAAGCACGGAGCTAGGATTTCTGTCGACGAACCGGACAGTCTGTGCCTGATGGCCTGACAGTTCACGCGTGCGCAGAGATGACGAAGTTCGCCAACATGACCTAGATCTCGCTCCCTGAAGGGACCCTGTCAGTGAGGAGAGATCCTAGGGTTTGTCTTGGGATCGGCAGGCGACGCACGACGCCTCTAAACGATGTAGGTGAATATTAGAGGGAGAATGCTACGTTACTGTCTAGTCCTAGGGTAAAATATAAAGAACAAAAGATATTGTCGAGGACCGTAATTAGGGGTACCCCCAATGCTCCTTAATCCGGCTGGAAAACATCTTCAGAACAAACTATAAGCGACTGATAAAGTGCGGGCTTCGACTACCAAGGGACGCGACCTCATCTGAAGCCCAGCCTCGGGCAAGGACAGTAGTCCCGGACGAATTCACGCCTCGCCCGAGGGTCCCCTCGGGTGGTAGACGCACCCTCGGCTCGCCCGAAGCCTAGCTCGGGCAGACTTTGTCGTGTAGCGACCTCGCCCAAATTGCCTTACCAACCGACCGTATCGCATGCACATTTAATGCGGGGATCGCCTGACACCTTATCCTGACACACACGTGCCTCAGTCAGCAAGGTTGAGGTGACCGCAGTCACTTCGCCCCCTTTACTGATCGTTCTGACAGGAAAACAGCGCTGTTCACCCCGCTCCGGCAACTGTGCCATCCACCAGAGAAAGGCTGACAACAGCAAGTCACGACCTCCCCCGAGTTCGGCCTCGGGCGCAACAAGGAGCTCTGCTTCGCCCGACCCTAGGCCTCGGCCTCAGCCTCGGCCTCGGGAAAAGGACTCCGCCTCGCTCGACCCTGGGCCTCGGCCTCAACCTCGGTCTCGGGAGAAGGTCTCCGCCTCACCCGACCCTGGGCCTCGGCCTCAACCTCGGCCTCGGAGGAGTCACCGCCTCGCCCGACCTCGGCCTCGTATCAACTACGCTACTGGGGATCCATCATTACCCTACCCCTAGCTAGCCGCCTCAGGCTACGAAGGAATAAGACCGGTGTCCCATCTAAGTTACTCCGGTAACAGGTGATGATGGTTCCCCGCGTGCGCCTCTGACGTCGGTTGCTCTCAAACCCCCTACGGAAGCAAGGAAACGTCAGCAGGATCCATGCCGCACCGCCAGCTATGCTTCTACAGGGCTCAAGGCACTTCTCCGATGGCCATGTTGGTACAGCTATAGGGCTCAAGGCACTCCTCCGACGGCCACGTTATTACCTGTACAGGGCTCAAGGCACTTCCCTGCCAGCCACGTTAGCACATAGCTACACCCCCATTGTACTGCTGGGCATCTCCTTGTATCTATAAAAGGGGATGTCCAAGGCCTTCCTAAGGCAGGTGGACACACGTCGACGACATTGACACACGTCGACGACGGGAGCACACGGACACACGACGCAGACGAGCGAAGACAGGCAGAGTAGGAGAGACGCGGTGGAGGCAGCCTCAGACGGCCCGCCTCAAGGTCGATCCCTCTCCTTCTCTCTCTCTCGTTCTCGCTCTCCCGCAACGCTTGTAACCCCTACTGCAAGTACCCCCAGGTGCAAGATAATATAAGCCTCATCCCCTCGCTTGTGTTCTATCTTGCATCAACCCATCTGGACAGGGGCACGCGGCACTAAAATTCACTAGTCGGTCCGGTTGAGGGTCCCCCGGGTCTGAAACGCCGACAGATATATTGATTGTTTGATCGATTGTTGGTGTTTCAATCGGTCGTAACCCTTCAAATATATAAGGGGGAGGTTAAGACCCATTCCTAGGCATTCTCCAATAGTTCTCGCGAGTTTAGAGGGATAAACACGCTAGGAGATAGAAGTTTAACCGCATGATCTAATCCTATCGCGGACCATCTGCACGTATGGTCGGACTCTCCGTAGGCCAGACCGTCCGGACCTTAGTGTCGGACGGTCCGACCATGCTCGGTGCCACAAATGTTGCTGAACACAAACAAAATAAAAAAATATAAATAATCCATACCGCTATATAATCCACTAGTTTAAACTTTACAAAATGCATCTAACCAAATCATCCTACACTCATGACCTTTACTAAATCCATCAAATAAATTGCATCGAGGCTTAATACATCATCAAACCAACGGTTCAGATAGCTTGATAACTCTCTATCTATCGGACTCAAATTCAATGAACAATATTATTTAGATCATCCTTCATTTTATATACACAATCTTGATAACTAAATTGATGTTTATGCAAGATTAGTATGGTAATTTTCGTTGTTCTCTCTTTGCTCATTATTTGCATGCCATAATCAAATTTAGGTGACCCAAGCTACGGCCTGGGCAGGGCAACCGGGAATTACTGGCAGCCATCGCATTTGTGGGTTTCCACGCGGGTTCGTCGCTCCATCCACAAAATTCAACTCTTGACAAGAGTCTCTGGTGTTCGATTCCATCCTTCCACCACCACCTTCTTCTTCTTTGCTTCTGCGCCTTTGATCGCGACCTCCTCCGTGCCTCCATCTCAAAGCATGTCATCCTCAGCTGGTAGTCCGAGAGTGACAGAAAGGAAAGCAGACAGAGACAGCCACGAGCACCACGACGATGACGACGACGGCGAGAAGGGATCAGGTTTCTTTGACAAGGTGAAGGATTTCATCCAGGACGTCGGCGAGAAGATCGAAGAGGTGGTAGGCTTCGGGAAGCCGACCGCCGACGTGACCGGGGTCCACATACCCCACATCAGCCTGGAGAAGGCGGAGCTCGTCGTGGACGTCCTCATCACGAACCCGAACCCCGTCCCGATCCCTCTCGTCGACATCGAGTACCTGATCGAGAGCGAGGGAAGGAAGCTCGTCTCCGGCACGATCCCCGACGCCGGGACCATCCACGCGCACGGCTCGGAGACCGTCACCATCCCCTTCCTGCTGGTCTACGACGACATCAGGAGCACGTACAGGGAGATCGAGCCCGGGAGCGTCATCCCCTACAAGGTCAGGGTGGTCCTCCACGTGGACATTCCCGTGGTCGGGAGGGTCTCGCTCCCGCTGGAGAAGGACGGCGAGATCCCGGTGCCGTACAGGCCCGACGTCAGCGTCGACAGGATCAAGTTCGAGCAGTTCTCCTTCGAGGAGTCCACCGCGACGCTTCACCTGAGCCTGGACAACAGGAACGCCTTCGACCTGGGGCTCAACTCCATGGACTACGAGGTGTGGCTCGGCGGCGTGAGCATCGCGTCCGCTGAGCTCAGGGAGGCTACGGATATCAAGAGACGGGAAGTGACCACCATGAACTTGCCTATCAGCTTCAGGCCTAAGGATTTCGGCTCTGCTATGTGGGATATGATCAGGGGGAAGGGCACTGGTTACACCATCAAGGGACACATCGATGTCGACACTCCGTTTGGGCACATGAAAATACCAATAAGCAAAGAAGGGGGGACAACCCGTCTCAAGAAGGGGGATGATGACGACGACGATGACGACGACAAGGTATTTCAAGAAAATCAGCAGACAACACATTGGTCTATGCAGACAAAATATATACGAGTTCTTTTTGTTAATTTTGCTTCTTACTCTGGTCTAATCTTGTGTATAATATGATGTTCTATGCAGGACTAGAAACGAAGGGATGAGCTATTTAGCTTTCCTGAAGCAGATAACAAATATGAAATATTTCCCTGCCAGTTTAGTTTGCTACATATTTAATTTAAGCTATCCTACCAGCTTATAATCTCTAGTTAGCTTTACTTCCTCCACTATTTGGTACATCTGTTTTATCTTTATTTCTTATCTTGGAATTCATTTATATCCTTCATAGTGCTTCTTTAATCTGTGTATGACCATATATAGTCATGCATCAAGGACATCAAAGATGAGCAAATGAGACAAGATTACTCTTTATACCCATCTAGTCGGTGTGGTGTTATATGATGATGTTTATTTCTCCTGTTGAATGTAGTGGTTTAAAGTACCGTTGTCCACCAATTGTAACGATATGCATAGCACTGTTTAGAGGCAAATTATCTTACACTTTCTACGGTGATGTACATCGTGAGAATTAATCTTTAACAATTTGAGATAACTAAATAACATAGTTTTGAGATATATTAAAACATTTTAAGGCATTTTCATGATGATGCATGGTGCTGGTGAAGAGTCATGCAATAATAAAAAAAAGATGCTAGAGAAATTACATTTTCATGATGATTGACTTCTGCAAATCTAAATGACGGCCACCTCCATGGAAATTAAGGCATCACTATGTTTGTGGAAACATATTCATGGCGGTACCACTGTCATAAAAATAAGGAGAAATTATCTGTGGCACAATAACAAAGAGTAGCTTTAGCTCTTGGATACTAGAAATAATATTAATTATCAGAAACATACTGATAAACGTTGCTCATTATCAGCAGTAGCAGATCGCAGCGATAAAAATTCCCATTTTAGAAAAAAAACTTACAGATAAAGCCTTACCGGAAATGAAAATTTTAATCGATACAGTATGCCGTAGATAATGAACAATGTTTCTTAGTGTGTTAGTTCCTGAATAGTACCATTTTCAGTGTTCAAGAGCTAAAGCCACTTTTTGCCAGTATGCCACGTATAGTTTTCACTAAAAATTAATAATTCGTGAGAGTTAAAGAAAGCCTCGAAAATGTATTTGTACTACCATAAAATATTTTTTGTGTGAGTACGAACTGTCACAAAAAATCATTTGAATAACAACATGCATTTAATTTTCATGAGAATAGGACGACAACTATGATGCAAGTGGTTCTTGTTTACAAGCGGGCATCCTCGTGTCTTAGAATGACGACTTACGGTGGATTGCACCTTAGCAGATAGACCTCCAACCTACGATGGTTGTTTCCCAAATAGCCCCACCTAGAAATACTTGCTATTGATGGAAGGCACTCGAGCAACCCAGACCCGACGCCTACCCACCTCAGACTGTCCGCAGCGGCTCCCGCGGGACGCCCCTCCCCTATTACTGTTCATCCACAAGGGGCAACAGTTCCCCCCTCCCTCTCGCATCGGTGAGCGCTACGTCGGCCCCTACCAGGCGATTCCCTTCTCTATCGCCAGATGAGGCAGAGTTGTATTCACGCCCCCTTGCTTGCTTCCAGAGGACGGCTCCACGCGTGCCCTGGCGAAGAAACGTTTCGGTTGCCTGCGGAGGGTTTGGTGTCTCGCATGATAATCGAGAATATGTTTACCTTCACTCACTATTGAGTTATCCCCATTTGTCAGACATCCATAAAATTGTACATTTCAAGAATTTGTTTTCAAAAACGAGCTTGAGGAAGGTATTTTTTGGACCTTCGGCACAAAGCCTCCCTTGTTCATTCCACGGGTTGAGCTCGTTATAAAAAACAAACTAATTCTACGAGAGGCTAGTATTGGGGCCCTTTATGGCCAAAGATCCTCAAAATATTGTGCCAGCAATTGTTTCTACGTTTCAGGTGTTCCAAAATGATAGCGAAGTTGGCCTTCGTCCGAGGTAGTGCATGAACAAAAGATGAAGCTAGGAAGCTTTGGCTCCATGAGATCAACACGTGGACAAGGGAAAAGGAGAGAGCTTCAGTTCCGCAACACCAACACATGAGCAAAAGTGGATGAAAAGGATCTAGAAGCTTGGTCAACACGTCTATGAATGTAAAGGACAATGTTGTCCCTACGGAATTTATAGTTTTTGTGTATAGGAACTGAGTGTATGATTGTAATTTTAATGAAGTTATAATCCACCACTATAAATAAAGGTACAATGCCATGCATACAACACATTTTTTTGCGGGGGAGAACTGGATTGCTCCACCTACAAAGCTATATTACCTTCCTTCCTTCGTGTTATCCTTTGTAAAGTTGAAGGTATAATTGTAACCACTTACAATAATAAAAGATGAAGAAGAGTAATATGTTTGAGATGAGTTATTTATCACATTTCTATGCTCTAATTTCTTCAACAATTGTTTATCTTTCTAACCGTCTCCCTTTAATTAACCTCATTGAGAATAGTTAATTAAAGGGTGAAGAAAGGGTTAATTCATTTGTGTTCCCTTGTTTTTTATTTCCTCCAGGAGTCAAAAATAAGTGAACAACAATAAGGTAGGATGATGATCTCTTGATCCATATTGTGGAGCAATGTAATTATACGTACCTACAACCCTAGATTTGAGATCGATGTTATTAGTTCTCCACTATGCATAGGATACTTTATACTTAACCAGTATAAATTTGTCCCATATGCTACGTATCTAGTTCCTTTCTCATAAATCCATTATCTACATTGTCGACGCAAAAACATATGATAGTTAGCACAAGTTTGGTGTCCTTTGAGCACAAATCCTTTTCACACGCTCGGGATCATCTTGAAAAGGGATGTAACTGGATCGGATACGTACAAATATTACTTATTCCATGAGTTGTGTTGGATAAGAATTTGATGGATATCAGCATATTAAATATCCAAATTTGAGTATACAGATGCAAATATAGATCGAATACTGATCAGATAATGAATACACGGATCGAATCTGAGCCCTCTTAAACGGATCGAATATAAATCGGATCTGAGGCCTCTTAGACATAATTGTTTTCACTATTTCAAATGATTTGTCCATAGAACTTCAATTCTTACTAGTAGCTCAGTTGTGTGACCTTGCATTCAATTGCATAATATTAGTGATGATGGATCCAATCTTATCTTCATGGTATTTAGGCATGTGAATGTATTTCTGGTTGATTTTGATGATGTTATCAACATTTTTTCTCCAAATCAAGTATGGGTTTGCTATGGCATAGGAAGTTGGCACCTATTGATATGAAACAATTCAATAGGCTTATCAAGCATGGTCTAACTAGTAATTAAATAGTCTCAAGAATGTCACATTTAAGAATGATAGATTGTGTAGTTCATGCAAAGTGGGCAAGCAAGTGGTTATAACACATGTTGGTGTCCTCTATTGCCAAAAGTCCTCAAAGCACAATATTATCAATCAAATATGTTTGGGGTATTATAAAGAATAGAAAAGCTGACCTTCGTCTAAAAGCAAACTCAAAGCTAGAAAGCTTCAGTTCCATAAAACTGGCGCGAAGACAGGCGCCGAATGAGGCAGCTTCGACCCTGCAGGCACCGGCGCACGAAGCGAAAGTGAAAGATAAGAATCCAGAAGCATTTCAAGTAGAACAGGGAAGGGAAAAAGACGACGCTACCCTTTTAGGATTTGTAGATCATGCAAATAAGATTCGTGGTCATGTTTATAATTTCAGACGAAGCTATAGCTCGCCACTATATAAATAGGTGCACAATACCATGCACAAGGACACCTTTTTCGGACGAGAGAGAGAACGGAATCTCTCTGCCTTGCCTCCGAAGTTGTTCTCTTCTACCTCTGTGATCTTCTTTGTAAAAGTCGAAGGTATATTTGTAATCGTTTACAATAGGAATCGATAAAGGGTAAACCATGTAAAAATGAATTATTCCATTATATATGTTCCCATCGTATTTCATCAGCATTTCTCCTTTGGACCTTCATCCTTCAATGAATCTCCTTGTGTGGAAGACATTAAGACTAGACTAAACCGTGTTAACAACACTAATCTACCTCCCACTAACAAATGTTTTCCTTTCCATCCACGCTTATTTTTTGTTTTCTCAATTGGATTTTACGTGTCACCATACGTACGTTTGACACTACTCAATGTTTGGTTGACCTATCCACTTACTGAGAGAGGCCCGTGTACGTAATCATGTGATTCATCAGATATATTAGCATATGCTGCGGCTAATGCAGGTGGAGGTCCTGTTCGGTTAGCTCTCAATTCATGTGGATTGAGTGAGATTGGATTAGTTTAAATTTCAAACAAATCAAAAAAATTAAATTTTTTCAATCTCATTTAATCCATAGATAACAGGATTAACCGAATAAGGACTAATGATTTAATTTAGAGTTATACGTACGTGTACTCAACACACTCAATGGACAATCAGTACGTCTCTGCCTCTCCTACTTTTCGGGTCGATACGATAAAACGCTCTGTATAATATGCGAATAGCTAGCTAGGACAATAACTAAAGCATGCAGTGCCTATTGAAAATTAATTGTAATAGCCTTGGAAAAGAAACGAGAGTAACATGAATTGGCGCTGTCTCACAATGCTACTGTGCAGTCTGCGCCCAGCTTTGGACCTTTATTAGTGGTATGGATGGATATATTGCAATGTCAGAAAGATTAGGCCTCGGATTGATATGTAAATGCAAGAGTATATATGTCACACTCTGGATTTAAGTTTAAACTCGGATGCGTTTCATATTTGCATCAATCAAGATCAACACATACAATAACTTAGTGTATAGAGAGTTAGAAACGCAATCTTTATAACACTAATCTTTATACAATAACTTAGTGTATAGAGAGTTAGAAACTAGCTGAACCAACATTAATTTCAAGGGTAGGCTCTACTCGGAACACTGACTACGCCAACAAGGATGAATGGAGGCATGGCTCATTTCCTGATGCTCATGCATGATGGTTATATAGCAGTTGTTGCTTGCATGTGACTAAACCGTGTTAACAACACTAATCTACCTCCCACTAACAAATGTTTTCCTTTCCATCCACGCTTATTTTTTGTTTTCTCAATTGGATTTTACGTGTCACCATACGTACGTTTGACACTACACTCAATGTTTGGTTGACCTATCCACTTACTGAGAGAGGCCCGTGTACGTAATCATGTGATTCATCAGATATTAGCATATGCTGCGGCTAATGCAGGTGGAGGTTCTTTCTTCCTGATAGGATTTGTTCGGTTAGCTCTCAATTTATGTGGATTGAGTGAGATTGGATTAGTTTAAATTTCAAACAAGTCAAAAAAATTAATTTTTTCAATCTTATTTAATCTATAGATAACAGGATTAACCGAATAAGGACTAATGATTTAATTTAGAGTTATACACTAGTACACAGAAGCTCTATAGTGGCGGTTCTATACATATTTACACTGGCGTTTTTCAGTACCGCCAGTGCTAGGGGTCAGTGGAAATCAGCATTTCCACTGGCGGTTATTTTGGAACCGCCAGTGAAAAGTGCATTTTCACTGGCGGTTTTCTTAACGAACCGCCAGTGAAAAGTGCATTTCCACTGGCGGCTGAATAAAGAAAACCGCCAGTGGAAATGCATTTACACTGGCGGTTTTATAAAGCAAACCGCCAGTGGAAATTTACTTTTCACTGGCGGTTTTCTTTATAAAACTGCCAGTGGAAGTTTTCCCGCCTTTTTTCAAAATTTCAAACAATACTGAATTATATATATATTTATTTACACACACACAAACATATATATATATATATATATCTATATTGATATTGAAAGCAACATGAAATTAAATTCTATCATACATTTATATACATCAAAGTATTCTGTTTACAACCATATATGCTTCATGCATTCTATACATCATAAGTTTTCACCTAAGCTCTAATAACTATCTCGGCTAAGAGATAATCTACTAATTTCTGTTAGTATTCTGAACTCTGGCAAAGCTAATGTCCCGGAAGCATCGTGATATTTTCCTTCTGCGGGAATGACCTCTTTCAATATGAATGTGCAGAGGTCCTCGACTATGCCATACAATGCAGCTTCGGTCAAGTTCTCCGGGTTTCCTCGTTGAAATTGCTGTAAAGGAATTTTATAAACATCATCTATTTATACTCAATAATAACACATTTGCATCTTTAATGACATAAATACATACTTAACTATTACTAATAATACCTTGTCAGGGTTCGTGATGTATCGTCCGTTCACTCTCATGAACTCGCACGCATAGAATCCACATAGGACCGATCCTTGTGGTTGCTTGTGGCACTACATAACGGGAGATTGGTTATTTAGTTGCAACATTGTGTATGATATGTATTCATAAAATCACATACTTACCGGCCAGTGATGATGGATGTCTAGTGGCACGAGTTTTTTCGACAGGTCGTACTTTCCACCTCTCATCTTATAGAATCTATAAGCACTGTGATCTCAAATAGAATCACCATGTTATTCTCAAATTTTAATCGATAAAAGTATGCATGCATAGAAAAGGCTTACAGCTCTAAGATGCTGAGGAATGTTGCATATGTCGAAGGGTCGAAGTTCAAGGAGTCGAGCACCAGCACCTTTCCAACCTTAGGATAAATGAGGAAGCATATCCAGTGGTCCCTGTACGAATCAAATTTGTGATGCATGTGTATTGAAATTATTAATTTTATTTATGCAAAATCACACTTACTTAAAGTTGTACGGGGCCATTATGGCTTCCCTGTCTTGAAATTGAAGCATTGCATGTCCTATGTATGTGGCGTATCGAGCTTCAAAATCCTTCTTCATTTCCTTTATACGCTTCTCAACTTCTTCGTCCGTCTTTCCCCTTATTTCATCGTTGTCTTTCCCGATTCTAAAAGTGTGGCTTTCCTCGGATATAAGTATTGGGTTGAGATACCCAACCCTTTTACTGGCACTAGCATTGGGCTTGGTACCGTAAAGAATCTCCTGCTGATCATGTTGCATTCTGCAAGTCACACGTGCATGTCAGATATTGAAATTTTATACAGCTCACTAATAATAACACACATATGTGGAAGTATGAGCGACACTTACAATGCAAACATCGTTACAAGTTGCACGTCGAGTCTCTGAAGGTTCATCATTAACCACATGTCCTCGAATGTAACAACGGCCTTTTGGTTCGAACCAATAAAAGCATGGTCTGGTATATGCACACTGATTGTGTCGATGCCAACCGATGATGCCCGCATGTACCAGTCATGCAACCTTTTAACACCAGCCGGGACCTTTCTTAGTTTGTCAAGAGGTAGCAGAGGTCTGCCCGGCACATATTTTTTAGGCACGTTTTTGTAATCTGCCTTAGTTGGCTTCTTTATCTTTGCGGCCGTTGCCTCAGCCTTTTTTGCAGACTCCTCGTGCTCGGCCAAATCAACAGTTTGTGACGTGAGGCTCCGTCCAATCCCTTTCAAAAACCTAACTGTGCCAGCAGTAGTAGCTTTACTCTTCTTTTTCTGATACGGGGACACCAATTTTGGTATAGGAAGTTTAGATTTCTTTGATGGCCGTGGATCGTTTGATGGCTGTGGAGAAGGTGGATCCCTTGATGGTGGCGTAGACAGTGGGTCACCAAGAGGATGGGGAGGAGAAGGTGGTGGAGCCCTGAATGGTGATGCTTGTGGCGGAGACGGTGGGTCAGAAAAAGGATGAGGAGCAGCATGTGAAGTTTGAAGAGGTGAGGATGGATGTACAATAGGAACAGCAATTTGAGAAGGCGGAGACGGTTGGGCCTGCGACGCCTGCGACGAATTCGACAAATCAAGCAATTCGACATCCCTTCGAGGCCAAAGGATAAAATTCTTAATAGCTTGTCCAAGTTTCTCGATATCTTCGGGCCCAGGGATGTCTAGCATGTCGTCCTCGTATCCTTGGACGACCGTCGTCACTTCTACTTTGCAATAATCATCTGGAATATCGTTTCCATGGTACTTGCGTCCTGGGATCGCAAGGCCTGTGGCTACTATCTTTGTACGTTTATTGTTAATACCATATCTTATAACCAGTGTGCACGCCACAGGCCTTGTGATGTCATCAACTGGATAACGGTCCTTATTTCCCGTTGAAGCAACAGAGCTTGGTAATGTCGTACAATCTGTGGAAGCCGGCGGTTGAGCTGCTGGAATTATTTGTAGCTGTGGAGTGGTCATCTGTTGAACAGACATCGCACTCGCCAACTGTTGCATCAATTCTGGAGGAGGATTCGATAGCATTTGAGACATCATGGCTTTGAACTCTTTCTTGGCCTCCAACTTAAAATAATCTGCCATCTCTTGCTTGTATCGATCACGTTTCCTGTACAGACCTTCCCACTGTTGTCCGAATCCTTCCTTCCATCCTTCCTTAGACGAGATTCCTCGTACACGGCCAGGATGCTCAGGGTTACCGAGACCAGCCGTTAGGATGTCTCTTTCCCTTTGTGGCTTAAAAGTTCCTTCGCTCTGCTTAGCTGCCATTGTATATATGTTTTTTGCCGCTTCTTCGACAATGGGATCATCAAAAGATACACCGGTCTCGGTTTCCCTTGGTTTTCTAGCACGGAGCCAATTTGCCGCCCTTTCACCAAGTTGCTCGGACAGCGTCGGCAACCCTGCGGCCTTCTTCTCGGCGTCTTCTTGTCTCCATTTAGGAACCTGACGCTTGTAACCACCTGTGCCTAGGTGGTGGCGGTACTTGTTCTTCTTTGATAGTTCAGAATTTGCCTCACTTATAGATATGAAATCAGGGCTGCTCCTCTGCTCTAAAAATACTGCCCACTGACCTGCTGAGATTTTATATTTTTTGGTCGGGTCCAGACCTTTCTTTGCAAACTTTGTGTTCATCTCAGACCTCCAGTTTCGGAAATTTATCGCAAGCTGCTTCATCGTGTATTCCTTCACGAGTTCTTCTGAACCCCGAGGCAGAACGAACCTCATTAATAGCTTATTCCATATTTGATTCTTGACATCATCTGACACATCTCTCCACTGTCGTATTGTTATGTCAAGATTATCTCTAACTAAAAACCCAAGTGCATTCCGGAACTTAGGTAGTGCCTCTTCTGGAGCAAGGGGCTGACCTTTCGGGCTCACGTCTGAGATTTTGTATGTTTTGTCGGGAAACTTGTTCAGCCCCCTGTCACCTCTTTTTCGATCGCTCTGCTTCCTTTTCCTTGACGTCTCGGTTGTTGTCTTGGTCTGTTCCGGTGCGTCTTGGGTCGGCTCCGGTACGTCTTCGTTTCGTGCCACGACTTCTTCGAGTATCGCACGAAATTCAGACATGACCTCCTATTCATGTAATAAAATGCACAAGAGATCATGCATGTGAAATCAGTAGGGTACACATACGAAGCTAAAGATGCGTACTTTTACCTCAGCTTCTCGTGGATCATAAGTAGGGTCACGTTGCAACTCACGGAGAGCGGCCCTATCTATGCTAGTGGTAGGAAAAGGGTCGCTAGGCGTTTCATATCCTTCACTGCTGGATTTTTCTTTAGCAACACTCTTGTCCATGTGCTCGGGCACTAAATCTTGGTCCTTGATCGGAGAACTCATTGAGCTATATATATACAAATACATAAGCAATAATTAAATACATATTAACACATATTAACGTAAGCAATAATTAAATTCATATTAACAAATAGTATAATTAAATACATCCTCAGGCACTAAACCCTTAACCCTAACCCTAAACCCTAACCCTAAACCCTAACCCTAACCCTAACTATAACCCTAAACCCTAACCCTTAACCCTAACCCTAACCCTAACTATAACCCTTAACCCTAACCCAAAACCCTTAACCCTAACCCTAACCCAAAACCCGAACCCTTAACCCAAAACCCGAACCCTAACCCTAACCCAAAACCCGAACCCTAACCCTAACCCTAAACACTAACCCTTAACCATAACCCTAACCCTAACCCAAAACCCGAACCCTAACCCTAACCCAAAACCCGAACCCTAACCCTAACCCTAACCCTAAACACTAACCCTTAACCCTAACCCTAACCCTAACCCTAACCCTTAACCATAACCCTAACCCTAAACCGTAACCATATAGTATCGTATAGTCGTATAGTATCGTGTAGGACGGGGAGAGAGTCGCATAGGACGTATAAAGAGGGAGAGAGGGAGAATCGTATGGATATTATCGAGTTACGTATAGAGAAGGAGAGAGGGAGAGTCGTATAGGACGAGGAGAGGGAGAGAGGGAGAGTCGCATAGGACGTATAGAGAGGGAGAGAGGGAGAGTGGTACGGAAATTATCGAGTTCAGATCGAATTCGGATCGGATCGGATATGTATATTATCGAGTTGTGACGGATAAAATTACAATGTATATATTGAACATACATTTGAACACATATCAACACACATATATATATTGAACACATACATTTGAACACATATGAACACACATATATATTGAACACATACATTTGAACACATATGAACACATATATATATTGAACACATATGAACACACATATGTCTCCCTCCTCTCTCTCCTCTCCCTCCTCTAACTATCTCTCTCCTCTCCCTCCTCTCCCTCCCTCTATCTATCTCCTCTCCCTCTATCTCTCTCCCTCTCTCTATCTCTCTCCTCTCCCTCCTCTCTCTCTCTCACCCTCCTCTCCCTCCCTCTATCTCTCTCCCTCTCTCTATCTCTCTCCTCTCCCTCCTCTCTCTCTCTCACCCTCCTCTCCCTCCCTCTATCTCTCTCCTCTCCCTCTATCTCTCTCCCTCTCTCTATCTCTCTCCTCTCCCTCCTCTCTCTCTCTCACCCTCCTCTCCCTCCCTCTATCTCTCTCCCTCTCCCTCCTCTCTCTTCCCTCTCCCTCTCCTTCCTCTCTCTTCCTCCCTCTCGGCGGCGGCGGCGCGCCCCTCCTCTCTCTTCCCTCTCCCTCTCCTTCCTCTCTCTTCCTCCCTCTCGGCGGCGGCGGCGCGCCCCTCCTCTCTCTCACTCTATGCAGAGACGGCGGCGGCGCCCGCGTGCGCGCGGCGGCGGCGTGCGCCCGTGCGCGCGGCGGCGGCGGCGGCGCCCTAGACCGAGCCCGAGCGAACGAAGAAAGGGAGAGAGAGAGAGAGAAGAACTCACCTACGGCGCGGGGACGACGGCGTGGACGACGGCGTGGACGACGGCGGCGCACGGAGGAAGATCGCCGGGGCGAAAATTCGGCAGCCTGACGGCGGGAGTGTAAAAGACAGGGCGCCAAAAGACTTAGCGAAATTTCGGCCCCGCGCGCGCTCCTTTATATAGGAGATATTTCTACTGGCGGTTGACAATGAAAACCGCCAGTAGAAATCATTTCTACTGGCGGTTGTCATAGAGAACCGCCAGTAGAAATACCATCCACAGACTGTGGAGGCCATTTCTACTGGCGGTTCTCTATGACAACCGCCAGTAGAAATGATTTCTACTGGCGGTTTTCATTGTCAACCGCCAGTAGAAATGATTTCTACTGGCGGTTTTCATTGTCAACCGCCAGTAGAAATGTTTTTAGTATATTATTTTTTATTGTATATTCATACATTAAGTATATAAATTTTTGTACATATTAAATATATAAATATATATATTTAGTATACATAATATATATATTTATATATTACTTCTCTCTCTCTCCCCTCTCTCTCCTCTCTCTCCTCTCTCTTCCCTCTCCCTCCTCTCTCTTCCCTCTCTCTCCCCTCTCCCTCTCTCTCTCCTCTCTCTCCTCTCCCTAGCTCCTCTCTCTCTCTATCCTCTCTCTCTCCTCTCTCTCTCTCTCCTCTCTCTCTCTATCCTCTCTCTCTCCTCTCTCTCCTCTCTCTCTCTCCTCTCTCTCTCCTCTCTCTCTCTCTCTCTCTATCCTCTCTCTCTCCTCTCTATCCTCTCTCTCTCCTCTCTCTCCTCTCTCTCTCCTCTCTCTCTCCTCTCTCTCCTCTCTCTCTATCCTCTCTCTCTCCTCTCTCTCTCTATCCTCTCTCTCTCCTCTCTAGAAAGTCGTGTAAAATTACATGCTTCGGTTTGTCGCTAACAATAATCAATTACATGACATGTCCTAACAATAATCAATTACATGACAACTATATAATCTAGGGAGCTATTGTTCTGCCTTGTCCATCGTGGCGTACCCAGGGCATCGAATTGCGTGGGATGCTTCGCTCAACGTTCCTTATCTTGGTTGGATGGTCTATGAAAAGAGACATGTCATTGAACTGGTTAAAATCCTCTAAATCAGATACACCATCAACTCCTATAGCTTGTTGTTTTCCAGGAAAAACTACATGCTTCGGTTTGTCGGTGCTTTTCTTCTCATTGTTAGAAATGATATGTTCAGCATAGAAGACCTGTGCAGCACGATTAGCAAGGATCCATGGGTCATCTTTGTAACCTACCTTACTTAGATCAAGAACTCTGACCCCATAGTTGTCTACCGTGACATGTTTGTCTTCAACCCATTGACATCGGAAAACCGAGATCTGAAATGTACCATAGTCTAGTTCCCATATGTCCTCAATAAAGCCAAAATATGTAATAATCTCACCAGTTTCATCATCTATGGCTTCGCATCGAACACCACTGTTTTGTGACATGCTCTTTTTGTCCTTGGACTTGGTACAAAATGTGAATCCACTAATGTCATAGGTTTGCCATGTTGTGACCTGGCGTGATGGTCCAGATGCCAAGCCCTTGATGGTTTGTTCTTCTATTGTTTCTCCACGTGGAATGTCCTTCACCATTAGCCATGTGTTGAACCGCTGCTTATGTTGCTTCATTACCCAATCATCCGTATGCCCAGGATTTTGCTCGCGAAGCTCATTGATGTGTTGTTGGATAAATGGCTCCATTATTGTTAGCTGATGTAGGATGCTTTGATGTGCCTCAAGTACTATATCGTAATCCGGTGGGATGAAAGATTTCCGTCCCATCCTCCCGCTTCCATACAGTCTACCCTCGTGTCGTGACGGAGGCAGACCTATTGCAACCTGGTCTTTTAGGATACTATTGCAGAATGGAGCTCCGGACTCAATGGCCTCTTCGGTACAGTACCCCTCTATCATGGATGCCTCGGGACGAGCACGGGTTGATACATAGCCATTCAGTATTGACATGAAACGTTCATACGTCCACATTTCATGCAAGTACATAGGACCCAATGCCTCTATTTGTGGCACCAAGTGCACCACAAGGTGCACCATAATATCAAAGAACGATGGAGGGAAACACATCTCAAACTGTGATATTGTCTCCACTGCGAATTCCTGAAGAGATGCCAACTCATCACGGCCAATTACCTTTTGTGAAATCCTGTTGAAAAAGTAGCACAACCGTGTGATTGCCATCTTTAAAAACAAAGGATTTATAGCCCTGATGGCAATAGGTAGGAATGTAGTCAGCATGACATGGCAATCATGTGAGTTGTAGTTGGTGATTGTCAGGTCTTTCATTGACACAATACTCCGTATGCTAGAGCAGAATCCGGATGGGACTTTCAAATTCTTGAGCCAAACACACATCGCATGTTTCTCATCTACATTGAGATTGTAGCTTGCTGCTGGGAGATGGTACTTCCCATTTTCTTGAAGAACGGGATGTAGTTCCTTTTTTATGCCTAAATCTACCAAGTCCATGCGTGAATTGAGCCCTTCTTTTGTTTTGCCCTTTATGTCTAGCAAGGTGCCCATTATGCTTTCAAACACGTTCTTCTGAACGTGCATACCATCGATCGCATGCCGCACATCTAACTCTTTCCAGTAAGGCAAGTACTCGAAGAAAATAGACTTCTTCTTGAATATAGCCCCCGAAGCTGGTTTGACATCCTTCCTTGGTTTTCCGTCTTTTGTCTTCTTCCCAAAAACAAACTTGATATTCCTGACTATTTCAAAAACTCTATGACCTCTATTGTTACCCGATGGAGCAGTAGAATGTAGTTCACCATTATTGTCGAAGTACTTATCCATCTTTCGCATGCGGTACCTGTGTCCTTCCAATAAAAAGCGTCTGTGCCTCATGTAAACTATCTTCCTAGATGCAGCAAGGGATACGTAAGCAGTTCCATCAATGCATACTGTGCAACCAACCTTTCCCTTAAACTGGCCTGATAATGTGAAGAGAGCAGGGTAATCGTTGATCGTAACAAAAAGAATTGCTCTCAGCGTGAATGAACCTTTACGATACTCATCCAACATTTGAACACCCGTTTCCCACAATATTTTCATATCCTCCATTAAGGGCTCCAAAAATACATCCATGTCAACTCCAGGTTGTGTAGGTCCAGAAATAAGGATGGTTAGCAAAATGTACTTCCGTTTCTGCATCAACCATGGAGGAAGGTTGTATATGGTGAGGATCACCGGCCATGTGCTATGCTTGCTGCTCCTCTCAGCAAATGGGTTCATTCCATCAGTACTCAGTGCGAACCTAACATTTCTCGGTTCATCGGCAAAGTCTCGGTGGTTGTCATTGAAATCTTGCCATTGCTTCCCATCGGCTGGATGTCGAAGCTTCCCATCGTTTTTGTGCTCATCAGAAGCATGCCAGCTCATAAGTCTGGCATCCTCAGGATTAGCGAACAAACACCTCAATCGATCGACGACGGGGAGGTACCACATCACCAAAGCAGGAATCTTTTTGAGCGCATAATAGTCTACTTCTTCTTTTTCTTTGCTCGTGGATTTTGAAGTCTTTTTTTGGGCTTTCTTTCGCTTCTTCCCTTTAGACACGGATGCAACACACTCTTCGTCCTCTCGATAGTCTTTATTCGTCTTGTACCTACTTGCACCGCACTTTGGGCAGCTCTCCAAGTCTTTATAATCATCACCTCGATAAAGGATACAGTGATTTCTACACGCGTGGATCTTCTCCACACCCATAGTGAGCGGACTGATTAGTTTCTTTGCATAGTACGTGTTAGCAGGCACATTGTTCTCCTTTGGAAGCATGTCTGCGATAATACTCAAGAACGCATCGAAGCCAGCATCAGACACACCATATTTAGCTTTTAACATCAACAGCTTTAGCACAGACCGGAGCGTCGTGAACTCTTTGGTACAACCCTTAGACTCGTCGTACAAAGGCTCTTCTGCTGCCTTCTTTAGGGACTCCATACCTTTCATTAAGAACATCGATTGATCTGTATGACGACGCAACATTGCCTCTAGCAACTCTGCATCTTCCTCATCCATAACACTTGGCAGAACACGAGGTCTATCATGTTCATTTCCTCCAGCGTAACCATGATCAGTAACATTTTGCACTACATGTTCGCTCTGTGGAAGAGGTTGGTGTGTCTCGTGAACGAACTGAAATCTGTCGTCGATGTTCTCAGGGTTTCCAGTCGTATAAGGCGAAGAGCTACCCTCTCCATGCTTTGTCCAAATTGTGTAATCCTTCATAAATCCTCGGCATACCAGATGAGATATGATTTGTTCTGTGTCATTAAATACAGCAGCATTTTTGCAGTCCATGCATGGACAATATATGTGTTTTGTCTTTATTCTCCAAGCATGGTTCGTAGCGACATCAATAAACCTATGGACCTCGGATATGTATGATGGATCTAGCCTTGATAAGTTATACATCCAGGATGTCCTCTCCATCACCACCTGTAAAAAAGTAACATAAAACACATGGTGAAACCCTATATCCAAAAATGTGGCTAAAATGGAGGAAAAATAAACAAAATTTGGCAAAAGAAACATAAGCCAAACTTTCCTAGCAACTAATAAACAAAAAAAAATTAATACCCAAACCTATCTTTAACATATGGTGAAAGCCTAGTTTCAAAATGTAGTTAAAATTGAGCAAAAAATAAACAATAACTAACAATTGAAACATAATTAAACTAATCTTCCATACAACACATTCACCATTCATTAAGCAACTAAACATGAAAAAGAGAGGGAATAGACAAAAACTAACCATCTTATGCAACCTCATTTGAGAAAATAGAGAAAATTACCAATCTATACTCTTCTCTCTCACATGTGAAACCCTAGATCCAAAATGTGGCTAAAATTGAGCAAGAATGAACAAAAATTGACAAAGAAACATAAACCAACCTTTCTTATCCACCTTCTTCCAAGAAATGAAGACCAAAACCTCCCCCCTTATATTTTTGTGAAATCTGGACCTCCAAAATCGCCTCCAATGGAAGCTGGCTGCGAGCATACAGTTCACTGTCGCGGGGAAGATGAGTATTTATAACAGACAGTTCACTGGCGGTTGGTTTGAAAAACCGCCAGTGGAAACCTATTTCCACTGGCGGTTATCTTAACACAACCGCCAGTGTAAATAGGGTCTTTACACTGGCGGTTCTGTTACACCAACCGCCAGTGGAAATAGGTTTCCACTGGCGGTTGGTGTAACAGAACCGCCAGTGGAAATACCCTATTTCCACTGGCGGTTGTGTTAAGATAACCGCCAGTGGAAATAGGTTTCCACTGGCGGTTCCTAAGTCGGGTCCACCTTGTTTTTTTACTGGCGCGTGATAACTGAAACCGCCAGTGATAATTTATGGGTGCCGCAGGCTTTGAGCTCTTTTCTACTAGTGATACGTACGTGTACTCAACACACTCAATGGACAATCAGTACGTCTCTGCCTCTCCTACTTTTCGGGTCGATACGATAAAACGCTCTGTATAATATGCGAATAGCTAGCTAGGACAATAACTAAAGCATGCAGTGCCTATTGAAAATTAATTGTAATAGCCTTGGAAAAGAAACGAGAGTAACATGAATTGGCGCTGTCTCACAATGCTACTGTGCAGTCTGCGCCCAGCTTTGGACCTTTATTAGTGGTATGGATGGATATATTGCAATGTCAGAAAGATTAGGCCTCGGATTGATATGTAAATGCAAGAGTATATATGTCACACTCTGGATTTAAGTTTAAACTCGGATGCGTTTCATATTTGCATCAATCAAGATCAACACATACAATAACTTAGTGTATAGAGAGTTAGAAACGCAATCTTTATTACATAACGAAAATCCCTACGAAATATGCATTTTCTTCACTAAACAATTTAAGCGTATGCCCACTTTTGTTTAGAGGTTTACTCTATTGTCCTCTCAAATAAAAATTGCACGAATTTCGTCATACCCATACCCAAGCAAAGCCCGGACGAAGCGCACGCTGAGAATTGAGGATCTTAGGGCATTGTTTGGTTTGTTGTCTAACTTGCCACACTTTGTCTAACTTTTGTAACTAAAGTTAGTTTTTCAATTTGGACGACTAACCTTAGGTAAAGTGTGGCACAGTTAGCCACGAACCAAACAGGCCTTTAATTGTGCATTGGTGCTAGCTTTTCGCTTTGTTCATATATATCATTCGATGACATCATATATCATGTTGCATCTCTGCTCTCGTTATGGGAATTGATTATAAGGTGGCCTTTAGATTTATGCAGGATATATATACTATCCTTAAGATGTCCTTAGTTAATTAGAAGACGTTGACGCCAGGTGACGTTCTATTATTCCATGCGGCCCAGCTTGGATCATCTCCAAAGGTTTCCATGACTCACTATCCTTAAGATGTCCTTAATTAGCAGGTCGTATTGTCCATCTACTAGGTTATGTAATTCCGTAGAAACTAGCTGAACCAACATTAATTTCAAGGGTAGGCTCTACTCGGAACACTGACTACGCCAACAAGGATGAATGGAGGCATGGCTCATTTCCTGATGCTCATGCATGATGGTTATATAGCAGTTGTTGCTTGCATGTGACTGGTCAAGGATGTGTGATTGTTGGAGAGATCAGAAGGTAGGTGATGTTTTTATAGCGTCAATTGACAGTCAGGTTTACATGAAAAAATATATATATTTCTCGTTGCATGTTTAGGATAAATTCTTGATACCAATGCTGCTATATATGAATCCCAGGAGAATTCGATAGGTACACAGGCCCCTACGGATTTCCAACATAATCATTTGAATTCAACTTTTATACACCAAAGTAGTAAGGCAAACTTGAGAGAATATTTCGTTCCTGTTGTCCAAAACGAAGTCACACACTAGTATTTTCAGAGAGCAAATGAATTTTCTCTAAAAATAACATCATTCCGTCAAATCTCTATCTCTTCTCTACTATATTAAAGCATCAGTTTGAACTGTCGTTCTACGTCATCTTTTTACAAAAAAACCCCTCACATCAATTTCAAATTAACCCGCTGCACACTCGTCCCCTCCGCGCAACCAACCTCCACGTCCCAAACCACACCTCTGCATATAGGTGGCCAAATGGTGGCCCGACACGGGCCCGCTAGGCCCGACGCCCACTGGCCGCAGCTCTAGCCTAGGCATGACACGCCGGCCTGCTAACCGTGCCGGGCCCGTGCCGAGCCGGCCTGTTAGCCCATCGGGGCCATTTCGTTAGCCCATCGATGTAGGAGGTGGGGTTTGAATCCACACCCTGATGGAAGAAAGCAGAGCGACAGTGGGTGAAGCCGTCTAACTAGTAGAACATCATGTTCAGGTGTTTTTAGTATTGAATATAAATGGTACATATATGTATACGATTTTTGTAAAATAAAAAAATATAATCGTGTCAGGCCAGGACAGCACTACGGGCTGAGGCTACGGCCCAAGCACGGCACGACGCTCATGTCGGGCTGGCCCAGGCACTATTAAATGGGCCATGCTTTAGGCCGACCCGCCAGACACGACTCATTTGGCCATCTATACCTCCGCACGATAATGGTGATCCTCGCCTCAGTTGCTGCCACCTTGTTCGCCATCCGGCTTCTTTTCTCTCTCCCCTCATGCCTCCGCCTCCGCGCCACCCCATTCTTGGCAGAGGCGTGGGAGCAGGCGCCTCCTCCCCGTATTCGTCCAACACCCAGCCCCGACACTGACCCGCGCAGTGGCTATTGCACGTCCACGAGGACGTTTCACAGCATGCGCACACCATCGTTTTCGTCGTCGTCAGACATCCCATTTGTCTTTCCTGGCTTTCGCCCTGTTCTTACTCCCCAACCCACTGCCCCGCCCACGGTCGCAGCCGCGACCGACTGACGCTCGTCGACGCGGGTACGGGGCGAGTCGGTCTTGCTCCCGGCCTTTATCCGTGCGTGGCGCCGAGGAGGACATGGTGGCGCCTACCACGCTTAGGTTATCTTGGCGATGAGGAGTCCAGGTCTGAGATATTGGACAACCAAGGCCCGTAGCGCGACAGCAGTCGGCATATGCTACAGAGTTGGTGGTGGTGTTGTGTCGCCTCGGAGGGTCAAGGGCTAGGAAGGCACTCACATTCTCTCGCCCTTCTCGGACTGACGCCTGTGCGAGTGCCTCTCAGTTTGGAGCTACTTCAGATGTGCTTCTTTCTCTGCTTGCGTGCTCTCTCCCTATATGTATCTAGCGGTATACTACCTATGTCGCCTCCAGATGCACAGGTCTTCGCCGTGTCCTTCTCCGACAACGAACAGGTATGCCCGCCTCTTCCCTTCCTTTCCTGCTCTACGAAACCTTGGAAGTGGGGGAGGCGAGGGATAGGGGTCCCTGATTTGCTGTCTATGGTACCCGTTCGATGGCTCGACATCGCCTGTCTACATGGCCTTTCCATTACCACGGTGTCGACTCGGTATGCTTCTATCACTTCTATATACCTGTCACCCATCCTTCTGTCATTGCAAAAATTATTGTGTTGTTCCTCTGTTGTTTTGGGTGTTAGTTTTTTGTGGTGCTAACGACTAAACATAATTTGGGTGTGTTAATACTTTATTTATTGTCTGCACATGGTTTGTGTTCTTCTGATGATGGCTCATGGATCCTACAAAATATGTGTTAGGATTTAGAGATCCATGCGGGCACTACCACATGGTGCTCGTCCCATGTATTCTTCGCTCTTGAATGCATTAGGTCGTTTATGAGACCACATTGGCGCAATGGACTCCATGGTGTTTGAGGTTGCTGAATTTGATGGAGCAGCAATGATTTGTCACGCTAATAGTAAAAATGAAAGGTTATTTATTGTATTAAACGTTAGTAATTGCTACTGTTGGGGACTTTCGTCTTCCAAAGGTCCTCAAAAACACGACTAACATGCTTTCCAAGTATAATATACTGTCACAGGAACCTTCGGCTTTGAGACGAAGGTGTGCACGGCATGAAAGGCGCGATCTGGGAGAAGGATGAATCAATTCCGAAGCTACGGATGAAGAAGCTTCGACTTAGTGCAAGGGCGGTGATGGAGAATGGAACCGACCTAAAGGGAAATATACTGCCAAGTCCTCGACTGATTACTCCTTAGTCAGTAGTAAGTGTCAAGGACATGGATGTAATTTTACCCAGGCTGCGTCTTGTGCCTATAAATAGATGAACAGTAACACAGTACTGTTCACGCTGACTTGTAATCACTTGCACGTCGCTCTTGGATTCTCACCTCCTGTCAAGCCGAAGGTACAAATGTAATTAATATCATTAATGCTTGATCATGATTATATAATGAAAACACAAATAATCTGATGATTTAATGTGATTATTCATGTTCTTTTTATGTTTCTTATGTTTCTGCTTTCATTATTACATACTGAAATGATGAAGGTATGTCCTTCATAACCTTCGTGTGAAGATCATTATGTCCCAAGGGAGATAATGCTTCGAAAGACGAAGGTCTTTAACCATTAACATTTGTGTTGCCTTGTTCTTAACTCATAGCATTTGAGAACAAGTCCCCAACATTGGCGCCCACCTCCGGTGAACTCATTCGACCACCTTCGGCAAGCTATGACCTTCGTCATGCCGCCGAAGAAATCTTTAGCGCTGGGGGCTGCATTGCAGCCACTGGACGTCAACCAAGAAACACTACGCGAAGCTAGAAGCCAAAAAAGGAAGGCTACAAGTCCAACGTCTCAGGAGGAGGAGTTGGACCAAGAAATCAGGGACCTCAAAGCCATCCGTCAATAGGTCCAGAGGAAGAAGGAGAAGATGCTTTGTCTTGCCAATCTTCAGAAGAAGATCGATGAGGCCGCTAAGGAAATGTTTCATCTCACTCAAGATTACCAGGACCAAAGACCTCAACGCAGAGAGCTTCATTAGGACAATTCCTACGATGATGACGAATGGTATGATGATTTCCATCATGGAAATTTTGATTTTGATGATGCTTCTCCTCTGTCAGCAGAACTACAGGCTATCCCATGGCCCCCATCATACAAGCCACCCCAGCTCCCTATGTATGATGGGCACTCAGACCCGAAGCAGTTTCTAATGAGCTACGAAGCAACCATATCTTCATATGGGGGCAACACAGCAGTCATGGCGAAATCCTTCGTCATGGCAGTCAAAAATGTTGCACAAACTTGGTATTCTTCTCTCCGGCCAGGAACAATCACATCATGACAGAAGCTGAAGGGCATGCTGATCACCAGTTTCCAAGGGTTTTAGACGAAGCTGGTCACTGCTCAGGCTTTGTTCCAGTGCACACAAGACCACGAAGAATATCTCTAGGCATATGTCCGAAGGTTCTTGCGTCTGAGAGCACAAGCGCCCACATTGCCCAATGAAATTATCATTGAGACCATGATCAAAGGGCTTCGGCCAGGACCTATGACTCAGTATTTTGCCAAGAAACCCCCTCAGACACTGGAGAAGCTCCTTCAAAAGATGGATGAATACATCCGGGCTGATAATGATTTCCGCCAGAGAAGGGAAGAAGCCTACAGGTTTTCTAAAATGACTAGGGGCTTTGGAGGAAGAATCCACCCTAGGCATGTTAGATCAATCCATAACTCCAGCTAAAGTGATGACAGAGGAGGCCAGCTTCAAAGGCCACAACACAGCTCTCAATCCTCAGGGCAACAACAAAGTTCTTTTAGGCCACCAACCCAAGAGGCAGAGGCGGCAGGGGCTTCGGAGGAAGGTACGGGGATCAGCCTAGAAAACTTTATTGCTTATTCTGTGGTGAAGACAAGGGCTACACTACAAGAACATGCCAGGTCACCATTCAGAAGCAAAAGGAGATTGCTGAAGCTGAGGCGCGGCAGAATCAGCCGAAGCAGGTTCTACATACTGCTTCATGCTACTCTCCCTACGTACCAGAATACGTAGGTAATCAACAACCTACGACTTCTGCTGCTTTGGCAAGTCATTCTCAAGCTTCCTGGGCCCAGCTCCCGTTACCACCACTATTACCACCAACTCACACCCGAAGCCAGCAACCAGAAGGGCACACGCGCGCACAGCAGCAGCGTGATTTTCGTGAGGAATCCGAAGCTCGTACAGTCAACAGTACTATGCCGGAATCGAAGCATATTTACTTAAGAATATCCTATTCTTAATGTACCTTTATCTTTTATGCCATTTTATTTTTTGTATGAGAAACAAGTAACGATGGACTAAATTTTGATTTTTTTTGTAATAATAGTGCTTGCATCGATGAGAAAAATATGCCTTCCTCACAGTCTTCTGAAGCTCGAAAGTTGTTCCTAAGGGAGCGCAGTGTAAGTTTTCTGCTCAAAAGTCGTTCCTAAGGGAATGCAGAGCTAAATACCACCGAAATATAAGGTGAAAAAGCTCAAAAGTCTTTCCTAAGGGGATGCAGAGCTTAAATGCCACCGAAATAGAAGGTGAAGAAGCTCAAAAGACATTCCTAAGGGGATGCAGAGCTTAAAAGACTCAAAAGACGTTCCTAAGGGGATGTAGAGTCTTGTGTATTCCAGTGTGGGCGCGTGTGTGTCTTCGGCATCACCATCATTTAGCATCCTATCATCATATCATTCCGCATAACATTACATCATACATCATATCGCATCAACAACAAAAAAGATTGAATACGAAGCAAATCTTCGGCAATACTTTGGTAAAAGAAAATGTGCTGAGGCACGAAGTGAACTTTAGGAAATACGTTTTATCGGACTTACCAAAGGAGGGGTTTCTTTCTTTACGAAGCATGAAAAGAAGGGAAGGTGTTTTTTCGCCGACGGCTCAAAAATGGCATGTGCGTAAATTTCATGCATCGTAAAGAAATATATTACAGTAATTTACATGTCTGATTAATTGTTCCATACATCAAATATTACAAACTATTATTACAATAAAGTCTAATCTTCCCTAAGAATTTTTTCCGCGGCTTCGTTCAATAGCTTGTCGACGACTTCGTCGACAATAGAGTTAGCAACGCTTATTACATCTAGGGCTTCCTTCATGTCCGGATCAGCCAGGGGGTTGTATGGCTCCGGCAGCGGTGACAGTTCAGCTGTAGTAGGTAAACTATTAGTTCAAAGCCACAAAGTAAGTACCAAAGCTAAAATTTAAAACCAATACTATGCGCCTTTCGCGTTCAGCAGCTTCTTCAGCTCGCCGAGCTTCTTCTCCGGCTTCATGGGTGTCTTTTTCATTCTTCTTTATAATTTCGTTGGCCAATTCTCGGCCACCGTTCACCTAGACATCAGAATAAAATTTTCCGCCCACCAAAGTAGCTTCGGCTGAAGGGTCTTTTGTGTCGTCTATGGAGAAGGCGGCTTCGGCCTAGGCTGTAGCTTTAACATGATCGCATCCAGCCTTCTCCAGAATAGCCGCGATTCCCCGAGCGCTAGAGAAAGCACATATATCCCCACGATCGCTTAGGATTTCTTCGAAAGCTTCGGCTTCCCCGCTTATCCACTCAATAACGCCCTCGGGGTCGTCTCGGATAAAATTCTCCTCAGAAGAATAAACACCCACTTTGGAAAAGCTAGTTTTCAATTTCTTTACGCAATCCAAGGATTTTTCAAAACATCTTTCCTTGGATTCACGAAGCTCCTCAACATTTTTCTCTAGCTTGGTCTTCCACCATTCACTAATTTCTTGGCCAGCTTTTGTGAGAGCGCAATTTTCATTGGCTTCGGCAAGTTTTTTACGAAGATCTTCAATTTTGGCTTTATAAGCTTCGGATTGAGTATTAAATTTTGCTTCATCTTCTTTTTTTATCCACCAATGAAAGTAGAATTTTGTCTTTCTCCATGACCTCGTTTCTCAGCCTGATAACCTCTGATCGAAGGTTGCTGAGAGCTATAGTGCAGCTCTCGTCTTCGACATTCTTTTGCGCCCTTAGTGCGTTGCTAAGGATTAAGCCCTGCAAGAAAGAATAAAGGATTAGCATGAGAATAAAAGACTTCATTCCAAAGTCCATAAGCCTCAAAATTCACAACTTTTGTACCTTCAGACTGTTATATGTGAGGTTGTCCGCGAGGTCAGCCTTCATCATGGCGCAGAGCCCAGCTTCGAGCTTCAAGAAACCAATACTTTTGGCCATCTCCCAGCAGACGGATAACTCTTTGTTGTCCGGGAGGCAGTACAGAAAATCATCTTCGTTCGTACCGTTAAACACTAATGTGGCGGAACTGCCCGAATTATTCCAACTTAAGTGCCTAAGTCCCGCATTAGAGGCTAGACCACACTTAAATGGGAATAACCCGTCAATCCCTCAGATCTAGTCCGACGAGGCCACTGACAGGATCAAGTACCACAGTCTCACTCGATGGTGAGTCACAGAGCAAATACAATAAAGCATAAAACCATACATTAAGGAGTATTAAACTTATTACATCATCATCGGAGTTTTAGCAAAAGTAGTCATCATTGTTCGAAGTGCAGCGGAATAAAACTAACGGTAAATAAAAAGAGAGATGGGGAAGCCTATCCCATCACTCCTCATGCTCCTCCTCAGCCGAGGCAGGGTCCCACTCGACTGTCCAACCCGGTGGCAAGATGGACGGCCAAGTCACTCCAGCAACCATATCCTCCAGAGAACCTGTAAAATTATGCCACAAGCAAGGCTGAGTATACTAATACTCAGCTAGACTTACCCGGTGTGAGGAGTCTACTCCTCTACCTCTAGACATGCAGTTGTTTGGCTGAGGGGTTTGGTTGCCAAAAGCACTAGCTGAGTTTATAAATCAAGTTTTTAGCTTTGTCAAGTTTTAGTGTGACTCTCTTAAGACTAAATGTATACCTATCTAATCATACATGGTATCAAACATTTAGCAATCAATAGCTTTTGCCGAGTCATCTCATTTCCACTTGTTACTCAATGTAGCAGCATGGATCAAGCAGTCTCATTAGCTGCGAGAAGCAGACGATTCGAATCGAGTTTTTATCCTTGCAAGGTAAACCTAAACACACGACGTGGCGAGGCACTCCATCCCCACACACATCAACCGTCCCCATCAATTCTCCGTCAGCAGATCAGGGCTCACCGCCTTGGCGTACAATGCCTCACTGACCCTGACTGCCATCGTGCAGTGACCGCACTTGTACCCACCATAACCGGAATGGGAGACCACATCTCAGGTTGCGTGAGGGGATATGTCCACTGCCAGGTTCACTCAGGTACTAGGCTTACCGATTTACCATATTTCTCGGCATGTGCTTAGTACATTCAAACGCTTGACACACGGTACCACACCTTAATCCTTATTCCAATTTCCGTCTCGTAGACAACGCATCCCCATGGATTGTTGCCCACAGACCATCATCATTATGATATAAAAATGGATACAACCAATTCCTGACCTCGCGCGAGTGTAAAAAAAATCACTCGACTTCTACCGAGATCCCTAAATAATAAAGCAGCTACTCGACCTAGCATACTAGTATTCATCTCAATAGGATTCCTAAGATCATGCAAGTAGGGTTTCAAACAACTCCTACACTTAAGTGCACATTCAATCCTACAATCATTAAGTGTAGTAAAATAGCATAATAAACAGGTTATGCATAAAACCGGGGCTTGCCTTCCAAAGCTGGGGCAGGCAGATCCTCTAGGGCAGGCTCTGGTGCTGGATCCGGGGCTACCTCCTGAGTAACTCCTTGCTCCGGCACGAGGATGTACTCTCCGCCCGCGAGGTTGCAATCTATCGAATGCAATGAATAAGATATATGCATGCTATGATATGTAGAATTTAATAACCATTATGCCTTAGTGCAGAAAACTAAATTAGTTAATCATTTTAGGGTTTCTTTGTCATAAGAGGCTCTTAGGGTTTTAGGCTTATTAGTTTAGGTTTGAGGTTCTTGCCTAAGTATAGTGGATTAATACTTGGGATGCCCCTTAAATGTTTTAGTGGGTACTCAAGGGGTTTTGCTGGTTTAGTTAGGGTAACATTAGTCTCCACTATTAATTCCCCTTTTTCAATTTCTATTTATGAATTCTAGTGTGGGTTTGAACTACAACAGTGATTCAACTCCTTCCAAAAATTCTGAAAAATTTACAGTGGGTTACTATTGGTCACTGTAGTCTGTCCTATAAATCTGAGGCCCATAATAAATAAAATATGCCCTAGACAAAAATAACAAAAGTTGGGGCAAAGGGGTCACTTTGCACTACAACTCTTAACTAGGGGTGGGTTCTGTCCTAAGGGTCATTTTTGCTGGTATCTAAAAGTAATAACATGCTTCTGTGCCAAAAATCACAGAAGATTAGTTGGTGGTTATTTAATTGTGATTTTCTAAAGTTTAATGTTAAAAAGGCACTTACTACTATCTTGTTATTTGAAAAATGTCAAACAACAGATTTCATATTTTTCCTATGTTTTTAATAACAAAACATTAGTTACCCCAAGGTTTGGGGTGTTTTCTCCTTGGGGTTATTTTTCTAGGGTTTTTCTAAGGTTTCCTTGTTTTTCTAATTTAAAAGGTATCTCCTTTCTTTTGCACTAAACAAGGGTATAATAAATTTTTCTAGTGAACTACACTGAATAAGTAAACTAACAAAAATGTGGGTGCTCCCTGGTTCTTTATTTAAACTACCTTTTATATTTTCTTCTACTTTAAGCAAAAAGTGATTTAAATGGCAAGCTCTACCTTAAAGGGGTGTACAGAGGGGTTTATTATTTTTAAACAGGTTAGGAAGTGATTAAGTACTTCTCTAAATTTTCTTAACCCCAGTCAAATAGTGTAGCTACTTTTCCTTATTTCTTTTATCTTTTGACCAGTTAATTATTTAAATCATAACTTCAAAGTTTTCTGCAACACTTAGGGGTTTTATATTTTTCCTAAGTAGTTTACATTATTTAGGATCTCGCAAAATTGGTTTGACTCGATTTGGGTAAACCAAACTGAAGTTATGAATTTTTCAAGTTCTGTTTGGATTTAAATCAGAATATTTTTAAAAGGTTTCCTGGAAAACTACTTTGCACCGAAGACCCTGGGTTCTTTCTAAATCAATCCATTCATTTCTACCCCTGCGCTACTATTCTCCTGAGTCACTGAGAGCGCACAAAACCCCCTGGCCTTTTCTTCTTCCCCCCCGAGGTCCCTCCCCTTATGTAAACAGTACCCGTGGAAAGGAAAAGGGCGGCGCGGCTTACCAGCGGTGAGAGAGGTCCGACGAGGGGCGGGGTTGGCTTCGAGAGGTCCTAGCGGTCACAGCGAGGTACGACTCGACGGCGGTGGTGGCCGGAATCGATCGGTCCACGTGCGCAGGCGGGTGATCTCGTCAGCGGCGAGTGTTCCGGCCTAACCACGGCGATCTAGTCCAATTAAACGGCACGATGAGCTCCACGGGATGACGTAGAAGCTATGCGCACAGGGAATCGGAAAATGGTGCAGAGGCTTACCCGGTCTACGTTCACCGGCGGTTGGGTGAAGTTCGGCGACCGTGGACTAGCTTCTCTGGCGAGGCAAAGTCCGATTCCTTGCTCGGGGAGCTTCACCGAGGCATGCACGGTGTATTCCAAGGGTCGGGCGTGGCTGGGAAGGGCTCTGCATGCCGGTCTACGGTGGCAGGGGATCGGGTGGCCGCGGGCACGCCGTTTGCAGGGCAAACGCCGGTGATCTCTGGCTCCGGTGAGGTCGAGCGTGCGCGAAGGAGTACGGTCGACATCTATGGGGGCTTTATAGGCGTGGGCGCAGGCAACGGCGCCGGCTCGGCTTTGGCGCGACGCGGGGCACGCGGGGGCGCGCGCGGGCGTGCTCTGGCGAGCTCAGAGCGCGTCGAACACGTGGCTCTTTGCTTCTGTTCGTGTTCTACCCTCTGCTGAGTGGCCAAAACGTGCGAATCTTGCCCTAAGACCTGTGAGAGATCTCTTCCCTGTACCTAGGGCTACCTAGTTCATGTGAGTTCCAAGGGGAGATGTGGTCGGGTTAGAGAGATATGGGGGTGGGAAGTTGTCTCTGTCCTAGCTGTCCAAACCGAGACAAAACTTGTGCCAAGTCGTGTCAAACGATTTAGGGTTGGGTTCAAACTTCTCCAGAGTGTTCTAGAGGTATTTTGGCGCCACTTTGTCAATGGGGCCAAATGGTTTTAAGTTTGGGATCAAGGTGAACATGTTTGATCTTTGGAAAGGGGGTGGTTTTGGACTTAGAAGAATTCTGATTTTTCTTTTGTGCTTAACCCTTTGGTGAATCTTTTGGGGTTTTTCTGAATTCTTTTTGGGGTCACTTTCTTACTCTCATTTGTGGGGTATCTAGTGTACTACATCTTTTATAATTGGCCCAAGTCATGATCATATGGTTTTCATACCCTTTTGTTCATGCTTACTTCTAGTGCTCCACTTGTCCAAAAGGGGTTTGAATTAGGGCTTGGGCAATTCTCACCATTATATGTGCATAACAAGCCAAGGTATGACTTTTAAGGTGGGTTGCACTTACTTAGGATCTTGAGCTCCAACTTTGGTGTACTTTTCCCAACTTAAGTCACATGTGATGATGGGCTTACTTGTGTAGTCTTGAGTGAAAACCCTAAGTAACACCTGGGGTGTTACAACTAAGGCCCCCTTCGAATACTTCAGTTCCCGGGCATAGTGTTTGGCTTCAAAAACTTCTTCTTCGGATAATCTTTTTCCCGAAGCATGTCGAATGATATAATCAAGACCTTCGGACGGTGCTTCAAGAGTAGGGGATTTGGATTCTTTGGCCACACTTTTCTCTAGAGCTACGCCAGTATCTGGAGATTCTTCTTCGGCCCTCTGCTCGGCTGCGGCGAGCTTCGTCTCAGCAGGCATTGAGGGCCCAGCTTCGGTTTCCGTATGTGCTGTAGCAGCTTCGGCAACCTTCTTCACAGGATAAGGAGTCAGCGCTCTTGTTGTTTCCACAATGGCGTCTAGCATGCTAGCCATTCTTCTCCTCTTGGGAGTGGTGGCGGGAGCTTTTGCAACCTTCGGCAGCTCCGCTTCTACTGGTTGGCTCAGAATTTCTGGCAGATCTGTTGCCTTTTCTAATTCTAGCTTTCTGGTTGTCTCATCTTCGGCTGGCTCGACTATAGGCACCTTCGGCACTACATTCGATTCTTTAGGACTCCGAGCGGCTGGAGCAGCCGGTTCCGCCTCGGCAGCGGAAGATGTCTCGTCACCAAATTTCGGCATTGTGGTCGTTTCAATATATCTGGGCCTGTGGGTCAAAACTTTGATTTTCTTGCCCTTCGGCACAGCAGAAATGGCCGAAGCGGCAGCTTTCCTCTTTTTTCCCTACTTTTGCAGGGATAGCAATAATCAGGATATATAAAACCAATCGCATCGAAAACTCTGTTTAACCTTTTCTTGCCCCGACCCCTGAAGGCTGAGGACAAAGCATCATCTTTGGCTTTGGTATATGCCCCAAGTAACTCGTTGCTAGTAGCATCAATACTTTTCAGCCAATCGTCATTTGGTTCGTCAAACCGATCCCTGAATCTGAAGGTATATTTTAATCGAACTAATCCACCTTTGATGGACCCGACAACAGTCTCCTTCGGCATCTCCCAGTTATCCATAAGTGGCCACACTCTGTAGGCTATGTGCTCTTGGATTATGTCTCTTGTGCCAATGAAAGCGCAGACATTGCTGAAAGCCTTTTGACACGCTTCGACATCACTTTCAATCGCCACCCTCGGTCTTCGAAGGCCGAAGCGAGACCATATGGGGCGCTGGATAATTTCCTTAATGTCCTCCCTCTCAATCAGATTATTCTTAACATAAAACCATTCCTCCATCCAGGCCCCGGGCCACCTCTTCCAAAATGTTGGAACCGGGTAGCTTGCATTGGGACGAGCAATAAATCCATAACAACCGAAGTTGTTGTGATACTGTTCTTTGCCAGTAGCCTTCGTCTCGTACAACTGTTTGTGCAAATTGCAGAAACACTTTGCGCTTGGTTCTAGCCCTTGGCTTCTATCTTCAACACTTCAACCACAAATTTGCTCAATGGGAACCGAAGGCCTGCCTTCAAAAAGCTTCGGTAAACGACAACTTCATTTTCTTCAGGAGCAGGGGCGGTGCTGTCTCCTCCAACCCTCACAATAGACATATCACGAAAGTACCTTACCCTCATGGCGTCAACCTGACTTTGTTTAATGGTCGACTTTCCGAAGATAGTATGGCTTGGCCGCCAGGGTCGATCTTCGGAATCTTCATCTCCACTTTCCACATCAAAATCATCACTGTCATCAGAATCTTCAGATAAATCTGCCATTATCTTCTTGGTAATCTTCTCTATATTTGTTTTTTCCATAGATCCATAAAACCCAACAATAAAAGGGTCCACAACCTTCTTCTCCCCGGCCACCTTCGTCACCTCAGACAGCTTCTTCTCCTCAGACATTTCTTCAAAACTCCAGTATATCACAAAGATTGAAAATCAAGCAAGAGTTGATGGCAAGAGATTTAGAAATTTGAGAAAACAGCGCAAGCAATAGAAATGGCGTAGCAAATGCCGCTGTTGTTGGTTTCTATTTATACGCCTAGTGCATTGCAACTTGGCGGGCCCCGTTTGTCATTGACTTTCGCTATTGTAGCGAAGGGAAGGTGTTTTTTCGGACCTTCGGCTTAAGGCCTTCGTTCACGTCGCAGTCTGAATTCGTTGTTACAAAAACAAATTAATATTGCGAGAAGCTACTGTTGGGGGCCTTCGTCTTCTGAAGGTCCTCAAAAACACGACTAACATGCTTTCCAAGTATAATATACTATCACAGGAACCTTCGGCTTTGAGATGAAGGTGTGCACGACATGAAAGGCACGATTTGGGAGAAGGATGAATCAATTTCGAAGCTACGGATGAAGAAGCTTCGGCTTAGTGCAAGGGCGGTGATGGAGAATGGAACCAACCTAAAGGGGAATATACTGCCAAGTCCTCGACTGATTACTCTTTAGTCAGTAGTGTCAAGGACATGGATGTAATTTTACCTAGGCTGCGTCTTGTGCCTATAAATAGATGAACAGTAACACCGTACTGTTCACGCTGACTTGTAATCACTTGCACGTCGCTCTTGGATTCTCACGTCCTGTCAAGCCGAAGGTACAAATGTAATTAATATCATTAATGCTTGTTCATGATTATATAGAGATGGCAATGGGTACCCGCTACCCGAAACCCGGTGGGTTTTTGCTCTATTAGGGTATGAGTTTGGGTCAATTTCTCTACCCATGGGTTTGTTAATGGGGTCAAATGGAAACCCAACGGGTACGTGGGCATGGGTTTGTTCTTCCACTACCCATACCTGCAAACTATGGGTTTTCAAAACCCGACTTAAAATCAACATTCCTTATAAATATGTCTCATAATATTATTAATTGAATATGTTCTAATTGAAATAAACTTCATGTAACAAATTTTAGGCTAAAATTATTTATCACTTGTTTCTTTTATGCTAGCTTATTAATGTATTGATTGTCATTTACATGATGAATTATTTTTTATGTTGATGTTAGTGGGTATGGGAAACCCGTTGGGTACCCGAAACCCGCATGGGTATGGGTTTGGGCAAAAATTTATACCCGTCATGGGTATGGGTTTTTTAGCGGGCGTGTTTTTTCTTCGCGGGTATGGGTTTAGGCAAGTAATACCCAGCGGGTTTTTACCCATTGCCACCTCTATGATTATATAATGAAAACACAAATAATCTGATGATTTAATGTGATTATTCATGTTCTTTTCTATGTTTCTTATGTTTATGCTTTCATTATTACATACTGAAATGATGAAGGTATGTCCTTCATAACCTTCGTCTGAAGATCATTATGTCCCAAGGGAGATAATGCTTCGAAAGACGAAGGTCTTTAACCATTAACATTTGTGTTGCCTTGTTCTTAACTCATAGCATTTGAGAACAAGTCCCCAACATACCTATGTCGCCTCATACCTATGTTGCCTCATAATATTTGTGTTGCCTTGTTCTTAACTCATACCTATGTCGCCTCTAGATGCACAGGTCTTCGCCGTGTCCTTCTCCGACAACGAACAGGTATGCCCGCCTCTTCCCTTCCTTTCCTGCTCTACGAAACCTTGGAAGTGGGGGAGGCGAGGGATAGGGTCCCTAATTTACTGTCTATGGTACCCGTTCGATGGCTCGACATCGCCTGTCTACATGGCATTTCCATTACCACGGTGTCGACTCGGTATGCTTCTATCACTTCTATATACCTGTCACCCATCCTTCTGTCATTGCAAAAATTATTGTGTTGTTCCTCTATTATTTTGGGTGTTAGTTTTTTGTGGTGCTAAGGACTAAACATAATTTGGGTGTGTTAATACTTTATTTATTGTCTGCACATGGTTTGTGTTCTTCTGATGATGGCTCATGAATCCTACAAAATATGTGTTAGGATTTATAGATCCATGCGGGCACTACCACATGGTGCTCATCCCATGTATTCTTGGCTCTTGAATGCATTAGGTCATTTATGAGACCACATTGGCGTAATGGACTCCATGGTCTTTGAGGTTGCTGAATTTGATGGAGCAGCAATGATTTGTCATGCTAATAGTAAAAGGAAAGGTTATTTATTGTTTTAAACGTTAGTAATTGCTACGAAGTACCATAATTTCTATGGAGCACATCTAGTTTTTATTGATGCCTTACTTTAGCAATCACTCCATATTTTGATCTATCTTTTTCATAAGTTTGAGTTCATGTGACTTATTTTAGAAACTTGAGCTCACAAACTTCTTATTTGGTCTCTGTATGGTGGAATTATGTCATTCTATAATCTTTGTTTCTTCAGTCAATCGTTGTGAACTCTCTTCTCTTCTAATCGCTTCCTTCATTGGTCGTGTTGTACCAAGACATATTGGATGTAGTAAACAATAACATTAGTTAGTTAAATCAAAAAGTATATTATGCGGAGAGTGCAATCAATAAAAAGTATTGAGATCTTTTTTGTAGATAGTTTACGTGAGTATCGTTGTGAGCCGTCACAACACACGGTCAACCGACTAGTTGTAAATAATACAACCGTTTATAGCACACTATTAATAATTCCATTAACTACCCAGATTCACTTTTATAATTAAAATCTTACTTCAGATAATGCACTACAATTTGCACCATTATGTGTCATAAACTTACATACGGGGTGGGTGCGTCTCGGCATACTCTGCCCCGACCAAAGAATACTTGCGTCATTGTAACACGTGATGTTACACTACACGTCTTTCAGTTATCTGCAAGACTACATGCAGTCCTCGTATACGTAGGAATAAGACTGGGCGTTCGGGTTACCCGTTTAATTCGGGTCGGGTAGATCGGGTTTTGTTAAATTCGGGTAATAGAAATTGTTACCCGATAGCAGCCAAGAAAAAACGCTACCCACAAGTTTGGGTACCCGCAAGTTCGGGTTCGGATTCGGGTATACCCAATTTACCCGAAATATATAAAAGCACAACTTGTCTCTTGTCTGAATTTTTCCAGTACAATTTATAGTCCATACGCCCAAAGGCCAAACCGCAAGGCGCCAAAGCACATTACATGTACGTGAATGAAGATACTTAAGTACTTGAGTACTTGACATGTGCTAACAACTTGAGTACTTAACATGTGCTAACATGAAGATACTTAAAAATGCGACATGCAAATGCAAACCACAACACCGTGAACACATTACACATTCAGACATTCCAGTGAAACAGTCACAAAACACAGATCCACAAGTTGTTCTCCAGGGCTCCATTGGCACTTTGACTGGCTAGCACTGGCAGCAACCTAGTTGTAGACCTTCAGTCGGCCATAGTCTAAACTGTCCAATAAAGATTAATGGATCAAATTTGGGCACAACAACACCAGCATAATTGAAAAACATGCTAAAAACTCCAATTACACTTGACATCACATACCTTCAAGTACTGTGTGGAGCCATAGTCGAGGTTTGAACATTAATGCTTGGTGTTTGTGACCTGGATATGCTGACAGTCACAGTTGGCTGCTCATTCTTTTTTTCCTTTGCCACCATATTCTTCTATCCACTCTGCAAATGCATAGCATAGTTACATATTTAATATTACATTCCTTTGATTCATAAATGCAATCAAGGAAGGAAATATGATACCCTTTTCTATTATTGCCAATTCCTCTGTACTCTCTTTTATGTCAACAGTAGGTCTTTGAAGCCAATCTTGCATGCATACTAAAGCCTCTAACATGAACGGAGTAAGAGAGGTACGAAAGTCATCCAAAATACGTCCACTTGTGCTAAAAGCTGACTCCGACGCTACTGTTGTGATGGGTATAGCAAGCACGTCACAAGCCATGTGACCCAAAACTGGAAACCTATTTGAATTGACTTTCCACCAAGCAAGAATATCTATTTTTGACTCTGGGTCTTCTGTTTCTTCAGAGAGATATTTCTCAAGTTCAGATTTGTTGGTGCTAGTAGAACAATTGTTTAATTTCATCTTCTTGGCAATTTTTTCTTTAAGCATTCCTCGCGATACTCTCTTAGATTTATCAACATCAACCACTTGAACAACTTCTTCATTTGGAGCATACATGGTCTTATATTCTTCAAAAAGCTCTATCACAGAAGTATTAATTGCTTCCCAAACCAATTTACCTGATTCCTCACCAAATATCTCTTCAACACTAATCTTTGTGTACAACGATAACTTGTACCTTGGATCAAGTAAGGCAGCCACAAATATCAACAAATTGATGTTCTCTTTCTCCTTCTCCTTTCCCTTGCATTTGTTGTGCCCTTTATCCCTTTCTTGCTCTTGTTGATGTCCTTTCTCATTGTCTTTGCTGTTGGTGTGCCAAAGTCCCCAATACTTATCAAATTTCTCTTTCATTATGTTCCCCATTGAAAGTTGCAAACTATCTTCACTACTCAGCCATTCTTGAATCAGCATACATATTTCTCCTATCTCATGAAAGAAACTGTTACTGGTGACTTGGAGAGAAGAAGATATACGAACAGTAAGGTCATAGAAGTGTTGTAGAAATTGTGCCATCTTCTTTGCATTATCCCAATCATCTTCATCATGATGCCCTGGACCATCTCTTACTTCAAACAAATCAATGACATAATTTGTGTCACCTTCAACTAATTTTAAAAACACTTTCTCATAAACAATTGCAGCCTTCAACATCAAATATGTGTAATTCCACCTTGTTGGCACATCAAGTTTCAAAAATGTTTTGTTGTCCACATTCTCTTCTTAAGCGATTTCTTTGAACTTGACCAATCTTGAAGTCCCATTTTTTATATATCTAACAGCAGCCCTAACACACTTAATAGATTGGTCCGCTTCTTGCAATCCATCTCTTACAATAAGATTCACAATGTGGGCTGCACACCTCATATGCAAGTACTTGCCCTTGGCAATGTTGGTTTTCTGCAGCTGCTTCCTCAAATAATCAACACCACTGTCATTCGCACTTGCGTTATCCATGGTTATAGTCATTACTCTATCCAAACCCCAATCAGCTAAGCATCTTGTCAAGTTCTTCCCAATATCCTCCCCCTTGTGACCCTTTACCATGAAAAAACTTATCACTTTCTTGTGCAAGTTCCAATTTTCATCAATAAAAGTTGCTGTAACAGTCATATATCCATCTTGAACCTGAGAAGTCCAAGCATCTGTTGTCAGGCACACTCTCTGACAAGAATCTTTGAACAACTTCTTGAGCTTGGCTTTCTCTTCAAAGTAATGATGTACAATATCCCTTGTGCAAGTTCTCCTAGATGGGACTTGGAAACGAGGACAAGCTTTGGACATAAATTTTCTAAAGCCAGGCTTCTCACCAAAACAAAAGGGTTGCTCATCTTCTTTTACCATCTCAGCAAAGGCATCTCTAAGTGCTTCTTGATCAAACCTCCAAGTGGCAGGAGCTTCCCCATGACATGCTTGCAAGGTGCCTTGCTTCGAGTCCTTGTTGAAAACATGAGGATTGCGTTTGCATGTACCAAAGTGTTTCTTCAACGCAGATGTTCCATGCCCCCTTGTGTCAGCCTTGATTTCATGGTGGCAATATTTGCACCTTCCAGCCTTCAGAGACCCTTTGTCATCCTTGATCTTGATAAAATGTTGCCACATCTCAGACCTTGAAGCCATCTCCCTCCTCTCGACTTTCTCTTTCTCCTTCGCTTCCACATTAATGACCATTTTTTTTATTGTCGTCAGTTTTGTCTTGCACTTGAGTCTCTACTTGCACCATTGTCGTCTCCTGACTTTTAAATTGAGTCCTGTTGGCTAGTGACTTAATATTATCCTCTGGTTCTGGCATCTACATAAATCAAAATTGAACACTATAATCAATTAATCATTCACTAATATAAATACAATAAGAACATATCATAAAATACACATCACAGGCCAAATTACAATATTTTCATATTATTAAGTTCTATCTCTTAAATTGTTCAGTCAGTGTTCCTTTTGACCATTTTCCAAATTTATTATTAGGCTGCAGGTTAGGGTTGCAAATGCTCTATAAAATAAATTGTCCTATTCAAGAACAGTGTCACTCACAGACTAAAAAATAGTAAGGGGAATAGGGTTCCAGGCTAGGACTAGGAAATACATACATTGCACGACGATTCCGATGTGGTTGTTGTCCTTCAATCTCCTAGTCACCGGCGGCTGGTGACAGGTGACCTGATGATGGAGGTACCGGCGGCCAGGGGAATCGGTCGGTAGTTGGGTACTTGGGTTAGGTGAACTGGCATGGTGAAGAATTGAAGAAGGAACAAGAACCAGTGACCTGATGATTGGTGAAGAATTGGCCGATGTCTGGCTCGGGCACCACCACTCCACCGAGGACGAGGGACTGGAAATCTGGAATGCTGGAGAAAGGTGCCTGGCGGTGATGGGTGGCGGCTGGCTACTTCTAGGTTTTGCAGGTTGCAGCGTCGCGCCTTGGCTAATTGGCTTGGACCGTTGGACGCTTGGTGCGGTGGAGCCTTAGTGGGATCATGGGCCATGGCATGTGTGTTATACGTGATCACGCACGTCCAGTCCAAGGCCCACTTCTCCACTCCACCAGACCACCACGCCCACGGTGTGCACTGTGCAGTCGCAGGCGCAGCAGGCCAACAGTCACACTCTGCAAACTAATATGAGTACTTCGGGTACCGGGTGCTACTACCCGAAATACCCAAACTAATTTTGGGTAATAACATTTACTATCCAGATTAGACTTCGGGTACTGAGGGTTCGGGTATTTCGGGTCCGGGTCTGGGTTTTTTGGGTTCGGGTAGCGGGTAATATGCCCAGTCTTACGTAGGAAACAGATGCGCTACACACTAGAGTAAAGAACGGTGGTGTGTGAATTAGACAATTTAATTTCTCTCTAAGCTATAACTTATATTTTTAAGTCAAAACCTATATAATACAATCAAGTTATCTTTTGTGCAACTATGATTTCGTCTAAATATTGCTATATTTTACCATAACATATATAACATAAATTCTAAACCTACCCAATAGCCTATAACTAAGCTAGATAGGTAAAGTACACAATCAAGGTAACACAAAATATAAATGTGGAAGCTTAAATGAGATAGAGATATAAATTGTTGTTGACACATTGGCATTTTTATTAACGTATCGAAAAGCGCCCAAGCTTTTCCCTAATTCTCGTTTGAGGCCCAAGCAAGGGAATTTTCACACGAGGCCCAAGCTGCGATTAGGTAACTCCGTAGATAGCTCTAGGTCTTCACACATAAGTGTGGTGCTCCGATTGTGGCCTCTTCCGGATGCTTCCCATCGTCTCCCTATTGAGTTTTGGTCGAAACATCGCGAGCCCCATTCCCTCCAATACTCGATAGCAGCCACACCACAAACACAATCAATATGATCTCACTACATCCTCTCCTGATACACCTATTACAATGACGCGCAGAAGCATCAAGGGGTAAGAGGTGCGCCTGACCTCACTTCTAATCACTAGGCCTAAATCTAGAGCAAGAGCCAAAGATAGTGGTATAACTAATATAAGTACTTCACAAATTACTCACGCTAATCATCAAGTGATATTGGACCACTTTGGTGTCTAGGGCTACTAGAGATGAGATTCAATTGTCTTGGTATGTTCCTTAGTTTCCACTCATCTCAAATGGTTGGTCTGGGTCCTAATTATAGCCCCAATCAGTGCACTAGTCGTTGGAAAGCCCACTCAATCATATGCACACTTTCACACGGTAATACAATCAAAACATATATTATGGTCCAATGCTCTCTCATCGCACCATGTGTACTCAAAGTTTGATTCTAGTCATTACAACACATTAGCTAGTTTCTGTTTAGTCTGATGCTCTCTGGTCCAACGATCTTTGGACTATAGTCATATTGTCTGATGCCGTACAAAAAACTCCTTAAGAACTACCAAGTCCTATCAGACTAGTTGGATGCCTCCCCATCCTACACATTGATCAATGAGCCCTCCAGTGAACAGTATCCCCATCTAGTCCAACACTGTCTAGGCCATCAATCTGAGAGTCACGTCCAACACCCTTCCCTCAGCCAATTAGGTCCACCATATAGTCCAAGACTCTCTAGTGAACAGTACGAGTCTAACAATTTCGTGGGGTGAATAGTACCAGGATATGTCCTACGCCTTGATACCATAGTCCAAGGTTAGGGTCTGACACCCTATAATATCTTTTGTTCTTTGTTTATTTACGATCTTTGTGTACATTCGGGTTCCTTCTCATGTCTTGGATTTTGCATGTTGTTATAGATTTTCAAAGAGTCTTCTATTGTATTTCTTGAGGTTTTTATTATCTTGATCACCACTTTGCCTTCTATTGGGGAGCACATGAACCCAAACACGATATAGGGGGGAATGAACTATATTGAATAAAGATTTCTCATGTCTATGAACAATATAGGTTGGGGGTATTTATAGGGGTCCCCATTTTCATAATTCTTATATAAAGACTTCCTGCCCCTGAACTATAAAGTTAAGTTTGTTTAGGGTAATATGATCTTTATCCATCTCCTACAACCATTCCCTGATTAGTTAGTCTTCGCATGCATGTCCATGCGTCTATGTTGCAACAAGGACTTCATCATAGATTGTGATGCTTTCGGTATAGGCTTCGGTGTCATGCTTCCCCAAGGTGATGGCACCATTGCTTTCTTTAACCGAGCAATGGCACCTTACCACCATAAGCTTATAGCTTACACTCATGAGTTTATTGGCCTTGTAAAGGCGATGCATCACTAGTGTCCTTATCTCTAGGAGAGTGCCTTCATTGTAAGGAATGACCACTTCAACCTCAACTTCATCCTGATAAATCAGTGCATATATACTATTCCATAGCATACATGGGTGAGCAAGATATTCGAGTATGATTTATGGTAGAGTCTCAACTAGGCAACTAAATTAAGATGTAGGTGCATTGTCATGGCGGGATGTAGGGGAGATCATCCATAGTATTTTGGCCCCAACCTTCCTTAGATACATTATGACCTAAATATGTTTTCAATCCATACGAAGATGTAATAAGGGTCAATATGGTTGATGGTATAGAAACAGAAGTATGGACCGAGATGGATGATATGTTGTTTTTTAAAGGAAATAATTTTGTTTCATATGCATCAATATTGTGGCCGACTATTCTAGTTGAGGTGCATGAATGCAGACATCAAGGACTCTAGAAAATATTACATATACTGCTAGCATCTTTTATAACCCCCATATTATGGCACGAGTCACGGAATTTGTATGGGGCTGCTCCATCTATCAATGGCACAAATGAGAACTGCACCATGTTGAGTTATTGAAGCCCCTTCTTGTTCCATTTAAGGTATAGAGTGACATAGCCATACATTTTTATTGAAGGCTTTAATAAAGTGTGTAATAAATATGTAATCCTCATGATGATGGATAGGTTCTCCAAATTAGTTTATTTACTTAATTATGTTGGACCACCTTACATGGCTACCTCGATAGCTTAAGCTTTTTAATATATTATCAGAGTATATGGGTTTCCTTGCTCCATAGTGAGTGATCGTGATACAATTTTAACTAGCTTTTTCTTGTTAGAATTGTTTTGGCCTGTCGTAGTAAACTGCATATGAGTTTCACTTTTCATTCGCAATCTAATGGACAGTCAAAGGTTACATAAAGGATCATCATCATGTACCTCTATTGTCTGGCTAGTGATCTTCCTAAATCATGATTACAATGATTGTCTTGGGTTGAATTTTGTTAAAATGCTTCTTACCAAACTAACACTTAAGTGCTATCTATTTGAAGTCCTCTATGGCAAAGAGCCCCTCATTGGCCCGTATTACTATCATACCAAAAGGAGTCCACATGGATAGCAACGGTGGATTGCTAGACAGAGGACAAAGACGATTTTTTTGGAGAAAATCAAGGTTTCGTTGGTATAGGCCCAAGTAACAATGAAGCAATTCCAAGATAAGTCGCAAGGAACATGTTTTTTGTAGTACGTGAATGGGTTTGGTTGAAGCTGCAACAACTAACAGTTGTGGGAGTCATGATAGTTGCTCACTCTAAGTAGAGTCCTAAGTTTTATAGCCTATATAAAGTGCTTGAAAGCATTAATGAAGTTTCTTATTGATTAAAGTTTCCCTCAAAGGACAGCATTCATGATATTTTCCATATGGCATTGGTCAAGAAGTATAAAGGAGAGGCTTCAAATGTAATCATTCTTTTACTTGAGATATTACATGGGTGTGTCATCCCTGCTGCTAAAAAATGATCAAAGCTTGACTAAATCATGGAGTGTGTGAAATTTTGGTGCATTGGGTAGTTAGGCTAGCTATAGACTTCTCATATGAATAATTGAAAGAATTTAAACAAATATTTCTAGAGGTACAGCTTGTGGACAAGTTGATTGTTGGTGAGGGGGAATGTTATTCTTTTTCTATTGCCGCCAATACCAAACAAGATGCAACTAGGAAGCATAGCCAAACCAAGAATGAAAAAGCAACAAAAGTGACTAAGATTTGACAATCAGGTAAGTTTATAAATAGAGATATTCTCAACTAGTTTATTTAGGAGTTAGTTTGTTGCTTCCCATTGTAAGTCAGTTTGTTGTTCCCTAATTTGTTTAGATTGATTAGTTGGCTTTTCAATAAAGTCAGTGGCATATATCTCTATATAAGCACCATAAAATGTGATACAGAGAACAACAAAGAAATAAGAATTTTCTATAGGAGCAATTCCTTCAGCACCCTCGGTGAGTCTCACATTAGTGCAACCAACAAAGGGATCCGAACCTTTATTGTGTTCTCCCCCACAATCCTTTTTATTGCTCTATTCTTCCCTACGCACACCCCCAAAAGGACGAGAACACATCATTTTAGTTCTTTGATTTTGTAGGGACATGTTAACCACTTCGAGTAAAGGAGAAGCTACATTTAAATTACTAAAAAAATATGAAAATAATGGTTGTCACATATTTATGCACATGAGTGATGGATGTGAAGTGAACCACAGGAGTATACACCAGGGACTTGGTGGAGTGATGGATGTGAGCCACAAACGGAATCCACAAGAAACACAGAAGAAACGGACGGTGGAATTCCTAAGGCCTCCTAAACCAAGATTGCAGTGCTACAGAACAGTCGAATTACACATGTTGCTGGCATTGGAGTGAAAGGGAGGGTGTGGGAGTTGGAGCAAGGAGGCAACCGGGCCATGTAATTTATAGACTAGAATGGTACAGGCTTCATTACATATACCTTGGTTTTAGTACTGTTGATGCCTGCTGCGAAAATGGCAGTTTAAGAAATTCCACTCATCAAGTCTTGGGAGGGGACTGATTTAATCAAACTATCCCTTACTTACGAATAAATGCCAGATTACCACTCACAAGCTATCTAATTCGATAATAACAATATAAAATCTTCCACATCTTCATGCTTATCACTACTAATAAATAATTTTCATTAAAAGTGTGCTGAATTGAACTACATTACTGTCTTCATGCGGAATTATTTGTTTGTCTTCATGCGGAACTATTTATTTTGTCATTCCTTTTATCATTACCATCCCAAATGCTGGATTTACTTTAATCAAAACATGCAAGGTGAATAGAACAATAATTATTTCTCCACAGACAAAAATATATATCCCATGGCATTATTCTGAAAAGAGGTTTGTGAACATTATCACTTCAAACCTATGTAAGTCGCAGCTCTTTAAGACTAATCCCACAGTAAAACCATCTAATTAAAAATTTTAATCAATCAACATAACAACATTATGTACCAAAGTGAGCATGAGATGGGCGCTATCCTTTTCATTCGCTACGTTAATTCAGGTTTAAAAATAGAATGGCCCTTGTCATTCAGTACTGCCATGAGTTCATGGTTAGTGCCCCAGTAAAATAAATGTGCCATCATTGCCACATTAGAGTAGAAACAGGACAAATAGCTTTTTGCTAAGGATAAGTGTCTCATAATTTTCTGATACCGTGCTTACAGATGATCATGCTTCTTTACGGAACACATGCAACCAGTTGTGGTGCATTCTAGTTCAGAATGGCTTCAAGTCTGTATTAACTTAAGATCAGCTACAACTCCCGAGCATTCAAGTTCACGGAACCAGGCTTGCTGCTTCTTGTGGAGTCTTTTGGGGCGTTCCAGAACTCTGCTGATTGAACTGACAGCATAGTTAATCTGTGATGGAAACAACCAGCTGTTAAATATCAGGAGATTGTTTTACAAATATAGCCAAATCAAAGTTTTTTTCCATTTCTCTCTTTATGATTGGGATAACCTGCATGATTGATGTACTCAAGTAACCACAATAACAGATGTGTAGAAGTAGAGTGGATATTATCATCAATAAAGACTTGTTTGGGAGCCAGGGGATTGCAGGAGAGTGAGGAAGCTAAAATTCCTTTGCTCCCAAACAAGCTCTAAGGATCCGTTTGGATCCCTTCATTTTGAAGGAATTAGAATTTACTTAATAGAGTGTAGGTTATTTGCTTTGGAATTTGACATTCCACTACTTTCTAAGATTTAGATATAAGTCTATCCCAAATTTATAGCATGAAGGGTGGAAATTGATTTTATGTATCACTAGTCTATGTTTTTATTCTGCAACTTATAACCGAAACTGAAACACCAATCGGTAGATGAGGGGTGCAACTTATAACTTCGGTACAAACTGAAACACCAACAACCGAAGATGTCGGTTTTTAGTTTGGCTAAGCACCAATCGGTTCTCTGTTTCTCAAAAACGAAGTTTTATAACACCCAAAAAACCAAACCGAATAAACCGATTGTCCACTCCTTCCACCTCCGCCTAGCAGAGCCGCCCGCTACCAATGGCACTGCCAAGCACACACTGCCCCCACACCACTTGTGTCTAGCAGACCTGGCCCCTGTGGCTTTCTCTATTCAGCTTTCCATGCTCACATCATGATTCCCTGTGGCTCCCTCCCTTCAGGTCCCTGCCCTTTTGGCTCCTCTGTTCAGCACCACATTGCCTCCCAAGATGCTCCCTTTAGAATCCTATCCTATGCTGAGTAGATGAGGGGTTTCAGATGAGCATTCTCAGATGATTATTTCTCTGATCAATTCTCCCATTTGATTGTGCGTTCCTGGCGATTAATTCCCCCGTTCAGATTTGTGTTCCCAGTTATTTGTGCTCACATTAATGTCCTGCCCCATCTTCCTAGCATTGCTTACTCCCCTTTTGTTCAGACCTGTTAGCCCCAGGTCTCCCATTGTCCTTCTGATGGAGACCCTAGAACACTGGCCTGACCTGGTCTGCACATTGTGACAGGTAAGGTTACAGACATAGGCCCTTCTGCTCTGCAATGCTCTTTCAGTCCCCTCTGCTCTCCCGATTAATTGGTTTGTTTCAATTCCAGGCTCCTCTGCTGTATTCTTGCTCTGTCTGTCGATTGGCCTCCTTTCAATTTTTGTTGCAGGCAAACTTTAGTTCCAAGCTAGTATGTCTGGATTTAGAGTTCATATTTTCTTACATGTCCCCGCAATCCCCGCAATCCTTTCACAGCAATCCAATCCAGCAAAGATAACCAAAAAAAATTCAGCACATAATCTAACTTGTCAGCGAGGCGATTACCGAGCACGCCGCAGCGCTCACCAGCGACCGCGCCATCGTCAGCGCACAGAACCTGAGAATCAGCATGGAAGATATGAACTCATCATTCCTGTACCAGAGTAGAGGCTGGGAAAATGGGGAAAAGAAGGAAGTCGGAGGGAGTGTTAGAAGCACTAACATTCCGCGGCCGCCGGAGAGGGCTTGGTCGGCGGGGTGCGTCCATTCGTCAAAGCTGCGGGAGAGAGGAGGGGCGAGGGAGCGTCAGAGCACGGAATCAGGACGTCGGCGGATACCGCAGGGGGGAGGTGGGGCTGCGGGTGCTCGTGTGTCTCTTACATCCAGCCGTAGCGGCGGTCGAATACGAGGCGGCGCGGACGGCGGCGGAGGTGCGGAGCCAACGAATCGGTGGAGGACTGAGCCGCCGCCATGGCTGGCGTTGACGCTGTCACGCTATCCGCACTGTATATACCAATGTTTTAAATAGCCAGCTATAGCATTTCACCAGGTCTAAATCTAAGAGATGCACCATTTAATGCTAATTAAAATTAGCCGCTAATAATTTTATTTAGCTCGTTAAATACATAATATTAGTTTGATTTAGCCACTAAACATGTAACCTTTTTTTACTGTTCGAACCTTTGAAACATTGAGGCCCAAAAATAAACTATAGGCAGGTCCTTTAATTTAATATTTGTTAAGCAGTGGTTAAATGTCTTTTACATGTGTCGTTGAACGTCGTTGAACATTGAATTTGCATATACGTTGATTTATTATTGAATATTTAAACTACTACTTTAAATTTTCAGATTCAAATAATAAACATTTAATTTATCAATAAAGTTATGTCATTTTCTTTTAAAAACCCGTTAAATGGATTAGCTCGTAGCTATAGTCTTTATAGTTTATCAAAAGCTCGTCGCTAAGGCCCTTAGCTGGACATTTAAAACAGTGATCTATATTAGTGTATCAAGAACCTAACGTGGGCGTCTTCTCCCTTCGCGCGGACACTCTAGACCCGTCTCATGCGCACCGCCTCGAAGCACAGTGCTCTCTCAGCTACTGAGCTATGGACCCCAGCGCCCGTGTAACCAGCTTCCGCACCTGTCGAGCACCCAACCCCGACCGTGCAGCCACCACATCACATAAAAAATAGTGCAAAACGAGCACTTGAACTCAAGCCCCCTCCTCCAAAAATTTGGAGCTAACAACCAGACTACACATGCTTAGTGTTTAGAAATAAAGAATAAATTGTATTTGAATAAATATTTGAATATCTATTTATATGATATATAACAATTATAGTAAATACGGGCAACCGGCTAGTATACTATTATTAACTAAAATACATTTTTGGTATTTAACCTTGTCTATTGTGTCATTATGGTCCACAAACTTTTAAAATATATTAGTTCGATCATAAAGCAATGTTCGAGCCTTAGTTGGATCCAAACGGACTGATTTCGCGATAGAGCGTAACATTGACATATTGGGAAGAAAATTCTGTATATACCGGATGTAAACGCTATTTTTTACAGCCTCCCACATCAATCACTTGAAGGCCCACAAACACAGATCAAAATTTACAAAAAAAACCCTTTATTAATTTGTTTTTCTTCTATTTATATGGACAAGCAGCTAAAATATGTGAGGGGCTGTAAAAGAGATTTTTTACATCCGGTATGTAAAGAATTTTTTTCCACATATTGACATATGGACCCTATATATCAGCGTGACGAAACGCTCCCCCTTCGCCTTACTCCCGCACATGGCTTCGAAGACACGCTAGCGTGCAGCCACCGGACCATGGCCGTGCACAAACGAGCGTGTTGGCCGAGCCACCAACGTCGTCATGGATGAACACACGGGCACAGCACCGAGCCGTCGAGTCCTCGAGGGCGAGCGGTAAGGCCGTGTCGCCACCGCCGCTGGCAAGCGCGCAAGCCACGCCGCCGCGAGCAGGCATGCGGACGCGAGCCTCACAGCTGCCCTACAGGCGAGTGTGCAGGCTGCCCGCCGCCCCTGTAGGCAAGCACGGGCACGGGCCCCGCTGCCGCTACTTCGCGCGTGAGTAGGCGAGCCCGGCGTCGGGCGTCGCTCCATGGGTGAGGGTGCAGGCAAGCTCGGTTGCCGTCGAGCAGGGAGAGCGTGCAGGCAGGCACCAATTCGGGTTCGCGGTGACTAGTCCAACGACGGCAACGACGGAGATAGGAGAAGGTGAGAGAGAACCAGAAAAAGCACATACTGACATGTGTGGACCATGTATCAATCATAACCTGTTTGGACCTAACCGAGACCCAACCAGCGATTAAGGACCAGATTGACAAATTTTAAAAGTTTGTGGACTAGAATGACACATGACGACGAGTTTAAAGACCGAAAATGTATTTTACTCTATTATTATTCATAGCTCATTCATTAAATTTTCTTACTCTATATTGTAATCCTTCCCACTCATATTCCTATGTATATTCTCTTTATATCAACTACTCCCCCTATCCCAAAAATGCTAGAGATGTATCCACGACATTGCTCAGTGAACATGTGGGAAGGGCTCACAATTTGGTTATAGATCCTGGTAGTCATTATATCTTCTACATCTATGGTGAGGAAGGCTTTTGTTCAACATGTAAGCCATTAAACATGTGCAACATTTTAGGTGTTTGTAAAATGACCTATAACCAAGTGTAATCTTTCTTGTGCAGTTTGATCTCAGAACAGACACGGCCTCAAAACTATTTCTTTGTAGAAGCTCCTTCATTAAATCAGTATCCTCAAGTCATGTTCATCTAAATGCAATTGAAATGGATTCGAGGAACCCAACTCTTTTTGTTGTTGGAGGAAGCGATGCATATATATGCTCGTGTGCATGACATTCACAAGTGCAAGTGGGATGGATCATCTGATTTTGGTCACGCATCTGACTGCTATTGCTCACCATATCTTGTTGACAATAAGAGTGTTGGAATAACATGGTTAACATTCTCTCCCATCCTCTAGTGATGACAATGATAGTGATAGCAATGATGATAAACCCTCTATAGATGAACTTACGCATGCTGTTAATTTTTTTAGGATGTATTCACTAAACAAAAAACTCAATTAAAAGTGCTAAAATCGAAGTTGCTTAGCTCTCAAAATTATTATAAGAATTTGCTAGAAAAATGTGAATTTTTTTGCGAATTTGAATGTTGAGCTAACAACTAAAGTTGAGCAACTAGAGTCTAAAGCTCCATCCTCAACTATCGATGATAGCCTTGTTAAAAAGAATGAAAAACTTAATGCTAAGTTAGTTAGCTCTCAAGATGGTATTGAAAATTTGCTAGAGAAAATGAAAATTCTTAGCATCCATAATAATGAGCTAACTACTAAGCTAGAAAGCATCGGTAGTACCTAGAAGCTTCTTTAATTGAAATACCTAAGGCTATTAAAAATGATACTTCTACTTCTTTCTTAGATTTAATTGATGTAAATTCTAATCCATGCAATCAAGTCCTTGTTAAGAATATTATTGTAGGAACTTGTTCTGATGAGATTGCTATGAAAAATAAGTTATTAAAGTAAGAAGTCGACCGCCTTGGTAATGTTTTATATGATAAGAAATGCAAAGCCAAAAACCCCAACCACCTCAGGATAACACCACTGCAGAGTGAACAAACCTATGGAGGGAGAAACTGTGGTTTGTTGGCTATGTCATGAGGAAGCCCACAGGTATTACCAATGCAAGGCGTGAAGATCGGGGGAGAAAAGAAGAAAAAGGCAACTAGCAAGATCTCCAACACCTATACCAACAAGGTGGACAAAAAAGTGGATACACCATACTTAATCTATACTACTCTATTAAGAATCTAATGTGGGCACCTGGTGCTACCACGGCTTCACCCTCCGCGCTGACACTCTGGGCCCGCCCCATGTGCCCCGCCTCAGTGGCGTGCTCTATGGGCCCCACGCCCAGCACCCAGGTAACTCTCTCTCAACTTGTCGGGGACCATAATTAGGGGTACCCCCAAGACTCCTAATCTCAGCTGGTAACCCCCATCAGCACAAAGCTGCAAAGGCCTGATGGGTGCGATCAAGGTCAAGGCTTGGTCCACTCAAGGGACACGATCTCGCCTCGCCCGAGCCCAGCCTCGGGCAAGGGCAGCCGACCCTGGAGGATTCACGTCTCGCCCGAGGACCCCCTCAAGCAACGGACACACCTTCGGCTCGCCCGAGGCCTAGTCTTCGCCGAGAAGAAACCTTGGCCAGATCGCCACGCCGACCGACCGTATCGCAGGAGCATTTAATGCAAGGATCGCCTGACACCTTATCCTGACGCGCGCTCTTCAGTCGACAGAGCCGAAGTGACCGCAGTCACTTCGCCGCTCCACTGACCGACCTGACAAGAAGACAGCACCGCCTGCGTCGCTCCAACTGCTGTGCCACTCGACAGAGTGAGGCTGACAGCAGCCAAGTCAGGCCTCGGGCACCATAGGAAGCTCCGCCTCGCCCGACCCCAGGGCTCGGCCCCCGTCTCGGCCTCGGACGACGAACTCCGCCTCGCCTGACCCCAGGGCTCGGACTCAGCCTCGGCTCCGGAAGACGACGAACTCCGCCTCGCCCGACCCCAGGGCTCAGACTTAGCCTCTGCTCCGGAAGACGACGAACTCTGCCTCGCCCGACCCCAAGGCTCGGACTCAGCCTCGGCTCCGGAAGACGACGAACTCCGCCTCGCCCGACCCTAGGGCTCGGACTCAGCCTCGGCCCCGGAAGACGACGAACTCCGCCTCGCCCGAGCCCAGGGCTCGGACTCAGCCTTGGCCTCAGACGACAGTCTCCGCCTCGCCCGACCCGGGGCTCGGACTCGACCTCGACCTTGGAAGACAGACTCGACCTCGACCTCGGAGGAGCCTCCGCCTCGCCCGACCCAAGGCTCGGACCGACCACGTCACAGGGGGGCCATCATTACCCTACCCCTAGCTAGCTTAGGCTACGGGGAACAAGACCGGCGTCCCATCTGGCTCGCCCCGGTAAACAAATAATGATGGCGCCCCGCGTGCTCCATGACGACGGCGACTCTCAGCCCCTTACGGAAGCAAGGAGACGTCAGCAAGGACTTGACAGCCCCGACAGCTGTCCTTCCGCAAGGCTCCAGCGCTCCTCCGACGGCCACGACATCACATGAACAGGGTGCCAAAACCTCTCCGGCTGCCACGACGGCATGTACTTAGGGCTCTAGCTCCTCTCTGCTAGACACGTTAGCACACTGCTACATCCCCCATTGTACACCTGGGCCCTCTCCTTACGCCTATAAAAGGAAGGTCCAGGGCTCTCGTACGGGAAGGTTGGCCGCGCGGGAGGACGGGCCGGCGCGTATAAGGCTCTCGCTCTCTCCCACGCGGACGCTTGTAACCCCCTACTGCAAGCGCACCCGACATGGGCGCAGGACAACACGAAGGCCGCGGGTTTCCCCTCTTGCCCGTCTCCTTCTTTCCCCCCCTTCGTGCTCCGTCTCGCGCCGACCCATCTGGGCTGGGCCACGCGGCGACAATTTACTCATCGGTCCAGGGACCCCCCGGGGTCGAAACGCTGACAGTTGGCGCGCCAGGTAGGGGCCTGCTGCGTGTTGACGAACAGCTTCCCGTCAAGCTCTAGATGGGTAGTCTCCAGCAACCTTTCCAGCCCGGGACGGTGCTCCATTTCGGGAGTCTTGAGTTCATGTCCCTTGACGGCGGCTACGACATGATACTCCTTCCTCCGCCGTGCGACAGCGACAATGGCGGCCGACAGCCCGCCCGCCGGCGGCGGAATCAACGACGTCTTCCCCACGTGGCGGAAGAACAACATTCGGGTTTGTCCCATCACCTCCCCCTCCGACGGAGGAGGAGGCGAGGCAACCATGGCCAAGCAGGAGGCGGCACCACGTCGGCTGTCGAGCAAGTCGACGGCACCGGCGCCCCAACGGGGGACACGTCAGGCTTCGACCTTGCATCTGAGATGAAGACGAGCGTCGTTTCCCCGCAACACGCTAACTCCAAGCAGACGGACGACGCCAGCACGCTCGCGAGGGACTTGCTGGGCGTCACCCTCGTACCCGGTGCAGTCCGCTCCTGACGCGACTTCGTCACCGCCCGTCGACCAGGAGGTACCGACTGATTCCCATCCCGTGCCTTTTAGATCCACCAGCGACCCACCGAGCGACCTCGCTTTGGTGGACGCTTTTATAAAGGCATGTTCAAACCCTCCGGGGTATCATATGCGGTCATCCTGGGACCGGCTGACGGCCGTCTCGACCTACGGACCCTCGGGTTCCGAGGAAGATGACGAGCTTGACTTTTGTTGGGATTTCTCCGGGCTCGGTAACCCCAGTGCCATGCGGGACTTCATGACCGCATGCGACTACTGCCTTTCCGATTGTTCCAACGGTAGCCGCAGCTTCGGCGACGAGGACTGCGGCCCAAGTCGTGAATGTTTCCACGTCGATCTAGGGGGTCCCGGCGAAGGCAACCATCTTGGTATACCAGAAAACGGTGATCCCCCTAGGCCTGCGCCTCGCGTTGACATCCTTCGGGAGCTAGCTGTGGTCCCAGTCCCTGCGGGCGGTCAGGACGCACAGCTCGAGCAAATCTGCGAGATGCAGGCCAGGCTCGACGAGGGAGCAGGAACACTTGAGCCGTTCCGGTGGAACATCGGGCAGGAATGGGCAGACCAAGCTCCGGCCGAACAAGCGCGTCATCTACCCCAGGGCATCCAACACCGCATTGTCGACGACGTCAGGGCAAGGCTGCCACCGGCTTCCAGTGGCGTCGGCCAGAACCTGGCTGCAGCAGCAATACTTCTCCGTGCGATGCCGGAGCCATCGACCACCGAAGGGCGGCGTATCCAGGGAGAGCTCAAGAATCTCCTAGAGGATGCCACGGTCCGACGGGCTGAAAGCTCTGCCTCCCGAAGGCAGGGGTACCCCTCGGAGCATCGCGTCGCAACTTCCTGATTCATGTGGGAAGCCTCGGTCCACACCGGGCGCACGCGCAACACAGCGCCTGCGGCCCCGGGTCGCCTCGGCAACGAGCACCACCACCGCAACCGTCGAGCCCACCTCGACGAGAAGGTGTGCCGAGGCTACCACCCCAGGCGTGGGGGACGCTACGACAGTGGGGAGGATCGGAGTCCCTCGTGCGAACCACCCGGTCCGCAGGCTTTCAGCCAGGCCATACGACGGGCGCCGTTCCCGACCCGGTTCCGAACCCCGACTACTATCACAAAGTACTCGGGGGAGACGAGGCCGGAACTGTGGCTCGTGGACTACCGGCTGGCCTGCCAACTGGGTGGAACGGACGATGACAACCTCATCATCCGCAACCTCCCCCTGTTCCTCTCCGACACCGCTCGAGCCTGGCTGGAGCACCTGCCTCCGGGGCAGATCTCCAACTGGGACGACCTGGTCCAAGCCTTCGCCGACAACTTCCAGGGCACATACGTGCGCCCTGGGAACTCCTGGGATCTTCGAAGCTACCGCCAGCAGCCGGGAGAGTCTCTCCGGGACTTCATCCGGCGATTCTCGAAGCAGCGCACTGAGCTGCCCAACGTCACCGACTCGGATGTCATCGACACGTTCCTCGCCGGCACCACCTGCCGCGACCTGGTGAGCAAGCTGGGTCGCAAGACCCCCACCAGGGCGAGCGAGCTGATGGACATCGCCACCAAGTTCGCCTCTGGCCAGGAGGCGGTTGAGGTCATCTTCCGGAAGGACAAGCAGCCCCAGGTCCGCCAACCGGAAGATGTCCCCGAGGCGTCCACTCAGCGCGGCACCAAGAAGAAAGGCAAGAAGAAGTCGCAAGCGAAACGTGACGCCGCCGACGCGGACCTTGTCGCCGCTGCTGAGTACAAGAACCCTCGGAAACCTCCCGGAGGCGCCAATCTCTTTGACAAGATGCTCAAGGAGCCGTGCCCCTATCATTAGGGGCCCGTCAAGCACACCCTTGAGGAGTGTGTCATGCTTCGGCGCCACTTTCACAAGGTCGGGCCACCCGCAGAGGGCGACAGGGCCCACAACAACGATAAGAAGGAGGATCACGAGGCAGAGGAGTTCCCCGAGGTCCGCGACTGTTTCATGATCTACGGTGGGCAAGTGGCGAACGCCTCGGCTCAGCACCGCAAGCAAGAGCGTCGGAAGGTCTTCTCGGTAAAGGTGGCGGCGCCAGTCTACCTAGACTGGTCCGACAAGCCCATCACCTTCGACCAGGGCGACCACCCCGATCGCGTGCCGAGCCCGGGGAAATATCCACTCGTTGTCGACCCCGTCATCGGCAACGTCAGGCTCACCAAGGTCCTCATGGACGGAGGCAGTAGCCTCAACATCATCTACGCCGAGACCCTCGGGCTCCTGCGGATCGATCTGTCCTCGATCCGGACAGGCGCGGCGCCTTTTCATGGGATCATCCCCGGGAAACGCATCCAGCCCCTCAGGCAACTCGATCTGCCCATCTGCTTCGGGACTCCCTCCAACTTCCAAAGGGAAACCCTCACGTTCGAGGTGGTCGGGTTCCGAGGAACCTACCACGCAGTACTGGGGAGGCCATGCTACGCCAAGTTTATGGCCGTCCCCAACTACACCTACCTCAAGCTCAAGATGTCGGGCCCCAACGGGGTCATCACCGTCGGCCCCACGTACCAACACGCGTACGAATGCGACGTGGAGTGCGTGGAGTATGTCGAGGCCCTCGCCGAATCCAAGGCCCTCATCGCCGACCTGGAGAGCCTCTCCAAGGAGGCGCCAGACGTTAAGCACCATGCCGGCAACTTCGAGCCAGCAGAGACGGTTAAGTCTGTCCCTCTCGACCCCAGCAACGACGCCTCCAAACAGATACGGATTGGCTCCGAGCTCGACCCCAAATAGGAAGCAGTGCTCGTCGACTTTCTCCGCGCGAACGCCGAGGTCTTTGCGTGGAGTCCCTCGGACATGCCTGGCATACCGAGGGATGTCGCCGAGCACTCGCTGGATATCCGAGCTGGAGCCCGACCCGTGAAGCAGCCTCTGCGCCGATTCGACGAAGAAAAGCGCAGAGCCATAGGCGAGGAGATCCACAAGTTGATGGCTGCAGGGTTCATCAAAGAGGTATTCCATCCCGAATGGCTTGCCAACCCTGTGCTTGTGAGAAAGAAAGGAGGGAAATGGCGGATGTGTGTAGACTATACTAGTCTAAACAAAGCATGTCCAAAGGTTCCCTACCCTTTGCCTCGCATCGATCAAATCGTGGATTCCACTGCTGGGTGCAAAACCATGTCTTTCCTCAATGCCTACTCAGGGTATCACCAAATCAGGATGAAAGAGTCTGACCAGCTCGCGACTTCTTTCATCACACCTTTTGGCATGTACTGCTACTTTACTATGCCATTTGGTTTGAGGAATGCGGGTGCGACGTACCAAAGGTGCATGAACCACGTGTTCGGCGAACACATTGGTCGAACGGTCGAGGCTTACGTCGATGACATCGTAGTCAAGACGAGGAAAGCTCCGACCTCCTTTCCGACCTTGAAACGACATTCCGGTGTATCAAGGCGAAAGGCGTAAAACTCAATCCCGAGAAGTGCGTCTTAGGAGTCCCCCGAGGCATGCTCTTGGGGTTCATCATCTTCAAGCGGGGCATCGAGGCCAACCCGGAGAAAATCGCGGCCATCACCAACATGGGGCCCATCAAGGACTTGAAAGGCATACAGAGGGTCATGGGATGCATTGCGGCTCTAAGCCGCTTCATCTCGCGCCTCGGCGAAAGAGGCCTACCTCTGTACCGTCTCTTAAGAAAGGATGAGTGCTTCACTTGGACCCCTGAGGCTGAGGAAGCCCTCGGGAACCTGAAGGCGCTCCTCATGAACGCGCCCATCTTGGTGCCCCCCGCTGCCGGAGAAGCCCTCTTGATCTACGTCGCCGCTACCACTCAGGTGGTCAGCGCCGCGATCGTGGTTGAGAGGCGAGAAGAAGGGCATGCATTGCCCGTCCAGAGGCCGGTCTACTTCATCAGCGAGGTACTGTCCGAGACCAAGATCCGCTACCCACAAATTCAGAAGCTGCTGTACGCAGTGATTCTGACACGGCGGAATTTGCGACACTACTTCGAGTCTCATCCGGTGACTGTGGTGTCATCCTTCCCCCTGGGGGAGATCATCCAGTGCCGAGAGGCCTCGGGTAGGATTGCAAAGTGGGCGGTGGAAGTCATGGGCGAGACAATCTCGTTTGCCCCTCGGAAGGCCATCAAGTCCCAAGTCTTGGCGGACTTTGTGGCTGAATGGGTCGACACCCAGCTTCCGGTAGCTCCGATCCAATCGGAACTCTGGACCATGTTTTTCGACGGGTCGCTGATGAAAACAGGGGTGGGCGCGGGCCTGCTCTTCATCTCGCCCCTCGGGAAGCACCTCCGCTACGTGTTGCGCCTCCATTTCCCAGCGTCCAACAACGTGGCTGAGTACGAGGCTCTGGTCAACGGGTTGCACATCGCCATCGAGCTAGGGGTCCGATGCCTCGACGCTCGCGGTGACTTGCAGCTTGTCATCGACTAAGTCACTGTTGGGGGCCTTCGGCTTACGAAGGTCCTCAAAAACAGGATTTAACAGTATTTCTGGAGTATAATGTGTGAGCAGGTATCTTCGGACTCAAGTCGGTATCGCAACAGAAGAAGACCAGAATAATACGAAGGTCGATACAGCGCCGAAGATGTGAGCAGGAAAGCTTCGGCATGGTAGCAGAAAATGAAACCGACTTAGAGATGAAAAGGCTATTTAGACCTCGATAGACTACTATAGAATTATTATCAAATGTAAAGGGTATGAATGTAATTTTGTATGGGTTGTCCCGTGCCTATAAATAGGTGAACAGTACCCCTGCACTGTTCACGCTGATTCGGCATTCGCTTTTGCGTCACGCTTGTACTTTCATCTCCTTCAAGTTGAAGGTACATTTGTAATCCAACGTTATTTCTGTTTATACATGATAGTAATATATAATTGTTTATGTTGTCCTTTATATTCCTTACAATTCATCCTTCGTCATTGTATAATGTATTTATGAAGGTACGCCCTTCATAACCTTCGTCCGAAAACCATTATATCCTAAGGGGAATAATGCTTCGAAGGACGAAGGACTTTACCGATTAACATTTTCTATGTTGCCTTGTTCTTGACTCATAGCATTTGAGAACAAGTCCCCAACATTGGCGCCCACCTCCGGTGAACTCACTTCCACACTCAGTTTTCTGAACACCTTCGGCGATCATAAACCTTTGTTATGGCGCCGAAGAAAGCTTCAGCAACTGGCACTGCAGCTCTTCAACCGCTGGACCACAATCAGGAGACTGTCTCTCTTCGGGAGGCCCGAAGCCAGAAAAGGAAGGCTGTCAGCCCGACACCACCAGAGGACGAGATAGATCAAGAAATTAGAGACATGGAGATGCTTCATCAACAGGTGCAGAGAAAGAAAGAGAAGATGGCCAGGCTAGCTGAACTGCAAAGGCAGATAGACGAAGCCTCTGAAGAAGTTCGTCATCTTGCTCAGGATGAGCAGCACCGAAGGCCTCAGCACCAAGACCTTCATCAGGAGGGCTTCCTCAACGAAGATGACTGGTATGATAATTTCCATCATGGGAATTTTGTTTTCGATGATGCTTCTCCTCTGTCCGCTGAGCTGCAGGCTACACCTTGGCCTCCGTTCTACAAGCCGCCTCAGCTTCCCGTATTCGATGGCCACTCAGACCCGAAGCAGTTTTTGATGAGCTACGAAGCAACAGTATCTTCGTATGGTGGCAATGCTGCAGTCATGGCCAAATCTTTTGTTATGGCTGTCAGGAGTGTTGCTCAAACCTGGTATTCCTCCCTTCGACCAGGAACGATCACTTCATGGCAAAAGCTGAAGGACTTGTTGTTAACTAGCTTCCAAGGGTTTCAGACGAAGCCGGTTACTGCTCAAGCTCTATTCCAGTGCACCCAGGATCACGAAGAATACCTTCAGGCGTATGTCCGGAGGTTCTTGCGTTTGAGGGCACAGGCACCAACGGTGCCCAATGATATTGTCATTGAGGCCATGATCAAGGGGCTTCGGCCAGGACCGTCAGCTCAGTACTTCGCTAGGAAGCCTCCTCAAACTTTGGAGAAGCTGCTCCAGAAGATGGACGAGTACATTCGGGCCGATAATGATTTTCGTCAAAGAAGGGAGGAGGCTTTCAGGTTTTCTGAAATGACCAGGGGCTTCGGAGGAAGGTTCTATCCAAGGCACGTTAGATCAATTCATAACTCTACCCAAAATGATGATCGAGGGAGCCAACAGCAAAGGCCACAGTGTTCCTCACAGGCTTCGGGGCAACAGCAAGGCTCCTTCCGACCACCAGCTCCAAGAGGCAGAGGCGCCAGGGGCTTCGGTGGAAGATTTGGAGATCAACCAAGAAGAACCTTTTGTTTGTTTTGCGGTGAGAACAAAGGCCATACCACCAGGATGTGCCATGTTACCATCCAGAAGCAAAAGGAAATAGCCGAAGCCGCAGCACAACAAACTCAGCCGAAGCAGGTCATGCATACTGCTTCGTATCATTCGCCCTACATCCCAGAATATGTGGGTAACCACCCTGCAGTTTCTGTTGCTTCAGCGAGTCAACCTCAAGCTTCCTGGCAATAGCCTCCGCCCCCACCACCACCACTGCAACAAGGCCAGCAGCCAGAAGGGGGCCAATATGAGCAACGTCAAAGGGACTTCAGAGAACAATCCGAAGCTCGTACAGTCAATAGCACTGTGCCAGAGTCGAAGCACATCTATTAACAAATATCTTACCCTGATTGCAGTCTTTTCCATTCAGTTTTATTTTCTGTATAATAAAGGACACCTTTTGAATTTCAAGTAATAGTTTTGTTGTTTGTCACAAGGTAAACATATCTTCTACACAGGCTTAAGTTGCTGGAGCTTGAGAATTTGCAATAGTGAATATATACGATATGAATTCTTCGAAACAACAAAAAACCGTTCCAAAAGGAGCGCAGTGTAAGTTTTTTGCTCCAAAGACGTTCCTAAGGGAATGCAGAGCTTACAGCGAAAAGTCAACGCTGATTCCGCCGAAAGTAAAAGGCGAAGAAGCTCCAAAGACGTTCCTAAGGGAATGCAGAGCTTACAGCGAAAAGTCAACGCTGATTCCGCCGAAAGTAAAAGGCGAAGAAGCTCCAAAGACGTTCCTAAGGGAATGCAGAGCTTACAGCGAAAAGTCAACGCTGATTCCGCTGAAGTAAAAGGCGAAGAAGCTCCTAAGGGAGGCTTACAGCGAAAAGTCAACGCTGATTCAAAAAAGGATTATGTATTTTATCGCACGGATGTGTGTGTACCTTCGGAATGAATACCATCTCACATAGCATAACATCATCACATCATTTTGCATAGCATAAGCATCATACATCATGCTGCATATGGCACAAGAAGGGGGCATAATATCGATCTTCGGGAAAATGCTTCGGAAAATATTTTCACAAAGCTTCAGAGTATAGCTTCGGAAAATATTTTCACGAAGCTTGGATATTCTTCATCAGAACACTTTGGATATTGTTGTGATAAATGACAATCCTTCTTCACGAAGCATGAAAAGAAGGGAAGGTGTTTTTTCGTCGAAGACTCAAAAACGGTATGTGTTTAAAATTTCATGCATCATAAAGAATTAAACCATAAAAACAAGTATATTACATTCAGGGTTACAAGATATTACACATATTACATTTCAAATGTTTTTACAAGTAGCATCTAGTTTTCCCTAAGTACTACTTCTGCAGCTTTGTTCAGGAGTCGATCGACAACTTGATCCATGATAGCTTCAGCCATCTTTTTAATTTCATCGTCATCTTTAGGCTGAGGGCCCGGAGACGCTTCAGTAGGATCTGAGGGAGGACAGGATACGACTACATTACTATTACAAGATTGCGAGCGAAGTTTAAAATCAAAAGTTACAACACAATAAAAACCATTAGTTAATACCTATTTGCCCTTCGGGCTCTATGTTTTTCTCAGCAGCTTCGGCTACTTTTCTAGCTTCGTGGATCCCTTTTTTGCTTTTCTGGATGATTTCTCGGGCCATTTCTCTACCACCATTGTCCCAGATATCGGTGAAAAATTTTCCCCCAACTATGCTAGCTTCGGCTGAAGGATCTTTTACATCTTCAACGGACAAGGTGGCTTCGGATTGCGATAAAATTTTTACATGTTCGCAGCCCTTTTTCTCTAAAATGGTGGCAATTCCTCTGGCACCCGAGAAAGCACATATATCTCCACGGTTATTCAAAATTTCCTCGAAGGCCTCAGCTTCGTGGTCGATCCATTCGATGGGACCTTCGGGATTGCCTCTTGTGAAGTTTTCTTCGCTTGAGAATGCGCCGACTCTGGCGAAGCTAGCTTTTAACTTCTTAACACACTCTATAGATTTGTTATAGCATCTCTTCTTGGACGAACGAAGCTCTTCAACAGTTCCTTCTAAGTGATCTGCCCATTGGTCGCTGAGTTCTCGCTTTGTTTCTTCAAGTATACGTTCTTCCTTGGCTCTGGCCAGTTGTTTCCGAAGATCTTCAATTTCGCGCTTCTGAGCTTCAGCTTGACCTTTAAAAGCAGCTTTGTCTTCCTTTATTTTATTTATCAATGAGTGTAATATTTTATCTTTTTCGAGACCTTTGTTCCTCAGTTCAATTATTTCGGAACGAAGGTTGCTCAGGGCTATAGCACACCCTTCGTCTTCAGCATCTTTCTGTGCCCTGAGGGCATTGCTAAGTATCAGGCCCTACAAAGAGAAATATGTGTGCGTCAATAGGTTTAAGTAAATGAAAAATTTTGGTCCCAACAAAGAATACAAAGATCCCATTTGTTGCACCTTTAAGCTATTATATGCCAGGCTGTCGGCCAGATCGTTCTTCGACAGCACTGAGAGCCCGTCCTCTAATGTTGGGAATCCGAAGCTCTTGCTCATCTCCCGACAGACAGAAATCTCCTTGCTGTCAGGGAGACAATACAAAAAGTCTTCTTCTCCACTGCCATTGAATATTAACGCCCCCTTTGGATACTTCAGTTTTTGGGCGTAGCGCTGGGCCTCTTGCTCTTCTTTTTCTGATAGTTTTTTCCCCGAAGCATGACGAACAATATAATCACGGACTTTGGAGGATGCTTCGGGGGCAATGACACCGATTTCTTCAACAAAAGTTGGCTCTGTTATTTTTTCTTCCTCAGTTTCCAAGGATTTTATCTTCGCGGGCTCTGAGGACCCAGCTTCGGCTTCAGTTTCTTGCTCTGGAGCTTTAGTATCAGAAATTTCAGTTTTCGCTTCGGGAATGGCAGTAGTCTTCTTCGGAGGTGTGCTTGAAGATTTAATTGTTTCTAGTACATCTAGCACATTTGCCATTCTCTTTCTTTTCGGAGTCACTGCTGGCACTTTTTGATTTTTTACTGTCTCAATATTTGCTGCAGGACTAAAAACTTCTGATGTTTTTTCTTCAGTTGGTTTTTTCACTTCTTCCATTTTTTCTGTGGATGGCGCTTCGGCCATCTCTTTGGTTTCTGGTAGCAAAATCTTCGGTTCTTTCAATTCTATCCTTGTTGGCGCTTCAGCCATTTCTGCAACTTCTGGCAGCAAGGTTGATTTGATTGGCTTTTCAGCTTCGGTGGCCGAAGAAGTTTCTCCGGTGAACTCGGGCACCGAAGCTGGTTCAATATAGCGCGGCCGATGTGTGAGGACCTTTATCCTTTTTCTTTTCGGTTCTGGCTCGCTAGGAGCAGTTGCAGCTTCTTCTTTTGCAGAGGTTGTGTTTTTTCTCTTCTGCCCTCGAATGGGGTAACGATAGTCAGGGTAGACGAACCTGATTGCATCAAACACCCGATTCAGCCTCTTCTTTTTTCGGCCTCCGAAGGCTGCTGACAGTGCAGTATCTTCGGCCTTCGAATAAGCCCCAAGCAGTTCATCACTTAAATTTTCAATGCTTTTTAACCAGTCATCATCTGGCTCAACGAATTTATCTCCGAACTTAAAAGTGTACTTCAGCCTGATAAGTCCACCTTCGTCGGCCTCTTTTATGGTTTCTTGCGGCATTTCCCATTTCTCCGCGAGCGGCCATACCCTGAAGGCAATATGCTCTTGTACTAAATCTCTAGTTCCAATAAAAGAACAGATAACGCCAAAGGCTCTCTGGCATTCTTCGGCAGCTTCATTCATTTCAACCCTCAGCCTCCGAAGGCCGAAGCTTTGCCAAATAGGGCGCATAATTATACCCTTGATATCTTCTCGTACTGTCAGGTCATTCTTCACATAAAACCATTCTGTCATCCAGTCGCCGGGCCACCTCTTCCGAAAGGTTGGCACGGGACAGCTTGACCCGGACCGAGAAACGAAGCTGTAGCAGCCAAAATTATTGTGATACTGTTCCTTACCCCAAGGTTTTGTTTCGTATGATAATTCGTGTATATTGCAGAAACTTTTTGCATCAGGCTTCAGACCTTGGCTTCTCACGGCCCACACGAAGATATTCAGCCTTATGATTGCCTCAGGGGTAAGTTGGTGAAGATAGACTTCGAATATTTTCAGCACCTCTACAATGAAGCTGCTCAGGGGAAATCTTAGTCTAGCTTTCAAAAAGCTTCGGTACACTACGACTTCATTCTCTTCAGGGTGTGGACAAGTCTTCTCCCCTTCGTCGGCCCTCACAACGGACAAATCCCGGAAATACCTTCCTCTCATGTTGACAAGATGATTGTCTTTTATAGTTGATTTACCATAAACTGAATGGCTTGGTCGCCAGGGACGATCTTCGGAGTCTTCACCACCGCTGTCCACATCATAACTGTCGCTGTCACCAGTATCCTCAGACAAACCTTCTAGAATCTCCTTGGTGATTTTTTCTGTGTTGGTCTTCGACATTGCTATAAGAAACCCCAGATTTTTCTCTTCATCGAGACTTAGCTTCATCTCGGTAGCAGCCTTCTTATCTTTAGACATCTTCGGGAATACTAAAAAACTGTTTTCAATGCCGAAGCTTCAAAACTTAAAAGTTCAGCAAATCTTGGTGCGCAAAAGCTAAAAATTGAGTGAGCGGGAGCAGATGGCAAGAAAGCCTGCCAAATGAGTTTGCGGTATGATCTTATTTATACGCCCAGTGCGTTGAAAGTGGAAAGACCCCGCTTGTCAGTGAATGTTGCTATTCTAGCAAAGGGAAGGTGTTTTTTCGGACCTTCGGCGTAAAGCCTTCGTCCATGTCGCAATCTAAATTTATTATTTTAAACAAATTAATATTGCGAGGGGCTACTGTTGGGGGCCTTCGGCTTACGAAGGTCCTCAAAAACATGATTTAACAGTATTTCTGGAGTATAATGTGTGAGCAGGTATCTTCGGACTCAAGTCGGTATCGCGACAGAAGAAGACCAGAATAATACGAAGGTCGATACAGCGCCGAAGATGTGAGCAGGAAAGCTTCGGCGTGGTAGCAGAAAATGAAACCGACTTAGAGATGAAAAGGCTATTTAGACCTCGATAGACTACTATAGAATTATTATCAAATGTAAAGGGTATGAATGTAATTTTGTATGGGCTGTGTCCCGTGCCTATAAATAGGTGAACAGTACCCCTGTACTGTTCACGCTGATTTGGCATTCGCTTTTGCGTCACGCTTGTACTTTCATCTCCTTCAAGTTGAAGGTACATTTGTAATCCAACGTTATTTCTGTTTATACATGATAGTAATATATAATTGTTTATGTTGTCCTTTATATTCCTTACAATTCATCCTTCGTCATTGTATAATGTATTTATGAAGGTACGCCCTTCATAACCTTCGTCCGAAAACCATTATATCCTAAGGGGAATAATGCTTCGAAGGACGAAGGACTTTACCGATTAACATTTTCTATGTTGCCTTGTTCTTGACTCATAGCATTTGAGAACAAGTCCCCAACAGTCACGAAGAACTCCCACTGCCGCGACCCGAAGATGGAAGCCTACTGCGACGAGGTTCGGCGCCTGGAAGACAAATTCTACAGGCTCGAGCTCAACCACGTCGCCCGACGATACAACGAGACTGTGGACGAGCTGGCTAAGATAGCCTCGGGGCGGACAACCGTCCCTCCCGATGTCTTCTCCCGAGACCTACATCAACCCTCAGTCAAGACCGACGACACACCCGAGCCCGAGAAGGCCTCGGCCCTGCCCAAGGCACCCTCGGCTTAGCCCGAGGTGCCCTCGGCTCGGCCCGAGGCACCCTCGGCCCCCGAGGGTGAGGCACTGCGTGTCGAGGAAGAGCGGAATGGGGTCCCGCCTAATCAAAACTGGCAGACCCCGTACCTGCAATATCTCCACCGAGGAGAGCTGCCCCTCGACCGAGCTGAAGCTCGATGACTGGCGCGGCGCGCCAAGTCGTTCGTCTTGCTAGGGGACGGGAAGGAGCTCTACCACCGCAGCCCCTCAGGCATCCTCCAGCGATGCATATCCATCGCCGAAGGCCAGGAGCTCTTACAAGAGATACACTCGGGGGCTTGCGGTCATCACGCAGCGCCTCGAGCCCTTGTTGGAAACGCATTCCGACAAAGTTTCTACTGGCCGACCGCGGTGGTCGACGCCACTAGAATTGTCCGCACCTGCCAAGGGTGTCAATTCTACGCGAGGCAGACCCACCTGCCCGCTCAGGCTCTGTAGACAATACCCATCACCCGGCCGTTTGCTATGTGGGGTCTGGACCTCGTTGGTCCCTTGCAGAAGGCACCCGGGGGCTACACGCACCTGCTGGTCATCATCGACAAATTCTCCAAGTGGATCGAGGTCCGACCCCTAAACAGCATCAGGTCCGAACAGGCGGTGGCGTTCTTCACCAACATAATCCATCGCTTTGGGGTCCCGAACTCCATCATCACCGACAACGGCACCCAGTTCACTGGCAGAAAGTTCTTGGACTTCCGCGAGGATCACCACATCCGGGTGGACTGGGCCGCCGTGGCTCACCCCATGACGAATGGGCAGGTAGAACGTGCCAATGGCATGATTCTGCAAGGACTCAAGCTGAGGATCTACAATGACCTCAACAAGTTCGGCAAGCGATGGATGAAGGAACTCCCCTCGGTGGTCTGGAGTCTGAGGACAACGCCGAGCCGAGCCACGGGCTTCACACCATTCTTTCTAGTCTATGGGGCCGAGGCCATCTTGCCCACAGACTTAGAATACGGTTCCCCGAGGACGAGGGCGTACGATGACCAAAGCAATCAAACCAACCGAGAAGACTCACTGGACCAGCTGGAAGAGGCTCGGAACATGGCCTTACTACACTCGGCGCGGTATCAGCAGTCCCTGCGACGCTACCACGCCCGAGGGGTTCGGTCCCGAGACCTCCAGGTGGGCGACTTGGTGCTTCGGCTGCGACAAGACGCCCGAGGGCGGCACAAGCTCACGCCTCCCTGGGAAGGGCCGTTCACCATCGCCAAGATTTTGAAGCCCGGAACATACAAGCTGGCCAACAGTCAAGGCGAGGTCTACAACAACGCTTGGAACATCCGACAACTACGTCGCTTCTACCCTTAAGATGCTTTCAAGTTGTTCGTACACCTCGTTCACATACAAAGTCTAACCATCAAGGAAGGGTCAGCCTTGCCTCGGCAAAGCCCGACCCTCCCTCGGGGGCTAGAAGGGGGGAACCCCCTCTGCGTCAAAATTTTCCTCGAAAAAAGTCTTCCATCAAAAAGTCTTTCGCGTCTCCCGGCTATATCAGTAACATGACCCCAAGAAACGAATAAGGGTGCATGTAAGTGGCAAGGCCGACCGAGCCGAGGGATTCCTACGCCTCTGGGATACGGATACCTCACTCGTCGCCTACCACGGAAAATAACTCTTACTTGGGTAAGCAATCTTGCTACTGACGAACGAGTCCGGATACGCAAAATAGGAGGAAAAGAGACACAACCTTATATTACGATGATAAAGTGTTCAGGCCTCAGCGGCCGCAAAAGACACACGTGCATTCGAAATAAACTGCTCCGGCAGAATCAGGCGTCGCCCGGAGAAGGAGCCATGCCCTCGGCTTCGTCTCCACCCTCGGCGAGATCCGCCCCGACCTCGGACGACGGCGCAAGCGAGAGGATCTCTGCCTCGAAGGTGGTCGCCAGCACCGCGCTTGGGCCCACGGCGGCCGCGTCAAGCCTCTAGACTTCGGCCAGGGCAGCTTCATCTTCGTCAGGAAGGCAATACCCCTCGCTGACCCGCTCCTGATCCACGTCATAGTGGGAAGCGAGCACGGCGAAGGCCCGCCTGACGCCGTGATGCGGCGCCTCGTGGAGTCTACCGCGCGCATGGTCACCCAAGGCCTGCAGGCGACTTTGAGGGGAGCTTCTCGAGGGGACGTCGTCGAAGCCAAAGACCCGGCAGAAGGCCGAGATGGCCTCGGACATGGCCGCGTGGTCGGCCTCCCTCTGCTCGGCCGCCTGAGCAAGCGCCTTGGCGGACTTATCAAGGGCAGACTCGAGCTCTGCGAACAGCCAAAGCAGAAGACTTCAAACACGAGTTGAGGAACGAAGCTGAATCAAAATCTTAAAACAGCCAAGACATACCTTCAGCTCGGGCGCGTTGCTCCGAGGATGTGGCTTGGGCCACGGCTAGGTCTGCCGCAAAGGCCCCGGCCCGAGCAGACGCCTCGGCTAACTGGACTCCAAGAGCCTTAGCCCGGTTTTCAGCCTCGGTGGCCCGGCCCCGAGATTGGTCCCGCTCGCCGAGGACCTGGCCAAGCTCCAACTGCTGCCGTTGCGCCTCTACGCGTGCCGCTGCTGCCTCTGCTCCCAGATCGACACAGAGCAACCGAAGGTCCACCACCTCGACGCTCCATTGGGAGAGGCGCTCGGTAGCCCTGGCAAGCGTGGTCCTCAGGGACCACAGCGAACCCCAGACATCGGCCTCGCGGCGGATGAACGACGACTTGGCGGCGCTCAGATCCGTCAGATCCCGAGGGAAGGAAGCGGGGCATCACAAAGAACGCCTTAATCACGTGAAAGGTATGCTTGAAATCATTACCTGGAGGATCTTGGGAACGTCCCTGCAAAGGACCTCCAAGGTCGACCGAAGCGACCCCACCATTGCCTCGGCACACTCGCGAAGCCCGTCCCAAGACTGCTCCTCTCGCTCATCGTCAAGAACGAAGAGGGGATCCGAGGCCCCATGGGTCCGGAACCGGAGCAACTGACGCCGCCCGTCGGGACCGCGCCGCGCGGGGACAAGATTGCCGCTCCCCGGGACGGGTCGCGGTTCCGTGCCCCCCTCCTCTGAGGCACCAAGTAGCAACGCCTCGGCCATCTCAGCATCAGCGGCGACGGGTGACTCCACGGCCAGAACGGCAACGGCCTCGGCAGCAGCTGGTGCCAGCGCCGGCGACATGTCTGGTGGGCCCGAGGCCACAGCTGCGCCAGCAGCCTCCCCCAGCGTGACGGCAGCCTCGACAGAGGAGTCAGCCTCGGGAGCTCGCCCCACGGCAACTGGTGCCGCCTGAGCCCCTCGCTGTGGGGCGTCTTGCGAAGGGGTTAGCTGGCCGGCGAGGCCCGGCGCGGCACTAGCTGTAGAAGCCGACGCCATCTTGAGGACCTTCCGGGGAGCCAGACCGGTCGAACCGTGCCTCCGCTTGCTAAGGAGAAAGGGAAAATCAGGATCAGGACATACGAAGGAGGAGCCAGGACGAAGATATCCTAAGATACTTACCCACTCCGGGCCATGATCAATCGTGCATGTGGGGAGGTCTCTCGAACCTCGATCCCCGAAGGTACCACCGAGGTCTGCCCCGCTGCCGGCTTCGGTACCGTCCTCGCCTTGGGCGCCCGAGGCACCCAAGGGACGGACTGCCCAGGCGCAGCCATGACGACCCGAGGATCACCCTCCTGCGCAGTCGGCACGGGCAACGGTTCTCGGGGAACATGCAGCTCGGCCTGACTCCCCGAGGTCACCTCAACTACCTCGGCCGAGGGGTCAAGTACCCCCTCGGTCTGCCCCCGCTCTTCGGACCAGGACCCCGACGTCCCGGCCCCTGATACCGACGGCACCAGCCCGCTCGGGGGCTGGCTTGACGACCCCTGGCCCAGCCTCAGATCCGGGCTGAGGCCGAGGCGGGCAGCCATGTCGTCGTCTTCATCATCGTCTTCATCGTCGTCATCGTCGTCGTCAGGCGTCTCCGGCGACGGCTCCCTCGGGAGCCCATCCCTCTCCTGCCGATGACGGAGCCTTTCCAAGGCATCCCGAGCCCGCGTCCGCTCGCGGGCCCGAGCCTTCTTCGCGTCCTTCTTCTCCTTCCTCTTCTCCGCGGTGACCCTCCGCGCAGCTCGGTCCACCGCGTCCTCCGGGACCGGTGGCAGGGAAGGCTTGTGAGCCCCTACCTCCTGGAAACGAACGAAAAGTCTCGACTGTGAGAATCAAGGGCAATCCGACACAAGAAGAAAGAAGGAGTGGACACTCACCAGGGACACACACCCGCGATCGGGACGCATCAAGAGCTGGGAAAGGGCGCCGGTGTCTGACTTCCCTACCGTGCCGGCTACCCGCCTGTGGAGGTCGTCCACGGGAAGGGGATCCGAGGACATCCGCAAACCCTCCAAGTCGACCCTCGGCGTCATCTCCCAAAGCGGCAGCCACCGCTCCGTCATGGGGAGCACCCTCCGGCGATGAATGGCGGCAACCACCCCCGCGGCGGTGAGCCCTCCTTCTCGCAGCTCCTTCTCGGCGGCGGCGGTCACCACTCGCTGAGAAAACGACGGGAGCCTCCCGTCGTCATTTCGGAGATAAAACCACCGGCGCTGCCACCCTTTGTTCGAAGACGCGAGGATGGCAGGGATGTACTGCAGCGCTCGCGCCTGCCTCAGCTGGAGGATGCAGCCACCGGCCCACACCGCCATGCGAACCCTTCTTTCCCCCGTCGGCGAGGCAAAAAGCTGCGCGGAGAAGAGATGGGTCCACAGGTCCTAGTGAGGGTCAATCCCCAAGTATCCTTCACAAACCGCCACGAAGATGGCGGCTTGCGAGATGGAGTTGGGACTGAGGTTGTGCAGCTCCACCCCGTAGACGTGCATAATCGCCCGCATAAAACGGCTTGCCGGCACTCCGAACCCCCGCTCGTGAAAGGAGACGAAGCTCACCACATACCCCGGCGGCGGGGACGGGGCGGCTCCGCTCGGAGGGGCCATCCACTCCGGCTGCGAGTCACCGGAGAGAGGGCGAAGCAAACCCTCAGCAACAAGCCTCTAGGTCATCCGCCATGACGGTGGAGAAAGGCCACGGGTCGCGCGGCGAAACAATGGTCACCCGGTCGGCCATCACCAAGCAGAAGAGGTGGCGGCGGAAAGGACTAGGTGCGCGGTTTCCATTCTCTGGCTATTCCCTCGGTTTGCGAAAACCTAAGTGGGAGGCAGCAGCAGAGTAAAGAACCGTCACTGGTCCCTCTCCCGAATATATAAAGGCCCAGGCGAGACCCGTTCAACGCTTCGCCCGAACCCGCCGCGAGATTCAAAACTCAAAGCGAGACGCCCGTTCCTCGAACGGCTCGCGCACGCGCAACGGCCGCCCCGTGAGCCACTCGTCCCGTTGCATTAACTCTGCGGCAGGACATGCGGCACCTTTGGCAGGCGAAGCAGGCGACGCTTCACCCCCGCCATGATGACCGCGTCAAAAAAGGTGCGCCACATCATTCGATTTCATATCCTTTTCCACTTCCTCTTTCTCTCTCTTGCCACAGGGACCGGGAAAGGGGATACTCCGAAAGGATCCTTCTCCGTGAAGGAAGCGGGCCCCGAGCCCCCCTACTGATCAGAGGTTCGAAGGTTGGCCCCTCGGAAGGGTTCAACAGCCGCCTCAGAGCACTCGGACTCCGCACCCACTACTGGTCAGAGGTTCGAAGGCTGGCCCCTCGGAAGGGTTCAACGGCCGCCTCAGGCCACTCGGGCTCCGCGCCCACTACTGATCAGGGGTTCGTAGGCTGGCCCCCGAAGGGTTCGACAGCCGCCTCAGACACAAAGCGAGGGATGACCCTGGGTACGTTCGATACATAACCAAGGCTCGGGCTACGCTCCCGAGGTACCCTAGGACATTTCCGAGACCAACGGGAATGATTTTGTAACGGAATCCCACCAGAGGGAGGCATCGAGCCCTCGGACCCCGTCAAAAGGGGACCGGGTCCGGCAAATCACCCGCAGGTACTTTTGGAGCGCGCCTCCGGGTCACTAGCCGACCCCTAACGAATGGGGCACGGGCGTCCATTCGGATTACTCGTTAGCAACTCACTGGAGACACCATGTTCGGCGCCCTCCGAGGGCAACATGGCGCTTTCCCCCCCTCCTCCTTGTGGAAAGGCGACGCAGGGGCGTATGTAAAAAAGCCGAGTCTGTCCTTGACCGTCCTCTCGCTCTGTGCGGAGGCTCGGGGGCTGCTCTCGCAAACCCGGCTCCGGCAAACCGTTGACAGCGTCAACATATCAGCCCAAGAACTTGGGACTCGACTATGCACCCGGGCTACGGCCAGTTCGCATGAGGGAACAACTAGACCAGCCGAAGCATCACGAAACGTGCTAAGACCTCGAAGGAGTCAAATCACTCCTCCGAGGCCTCGGGGGCTACACCCGGCGGGTGCGCTCGCGCGCACCCACCGGAACGAAACGCAACCAAGAAAGGTCAGTCCCCTTGCAAAAACGTGCGACAAAAGCCTCCAAGCGAGTATTAACACTCCCTTCGAGGCTCGGGGCTACTGTCGGGGACCATAATTAGGGGTACCCCCAAGACTCCTAATCTCAGCTGGTAACCCCCATCAGCACAAAGCTGCAAAGGCCTGATGGGTGCGATCAAGGTCAAGGCTCGGTCCACTCAAGGGACACAATCTCGCCTCACCCGATCCCAGCCTCTGGCAAGGGCAGCCGACCCCGGAGGATTCACGTCTCGCCCGAGGACCCCCTCAAGCAATGGACACACCTTCGGCTCGCCCGAGGCCTAGTCTTCGCCGAGAAGCAACCTTGGCCAGATCGCCACGCCGACCGACTGTATCGCAGGAGCATTTAATGCAAGGATCGCCTGACACCTTATCCTGACGCGTGCTCTTCAGTTGACAGAGCCGAAGTGACCGCAGTCACTTCGCCGCTCCACTGACCGACCTGACAAGAAGACAGCACCGCCTGCGTTGCTCCGACTGCTGTGCCACTCGACAGAGTGAGGCTGACAGCAACCAAGTCAGGCCTCGGGCGCCATAGGATGCTCCGCCTCGCCCGACCCCAGGGCTCGGCCCCCGTCTCGGCCTCGGACGACGAACTCCGCCTCGCCCGACCCCAGGGCTCGGACTCAGCCTCGGCTCCGGAAGACGACGAACTCCACCTCGCCCGACCCCAGGGCTCGGACTCAGCCTCAGCTCCGGAAGACGACGAACTCCGCCTCACCCGACCCCAGGGCTCGGACTTAGCCTCGGCTCCGGAAGACGACGAACTCCGCCTCGCCCGACCCCAGGGCTCGGACTCAGCCTCGGCCCTGGAAGATGACGAACTCCGCCTCGCCCGAGCCCAGGGCTCGGACTCAGCCTTAGCCTCGGACGACGGTCTCCGCCTCGCCCGACCCGGGGCTCGGACTCGACCTCGACCTCGGAAGACAGACTCGACCTCGACCTCGGAGGAGCCTCCTCCTCGCCCGACCCAAGGCCTGGACCGACCACGTCACAGGGGGGCCATCATTACCCTACCCCTAGCTAGCTCAGGCTACAGGGAACAAGACCGGCGTCCCATCTGGCTCGCCCCGGTAAACAAATAATGATGGCGCCCCGCGTGCTCCATGATGACGGCGGCTCTCAGCCCCTTACGGAAGCAAGGCGACGTCAGCAAGGACTTGACAGCCCCGACAGTTGTCCTTCCGCAAGGCTCCAGCGCTCCTCCGACGGCCATGACATCACATGAACAGGGTGCCAAAACCTCTCCGGCTGCCACGACGGCATGTACTTAGGGCTCTAGCTCCTCTCTGCTAGACACGTTAGCACACTGCTACATCCCCCATTGTACACTTGGGCCCTCTCCTTACGCCTATAAAAGGAAGGTCCAGGGCTCTCGTACGGGAAGGTTGGCCACGCGGGAGGACGGGCCGGCGCGTATAAGGCTCTCGCTCTCTCCCACGCGGACGCTTGTAACCCCCTACTGCAAGCGCACCCAACCTGGGCGCAGGACAACACGAAGACCACGGGTTTCCCCTCTTGCCCGTCTCCTTCTTTCCCCCCTTCGTGCTCCATCTCGCGCCGACCCATCTGGGCTGGGGCACGCGGCGACAATTTACTCGTCGGTCCACGGACCCCCCGGGGTCGAAACCCCGACACAACTACTGCCCTGTGGACCCTAGCGCCTGCACAACCAGCTACTGCGCCTACCTAGCACCCAACCCCACCCGCATAGCGAGCACTCGAACCCACGCCCCCTACTCTAGAAATTTGGGGCTAACCACCATACCACATATATATATATATTAGTGTTTATAAATAAATAATAATTATATTTAAATCAATATCTCAATATCTATTTATATTATATATAACAACCATAGCAAACCACAGGCAACTGACTAGTCAATAAGAAGAATGGGAAGGTGATAGCCATCAAGGCCAACAAGCAAGCCAACATAGGAAAGGGGGCAAACGAATCTGGGTGCCAAAGAAGATTATCTCAACCATGAAAAGCGCTAAGAAAGTTTGGGTCCCAAGAGTAAAGTGAGGAGTCCAAATGACTCTGGGGAATTTGGAAACTTAGCAAAATGGTATATATATCATGGGATACATCATATTAGTTCAAGTCTATTGCCAAGTGGGTAAGTGAATACTATGGACCCAAATTCCCCTCCCATGACTAAGGGTACTAGATTTGTTATTTATTTCTTCAGATATGTGTATCTACTTTCATGTATCTAGTTTAGTTGTCATGCCTAGTTCCTTTCAATTGTTATGTTTTTTCAATCGGTACCATGCCTTTATATTTTCAATTGGTATTTAGTTTCAATTGAATTGCATGCATACTAGGTATATTATATGGTAATACTGCTAGCTTTTAATTCATATGCTTTGAGCAAACCTACATGGTTTTAAATGCAAAATAAAGCATGGCACATAGTTTGATTAAATTGGTAAATGACTCATATTATTGCTTATCGTTAAGTAATATCCTTCACTTGGTATCATTTTGAATTATATGTGCCAAAACTCAAATTATAGATAATTTACCCCTATATGATCTTAAAAGTCCAAGTATATGTATCCTACAAGTATTCTAAACTTGTATGCACACTTTTAGGGGAGGTTACTTATAATTTTATTTCTTTGAGATTAACACTCTTTTCAAGCCTATTGAGTGTGTAGTAGTCTCATTGAAAGAAAATGGTGTCCCCAGAAAAAGATAATAAGCTTCCAGTGCAAGAGCTTTCATGTGGTTTCATTCCACAAATTGGTATCATTTACATGTCTTCTCCAATCTTGAATAGACTATGTCATATTTCACATCTTGTACCCCACGTGTTGCCATATGCATATGCTTTTAAATTTTTCAATGTTGGATTAATGTGGGCCTTGCCCAAATTAATATTCAATAATAGTCAATGCTAAAGGCCCACTTCAGTGCTACGGTGTACTAATAATTTAGTACCATACTGGAAGTTCAAGGGACAAATCAATCAACTTAAATAGGTGGACCATTGGTGCATCTATTGAGAGGTTGAGAAAAGGATGAAGGATTGCCACACGCACGTGTGCGCCGCCGGGCCGAGGTCGTGGCTCGTGGTAGATCGGACCTTGGTTTGAATATTCCTTTCTAACGGTTGCGCATTTTGCCTGGAGTAATGACCGTTTGTTTCCTATCTTATGGCTAGTAACGGACGACTCTTATGGCACGTCGGTTTCTGGCTGGCTGTAATGACTGTCAGTTTCTAGTTCTTATGGTGACCGTTACTGCTATTCCCCTCTCTCTGTCTGTGTACAAATACGGTGGAGGTGGACGCTCTTCTGGTCACACGAACAGTCTCTCGGATGTGTTACACTCAGCCAATTCCCATCCCACCTTCTACGAGCACAGAGAGAGTGGGAGAGCAGGCTTCCGAAATCGCCGTCCGCAGAGCTACACTTGCACCGGTGTTCGAGCGATCAGGTTTTTGGGGAGCGTACTCGCGACTGCTCGCTCCGTCCGCTCGACCAACATTGATATGGTTCTTTGTTGTTGGCACCGTTCGAGGGACTGCACTTCGTACATCTACCTACATCGAACATACACACGAGATGTCTCGTGTGAATGGAGCCACTGATGCCTTGAGCATCGGTTCCTCCATGGGGTACACTCTGTTCTTCGTATTTATGCATGTTTTACTATTTTTTACTGCTTATGTGGGTAGTTATACACACATGCACATACATATCATCACATACATCACTCTGGTTTTCTGGATTAAATTAAAACTGATAATGCCTATTTCTCTAACAATCCAAAAACCTGATATTAGACATTTTTCTGTTAGTGGTTTTGTTGCTGCGTTAAAACCAAGTGACCTTTTGATGGGACATTTTACAAGAGGTGGCGCAGTAAGATGATATTGTGGTTGATTGCAATGAACTGCTATCACGCCGCACAGGGAAAACCCGAACAGTTCACTCCTGAAGAGGAGAGAATGTTCGACGTTGCCGATAACCTATTTCGAGGCGTCGTGATTGACACTCTTTCCAACAAGTATAGGATGCATTAGATAAGAAGTTCAATGTTTCTGATGCTAGTAGCGAGCTATACATCATGGAGTAGTTGTTTGACTACAAGATGGTGGAAAATCGTCCTGTAGTTGAACAGGCTCATGAAATACATGCACTGGCTAAGGAACTCGAACAATTCCCATGTGTCTTGCCTGACAAGTTCATGGCTGACGGTATTATCGCTAAGCTGCCAACTTCTTGGACGGATTTTGCTACCACTCTAAAACATAAGAGACAAGAGTTTAGCATAGCTGATCTTATTGGTTCTCTTGATGTTGAGGAGAGGGCAAGAGCAAAAGACACTCGTGGAAAAGGAATTGAGACTTCTAGTGCCAACATGATACAAAAGAAGAACTCTAATGCATCATATAATAATAAAAAGAAGAACAAGCAACAGAATGCAACGAAGCCCAAGCAGGCAGCCTCATTCAAAAAGAATAAAGGAGCTGGTTGCTTTGTTTGCGGTAGCACTGATCATTAGGCAAGCGCTTGTCCAGACCGCAAATTTAAGCAAGAGAAAAAACCAGCTCAAGAGAAGAAAATAGTAAACATGGTTGTTAGCGAGACTGCAGAAGGAACATCAGGGTATGGTAATATTTTACCTACTGTTCTTTTAGTGTGTCAATCCCCTGAGTGGTGAGCTGATACTGGTGCTAACATTCATGTGTGCGCTGATATTTCTTTGTTCTCTTATTATCAGTGCAAAGGGCCTAGAGCCTTGTTGATGAGGAACGGATCACATGCGCGTGTTCTTGGTGTTGGTACAGTCATTCTGAAGTTTACTTTGGGAAAGATGGTGCTATTGAAGAACGTGCAGCATGTCCCATCTATCAAAAAGAATCTTGTTAGTGGCTCACTTTTATGTCGAGATGGCTATAAACTTGTGTTCGAGTCTAACAAATGTATACTGTCAAAGTATGGGACATTTGTTGGAAAAGGCTATGACAGTGGAGGCTTGTTCCGTTAAATTTTGCATGATGTGTGTAATAAGTCTGTGAACAATATGATTTCGAATGAGTCGTATATTTGGCATTCACGACTTTGTCACATTAATTTTGGTTGTGTCTCGCGGTTAGCAAATTTAAATTTAATCCTAAAATTTAATTTAGTCCAAGGTTCTAAGTGTCAGGTGTGCGTGCAATCTAAGCAACCTCGCAAGCCTCATAAGGTTGTGGAGGCGAGGAATTTGGCACCACTAGATTTAATACATTTTGATTTATGTGAGATGAACGAAATATTGACTAAAGGAGGCAAGCGATATTTTATATGAGATGATGAGAGCATTTTGTGTGACTTAGCATTTGGTGGGGATAGTTGGATTAATGTGGGTCTGGCCCAAATTAATATTCAATAATAGTCAATGCTAAAGGCCCACTTCAATGCTACGGTGTACTAATAATTTAGTACCATTCTGAAAGTTCAAGGGACAGATCAATCAACTTAAATAGGTGGACCATGGGTGCATCTATTGAGAGGTTGAGAAAAGGATGAAGGACTGTCACGCACGCGCGCGCCGCCCAACCTAAGGTCGTGGCTCATGGTAGATCGAACCTTGGTCTGAATATTCCTTCCTAACAGTTGCGCATTTTGCCTAGAGTAATGATCGTCCGTTTCCTGTCTTATGTCTAGTAACAGATAACTCTTATGGCACATCGGTTTCTCATTGGTTGTAATGGTTGTCAGTTTCTTGTTCTTATGGCGATCGTTACTGTCTGTTCCCCTCCCTCTGCGCGTGTACAAATACGGTGGAGGTGGACGCTCTTCTGGTCACGCGAACAGTCTCTCAGACGTGTTGCACTCAGCCCATTCCTGTCCCACCTTCTGCGAGCACAGAGAGAGTGGGAGAGCAGGCATTCGAAATCGCCGTCCATAGAGGTACACTTGCACGGGTGTGCGAGCGATTAGGTTTTTGGGGAGCGTACTCGCGACTGCTCTCTCCATCCGCTCGACCAATGCTGATCCGGTTTTTCGTCGTAGGCGCCGTTCGAGGGACTGCATTGCGTACATCTGCCTGCATCAACTGCGTACGACTACATCGAACATACACACGAGATGTCTCGTGTGAATGGAGCCACTGATGCCTTGAGCATCGGTCCCTCCGCGGTGTACACTATGTTCTTCATATTTGTGCATGTTTTACTGTTGTTTACTGCTTATGTGGGTAGTGATACACACATGAACATATATGTCGTCACATAAATCACTCTGATTTTCTAGATTAACATTAAAAGTGATAATTCCTATTTCTCTAACATTCAATTGGTGTCTCTAAAATATATTTTACCATTTAATTGTGCATACATTAAGGGTGAGTTAGTCTATTCATTCATGTCTTGTTTCTTCTTGTGTTTGTAAATCTTATGCTTTTCCAAATGAGGAGAGTTTTCCAATAGGGGGAGTATGTCTTCTTTCCAAAGGAGGAGAATGCTTTTCTAAATGGGGAGAGATTTTTTTAGAGGCTTCAAGATTTTTTAGCTTCATATATGTTGTTAATGTCTTCCTTTTCGGTGTTTGATTCCACGGGGGAGAATTTTGAAAAGTGGTGGAATGTCACATTCTAAAAAAATAGCCTATTCCATTAGTAAGATTCCAATTCCTCAAAATGAAAGGAAACAAACGGGACCTAAGTGATTTTGGTGTTTGATGATCAACATAACCGGTGAACTAATGTGTTCTGCAAGTGTTTGTGTTTTATAGTTCATAAGATGCAGAGTGCATTGTCTGAGTGTCACACCCGGATTTAAGGGATAAAGTCGGGTGTGTCTCATATGTGCGCCAAAGAAGAACAACATATATAATGACAAAGTGTATAGAGATAAATGTCACAAATATCATAAATGTCATTATTACATAGTGGAAGTCTTACAAAAATAAATGATAAATATAAAGCGAACTAAAAGTCCATACATGGCGTCATAAAGCTGACTGGGAGACGCCACCTAGATCAACTCGTACTCCTCATTGCATGACTCCTCATGAACCACATGTTCTTCTCATGTGGAGGATTTATATATTGCAAGTGTGAGCTCACAAAAGATCATAGCTCAACAAGTTGTGGGGAATAATGTGCATGAACTCACTAAAGGTGGGAGTTCATGTGAAGTGTAAGGCTGATCAACAATAGGGGTTAAAGCTGAGCATTACTTTTAATAAGTTGGTCAAATTTTATTAGCAATTACTAGATGTAAGTAAATATCATACCAGAATAATAATAAATCAAAATTAATAATAAATCCCAATGCGATGCAAATAACAAATTTAATTTAATTCCATAATTTAATCATGCGAGAGTCCTGAGCTGCTCATGACCGCGAGCACGACTAGTATACCAGTTTTACACTCTATAGAGGTTGTACCCTGTACCCACAAGTCATGTTACCCATCTGCCACGGGGTTGTACGGGCCCCATACACCTCTACCAAGGAAGCGAGGCAGGGTAACACTAGGAGGCCTTTACAAAGTTCTACTAACTTCAGAAAACCCGCTACAGTTTCTAGGAAGAGCAATGCAGGAATTCCCTGTCTGACCGCCATCGCAGCAAAATAAACCCAGAAACCTCCCTACACGCCTACTCCCCTACTGTTGAAAGGGAAATGTGCCCCTGGGCCATTTCTAAGTATTTTGGTGATTAAGTGTCCAACACAAGTGCCTAAGTGTTAAATTGTGCCAAGGACTCAAGAAATGCAAATCAAGATTAAAGGTATGTTTCTAGACTTAGTACATTGTTTTGAAGACTAATGTATTGTGTCTAAGTGCTAGAAACAGGAGAAACAATTATGGAGAAGTTGGTTGTGTACAGCCAAAAGACTGCTCGGTCTGGGTGCACCGGATAGTGTCCGGTGCGCCAGGCTGGCGTCTGTCAACTGGCTGCTCTCGGGACTTCGACGGTGGTGTACGGCTATAAATCATCGGACTATCCGGTGGTGCACCGAACTGTCCGGTGAGCCATTCACATGCGAAGTCGTCGCTCTCGGGAAGCGATCAACGGCGTACGGCTATAAATCACCGGACTGTCCAGTGGTGCACCGGACTGTCCGGTGAGCCAACAGTCGGCCGGGCCAACGGTCGGCCGTGTAATCCGTGCACGACGCGTGGCTGAGCCAACGGTCAGAAGTGGGCACCGGACTGTCCGGTGTGCACCGGACAGTGTCCGGTGCGCCAACGGCTCTGAATCTTCAACGGTCGGCTGCACCAGAATAGGAAAGAGATCTGCACTAGACAGTGTCCGGTGGTGCACCGGACTGTCCGGTGCGCCAGGCGCCAGAAGGCAAGAATTGCCTTCCTGGAATGCTCTCAACGGCTCCTAGCTGCCTTGGGGCTATAAAAGAGATCCCTAGGCGCATGGAGGAGCACACCAAGCATTCTCTAAGCATTCCTAAGCACCAAGACTCCAATTCCGCGCATTCGATTCTTTGTGATAGCAACTAGAGCTCCATTTGAGTAGAGAACTCTTTGGGTTGTGTTGTGAGCTCGAGTTGTGACTTGTGTGCGTGTTTGTGCTCTAATTTTGTGTCTTGTGTGCGTTCCTCATCCCAGCCTTACTTCCATGCTTCTTTGTGAACATCAAATTGTAAGGGCGAGAGGCTCCAAGTTGTGGAGATTCCTCGCAAGCGGGATATAGTAAAAAGCAAAACACCATGGTATTCAAGTGGGTCTTTGGACCGCTTGAGAAGGGTTGATTGTAACCCTTGTCCGTTGGGACGCCACAACGTGGAGTAGGCACGTGTTGGACTTAGCCGAACCACGGGATAAAGCATTGTGCCTATCTGTGTTGATCTTCTTGTGGTTATCGTGTCTTGCAAGAACTCCTCTCTTGCCACTTGGCTTTATTGTGCTAACTCCTAATCAAGTTTTGTGGCATTAAGTTTCAAGTTTTTACAGGATCACCTATTCACCCCCCCCTCTAGGTGCTCTCAATTGGTATCGGAGCCGTTCTCTTCACGTAAGGGAATAATCGCCCGAAGAGATGGATCCTAAGGGCAAGGGGATGGTGATCAACGATAAGGATAAGGAGTCCTTCGTCAATGAGCCAAAAGATGACAAGCCTACTGACTCGAGCTCAAGTCATAAGAAGAAGGACGGGAAGAAGAAGAGGCGCATCAAGAAGATCGTCTACTACGACGACAGCGACGAGTCCTCCTCTTCCCAAAAGGACGACGATGACTACGATAAAAAGAAAACGGTCAATTCAAACTTTTCTTTTGATTATTCTCGTATTCCGCAAAGTTCAAATGCTCATTTGCTTTCCATTCCCCTTGGTAAACCTCCTCACTTTGATGGAGAGGACTACGGATTTTGGAGTCACAAAATGCGTAGCCACTTGTTCTCTCTCCATCCAAGTATATGGGAGATAGTTGAGAATGGAATGCAATTTGATAGTACGGATAGTCCCTTATTTATTAATGAACAAATTCACAAAAATGCACAAGCTACTACTGTGTTGTTAGCCTCATTGTGCAGGGATGAATATCATAAAGTGAGCGGCTTGGATAACGCCAAGCAAATTTGGGACACCCTCAAGATCTCACATGAGGGGAACGACGTCACCATGCTCACCAAGATGGAGTTGGTGGAAGGCGAACTAGGAAGGTTCTCAATGATCAGGGGAGAGGAGCCAACCCAAACGTACAACAGGCTCAATACCCTTGTCAACAAAATAAGGAGCTATGGAAGCACACGATGGACGGACCACGACGTCGTCCGCCTAATGCTAAGGTCTTTCACTGTCCTTGATCCACATCTTGTAAACAATATTCGTGAGAATCCTAGGTACACCAAGATGTCGCCCGAAGAAATACTTGGAAAGTTTGTAAGCGGGCGGATGATGATCAAGGAGGCAAGATACGTTGATGATGCATTGAATGGTCCAATTCATGAGCCTCAAGCCATCGCTCTCAAGGCAGCAAGTAGCAGGGAGGCGCTACGTAGCAAGGTGGCGCAAATTGAGGCGGCTGGGCTAAATGAGGATGAAATGGCTCTCATCATCAAGCGATTCAAGACGGCACTCAAAGGTCGCAAGGAGTATCCCAACAAAAGCAAGACGAAGGGAAAGCGCTCCTGCTTCAAGTGTGGTAAGATTGGTCATTTTATCGCTAATTGTCCCGATAATGATAGTGACCAGGAACAAGAGAAGAAGAGGGAAAAGAAGAAGGCCTACAAGAAGGCTAAGGGCGAGGCACACCTTGGCAAGGAGTGGGACTCGGATTGTTCGTCATCCGACTCCGACAACGAAGGACTCGCCGCCTCGGCCTTCAACAAGTCGTCCCTCTTCCCCAACGAGCATCACATATGCCTAATGGCAAAGGAGAAGAAGGTAAACACTCGAAAGTCTACTTATGCTTCTAGTGATGATGAATCTAGCGATGATGAAATAGACTACGCTAGTTTGTTCAAGGGCTTAGATAGAACTAAGATTGATAAAATCAATGAGTTGATTTATGCCTTGAATGATAAGAATAGATTATTAGAAAAGCAAGAGGATCTTTTGTATGAAGAACATGATAAATTTGTAGAAGCACAAAATTCTCTTGCTTTAGAAGTTAAAAGAAATGAAATGCTTTCATGTGAATTGTCTACATGCCATGAATCTATCTCTAGCCTAAAAAGTGTTAATGATGATTTGAATGCTAAGTTAGAAATAGCTAGTAAATCAACCTCTCGTGAAGAACATGTTATGATTTGCAATAGGTGCAAAGATTTTAATGTTGATGCTTGTAGTGAACACCTAGTTTGCATTTCTAAACTAAATGATGAAGTGGCTAGTCTTAATGCTCAACTTAAGACTAGCAAAAATGATTTTGATAAACTAAAATTTGCAAGGGATGCCTACACGGTTGGTAGACACCCCTGAATTAAGGATGAGCTTGGTTTCAAGAGGGAAGCCAAGAACTTAACAAGTCATAAGGCTCCCATTCCCGCCAAGGAGAAAGGGAAGGCCCCTATGGCAAATAGTGTTCAAAAGAACCATGCCTTCATGTACCATGTAGGAGACATTCTAGGGATGTTCATTATAATAGAAGTTATAATGCTTTTGCTTCACATGCCATGATTGCTTCAAGTTCCTCTAATGTGTATGGTAGAAATATGCCTAGGAAAAATGTTGTTCATGCTCCTAGGAAAGTATGTAATGAATCTACCACTGTATTTCTTGCATGCAATACTAGATTTGTTCTTTCATGCAAAAATAAAAAGGTGATTGCTAAGAAAGTGGGGGCCAAATGCAAGGGAGACAAGACTTGCATTTGGGTCCCTAAGGCTATTGTTACTAACCTTGTAGGACCCAACAAGAGTTGGGTACCTAAGACCCAAGCCTAATTTGCCTTGCAGGTTTATGCATCCGGGGGCTCAAGCTGGATTATCGATAGCGGATGCACAAACCACATGACGGGGGAGAAGAAGATGTTCTCTTCCTACGTCAAGAACAAGGATTCCCAAGATTCAATCATATTCGGTGATGGGAACCAAGGCAAGGTGAAAGGACTAGGAAAAATTGCTATTTCATCCGAGCACTCTATTTCTAATGTATTCTTAGTTGAGTCGCTTGGATATAACTTGTTGTCTGTGAGTCAACTTTGTAACATGGGATATAATTGCTTATTCACAAATGTAGATGTGTCCGTCTTTAGAAGGAGTGATGGTTCATTAGCTTTTAAGGGTGTATTAGACGACAAACTCTACTTAGTTGATTTTGCAAAAGACGAGGTCGGTCTAGATGCATGCTTAATTGCTAAGACTAGCATGGGCTAGCTTTGGCATCGCCGCTTAGCACATGTGGGGATGAAGAACCTTCACAAACTTCTAAAGGGTGAACACGTAATAGGTCTAACAAATGTTACTTTCGAAAAAGATAGACCTTGTGCAGCTTGTCAAGCAGGTAAACAGGTGGGAAGCTCTCATCATACCAAAAATGTGATGACCACATCAAGACCTCTGGAGTTGCTTCATATGGATCTCTTCGGACCCGTCGCCTATCTAAGCATAGGAGGAAGTAAGTATGGTCTTGTTATAGTTGATGATTTTTCCCGCTTCACTTGGGTATTCTTTTTGCAGGATAAGTCTGAAACCCAAGGGACCCTCAAGCGCTTCCTAAGGAGAGCTCAAAATGAGTTTGAGCTTAAGGTGAAGAAGATAAGGAGCGACAACGGGTCCAAGTTCAAGAACCTTCAAGTGGAGGAGTACCTTGAGGAGGAAGGAATCAAGCACGAGTTCTCCGCTCCCTACACACCACAGCAAAATGGTGTGGTGGAGAGGAAGAACAGGACACTCATAGATATGGCGAGGACAATGCTTGGAGAATTCAAGACGCCCGAGCGGTTTTGGTCGGAAGCCGTGCCACGCCATAAACCGGGTGTACCTTCATCGCCTCCTCAAGAAGACTTCAGAGCAAGTTGTTGATCTTGATGATGTATATGAAGAAGACGTTCCAACGGCCGCAATACGCACCATGGCGATTGGAGATGTGCGGCCACATGAACAAAAGGAGCAAGATCAACCTTCTTCCTCAACAATGGTGCATCCCCCAACTCAAGACGATGAACAAGTTCATCAAGAAGAGGCGTGTGATCAAGGGGGAGCACAAGATGATCATGTAATGGAGGAAGAAGCACAACTGACACCTCCAACTCAAGTTCGAGCGACGATTCAAAGGAATCATCCCGTCGACCAAATTTTGGGTGATATTAGCAAGGGAGTAACTACTCGCTCTAGATTAGTTAATTTTTGAGCATTACTCTTTTGTCTCTTCTATTGAGCCTTTCAGGGTAGAAGAGGCCTTGCTAGATCCGGACTGGGTGTTGGCCATGCACGAAGAGCTCAACAACTTCAAGAGAAATGAAGTTTGGACACTGGTGCCTCGTTCCAAGCAAAACATTGTGGGAACCAAGTGGGTGTTCCGCAACAAATAAGACGAGCACGGGGTGGTGACAAGGAACAAGGCTAGACTTGTGGCAAAAGGTTATGCCCAAGTCGCAGGTTTGGACTTTGTGGAGACTTTTGCTCCTGTGGCTAGGCTAGAGTCAATTTGCATATTGTTAGCCTATGCTACTCACCATTCTTTCAGGTTGTTCCAAATGGATGTAAAGAGCGCTTTCCTCAATAGGCCAATCAAGGAGGAGGTGTACGTGGAGCAACCCCCTGGCTTTGAGGATGAACGGTACCCCGACCACGTATGTAAGCTCTCTAAGGCGCTCTATGGACTTAAGCAAGCCCCAAGAGCATGGTATGAATGCCTTAGAGACTTTTTAATTGCTAATGCTTTCAAGGTTGGGAAAGTCGATCCAACTTTATTCACTAAGACTTGTGATGGTGATCTTTTTGTGTGCCAAATTTATGTCGATGACATAATATTTGGTTCTACTACCCAGAAGTCTTGTGAAGAGTTTAGCAGGGTGATGACTCAGAAATTCGAGATGTCGATGATGGGCGAGTTGAACTACTTCCTTGAGTTCCAAGTGAAGCAACTCAAGGATGGCACCTTCATCTCACAAACGAAGTATACACAAGACTTGCTCAAGAGGTTTGGGATGAAGGACGCCAAGCCCGCAAAGACTCCAATGGGAACCGACGAACACGTCGACCTCAACAAAGGAGGTAAGTCCGTTGATCAAAAGGCATACCGGTCTATGATAGGGTCTTTACTTTATTTATGTGCTAGTAGACCGGATATTATGCTTAGTGTATGCATGTGTGCTAGATTTCAATCTGATCCAAGGGAGTGTCACTTAGTGGTCGTGAAGCGAATTCTTAGATATTTAGTCGCTACGCCTTGCTTCGGGATCTGGTATCCAAAGGGGTCTACCTTTGACTTAATTGGATATTCAGACTCCGATTATGCTGGATGTAAGGTCGATAGGAAGAGTACATCAGGGACGTGCCAATTCTTAGGAAGGTCCCTGGTGTCATGGAGCTCTAAGAAACAAACTTCCGTTGCCCTATCCACCGCTGAGGTCGAGTATGTTGCCGTAGGACAGTGCTGCGCGCAACTACTTTGGATGAGGCAAACCCTCAGGGACTTTGGCTACAATCTGAGCAAAGTCCCACTCCTATGTGATAATGAGAGTGCTATCCGCATGGCCAAATCCTGTTGAACACAGCCGCACAAAGCACATAGACATCCGGCATCACTTTTTGAGAGACCACCAGCAAAAGGGAGATATCGAAGTGTTTTATGTTAGCACCGAGAACCAGCTAGTCGATATCTTTACCAAGCCTCTAGATGAGTCGACCTTTTGCAGGCTGTGTAGTGAGCTAAATGTCTTAGATTCGCGGAACTTGGATTGATTTATAGCATACATGTGCTTTTATGCCTTGATCATGTTCCTTAAGCATTTTGTTGTTTTATGGTGTTTAAGTTGTACAAACACTCCCCGGACCTCAAAAGTCCATGTGTGAGTGATGCACATATTTAGGGGGAGATGTACTACAACTTGACCCTTTGAGACTAACCATGTGCTTGAGTTTGCTTGATTTAGTCTCAAAGGTGAATTGAAAGGGAAAAGGTGGACTTGGACCATGCAAGACTTCCACTGCACTCCGATGAGAGGGTAACTTATTCCAAGTTCATCTCCATGCTCTTATTGCCTTTTTACTCTTAATTGAAGATTTTGGTGACGCGATGGGGTTCGAGGGCCAAAAATGATCCCATTTTGGTGCTTGATGCCAAAGGGGGAGAAATTAAGGGTCAAACCAATAAATGGATCAGCTACCACTTGAGAATTTTGAAAATAGTAGAATAGAGCTTTTGGTTTGACAAAACTCTCTTATTGTCTCTTTTGTCAAAAGTTGGTCTCTTGTGGGGAGAATGGTTGATTATGGGAAATAGGGGGAGTTTTTGAATCAGTGATCAATTTCTCTTGGAATACCTTTCTTTATGTCTCAACAAGTGTGTTTGACTTAGAGATAGGAAATTGAGTTTGATTTGCAAAAACAAACCAAGTGGTGGCAAAGAATGATCCAAATATGCCAAATTTGAATCAAAACAAATTTGAGTTTTCATTTGCATTGATGTTGCACTTCTTTTAGTTGCTTTTTGTTGTGTTGGCATAAATCACCAAAAAGGGGGAGATTAAAAGGGAAATGTGCCCCTAGGCCATTTCTAAGTATTTTGGTTATTAAGTGTCCAACACAAGTGCCTAAGTGTTAAATTGTGCCAAGGACTCAAGAAATGCAAATCAAGATTAAAGGTATGTTTCTAGACTTAGTACATTGTTTTGAAGACTAATGTATTGCGTCTAAGTGCTAGAAACAAGAGAAACAATTATGCAGAAGTTGGCTGTGTACAGACAAAAGACTGCTCGGTCCGGGTGCACCGGACAGTGTCCGATGATGCACCGGACAGTGTCCGGTGCGCCAGGCTGGCGTCTGTCAACTGGCTGCTCTCGGGACTTCGACGGCGGTGTATGACTATAAATCACCAGACTGTCCGGTGGTGCACCGGACTGTCCGGTGAGCCATTCACAGGCGAAGTCGTCACTCTCGGGAAGCGATCAACGGCGTACGGCTATAAATCACCGGACTGCCCGGTGGTGCACCGGACTGTCCGGTGAGCCAACAGTCGGCCGGGCCAACGGTCGGCCACGTAATCCGTGCGCGACGCGTGGCTGAGCCAACGGTCAGAAGGGGGCACCCGACTGTCCGGTGTGCATCGGACAGTGTCCGGTGCGCCAACGGCTCTGAATCTTCAACGGTCGGCTGCGCCAGAATAGGAAAGACATCCGCACCGGACAGTGTCCGGTGGTGCATCGGACTATTCGGTGCGCCAGGCGACAGGAAGGCAAGAATTGCCTTCCTGGAATGCTCTCAACGGCTCCTAGCTGCCTTGGGGCTATAAAAGAGATCCCTAAGCGCATGGAGGAACACACCAAGCATTCTCTAAGCATTCTCTAAGCATTCCTAAGCACCAAGACTCCAATTCCACGCATTCGATTCTTTGTGATAGCAACTAGAGCTCCATTTGAGTAGAGAACTCTTTGGGTTGTGTTGTGAGCTCGAGTTGTGACTTGTGTGCATGTTTGTGCTCTGATTTTGTGTCTTGTGTGCGTTGCTCATCCCAGCCTTACTTTCGTGCTTCTTTGTGAACATCAAATTGTAAGGGCGAGAGGCTCCAAGTTGTGGAGATTCCTCGCAAGCGGGATATAGTAAAAAGCAAAACACTGTGGTATTCAAGTGGGTCTTTGGACCGCTTGAGAGGGGTTGATTGTAATCCTTGTCCGTTGGGACGCCACAACGTGGAGTAGGCAAGTGTTGGACTTGGCCGAACCACGGGATAAACCACTGTGCCTATCTGTGTTGATCTTCTTGTGGTTATCGTGTCTTGCAAGAACTCCTCTCTTGCCACTTGGCTTTATTGTGCTAACTCCTAATCAAGTTTTGTGGCATTAAGTTTCAAGTTTTTACAGGATCACCTATTCACCCCCCCTCTAGGTGCTCTCAACTATCCTTGCCCCTATTGGGTAAGGTAGTCCTCCACTAGCTTTCCTAGTTAGTCAGCCAAGGACGTCCCATTCCACCCTTGTGGTGGCACGTGTTTCTCAAGTTAAACTCTATGTTCCAATTAAAATAATGGTCTTATCATGAACAGAAATAGAACAATAATAAATAATTGGAACATAATCATGATGTAATATTAATCCCAAAACCATGTATAGCAATAGCAATGACTACCCAAAAATTCAGGGGTAAACAAGGTGAAAAGATAACCAGACTAGGGTGACCTATTGGGTCCCATCAAAAGATAACCAGACCATGGATTTCAAGATATGATTTTCTGAAGGTTTCATGTATTTGGTACAAGATTAATTAAGTGATCAAATTTAATATGAGTTTCATGCTAAAACAGTGTTACTGAGTGATGAAGAATATTAAAACAAAATTATAGGAACCGGAATAGATCAATTTGGACTTAAAATGAATTAAATATGAATTATACCAATTTCTGAAATTATTTATATACTAAAAATCAATTTCTATAATTATTTATCTGATTTTTCTGGTCTCTGGACTGCGCGCCAAAAACAGAGAAACTTAGAGGAGAACATATAAAATTTCCCTAGACTCAAATCTAACTCATGATGGACGGCGAGTTTATTTCTATTTTTCGCAAGGTCTACTTTGCAAAACCACTGGTCGAAGGGGTATCAGTCAATATCAGCCGTCCGATCCACACCTGACGGCCAAGATTAAATATATGTGATACATAAACGTATAATCTACTGCAATCGTCGGATCCGAAATCAACGGATGAAGAACGATCCCGCCCCTATCCGACCTAAGTCGTCCATTACCGAATCAACGTCTTAGATCTAATTGAGCGAAATGGTATCCCTAGGTCTAATCGGAGCTGTTCCCGTAGATCCAACGGCCCCGCGGTCTTCTCCTTCACCCATACCCACGCAACAGTAGCGCCGCCCAACCCACGGCGGTGGATGGCCGAAGTTGGCCCAGCCCGGCATCCCAAAGCCCTAATCCTATCGTGGCTACTTCTTTTATGGAGAATGGAATATGGTAACCCTAATTAGATACTCCATACCAGGAATTAATGAATCTGCAGCTCCGCCCACGGCGCCAGACGAATCCGCGGTTGCCCAAGGTCGTCGGTGAGCAATTCCTCCAGCACCAGCTGTAACACCCCTAGTGTTACTGTAACTAAAACTTGAGCATGACATCATAAACATTGGCATTGCATATGTTTGATACACCTAGAGTGCATTCACTAGGTAAAAATTTCAAACAAGTTGTATTGTTATAGCACTTTGCAAATAGAACCCTGGGTAGGAAGCTTAACCCTAAATAAGGATTAAAGGGGTAAAACATAACCCAAATTGAGAAACCCTAAAAGCTTTAGGGAGATAGTCATAAAATATTTCCAAGAATAAAGTTGAATCACTTTTATACCCCTGGGATACCAAAAACCCTAATTGAAACCCTGGAAAACCCTAAATCCAAACCCTAGGGACCTATGTGCAAAATTTGTCCACTTTTGGACTAAAGTGCAAAAACCAAGTCAAATAAGTATCTTAAGTCATTTGGGTCACTCATATGTGAATTTACAAGCCAAACCCTAAGTTTTGGATTCATTTGCAAAAAGGTCCCTAATTGAGAATCCACTCTAAGTCTGAAAAACAGTGTTATGGGCTCAACTTTTGAGCTTTGTAACTTTCAAACTATAGGGATTTTGCTCAGGGTCACCACATCAAAATTGTAGCCCAATCATAGGAGAACAACTTTGCTTAAGAGTGTTAGCATAGTTGTTAAGAAAATATTGGACATAATTAAGCCTGAAGTCAGGCTGTCAGGCTGATTCAGTCTGAATTTCAGATAGACAGTGACTTGGATCCAAGTTTGAGAGCCATTTCGACTAAGATCCAGTAAGAATCTACCTAGGGTTGCTATAACAAAGTTGTAGAGTTATTAAAGAGGAACAACTTTGTTATGGGTGTTTGGTTTTGGTACCACATGGAATTGGGAGAAAATGGTGCTCCAAAGTGCTCTGTCAGGTCGACTGATGGGGAAATCGCCATGGTACAGTGATCTGAATAAGATCAGATCGACTGCCCGGCCGTTCACCACCGACGATCGATCTGCGCCGTGATTTGCGTCGGGGTCGGGCTGAGCTATCGACGGGCATCTCCTCGCAACGATATTATTGAAGCAAGATAAGACCGCCGCGGTGGAGGGCACTAACTCCGGCTGCCACGCGGCCATCCCTCCTTCCGGTCATGTCCGGTCACCAGCGCCGCTCTCCTCTGTTCGGCCACGCCATCACGGATTTGACTGCCTTACGGCCGCGGTTGAACGTGGCAAGCTCTAGGGGAGTGCCGTGCTCAGTGCCATCATTGATCGCCAGCTAGGGCCGGCAATGGTTATCACCGTGGCCGCGACAGTGACTCACCGCGGCTATAAATTCACCACATCCTCGCTCCTTTCGCTCAAATCAACCGAGCTCCGACCTTCGTCTCAAAATTGCAAAGCCATAGCAACCACTCCCGTCCCCGATTAGCCCCCCTAGCCGGAGAATCGCCGTTTTCCCCCAAATCAGTTTTCCGCCGCCGTAAAAGCACCCTCGCCGTGGCCAGCCACTTCCAGGTTTGATCATGCTCTCTGCGGTTCTGTTTCAGCACCTGTATGCATTCGTGATGCTCATCAACCCACCCGATCGAACTAGACCATCCCCAATCCGCGGGAACGTGTGCTCCCATGCTCGGTGTCCGCCGTGATCGTGGACAAGCGACTCCCAGTAGGGTTCATGTTAGTTTAATGGTTGTTCCTAGGTCGCCTTAGGTCAGTGAAGCCTCCCCGTTAGTTATTCCAAGCAGCCATGGCCGGTACGGACCACGTCAGGGATGATCTGCGTGCGCGCCGTGGTCAGGGGCATTCGCGGGGAAGAGATAGAAGATGGAGGGCATTTCTGCAATTTGTCAGTGGCACAGAGGAACAGTAAACAAACCTACTTCGATTTAGCTAATAAACCGAGGGCCTCTGTGCAAAGTTGTCGCGGGCGCGCGCGCGTGGACGTGTTTCTACTGTAGTTGGGCTGCCTGGGCTGAAATCGGCCCAGGACTGTTCATTCTTTTTCTTTTTCTTTTTCCAGCAGAACTCCAACAAATGTAGAAAATTACAGAAAAATCCTAAAAATATGAGACCAATTTTCCTAGACTTCTTATTTTCCATAGAATTTAATGAAAATAGTTTCATGATTTTTAGGTTGAATAAGAAATTTTAAGGCATTTAAAGTAGTTTAAAGTGTTAGTTCTGGATTTTTAGAAAACATATAGTAATTCCAAAAATGTCCAAACTTTTTATATGAGTTCTATACATTATTTGGACGCCTGGGGTAGAGTTTGGGTTGATTTGGACCTTGTTTGATATTTAGAACCTAAAACCCCCTGCCCTCTGAACCCCTTTACTGACTCCGGAAACCCCAAGTTCTCGGAGTTCCGTGAAGGAAAGTTGTATTCAAGACTTAGATAATAAATCTTTATTATCTTCGCACTCTCATGAGCATTACATGGCATTCATTCTTATATATACCTATATGGTTATATTTAGAAAACGAAGAAGAGATTGAAGTGACCGAAGAGAAGACACCACCGCCTTCGGATTCTCAGGCCGGGAATTGTTTCTACTTCGATATCTGCGGGATCGAGCCTGACTCACCTACTAACGAAGGCAAGCCCCGATGCATTTGCCACCTTCCTTGTTGTTTTTAAAATCTTTCTCACTTGATTGCTGCATTAGGTGATAGGAGTCGAATACTTAAACAATTCCTGCATTACCTTCCTTGAACTTGATTACCTTCCTTGAAATCCTGTTTTTACAAAAAGGTTTTTCTATGCTTAGTATTGCTTTAGAAAAACAAAAGGATTTGTTTTACAAAAGATGATTGGCAAAGTGGGAGGGTGTTTTCAAAAATAAAACTTGATGGTGAATCTATCATGGCCATGATGGGTTCAACATCGGAAAAGATGTACCTCTGCCAGGTACCAAGATTTGGGTTGAAATGATTAAGCTGAGACCGGGTGGGTGACTTGCACGAGAAAAGAGTCTCGGTGTAGTGTCTCCATCTGAGTCGATTAAGGACCGTGTCGATGTAGGCCTGCTGATCGAGGACCCTTTAACTGGTCACATGCCTCGTCATGGGTAAGCCTTGCCTCAGGCAGACTAAGGCCAGAATAAGATAACACGAAATGGGCGTGGAGCGGTGGCGGGAGTAGCATGTACCCTCCGTGGCAAGAGGCTGGACGGTGGTGTATCTGTGCTCCCGGTTTGCGTGAACCTGATCTGGTCTTAAGAACCCCGGTGGTGGGTTGACATATGCAAGGGTTAAGTGCTACATATGTCGTGTGATTGGAGATCCTTAGCTGAGTATAATCGATTCGGATCGTCGTACCTTCACGGTTATGAAGACTTGGTCACTGACTTATACGTAGAACTCCACTAAAGAGAAAGGGTTTTGTTAAGAAATTGGCTAGTGCAGGACAAGTGATTGAACTAGGGTAGAAAGAACTCTAGTTGCAGGTAATTTTACTTAACTTGACAAATAAAATTGGATTTTTAAGGATCCACTTTAGTAAGCGTTTCTGCAAAACATAGTCTTTGATTTTTGAAAAGCCTTACCTTGACTCCCTTAAGCCAGCATACCCTTGAGAGTCTTTTCTTTAGTCGGGTAAGACTTGCTGAGTAATTCCATACTCAGGGTTTATCCCTCCGTTGTTTTTAGGTGAGGAAGCGACAAATTTTTGTTGCTTTTGCTCCAAGGTGGTTCCCAAGGAAGAAAAACAAGAGTGAAGCCGCGGGAGGACTTGGTCCTCCATATAGAACTTTTGTTTAAAAACTATCGGGAGGAGTTTTTGCCTCCCTTGGTATTGTAATAATATTACTCTGCACTCCTAGGATAACTCTGGTCTGTAATAAGTAACTTGATCTTACTTTCTAAATAAATGTAAGTTATGTAATCGCTTCCGCATTTCTTTATCTCCGATGTTCTGTAATGTCTGCAAGACGGGTGAAACGTTCCTGGAAAGGTAAGAAAGAAGATACCGAACTTGTCAAGTGATTTAGGAACATCTACAGGGTGTCTGATGTCTGTTAGACAAGGACAACTGTAGGTGGGCCTAATTACTTGGGAGGTTCCGTCACACCAGCCGCCAATTGCCCCCGAGGACAAGTCGTACACGTTCCGCGTGGTCCCACGAAGCTCTTCAGCCACCACCGGACGACTCCGTAGGCACGGTCGAAGTCGACGTCTCCAAACTCCCAACGTCGCCGACCCACACACTCACGACTAGCTCCCCTCACGGCCGCGATTGAAGCTGAAGTAAGTCGGCTCCAAGCGGAACTCCGCCGCAGGACGGCTATCTGGGTCGTAGATGGCGACCGCATAAATGAGTTGAGAAGAGATATCCGCCATCTGCGAGATTAGCTCGTGGACCGGGATTTGGCACTTGACTGGGTTGTTCAATCCCGTTCGCTTGCATGGGACAAGGAGCAAAAAGCTCAAGCTCGAGTAGCCGAGCTCAACTTGGTCGTTGATGAACTGCAGACATATTGCAATACCTTACATGAAGAGGTTCATGTATTATATTCGCAACTGCATCCCAGTGAGCCTACGGATCCTACTGAGTCGGAAGCTAGACCCTCGCATGTTGCGGGACACGCGCTTGGTGGTGAGTTAGACCTTTTTCAGCCCCCTCCTTCTATGAGGCTGGTTGACGAATGGTCTCCCACATCCGACGACGAGGCCGCCAAAAGCAATGGGAAGCAGGAATAATGGTGTAGTAGAAGTAGAAGTAGTGTATTGTATAACAGGTTGTACTATTGTATAACAGGTTGTACTATTGTATAATAGGTAGTGTATTTGTATAATAGGTAATGTATCCTGTTCTAAAAGTTTGAGTCTGTACATTACTCTTTTTGGTAATGTAAAATGGATGGTTTTTCTTTGGCATATCATATTGTTTTCAAATGTTGTTGCCACAGATGCCTTCCAAGACTCGAGCACAGGATGGAGCTAGTACCTCCCGTGGGAGGGAGTCTACCCCAAATCCACCTCCTGTTCCTCCCACACTGGACGAGGCGATTGCCGCCTTGGTAAATGCAACCGCGGATAATACCCGTTTTCTCAGAGAGATGGCGGGTCAACAATTTCACACATCAAGGTGGGTGGGGTTATCAACAGGGCCCCCGTGAAACTTCTTACATGGACTTCTCAGAGACGCGACCCCCGCTGTTTGTCAAAGCCAAAGACCCGTTAGAAGCAGATGAATGGCTTCGTGTGATTGAGCAAAAGTTCGGACTGCTGCGATGTTCAGAAACCCAGAAGCCTTTATTCGCAGCCCAGCAACTGCGCGGACCTGCCAGCACTTGGTGGGGTAATTTTGTGGCCGTTCAACCGGCCAATCATCAGATAACTTGGGAAGAATTCAAGGTGGCCTTCCGCGAGCACTATATACCAGAAGGTGTTCTTCATATGAAGCAAGAAGAGTTTATGAAGCTGAAACAAGGAGGGGATACTGTTAACCAGTATCTCAATAAGTTCAATCATTTGTGATAATATGAAATCGATCAAGTGAACACTGATTTGAAGAAGAAGAATTGTTTTATGAGAGGTTTAAATGATCGACTGCAAAGGAAGATGGCAACCTGCATAGACCTTACTTATGGAAGAGCTATCAGTACCGCACTGGCAGTAGAAGCAAAGTATGCAGGCGCTGGAAAATCCAAGGGTTTTGGCGGTGACAGGCCTAGTCAGGGCCCGGTGAAGAGGCAATGGTTCGTCATCCGGCCTTCTAACCAGAATCGTTCTTTCGCTCGTCCACCCTCATTCCCTTTTAAGCAGCCAGTATTTATTCGTCCCAACAATGCCCCTACTGCATCAAGTCAGCCGGGTGCCCCAGGCACTCGATTCCCTGCTTTGCCCAGCTCATCAACTGGATGTTTCAATTGTGGGAAGTCTAGGCATTTTATCAAGGATTGCCCTTATCCAAAGCAGAACCAGTCAAATAATCAGCAAGGATCTGGGAATTCATCTTAAGTTAAGGGAAATAATATGGGCAAAAATACAAAGAAGACGGGACGCATATATTATACACAAGTGGCCACTACGCCGGACGGTGAGCCGGTAATGATGGGTATGTTTCTTGTGGCCAATCATCCCGCAGTTATTCTCTTTGATTCTGGTGCTTCACATACATTCATCAGCAAGAAATTTGTGGAGCAACATTGCATCTCATGCCATGAATCAAAAGAGGGGTTTAAAATTCACTCACCAAGGGGACAAATATTTACTAGAGAAGTGGACTATCAAGTGCCCGTAACCTTGGCCGGACGGGACTTTCCTACTAATATGATCGTTCTGAAAGGCCAAGATATAGATGTCATTTTGGGTATGAATTGGTTAGCCAGACATAAAGCAACTCTCAACACTGATCAGAGAATTATCAGGTTGAGTCATAACCAGGAAGAAATTCTTTTGCCTATCCCCATTCCAACCAAAGCTACTGGCAGAGCTTATGAAGCCATTATACCGGAAATCAAGGATATCCCGGTGGTATGCGAGTTTCCCGATGTCTTTCCCGAGGATTTACCCGGACTGCCACCTGAACGGGAGGTAGAGTTTGTAATTGAGTTGAAGCCCGGTACGACTCCAATATCTAGAAGATCGTACCGAATGCCTCCTAATGAGTTGGCAGAACTAAAGATTCAATTACAAGATCTACTTGAGAAAGGATTTATTCGGCAAAGCTCATCGCCGTGGGGTTGTCCAGCCATATTCGTCAAAAAGAAGGATCAAACTTTACGGATGTGTGTGGATTATCGACTCCTAAATGAGGTCACCATCAAAAACAAGTACCCTCTTCCAAGGATTGACATTCTATTTGATCAACTGACTGCAGCAAGGGTATTTTCAAAGATTGATCTCAGATCGGGCTATCACCAGATCTGTATTCGGCCCGAAGATATACCAAAGACCGCCTTCACTACGCGGTATGGATTATTTGAATACCTGGTAATGTCTTTCGGATTGACAAATGTTCCGGCCCACTTCACGTATTTGATGAACTCGGTATTCATGCCCGAGTTGGACAAGTTTGTGGTGGTCTTCATAGACGATATTTTGATATATTCCAAGAATGAAGAGGAGCACGCCCAACATTTACGGATCATGTTAACGCGCTTGAGAGAACATCAGTTATATGCTAAGTTCAGCAAATGCGCGTTTTGGCTGGAGGACATTCAGTTTCTGGGACATGTACTGTCTGCCAGGGGGATTGCGGTAGATCCTAGCAAAGTCAAGGACATTTTGGAGTGGAAACCCCCGACCACTGTTCATCAGATCCGAAGTTTCCTTGGACTGACTAGATATTACCGCCGATTCATACCAGATTTTTCTAAGCTTGTGAAGCCAATCACAAGTTTATTGAAGAATGATATTAAGTTCAATTGGTCTTCAAAGTGTGATGAAGCTTTTGAACAATTGAAGACATTATTAACCACTGCTCTGGTACTGGCTCAACCGGACATCACCAAGCCCTTTGATGTATATTGTGATGCATCAGGCAGTGGACTCGGCTGTGTGTTAATGCAAGAAGGCCGAGTGATTGCATATGCTTCAAGGCAGTTACGCGGACATGAGGAACATTATCCTACTCATGATCTGGAGTTAGCTGCGGTGGTTCATGCCCTAAAGATCTGGCGTCATTATTTGCTGGGTAATGTCTGTCATATTTATACAGACCATAAAAGCTTGAAATACATCTTCACCCAGTCAGAATTGAATATGAGACAGAGGCGATGGCTCGAGCTAATCAAGGATTATGAATTAGAAATCCATTATCACCCAGGAAAAGCAAATGTAGTGGCAGATGCGCTCAGTCGCAAGGCTTCCTGCCATTGTTTAACAGTGAGGACTTCTGACATTACATTATGCCAGGAGATGGAGAAATTAAACCTGGGAATGATTCAGCATGGGACTTCAAATCATTTGAAGCTGGAGTCAATCATCTTACGAAGAATAATTGACGCACAAAAAGATGATGTGGGTATGAAGCACATACGTGAGAAGATAAGGGCTGGAACAGCCAAATGTTTCAAAGAAGACGATCAAGGTGTGATATGGTTCAATAACCGCATAGGGGTGTCGAAGAATGAAGAACTCCGCCAGCAAATCTTAGATGAAGCACATCTTAGTCGCTATTCTATTCATCCGGGAAGCACTAAGATGTATCATGATCTAAAGCAGCACTACTGGTGGACGAAGACGAAAATCGAAATTGCACGCTATGTGGCTAAGTGTGACACTTGCAGACGTGTCAAGGCCATACACATGAAGACAGCTGGTCCATTACAATCTTTGTCGATCCTAACATGGAAATGGGAAGATATTAGTATGGACTTCATTGTGGGATTACCCAGGACTACAAAAGGGTATGATTCTATCTGGGTTATAATTGATCGGCTTACGAAAATTGCTCACTTTCTACCGGTCAAGATAGATCACCTGGTTACTGTCTATGCCCAATTGTACATCGCTCGTATTCTTAGTCTGCATGGTGTCCCGAAGACCATAGTGTCGGATCGTGGACCTCAATTTGTAGCCAAGTTTTGGGAAGCACTTCACAAATCCTTGGGTACTAAGTTACTCCATAGTTTGGCCTACCATCCTCAAACCAGTGGGCAGACTGAGAGGGTAAATCAGATACTGGAAGATATGCTGCGGGCATGTGTTCTGGAATTTCCACAAAAATGGGATGAATGTTTGCCGTTAGCGGAATTTTCATATAATAATAGCTATCAAGAAAGCATCAAGATGGCACCCTTTGAAGCTTTGCATGGACGACGATGTCGTACTCCGCTAAATTGGTCTGAACCTGGTGAAAGGTACTTCTTTAGGCCTGATATGGTGAAAGAGACTGAAGAAAAGGTTCAAAAAATAATTCACAATATGAAGAAAGCCCAAGCTCGTCAGAAGAGTTATGCAGACAAACGGCGAATGCCCTTATACTTCCTTGTGGGGGACTATGTCTACCTGAAAGTTTCGCCAATGAAAGGGGTATCACGTTTCGGGGTTAAAGGAAAGCTTGCACCCCGGTATATTGGTCCATTCCCTATACTTGAGCAATGTGGACCAGTGGCATACCGACTCCAATTACCTGAAACCTTGTCTGCTGTGCATAATGTGTTCCACGTGTCCCAATTGAAGAAGTGTCTTCGGGTTCCTGATCGAACCATTGAAGTGACAGATGTTGTCCTTGAACCGGACTTAACATATTTTGAGCACCCTATTCAAGTCTTGGATCAAAAGGACAGGGTTACCCGGAGAAAAACTCTCAAGTTTTATAAGATACAGTGGAACCAACATTCCGAAGATGAGGCTACATGGGAAACTCAAGACTTCTTAGATAAGAATTTCCCAGGCTTTTTAGCCTCTTGTAAATTGTAAAGCATGTGTAGATGTTGTAATAAAGGAGTAAATTCCCAAGCCACCCCTGCCTTGTACCAGAAATAAGGAAATAAAAGTATGTCGTGTTTCGTTTTCCATTACTTACCCTAGGACTTTTAATCTCGGGATGAGATTCTTTTATGGGGGGAAGGATGTAACACCCCTGGTGTTACTGTAACTAAAACTTGAGCATGACATCATAAACATTGGCATTGCATATGTTTGATACACCTAGAGTGCATTCATTAAGTAAAAATTTTAAACAAGTTGTATTGTTATAGCACTTTGCAAATAGAACCCTGGGTAGGAAGCTTAACCCTAAATAAGGATTAAAGGGGTAAAACATAACCCAAATTGAGAAACCCTAAAAGCTTTAGGGAGATAGTCATAAAATATTTCCAAGAATAAAGTTGAATCACTTTTATACCCCTGGGATACCAAAAACCCTAATTGAAACCCTGGAAAACCCTAAATCCAAACCCTAGGGACATATGTGCAAAATTTGTCCACTTTTGGACTAAAGTGCAAAAACCAAGTCAAATAAGTATCTTAAGTCATTTGGGTCACTCATATGTGAATTTACAAGCCAAACCCTAAGTTTTGGATTCATTTGCAAAAAAGGTCCCTAATTGAGAATCCACTCTAAGTCTGAAAAACAGTGTTATGGGCTCAACTTTTGAGCTTTGTAACTTTCAAACTATAGGGATTTTGCTCAGGGTCACCACATCAAAATTGTAGCCCAATCATAGGAGAACAACTTTGCTTAAGAGTGTTAGCATAGTTGTTAAGAAAATATTGGACATAATTAAGCCTGAAGTCAGGCTATCAGGCTGATTCAGTCTGAATTTCATATAGACAGTGACTTGGATCCAAGTTTGAGAGCCATTTCTACTAAGATCCAGTAAGAATCTACCTAGGGTAGCTATAACAAAGTTGTAGAGTTATTAAAGAGGAACAACTTTGTTATGGGTGTTTGGTTTTGGTACCACATGGAATTGGGAGAAAATGGTGCTCCAAAGTGCTCTGTCAGGTCGACTGATGGGGAAATCGCCATGGTACAGTGATCTGAATAAGATCAGATCGACTGCCCGGCCGTTCACCGCCGACGATCGATCTGCGCCGTGATTTGCGCCGGGGTCGGGCTGAGCTATTGACGGGCATCTCCTCGCAACGATATTATTGAAGCAAGATAAGACCGCCGCGGTGGAGGGCACTAACTCCGGCTGCCACGCGGCCATCCCTCCTTCCGGCCATGTCCGGTCACCGGCGCCGCTCTCCTCTGTTCGGCCACGCCGTCACAGATTTGACTGCCTTACGGCCGCGGTTGAACGTGGCAAGCTCTAGGGGAGTGCCGTGCTCAGTGCCATCATTGATCGCCAGCTAGGGCCGGCAATGGTTATCACCGTGGCCGCGGCAGTGACTCACCGCGGCTATAAATTCACCACATCCTCGCTCCTTTCGCTCAAATCAACCGAGCTCCGACCTTCGTCTCAAAATTGCAAAGCCATAGAAACCACTCCCGTCCCCGATTAGCCCCCCTAGCCGGAGAATCGCCGTTTTCCCCCAAATCAGTTTTCCGCCGCCGTAAAAGCACCCTCGTCGTGGCCAGCCACTTCCAGGTTTGATCATGCTCTCTGCGGTTCTGTTTCAGCACCTGTATGCATTCGTGATGCTCATCAACCCACCCGATCGAACTAGACCATCCCCAATCCGCGGGAATGTGTGCTCCCATGCTCGGTGTCCGCCGTGATCGTGGACAAGCGACTCCCAGTAGGGTTCATGTTAGTTTAATGGTTGTTCCTAGGTCGCCTTAGGTCAGTGAAGCCTCCCCGTTAGTTATTCCAAGCAGCCATGGCCGGTATGGACCACGTCAGGGATGATCGGCGTGCGCACCGTGGTCAGGGGCATTCGCGGGGAAGAGATAGAAGATGGAGGGCATTTCTGCAATTTGTCAGTGGCACAGAGGAACAGTAAACAAACCTACTTCGATTTAGCTAATAAACCGAGGGCCTCTGTGCAAAGTTGCCGCGGGCGCGCGCGCGTGGACGTGTTTCTGCTGTAGTTGGGCTGCCTGGGCTGAAATCGGCCCAGGACTGTTCATTCTTTATCTTTTTCTTTTTCCAGCAGAACTCCAACAAATGTAGAAAATTACAGAAAAATCCTAAAAATATGAGACCAATTTTCCTAGACTTCCTATTTTCCATAGAATTTAATGAAAATAGCTTTATGATTTTTAGGTTGAATAAGAAATTTTAAGGCATTTAAAGTAGTTTAAAGTGTTAGTTCTGGATTTTTAGAAAACATATAGTAATTCCAAAAATGTCCAAACTTTTTATATGAGTTCTATACATTATTTGGAAGCCTGGGGTAGAGTTTGGGTTGATTTGGACCTTGTTTGATACTTAGAACCTAAAACCCCCCTGCCCTTTGAACCCCTTTACTGACTCCGGAAACCCCAAGTTCTCGGAGTTCCGTGAAGGAAAGTTGTATTCAAGACTTAGATAATAAATCTTTATTATCTTCGCACTCTCATGAGCATTACATGGCATTCATTCTTATATATATACCTATATGGTTATATTTAGAAAACGAAGAAGAGATTGAAGTGACCGAAGAGAAGACACCACCGCCTTCGGATTCTCAGACCGGGAATTGTTTCTACTTCGATATCTGCGGGACCGAGCCTGACTCACCTACTAACGAAGGCAAGCCCCGGTGCATTTGCCACCTTCCTTGTTGTTTTTAAAATCTTTCTCACTTGATTGCTGCATTAGGTGATAGGAGTCGAATGCTTAAACAATTCCTGCATTACCTTCCTTGAACTTGATTACCTTCCTTGAAATCCTGTTTTTACAAAAAGGTTTTTCTATGCTTAGTATTGCTTTAGAAAAACAAAAGGATTTGTTTTACAAAAGATGATTGGCAAAGTGGGAGGGTGTTTTCAAAAATAAAACTTGATGGTGAATCCATCATGGCCATGATGGGTTCAACATCGGAAAAGATGTACCTCTGCCAGGTACCAAGATTTGGGTTGAAATGATTAAGCTGAGACCGGGCGGGTGAATTGCACGAGAAAAGAGTCTCGGTGTAGTGTCTCCGTCTGAGTCGATTAAGGACCGTGTCGATGTAGGCCTGCTGACCGAGGACCCTTTAACTGGTCACATGCCTCGTCATGGGTAAGCCTTGCCTCGGGCAGACTAAGTCTAGAATAAGATAACACGAAATGGGCGTGGAGCGGTGGCGGGAGTAGCGTGTACCCTTGAGAGCACCTAGAGGGGGGGTGAATAGGTGATCCTGTAAAACTTGAAAACTTAAGCCACAAAAACTTGGTTAAGCGTTAGCACAGTAAATGCCAAGTGGCTAGAGAGGAGTCTCAACAAAACACAATAACCACAAGAAATCAATCACAGAGATGGCACGATGGTTATCCCGTGGTTCGGCCAAGACCAACACTTGCCTACTCCACGTTGTGGCGTCCCAACGGACGAGGGTTGCAATCAACCCCTCTCAAGTGGTCCAAAGACCCACTTGAATACCACGGTGTTTTGCTTGCTTTTCTCAACCCCGTTTGCGAGGAATCTCCACAACTTGGAGCCTCTCGCCCTTACACTTGAAGTTCACAAAGAAGCACAGAGCAAGGGAGGATTAGCAACGCACACAAGACACAAGAATCAGAGTGTCAACACGCACACAAGTCGCAACAAGAGCTCGCAACACAACTCAATGAGTTCACAACTCCACTAGAGCTCTATATGCTATCACAATGAAACAAATGCGTGGAATCGAGGTCTTGGTGCTTAGGAATGCTTGGTGTTCTCCTCCATGCGCCTAGGGGTCCCTTTTATAGCCCCAAGGCAGCTAGGGGCCGTTGAGAGCATTCTAGGAAGGCTGATCTTGCCTTCTGTCGACTGGCGCACCGGACAGTCCGGTGCACACCGGACAATGTCCGGTGCCCGATTTCCTTCCAAAAATGGCGCAGTCGACCGTTGGCAGTCTGAGAGCCGTTGGCGCACCGGACATGTCCGGTGCACACCGGACAGTCCGGTGCCCCCTTCTAGCCGTTGGCTTGGCCATGTGTCCCGCGCAGATTGCGCGGCCGACCGTTGGCCCGGCCGACCGTTGGCTCACCGGACAGTCCGGTGCACACCGGACAGTCCGGTGCACACCGGACAGTCCGGTGCACACCGGACAGTCCGGTGAATTATAGCCGTACGTCGCCGGTGAATTCCCGAGAGCGGCCACTTCGCTCGAGCCAGCCTGGCGCACCGGACACTGTCCGGTGCGCCACCGGACAGTCCGGTGCTCCCAGACTGAGCAGAGTCTTGGCTGCTCGAGCCAAGACATTTTCAATTGGATTTTTCCTCTTTCCAGCACTTAGACACAATACATTAGTCCATAAAACAATGTACTAAGTCTGAGAAACATACCTTTATCCTTGATTTGTACTTTGTCCACCTTTTTACACTTAGGCACTTGTGTTGGACACTAAATCACCAAAATACTTAGAAATGGCCCAAGGGCACATTTCCCTTTCAATCTCCCCCTTTTTGGTGATTTATGCCAACACAACATAAAACAAGTAGAACAAGTACAAAATCAATTAAATAAGAACTCAATAATTGTTTTGATTCAATTTTGACATATATGGATCATCATTTGCCACCACTTGATTTGTTTTTGCAAATCAAACCCAAATTTTTATCTCTAAGTCAAACATACTTGTTAAAACATAGAGAGAGTCATTACAAGAGAAATTGATTCAAGATTTCAAAAACTCCCCCTTTTTCCCATAATCAACATTTCTCCCCACAAGAAGCCAACTTTTGACAAGAGAGACAATAAAAGAGTTTTGACAAACCAAAAGCTCTATTTTACTATTTTCAAAATCTCTCAAGTGGTAGCTGATCCATTTATCGCTTTGGCCTTTATTTTCTCCCCCTTTGGCATCAAGCACCAAAACGGGATCAATCTTGGCCCTTTAACCCCATTGCCTCACCAAAATCTTCAAATGAGAATACAAAGGCAATAAGAGTACATGAGATGAACTTGGAACAAGTTACCCTTTCAACAGAGTGCAGTGGAAGTCTTTCATGGTACAAGTCCACCTTTCCCTTTCAAACCTCCTTTGAGACTAAATCAAGCAAACTCAAGCAAACGGTTAGTCCCAAAGGGTCAAGTTGTAGCACAGCTCCCCCTAAATATGTGCATCACTTGCAAAAAGGACTTGTGAGGTCCAGGGAGTGTTTGTACAACTTGAGCACCACAAGTAAGCAACAAAATGCATAAGGAACATGATCAAAGGCATAAATACATGTATGCTATAAATCAATCCAAGTTCCGCGAATCTAGGACATTTAGCTCACTACGCAGCCTGCAAAAGGTCTTTTCATCTAAAGGCTTGGTAAAGATATCGGCTAGCTGGTTCTCGGTGCTAACATGAAATACTTTGATATCTCCCTTTTGCTGGTGGTCTCTCAAAAAGTGATGCCGGATGTCAATGTGCTTTGTGTGGCTGTGCTCAACAGGATTTTCCGCTATTCGGATGGCACTCTCATTATCACATAGGAGTGGGACTTTGCTCAGATTGTAGCCAAAGTCCCGGAGGGTTTGCCTCATCCAAAGTAGTTGCGCGCAACACTGTCCTGCGGCAACATACTCGGCCTCAGCGGTGGATAGGGCAACGGAAGTTTGTTTCTTAGAGTTCCACGACACCAGGGACCTTCCTAAGAATTGGCACATCCCCGATGTACTCTTCCTATCGACCTTACATCCAGCATAGTCAGAATCTGAATATCCAATCAAGTCAAAGTTAGACCCCTTTGGATACCAGATCCCGAAGCAAGGCGTAGCGACTAAATATCGAAGAATCCGCTTCACAGCCACTAAGTGACACTCCTTAGGATCGGATTGAAATCTAGCACACATGCATATGCTAAGCATAATATCCGGTCTACTAGCACACAAATAAAGTAAAGACCCTATCATAGACCGGTATGCTTTTTGATCAACGGACTTACCTCCTTCGTTGAGGTCGGTGTGCCCGTCAGTTCCCATTGGCGTCTTTGCGGGCTTGGCGTCCTTCATCCCAAACCGCTTTAGCAAGTCTTGCGTGTACTTTGTTTGGGAGATGAAGGTGTCGTCCTTGAGTTGCTTCACTTGGAACCCAAGGAAGTAGTTCAACTCGCCCATCATCGACATCTCGAATTTTTGCGTCATCACCCTGCTAAACTCTTCACAAGACTTTTGGTTAGTAGAACCAAATATTATGTCATCGACATAAATTTGGCACACAAAAAGATCGCCATCACAAGTCTTAGTGAAAAGAGTTGGATCGGCTTTCCCAACCTTGAAAGCATTAGCAATTAAAAAGTCTCTAAGGCATTCATACCATGCTCTTGGGGCTTGCTTAAGTCCATAGAGCGCCTTAGAGAGCTTACACACGTGGTCGGGGTACCGTTCATCCTCGAAGCCAGGGGGTTGCTCCACGTACACCTCCTCCTTGATCGGCCCGTTGAGGAAAGCGCTCTTCACATCCATTTGGTACAACCTGAAAGAATGGTGAGCGGCATATGCTAGCAAAATACGAATTGATTCTAGCCTAGCCACAGGAGCGAACGTCTCCTCAAAGTCCAAACCTGCGACTTGGGCATAACCTTTTGCCACAAGTCGAGCCTTGTTCCTCGTCACCACCCCATGCTCGTCCTGTTTGTTGCGAAACACCCATTTGGTTCCCACAATATTTTGCTTGGGACGAGGCACCAGTGTCCAAACTTCATTGCGCTTGAAATTGTTGAGTTCCTCCTGCATGGCCAACACCCAGTCCGGATCCAGCAAGGCCTCTTCTACCCTGAAAGGCTCAATAGAAGAGACAAAGGAGTAATGCTCACAGAAATTAACTAATCTTGAACGAGTAGTTACTCCCTTGCTAATATCACCCAATATTTGGTCGACGGGATGATCCCTTTGGATCGTCGCTCGAACTTGGGTTGGAGGTGCCTGAGGTGCTTCTTCCTCTTCAACATGATCATCCTACGCTCCCCCTTGATCATGCGCCTCCACTTGAGGTACCTGTTCGTCATCTTGGGTTGGGGGATGCACCATAGTTGAGGAAGACGGTTGATCTTGCTCCAATTGTTCCTGAGGCCGCACATCTCCAATCGCCATGGTGCGTATCGCGGCCGTTGGAACGTCTTCTTCATCTACATCATCAAGATCAACAACTTGCTCTCTTGGAGAGCCATTAGTCTCATCAAATACAACGTCGCTAGAGACTTCAACCAAACCCGATGATTTGTTGAAGACCCTATACGCCTTTGTATTTGAATCATAACCTAATAAAAACCCTTCTACAGCTTTGGGAGCAAATTTAGAGGTTCTACCTTTCTTCACAAGAATATAACACTTGCTCCCAAATACACGAAAATAAGACACATTAGGTTTGTTACCAGTTAGCAGCTCATATGAAGTCTTTTTGAGGAGGCGGTGAAGGTAGACCCTGTTGATGGCGTGGCAAGCCGTGTTCACGGCTTCCGACCAAAAACGCTCGGGGGTCTTGAACTCTCCAAGCATAGTCCTCGCCATGTCAATGAGCGTCCTGTTCTTCCTTTCTACCACACCATTTTGCTGAGGTGTGTAGGGAGCGGAGAACTCGTGCTTGATCCCCTCCTCCTCAAGGAACTCCTCCACTTGAAGGTTATTGAACTCGGACCCATTGTCGCTTCTTATCTTCTTCACCTTGAGCTCAAACTCATTTTGAGCTCTCCTTAGGAAGCGCTTGAGGGTCCCTTGGGTTTCAGACTTATCCTGCAAAAACAACACCCAAGTGAAGCGGGAAAAGTCATCAACAATAACTAGACCATACTTACTTCCTCCTATGCTCAGATAGGCGACGGGTCCGAAGAAGTCCATATGCAGCAGCTCCAGAGGTCTTGAAGTGGTCATCACATTCTTGCTGTGATGTGCTCCTCCCACTTGTTTACCTGCTTGACAAGCTGCACAAGGTCTATCTTTTTCGAATTGCACGTTAGTCAAACCTATCACGTGTTCTCCCTTTAGAAGCTTGTGAAGGTTCTTCATCCCCACATGTGCTAAGCGGCGATGCCACAGCCAGCCCATGCTAGTCTTAGCAATTAAGCATGCATCTAGACCGGCCTCCTCTTTTGCAAAATCAACTAAATAGAGTTTGCCGTCTAATACACCCTTAAAAGCTAATGAACCATCACTTCTTCTAAAGATAGACACATCTACATTTGTAAATAGACAATTATATCCCATATTACATAATTGACTAACAGATAGTAAATTATATCCAAGAGACTCAACTAAAAACACATTAGAGATAGAGTGTTCATTTGATATTGCAATCTTGCCTAAGCCTTTCACCTTGCCTTGGTTCCTATCACCGAATATGATTGAATCTTGGGAATCCTTATTCTTGACGTAGGAGGTGAACATCTTCTTCTCCCTCGTCATATGGTTTGTGCATCCGCTGTCGATAATCCAGCTTGAACCCCCGGATGCATAAACCTTCTTCTCCCTTGCCATAAGGCATGTGTGACGCTCGTTGGGGAAGAGGGATGACTTGTTGAAGGCGGTGGCGGCGAGTCCTTCATTGTCGGAGTCGGACGAGGAGCAATCCGAATCCCACTCCTTGCCAAGATGTGCCTCGCCCTTTGCCTTCTTATAGTTCTTCTTCTTCTCCCTCTTGTTCCCTTGATCCTGATCACTATCATTGTCGGGACAGTTAGCAATAAAATGACCAAGCTTACCAAATTTGAAGCATGAGCGCTTCCCCTTTGTCTTGGTCTTGCTTGGCTGCCCCTTGCGACCCTTTAGCGTCGTCTTGAATCTTTTGATGATGAGGGCCATCTCCTCATCATTAAGTCCGGCCGCCTCAATTTGTGCCACCTTGCTAGGTAGCGCCTCCTTGCTTCTTGTTGCCTTGAGAGCAAGGGGTTGAGGCTCGTTGATTGGACCATTCAATGCGTCGTCCACGTATCTTGCCTCCTTGATCATCATTCGCCCGCTTACGAATTTTCCAAGGACTTCTTCGGGCGACATTTTGGTGTACCTGGGATTCTCATGAATATTATTCACCAAATGAGGATCAAGAACGGTAAAGGACCTTAGCATCAATCGGACGACGTCGTGGTCCGTCCATCGCGTGCTTCCGTAGCTCCTTATTTTGTTGATAAGGGTCTTGAGCCGGTTGTAGGTTTGGGTTGGCTCCTCGCCCCTTATCATCACGAATCGTCCAAGCTCTCCCTCCACTAACTCCATCTTGGTGAGCAAGGTGACGTCGCTCCCCTCATGAGAAATCTTGAGGGTGTCCCAGATCTGCTTGGCATTGTCCAAGCCGCTCACTTTATGGTATTCGTCCCTGCACAAGGATGCTAACAACACAGTAGTGGCTTGTGCATTTCTATGAATCTGTTCATTAATAAAAATAGGACTATCCGAGCTATCAAACTTCATTCCATTCTCAACAATCTCCCATATGCTTGGATGGAGAGAGAATAGGTGACTATGCATTTTGTGGCTCCAAAATCCGTAGTCCTCCCCATCAAAGTGTGGAGGCTTGCCGAGAGGAATGGAGAGCAAATGTGAATTTGAACTTTGAGGAATACGCGAATAATCGAAAGAAAAGTTTGAGTTAACCGTCTTTCGTTTGTCGTAGTCATTGTCGTCGTTGTCCTTATGAGAAGAAGTGGATTCATCACTGTCGTCGTAGTAGACGATCTCCTTGATGCGTCTCGACTTCTTCTTCCTTCCATCTTTGCGTCTATGGCCCGAGCCCGAGTCGGTAGGCTTATCATCCTTAGGCTCGTTGACAAAGGACTCCTTCTCTTTGTCGTTGATCACGATTCCCGTCCCCTTAGGATCCATCTCTTCGGGCGATTAGTCCCTTTGTGAAGAGAACAGCTCTGATACCAATTGAGAGCACCTAGAGGGGGGGTGAATAGGTGATCCTGTAAAACTTGAAAACTTAAGCCACAAAAACTTGGTTAAGCGTTAGCACAGTAAATGCCAAGTGGCTAGAGAGGAGTCTCAACAAAACACAATAACCACAAGAAATCAATCACAGAGATGGCACGGTGGTTATCCCGTGGTTCGGCCAAGACCAATGCTTGCCTACTCCACGTTGTGGCGTCCCAACGGACGAGGGTTGCAATCAACCCCTCTCAAGTGGTCCAAAGACCCACTTGAATACCACGGTGTTTTGCTTGCTTTTCTCAATCCCGTTTGCGAGGAATCTCCACAACTTGGAGCCTCTCGCCCTTACACTTGAAGTTCACAAAGAAGCACAAGCAAGGGAGGATTAGCAACGCACACAAGACACAAGAATTAGAGTGTCAACACGCACACAAGTCGCAACAAGAGCTCGCAACACAACTCAATGAGTTCACAACTCCACTAGAGCTCTATATGCTATCAAAATGAAACAAATGCGCGGAATCGAGGTCTTGGTGCTTAGGAATGTTGTAGGAATGCTTGGTGTTCTCCTCCATGCGCCTAGGGGTCCCTTTTATAGCCCCAAGGCAGCTAGGAGCCGTTGAGAGCATTCTAGGAAGGCTGATCTTGCCTTCTGTCGACTGGCGCACCGGACAGTCCGGTGCACACCGGACAATGTCCGGTGCCCGATTTCCTTCCAAAAATGGCGCAGTCGATCGTTGGCAGTCTGAGAGCCATTGGCGCACCGGACATGTCCAGTGCACACTGGACAGTCCGGTGCCCCCTTCTAGCTGTTGGCTTGGCCACGTGTCCCGCGCAGATTGCACGGCCGACCGTTGGCTCACCGGACAGTCCGGTGCACACCGGACAGTCCGGTGAATTATAGCCATACGTCGTCGGTGAATTCCCGAGAGCGGCCACTTCGCTCGAGCCAGCCTGGCGCACCGGACACTGTCCGGTGCGCCACTGGACAGTCCGGTGCTCCCAGACTGAGCAGAGTCTTGGCTGCTCGAGCCAAGACATTTTCAATTGGATTTTTCCTGTTTCCAGCACTTAGACACAATACATTAGTCCATAAAACAATGTACTAAGTCTGAGAAACATACCTTGATCCTTGATTTGTAATTTGTCCACCTTTTTACACTTAGGCACTTGTGTTGGACACTAAATCACCAAAATACTTAGAAATGGCCCAAGGGCACATTTCCCTTTCAACCCTCCGTGGCAAGAGGCTGGACGGTGGTGTATCTGTGCTCCCGGTTTGCGTGAACCTGATCTGGTCTTAAGAACCCCGGTGGCGGGTTGACATATGCAAGGGTTAAGTGCTACATATGTCGTGTGATTGGAGATCCTCAGCTGAGTATAATCGATTCGGATCGCCGTACCTTCGCGGTTATGAAGACTTGGTCACTGACTTATACGTAGAACTCCACTAAAGAGAAAGGGTTTTGTTAAGAAATTGGCTAGTGCAGGACAAGTGATTGAACTAGGGTAGAAAAACTCTAGTTGCAGGTAATTTTACTTAACTTGACAAATAAAATTAGATTTTTAAGGATCCACTTTAGTAAGCATTTCTGCAAAACAGAGTCTTTGATTATTGAAAAGCCTTACCTTGACTCCCTTAAGCCAGCATACCCTTGAGAGTCTTTTCTTTAGTCGGGTAAGACTTGCTGAGTAATTCCATACTCAGGGTTTATCCCTCCGGTTTTTTTAGGTGAGGAAGCGACAATTTTTTGTTGCTTTTGCTCTAAGGTGGTTCCCAAGGAAGAAAAACAAGAGTGAAGCCACGGGAGGACTTGGTCCTCCATATAGAACTTTTGTTTAAAAACTATCGGGAGGAGTTTTTGCCTCCCTTGGTATTGTAATAATATTACTCTGCACTCCTAGGATAACTCTGGTCTGTAATAAGTAACTTGATCTTACTTTCTAAATAAATGTAAGTTATGTAATCGCTTCCGCATTTCTTTATCTCCGATGTTCTGTAATGTCTGCAAGACGGGTGAAACGTTCCTGGAAAGGTAAGAAAGAAGATACCGAACTTGTCAAGTGATTTAGGAACATCTACAGGGTGTCTGATGTCTGTTAGACAAGGACAACTGTAGGTGGGCCTAATTACTTGGGAGGTTCCGTCACACCAGCCGCCAATTGCCCCCGAGGACAAGTCGTACACGTTCCGTGTGGTCCCGCGAAGCTCTTCAGCCACCACCGGACGACTCCGTAGGCACGGTCGAAGTCGACGTCTCCAAACTCCCAACGTCGCCGACCCGCACACTCACGACTAGCTCCCCTCACGGCCGCGATTGTGCAACGAGGATTGTGGAGATGGGGGAGGTGGAGACCCGAGACCCCGTACAGCTTATAAGGACCGCACGGTCTGGGAGGGAGTAACGGACCCCCACGTCCACGACACACCTCCGCCATGCGCGGGCGAGGCAGTTGGAGCCAGTACCTGATGTCTCGGGCTCACCGAGCAGTGGCACCCTGGAAGAGCTACGCGCGCGAGAGGAGCTGACCCGTGGGTCCCTGGTGTCGGCGCCAGCGGCGCGCGAGAGCTCGGGCTAAGCGGGCCGCGTGGTGGAATGAGGTATTGGGCTGACACGCGCAGGTTTGGGCCCACACGGCAGTTTTCCTTTTCTTTTATATTTTCTCTTTTCTTTCCTTTTACTTTTTATTTCCAAATTCAAATTTTAGATTCCCATTTAATTTCAAACTTCATGGTAAATTGGTCTTCACATTAAATGTCCAATTTAAACATGGTATGGGGTGAATTTATTTATTTTAATATTTTTTTATGATGACTAGTGCTTCTCTTTCCCAAATTCTAGAGTTACCAATTAGGTATTTATTTCCAAATTAGCTAATAATTTATTTCCGTTAACATTATTTATTGTTTCCAAATGCATACACAAAGAATCTCCAACATGATGCATAGTTTATTTAGGGGTCATTAGCCAATTAACCCTTTTTAATTAGGGTTATTCCATGTTACAACAAACAGGGGTAAGACACATAAGGGAATTATTTCCTTTAATATAGGTTACAATTTTGGGTATTACACTGAGGCTCTGAGGATGCAACACCTCGAAGAAGACTTGGAAAAACTCATAGAAGGCTTACATATACTCAGCACAAGATCAATACACAATACCAAAAGTTCCCAAGCAAAGAAGATAGAACAATCTAGAAATGGGCTATTCGCTGGCGCACCGAACCGGTCTAGTGGTGCACCGGACCGCGTGCGCAGAGCTCTTCCTTAAGCTCTCGTGGCAGCTAGTGCACCGGACCGGTTCGATGTGCACCTGACTGAGGTTGAATGGCTAGTTCCCAATAGTTATTTGACGTGTCGGTCTTTAGATCGATCTGGTGGTGCACCGGACCTCTGTGACACTGCAGAGAACATGTCAGGTTTCCAATGGCTAGCTGACGTGGAGGTCACTAGACCAATCTGGTGCGACGAAGACAGAGCTGCTTTCCTCCATCAGCTACATTTGGGATGGGGGCTTTATAAATACCCCAAGTCGGCCATTTGAAGGTGTGGGATCCCAAGAAACATACCAAGTGAAGTGAGACACAGCTCCATTGCTCCAAAACACCCAAGTGCTTAATAGAATCACTCGATGATTAGCGTAGCAGGTGCTTTGCGAAGTGCTTAGATTAGTTAGACCGCTTTGTAGTGCTTGCTCTAGGTTTAGTCCTTGTTGATTGAGTGAGGTTAGACACCCTCAATACCCTTGACTCTTGCACGAGTCGTTGTACGTATTTGTACCGAGTGGGGGTGACGTCTTGCGAGACCACACCAACCACGTTTGTGGTGTGGCTGCCACCATGTACCGAAGGAACAAGGCCCGTAGTGTCTCGGCTGGTAGCTCGATAATGAAGACGACGGGAAGCATTCAAGAGGAGGCTAAAAACAGAGCACCACTTGTTAGTGGAGAAGGCTCATGACTCTCTAGTGAGTTACTCAACCGGGTGCTTGACCCTCGTGTTGACTTCCCTTTGCGTAGGGGCACCAACGAGGATTAGTCGTAACCTTGCGCGGTTCTGGATACTTCATTTAAAGTATCGGCACGTCCATGGGAGTTGGCTTTCTCTACCTTTATCTTTAAGCTTCCACATTTATATTGATTACTTAAGTTGCAATCTTTACTATTCTTAGTTTAGAATATTTATGATTGGAGCTTAGGTTGCATAGCTCCTTTTGCGGTAGAGATAGCAACACTTACACAAAAACCTAGTTTGCATATTATTGCTTAGTTATTTGTGTAGATTTTGTTTAGTTCTCATAAATAGAAATCCTAATTCATCCCTCTTAGCCATCTGTGTTCCTTTCACTGACCCCTTGTCATCTCTACTTTCGGCCAATCTATACTCTCCACATAGTGGAGAAACAACAGAAATATGTTGGTTAGGATGCTATATTTATTGGCCTGGTGGAGACATTTGTACACCACTACTTTCTTCACGATTTTGTCTTTCTAGTTCAGCATCATCCATTTTTGTTTGATATTTGGCAGCTCCAGTTGAGACCTCACAAGAGAAGAGGCAAGCTCTGGCACTTTGACTTTCCAGACCTATTGATCCAACACATACTGGCATCAGAACATAGGCAACGATCAGCTGAAGAAGATTCATCAAAGGACCATGAGGACAACACATGTACTTGATCTTTATAATCTTACAATCCTTGCAAACCACTCGGGACTTTCAAATGCTCATTACAAAGGTTTGGAACGTAGTTAAACAACTATTTCATTTAAATAAGGTTTACATTGATATATAGAACTGTCGTAATGCACGAACATCTATCTAGTTTTTTCTCTATATATAACACATGATTTTGTTGTAGACGACACTGATGCCGTAAGAATTTTCTTATATACATGTTTTACGTTACTCTCTATCTGCTTTTACCGTGAGAGGCTTCCTGCATGGCAGTGCAAATGGTCTCAGGAGTCAGGACTCAGGCGTCGCAGCTGCGCCTGTTTGCAATGCAGGGTTCGTCCCTCCAGTAAAGTAAATTTCATAAAACGAAAACAAGAGGTACACATTTCTACATCACTTGTTAAAGCATGTGTTAAACCTGTCATCGGCATATGTACATTTACATTGCAATAACTACTTGAGGTTTACAAAAGCTATATCTTCACTTTGTCAACGAGTGTTGCTATCTGGCCCAACAGGTATATGCATGTGTTAAACATGTATTTTCTTTACCTTTATTTGGAACTCAGATTATTGTTTATGTTTTTTTATTAAGTGTGTTAACTTATCTTTTACAGGAACATCTATCAAGAATATCTGGTGAAGGCACTTGCAAAGAATTTTAGTGCCGTGACGGTTGAAAATCAGAAAGATAAAATGAGAACACCATACATGTCATATATAATTGTTGGATCTTTTATGGGCTTGGCCCATTTATTGAATAAACTCTATGGTGTGTAATGGTGAAGAATACCAATAGTACCACATTGGAAGTCCAAGGGTCTTTTAGCTTGACTTATATGGTGGGATTTATTCCACTTAACTTGAGAAGTCAAGAAATGGACAAGGGCGTGCCACACGCACGCGCGCGCCGCCGCCGCCGGCCGGGCCGGGCCGGGCGTGGCGAGGCGAGGCGAGGCAGGGTCACTCGGTACACGTGAGAAAACACTTTTAGAATCACAGTCCAGCCGCCAAGTGAGGGTATTTTTATCTCGTGACTCTGCGCGCACAGAGAAGCGAGAGGGCAGGTACCTCCGGAGCCCTTGCTGTTCGAGACCTTGCACGAGGGATCGGCAATTAGGTTTTTAGGGAGCGTCTACGCGACTGCCCAAAACGTCTTCTTCCTGGTGACATGACAAGGGAAGCTGGACAAGGATCTGGATCATCAGAGCGTATGGGAGGGTATGATCAGTTTATTTCCTTACTGTTTTGCGTTCTTCAAATTACATATGTTTCATATATTCACCTCTGCTGTTTTATATGTAGTCATGTATTTATCTCTTCTGTTCTGTCATTTTATAATATGTTATATCTGTTTGTTTTAGTTTTACAGTCATGCTGTTTATATTGCTATCTACTTATTTTTAGTTGTTCCGTAATAATTCATGAACCATGTTTATATACTTATTATATTTATATGATTCACATGCTCTATGTTCTCTTGATTCATATTGGTATGGATCAATTTAAGATCATGATTTCTATGGTTAATTATTTGTTATATGTCATCATCATAATGTTAATTTATGGAATTAAAATAATACGGAAAATGCCTATATTTCTAACAATCCAAAAACCTAATGTTAGGCATTTTTCTATCAGAGGTTTTGCTGCTGTGCTAAAGCCTGATCCTTTTGATGGTAAAAACTTCTTGATATGGAAAGCTAAGATGGAGTTGTGGCTAACTGCAATGTCATGTTATTATGCCGCTGAGGGCAAGCCTGCCAACTTACCTCCTGAGGATGAGGCTAAGTTTAAGGCTGATGACAACCTCTTTCGAGGAGCAGTGATTAGCGCACTTGACACAAAATTCCAGAAAAGCTATATCATCCTTCCTACAGGGAAAGAGCTGTGGGATGCACTTGTTGGAAAGTTTGGAGTAACTGACGCTGGTAGCGAGTTGTATCTCATGGAGCAGCTGTATGACTACAAGATGGTTGAGAACCGATCTGTAGTGGAACAGGCTCATGAGTTTCAGGCACTAGCTAAGGAACTCGAACTTTTTCCTTGTCCTTTACCTGACAAGTTTGTGGCTGGCGGTATAATCGCCAAGTTACCACCTTCTTGGAAGGACTTTGCTACCTCTCTCAAACATAAGAGACAAGAGTTCAATGTGGAAGAGCTCATTGGTACTCTTGATGTTGAGGAAAGGGCTAGAACAAAGGACAGTGGAAAAGGTGTTGAGACCTCTACTGCTAATGTGGTGCAGAAGAGAAACTTCTGCAAGTTTAACAAGAAGAAAAACCAGAACAAACATGAGAATACGAATAAACCTGTTCAAACAGTACAGTTTAAAAAGAAGAACAACAATAACAAGGGAAAGGGAGGATGCTTTGTCTGTGGCAGTGATCAACATTGGGCAAGCGAGTGCCCTGATCGCAAGTTCACTCAAGACAAGAAATCAGCTAATGTTGTAACCACTGAAACTGAAGGTGGAACATCTGGGTATGGTAATTCTTTACCATTTGTTCTTTCAGTCTGTAATTCACCTGAGTGGTGGATGGACAGTGGTGCAAACATTCATGTGTGTGCTGATGCCTCTATGTTCACTTCCTATCAGGTCGGGAGGTCTGGCGCCTTGTTAATGGGAAATGGGTCGCGTGCTCATGTTCTTGGTGTTGGTACGGTCATTCTGAAGTTTACTTCGGGAAAGACGGTGCCATTGAAGAGCGTGCAGCATGTGCCCTCTATCAAGAAGAATCTCGTTAGCGCTTCTATGCTATGTCGAGATGGATACAAAGTTGTTCTTGAGTCTAATAAATGTGTTGTGTCGAAACATGGTACTTTTGTTGGTAAAGGATATGACTGCGGAGGCTTGTTCCGCTTATCACTGCATGATGTGTGTAATAAACTGGTGAATTTTGTTAATTTTTCTGATGAGTCAGATTTTTGGCATTCACGTTTTTGTCATGCAAGCTTTGGCTGTCTTATGCGGCTAGCAAATATAAATTTAATTCCTAAATTTAACTTGGTCAAAAAGTCTAAGTGCCATGTGTGTGTTGAATCAAAACAACCCCGCAAGCCTCACAAGGCTGCTGAGGCGAGGAGTTTGGCACCTCTAGAACTTGTTCATTCTGATCTGTGCGAGATGAATGGAGTTTTGACCAAAGGTGGTAAAAGATACTTTCTCACTTTTATAGATGACTCCACTAGATTTTGCTATGTGTATATTAAAAACAAAAGATGAAGCGTTCAATTATTTTAAGGCCCATAAAGCTGAAGTTGAGAACCAACTTGAGAGGAAAATAAAACGGTTAAGGTCTGATCGAGGTGGAGAATATTTCTCTAATGTGTTCGATGAGTTCTGCGTGGAACATGGTATTATTCATGAGAGGACACCGCCATTCTCACTACAATCCAATGGGATTGCTGAAAGGAAAAAACGACACTCTAACAGATTTGGTGAATGCCATGTTGAGTACAGCGGGATTATCCAAGGCATGGTGGGGTGAGGCGATTTTGACAGCATGTCATGTCCTGAATAGAGTTCCAACAAAGAACAAAGAGATCACACCATTCGAGGAATGGGAAAAGAGAAGATTAAACCTCTCATATTTGCGCACTTGGGGTTGCTTGGCTAAAGTGAATGTGCCAATCAACAAAAAGCGTAAACTTGGGCCTAAAACTGTTGATTGTGTATTCCTTGGGTACTCTTTTCACAGCACTGGGTATAGGTTCTTAATTATAAAATCTGATATGCCTGATATGTATGTTGATACTATCATGGAATCAAGAGACACAACATTTTTTGAGAATGAGTTTCCCATGAAGAATACACCTAGTGATACAAGTCATGAGACTATAATTCCCCATGAGCACGAACTGTCGATTCCTATAGATCATGCTGAGGATTCTCACGTGCACATCCCTAAGGAGGATGACACTATAGTCACTCGAAAGAGCAAGAGACAGAGGGTTGCAAAATCCTTTGGTAATGACTTTATAGTGTACCTTGTGGAAGACACACCAACTACCATTAGTGAGGCATATTCCTCTCCTGATGCTGACTTATGGAAGGAAGCAGTAAGGAGTGAGATGGAATCTATTATGTCTAATGGAACTTGGGAGGTCGTTGACCGTCCTTATGGTTGTCAACCTATAGGTTGCAAATGGATCTTCAAGAAAAAGCTTAGGCCTGATGGTACAATTGAGAGGTACAAGGCAAGGCTTGTGGCCAAAGGATATACCCAAAAGGAGGGTGAAGATTTCTTTGACACCTACTCACCAGTGGCTCGATTGACTACAATTCGCACATTAATAGCCGTGGTAGCCTCTTATGGTCTTATCATTCATCAGATGGATGTTAAGACAGCTTTCCTAAATGGAGTGTTGGATGAGGAGATCTATATGGATCAGCCAGAAGGGTTCGTTGCGAATGGTTAAGAGAACAAGATGTGCAGGTTGATAAAATCATTGTATGGCCTAAAACAAGCACCTAAGCAATGGCATGAAAAGTTTGATAATACTCTTACAGCAGCTGGCTTTGTTGTAAATGAATCTGACACGTGTGTATACTATCGGTATGGTGGGGGTGAGTCTGTTATGTTGTGCCTTTATGTTGATGGCATCTTGATCTTTGGATCAAATCTCAATGTGATTGAGGAAGTTAAAAATCTTCTATCGAGCAATTTCGAAATTAAAGATTTGGGAGAAGCTGATGTCATTCTAAACATCAAGCTTGTTAGAGAAGCTGATGGTGGGGTAACTTTGTTACAATCCCATTATGTGGAAAAGGTATTGAGTCGCTTTGGTTTTAGTGACTGTGATCCTGCTCCAACACCTTATGACCCCAGTGTGCTATTAAGAAAGAATCAGAGAATAGCAAGGGATCAATTGACATACTCCCAGATCATTGGCTCGCTCATGTACCTTGCAAGTGCAATAAGGGCAGACATCTCTTATGCTGTGAGTAAGCTAAGTCGGTTTGTGTCGAAACCAGGAGATGATCACTGGCGTGCTCTTAAGAGAGTGTTGCGATATTTGAAAGGTACTATGACATACGGTATTCATTATACTGGAAACCCAAAAGTGCTGGAAGGCTATTGTGATGCCAACTGGATTTCTGATGCTGATGAGCTTTATGCCACAAGCGGATATGTGTTTCTGTTTGGAGGTGGCGCTGTTTCCTGGAAGTCTTGCAAGCAGACTATCTTAACGAAGTCTACAATGGAAGCAGAACTCACAGCATTAGACACTGCTGGGGCTGAGGCCGAGTGGCTTCGTGATTTCCTATTGGACTTACCGGTAGTTGAAAAACCGATACCGGCTATTTCCATGAACTGTGACAACCAAACTGTGATAACAAAGGTTAACAGTTCTAGGAATAACATGAAGTCTACAAGGCATGTTAAGAGGAGATTGAAATCTGTCAGAAAGTTGAAAAACTCTAGAGTTATAACTGTGGATTATGTCCACACATCGAATAATCTGGCAGATCAATTCACTAAGGGTCTATCACGCAATATGATAGAAAGTGCATCGAGGGAAATGGGTATGAGACCCATGTGAGATCTACTCTAGTGGTAACCTGCTCTATGTGATCGGAGATCCCGTGAAGTAGAGTGGAGAAACAAGCTAGGAGTAGGTTGTGAGGAAAGATCCCTTCCTTAACTCATTTCTGATGCACATCTTTCCTATCTGTAAGGCAGGATGGTTTTTACCTTAATGTATTCCAAGAGTCTTATAAAGGTGAGATGTTGTCCTACAGAACATCTTTTGAGGAATACACCTATATGAGTCAGACTGCTGGTCACAGTCTATGGGACTTGGGTAATCCCTAAATACTCATGAAAGGCACTGAAGTGTGACTTATATGCTTCTAAATAGCGGGAATACCCTTTTGCAGCCTAGTATCAGCAAAGGATTTGAGTGAATCTTATTTCGCACAAAACTGTCAATTCAAGGCATAGTCCATTGTTCAGTTGTGAATGAGTGAAACTCTTATTCTAGATGGATGTTCAACTTAACGGTCTCCATCGAAACACTGGTATATCAAAGGATTGTGATTCAGATACTTCATCATTACAAACCCTAGAGTTTGGTGGGGATTGTTGGATCTTTTATGGGCTTGGCCCATTTATTGAATAAACTCTATGGTGTGTAATGGTGGAGAATACCAATAGTACCACATTGGAAGTCCAAGGGTCTTTTGGCTTGACTTATATGGTGGGATTTATTCCACTTAACTTGAGAAGTCAAGAAATGGACAAGGGCGTGCCACACGCGCGCGCGCGCCGCCGCCGCCGTCGGCCGGGCGTGGCGTGGCGTGGCGTGGCGTGGCGTGGCAGGCAGGCAGGCAGGCAGGCGAGCGGGCGTGGTGTGGTTGTGTTAATTTTTAGCACTCACTAATCGCGTTAACCTTTCAGTTGCCTGTCTCTTCGTCAGCCGAGTGACCCTTCTCCTTCAGCTGACCGACTCATGGCGTGACTCGGCGAGAGCTGGCCGACTCATGGCATGACTCGGCGAGAGCTGACCGACTCTTGGCGTGACTCGGTGAGACCTTTCTCCTTCAGCTTCCCTCTGCGAGAGGTTAAATAGAGGAGCACCCCTGTCACTCGGTACACGCGAGAAAACACTTTCAGAATCACAGTCCAGCCGCCGAGTGAGGGTATTTCCATCTCGTGACTCTGCGCGCACAGAGAAGCGAGAGGGCAGGTGCCTCTGGAGCCCTTGCCGTTCGAGACCTTGCACGAGGGATCGACAATTAGATTTTTGGGGAGCGTCTACGCGACTACCCAAAACGTCTTCTTCCTGGTGACATGACAAGTGAAGCTGGACAAGGATCTGGATCATCAGAGCGTATGAGAGGGTATGATCAGTTTATTTCCTTACTGTTTTGCGTTCTTCAAATTACATATGTTTCATATATTCACCTCTGCTGTTTTATATGTAGTCATGTATTTATCTCTTCTATTCTGTCATTTTATAATATGTTATATCTGTTTGTTTTAGTTTTACTGTCATGCTGTTTATATTGCTATCTACTTATTTTTAGTTGTTCCGTAATAATTCATGAACCATGTTTATATACTTATTATATTTATATGATTCACATGCTCTATGTTCTCTTGATTCATATTGGTATGGATCAATTTAAGATCACGATTTCTATGGTTAATTATTTGTTATATGTCATCATCATAATGTTAATTTATGGAATTAAAATAATACGGAAAATACCTATATTTCTAACAATAATCTCATCAATGAACACCAACTATATGACAATAATATAATAATACGAGTAAAACAATAGATGTTCATACTATATGCCACGTTCTCATAAAAGGCTACTTTTGGGAACGTAAGTGTTAGTCGTACATGATGGAAAGCTATTCTCATGGGCGTAAACCACATGTTGTTCGTTTGATCCATTTTATAAGTCTTTCCTAGACTTAAGGCATGTTTGGTTCACTACCTCAGTTGCCACACTTTGCCTAACTTTTCTGTCTAAGGTTAGTTATTCAATTCGAACGACTAACCTTAGGCAAAGTGTAGCACATTTAGCCACAAACCAAACATGCCTTTATTCTCTCTCAGTTTTTTACCTTTTCGCAGATTTATTAGATGTACACATTTTTTCCATGCTATCAACATTTTTTCCATGCCATCAAACGTCGGCTGACAATTTTTGTTTGGTGATCCAGATCCAGTGAGGATGATGCTTGATTCATCTCATTACATGAAGCGTCTATTGTCCATGCGGGGAGGAAGCAAATTACATGTATGTTTATCCGTGGATCGAACTAACCGTTGTTGTTAGCTTATGTTTAATGATGGTCGCCACAGAAAAATGTGTAATTTTCTCTTCTCTACGTATGAAGCGTGTTATGCACGATGTGTATGCTTTCGGGACGACACTCTAATTGCCGCTTGTAGTCTTGTAGTGTTTGATGGTTATAAACTGTTGTCGCATTATGCAATATATGATCTGAACATGATCGCTAGATTTGTAGGTTTGTTGCCTTTTACAACAAAGCTTCAAATTATTGTGCCATATGCTATCTGTATGTGCTTACGAGTGCTTGTGTAATGTCGCAAAATACAGCTGATACTGTACACTTGCCGGTGGCAGACTCTGAAACGGAACTTGTCAACTGTAACTTCTCAATTTTCATTTTGTGTTTGGTGGGAAGATAGGCAACTGTCTCTCCTCTATTGTCCAAAAAGACATGCATGATGCCGCGAATATGGACAAGAAACAGTACAAATTAGCTGGTGACACACACACACATATTCAACAAAACCGTGCCGGCGTCATTGATCATCGTGAACCGGCAGCTCCTTTACCATGACAACTCGCCTCCTCCTCCCCACCCAGGAGACCCAGTCTGGATCCCTTGACACGACCCTGTACCCTGCCTTGGAGTAGAGGCCTCGAGCGCCGTCGTCATCCTCGTACGCCCTCAGAACCATGAACACGTGCCTCCATTGGAGCCCCAGTGCCTCGCAGGCCTTCAGCAGTGCGGTCCCTACCTTCCTCCTCCTGCACAAGCGTGCACGAAGCACACGCATCTAGCGTCAAGAACTGATTTCCTGAGTGTTATGGTCTTGGACCCATTGGGCAAGTAGAGCTGCGAGAAAACACGTGTTAGAGGTCACCTGAATGGTGGCAAGACTGCAATTCCTGACACGTAGAGGTATTCATCCGCGCCTCGAAGGTGCTTTAGGATGCCGTCTTCGTCCTGCACCGTGCAATCCACAACCCCGACGATCTTCTCATATGGTGCCTTTGACGGCTGGTCGGCTGCCTCAGCTTCTTCAGCCACCAAACAAGCGTATCTAAGGAGAACAGAGTTCAGTTGGTGTAGGCGGCATTGTTAGCGAACTAAATAAGGTTCAGGCATCGACTAGTCCTAACGCGTGGATTTAACGAAGCCTGCAGGCCAACACATGTCAATTGCAATTTTAGCAGAAGGGTCATGAGGCACAACGTAATAACTTGCCAGTAAATCAGATGCCTGGGATTATTTCGATACTAAATGGCAAATGTCAATTGATTTAAATTACTGTCTTTGACAAACATAACACTACCGAACTAAGATTGATGATATACTGGTACAAAAAAAAACCCAAAAACATAGATGTTTGCCGCCTTCGGAGCACAGATTGAGAGCAACAAGAATGCATTTCAGGTGTAAAATATATGATCAGAGAACATGTAAATTTGAACATTACATTAACTTGTTCATTCGAATAAGAACTCCTACCAAAAACACCACCACGTTGCTCTAGACAAATTAAACTTTCTAATCAAAATCCAGTACAAGTACTATTTGGCATTGCTACCAGCGTTATGAAGTAGCACAGCAATCAAGAGCATTGATCGCACCTGTCAGGCGGCGAGTTCCTCACTCTGTAGATGAGCGCCGACAGCACCTCGGCCTAATCTTGACGCAAGCAACAAACGCCGCCAGTACAAGCACCGTGAGGACGGACGAACAGATCCAATTGAAGCGCAAGCAAGCTCAGACACGTGCTCACTTTGAAGAAGTCGAAGAAGAAGTCGTTGAAGAGCGCGACGGGGACGTGGAAGGCCTCGGCCTGGACCTGCGCCACCCGCCGCATCTCCTCCCCAACCCGTGCCATCCGCCGCACGCCCCACCCGGCCTCCCGCGCCAGGTACTCGTCTTCCTCCTTCGCGACGCCTGCCGCACCGACCCCCGCCTCCGTGGCCCGCAAGCAGGGCACCCGCCCCTCCGCCGGCCTTCTCCTTGCCGCAAGAAGCCCCCTCTTGGGGCGGCCTCCATGGACGCCGCCGCTCCTGGGCCTGGAAGGAGCAGGACTGGGTCTGGCTGTGGCTGCGACCACGCGGCAGGTGGGGCGCCGCTTGCACTGAGAGGGGCGCGAGAGCGGATGGGGGAGAAAGGGCGGCGGCGACGCGCGGAGGACGGCCATGGATTCGGATTTCGGAGTCGGGACGGGGGCTAGCCAGCGTGTGGACCGTTTCGTTCCGCTTCGGCTTCGGGGAGCATTGCCCATTGGGCCTGGGCCTGGGCCTGGGCCTGGGAATCCTTCATCTTTGAGAATTGGCGAATGACAATATTTCGGATTTTCAAATTCAATTTCTTAAGCTAGTTTGCCAACCACAATTTTTTCAATAAATTTTTATTTTTCTAAAGAAAATTAGTCTATTTTTCTTTGGTAATATAGAAATCACTTGGAAAAATATGATTGTTCCGGTTGAAATTTTGGGATGGCAACATTAATGATCGATTAACCCCGCAATCTATAGGCTATCGACAACAAGAAAAACATTTTCCGATAGGCATTTAGCTATTTGCATACCACCTATGATTGGCTTGTGCTAGTTGCCGGAAGTCATTGCTCTAAAAAATATGACACATAGAGAGGTAAGTGAGTTTGTGATTGAGCATATTATTCATGGATTCAACATTCTCTAGACTCTGACCACCGATCAAAACTTCTTCATGTCAAAAGAGGTACGCGAGTTTGCTGAATTATATAAAATTAAATTGCTCAATTCTTATCCATATTACACTCAGTCCAATGGTCAAGCCGAGTCAAGTAATAGGACATTGATCGGCCTTATTAAAAAGAAGATAGTCGACCATCCCAGACGCTGGCACTAGGTGTTGTCTCAGGCTTTGTGGGCTTATAGAATATCTAAGCACTGTGCTACTAAAGTCTTTCCTTTTGAGCTTGTATATGGACATGAAGCAGTTTTTGAAAGTCGCCTAGAGGGGGGTGAATAGGCGGAATCTGAAATTTACAAACTTTAAGCACAACTACAAGCCGGGGTTAGCGTTAGAATAAAATCCGAGTCCGTGAGAGAGGGCGAAAAACAAATCAAAGGCAAATGAAGCGGATGACACGGTGATTTGTTTTACCGAGGTTCGGTTCTTGCAAACCTACTCCCCGTTGAGGTGGTCACAAAGACCGGGTCTCTTTCAACCCTTTCCCTCTCTCAAACGGTCACCTAGACCGAGTGAGCTTTTCTCCTTAATCAAACCGGGTCACTTAGACCCCCACAAGGACCACCACAACTTGGTGTCTCTTGCTTTGATTACAAGTGTCTTGAGAACAAGAAAGAGGAAGAAGAAAAGCGATCCAAGCGACAAGAACTCGAATGAACACGAAAATCTCTCTCTCACAAGTCACTAATTGTTTGGAGTAGTTTTGGACTTTGGAGAGGATTTGATCTCTTGTTTGTGTCTTGGAGTGAAGTCTAGAGCTCTTGTATTGAATGCAATATGCTGGAAACTTGGATGCCTTGAATAGTGGTGGTTGGTGGTATTTATAGCCCCAACCACCAAAACAGCCATTGGGGAGGGTTGTTGTTCGATGGGCGCACTGGACAGTCCGGTGCGCCAGCCACGTCACCCAACCGTTAGGGTTCTGACAGTTTTGACCGTTGGAGCTCTGTCTTCATGGGGCACCGGACAGTCCGGTGCCGCACTGGACAAGCACTGTTCACTGTCCGGTGTGCCTTCTGGCGCTGCTCTGACTCTGCACGAACTGTCCGTGCACTGTTCACGCTCAATGTTCAATTTTGCAGACGACCGTTGGTGTAGTAGCCGTTGCTCCACTTGGTGCACCAGACAGTCCGGTGAACTATAGCGGAGCAGCTCTCTAGAAACCCGAAGCTGAAGAGTTGGAGTCGATTGACCCCGGTGCACCGGACACTGTCCGGTGGCACACCGGACAGTCCGGTGCGCCTGACTAGAGCACATTTCGGTTTTCTTTTGCTCTTTTCTTTTGAACCCTAACTTGTTCTTTTTATTGGTTTGTGTTGAACCTTTGGCACCTGTAGAACATATAATCTAGAGCAAACTAGTTAGTCCTGTAGGAAACGGGTGACGCCTAAGAGGGGGTGAATTAGGACTTCTAAAACTTTTACTAAACTAGGCCACAATTAAATCCCTAGAGCAAAACCTATGCAAATAATCAAAACTAGAATGTGCAAACTAGGTTTTGTCTAAGTGTTGCTATCTCTACCGCAAAGGCTAAGTTTCAATCTACACTAAATAAGTATGACTACACGATTGAAACTTAAATGCTTAATATAAATGCGGAATGTAAAGAGCTAAGTAGAGAAGCAAACTCTCGTGGAAGACGCCGGTATTTTTACCGAGGTATCCGGAACCACGCAAGGTTCCGACTAATCCTCGTTGGTGCCCCTACGCAAAGGGAAGCCCACGCGAGGGCCAAGCACCACGGTCGAGTAACTCCGTAGAGAGCCACGGGCCTTCTCCACGCGCAAGTGGTGCTCCGCTTCCGGCTCCTCTCGGACGCTCCCCGCCGTCTCCACTATCGAGCTTCCGGCCGAAACGCCGCGGGCCTCGTTCCCTCCGGTACACGGTGGCGGCCGTGACACAAACGCGGTTGTCACGGTCTCGCAAGACTCTCGCCCCACTCGGTACAATTACAACGACTCACACAAGAGCCGAGGGGTTGTGTGGTTTTACAAAACTCACTCAACTAACTAGGGTTCACCTAGAGCAAGCGCTAAAGCGGTCTAACTAACCTAAGCACTTCACAAAGCACCTACGCTAATCACCGAGTGATTCTATTAAGCACTTGGGTGTTTGAGCACTTGGAAATATGCACTATGTGTCTTGGTATGTTGCTTGGGCTCTCACACTTGAGAATGGCCGGTTGGGGTGGTATTTATAGCCTCCACACCCCCAACTAGCCGTTGGACAGAAAACAGCAGCTTTCTGTCGTCGGGTGCACCGGACAGTCCGGTGCACCACCGGACATCTACTGTGCAGTGTCTGGTGCACGCCACGTCAGCCGACCGTTGGCGCCTATAGCAGTCGACCGTTGGATCCGACCGTTGCCGTCTGCCCGTGGCACACCGGACAGTCCGGTGCACATCGGACAGTCCGGTGCTACAGCCAGAGAGCGCCTGTCTGCGGCCTCTCTGCGTAGACTGTCCGGTGCCTCACCGGACAGTCCGGTGCACACCGGATATCAATGTCCGGTGCGCCACCAGGCGCTGGCTGACAGCCCGTTTCTTGGATTCCTTTGCTGATTTCTTCGGGCTTCTCTTGTTCTTGAGTATTGGACTCCTATGTATCTTTTTATGTCTTCTTTTGAGGTGTTGCATCCTCATTGCCTTGGTCCAATTCTCTTCGCACCCTGTGAACTATAATTATAAACACTAGCAAACATATTAGTCCACAGATTGTGTTAATCATCAAACACCAAAACTCAATTAGCCAAATGGCCCGGGGTCCATTTTCCTTACAATCTTCCCCTTTTTGGTGATTGATGACAGCACAATCAAAGCAAGCAAATAATTCAAGTATTTGAATTAAAATATGCAATCTACTTGCTAAGATGCATGATTGACCCCACATGTGATATTATGGACTTAAGCCTCCCCTTAACTCCATAATCCACTTACTTCCTATTTTTGGACCAAAAAACCAAAACCACTTGAAAAGCCATTTGTAGATATAAAATTTTAAATTTGGTGGTGTTTGGTGTTTGATATAGTTTTCATTGCTTTGGTCCCTAAACTTCTCCCCCTTTGGCATCAACCACCGAAAAGGAAGACATTAAAAGCATGTAGGAAGTAAATAAAAGCTTGCCCTCAACAAGAATTGTATCAAATGATATCACAAGAAGGATATTAAATTAAACCATATGAATGATATCAGTTGAAAGGAACTTCCCCTAAATAAGTGTTCTCTTTAGAAAGAAGTTTCTCCCCCTTTTTAGAGATGAAGAAATACTCCCCCTGACAGAGATCCTCTACTTAGGAAAAAGCATGTGAAAATTAGAGGTGCAAGACATGATTTGAAAAGACTAACTTCCCTTATGCATAGGTAACAGAATATGAGTTAACTACTTATGCATTTTTGCAACATGGAAGCATATGATATGAAATATAGTCTAATCAAATTTAGGAGAAGACAGGTAAATGATACTGAATGAAGTCTCAAAAGATACCAATTGAAAGTCAATGGTGAGCTTGAGAGACATGAGAGTTCTTGGAGATTTTGCAGTGGAAGATTGTTGTCTTTCTCCGGGGACCTTATTTTCCTTACAATGAGACTATCACAAGAAATAGACTTGAAAAGGTGTTAGTCTCAAAGTGTTAGATTATAGAGTAACCTCCCCCTAAAGGTGTGCATACAAGTTTTGAATACTTGTAGGAGACATGCACTTTGATTTGATATCAAGAGGGGCAAATTATCTATAATCCTAACTTTGGCACATATAAGTCAAATAATACAACTTGTAGAAATCAAAATTTTCAATTGATGCATCATTTACTATGGAGTGATATAGAAGCTATGTGTCGTGCTTAAATAAACATTTTAAGCCATGTAGGTTTGCTTAAGTATACGAATTAAAAGCAAGCAATCCTACCATATGATTTACCTAGTATGCATAATTTTAAACAAAGTAAGTAACAAATGTAATAGTAGGCAAGTAAAGGTAAGCTAGATAAAAAGGTAATAGATACACATATCTAAAAACAAGAAATACAACAAAACTAGTTACCTTAGTCATGGGTGGGAAATTTGGGTCCAAAGTTTTCACTAACCCACTTGGCAATAAACTTGATCCAATATGATGTATCCCATGATATACATCCCAACTTTGCCAAGTCTCCAAATTTCCCGATGACCTTCGGTCCACTCACTTCCCTTTCGGGATCCAAACCTTCTTGGTGCTCTTCATGGTTGAAATTATTTCCTTTGGCACCCAGATGCGTTTAGCCCCCTTTCCTTTGTTGGCTTGCTTGTTGGCCTTGATTGCTATCACCTTTCCATTCTTCTTCTTTTTGATTAAGTATGGTGTAGCAGTCTTTTTATCCACCTTTTTGATGTAGGTGTTGGAGATTTTGCTTGATGGCTTTTGCTTGAGCTTTTGCCTTTGTTTATCCCCGGTCATCGCCTTGCATTGGAAAGACTTGTGGCCTTCCTTGTGGCATAGCCTACAAATCACAGTTTCTCCCTCCATAGGCTTGTTCACTCCCGCAGTGGTGTTATCCTGTGGAGGTTGGATTTGTTTGGCTTTGCCTTTCTTGTCATACAAAGCCTTGCCAAGGCGAGCCAGTTCTTGCTTTAATTGTTCATTTTCCTTTGCAACCTCATCCGAACATGTCTCTACAACAATATTCTCAACAACGACTTGGTTGCAGGGGTTAGAATCATCAATTAAATCAAAACAGGAAGTAGAAGCATCTTTCTTAATTATTTCAGGTATTTCAACTAAAGATGCTGCTGGGGTGCTACCAATGTTTTCTAGCTTAGTAGTTAGCTCATTATTGTGAATGCTAAGAATTTCCATTTTCTCTAGCAAATTTTCAATAGCTTCTTGGGAGCTAGCTAGCTTAGCTTTCAGTTTTTCATTCTTTTTAATAAGGCTATCATCGGTAGCAGTGGATGGAGCACTAGATTCTAATAGCTCAATTTTAGTTGATAGCTCACTATTTAAGTTTGCAAAAGTTTCAAATTTTTCTAGCAAACCTTTGTTCATTTTGAGAGCTAACCAACTTATTTTTCAAAGTTTTAAGTTGAGCTTTTTGCTTAGTGCAAACATCCTGGAAAAATTCTACAGCTTCCGCAAGCTCATCTACAGAGGGCTTTCCCTCACCTTCATCATCACTACTACTTTCATCACTAGAGGATGGAATGCTTTTGTTACCTCTTGCCATAAGGCATTTGTGTGATGATCGTGATGAGCGTGATGAGGACCGGTGGCTGCGCGTCCTTGGAGGTTCATCTTCACTTGAAGAATCATCCCAAGTTCTAACACTTGTTAGCGCCTTGCCTTTGCTCCTCTCCTTTTTGGGTTTGGCCATGTTTGGACAGTTGTCCCTGAAGTGGCCCTTCTCCCCACATGCGAAGCATCCTCTCTTCCTTTGTTTTTTCCTGTCAATGTTAAAGAGAAGATCCTCGACCTGCAGGGGCACACCCATTAGATTAATCTTGCGGATCATCCTCATTACCTTTCCGACGCGTCGGATTGTTTCTTCGTCCTTGGAGGATGATGTGCATGGTTGATTATCTTCATCATCATCACTTTCTTCTTCTTCTTCCTCTTCTTCGCTTGAGGAACTTGGAGTGGGAGCCTTCTTTTTGCCCTTCCTTTCATCACATGCAAAAGCATATGGTCTTGAGGAAGTTGGCTCCTCTCCCCGACTCATTTTACGCGACATCTCAAAGGCCGCGATTTTCCCAATCACAATGGTCGGGGTCATGTTGCTCAAGTCCTCCATGTTGTGAAGGATGGTGATGATGCTCCCATATCTTTGTTGTGGTAGCAGGGAGATAATCTTCCTCACAATGTCCGCATCACCTAGCTTATTAATGCCAATAGAATTGAGCTCATTGATAATTAGATTCAATCGAGAATACATGTCTCTAACAATCTCATCATCTTTCATAGCAAAAGAATTATACTCATTTAAGACTAGGCAATGTTTTTGCTCACGGACATTGGATGTGCCGTCATGGAGCTCATGCAATTTTAGCCAAATCTCATTAGCAGTTTTCAAGGTAAATACTTGATTAAAAATATCCATGCTAAGAGATTCATACAAGCAATTTTTGGCTCTAGCATTTAAATGAATTTCTTTTTCCTCACTCGTGGTGGGTTTCTCGGGATTCTTGAGGGGTTTCATCCCGTCACGAGTGACTCTCCAAACACCTAGATCAACGGCCTCTAGGTAACAAGCCATTCTAGCACTATAATATGGGAAGTTAGTGATGTCGAAGTGTGGTGGCCTATGGGTATCCATCCCTTCCTCTAAAAAGCGTCGGCTCTTTTAGCGGTGAAGCTAAAGCGTTTCAAATGAGCCAAACCAGCTCTGATACCACTTGTAGGAAACGGGTGACGCCTAAGAGGGGGGGTGAATTAGGACTTCTAAAACTTTTACTAAACTAGGCCACAATTAAATCCCTAGAGCAAAACCTATGCAAATAATCAAAACTAGAATGTGCAAACTAGGTTTTGTCTAAGTGTTGCTATCTCTATCGCAAAGGCTAAGTTTCAATCTACACTAAATAAGTATGACTACACGATTGAAACTTAAATGCTTAATATAAATGCGGAATGTAAAGAGCTAAGTAGAGAAGCAAACTCTCGTGGAAGACGCCGGTATTTTTACCGAGGTATCCGGAACCACGCAAGGTTCCGACTAATCCTCGTTGGTGCCCCTACGCAAAGGGAAGCCCACGCGAGGGCCAAGCACCACGGTCGAGTAACTCCGTAGAGAGCCACGGGCCTTCTCCACGCGCAAGTGGTGCTCCGCTTCCGGCTCCTCTCGGACGCTCCCCGCCGTCTCCACTATCGAGCTTCCGGCCGAAACGCCGCGGGCCTCGTTCCCTCCGGTACACGGTGGCGGCCGTGACACAAACGTGGTTGTCACGGTCTCGCAAGACTCTCGCCCCACTCGGTACAATTACAACGACTCACACAAGAGCCGAGGGGTTGTGTGGTTTTACAAAACTCACTCAACTAACTAGGGTTCACCTAGAGCAAGCGCTAAAGCGGTCTAACTAACCTAAGCACTTCGCAAAGCACCTACGCTAATCACCGAGTGATTCTATTAAGCACTTGGGTGTTTGAGCACTTGGAAATATGCACTATGTGTCTTGGTATGTTGCTTGGGCTCTCACACTTGAGAATGGCCGGTTGGGGTGGTATTTATAGCCTCCACACCCCCAACTAGCCGTTGGAAAGAAAGCAGCAGCTTTCTGTCGTCGGGTGCACCGGACAGTCCGGTGCACCACCGGACATCTACTGTGCAGTGTCCGGTGCACGCCACGTCAGCCGATCGTTGGCGCCTGTAGCAGTCGACCGTTGGATCCGACCGTTGCCGTCTGCCCGTGGCACACCGGACAGTCCGGTGCACACCGGACAGTCCGGTGCTACAGCCAGAGAGCGCCTGTCTGCGGCCTCTCTGCGCAGACTGTCTGGTGCCTCACCGGACAGTCCGGTGCACACCGGACATCAATGTCCGGTGCGCCACCAGGCGCTGGCTGACAGCCCGTTTCTTGGATTCCTTTGCTGATTTCTTCGGGCTTCTCTTGTTCTTGAGTATTGGACTCCTATGCATCTTTTTATGTCTTCTTTTGAGGTGTTGCATCCTCATTGCCTTGGTCCAATTCTCTTTGCACCCTGTGAACTATAATTATAAACACTAGCAAACATATTAGTCCACAGATTGTGTTAATCATCAAACACCAAAACTCAATTAGCCAAATGGCCCGGGGTCCATTTTCCTTACAAGTCCAATTTGTGTTGGGCAATCAACCACCAAAATTATATTTATAAAAGGTTTGACCCTATTTTCCTTTCAATCTCCCTCTTTTTGGTGATTGATGCCAACGCAAACCAAAGCAAATATATAAGTGCGGAATTGAACTAGTTTGCATAAGGTAAGTGCATATGTTGCTTGGAGTTAAACCAATATCTTATTTCTACTAGATATGCATGGTTGCTTTCTTTTTATTTAACATTTTGGACCACACTTGCACCACAGTTTTGTTTTTGCAAATTCTTTTGGAAAAATCTTTTCAAAGACTTTTTGCAAATAGTCAAAGGCATATGAGTAAGATTGCAAGAAGCATTTTCAAGATTTGAAATTTTCTCCCTATTTCAAATGCTTTTCCTTTGACTAAACAAAACTCCCCCTGAATGAAATTCTCCTCTTAGCTTTTAAGAGGGTTTTATCAATATGAAAAATCTTTGAAACCATATATCAATTTGAGATATAGATACCAATTGAGATATAATTTCTAGAGGAATATTTTATTTCGAAAACTTTATTTCAAAAAATTTGAAATTGGTGGTGGTGCGGTCCTTTTGCTTTTGGGCTAATATTTTCTCCCCCTTTGGCATTAATCGCCAAAAACGGAGTCTGTTGTGAGCCCTTTGAAATTCTCTCCCCCTTTGGTAAACAATATAAGAGTGAAAGATTATACCAATGTGGAGAGCAATGTGAAGTAACGACGAAGGGTAAATGATACCGATAGAATGGATGGAAGCCTTTTCTTCGTCGAGTACTCCATTTCCCTTTCAATCTAAGACTTATCATAAGAACACACTTGAAAATACATTAGTCATAGCAAAAGAAAGAGATATGATCGAAGGTATATAAATGAGCAATGTGTGCAATGTTTCAATCAAAATTCCTAGAATCAAGAATATTTAGCTCATTCCTAAGTTTGGTAAAGGTTTTCTCATCTAATGGCTTGGTAAAGATATCAGCTAATTGTTCTTTGGTGTTAATATAGGCTATTTCGATATCCCCCCCTTGTTGGTGATCCCTCAAAAAGTGATGCCGAATGTCTATGTGCTTAGTACGGCTGTGGTCAACGGGATTATCCGCTATGCGGATTGCACTCTCATTGTCACATAGGAGAGGGACTTTGCTCAATTTGTAGCCATAGTCCCTGAGGGTTTGCCTCATCCAAAGTAATTGCGCACAACAATGGCATGCGGCAATATACTCAGCTTCGGCGGTAGAAAGAGCTACTGAGTTTTGTTTCTTTGAAGCCCAAGACACCAGGGATCTTCCTAGAAACTGACAAGTCCCTGATGTGCTCTTCCTATCAATCTTGCACCCTGCCCAATCAGCATCAGAATATCCTATCAAATCAAAGGTTGATCCCTTGGGGGTACCAAAGCCCAAACTTAGGAGTGTAAACTAAATATCTCATGATTCTTTTCACGGCCATAAGGTGAACTTCCTTAGGATCGACTTGGAACCTTGCACACATGCATACGAAAAGCATAATATCCAGTCGAGATGCACATAAATAGAGTAAAGATCCTATCATCAACCAATATACCTTTTGATCTACGGATTTACCTCCCGTGTCGAGGTCGAGATGCCCATTGGTTCCCATGGCTGTCTTGATGGGCTTGGCATCCTTCATTCCAAACTTGTTAAGAATGTCTTGAGTGTATTTTGTTTGGCTGATGAAGGTGCCCTCTTGTTGTTGCTTGACTTGAAATCCTAGGAAATACTTCAACTCCCCCATCATAGACATCTCGAATTTTTGAATCATGATCCTACTAAACTCTTCACAAGTAGATTTGTTAGTAGACCCAAATATGATATCATCAACACAAATTTGGCATACAAACAAATCTTTTGCAATAGTTTTAGTAAAGAGAGTAGGATCGGCTTTTCCGACTTTGAAGCCATTAGTGATAAGGAAATCTCTTAGGCATTCATACCATGCTCTTGGGGCTTGCTTGAGCCCATAAAGCGCCTTTGAGAGCTTGTAGACATGGTTAGGGTACTCATTATCTTCAAAGCTGGGAGGTTGCTCAACATAGACCTCTTCCTTGATTGGTCCATTGAAGAAGGCACTTTTCACGTCCATTTGATAGAGCTTAAAGCCATGGTAAGTAGCATAGGCAAGTAATATATGAATTGATTCAAGCCTAGCTACGGGTGCATAAGTTTCACCAAAGTCCAAACCTTTGACTTGTGAATAACCTTTGGTGACAAGTCGGGCTTTGTTCCTTATCACCACACCATGCTCATCTTGCTTGTTGCGGAATACCCACTTGGTACCTACAACATTTTGGTTAGGACGTGGAACTAAATGCCATACCTCATTCCTCGTAAAGTTGTTGAGCTCCTCTTGCATTGCCAGCACCCAATCTGAATCTCTTAGTGCATCCTCAATCCTGTAAGGCTCAATAGAGGAAACAAAAGAGTAATGTTCACAAAAATGTGTGACTCGAGATCGAGTGGTTACCCCCTTATGAATATCGTCGAGGATGGTGTTCACGGGGTGATCTCTTTGAATCGCTTGGTGGACTCTTGGGTGTGGCGGTCTTTGACCCTGTACTTCTTGTTCATCTTCCTTGTCTTCATTTTCTTTATCTCCCCCTTGATCATTGTCCTCCTCTTGAGGTGGCTCATCCTCTTGATCTTCATCTTCATTGTCTTGAGCCTGATCCTCATTTTAGGTTGGTGGAGAAGCTTGGTTGGAAGATGATGGTTGATTCTGTGCTTGTGGAGGCTCTTCGGATTCCTTAGGGCACACATCCCTAATGGACATGTTCCTTAGCGCGACGCATGGAGCCTCTTCATCATCTAGTTCATCAAGATCAACTTGCTCCACTTGTGAGCCATTAGTCTCATCAAACACAATGTCACAAGAAACCTCAACTAATCCAATGGATTTGTTGAAGACTTTGTATGCCCTTGTGTTTGAGTCATAGCCAAGTAAAAAGCCTTCTATAGCCTTAGGAGCAAATTTAGATTTTCTACATCTTTTAACAAGAATAAAACATTTGCTACCAAAGACTCTAAAATATGAAACATTGGGCTTTTTACCGGTTAGGAGTTCATATGATGTCTTCTTGAGAGCAACTCCAATAGTTCTCTAAATAACTCTCTAAATCTTAAATTTAAGAAGTGAACAGAAAAATGCTTCTCCAATGGTTCTCTAAATAGACTTGCTAAATTTACTTAGTTGCTATTCAACTCTATTTACTCTCCACATTTAGCAACTTGGTAGGAACTCCCTAAATACAGTTGACGTCAATTTCTTCACACTAGCGTGATTATTTTTACCTCTCCCATACAGTGAGATAGCCAGTTATAACACACTTTTTTTTCATTTTCTAGCATAATGAGGTAGCTAGGTCAAACACGTATGACGCAAGTTTCTCCTTCACCGTCGAACCTAACTTTCTCATAGGTTGCGTCACCGGACCACCACTCATCCATAATTCATATCGACCGACCTTTTTTCTTCCGCCCTCATATCCTCTGCTCTCAACCTTATTATCAGGCAGATCTCATAGGGACAAGGCCGCTAAAGCTAGATTCAAAATCGAACTACTTCCTAAATATGAGCAACTATTGGAGACTAAGTTATTTTTTACTTCCAATAGCTATTTAGCAACTTGCTAAACATGATTTTAGCAAGCTATTTTTTAGAGAACTACTGGAGTTGCTCTGAGGATTCGGTGAAGGTAGAGCCGGTTGATGGAGTAGCAGGCGGTGTTAATCATCTCAGCCCAAAATCGGTCTGGAGTCTTGTACTCATCAAACATGGTCCTCGCCATGTCTAATAGAGTTCTATTCTTCCTCTCCACTACACCATTTTGCTGAGGTGTGTAGGGAGAAGAGAACTCATGCTTGATGCCCTCCTCCTCAAGGAAGCCCTCAATTTGTGAATTCTTGAACTCCGTCCCGTTGTCGCTTCTTATTTTCTTGATCCTTAATCCGAACTCATTTTGAGCCCGTCTCAAGAATCCCTTTAAGGTCTCTTGGGTTTGTGATTTATCCTGCAAAAAGAACACCCAAGTGAAGCGAGAATAATCATCCACAATTACAAGACAGTACTTACTCCCGCTGATGCTTATGTAAGCTATCGGGCCGAATAGGTCCATGTGAAGTAGCTCGAGTGGCCTATCCGTTGTCATGATGTTTTTGTGTGGATGGTGGGTGCCAACTTGCTTTCCTGATTGGCATGCGCTACAAACCCGTCTTTCTCAAAATGAACATTTGTTAGTCCCAAAATGTGTTCACCCTTTAGAAGCTTGTGAAGATTCTTCATCCCAACATGGGCTAGTCGGCGATGCCAGAGCCAACCCATATTATTCTTAGCAATTAAGCAAGTGTCGAGTTTAGCTCTATTGAAATCAACTAAGTATAGCTGACCCTCTAACACTCCCTTAAATGCTACTGAATTATCACTTCTTCTAAAGACAGTAACACCTACATCTGTAAATAGACAATTGTAGCCCATATTGCATAATTGAGAAACTGAAAGAAAATTGTAATCTAAAGAATCTACAAGAAAAACATTGGAAATAGAATGGTCAAGTGATATTGCAATTTTACCAAGTCCTTTGACCAAACCTTGATTTCCATCCCCGAATGTGATAGTTCTTTAGGGATCTTGGTTTTTCTCATAGGAGGGGAACATCCTTTTCTCCTCAGTCATATGGTTTATGCACCAGCTATCAATTATCCAGCTTGAGCCCCGGATGCATAAACCTGCAAAACAGTTTTAGGCCTTATTCTTAGGTACCCAAACAATCTTGGGTTCTTTCACGTTAGAAAAAAGCACCTTGGGTACCCAAACACAAGTCTTTGAGCCCTTGTGTTTGGCCCCAACATTTTTGGCAACTACTTTGCCTGATTTGTTAGTGAGCACATAAGAAGCATCAAAAGTCTTAAATGAAACATTAGGTTCATTTGATGCAGTAGGAGGTTTCTTTTTAGGCAATTTAACATGGGTTGATTGCCTAAAACTAGATGCCTCATTCTTGTATATAAAAGCATGATGGGAAACAGAATGAGACTTCCTAGCATGGATTCTCCTAATTTTGTGCTCAGGATAACCAGCAGGATATAAAATATAGCCCTCGTTATCATGAACCATGGGAGCCTTGCCCTTAACAAAGTTAGACAATTTTTAGGGGCATTAAGCTTGACACTGTCTCCCTGTTGGAAGCCAATGCCATCCTTAATGCCAGGGCGTCTCCCACTATAGAGCATGCTACGAGCAAATTTAAAATTTTCATTCTCTATCTCATGCTCATTTATTTTAGCAGTTAGTTGAGCTATGTGATCATTTTGTTGTTTAATTAAAGCAAGGTGATCATGAATAGCATCAACATTAATATCTTTACATCTAGTACAAATAGAGACATGATCAACACTAGATGTAGAGGGTTTGCAAGCATTTAAATCATCAATCTTAGCATGTAATATAACATTCTCATTTCTAAGATTGGAAATAGAATCATTGCAAACATTTAAATCTTTAGCCTTAGTAATTAATTTATCATTCTCAATTTTAAGGCTAGAAAGTGATGCATTCAATTTATCAATCATAGCAATTAAACTATCATTTTCATTTCTAAGACTGACAATTGAATCATTGCAAACATTTGATTTTTCCACCTTAGAAATTAAACTAGCATTCTCATTTCTAAGGTTGGAAATGGTGTCATGACAAATGCTAAGCTCATTAGTCAATTTTTCATATTTTTCTATCTCCTGAGCATAAGCATTCTTTACCTTAACATGCTTTTTATTTTCCTTAATAAGGAATTCCTCTTGGCTATCCAAGAGTTCATCCTTCTCATGAATAACACCTATCAATTCATTTAATTTTTCCTTTTGTTGCATGTTAAGATTGGCAAAAAGACTAAGCAAGTTTTCTTCATCATTACTAGAACTACCCTCATCACTAGATGTAGTATACTTGGGGGTGGTTCTAGCTTTTACCTTCTTTTTCTTGCCATCCTTTGCCATGAAGCATTTGTGGCCGACATTGGGGAAGAGGAGGCCCTTGTTGACGGCGATGTTAGCGGCGTCCTCGTCGGAGGAGGAGTCGATGGAGCTCTCATTGGAGTCCCATTCCCGACACACGTGGGCATCGCCGCCCTTCTTCTTGTAGTATCTCTTCTTCTCCTTCCTCTTTCCCTTCTTATCGTCGCCCCTGTCACTATCACTAGATAATGGACATTTAGTAATGAAATGACCGGGCTTACCACACTTGTAGCACACCCTTTTGGAACGAGGTTTGTAATCCTTCCCCTTCCTTTGCTTGAGGATTTGGCGAAAGCTTTTGATGATAAGCGTCATTTCCTCGTTGTCAAGCTTGGAGGCGTCAATTGGAATCCTACTTGGTGTAGATTCCTTCTTTTCTTCCTCCGTTGCCTTGAATGCGACGGGTTGCACATCGGGTATGGAGGTGCCGCCTTGCTCCAAGTTGATGATTTGTTTGGATCCTTTGATCATCAATTCAAAGCTCACAAACTTTCCTATAACTTCCTCGGGAGACATTAGCTTGTATCTAGGATCACCACGAATTAATTGAACTTGTGTAGGATTATGAAAAATGAGTGATCTTAGAATAACCTTGACCATTTCATGGTCATCCCATTTGGTGCTCCTGAGGTTGCGCATTTGGTTGACCAAGGTTTTGAGCCAGCTGTACATCACTTGTGGCTCCTCTCCTTGATTGAGGACGAACCGACCGAGCTCCCCCTCGATCGTCTCCCGCTTGGTGATCTTTGTCACCTCATCTCCTTCGTGCGCGGTTTTGAGCACGTCCCAAATCTCCTTGGTGCTCTTCAACCCTTGCACTTTATTATACTCCTCTCGACATAGAGAGTCGAGGAGTATAGTAGTGGCTTGGAAGTTGAAGTGCTGGATTTGGGCGACCTCGTCTGAGTCGTAACCTTCATCCCCACGGATGGTACCTGCGCTCCAAATTCAACAATGTCCCAAATACTTGCGTGGAGTGAGGTTAGGTGATGCCTCATTTTATCACTCCACATACAATAGTCTTCACCGTAAAAAACCGGTGGTTTGCCTAATGGGACGGAAAGTAAAGGAGTGCGTTTGGAAATGCGAGGATAGCGTAGGGGAATCTTACTAAACTTCTTGCGCTCATGGCGCTTAGAAGTGATGGACGGTGCGTCGGAGCCGGAGGTGGACGGCGACAAAGAATCGGTCTCGTAGTAGACCACTTTCTTTATTTTCTTCTTCTTGTCGCCACTCCGATGCGACTTGACGCGGGGAGGGGATTCCTCCTTGCCTTTGGCGCCGGACTCCCTTGATGGAGCTTTCCCGTGGCTTGCGGACTTCTTGCCGGTCACGATCTCCCTCTTGGCGTGATCTCTCGACATCACTTCAAGTTGTTAAACTCTAATGAAGCACCGAGCTTTGATACCAATTAAAAGTCGCCTAGAGGGGGGTGAATAGGCGGAATCTGAAATTTACAAACTTTAAGCACAACTACAAGCCGGGGTTAGCGTTAGAATAAAATCCGAGTCCGCGAGAGAGGGTGAAAACCAAATCAAAGGCAAATGAAGCGGATGACACGGTGATTTGTTTTACCGAGGTTCGGTTCTTGCAAACCTACTCATCATTGAGGTGGTCACAAAGACCGGGTCTCTTTCAACCCTTTCCCTCTCTCAAACGGTCACCTAGACCGAGTGAGCTTTTCTCCTTAATCAAACCGAGTCACTTAGACCCCCACAAGGACCACCACAACTTGGTGTCTCTTGCTTTGATTACAAGTGTCTTGAGAACAAGAAAGAGGAAGAAGAAAAGCGACCCAAGCGACAAGAACTCGAATGAACACGAAAATCTCTCTCTCACAAGTCACTAATTGTTTGAAGTAGTTTTGGACTTTGGAGAGGATTTGATCTCTTATTTGTGTCTTGGAGTGAAGTCTAGAGCTCTTGTATTGAATGCAATATGCTGGAAACTTGGATGCCTTGAATAGTGGTGGTTGGGGGTATTTATAGCCCCAACCACCAAAGCAGCCGTTGGGGAGGGCTGCTGTTCGATGGGCACACCGGATAGTCCGGTGCACCACCGGACACTGTCCGGTGCGCTAGCCACGTCACCCAATCGTTAGGGTTCTGACGGTTTCGATCGTTGGAGCTCTGTCTTCATGGGGCACCGGACAGTCCGGTGTCGCACCGGACAGGCACTATTCACTGTCCGGTGTGCCTTCTGGCGCTGCTCTGACTCTGCGCGAATTGTCCGCGCACTGTTCACGCTCACTGTTCACTTTTGCAGATGACCGTTGGCGCAGTAGCCATTGCTCCGGTTGGTGCACTGGACAGTCCGGTGACCCACTGGACAGTCCGGCGAATTATAGCGGAGCGGCTCTCCAGAAACCTGAAGCTGAAGAGTTGGAGTCGATCGACCCTGGTGCACCGGAGTCGATCCCAAGATAAACCCTAGGACCTCTCCTTCCTGACGAGGTCCCTCCCAGGGGCGAGATCCAGGTGTCGTTGGCGAACGCCGCCGCACTGTGTATACGTGGACCGTCCGGTTCGGTGCAAAGAACCCCCCTCCCTGCTTCCACGTCGCGGACCGTTCAGTCCTAGACCGTGGACTGTCCCGCGCCGCCGCAGAGAGCCCACCAAACAGAACAACTCCTCGTGTTTGGAGCCTAGACCGACGCCAACAACGCACAAAAGACTTATGTTGATATGTGTTTGAAGGCTGAGACCAAGGCCAAGTCTACCGAGTTAATCGCACAGAACTAAACCTGATGTCAATCTTCCATGGTTTTTGTCGTGTTTTTCCTTATTTCGGGTTTAGTTTAAATTTTAATAGTCTTATCAGGTGAATTGGCCTTCACTATTGAAAAATGTGATCGGATATACCGTTGGCTCCAGTATTGATACATTTATTGATCGGATATCTATATCATCGCAAAAATTAAGTTGATTTGCTAATAAATTCTGAACATGCATGGATTAGATTTTAAATTTGCTAATTAATCGTTTAATTTTGTATCACAGGGCCGGTATGGTTCTCATTCCATGTGTTTAATAATTTTGTGTAGAAAAGTATTAAAAGTAGTGCATTTGTACATGATGAAAGTTAAACATTATCATCTCAATTTGTCATAAATAAGCATGCATAGAATAAGTGTGACATTTCTTTTTAGATACGGCATTAGCACATATACATATGCAAGTTATAGCTAGAGGACTATACCGATCACAACCACAAATTAAACACATATACGTGTGCATGCATGCCTACTAGTAACTTAAAAATAGATTAAACATCTTCCATATAATAAATAAACCTAAACGACGACAGTACTGGTATTCCAACCTGCATGTTTTTTTTCCGCAAAAACAAAGTTTATCCAATCCGGTTCGCATGCATCAAGAGTACGCAATCAACGAAAACAGTCCAAACCTCTCTCAGTCTCGGCGCCATACATGCAATATGGCTACAACAACATGCTGACTTAATTTGTGTTTCCAAGCCATCATCGATCAGCTAGCATCCACCACCATCCGCTATTCATGGCTCTTATTACCTTTCTGTTCCACATCAGCACTTGCTGTAATCCTTTTGCTAGGACCATCATCAGTGCCAATAATGGCAACGCCACCCTTGCGCTTCTGGGGCTGCAGCTGCTGGCCTTCCTGATCCTTGATCCCAACCACAGTTCTGCCACAAGAAGCATCAGCATCCGTGTCAGATTCAGAGTTATCCTCAGCATCCATCTCCGGATCAGCTTCCTCTTGCAGGTCACCACCACGGAATTCCTCGGCCTTGTCAGCACCATATCCATATGAAGCAGCGTCGTCCTTGGTGGTGGTGTCGCCTTTCCGTTGCAGTGACTCAATCACATCCATTATGTCTCGGTTGATCTGAAAGTAAAAAATAGATATCATCACCAAGGCACCAAGCATCATACGTTACGGACTCTACATCACACGCACTTGGACAGAAATATATATGTATATGCTCTTCGATATATAGATTGCATCGCACCTGTGGATCCGCTAGGAAGTCGCTGATGTCAGTTGCACAGGATGGGCATCTCTTGACGATCTTCTGAGCCCTCAGAGTGCGGCCGCCATGGCTTCTTTCTCTCACGGAGGACTGGTTATCATATGCCCCCAGCAGACAAGCCTTGCAGAAGCTGTCACCACAGGGAGCAGTGAGTGGCTCTGCCATCACTTGGAAGCAGATACAACAGCTAAACTCTGCAGTTGAAAAGGCAACAAAAAAAGTAATTAAATATTATTGCACAACACGCTCAGCATATGCAAAAAAAAAAAAAGAAGAAGAAGAAGAAGTCGAAGATAACCATTCAGGAGTTTTTCAGGGTCGTTAGGCATCTCATCACTCCTTGCTCTTTTCCGGGCTTGCTTGCCGGTCTTAGGACGAAGCCCAGTGCGAACAGGTTTCCTGCTCGTTGGCGGCTCGTACATCCATTTCCAGCGGCCTTCCTTCTCCTGTCGTCGAGCATTGTGGATATATATAAACTAGTCAAATAACAGTACTGCATGCAAAAAAATAATAATAAAAATAAAACTAGGAACAGATGATGTACACACATCGTAGCCCCATGAAGGACGCTCATCTCTCTCATTTATATCAGTTGCATCTTTTAACTCGGGAATGTTGGGCAATGGCCTTGGACGGTCACCATGATCATCACTGACAACAAAAGCCTACTGTGTTAGCCAGATAGCTAGGACTATGTAGGTAGTCGAAGAAAAAAAAATGCAAGTCTTTTGTCAAACCTGGTCCAAGGTGCTGGTTCATTGTCACAGCGTACAAACAGATACCTGCAGACTTTGAACGTTCCCTATGCATGGATTGGAAAAAGGCAGAAGAGCGCAATTAAAACTTTTTTTTTCTCATGAGCATGCATACTACTTAATTTGTTAGCTGGTAATAAGTAGCTGGAAGGTACCAGAAAAAAAAAGGACACATTATTACATGCATGTGAGAATCAACTTACCTGAACACCAATCTTCCTCCAACACTTCTCAATCCTGTAAATTCCATCATACCTCACACCCAATTCAGGAGCGTACGAAGAGCGTTTCTCTTTATGGGACCTATATATATATGAAGAGAATGTAAATGAGACAAAATTAAAGGTTCAAGGAGATTGCAACGGATAGCAAGTTATCTCAATATTATATTAAACAGAAGAAAACATATGCATTATTGTAGATTCAAGCATATGCATTATTATTGTATCACCTAGCTAGTGTAGCTTCAAGCATATATTATGCATATATGCCCAAAGAAAATAAACATGCGTACCGTACAACCCGAACAGGGTAACCCCTCAAGCAGCTTTGTCGGAGAGCCTCATTCATCTTCACAAATGTTTGATCAAAACCTTGCTCCTTATTTGTTCGCTTGTTTCCACTTAGATCCCTCCCGCCACTGCATTATTTTATATTTATTTATTTTATGCATATTGTAGCATATATCTATATGTATCTAAGCAGAAGAAAACAATAGAAAGAAGACGAGTGACTTGTATCCAAATTATCAAACCTTCCGGTATAAAGGAACCACTCCCCGTGGTCTTCATCATCTTCGTAGCCTCCGGACAGGGCGACTGATTGAGCACCAAATCTGCTCTGCCCAGCAATTCCGGCTATGTGAGGCAGATGAGCACCCCATTGCCTACACTCAAGTCTATCTTCCCATGTTTCTCCAACTCGCACACCGGTGTTCCTCCTGGGGTCATGTTCGGCAAGGATTGGCCCAAAATGATCCGGCGCAGTCGTCACAAAGATCTGGCCGCTCGAAGCGTTTGCCTTTCCGCCTCGCTTGGCCCTTTCAGTTGTGTATGCCCTGTCGGGCCTATCAACATTCTGTATATAGTGATGCGAGCCTGCTGATGAGCCGGCTGCTGCTGGATTAGTGTTCTTTGACATCCTGGCCGCACGGATGGCACTCACTATTGCAGAGTTGATTCGTGGTTGCTGCACCATTTTGTAGGGGATCGGTCTACGGCATTTTCCACATGCGCTTGCTCCATTATGTGTCCACCGGTTGAAGCACTTCAGGCAGAAATTGTGGCCACATGGTGTCTGAACAATAAAAAAGTGTATTGGTTATATATGCTATGAAATGAATGATTAACGGATGGTTGTAAACAATGGAATAAAGGTATTATGGCTAGCCCAAGTAAAATGCACAAAGAAAATATATACATGTTTGATCAAGGCATGGCAGCAATTTCTGAGCACAACTTTGCAAATTAAAAGACCAGTCGAAACAAAACGTTTTCCAACTAACCTAACATGTTACGATAAATTAATAAACTTGACAATGCTACCTAGCTAGTACCGGACACGGCTTCTTTGCCAACCAAATACACTCGGTGGATTCTACGCCGAGTACGTATGACACTCAGCAAGGTCCCTCGGTGAACCTGATGTCAAAAAAGATCTCTTTACCGAGTACTTTCTTTTTCACATTCGACAAAAAAGTTTGTCGAGTGCCAATCGGTACTCGACAAAGTAAAGTCGCCGTGACAGCGGCGAGTGACGGTGATAAAGCCTTTGCCGCCGAGTGCCTTCAGATAACACTCGGCAAAGACATAACTTTGTTGAATGTCTTCCTTGGGTATTCCATATAGTTAACGACCGTTAGCTATCGTCGGCTGCTGACGGCGCTTTACTATTAGGATATGTATAAATCATGATCAATTAGAGACTGATTAGCGATTGATTGCAATCCCCTAGATAGGCTAGCTACCATGTATAACCTAGGATTGTTTTCATCTATACCATGCATGCCTATATGCTATATATATATGAAAGGCTCCCCACCTACAATGGGTGTGCGGTGATTCCCTCCATTCTATTCTCCTCTGCATGGTATCAGACTACTAGATCCTCCTCCCTCCTGCTGCGCTGCCCTCACTTCCTAGGTCGCCATGACCGACTCCGCCATCAACACCACCAAATCTTCGAGTAGCATGGGCACTATCCCTGCTCCCGTCGTGTTCGTTGCCCCCCTATGCGACGATCAACGTCAAGAATCACATCTTGGTGACCCTCGAACTGGCAAAGCCCAACTTCAATCGGTGGAAACCATTCACCACCTCTCTCCGCAGGAAATTCGCCCTTCTTCCGCACGTCGACGGATAGGAGGAAGCCCGCCCCACTGATCCTACTTGGGCATTACCGATGCCTACGTCTGTAGCTAGCTCCTTGGTTCTGCCGGGCCAGACATCATTGCCCTTGCTGCAGCGCCGAACCAGACTACGCGCGAGCTCTAGGTCGCCATCAGCCTCTTCGAGGCCAATAAGGCTCCGCGTGCCATCTTCCTAAGTCACAAGTTTCACTCCATGACTCAGGGAAATTCCTCCATCAACGACTACGCACAGTGCATGAAGGACGACAACAACGCTGACTCGCACCCGCTGTCAGACTTTGCCACCACTCTAGAGAAGCCCGTGCTGAAGGAGCTATGCCTCGCCAACGAGGGCACCATTGTGGTCCAGATGGTGTTCCATGCATTGTGCGGCACAGGCTGCCACACCACCTCCAGCACCACCGGCAGCGGCTCCACCACCGGTCGACAGGGCAACTCCGGTGGTGGCTCTAGCAGCGACAACAATCAGGGCGGCGGCGGCCGTCGCTAGAAGAAGAAGGGCAAGGGCGGTTCCCAATCCGGGACAAGCACATGTCCCCTGCACCACCAGCAGCCCCCTTGGTACTGCCCCCCTAGACCACCGGGGTGCTTCAGCAGCCCTGGCGCCCACCGACGAAGAACGCGACCTAGCGTGGCCCTAGAATCCTCAGCGCCTTCACTCAGGCCCAAGCTGACATTGCTCTCGCCCCCGCCTAGTTCTCAGACATCTTCGCTCCATCCCCACCACATCTTGGCGGCTCGGATCAGGCTAGCCTCATCGCCGCCTAGAATCAGATGTCCCTCCAAGGGTCTTCTCCCTAGGTCCTCGACACTGGCGCCATAGCTCACATGTCGTCTTCGGATGGTATACTCATGTCCCGTCTCCCCCTCCTTTCGCATCACAGTTGGCAATGACACCACCATACCCATCACCTGCCATGGCACATCCACACTCTCCTCCCCCTGACTCTGTTTTTTGCCTTAACAATGTTCTGGTTGCACCTGATCTAGTGCGCAATCTCCTTTCTGTTCGTCAATTCACCCGTGACAATGCTTGTTCGATTGAATTTGACACTTGTGGTTTTTCTGTCAAGGACAAACAGACAGGGCGCATGACTCTTCACTACAATAGTGGTGGCGACCTATACACCCACCCCTCCACACCAGCTCCCTCCTGCAGCCTCGCCACCACGTCGTCCCTGTGGCACCACTGCCTCGCCCACCCCGGTCCATCCAGCCTCGCCAAACTACAAAACATGTCGGTCATCTCCTACAATAAGAGCTCACCGTGCCTTTGCCATGCCTGTCAACTTGGCAAGCATGTGTGCTCCCATTTAGTCATTCAACATCTGTAACCAACACTCCTTTTGATTTACTTCACTGTGATGTGTGGACATCTCCCGTGCTAAGCAACTCTGGGTTCAAATATTATCTTGTCTTACTTGATGATTTTTCCTATTATTGCTGGTCCTTTTCGCTTTGTCACAAATCTGAGGTGCACCACCACATGATTGAGTTCATTGCATATGCTCAGACACAGTTTGGCACCATGCCTAAATCCTTCCAAGCAGATAATGGGATCAAGTTTGTTAACCACGCCACCATTTCTTTCCTAACTATCCATGGCATTACACTCCGCCTTTCCTACCCCTATACCTTACCACAAAACGGCAAGGCTGAATGCATGCTGCACACTACCGACAACACCATCTGCAATATGCTCCTCCATGCGTCCATGCCACATCCCTACTGGGCTGAGGCCCACACAATAGCAACCTTCCTCATCAACAGGCGCCCCTCCTCCATCCAAAACCAAATACTTCACGACACACTCCCAGATTATGCCTCCTTTCGTGTCTTCGGATGCCTCTGCTATCCGAAACTTATTGCCACCTCCCCTCACAAACTCGCCCCTCGATCTGCACCTTGTGTTTTCCTAGGATATCCATCCTCTCACAAGGTCTATCGCTGTCTTGACATGGCCACTCGTTGCATCATCATCTCACGCCATGTCATTTTCGATGAGTCTGTGTTCCCATCCTCGGCAGCACCATCAGTGGCCTCCATGCTATCGTGACTTGATTTTCTGAGCAGGACCTCACCTCCTCGATGTCACCATCAAGCACTAATCTGCCACTCGTTGGCAGCAGCGAGGATGTGTTCCTGACACTCCTAGACACGGCCATAATACAACTTTACCCCCTGGCTCACCCTACGGACCAGCACACTCCAGCTGCTCCTCCTGCAGGCGGGCCACAACTGGGCACCCATGGGACTCCAGCGGCTCCTCCTACAGGCGAGCCAAAGCTCGGTGGCTCCTCCTGTAGGTGGCCGGTGTTTTGGCAACATCTACACTCATCGTGCCCAGCCTCCAGTAGCATCGGCCACCGAGGCGATGGCTCCTGTGGCTGCTGCACCTCCAGCAACACCAGCAGCTCCACCAGCACTGCCCCCTACTGCTCCAGCGGCTCGGCCAGCCACTGCTATAGTGACCCCGACCTATGACACGCTCACAGACTGACTCCCTCCACACCGTCCAACGCTTCAGCACCACGCCTCTATCACCTCGCCCTTCCCAGCGAACTATCGTAGTGCACTAGCAATCCCAATTAGGGCGATGCGATGGAGGACAAGTACAAGGCACTGATCGACAACGATACTTGGCGCCTTGTACCTCGGCCGCCTGGTGCGAACATTGTCACTGGCACGTGGATGTTCAAACATAAGCTCCACTCCAACGGCTCCCTCACTCGGCACAAGGCGTGCTAGGTTGTCCGCAGCTTCTCCTAGGAGGAAGGCATCGACTACAACGAGACATTCAGTCTGATTGTCAAGCCGGCCATGATCCACACCATCCTCAGAGTTCTATGTCCCTAGCCCATATGCTAGCTCGACGTGAAGAATGGCTTCCTCCACGACAACCTCGAGGAGACTATCTACTACAAGCAGTCGAAAGGCTTCATCGACCCCACTACACCTAACTCTATCTGTTTGTTGTTGAAGTCCTTGTATGGACTTAAGCAGGCACCGCAAGATTGGAACATGTGCTTCTCCAACTTCATCTGCAGTATCAGCTTCACCACATCCAAATCGGATGCCTCCCTATCCGTCTACAAGGCTGGAGATGCCATGGCCTACCTCCTCCTTTATGTCGATGACATCATCATCATCATCGTGTTGTCACCGACTCTTCTCTAGAACGTCACCTCCCGCTTCTCCTCGGAGTTTGCCATGATGGACCTCGGTGATCTCCACCACTTACTCGGTATCTCGGTGACATGGGACATCAGCGGATTGTTCCTCTCCTAGCAGTAGTACGCCGTTGATCTCCTCCAGCGTGTTGGCATGTCTGAATGCCACCCGACAGCTATTCCGATGGATGCCTGGACCAAATTGTCTGCCTCTGACGACGCTCTAGCCGCCAACTCCTCGGAGTACAGGAGCCTCGCTGGTGCCCTCTAGTACCTCACTCTGACCAGACTAGACCAGGCATATACTATCTAGCAAGTCTACCTCTTCAAGCATGATTCTCGCGAGACGCATCTTGCGCTAATCAAGCGCATCCTGCGCTACGTCAAGGGCTCTCTGTCAGCAGGTCTACAATTGGGCCCCGACACCGTTAACCAGCTCATAGCCTATTCCGATGTCGATTGGGCTGGCTGCCCCGACACACATCGTTCCGCCTTTGGCTTTTGCGTCTACCTTAGTGAAAATTTGGTGTCTTGGTCTTCTAAGCGTAAGATGACTGTATCTTGCTCCAGTGCCGAAGCAGAGTACCGTGCAATGGCCCATGCTGTTGCTGAGTGTTGTTGGCTCGTCAGCTACTACATGAGCTCCACATCTCCATCCTGTGTGCAATGGTTGTCTACTGTGACAATGTGACCATCGACATGGTGGCCAACCCAGTCCATCACCATCGCACGAAGCACATCGAAATCGACATCCACTTCGTCCACGATAAGGTAGCTCTAGGACAGTTCTGTGTTCTTCATGTCACATCTACGCACCAGTTTGTCGATATCATGGCCAAGGGTCTGCCCGTCTAGCTCTTCACTGACTTTCAGACCAGTCTATGTGTCCGTGATGCTTCCGCTACGACTGCGAGCGGGTATTAGGATATGTATAAATTAGGATCAATTAGAGACTGATTAACAATTGATTGTAATACCCTATATAGGCTAGCTGCCATGTATAGCCTAGGATTGTTTCTATCTATAGCCTAGGATTGTTTCCTTGTACAGGGAATAGCTTCCCATGTATGTAACTTCCATGCATGCCTATTGGCTATATATATGAAAGGCTCCCCACCCACAATGGGTGTGCGGTGATTCCCTCCATCCTATTCTCCTCTACATTTATCGAGTGCCCTATTGTGTCGAGAGTCGGACACTCGGCAAAGATATCTTTGTCGAGTGTATTTTTATGTCGAGCATTTGTCTCTCGGTAAAGGTTGTATTTGTCAGGTGTTCCTGTTTGCCGAGAGCAACACTCAGCAAATCAGATCTTTGCCGAGTGCCCGAGATTTGGCTCTCGGCAAACCTCAAAGCACTCAACAAAGAAATCATCTCCGGTAGTGACCTTTAGCAAAAAAAACCATATTAGCTCATTTCCCCATTAACCACTAAACTTGAATTTCTAGATTATGTCACAACTAAAAGGAAAATAACTCTAAGAGTCTAACATAGTGTCAGCATAATATATAGTTTTTCTACAAGGTGCAATATAGAGTTGGGATCTTTCGTGGACATATAGTACACATAGTCTATAGAACAATAAGGTATCAATCATACATGGTTCAGAGTTTGTTGTATACGATATAATAAGTAAAGGCCAAGCAGTCCATGCCATCTTAGGTCGACATTTGTTGCTATCACTTGATGTGTGCCATGCCATTGTTATGGTTGCTTCTCGCAATTCTTTTCTGGCACTTTATTTAATCATTCTTCGGAAAAAAACTTGAATTCAATGTGACAGCGTGTTATGGAATGCCAGATTGTTGTTCTTTCATTGTACTAAGATTTCAATGATTGGTAGCCTTTGCTTTAGTTTTATCTACTGAAAGGAACAAAGTTATCTTTTAATCACCCAACAATCAATGCTTGACCCTATTTTATTTTGTTCTACTGAAAGGAACAAAAAATAATAATCACATAATCATTGTTTGAACCTAAATGCATTATGCATGCATACATGTTACCTTAAACCTTCTTTTTTACTAACCTCTCAATTTTCAGCTGAGAAAAGTACTCATGTTCTAGTCCACCACTTGATGGCTGATGTTGGGTCATATGTTGTTTCTTTGCAAATATTCTTTCGAGAAAAAAACTTGCAGGAGACGGGGCACTTCAATTTGACACCAAATTGAATGAAGTTGGTGCAATTAGAGTAAGATATCTGAGGTTACTATGTTTATACCTAGATTGTGGCTGACTGGGAGTTTGGAGCTATTGCATGTGCTTAGGAGTTTGGCTGCGTTGAGAGGCAAATTTAAATAGTGATCATAGGTTCATGGTGCTCTGATGAATTGGTGCAAGACAATACCCTCTTGGGTTATACTCATGTATATATATATATATATATATATATATATATATATATATATATATATATATATATATATATATATGTAAAAAAGGATGATCATATCAATCCCATACCATGGCTCGAAAACTTTAGTGACCAAACATGACTTGTAGCGACTAATGGTTAATTCAATGATATTTAGGCCAACACGACGAGGGAGGATATGTCAAGTCTTGTTTTTAATAAAGGCATCAAATTCTTCTTGCATTGCACGATGCCATAAAGGATGCTTCATTGCAATAACATGTGATTATGGCTCTTCAATAGAAGTCTGAGTAACAAAATATATCATCGTATCATTAGTATGTTGTTTCAATTATCGGATATTATATTTCAAATGTGTATCATACAAATATCCTAAAACATGAATAGGAGCAATGATTGAAATAGTGAGCCCTTTAGCATTAGGGAGTACCGCTAATAGGAGCAATATGACATTTTATGGAGATCAACAATAGATGGGGTGGTTGAAGAAGGCACCAAGAGTGTCGTGCCTAGAAGATCATAGCTAGAGGATGGAGTTCCCAAGGCACCACTCGCAGGCGGATGTTTCGAGGTTAGGAAACATGCACCAGATGTCATTAATTCTGGTGCACACAAGGCATCAACTGTAGATCCTAGAGTGACTCCTAGCTTCGTCGCATGTGCATCATCACGTGCGAGGGAGTAGGCTTAGATCCTAGAGTTGTTGCACGCGGACAATTTCTATCGATTGAATGTTGTTGTTGTGAGGGCCTCGAAGCAGATACACTAGTGGCATTTTCTGTATTTGTTATTCCTACGGACATTGGATTAGGAAACAAATCAGACAATTGATTATTATTCCATTCGATGCCGCTAATTCCCTAGGAGGGTGAATTCATGTCATGTTAGATGAAGGGTTCTAAAATGGAAAGATATGCTCATCAAGATGGCATCCCTAGATATATAGATATGTCAGTATCCATGTCAACACATTTATATCATTTATGAATAGCACTGGAACCAATGAAAACACACAATTTAGATTGGAAAGACAATTTGTGTTGATTATATGGTCGAAGATAAGGCCAACACACACAACAAAAGATGCATATAATATAATAATTAGGTGGTGTGTTAAACAATCCTTCTAGAGAACAAGACCCGAATAGGGAGGTGATTTGTGAGATACGTGGCTGCGAGGACTTCATCCCCAAATTTGAGTGTCATGCCAACATGAGCTAAGAGAGCGAGACCGGTTTAAACAATATGATAGTGTTTGTGTTTAGCTGAACAATTCTATTGATGGGTATGGGGACACGACAACAGATGGGCGATGCCCATTTTAGTGAAGAATTAGTTATGGAGTTTTTTATATTCTCCACCCCAATCGAATTGCATATATTTAATATTAGTTTCAAGGAGGCATTCGACATGAGCTTAAAAAAATAAGAAAATGTGGTGACGTTTGTCCTATCATTCATGAGATAGACCCATGTGAATGTGCAAAAATCGTCATTAAAACTCATATAATATTTGGAACCACCAAAAGAAATGAGGATAGCACCCCCAAACATCATAATAAGTAAGTTAGAGTGGTGTTGTGGATCTATGATATGAATTCATAGTAGGGTAATCGATGACTCTTTGCTAACTGGCACACATGACAAACTAAGAAAATATAGTAGAATCCTTCAGACAAGGAAGATTATGAATATGAAAGAGCAACCAAACTACTTGAGGAGATGTATGATAGAACATAGCATGCTATTGATCCGGACACGTAGAATAGTTCACGAGCATCTGCTTGATGAACTAAAAATAGGATGTCTTAAGGGGTTAAAGGATAGCTTCATATTTTCCTGCCATAAGTAGATTCCATGTTACAGGATCCCTAATGAGGTAATACTAAGAATGAAATTCAAAAAGGTATTGTTATCACATGATAATTTATGGACTGAAAGGTGTTTAGAAAATTCCGAAACATGAAGAACATTGTTAAGAGCAAGAGAGTATGTATTAGTATTGATCGAACAAGAACCAATGTGTTTAATTTGCAAACATGAACCATTGCCCACTTGCACTATGTCACTGCCATGGTACTAATCCTGCTCAGCTAGGCAATCAAGGTCACTTGTGATGTGATCTATGACATCGATATCGTTGAACTAGTTGGGGTCGACCATGTAGGAGAGCGTAGACGCGAAGGCCGTTAAAGATTCATTCTGTTATGACAAGGATCGTTTCCACGACGATCACTAAGGGAGCAACACTTGATGGTGGTGTGGCCATGACGATCACCACAAGGGTCGTTGCCACGACGATCATCCATCTGGTAACAACACTTGATGGTGGTGTGGCCTGACTTGCCACAGATCAGGCACTAATGACAAGAGTCGTTGACTTCTATGGCCATGGCCATGGGAGTGGCCACCAAAACACATGTTGTTGGCAGAGGCATTGTATTGCAACTGTAATTTGACCACATGTTAGAGTTGATGAGGCTCAAATGCAACCAAGTCTACGAACACATCATCGAGAAAGAGCAGTTTGGCCTTGGTTGTCATTGATGTGACAAATGGGTTATAATCGGTTAGGATCCCTGATAGCTCCTCGTCACATAAAGGGGCGTCAGCGGTAATAAGCTTGGTGGTAAGCCCCGTGATCTTGCAGAAAAGTTAGTGGCAGATAGATCACGTTTCTTTGATGTAGTAAGGTCCACAAAGATTTGCACTGTGTGCGCCTTCGTGGATTAGTCAAAATTCTTCTAGAGGGGGTCCCAGACCTCCTTGGAAGACATGGCACTGATGACGTCTTGAAGGACTTCCTCGATCATCGACGAGAGAAGGCCACTCAACAGTTGTTGATCTTGAACATACTAGCTAGCATACTCCGGATTAGGGACATCTGCGGCACCTGCAATTGTCGATGTGGCAATATAATTATTAGGGGCAACATTGAATCCATCAAAGTATCGAGAAGCTTAAATCTCCTTAGATACAGAAGGAGCTGAGCACGCCAAAGGAGAAAAATGGATTTAGTCAGTCAAATTATGACGACGTGATGTATAGGGATCGGTGGCATGGTGGAAGAAGTGGCATCCGACATGAGAGGAGGAAGAGAAGGGGAAGCACGATGCGTGGTGGAGAATTAGAAGAAATTCCTTCTCTCTGGTACCATGTCAAATTGGTGCAAGACAATGTCCACTTAGGACCATACTCATCATGTATATATAGATGTACATGAGCATGATTTACATGACAAGTAACAACACTGCCTAGATTAGAGGATACAGCTCCAAGCCTTTATGTGGCCCTGCCAAGGTTAGGAACAAAATTCTTTCCTATTATATGCATGTAACATTCTATCTTTATCATATATAACCTTCTATCTTTAACATGCTCATCAGGCATTGCCAGTGACTAGGGTCGGAAGCGCAACTTCACATAGCATGGTTTGTCAATGGTTTGCAAGATGTCCAATACTACTGCGAGTGAGCCAGGGAAAAAGAAATATTTAACTCTCTAATGCATTTGGTTGGGGAGCCAACTGGGATAGAGCGGCTCTATTCCAGTTTCTAAGAATTGAGCCATTTCATTCTGTGTTTGGCAAGCAGAACGGAATCGCTCCATTTTTTGTTTGGTTGAAGAGTAGAATAGAGCGGAGCCGCTCCGTTTATTGTTTGGTTGGAGAGCTATATGATTGTTGAGTGGAGGAGAGGGATGAGAGCGCTCGCGTCCGCGAGAGCGCTCACATTCGGTCGTTTTGGTGGAGCGAGAGCATCTCAAATATTTGCTATTTATAGACTCCAGTAGCCGCTCCGCTCTCCTCTATGGTAACCAAACATCAAAAAAATAAGAATGGAGCTGTTCCATTTCTCTCCGCTCTTCAACCAAACACACCTCGCCCTGCCCACCAGGAGGATCCACATCAGCTGATCTTCTGCACTGCACGCTTTCTCTTATTGGTCTAGTAGGGTAAATATTGTACTACCTTCTTTTCTCTCTCCATCTTTCTCTGAATTAGATCAAACAAATCTATGTATATGCCGACTGTTGTTCAGTGCCTAACAGCGAATAACTTGAAGATAATATATAGTTTTTCCTGGACACTGGGAGAGGCAGGGTCTCCAAGGTTTGGCGCCAAAGGAGCTTTGCATGCAGCATGAATGACACAAAATCTTACCATCACATGGGCAAGGAATCCTCTCTCTATATATTTTGGAGCCGATATCCCATCAAACTACTATTTCTTTGGTCCAGTTAGTATTGTTAATTACTGCTTGGCATACATAAAAATACAGAATCTGCTGCTTAATTCCTATACCTCTTGGCTCTTGGTCTTGGATAGAAATGAGATGTCTATAAATTATGAATTTTATTTGACAGATTTGCAGTTGTCCAATGATTGCTAAATTTAGAAGTAATTTCTGAATATGGTAATCAAGAAGGGGTAAGATATGAGTAATGTTCAATAAAATCCGCTTAGTGGCCATTTATATGGTAAATCATGACCCACACATTTTATTCACTGTTTTCTTGGTGTTACAAAATTTTACTGCTAGTATATTCTCTTTTATGAAAATACTAGTGAATGTAGAATCTTATTAAAAACCTTACATAAGATATATCTGATCTACACTGCACCCTGATTTTTTTAGCCTGACTAAGCTAGAATCTTCAATCAAGCCAAAATTTTTAAAAAATTGTGTTGCTCACCAAAATTTAGTCTGACTAGAATCTGCAATGCATGCGCGGTGACCTAGTGACCCAAAAGAGAAACCTCTAACCAAGGTTGGCCACGATCGTCATTGAGATGCTAGATTGGTTATCCATGAACTTTTCTCTTAAACTAGTCAAATTATCTCTGATCAGTGATCTCATGGTACAAGCTAGGACGAACCTAGCTAGATGATGGTCCGATAGTTGGCTAGGCTTACAAGAGAAGTTTTTTGGGGCCTCACTGACAACGTACATCAGTGACACATATATATACATATAGATTTACATCAATGTATATACAATATTCAAGGTATACCCTCAGATATTTCAGGCTTTAGGGCAAATTTTGTCTAAACCATCAAGGACATTTCTTAAACAAAAATAATAATAGGACACAAACCAAAAAATAAAAATATGTTCAGTCATCTTGTTAAGGGGCTAACAACAACAAAGACAAAAGTAAAAGTCTGGAAAAACGTCAAACAATTGCTAACTTTAAATTTTCAGCAACTGGGTGAACAATACATGAATGCATACAAAGAACAGCCAGAATAAAAACATTATGTAGATCCATCGCGAGGTGAAATTGAAACATTGGTAGAACTATAAGCAAAAATATGTTAGCAAGTAGAAATCCTGGCATAGAACTACAACAAGAATTGGTAGAACTACAAGGAAAGTTATGTTAGCGCAGCAGTACAAGAAACACAAAAACATCATATAAAATACTGCAAGGTCGATAAACAACCAATATAATTCAATCAGAGCCTATCATCAAGAAGAAAAACTTTTTTGTGACGGTATCGATCACGCTAATTAAAGCTCACTTATTAAATGGGCCACGATCATCACTGTATAGACTATATATCTAACTAGATCAATCACTACCGGAATTCGGCTTTTTGTCGAGTGTCTTTTGTCGGGCATTCGACACAGACTGCTTTGCCGAGTGCTACCCTCGACAAAGGATGACTCTCGGTACCGACGGCCTTTACCGAGGGTAGTACACTCGGCATAGCCAGACACTCGACCAAGACTTTTTTGCCGAGTGTCCAACACTCGGCGAAGGGTGACGCTCGGCAAAGGACCGTCAGCAACCGTCTATAGCTGGCGGCCGTTATCTTTGTCGAGCGCCAGGAGCTGACACTTGGCAAAGATGGTGCTTTGCCGAGCGTCGGGCCGGGCGACACTCGGCAAAGCATACTTTGCCGAGTGCCTTACTGGGACACTCGGCAAAGTTTATTTCCATTTTTTTCCAATGAAACTTTTTGTGGTTTGTTCCTACACTGTGTAGACTTACATGTTCCATTTTTGGCATAATTATAAAACTGTTTGCTTAGCTATTAGATTTTGTTCATTTAATTGTATTTTCTCAGATAATTCATATTTGAACGGCAAGTAACTCGAAAAATGGAAAACCGTTAATGCAAAAATGTTCATGTTACTTAGCACAAGTTACGGTCGATTTCAGGTGCAAACCGGAATTTTCGAGCATCATGCTCACAAAACATGACCGTGAACTTGTCATCCAGGTGTTTAAAAATTGTATAAAACACAAACAAAGTCAGAAAATCATGAAACTTATCCACATGTCATGATATCATATGTAGAGCCTATGATAAAAATTTGAGAATGTTTCGAGAAAGTTGTCACACACTATGTGTATAAACCTAGCCGGTCTACACTGAAATTCTATGATTTCATGTGTATGCCACTTAGGTTTCTACACATAGTGTGCCACAACTTTCTCGAAACATTCTCAAGTTTTTATCACAGCCTCTACATATGATATCATGACATGTGGACAAGTTTCATGATTTTCTGACTTTGTTTGTGTTTTATACAATTTTTAAACAACTAGATGGCAAGTCCACGGTATTGTTTAGTGAGCATGGTGCTCGAAAATCCGGTCTGCTCCTGAAATCGGTCGTAACTTGTGTTACTTAACATGAATATCATTTTTGCATTCACGGTTTTCCATTTTTCGAGTAACTTGCAGTTCAAACCTTAATTACCCGAGTAAAATTCAATTAAAAGAACAAAATCTAATAGTTATAACAAACACTTTTATAATTGTGATAAAACTAAACATGTAGGTACATAGCGTAGGAAAACACCACAAAAAGTTTGTGAAAAAAATGCAAACATTCTTTGCCGAGTGCCTTGGGAAGACACTTGGCACAAAGTTCTTTGCCGAGTGTCTAACCGAGGGCACTCGGCAACGAAGTTATATAAAAAATAAAAACAATCTTTGCCGAGTGCTAGCCAGAGGGCACTCGGCAAAGTATACTTTGCCGAGCGCCAGATTGCGGGCACTCGGCAAAGTGTATTTTTAAATTTAAAAAAATCTTTGCCGAGTGCCAGATCACGGGCACTCCGCAAAGACATCGAAGTTAACATACCGCGCCTGCGCTCGGGCCATTTTTTTACAAGGCATCGCCGCGTTCACTGCTCTCCCCCGTCGCCGTCTCCCACACCGCGCCCCCGCCGTCACCCGACCGTCTCCCTAGCCACCACCGCCATTTCCCAGGCCACCACCACCGTCTCCATCGTCGCGCCCCCACCGTCTCCCCCGCCGCGAGCCCCACCGCCGACCTGCCACCGCGAGCCCCACAGCCGTGCGTCCCATCCTCCGAAGTCCGGCCACGACCACCACCGCCGCCGACGCTCGATCCCGGGACAAGGTATTTGGTACAATGCTTGTATTTTGCTAGTTCTTACTTGTACAATGCTTGTATTTTGCATTTTATCACTACTTGCATTAATTATACTTAATAGTGCATAGACACGTGTGAATGAAAATATATTGGTGATTTGTAGGCATCATGCTGCTACTTTTATTTGCAGGTTTTGGAAACCTCCCCGTGCAGGGGAGGTGCTGTCGATTTTTTTGTTGATAGACTTGTGCTTGACTCGGTTATATATGTTAGAGGATGGAGGACCGTGAGTGGATGTATATGGGCCGTGTAGGAAGGAACAATGTCACCTCTGAATGGATTAGAAAGACTGATGCTTTCGTAGAACGGGCATTTGGCAAAGCTGATAAAGGAGCAAGTCTAGTCCCGTGCCCGTGCAGCAAATGTGCCAACCGGAAAAGAAAATCAAAGAAGGCCATGGTAGAACATATTTGGAAGAATGGATTTACGCCGGACTATACTCGATGGATCTTCCATGGTGAAGCGCATCATACGAGAGAGGAGGTGGTGAGACAACGCGTCGAGGATTATGATGTTGATGTCGGGATAGTGGATATGTTGAACGACTATCATGAGGCACAGTTCGCCAGAGGATGTACGGAGTACGATCCAGAGCCGACCGCAAAGTCGCTCTATAACATGTTTGACGCGGCACAGAAGCCCCTTAACTGCCAGACAATGGTTTCTCAACTGGATGCCATTGGGCGTGTAATGATGTTCAAGTTGCAGTACAACATGAGTCGAGACACATTCGATGACTTGTTGGCAGTTATTGGCAGCCTGCTTCCGGAGGATCACGTTCTGCCAAAGAGCATGTACGAGGCACAAAAACTCATTTGTGCACTCAAGATGACGTATGAGCAGATACATGCTTGTCCGAAGGGCTGCGTGCTATTTAGGAAAGAATACGCGGAGGCAAAGTATTGTCCAAAGTGTAAATCGTCTAGGTTCATGGAGGTAGACTCTGGTGATGGACAGAAGAGGCAGCTCGACATCCCCGTGACAATCCTACGCCAACTTCCGTTCATACCGAGGATCCAACGTCTATACATGACCGAGGAATCCACAAAATAGATGACATGGCACAAAAATAGAAAACGATACAATCCTAACAAGATGGTGCACGCATCCGATGGTGAAGCATGGAAACATTTTGATGCCATTCACCGTGAGAAAGCCGAAGAGGCTCGTAATGTACGTGCTGCGCTGGCCACAAATGGGTTCAATCCCTATGGAATGAGCGCTGCCCCGTACACATGTTGGCCTGTGTTTGTTATCTCAATCAATCTCCCCCCCGGTGTGTGCTTTCAAAGGCAGAACATATTCGTGTCATTGATAATTCCTAGACACCCAGGGAATAAAATAGGCGTGTACATAGAGCCTTTGATTGATGAATTGGTACGTGCTTGGGAGGAAGAGGTATGGACGTATGACCGGGCTACAAAGACAAACTTCAAAACACATGCTTGGTACCGGTACTCCATGCATGACTTACCGACGTATGGGCTATTCTGCGCCTGGTGTGTTCATGGTAAGTTCCCATGCCCAGTTTGTAAGGAAGCTCTTAGGTTCATTTGGTTGAAGAAGGGTGGCAAATATTTGTCGTTTGATAAACATCGACAATTTCGCCCTCCTGACCATCCATTCTGCCTAGACAGCAAGAACTTTACGAAAGGTGTCGTAGTGACAGACCGCACACCTGCAACGATGACTGGTGCCGAAATTCGTCAACAGATAGATGGGCTCGTGGCTAATCCAGAAGGTGGTTTTGTGGGATATGGTGAGCAGCATGTGGACACATAAGTCGGGCTTGACTTGGCTCCCCTATTATGACGACCTGCTCCGTCCACACAACATTGATGTGATGCACACTGAAAAGAATGTCTAAAGACTATTCAAAAGAAATGTAGAAATAAATGCAAAATCGAGGCTTCCATTGCAGAGGCATACATTCTAGAGGAGGTGTCAAACTTCACAACAACTTACTATGGTGACAAACTGCCGAGCGTGCATAATCCGCCCCCTCATTACAATGATGACGGCATTGAATCGAACCTCAGCATATTTCGTGGCCAACTCGGAAGCACAAGTGGTTCGACCACCAAGACCCTGACACATGAAGAGTGGCGCCATATCATGCTATATGTATTGACCAACCTTGAAGAGGTGATACCATACATGGAACAATTTCTTCATGAATTCGGGTGACGATCAAGGAACCCAACTCCATAGGAATATGATACCCTTCTTAGAAAGGGTGCAGGAAATGGATTGCCCGATTTTATTTTCTCGTTGAAACATAAGGTACATGCTTAGTTTGTCAACGAGATCCGTCTATAAACTCAATTTAGCGTCTTTTAACTTGCGAATACTTGCAGGGCCAAAAGATCCGTCTATGAGTGCCAAGTTGAGACAAGTAGCCAACGACTTTGCTTATAGGGTCAAGAAATATTCTGGGTATGACGTCAATGGATACCATTTTCGCACAACAAGCTACAACCAAAGTCGACCCAATTGAAAAACAATGTGTTCTGGAGTCTTTACACCTTGCCTTGACGAGGTCGATTATTTTGGATGAATCGAAGAAATATATGAACTCAATGGCATCCTCGGCCTTCTGTACAGGGAACACTTCCCTGGACTGGTTGAGTACGTCGAAGTGACGGGTCCAGCCTACACCTTCGACCACTATGCCGTCGCCCCCGATGCAGTAGACCGGGACAGTAGGGAATTCAACAATAAGGCGGAGCGGGTGAAGCAAGAGATGTAGGTAAGTCTTACTATATTGTAAAATATGTTGCATTCGTTGCACATTCTTGAAATAATGTATGGATACATCATCTTTGTATGCAGGATTTCTTCAGATGTGAGGCTGGATACGAGGCTAGTAGGGCTGGGCATTCGGTCTATTAGGGTAATTCGGTTCGGTCTATTCGGGTTTGTGAAATTTCGGGTTCTGAAAAATGAGAACCGAAATTTCCAAAAATATTTTAGGAACCGAACCCGAATAGACTCACAATTTCGGTTCGGTCTATTCGGTCCACCGAATAGACCTGAATTGTCGAGAGACTAGTATATTTTGTTAAAATATATACAATGAATAATTAATTGAAAGTACTATTACTACAACAAGTGACTATAAAAATTAGCATACAAAGATATATATACTATCGTTAAGACGATATCATTATTTCTAGCTAATAAGTTCATAAATCATATAATAATACCATCACATATTAAGAGCTTTTTTACATTTCGGGTTATTAGGTCTATTCGGGTTTTAAAGATTAGGAACCGAACCCGAACCCATAACCCGAAATATAACACATATAGGAACCGAACCCGAACCCGAAAACCCGAATAGACCGACAATTCGGTCTATTCGGGTTCGGTTCGGGTTCGGATTCGGTTTTCGGTTTTAAAATGCCCACCCCTAGAGGCTAGGGCAGATGTGGTGGCCACCATGAGCTGTAAGAAGCTCGTCGTGGACATGCACTACGAGGCATGAATTCAGGCCATCGTCAGCTGCCACGGCTCCGTCCTTGGGGAGAAGATGACCAAGCAGGAAGCCCGAACCATGTCGTTGACTAGGGACTTGTACTTACTAAATACAACACTTTAATATCCGTGACAAAATTTTTCCTTAATTTTATCTTCTGATATGCAGTGTACTTGTTTTACTTTGTAGATGATTCCTTATTGGTGTGCCGCACATCCTTAGTGTTGAGAGCAGATGGTGGATAGGTGGTGCTCACCTGAGTGGGACGAGGCGCACAACGCTAGCCGGGGACGACGTCTGATGAAGCAAGGTCCCTCCCACCACCAAGGTAGCCACAACCTAAGCAAATATGTAGAAGCATGGGTACACCCTCTTTTTTATTTAGGTATATAACACTGGATTATATATTATTTCTAACTATCTCATTGGTTTTCTTGTAGTCGGCGTCACATGGTGGCCATCCTTGTTCCATCTTCTCGGCTTATGTTATGGCCCATAAGGGCAAGGCGACGTCCGACGTCACCTACAACCCCGATGACGGGCCCGAGGTATATAGCAACCCCGCTGTTTACATTCGCCTTCATGAATACACCACCATGGCATAGGAGATCCATGGGCCAGATTACGATCCGAGGACCGAGGACATCAACAGAGATGTCCTCATGAGGGTCGGAGGAGGCAAGAGATATGATCGATACTAGATTATTGCCGACAAGGCAATCGACTCGTCGTCCACTCCCACTCTGTCTCAGGTGCGAGCAAGGAGCACGAGCTCGAGCCCAGCCATACGACCTCGACAGGACAGCTCACATAATCAGATACTACAACTCCAGGGTTTGTCGAGCTTGGCAAAGAGGGTGATTCCAATAGTGAATAGTAATGCAAGCTTATGACCACCGGCTGTATCTCTGGCTTTGCAATAATAATGCAAAGAAATTATGCACAGAGACAAGCTACTCAGAGAAGAAGTGGTAATACAATCACAATCCAAGAAGCGCATATATATATATATATATATATATATATATATATATATATATATATATATATATATATATATATATATATATATATATATATATATATATATATATATAACAATGCTATCTTGAGGAAGTAGGAATCCTGAATCTACAACAAGAATTGATAAAAAATAACCTAGAAGCAAAGAGAGGTTAAGGGGTTAGGGCAACAGCTACAGTACGTAGAATAAAGAGATAAACCGCCGAAACCAAAAACCATGTGAAGAGATCGCAGATCCGTGGATGCAAGAGATCAGAAGCAGGTGGATCGGACTGGAAAAAGAAAACGGAGGCACAATTCGAGAATGATAGAGCGGGAGAGAGAGAGAGGAACTCACTGTGACAGGGCGATCCAGCAGCTTCATGCAGAAGGCGCAGCTGAAACTTCTGCCGAAGATATTGAGGACGTCGTCCTCTGCGCTGTCGTCGACATCATCGTCGGGGGCAGAAGCAGCAGATCGGCCTGCCAGAATATTTTGGCGGCGGCGTGCCTTCTCTGCATCGGAGAGGGTGGTGTCGGCCTCGATCGCGCGGACGGCGGCGACGAGCTCGCCTCCTGCCGCAGGGGCCGCGGGGGCTACAGGATCGCCGGAGCAGTCGGGGCAGCTCCAGATCGCAGCTTCAGACAGCGCGGGTGGATTCGAGAGGCATGGGGAGTGCCACGGGGTGGCGCAGGTGGAGCACCGTAGCAGGTCTACCTCGGACGGTGCGGCCACACCGCAGACCATGCAGACGCCAGCATCGTCGCAGGGAAGATCGGCCGCCATAGTGGTGGTGGGGGCGGCAGCGAGCCTGCGGCGCGGCTGAGTCTGGGAGTTGGGGAATGAGGGCTCGGTGGTTCACTGTCTTAGGGTTTTGTGGGGAGCGGACTGCAGAAGGGACATGTGAGAAGCGTGAGCCGTGAGGAAGTGACGAAAGCGGAAGGTGGTGGAAAGCTTCTTTCGAATTTTGCGTTTGCCGCTGCCTTATGGACAACAGTACAACACCCCGCCGTCGCCGCTAGTTTCCACGCAAAACCGTTGATGGTATATAAAAGAGCGAAGGAGAAGTTAGGGCTGTTTGGTTCGCATCTTCAATTGTTCTCTAAAAAACTGTTTCTAAAACTCATGATTAGCAAGTTGCTAAATAAATATTGGGAGCAGAAAATACTTTGATCTCCAATAGTTCCTAATATTTAGAAAGTATTTTAATTCTAAATCTAGATTTGGTGGACCTATTTTCTGTTTTTCTGTTACATGCTCTTGTCTCATTTTTTACTTTTTTCGTGGCGACCGATCGCTCGTAATTCGGGTTCGGGTAGATCAAATTCAGATTTGGGTAAATCAGGTTTGGTTAATGGGTAATAGGTTTTTTTGCCCAGCCCTAGGTATCTTGCTGCTTTGCGGTCTCATGGGTGCGAAAGAAGAAAGCGCCGAACCTGGATACTCTGCACGGGTGTGGGAAAAATTTGTTGTCAACTGTCATTGGGAGTGGCTATCTAGTTGCTAAATCTGGAGACCAAATAGAGTTAGATAGCAAGTAACTATATTTAGCAAGTCTACTTAGAGAACTTGTCGGGTACCGTAATTAGGAGTACCCCCAACACTCCTAAACACGGCTGGTAACCACCATCAGCACAAGCTGCAGAGACTGATGGGCACGATTCAGGTCAAGGCTTCGTCTACCCAAGAGGCGCGATCTCGTCTCGCCCGAGCCCAGCCTCAGGCGGGAACTGTAGTCCCGGACGAAGTTACGTTTCGCCCGAGGGCCTCCTCAGGCAGTGGGCGCACCCTCGACACGCGAGAGGCCCAACTCGAGCAGGCTTCGTCGAGAAGCAACCTTGGCCAAATCGCCTCTCCAACCGACCGTATCGCAGGCGCATTCAATGCGAGGATCGCCTGACACCTTATCCTGACACATGTGCCTCAGTCGGCAAGGTCGAAGTGACCGCAGTCACTTCACCCTTTCGCTGACCGACCTGACAGGAAAACAGCGCCGCTCGCCCCGCTCCGAGTGCTGTGCCACCCACCAGGGTGAGGCTGACAACAGCCAAGTTCGGCCTCGAGCGCAACAGGAAGCTCCGCCTCGCCCGACCTTAGGCCTCGGCCTCGGAAGGAGGTCTTCGCCTCGCCCGACCCCAGGGCTCGGCCTCAACCTCGGCCTCGGGAGGAATCGCGTCCTCACCCAACCCCGGCCTCGGCCTCGGCCTTAGGAGATGTCTCCGCCTCGCCCGACCTTGGGCTCGGACCCACCGCGCCGCGGGGGATACATCATTACCCTAACCCTAGCTAGCTCAGGCTACGGGGGAACAAGACCGACATCCCATCTGGCTCGCCCCGGTAACAAGTAATGATGGCTCCCCACGTGCGTCCATGACGACGGTGGTTCTCAGCCCCCTACGGAAGCAAGGAGACGTCAGCAGGATCCCAGCAGCACCGACAGCTGCGCTTCTACAGGACTCAGGCACTTTTCCGACGGCCACGTTACCTCGTACTCAGGGCTCTAGCACCTCTCCGACAACCACGTTGGTATGTACACAGGGCTCAGGCACCTCTCTGCCAGACACGTTAGCGCATAAGCTACACCCACCATTGTACACCTGGACCCTCTCCTTGCATCTATAAAAGGGAGGTCCAGGCCCTTCCTGCGGGAGGGGGGAGAGGGGGAGGTCGCGCGGGAGAATGAGCTAACGAACAGGCTCACTCTCTCTCTCTCGCGAACGCTTGTAACCCCTACTACGAGCACACCCCCTGGTGCGGGATAACACGAGCCGCGTTTTCCCCCTTGTGTTCCATCTCGCGCCAACCCATCTGGGCTGGGACACACAGCGACAAATTTACTCGTCGGTCCAGGGACCCCCCGGGGTCGAAACGCCGACTATTGGCGCGCCAGGTAGGGGTCTGCCGCGTGTTAACGAACAACTTCCCGTTGAGTTCCAGATGGGTAGTCTTCAGCAACCTCTTCAGCCCGGGACGGTGCTCCGCTTCGGGAGTCTCGAGTTCATGTCCCTCGATGGCAGCTACGACATGGTACTACTCCCCCCGCAGCGCGACAACAACCACGACGGTCGTCAGCTCGCCCGGCGGCGGCGAACTCGATGACGTCTTCCCCCCTGTGGCGGGAGAGCAGCATCCGGATTTGTCCCGCCACCCTCCTCGCCTTAGGAGGAGGAGACAGGGCAACCGTGGCCAGGCAGGAGGCGGCACCTCGTCGGCTATCGAACAAGTCGACGACGCCGGCACCCTAGCGGGGGACATGTCGGGCGTTGTCCTCGCGCCTGAGACAAGTTTCCCCGCGACGTGCCAACCCCAAGCGGACAGATGACACCAGCACACTCGCAAAGGACTTGCTGGGCATTAGCCTCGTACCTGAGATAACGGTGCAGTCCGTCCCCGACGCGACTTTGCCACCGTCCATCGATCAAGAGGTAACGTCCGTTTTCCACCCTGTGCCTTTTAGATTCAGCTTGCAGTCCGTCCCCGACGCGACTTTGCCACCGTCCATCGATCAAGAGGTACCGTCCGTTTTCCACCCTGTGCCTTTTAGATTCAGCTTCGATCCACCAAGCGACCCTGCTTCGATGAGCGCTTTCGTAAAGGCATACCCTAACCTTCCGGGGTACCACATGTGGTTGTCTTGGGACCGACTAACGGCCGTCTCAACCTATGGGCCCCCGGGTTCCGAGGAAGAAGATGAGCCCGACTCTGGTTGGGATTTCTCTGGGCTCAGTAATCCCAGTGCCATGCGAGACTTCATGACAGCATGTGACTACTGCCTCTCCGATTGCTCCGATGATGGCCACAGCCTTGACGACGAGGGTTGTGGCCCAAGTCGCGAATGTTTCCACGTCGATCTAGGGGGTCACGACGAAGGCAACCACCTCGGTATGCCGGAGGATGACGATCCCCTTGGGCCTGCGCCTCGCGTTGACATCCAGTGGGAGCTAGCTGTGGTCCTAGTCCCTGCGGGGGGTCAGGACACACAGCTCGAGCAAGTCCGCGAGATGCAGGCCAAGCTCGACGAGGAAGCAGGGCAACTTGTGCAGCTCCGGCAAAACATCGAGCATGAGTGGGCAGGCCGAGCACTCGCCGAAGAAGCGCGTCATTAGGCCCAGGACGTCCAGCGCCGTATCGTTGACGATGCCAGGGCAAGGCTTCTCCCAGCCTCCAGCGGGGTCGGCCAGAATCTGGCTGCCGCGGCGATACTGCTCCGAGCAATGCCGGAGCCATCCACCACCGAGGGGCGACGTATCCAGGGAGAACTCAAGAATCTCCTAAAGGATGCTGTGGTCCGACGGGCCGAAAGCTCTGCCTCCCGAAGGCAAGTGTGCCCCCCGGAGCATCGCGCAGCGACTTCCCGACTCATGTGGGAGGCCTCGGTCCATACCAGGCGCACGCGAGATACGACGCCTGCAGCCCCGGTCGCCTCGGCAACGAGCACCACCGACGCGACCGTCGAGCCCGCCTCGACGAGAAGGTGCACCGAGAATACCACCCCAGGCGTGGGGGACGCTACGACAGCGAGGAGGATCGGAGCCCCTCGCCCGAACCACCAGGTCCGCAAGCCTTCAGCCGGGCCATACGACGGGCGCACGTTCCCAGCTCGGTTCCGAGCCCCAACTACCATCGCCAAGTACTCGGGAGAAACAAGGCCGGAGTTGTGGCTTGCGGACTACCGGCTGGCCTGCCAGCTGGGAGGAATGGACGACGACAACCTCATCATCCGCAACCTCCCCCTGTTCCTCTCCGACGGTACCTGGGCCTGGTTGGAGCATCTGCCTCCCGCGCAAATCTCCAACTGGGACGACCTGGTCAAGGCTTTCGCTGGAAATTTCCAGGGCACGTACGTGCGCCCTGGGAACTCCTGGGATCTCCGAAGCTGCCGCCAGCAGCCAGGTTGAATCCCTGCGAGAGTACATCCGACGGTTTTCAAAGCAGCGCACCGAGTTTCCCAACATCACCGACTCAGATGTCATCGGGGCGTTCCTCGCCGGCACCACTTGCCGCGACCTGGTGAGTAAACTGGGCCGCAAGACTCCCACCAAGGCGAGTGAGTTGATGGACATCGCCACCAAGTTCGCCTCTGGTTAGGAGGCGGTCGAAGCCATCTTCCGGAAGGACAAGCAGCCTCAGGGACGGCAGCAGGAAGACGTCCCCAAGGCGTCCGCCCAATGGGGCACGAAGAAGAAGGCCAATAAGAAGGCGCAAGCAAAGCACGACGCCTCTGACGCAGATCTCGTCGCTGCTGTCGAGCACAGGAACCCTCGGAAGCCTCCCGGAGGGGCCAACCTGTTCGACAAGATGCTCAAGGAGTCGTGCCCCTATCACCAGGGCCCCATCAAGCACACCCTTGAGGAATGCGTCATGCTTCGGCGCTACTTCCATAAGGCTGGGCCACCGGTGGGAGATGGCAAAGGCCAAGACAACAACAAGAAAGAGGGCAACAAGGAAGAGGAGTTCCCCAAGGTCCACGGCTGCTTCATGATCTACGGTGGGCAAGTGGCGAACGCCTCGGCTCGGCACCGCAAGCAGGAGCGCTGGGAGGTCTACTCGGTAAAGGTGGTGGCGCCAGTCTACCTAGACTGGTCCAACAAGCCCATCACCTTCGACCAAGGCAACCACCCCGACTGCGTGCCGAGCCCAGGAAAGTACCCGCTCGTTGTCGATCCCGTCATCGGCAACGCCAGGCTCACCAAGGTCCTCATGGACGGAGGCAGCAGCCTCAACATCATCTACGCCGAGACCCTCGGGCTCTTGGGGATCGATCTGTCCACGATCCAAGCTGGTGCGGCGCCCTTTCACGGGATCATCCCCTGGAAGCGCGTCCTCCCCCTTGGGCAACTCGATTTGCCCGTCTGCTTCGGAACTCCCTCCATCTTCCGCAGGGATACCCTCACGTTCGAGGTGGTCGGGTTCCGAGGGACCTACCACGCGGTGCTGGGGAGACCGTGCTACGCCAAGTTCATGGCCGTCCCCAACTACACGTACCTCAAGCTCAAGATGCCAGGCCCCAACGGGATCATCATCGTCGGATCCACGTACCGACACGCGTACGAATGCGATGTGGAGTGCGTGGAGTACGCTGAGGCCCTCGCCGAGTCCGAGGCCCTCATCGCCGACCTAGATTGCCTCTCCAAGGAGGTGCCTGATGCGAAATGCCACGCCGGCAACTTCGAACCGGCTGAGGTGGTTAAGTCCGTCCCTCTCGACCCCAGCAACGACGCCTGCAAGCAAGTCCGGATCAGCTCCGAGCTTGACCCCAAATAGGAAGCAGTGCTCACTGACTTTCTCCGCGCAAACGCTGAAGTTTTTGCGTGGAGTCCCTCGGACATGCCCGGCATACCGAGGGATGTCGCCGAGCACTCACTGGATATCCGAGCCGGTGCCCGACCCGTGAAGCAGCTTCTGCGCCGTTTCGACGAAGAAAAGCGTAGAGCCATAGGCGAGGAGATCCACAAGCTGATGGCTGCAGGGTTCATCAAAGAGGTATTCCATCCCGAATGGTTAGCTAACCCTGTGCTTGTAAAAAACAAAGGTGGGAAATGGAGGATGTGCGTAGACTACACTGGTCTAAACAAAGCATGTCCGAAGGTTCCCTACCCTCTACCTTGCATCGATCAAATTGTGGACTCCACTGCTGGGTGCGAAACCCTGTCATTCCTCGACGCCTATTCAGGTTATCACCAAATCAAGATGAAAGAGTCCGACCAGCTCGCGACTTCTTTCATCACACCTTTTGGCATGTACTGTTATACTACTATGCCATTTGGCTTGAGGAATGCAGGTGCAACATACCAAAGGTGCATGAACCACGTGTTCGGAGAGCACATCGGCCGAACGGTCGAGGCTTACGTCGATGACATCATTGTCAAGACGAGGAAAGCCTCCGACCTCCTCTCCGACCTTGAAATGACATTCAAGTGTCTGAGAGCGAAGGGCATGAAGCTCAATCCCGAGAAGTGTGTCTTTGGAGTCCCCCGAGGCATGCTCCTGGGGTTCATCGTCTCCGAGCGGGGCATCGAGGCCAACCCGGAGAAAATCGCGGCCATCACCAACATGGGGCCAATCAAAGATTTGAAAGGATTACAAAGGGTCATGGGATGCCTTGCGGCTCTGAGCCGCTTCGTCTCGCGCCTCGGCGAAAAAGGCCTACCCTTGTACCGCCTCTTAAGGAAGGCCGAGCGCTTCACTTGGACTCCCGAGTCCGAGGAAGCCCTCGGAAACTTAAAGGCGCTCCTTACAAACGCGCCCATCTTGGTGCCCCCCCGCTGCGGGAGAAGCCCTCTTGATCTACGTAGCCGCAACCACTCAGGTGGTCAGCGCCGCGATCGTAGTCGAGAGACGAGAAGAAGGGCACGCGTTGCTCGTCCAGAGGTCGGTCTACTTCATCAGTGAAGTGCTATCCGAGACCAAGATCTGCTACCCGCAAATTCAGAAGCTACTGTACGCAGTAATTCTGACGCGGCGAAAGTTGCGACACTACTTTGAGTCTCATCCGGTGACTATGGTGTCATCCTTCCCCTAGGGGAGATCATCCAGTGCCAAGAGGCCTCGGATAGGATAGCCAAGTGGGCAGTGGAGCTCATGGGCGAGACAATCTTGTTCGCTCCTCGGAAGGCCATAAAGTCCCAAGTCTTGGCGGACTTCGTGGCTGAGTGGGTCGACACCCAATTGCCAACAACTCCGATCCAACCGGAACTTTGGACCATGTACTTCGATGGGTCGCTGATGAAAACAGGAGCAGGTGCTGGCCTGCTCTTCATCTCGCCCCTTAGGAAACATCTCCGCTACGTGCTGCGCCTCCATTTCCCGGCGTCAAACAACGTGGCCGAGTACGAGGCTCTAGTTAATGGGTTGTGCATCGCCGTCGAGCTAGGGGTTCGGCGCCTCGACGCTCGCGGCGACTCGCATCTTGTCATTGACCAAGTCATGAAGAACTCCCACTGCCGTGATCGGAAGATGGAGGCCTACTGCGACGAAGTTCGACGCCTGGAAGACAAGTTCTACGGGCTGGAGCTTAACCACATCGCTCGACGGTACAACGAGACTGCAGATGAGCTAGCTAAAATAGCCTCGGGGCGGACAACGGTTCCCTCGGACGTCTTCTCCAGAGACATACATCAACCCTCCGTCAAGATCGATGACTCGGCCCAGCCCGAGGAGGCCTCGGCCCAGCCCGAGGTATCCTCGGCAGTCGAGGGTGAGGCCCTGCGCATCGAGGGAGAGCAGAATGGGGTCACGCCTAACCCGAACTGGCAGGCCCCGTACCTGAAATATCTCCTCCGAGGAGAGCTACCCCTCGACAAGACCGAAGCTCGGCGACTGGCGCGGCGCGCCAAGTCGTTCGTCTTACTGGGTGATGAAAAGGAGCTCTACCACCGCAGCCCCTCAGGCATTCTCCAACGATGCATATCCGTCGACGAAGGACATGAGCTATTGCAAGAAATACACTCGGGGGCTTGCGGTCACCATGCAGCACCTCGAGCCCTCATCGGAAACGCCTTCCGACAAGGTTTCTACTGGCCGACCGCGGTGGCCGACGCCACTAGGATTGTACGCTCTTGCCAAGGGTGTCAATTCTACGCGAGACAGACGCACCTACCCGCTCAGGCCCTATAGACAATACCCATCACCTGGTCGTTTGCTGTGTGGGGTCTGGACCTCGTCGGTCCCTTGCAGAAGGCACTCGGGGGCTTCTCGCACCTGCTGGTCGCCATCGACAAATTCTCCAAGTGGATCGAGGTCCGACCCCTAACCAGCATCAGGTCCGAGCAGGCGGTGGCGTTCTTCACGAACATCATCCATCGCTTTGGGGTCCCGAACTCCATCATCACCGACAACGGCACACAGTTCACTCGGAAGAAGTTCCTGGACTTCTGCGAGGACCACCACATCCGTGTGGACTGGGCCGCCGTAGCTCACCCCATGACGAATGGGTAGGTGGAGCGTGCCAACGGTATGATTTTGCAAGGACTTAAACCGAGGATCTACAACAACCTCAACAAGTTTGGCAAGCGATGGATGAAAGAGCTACCCTCGGTGGTCTGGAGTCTGAGGACGACGCCAAGCCGAGCCACAGGTTTCTCGCCGTTCTTTCTAGTCTATGGGGCCGAGGCTATCTTACCCACAGACTTAGAATACGGTTCCCCGAGGACAAAGGTGTATGACGACTGAAGCAACCAGACCAGCCAAGAAGACTCACTGGACCAGCTCGAAGAGGCTCGGGACGTGGCCTTACTACACTCGGCGTGGTATCAGCAGTCTCTGTGACGCTACCACGCCCGAGGGGTTCGGCCCCGAGGCTTCCAGTTGGGAGACTTGGTACTTCGGCTGCGGTAGGACGCCCGAGGGCGCCACAAGCTTACTCCTCCCTGGGAGGGGTCATTCATCATCGCCAAGATTTTGAAGCCCGGGACATACAAGCTGGCCAACGATCAAGGCGAGGTCTACAACAACGCTTGGAACATCCAACAGCTACGTCGCTTCTACCCTTAAGATGTTTCAAGTCGTTCATATACCTCGTTCTCTTTACATACATAAATAAAGTCTAACCGTCAAGGAAGGGTCAGCCTTGCCTCGGCAAAGCCTGACCCTCCCTCGGGGGCTAAAAGGGGGGAATCCCCTCTGCGTCAAATTCTTCCTCGGGAAATTTTTCTACCAAGAAAGATTTTCTACCAAAACGACTTTCGTGCCTTCTCGACTATATCGATAATAGAATCCTGCAAACGGGTAAGAGCGCGCGTAAGCGGCAAGGTCGACCGAGTCGAGGGACTCCTATGCTGCCGGGATACGGATACCTCACTCATCACCTTCCGCGAAAAGTAACTCTCGCTCGGGTAAGCGATTTTGCTACCGACGAACAAGTCCTGATACTCGAAACGAGAGGAAAGGAAACACAACTTTATAACACAACGATAAAAGTGTTTAGGCCTCAGCGGCCGCGAGAAACACACACACGCTGCAGACAAACTGTTCCGGTAGGATCAGACATTGGCATGGCCACCCTCGACGTCGTCTCCACCCTCGGCAAGATCTGGCCCGGCCCCAGACGGCGACGCAAGCGGAAGGATCTCCACCTCAAAGGAGGACGCCAGCACCGCGCTTGGGCCCGCCGCGGCTGTGTCAAGCCTCTGGACCTCGGCTAACGCTACCTCATCTTCGTCGGGTAGGCAGTATCCCTCACTGACCCGCTCCAGATCCACATCATAGTGGGAAGCAAGAACGGCGAAGGCCCGCCTAACGCGGTGGTGCAGTGCCCCGCGGAGTCTGCTGCACATGGCCGCCCAAGGCCCACAGGTGACTCTAGGGGGAGCTACCCGAGGGGACATCATCAAGGTCAAAGGCCTGGCAAAAGTCCGAGATGGCCTCGGACATAGCCACGCGGTCGACCTCCTTCTGCTCGACCGCCTGGGCGAGTGCCTTGACGGACTCTGCAGGGAGCCGAACAAAATTCTTCAGACACGGGTTGAAGAATGAGGCTGGATCAAGGTCACAAAGCGGTCGAAACATACCTTCGGCCCGGGCGCGCTCCTGCGAGGCCACGGCCTAGGCGGACTGGGCAGACCCGACGGCTACGACCAGGTCCTCAGCAAGGGTCCCGACCCGAGCGGACGCCTCGACAAGCTGCTCCGTAGCCTCAGCCAGCTGACCCCTAAGGGCCTCAGCCCGGCCCATGGCCTCGGCAGCTTGGCTCCGAGATTGGTCCCGCTCGCCGATGACCTAGCCAAGCTCCAGCTGCCGCTGCTGCATCTCCGTCCGTGCCAACGCCGCCTCTGCCCGCGCCGCCGCTACCTCCGACTTCAGCTCATCACGGAGCAGCCGAAGGTCCGCCACCTCGGTGCTCTGTTGGGCGAGGCGTTCATTAGCCTCAGCAAGCGCGACCCTCTGGGACCACAGCGAACCCCAGACGTCGCTCTCGCGGCGGATGAACAGCGACTTGGCGGTGCTCACATCCGCCAGTTCTTGAGGAAGGAAAGCAGGGTATTACAAAGAATGCCCTGGTCACGTAAGGGGTATGCCTGAAATCCTTACCTGGAGGACCCTGGGAACGTCCCTGGAAAAGATCTCCATGGTCGACCGAAGCGACCCATCGCTGCTTCGGCATACTCACGGAGCTCATCCCGAGACTGCTCCTCCCGCTCATCGTTGAGGAGGAAGAGGGGTTCCGAGGCGCCGCGGCTCCAGAACCGGAGCGCCTGCCCACACCACTCATTGGGGTTGCGCCGCGCCGGGATAAGGTCGCTGCCCCCAAAGACGGGCCACGGTTCTACGCGCCCCTCCTCCAAGGCGTCGGAACCCCCTGCAGTCGATGCATCGGGTACCCTTGCTGTCGACGTACTGGGCCTCCCCTCGGCTAAGGAGGCGGGCCCCCGATCACCGACCTCGGCAATGGCGGCCGCCCTCTCCTTATGGCCGAGACTGGGGAGGTCGGGGACGACCACGAGCGGTGGCTCCTCAACCATCCCGATGTGAGGAGCGATGGGCGGCTCCACGGGCGAATCAACGATGGCCCCGGCGGGAGTCGACGCCGGCGCCAGCAATAGGTCAGGCGGGCTTGGGGCCATGACCGCGTCAGCAGTCTCCTCTGGAACGATGGCCGCCCCGATAGAGGGGTCGGCCTGGGGGACTTGCTCCATGGCAACTCGTGCCGCCTGGGCCCCCCGCTCAAGGGCGCTTTGCACGGAGGCCAGCCAACCGGCCTGGTGCGCCGCGGCACCGGCTGCAGAGGCCAGCCCCGTCTTAAGGGCCTTCCTAGGGGCCAGACCAGTCGAGCTCTGCCTCCGCTTGCTGAAAGAAGGAGAGAAGACAAGATCAAGATACACGGAGGAAAAAACCAAAGCAAAGGTATCCTCGGATACTTACCCACTCCGGACCAGGGCCAATCATGCCTGCGGGGAGGCCCCTTGGGCCTTGGCCCTCGCAGGCGCTGCCGAGGGTAGCCCCGCTGCCAACTCTGGCGCCGCCTCCACCTCGGGCGCCCGAGGCGCCAAAGGGGCGGCCCGCCCAGGCGTCGTCACGATGGCCGAAGGACCAACTTCCTGTGCAGCCGACACGGGCGACTGCTCTTGGGGGACGGGCGGATTGGCCTGACTCCCCGGAGTCACCTCAACTACCTCGGCCAAGGGGTCAAGTACCCCCTCGGCCTGCCCCCGCTCCTCGGACCGGGACCTTGATGTGCCGGCCCCAGATTCTGATGGTGCCAACCCACTTGGAGGCTGGCTCGGCGACCCCTGGCCTAGCCTCAGATCCGGGCTGAGGCCAAGACGGGCCGCCATGTCGTCGCCCTCGTCATCATCATCATCATCGTCATCGTCGTCAGGCGTCTCCGGCGACGGCTCCCTCGGGAGCCCGTCCCTCTCCTGCCTCCGACGGCGCCTCTCCAAGGCTTCTCGAGCCCGCATCCATCGGTGGGCCTGGGCCTTTTCCGTGTCCTTCTTCTCCTTTTTCTTCTCTGCGGAGACCCTCCGCGTGGCTCAGTCCACCGCGTCCTCCGGGACCGGTGGCAGGGAGGGCTTGTAAAACTGCAACCCCTGGAGACGAACGAAAATCCCGACGGTAAGAATCAAAGGCAACTCGGCGCAAAACAGGAGAAGGAGCGGACACTCACCAGGGACACGTACCCACGCTCGGGACGCATCACGGGCTGGGTAAGGGCACCGGCATCCAGCCTCCCTACCATACCCGCTACCGGCCTGCGGAGGCCGTCGGCGGAGAGGGAAGCCGAGGACATCTGCGAGCCCTCCAAATCAACCCCCGGCTTCATCTTCGAAAGCTGCAACCGCCGCTCCGCCAAAGGAAGCACCCTCCAGCGATGGGTAGCGGCGATGACCCCCGCGGCGGTAAGACCCCCATCTCGTAACCTCTGCAAGGCCTCCAGAAGAGGCTGGAGCTTCTCCTGTTTCTCGCGCGTGGCCCCCCAACGCCAGTTGCTGCCGGCGACGGTCACCACTCATTGAGAAAACGACGAGAGCCTTCCGTCGTCGTTCCAGAGGTAAAACCACCGGCGCTGCCACCCCTTGTTCGAAGACACAAGGATGGCGGGGATGTACTGCTGCGCGCGCCCCTGCCTCAACTGGAGGGTGCAGCCACCGGCCCGCACCGCCATGCGGACCTTCTTTTCCCCCGTCATCTAGGCGAAGAGCTCCACAGAGAAGAGATGGGTCCACAGATCCCAGTGGGGGTCAATCCCCAAAAAAACCCTCGCAAACTGCCGCGAAGATGGCCGCTTGCGCAATGGAGTTGGGGTTGAAGTTGTGCAGCTCCACCCCGTAGTAGTGCAAGAGCGCCCGCATGAAACGACTCGCTGGCACTCCGAACCCTCGCTCGTGGAAGGAGACGAAACTAACCACATACCCCGACGACGGAGTCGGGTCGGCCTCGCTCGCAGGGGCCATCCACTCCGGCTGTGGGTCACCGGAGAGGGGACGGAGCAAACCATCGGCGACGAGGGCCTCCAGATCATCCACTGTGACGGTGGAGAAAGGCCACAGATCGCGCGGCGGAACGACGGTCACCTTGTCAGCCATCCCTGAACGAAGGGGGTGGAGGCGGAGGGGACAAGGTGCGCAGTTTTCTTTTCTCTGGCTATTCTCGTAGGTTGTGGAAACCAAAGCAGAAGGCAAGCACAAATGGCAGAGTAAAGAACCACCGCCGGCCCCTCTTCCGAGTATATAAAGGCCCGGGCGAGATCCATTCAAAACTTCGCCCGAACCCACCGCGAAATTCAAACTCGAAGGCGAAACGCCCGTTCCTCGAACGACTTGCGCACGTGCAACGGCCGCCCGCGAATCGCCCGTCCCATCGCATTAACTCCTCGGCAGGGCAAGCAACACCTTTGGGAGGCGAAGCGGGCGTCGTTTCACCTCCGCCATAATGACCGCGTCAAAAAAGGTGCGCCACACCATTTAAATTCATATCCTTTTCCTCTTCCCCTTTCTCTCTCTTGCTACAGGGACCGGGAAAGGGGATATTTCGAAAGGGATCCTTCTCTGCGAAGGAAGCGGGCCCTGAGCCCTCCTACTGATGAGGGGTTCGAAGGCTGGCCCCTCGGAAGGGTTCGACAGCCGCCCCAGAGCACTAGGGCTTCAAGCTCATTACTGATCAGGGGTTCGAAGGCTGGCCCCTCGGAAGGGTTTGACAGCCGCCTCAGAGCGCTCGGGCTCCGCGCCCACTACTGATCAAGGGTTCGAAGGCTGGCCCCTCGGAAGGGTTCGACAGCCACCCCAGAGCACGCAGAGCGAGGGATGACTCTGGGTACGTCCGTTACATGGCCAAGGCTCGGACTACGCTCCCGAGGTACCCTAGGACATTTCCGAGACCAGCAGGAGCGATTTTGTAACGGAATCCCATCAGAGGGAGGCATCGAGCCCTTGGACCCTATCGAACGGGTCCGGGTCCGGCAAATCACCTGCAGGTACTTTTGGAGCGCACCTCTGGGCCACTAGCCGACCCTTATCGAACGGGGCACGGGCGTCCACTCGGATTACCCGTTAGCAACTCACTGGAGACACCATGTTCGGCGCCCTCCGAGGGCAACACGGCGCTTTCCCCCCTTCCTCCTTGCGGAAAGGCGACGAAGGGGCGTATAATAAAAGTCAAGACAGTCCTTGATCGTCCTCTCGCTCCATGCAGAGGCTCGGGGGCTGCTCTCGCAACCTGGCTACGGCCAAACCGTTGACAGCGTCAACAAACCAGCCTAAAAACTCGGAACCTGACCATGCACCCGGGCTACAATCAGGTCGCATGAGGGAACAACCAGGCCAGCTAAGGCATCACGAAAGGCATTAAGACCTCAAAGGAGTCAAACCACTCCTCCGAGGCCTCGGGGGCTACACCCGGCGGGTGCGCTTGCGCGCACCCACCGGAACAAAGTATAACCGAGAAGGGCCGGTCCCCTCGCAAAAAAGTGCGGCAAAGCCGCCAAGCGAGTACCAACACTCCCTTCGAGGCTCGGGGGCTACTGTCGGGTACCGTAATTAGGGGTACCCCCAACACTCCTAAACACAGCTGGTAACCACCATCAACACAAGCTGCAGAGACTGATGGGCACGATTCAGGTCAAGGCTTCGTCTACCCAAGGGGCGCGATCTTGCCTCGCCCGAGCCCAGCCTCGGGCGGGAACTATAGTCCCGGATGAAGTTACGTCTCGCTCGAGGGCCTCCTCAGGCAGTGGGCGCACCCTCGGCACGTCCGAGGCCCAACTCGAGCAGGCTTCGTCGAGAAGCAACCTTGGCCAAATCGCATCTCCAACCGACCGTATCGCAGGCGCATTCAATGCGAGGATCGCCTGACACCTTATCCTGACACACGTGCCTCAGTCGGCAAGGTCGAAGTGACCGCAGTCACTTCACCCTTTCGCTGACCGACCTGACAGGAAAACAGCGCCGCTCGCCCCGCTCCGACTGCTGTGCCACCCACTAGGGTGAGGCTGACAACAGCCAAGTTTGGCCTCGAGCGCAACAGGAATCTCTGCCTCGCCCGACCTTAGGCCTCAGCCTCGGAAGGAGGTCTTCGCCTCGCCCGACCCCAGGGCTCGGCCTCAACCTCGACCTTGGAAGGTGGTCTCCGCCTCGCCCGACCCCAGGGCTCGGCCTCAACCTCGGCCTCGGAAGGTGGTCTCCGCCTCGCCCGACCCCAGGGCTCGGCCTCAACCTCGGCCTCAGGAGGAATCACGTCCTCACCCGACCCTGGCCTCGGCCTCAGGAGAAGTCTCCACCTCGCCTGACCTTGGGCTCGGACCCACCGCTCCGTGGGGGATACATCATTACCCTACCCCTAGCTAGCTCAGGCTACGGGGGAACAAGATCGGCGTCCCATCTAGCTCGCCCCGGTAACAAGTAATGATGGCTCCCCGCGTGCGTCCATGACGATGGTGGTTCTCAGCCCCCTACGGAAGCAAGGAGACGTCAGCAGGATCCCAGCAGCACCGACAACTGCGCTTCTACAGGGCTACAACACTTCTCCGACGGCCACGTTACCGCGTACTCAGGGCTCTAGCACCTCTCCGACAGCCACGTTGGCATGTACACAGGGCTCAGGCACCTCTCTGCCAGACACGTTAGCGCATAAGCTACACCCCCCATTGTACACCTGGACCCTCTCCTTGCATCTATAAAAGGGAGGTCCAGGCCCTTCCTGCGATAGGGGGGAGGAGAGGGTGAGGTCGCGTGGGAGAACGAGCTAACGAACAGGCTCACTCTCTCTGAAAGGGAAATGTGCCCTTGGGCCATTTCTAAGTATTTTGGTGATTTAGTGTCCAACACAAGCGCCTAAGTGTTAAATGGTGGACAAAGTACAAATCAAGTATAAAGGTATGTTTCCCAGACTTAGTACATTGTTTTAGAGACTAATGTATTGTGTCTAAGTGCTGGAAACAAGAAAAATCAAGTTGAAATTAAAGATGACTTTGTTCAGCCAAAGTCAGCTCTGTCTGGGTGCACCGGACTGTCCGGTGGTGCACCGGACAGTGTCCGGTGCGCTAGGCTGGCTCAGGCGAACTTGCTGCTCTCGGGAAGTGATTAACGACGTACGGCTATAATTCACCGGACTGTCCGGTGTGCACCGGACTGTCCAGTGAGCCAACGGTCGGCCGAGCCAACGGTCGGCCGCGCGATCCGCGCGAGACACGTGGCCGAGCCAACGGTCGGAAGGGGGCACCGGACTGTCCGGTGTGCACCGGACTGTCCGGTGTGCACCGAACAGTGTCCGGTGCGCCAACGGCTCCAAAGCGCCAACGGTCGGCTTCGCCAAAGAAGGAAAGAAATCCACACCGGACAGTGTCAAGTGGTGCACCGGACTGTCCGATGCGCCAGGCGACAGAAGGTAAGAATTGCCTTCCTGGAATGCTCTCAACGGCTCCTAGCTGCCTTGGGGCTATAAAAGGGACCCCTAGGCGCATGGAGGAGGACACAAAAAGCATTCTCTAAGCATTCCTAAGCACCAAGACTTCGATTCCACGCATTTGATTCTTTGCGATAGCAATTAGAGCTCCATTTGAGTTGTGAACTCGCTAAGTTGTGTTGTGAGCTCTTGTTGCGACTGTGTGCATGTTGGTACTCTGATTTCGTGTCTTGTGTGTGTTGCTCATCCCTCTCTTACTTCGTGCTTCTTTGTGAACTTCAAAGAGTAAGGGCGAGAGGCTCCAAGTTGTGGAGATTCCTCGCAAGCGGGATATAGTAAAGTGAAACAAAACACCGTGATATTCAAGTGGGTCTTTGGACCGCTTGAAAGGGGTTGATTGCAACCCTCGTCCATTGGGACGCCACAACGTGGAGTAGGCAAGTGTTGGACTTGGCCGAACCACGGGATAAACCACCGTGCCATCTCTGTGTTGATATCTTTGTGGTTATCGTGTTGTGCAAGTTCTCCTCTCTAGCCACTTGGCTTATTCGTGCTAACTCCTAATCAAGTTTTGCGGATCAAGTTTCAAGTTTTTATAGGATCACCTATTGACCCCCCTCTAGGTGCTCTCAATTGGTATCGGAGCCGTTCTCTTCAAGAAAGGGACTAATCGCCCGAAGAGATGGATCCTAAGGGTAAGGGGATTGTGATCAATGATAAGGAGAAGGAGTCCTTCGTCAACGAGCCTAAAGATGACAAGCCTACCGACTCGAGCTCGGGTCACAAACGAAAAGATGGAAAGAAGAAGAAGATGAGGCGCATCAAGGAGATCGTCTACTACGACGACAGCGATGAGTCCTCTTCTTCCCAAAAGGATGACGACAATGACTACGAGAAAAAGAAGATGGTTAACTCTAACTTCTCTTTTGATTACTCTCGTATTCCTCAAAGTACCAATGCTCATTTACTCTCCATTCCACTTGGTAAACCTCCTCATTTTGATGGAGAGGACTACGGATTTTGGAGTCACAAAATGCGTAGTCACTTGTTCTCTCTCCATCCTAGTATATGGGAGATAGTAGAGAGTGGAATGAAATTTGATAGCTCGGATAGTCCTTTGTTTATCAATGAACAGATTCATAAAAATGCACAAGCTACTACTATGTTGTTAGCCTCACTGTGCAAGGACGAGTACCATAAGGTGAGCGGCTTGGACAATGCCAAGCAGATCTGGGACACCCTCAAGATCTCACATGAGGGGAACGACGTCACCATGCTCACCAAGATGGAGTTGGTGGAAGGCGAACTCGAGAGATTCGCGATGATAAGAGGGGAGGAGCCAACCCAAACGTACAACAGGCTCAAGACCCTCATCAACAAGATAAGGAGCTATGGAAGCACGCGATGGACGGACCACGACGTTGTCCGCCTAATGCTAAGGTCCTTTACCGTCCTTGATCCACATCTTGTGAACAATATTCGTGAGAATCCTAGGTACACGAAGATGACGCCCGAAGAGATCCTTGGAAAGTTCGTAAGCGGGTGGATGATGATCAAGGAGGCTAGATACGTCGACGATGCATTAAATGGTCCAATCCAAGAGCCTCAAACTATTGCTCTCAAGGCAACAAGGAGCAAGGAGGCGCTACCTAGCAAAGTGGCACAAGTTGAGGCGGCCGGGCTTAATGATGAAGAGATGGCCCTCATCATCAAGCGGTTCAAGACGGCGCTAAAGGGTCGCAAGGAGCACCCCAACAAGAACAAGACAAAGGGGAAGTGCTCCTGCTTCAAATGCGGTAAGATTGGTCATTTTATCGCTAATTGTCCCGATAATGATAGTGACCAGGAAAAGAAGAGTGGAAAGTGGGAAAAGAAGAAGAACTACAAGAAGGCGAAGGGCGAGGCACATCTTGGGAAGGAGTGGGATTCGGATTGCTCCTCGTCCGACTCCGACAACGAAGGACTCGCCGCCACCGCTTTCAACAAGTCATCCCTCTTCCCCAATGAACATCACACATGCCTCATGGCAAAGGAGAAGAAGGTATGTACTCGAAACAATACTACTTATGCTTCTTCAAGCGAGGATGAGTCTAGTGATGATGATGAAATAGACTATTCATGCTTATTCAAGGGCTTAGATAGAACTAAGATTGATAAGATTAATGAATTGATTGATGCTTTGAATGATAAGAATAGATTACTAGAAAAACAAGAGGACCTTTTATATGAAGAGCATGATAAATTTGTTAGTGCACAAAATTCTCTTGCTCTAGAAGTTAAAAGGAATGAAATGCTCTCTTGTGAACTATCTACTTGTCACGAAACCATTTCTACTTTAAAAAGTGTGAATGACGATTTAAATGCTAAATTAGAAGTAGCAAGTAAATCTAACTCTTGTGTAGAACATGTTATGATTTGCAATAGGTGCAAGGATTTTAATGTTGATGCTTGTAGTGAACACCTAGTTTGCATTTCTAAATTAAATGATGAAGTGGCTAGTCTTAATACCCAACTTAAAACTAGCAAGAGTGAATTTGACAAGCTAAAATTTGCAAGGGATGCCTACACGATTGGTAGACACCCCTCAATTAAGGATGGTCTTGGCTTCAAGAGGGAAGTCAAGAACTTAACAAGCCATAAGGCTTCCATCTCCGCCAAGGAGAAAGGGAAGGCCCCTATGGCTAGTAGTGCTCAAAAGAACCATGCCTTCATGTATCATGATAGGAGACATTCTAGAAATGTTAATAGAAGTTATGATGCTTTTGATTCTCATGCCATGGTTGCTTCTAGTTCTTCTATTATGCATGATAGAAATGTGGCTAGGAAAAATGTTGTTAATCATATGCCTAGAAGAAATATTGTTCATTTTCCTAAGAAAGTAATGAATGAACCTTCTACAATTTATTATGCTTGCAATGCTTCCTTTGCTATTTGTAGAAAGGATAAGAAGATAATTGCTAGGAAATTAGGGGACAAATGTAAGGGAGACAAGACTTGCATTTGGGTCCCTAAGACTATTGTGACTAACCTTGTAGGACCCAACATGAGTTGGGTACCTAAGACCCAAGCCAAAATTTGCCTTGCAGGTTTATGCATCCGGGGGCTCAAGCTGGATTATCGACAGCGGATGCACAAACCACATGACGGGGGAAAAGAGGATGTTCTCTTCCTACGTCAAGAACAAGGATCCCCAAGATTCAATCATATTCGGTGATGGGAACCAAGGCAAGGTGAAAGGGTTAGGAAAAATTGCTATTTCATCCGAGCACTCTATTTCTAATGTGTTCTTAGTTGAGTCGCTTGGATATAACTTATTGTCTGTGAGTCAACTGTGTAATATGGGATATAACTGTTTATTCACAAATGTAGATGTGTCTGTCTTTAGAAGAAGTGATGGTTCACTAGCTTTTAAGGGTGTATTAGACGACAAACTCTATTTAGTTGATTTTGCAAAAGAGGAGACCGGTCTAGATGCATGCTTAATTGCTAAGATTAGCATGGGCTGGCTGTGGCATCGCCGCTTAACACATGTGGGGATGAAGAACCTTCACAAGCTTCTAAAGGGAGAACACGTGATAGGTCTAACTAATGTTACTTTCGAAAAAGATAGACCTTGTGCAGCTTGTCAAGCAGGGAAACAGGTGGGAAGCTCTCATCATGCCAAGAATGTGATGACAACATCAAGACCCCTGGAGTTACTTCATATGGACCTCTTCGGACCCGTCGCCTATCTAAGCATAGGAGGAAGTAAGTATGGTCTTGTTGTAGCTGATGATTTTTCCCGCTTCACTTGGGTATTCTTTTTGCAGGATAAATCTGAAACCCAAGGGACCCTCAAGCGCTTTCTAAGGAGAGCTCAAAACGAGTTTGAGCTCAAGGTGAAGAAGATAAGGAGCGACAATGGGTCCGAGTTCAAGAACCTTCAAGTGGAGGAGTATCTTGAGGAGGAAGGAATCAAGCACGAGTTCTCCGCTCCCTACACACCACAACAAAATGGTGTGGTAGAGAGGAAGAACAGGACGCTTATAGACATGGCGAGGACGATGCTTGGAGAGTTCAAGACCCCCGAGTGCTTCTGGTCGGAAGCCGTGAACACGGCTTGCCACGCCATCAACCGGGTCTACCTTCATCGCCTCCTCAAGAAGACTTCGTATGAGCTACTAACCGGTAACAAACCCAATGTTTCGTATTTCCGAGTTTTTGGGAGTAAATGCTACATTCTAGTGAAGAAGGGTAGGAATTCCAAATTTGCTCCCAAAGCGGTAGAAGGGTTTTTGTTAGGTTATGACTCAAATACAAAAGCGTATAGGGTCTTCAACAAATCATCGGGTTTGGTTGAAGTCTCTAGCGACATTGTATTTGATGAGACTAATGGCTCTCCAAGAGAGCAAGTTGTTGATCTTGATGATATAGATGAAGAAGACGTCCCAACGGCCGCAATGCGCACCATGGCGATTGGAGATGTGCGGCCACAGGAACAAAAGGAGCAAGATCAACCTTCTTCCTCAACAATGGTGCATCCTTCAACTCAAGACGATGAACAGGTTCATCAAGAGGAGGCGTATGATCAAGGGGGAGCACAAGATGTTCATGTGATAGAGGAAGAAGCACAACCGACACCTCCAACCCAAGTCCGAGCGATGATTCAAAGAGATCATCCCGTCGACCAGATTTTGGGTGACATTAGCAAGGGAGTAACTACTCGGTCTCGATTAGTTAATTTTTGTGAGCATTACTCTTTTGTCTCTTCTATTGAGCCTTTCAGGGTAGAGGAGGCCTTCTAGATCCAGACTGGGTGCTGGTCATGCAGGAGGAGCTCAACAACTTCAAGAGAAATGAAGTTTGGACACTGGTGCCTCGTCCCAAGCAAAATGTTGTGGGAACCAAGTGGGTGTTCCGCAACAAACAAGACGAGCACGGGGTGGTGACAAGGAACAAGGCACGACTTGTGGCAAAAGGTTATGCCCAAGTCGCAGGTTTGGACTTTGAGGAGACTTTTGCTCCTGTTGCTAGGCTAGAGTCCATTCGTATTTTGCTAGCATATGTCGCTCACCATTCTTTCAGGTTGTTCCAAATGGATGTGAAGAGCGCCTTCCTCAACGGGCCAATCAAGGAGGAGGTGTACGTACAACAACCCCCTGGCTTCGAGGATGAACGGTACCCCGACCACGTGTGTAAGCTCTCTAAGGCGCTCTATAGACTTAAGCAAGCCCCAAGAGCATGGTATGAATGCCTTAGAGACTTTTTAATTGCTAAAGCTTTCAAGGTTGGAAAAGCCGATCCAACTCTTTTTACTAAGACTTGTGATGGTGATCTTTTTGTGTGCCAAATTTATGTCGATGACATAATATTTGGTTCTACTAACCAAAAGTCTTGTGAAGAGTTTAGCAGGGTGATGACTCAAAAGTTTGAGATGTCGATGATGGGCGAGTTAAGCTATTTCCTTGGGTTCCAAGTGAGGCAACTCAAGGATGGGACCTTCATCTCCCAAACGAAGTACACGCAAGACTTGATCAAGCGGTTTGGGATGAAGGACGCCAAGCCCACAAAGACTCCAATGGGAACCGATGGACACACCGACCTCAACAAAGGAGGTAAGTCCGTTGATCAAAAAGCATACCGGTCTATGATAGGGTCTTTACTTTATTTATATGCTAGTAGACCGGATATTATGCTTAGCGTATGCATGTGTGCTAGATTTCAATCCGATCCAAGGGAATGTCACTTAGTGGCGGTGAAGCGAATTCTTAGATATTTAGTCGCTACGCCTTGCTTCGGGATCTGGTATCCAAAGGGGTCTACCTTTGACTTGATTGGATATTCAGACTCCGACTATGCTGGATGTAAGGTCGATAGGAAGAGTACATCGGGGACGTGCCAATTCTTAGGAAGGTCCCTGGTGTCTTGGAGTTCTAAGAAACAAACTTCCGTTGCCCTATCCACCGCTGAGGCCGAGTATGTTGCCTCAGGACTGTGTTGCGCGCAACTACTTTGGATGAGGCAAACCCTCAGGGACTTTGGCTACAATCTGAGCAAAGTCCCACTCCTATGTGATAATGAGAGTGCTATCCGCATGGCGGATAATCCTGTTGAACACAGCCGCACAAAGCACATTGACATCCGACATCACTTTTTGAGAGACCACCAGCAAAAGGGAGATATCGAAGTGTTTCATGTTAGCACCGAGAACCAGCTCGCCGATATCTTTACCAAGCCTTTAGATGAGCAGACCTTTTGCAAGTTGCGTAGTGAGCTAAATGTCTTAGATTCGCAGAACTTGGATTGATTTATAGCATACATGTGTTTTATGCCCTGATCATGTTCCTTATGCATTTTATTGTTTATTTATGGTGCTCAAGTTGTACAAACACTCCCCGGACCTCACAAGTCCACTTGCAAGTGATGCACATATTTAGGGGGAGATGTGCTACAACTTGACCCTTTGAGACTAACTGTGTGCTTGAGTTTTCTTAATTTAGTCTCAAAGGAGGTTTGAAAGGGAAAAGGTGGACTTGGACCATACAAGACTTCCACTGCACTCCGATGAAAGAGTAACTTATTCCAAGTTCATCCTTGTACTCTTATTGCCTTTTTACTCTTAGTTGAAGATTTTGGTGAGGCAATGGGGTTAAAGGGCCAAGATTGATCCCGTTTTGGTGCTTGATGCCAAAGGGGGAGAAAATAAGGCCAAAGCAATAAATGGATCAGCTACCACTTGAGAATTTTGAAAATAGTAGAGGTAGAGTTTTTGTTTGTCAAAATACTCTTGTTTGTCTCTCATTGTCAAAAGTTGGTCTCTTGTGGGGAGAAGGCTTAATTATGGGAAAAAGGGGGAGTTTTTGAACTCTTTGATAAATTTCTCTTGAAATATCTCTCTTTATGTTTCAACAAGTGTGTTTGACTTAGTGATAGAAAATTGAGTTTGATTTGCAAAAACAAACCAAGTGGTGGCAAAGAATGATCCATATATGTCAAATCTGAATCAAAACAAATTTGAGTTCTTATTTGAATTGATTTTGCACTTGTTCTACTTGCTTTATGTTGTGTTGGCATAAATAACCAAAAAGGGGGAGATTGAAAGGGAAATGTGCCCTTGGGCCATTTCTAAGTATTTTGGTGATTTAGTGTCCAACACAAGCCCCTAAGTGTTAAATGGTGGACAAAGTACAAATCAAGTATAAAGGTATGTTTTCAGACTTAGTACATTGTTTTAGAGACTAATGTATTGTGTCTAAGTGCTGGAAATAGGAAAAATCAAGTTGAAATTAAAGATGACTTTGTTCAGCCAAAGTCAGCTCTGTCTGGGTGCACCGGACTGTCCGGTGGTGCACCGGACAGTGTCCGGTGCGCTAGGCTGGCTCAGGCGAACTTGCTGCTCTCGGGAAGTGATTAATGGCGTACGACTATAATTCACCGGACTGTCCGGTGAGCCAACGGTCGGCCGCGCGATCCGCGCGAGACACGTGGCCGAGCCAACAGTCGGAAGGGGGCACCGGACTGTCCGGTGTGCACCGGACAGGGTCCGGTGCGCCAACGGCTCCAAAGCGCCAACGGTCGGCTTCACCAAAGAAGGAAAGAAATCCGCACCGGACTGTCCGGTGCGCCAGGCGACAGAAGGCAAGAATTGCTTTCCTGGAATGCTCTCAACGGCTCCTAGCCGCCTTGGGGCTATAAAAGGGACCCCTAGGCGCATGGAGGAGGACACAAAAAGCATTCTCTAAGCATTCCTAAGCACCAAGGCTTCGATTCCGCGCATTTGATTCTTTGCGATAGCAATTAGAGCTCCATTTGAGTTGTGAACTCGCTAAGTTGTGTTGTGAGCTCTTGTTGCGACTTGTGTGCGTGTTGGTACTCTGATTTCATGTCTTATGTGTGTTGCTCATCCCTCTCTTACTCCGTGCTTCTTTGTGAACTTCAAAGAGTAAGGGCGAGAGGCTCCAAGTTGTGGAGATTCCTCGCAAGCGGGATATAGTAAAGTGAAAGCAAAACACCGTGGTATTCAAGTGGGTCTTTGGACCGCTTGAAAGGGGTTGATTGCAACCCTCGTCCATTGGGACGCCACAACGTGGAGTAGGCAAGTGTTGGACTTGGCCGAACCACGGGATAAACCACCGTGCCATCTCTGTGTTGATATCTTTGTGGTTATCGTGTTGTGCAAGTTCTCCTCTCTAGCCACTTGGCTTATTCGTGCTAACTCCTAATCAAGTTTTGCGGATCAAGTTTCAAGTTTTTACAGGATCACCTATTCACCCCCCCTCTAGGTGCTCTCACTCTCTCTCTCGCGAACGCTTGTAACCCCTACTACGAGCACACCCCCCCGGTGCGGGATAACATGAGCCACGTTTTCCCCCTTGTGTTCCATCTCGCGCCAACCCATCTGGGCTGGGACACGCAGCGACAAATTTACTCGTCGGTCCAGGGACCCCCCGGGGTCGAAACGCCGACAGAACTATTGGAGAAATGTTTTTCTTTTCACTTGTTAAATCTAAGATTTAGATAGTTGTTTAGAGAACAATTGCAAATGCTCTTAGTTTAGGGACTAAAGTTTAGTTAGAGGACTAAAGTTTAGGTGCTACCCTGTTTGTTTCTAAAGACTAAAAGTATTTAGAACACATTAAATGAAACATAAGAAGACTAAAATACTCTTAGCATTCTTCCGCCATTAGTGCAACTAAAATAAAGGAGGGCCAAAATGTGAAATTAATATGGTTTAGTCCGTTTTAGTCACCCCTTGAGGGACTAGAGACTAAAACAGTTCAGTCCCTGTTTTAGTCTCACCGTTCGGCAATTTAGGAACTAAAATGGAGGGACTAATCATTAAGGGCTGTTTGGTTTGCTGCCTAAGGCGCCACAATATGCCTAACTTTTCTATCTAAGCTTAGTTCTTCAACTCAAGTGACTAAGGCTAGGTAGATTATGTCGCATGTCTGTGCTTCCTATTTTCATTTTATTTTCTTTAGGATTGACCCAGTTAAGGCACAACCCGCTAGAACTATGTAACTACATGATACAAAGAGGTTAAGAGATCCACTAGAGTAATAAGGGTGAAACGAATGATGACGTTTCGGAGAGCCTTGAATTAGGCAATCTAATTTCTCTACTATATTAAATCATCAGGTTTCCTAGTTTCACGGTTTCCACCATCGTCATACCCCCATATTTAAATTTAAAAATACTAAAATTATGTATAAATGGAGATTCAAAACATGGTTGTTGACTTTAAACCCACGTTCACACCTATCTAGCCAATAGAACACAAATGACTTTATGTTTTATGTTCTATACTTAAGCATAAATATATTCTGTAGCAATGTACCTGTTTCACTATTTTCCACCGTTGTGCCCCCACACTTAAATTGATTTTTTTTAAAATTATGTTTTATATTCCTATGATTAAGCATAAATAGAAACTGTAGCAACGTACGAGCACTTTGCTAGTTACTTTCAATCTATGGCTTCTATTTTTTTTTTGTCGAAACATATGTAATAAAAACTATCTTATTTATAAATATGATTTTGACTAAATGTTGCTATTTCTACCATAAGGGAGTTATGCAACCAAGGTGCATATCAACTGGCATATAACTACTCTAGGTGGATAAAACACACAACCAAGCTAACATAATATAAATATGGAGCTTATATACTATAAAGATATAGATTCTTGTTGATGTGTCGATATTTTTATCAATGTACCGAGAAACATACAAACTTCTCCCTATCCTTATTGCAGCCCCACATATGGGAATGCCACACGAGGGCCAAGCCCCGTGTCAATATATTTAGGTCTTCTTCTTCAGGTGCAAGTGGTGCCTAACTGTGGCCTCTCTGGGATGCTCCCCACTATCTTCGCTATCATGTTTCTGACCAAAACGCCACGGGCATCGTCCCTTTTAGTACACGGTGACGGTAACACCATAAACATAGTTAGTGTGATTTTACAAGACTTACAGTTCCTCCTGACATAACTATTACAGTGGTGCATGCAAGCACCAAGGGGTAGAGGTGTCTATTCCTCACTTTTAATCACTAGGCAAACCCTTGAGCAAACACTGATGGAAGTTGTCTAACTAATCTAAGCACTTCGCAAATTAGCTATGCTGACCATTGAGTGATTGTAACACCCCAAAATCATAGATTAGTTAATTTAGGAAAGTTTAATAAGTATGTTTCAAAATAAGAAATTTAAGTAAAATGTTCTCATATGAATTAATAGTTTCATTGAATTGCATATTCAGAAGTATTATTCATAAGATTCAAATAACATTATCTCATCAAAAAGATCAAACATTAGAAACTATCTTTGGTTAAAATAAATAATCATAAAACATTAAGTTTGAATAAGTTTCTAATTGGCAATCAATATATTTCTTGAAAATATAATTCTTTGCGTGTGCAACATACTTGCATCATTTGACATACAAAAGTGAATATATATATATATATATATATATATATATATATATATATATATATATATATATATATATATATATATATATATATATATATATATATATATATATATATATATATATATATATATATATATATTATACATAATAAGTATGTATTGCATCACGCTGGGATTTTATTACTTGAGCACGTAATCTAGCAATCTTATACTTGTATTTGAATTTGGTTTTGAGAATTGAAATGAGAAAAAAACAAAATAGAAAATAGAAAAGGTATTGTACCTGCGCTCTTGGACCAAAACCGCCCAGCCAGCCCAACCACCTCCCTCCCGCACGGTCCGTTCAGCGCCCTCTCGGGCAAACACTTCCACGTGGGGCCCACCCGTGCCCATGCCGCAAGCGCACAAGGGAGCGTTATCTCTTCCTCTGCCAGGTGGGACAACTCTGTCATCGCTTTGACTATGTCCTCCTTGCCTGCTTAGGGTTACTACTGGTGGGGCCGCCCTATCAGTTCCCTCCCTCCTGAGTTCATCGCATACCTCAACAGAATCTGTAACCAACTGTCGTGAATCTCGAACGAATCTCCTGGCAGTGATCCATGACGCGCGTTTCGTGCATAAATATCGATGCCCGCGACCCTTTGCTCACCCACCCGGAGCCCACACCCGTCGCCGCCATCGCCATACCCGAGGGGAGAATCAGGGAGAGATCGGACGCTGCCACCATGAACTCGGGCGATGCCAAAGCAAAGGACCTCTGTGCGCAGGAGAGGACGTTCTCTGGCGAGTACCAAATGTGGGAGTCATCGAGTGCAAGCGCGGGTGGCCACGAAGGCGCGGTGATTTCTCACCAATGCGGGTTCTCCGTCGCAGAGACGCCATACGTCGTGGTCCCGCATCTCCGTTGTCATCCAGTGCATGAGATGTGGTCGTGAGTGATCGTCGGATGGTGTGCAAGCTTTTCGTGAGATCGTCGGGCAGAGAAGGCCACCATCTTCGGCCCAATTGCTCGTCGGAGACAAGGCTCCACTGCGGAACACCATAATGTCATGGCCAAGGACTGCAGCTGCATAACACCCGGTAAGGACTCTCCTACCGTGTTCCTTGTTCCTCGCACATCATATTTTCATTAGGCGGTGTTCGGTGGGGTGCATCTTGGGGGCATGGGGGCTTGCTCTAGCGAGCCTACCGACGGGGGAGCTCGGGCGCCGCCCACTACAGGACTCGTCTTCTTTGCCTAGTGCCACAGACACTAGGCAAAGCCTCTTTTACACTCGTCAAAAGCTTTGTCTAGTATTACACTCGGCAAAGAGAAGTCAGCAACGAAGGAATCGGCAAAGTGTCTTTGTCGAGTGCCATTTCTCGGACACTCGGCAAACACTTTGCCTAGTGCCACACGTCACTCGGCGAAGAAAAGTTTTCATGACGACGGAAGGCACGGTAACAGAAGCTTTGCCTAGTGCAGCACTAGGCAGAGGTGACTCCTGTGCCGAGTGCAGCACTAGGCAGAGGCGAATCCTGTGCCGAGTGCAGCACTAGGCAGAGGCGACCCCTTTGCCGAGTGCAGCACTAGGAAGAGGAGGCTTCTGTGTCGAGTGTAACACTAGGCACAGTGTGTTTCCAGGCTACCCTCGCTTCTTACCTTGCCGAGTACTATGGTTGTTGCACTCGGCAAAGACCCTCTTTGCCGAGTGCAAGTGCAACACTAGCCAAAATGACCAGAGCCACCCTTTTTATTTATTTGTATATATTCCATCCAAACAGACAGAAAATACATATCAAACACCACATACATATCATCAACATCACATGTAAAGCAGCAACAACACAAATAAGTTCACATGTCTCATAAATAAGTTCACATGTCTCACAAATAAGTCCACATGTCTCACAAATAAGTTCACAAAGATCACAATATATCACCGACAATACATATCTCACAAATAAGTTCACAAACGACGCACGCAATTAGGCTCAGTTGGTAAAACATGAGGATCATTCGATGCCGCCGATTGATTCTGCAAAAATGAGAAGACATTGCATGTGTGAGACAAGATAAATATATATTATATTTAACGAAAACTTTCATACTCTACTAGGTTTCAATTAGTGCAGTGGTTTGACCCTAAGCATGAACATACAAACTAAAAAGTCATACTCACAGGAGTGGAAAACTGAGATGGAGGTGGATTTGGAGTGAATAGCGAAGGTGGTGGAGCTACACCCGTTGCGGACTGTATATAACGAAGAATGTCCTCCGTCCTCTGCTGCTCGGACCTCATCCTCGCATCCAACTCCAAACGTTGCCTCCTCTCTTCTTCAAGTTGGGCCTGCAATATTTCACCCACATGTTACAATAATGCATAGAAAAGATATATTATCAATGAACGACGAATATAGCATGAACAACCTGGAGTTCCCTCCTCTGTTCTACCAGTTGGTTCTGCAATATTTCACTCAAATGTTAAAATAATGCATAGAAAAGAAATATTTCAATGAACGATGAATATAGCATGAACAACCTGGAGTGCTTGTATCCGATGCTGTGAAGTGTCCTGCCGAGGTCGTATGGCTGGGCTCGTGCTCGTGCTACTTGCTCGAATCTGAGATAGAGAGGGAGTAGCGGCTGAGTCGATTGCATCGCAAATCCAGTAGCGTCCATGCTTCTTGCCTCCTCCAACCCTCATGACAACTTCTGCGTCAAGCTCCTCGGTGCTCGGATTGTATTCAGACCCATGGACCTCCCTTTCCATCGATGTGTACTCACTGAGGCGACTGTGGATGGTTCCATTGCTGTATGCCTCCGGCCCATCCTCTGGGTTATAGTTGACGTCGGACGTCGCCTTGGCCTTGTGGGACATAGCAAATGCCTTGAAGATGGAACAAGTCTGTCCACCATGTGACACCGACTACGAGAAAACCAGCGAGATGATTAGAAATTATGCATAATTGAGTGTTTCAATAAATAAAAGAATTCACATACCCATGCTTGTGCGTATCCGCTGAGGCTGCGACTGCCTTGATGGTGTGGTCCACCTGGCATCATCAAACGTCGATCCCGACAAGTGTTGTGCACCTCCTCCCACTCGTCTGAGCACCATTTGTCCACCATTCGTTCCCAACACTCGGGATGCATGGCACACCAATAAGGAATCATCTATAGAAAATCAAGTACATGATATATGAGAAGATGAAATTAAGGCTACCTAATCTCAAAAGTAATCAGTATTAATGTTTTGTATTTACCTCCAAGTACTAGTCCCGAGTCAACTTCATGGTTCTTGCGTCCTTTTTGGAGACCTTCTCTCTTAGGATGGCCCAATGGTATTTTATGATGGCCTGGATGCGCGCCTCGTAGTGCATATCTACGACGAGTTTTTTACAACATCTGGTAGCCAACGCATCTGCCCTGCCCTGCCCTCATATCCCTCATGACATCTTTAGAAATCCTATATATACAAACACGATGCATCCATTCATTATTTCAAAAATGTCCAACGAATGCAATGTATTGAGCAATATGGGATAAGAAAGATTTACCCACAACTCTTGCTTCACCCGCTCTGCCTTGTTGTTGAATACCCTACCGACTCAATCTTCAGCATCGGGGGCAATGGCGTAGTGGTCGAACGAGTAGGCTAGCACCATCACTCCGTCATACTCAACCATTCCAGGGAAGTGTTCCTTGCACATAAGACCGAGTATGCCATTGACTCGGCGTGTGTGAGCACCTCCACTCACCACAGTCGACCAGCTCCTGCCCAAGTGACTAAGAAAATTATTAGTTTCTATTTAGAATTTGAACATATAATATCAAGATTATATGAAGCAAGGTTTAAAATAGCGGGCTATAGCGGTGCTATAGCCTGGCTATAGCGTTTTGGGAGACCAAAAGCTACGATATACCATTTTCACGCGCTATATCCGCTACGGGCACTATAGCTAAAAATATCGCCGCTAAATACAATAGAGCTAGCGCCAAATAGCTGACGCTATTTCTATTTTCTAGAGTGGGCCAAAAATAGAGCAATACATTGAATTCAACGGTCCATGAAGGCCCAAAACTAAACCTAAAGTCATCTGCTGAGAGGGACAGTCGGACAAGCACTAAGCCACATCCCTGAAACCTCAAAGAAACGGTGGCGGCGGTAGCGTGTCTCCATGCTGGTGCTGGGCACGGCTGCACAGGGCTCCAATTCGTGACCGCGAGGCGAGGAGAGGCACCTGGCGGATGTGTTCAGGTGCTTGTGTGGTCCTTCATCCTTGCTAATTTCCTTCTCTTGCTTCTTAGCTTCTAGCTGATAACTAGCTGCTTGCCTGCTTGCGTACGTCCGATTTGCCGAGCGTTTTTTTGCCTAGTTTCTGGCACTAGGCAAACTTTCGATTTGCCTAGTGTTTTGCTTTGCCTAGTGGCGGACACTCGGCAAACGACTGATTTGCCTAGTGTCTTGCTTTGCCGAGCGTAACACTCGGCAAAGAAGATCTTTGCCTAGTGCCCGTGAATTCACACTCGGCAAAATATTTAGCGCTAGGCAAAGTTTGTCTCTCCCGTAGTGGCCGTGCCCTGGGTTCATTGAAAGGAAGCGCTTGGGACTGTCGATATGGATAAGGGCGGGTGAGATTAAAATGTCCTCATACCCCTTCTAGAATTAAAACAGAACCATATGTCTTCGATCCAACGGTGACCATCACATACCGATTCAGGGTTATTATCGGTCTAATCCAGGTGCTCGGGTATGGATTAAACGACCAATAGTGGTCCGTGTGGTCGGCTGTGCGTAAAATTCTTAAAGAGCCCTTGGGATCTTGAGGATTTAACCTGCTGTCCTCTATAGTTATAGAGGGTATTGCACATGGGTCCTGGAATTTACAACATAGTCCCTGGTATTCACAGAAACACCCCTGAAATAGTATTTCTACTATAAAAACAATCCTAAAACTTGTTTTAATCATAACTTTTGTGTCTTATCCCCGAAATACTCCATTCAAATTGTGTTAGCTTCATAATAGTATTACATACACTTTAGTAACCTTATTTTACCATGTAACTGTAATACTCAAAATTGTATACAAGGAATATATAGTGATTTCTTTATTTTATGTGCCTCATTTGCATCATAAAAAGAGCATATATAAAATTTAGAGATGAATTAAAACAAATGATAAAAAAAATAATATGCATCATGCTGAGTTTTTTTTTGATTGTGCATTTTGTGACGATATAAAAAAAATGTGACAAGAAATATATTAAAAAGCACAAAAGTGGAATTTAAGTTCTAAAGGAAATTTAGAATTTGAGATTTGAGAAAAGAGAAGAAATAATATACAAATGAGATAAAATAGATATATAAAATAACTAGATTTGGTTATTTAAATTTAACCTAAGTATGAACTCCACAAATATAAGCTCAAATTTTGAATTTGAATTTGAAAAGGAAAGAGAAAGAGAAAAGAAAAATAGAATTGAAAAAGAAAAGCCTGAAGCGTCTCTTGGGCCGAATTTTCCCTCCCTCGGCCCACCTAAGCAACTAACCCTAGCCAGTCCGCGCGCGCTGGTTAGCTTTCTCTGGCGCGTGGCCCCGCCTTGACAGGGTGGGTTCTTCTGCGGTCGCTCAGCTCTGCTGCCACTGTCCTATGGACCCCACGACGTCAGTGCCGTCGTCTTCATCCCAACGAACAGCGAACTCCGCGGCGCCGAACCTGGAGCAAATCCCGCGCAAGTTTGACGCTGGTACGCGGGTCCGCGTCGTCGGGGGTACCCCTCCCCACGTCGGCTCCACCGAAAAGCTCGGGGGAAAATCCGGGCGGCAGTTCGGCAACGGTTGCGCGAGTTCCGTGGCGGCCACATCTTGTCGCGCAGACTATTCTGGATGGGACACCGCAGCTCACGCCCATATATGTGGCCGCTAGCGCCTGGATTCTCCAAACGACAAAACCAACAAAACACCATTGACGAACCGAGAGGGAGAGAACCATGAGCGCCATACCAGGATCCGATCCCTGTGAAGAGAGAGAAGGACAGCGGTCGGAGTGCTTCAACTGGGAAAACAGCGGACCCCAGGGCCGTGTCAATATCGGGGCGTGTGGGTTGTACATCGGCTCGACATCATCGCAAACCGGCGTTGTACTGCGGGCGATTCGTCTCGTCGTGGTGAGTGCTTCCCCTCTCTGTTGGTCGTGCTCTTGAATTATTGACGCGCGTTTCCGTGCGACACCCGGCTTTGTTGCGCAACCGGCGTCCGTCACCGGCGTTGCGCCCTCGCTGGCTGCGCGCGCGACCACTGTCCTAGGTGCCAGCGATCGAGCTGTTGGGCGAGAGGTTGAAGATGGACTAGGTAGAGGGAAGAGGAAAGGTTGTTCGCCGTTCGATCGTGATGAACAGTAGTGATTGGATCGTCACTGGAGTTCGGCCGAATCCGATCTGTGCCATTGATCGAGTGATGAGCGGTCCTAATTATAAATCCGCGTACCCCTTCGTCTATTATATCTGGACGGTCAGATCCTGATCGGATGACTGGAGTTCATATCGGTTGTGATCCGTTGGTTTTAGATCTAGCGGTAGATATCGCATACCGATTCAGCGTAAGCCAGGATCTAATCTGGGCCCTCGGTTTTGATCGAACGGCCCAAATCTCTCTATACCCCTTCGCCGAGCGACTTTTGCGTAGGAGACCCTGAGAAAAGAAAATAATGCTCCGCCATCCACTCCCTGTACAAAGTACTTTCAGTTAGGCCCTAAAATTGATGAAAACGACCCTGGGCTCTCTAGAAATCGTATCTCCAGTCCAGAACCCTAAGAAAATTCAGAAGTAATAAAGAAAATGGGTTTTTAGTATAAAAATAAACCTAAAAACTTGTTTAATTCATATTAAACTCGTTTTAACTCAAAATTGATCCGTTCTAGTTGCATTAATTTTGTTTTAATACTGTTTATCACCTAATACCTTCGTTTAGCCATGAAACTTGAATTAAAATTATTCATTTGGATTAATCTATTCTAAGTTCTAAATAATTTCGGAAAATCATAACTTAATAACCGTAGTTCCGAATTTAGTGGTTCTTGTTCCCACGATCTCGTAGCGACGTGTAGATTATTATTACGCAGTTTGTTCTCATGTTTGGTGTGATGTTAATACAATGTTTGTCTATATTGCTACGTTTAGCAGTGAGGTCACGTGTCACCTGAAGAGCAAGTTGGTACCTGGAATCTCAAGTCCCAGGCAAGTTGTGCCCTTGATCACTTCTTTTTACCCAGTCATGTTCTGATTAATCATAATGATCTGCATAGGTTAATTTTGATGGGACCCAACAGGTTACCCTAGTTTGATTATCTTTATACCTTGACTCCACTAAACTTTTTGGGTAGTACCTGCTAATGCTTTATGTGGTTTTGGGTATGAAGATTACACTATTCATGATTATACTTTTGTTATCAGTTGTTATTTATTGTTCATGTTAAGATCATTATGTTAATTGGAACATGGAGAACCACCCGGGAAAACAGTGCTACCACAAGGGTTTATGGACGCCCTTGGCTGACTAATTAGGAAAGCTAGTGGAGGACTACCTTACCCGAAAGGGGCAAGGGCAGTAGGGGAGTGGTCAGTGTTGGGAGGCCCTCGGGAGGATTTTGCTGCGATGGCGGTCCTGCAAGGGATTCCTGCATTGGAGCTTCCTATAAACTGTAGCGGGTTTTCTGAAGCTAGTGGAACTTTGTAAAGGCCTCGTAGTGTTACCCTGCCTCGCCTCCTCGGTAGAGGTGTATGGGAAGTCGCGATCCCTTGGCAGATGGGTAACATGACTTGTGGGTAAAGATGCGCAACCTCTGCAGAGTGTAAAACTGGTATACTAGCCGTGCTCACGGTCATGAGCGGCTCGGACACTCACATGATTAATTTATGGAACTTAAATTCAATTTGTCATATGCATTGCATCGCAGGTGATGTTGTTACTTCTGTTCTACTATTTAATTGGGTTGGTATTTACTTATACTTAGTAATTGCTAATAAAATTTTGACCAACTTTAAAAGCAATGCTCAGCTCTAACCATCCTCTTTGGTAAGCCTTACACTTCACATGAACTCCCACCTTTGGCGAGTTCATTCACATTATTCCCCACAACTTGTTGAGCGATGAACGTATGTGAGCTCACTCTTGCTGTCTCACACCCCCCCACAGGTCAAGAGCAGGTACCACAGGATGAGGCGCGTGGAGGATGCTGTGATGAGTTCGTGAGTGGTCTAGGCCGTCGTCTCCCAGTCAACTTTGTGTTGCTGGATCGTTTCCTCATATGATGTAATTATTTAATTATTTTGTATAAAACTCTTGTTATATAGTAAAGATGTGACATTCGATCCTGTGCCACTATGCATCATATGTGTGAGACTTGGTCCCAGCACACCTGGTGTTTATGTTCGCGCCCGGGCTTTGGACCCCTAAAACCCGGGTGTGACAGTAACATGTCTTCAAAAGAAAATATTTATTTACCCCATGTTTATTTATTAGATCAACTCTTCCAATGATAATTAAATGTGATACTTTAAATTGTCTATAATTATAAACCAACTACAAGGTGATCTATAATCAATTTATAACTTAGATTAAAGTTGACTTAGTTATTTAATATTTTTCTCACTCGATTTATAAAATCAACATGGAAACATAGTTTTATTATCTAACCATGTAAATCTTTGGAAAATCAAAGCTTTTCATCCATAACTCAGATTTTACTGATTCTCGAACCTACGATCCCATAGTGACGTATAGAATACTAATGTGTGTTTTGTTTTCATCTTTGGTGTAATGTCTTCATATCCATTATTTGCTTGATTGTATGTATTGCTACGCATAGAAGTGAGGTGACGAGGAATCTAGAGCCCAACTTTTGGGGCAGCATCTGGACAACATGTTATCATAAGTATAAGGCAAGTTGTGTTCTTGATCACTTTTATTTTACCTAATATTGTTCTGTTAATCATCGTGGCACTGTTAGGTTAATCTGATGAGACCTAATAGGTTACCTAGTTTTGTTTATCTTATACCTTGCTTACAAATGAATTATTGGGTAGTCTTGCTAGTGCTCTACCTGGTTTTGGTTAATCATACTTATGATTTATGCTCATGTTCCATTATGATTTATTACATTTGGCTTTATTATGATATATGATAAGATCATTTTGTTAATTGGAACATGAAGTGACCATCCGAGAAAACAGTGCTACCACAAGGGTGGAATGGGACGCCCTTGGATGATTAATTAGGAAAGCTAGTGTGAGTTAATCCTTTCTCGAAAGGGGCAAGCAAGGTATGGGGAGCTGCCGGTATAGGGAGTTTCTCGGGTCGATTTGTCTATGATAGCTTTTTGGGCGAGGGATTCCTATATCGCCCCCTCCTACCTGATTCTATAGCGGGTTCTCTCATGATAGTGGAAGTTTGGGAAGGCCTCGTAGTGAGCCCTTGCCTACTCACCATAGTAGTGTTTAAGGGTTTGCGCAACGCAAGGCAAATAAGGGATCGTGACTTGTGGGTAAAGATGCGCAACCTCTGTAGAGTGTAAACTGGTATATTAGCCGTGCTCACGGTCAAGAGCGGCTTGGACCCTCACATGAGTAATTTATGGAATTAAATTTAATCTGTCATTTATATTGCATTGTGGGATTTGTTGTTAATTGTGATCAATTATTTAATTGGGTTGATATCTACTTATACTTAGTAACTGCTAATAAAATTTTGACCAACTTATTAAAAGCAATGCTCAACCTTAACCATTCTCTTGGGTAAGCCTTACACTACACTTTTCCCCACACTTGTTGAGCGATGAACCTATGTGAGCTCACTCTTGCTAAACTCATACTACGTCAAGAATAGGTACCGCAAGATGAGGAACGCGAATGATTCTATGATGAGTTCGTGAGAGATCTAGGCCATCGTCTCCTAGTCAACTATGGTTGCGGAGGACCGTTGTCGTCATATGATGTATTTATTTAGCTATTTTATACAGAACCTCTATTAGATAATAAAGATGTGACATTGATTTCTGTACCATGAGTCATCATATGTGTGAGACTTGATCCTAGCACACATTTGAGACACACCTAGATTTGTCCTTAAAACTGGATGTGACAGTGATCTTTCAGCACTTGGGTGTCTAGAGCTACAGAGATCAGCCTCAACTCGCTTGGTATGTTTCTTAGCTCCCACACATATCAAAAGGCCTATTGGGTGGTATGTATACACTACCAGAATCTGGCTCTTTGCCGAGTGCTCGGCGATTTGACGAGTACTTTTTGTCGGGCACTCGGCAAAGTTCTACTCTCGGTAACGACCACGTTTACCGAGAGCAGGGCGCTCGACACAGGAAGACACTTGGTAAAGACCACTTTGCCTAGTGCTAAACACTCGGCGAATGACAACGCTCCGCAAAGGGCCATCAACAACCGTCTATAGCTGACGACCGTTACCTTTATCAAGCGCCGAGCATTGGCACTTGGCAAAGAATCTACTTTGCCGAGTGTCTCAAGCCCGACACTCGGCAAACTATGCTTTGCCGAGTGTCAATCTTGGACACTCGGCAAAGTATATTTTAATTTTTTTCTTTTCCCAACCAAAATTTTTGTGGTTTGTTCCTACAGTATGTAGACTTACATGTTCCATTTTGGCACAATTATAAAAGTGTTTGCTATAAATATTAGATTTTGTTCGTTTAATTGAATTTTCTCGGATAATTCAGATTTGAACTGCAATTCACTCGAAAAATGTAAAACCGTGAATGCAAAAATGATATCCATGTTATTGAGCACAAGTTACGGCCTATTTAAGGAGCATACCAGAATTTTCGATCACCATGCTCACTAAACATGACCGTGAACTTGCCATCCAATTGTTTAAAAATTGTATAAAACACAAACAAAGTTAGAAAATCATGAAACTTGTCCACATGTATGTTATCATATGTAGAGGTTGTGATAAAAATTTGAGAATGTTTCGAGAAAGTTGTGACGCACTATATGTAGAATCCTAGTGGTCTACATTAAAACTCTATGATTTCATGTGTAGGAGACTTAGGTTCTACACATAGTACGTCACAACTTTCTCAAAACATTCTCAATTTTTTATCACAACCTCTACATATGATATCATGACATGTGGACAAGTTTCATTATTTTCTTACTTTGTTTGTGTTTTATAAAAATTTTAAACAACTTGATTTTATTGGATTGACGAAAAGAACAATGCAAATAAGATAAATTTGATAAGTAGAATTGATTGGATTGATTGTGTGTGTGTGTGGGGGGGGGGTTAAATGGCCATATACTTTCATCTATGTAAAGGGGGAGGTCTGGACCCATTATAAGTCGGTTCTCGAGTTAATCTCGCAGGTTTTGCTAACAAGTCCTGCAAGAAATACGGAACCCTAACTGATTCTGCGCACGCATGGACGGTCCACGCTGCCAGTTTTTGTGATCAACATATGCCCCCTGCCTTTTGGTGGAGGTTGACGAACCAAAAGCACATGTTCTATCAGCACCCTTCGGGAAATAATAAACCTTGCGAGTTACTTTATTCCCAAATTACGAACTATGCCTCATGTGGGTCACCGGCTTTTTAATCTAGTAGGGTGATAATTTAACTACCTGATCAATGGATCAATAATTACAAATTGTGGTTCCCCCAGCCCGAGTAAGCAAAGGAATGATACATATAATATGGGTTCATCGCAGCACTACCCCATGCTTGAACATGAAAATATATGGCGGTGAATAGGCTAGTGGGAAGTACCATGTCATCATTGGATGAATAGACGACACTTGTTGCATCACCTTCCTTTTAGGCCATTTTTATTCGGCCATGTTGCCGTTGCGGGTGATCGGAGTTGCTTTGTTGGCCGATTGCAAGGAACGACCTTTTCAAAAGCAGGGACGACCTTAACTAGCTGAACAAAAGTTTTAGATGATTTTTTGTTTTGATGTACCAGTTTTTGGATGTCGATACTTGAAAGCGAGTGGACATTGTGGCCTCTAGTTGCTGCCGGACTATTCGACTGAGTTAGCCGGACTGTCCGCATTGGCTCCAGATTGTCTAAGCACAAATGTCTTACTATCCACGATGCGCGAGACAAGGAGCTTTGATCGGCTACCCGATCGCCCTTGCCATGACGCCTTTGGTTTATTTGTCTTCTCGCCCAGAGCCTTCTGAGCAACCACTCCTCGTGAACCATTCGACGTGCGATGATCACCAATGACAATGTTTTTGCCTTTGGCTTTATCGGCCACTTTAGGCCGATCAAGACTTTTTTGCTTGCTAGTTCCACTATATTGACAGGAAATGGTTGTGTGTCCACTTGCATCTCCTGAAAGATCAACCGACCCTTATTTATGGACGATTATATCTGTCTACAAAAAATATTACAATCATTAGTGGCATAGGAAAAAGAATTATGCCACTTGCAATAAGCACATCTCTTTAATTCATCCATAGGAGGAATAGTATGCGTTAATTTAATGTTGCCACTTTTTATTAGCTCATCAAGTATTTTATCACATTTGGCAACATTAAAAGTAAATTTAACTTCTTACCAATATTTTTGAACCGACTACAAAGAAGAACATGCAGAAGATTTAGCTTGTGTTGGTCGAACAAATTCGGCAGCATATACATATGTGCATTCATCATCCGAACTATCGCGCCCCACTAGATGCATCTTATGGCTAACCGATTTTGATGCCTCTTTACTCCAGCTTTCAAAGGCCAAACCCCGCTGGTGCAAGTGCACTAACAAAAAGAACTAGGTGCCATATAATTTCTCTTTTATGTGAGATCGTAACCCTTTGAAAATCAGCCCCGATAGTTGTTTTTCGTGACATGGATATGAAAGCATCGGTTTCTAGTATCTCAGAACCTCCAGATATAGTCATTAACCGATTCTTTGGACCCTTGTCGGACTGAAGCTAAATCAGCTAGTTCTAACTTATGGTCTCCTGAGAAGAACTGTTCATGAAATTTCTTCTCTAATTCCTCCAAAGAGTTAATAGAGTTAGGTGGCAGGGCTACGTACCATGCGAATGCGGTACCAGTTAGGGATAGCGAGAATAAATGGACATGATAGGCTTCCCTTTCAACCAATTCTTCTTGGTGTGCTAAGAACTGGCTTATGTGCTCATGCGTATTTTTTCCTCCATCACCAAAAAATTTAGAGAAATCTAGTATCGTAGTTCCCTACGGATATGGTACGACATCAAATCAATGACTATAAGGTTTCCGATATGACTGGCCCGTGGCTGACCTACTAACACCGAGTTTGTCTCTGAACAACCTGGCTACCTCGTCCCTATTTTTTCCACTACATTTGGTGACCATCCATTAAGTAGGGGTGAAAACCTTGGGTTGCCTGACATTATGTTGTCGGCTTTCCTCCCAGTGACGTCAAAATGTGTGTTAGGTGTCCTATTAGTGCCCTCCTCCTGCCCTATATCTCTCGAGCTCTCTAGTGGTCGAAGAATATTCTGCCCTAGGCATATGAGGTGGCACGATATGGTTATAATATGTCATTGGTGGGGTAGCGTAGTGCTGTTGCGATGGATGTAAAAACTGTGTATTGTGCAGCTCCTGGTTCTACGTACGCGTACCAGGACGGTCTGGCGTATGGGGTCAGATGGTCCACAATCGGGTCGAACGGTCCGAGGCCATATCAAGACTGTCCAGCCGTATATGGCACTGCTTGGGTTGTTCCATACCCGAACGGTCTAACGTAAGGGGCCAGATGGTCCGCGACAAGGCCAAATTGTCCAGGGTTGTACCCGAATAATCCAGCCATGTGCAGCGCGACCTGGGTGGTCTGCGAGTAGACTCACATAGGGTCAGACGGTCCAACGAAATACGCCTGATGGTCCATGCTATCGCTAGACGGTCTGGGCTGACCCTCACATGGTCCGTCTGTGTTCATCGGTATACCATAGAATGGCTGGGTATAGGATGACCCATTTGCAACAGATGTGTTTGGTGCAGGTGGCTCCATATTTGGTTCATGCGAGGGAAAACTTGGGGCAGTAGATTTTTCATATGAACGTGTCCATCCTTTAATAGATTCATCTACATACTACTTTAAATGATCCCCTCGCTGTTCTATAAAAGCCTTAAGAGGTGGATCTAGAATACTTACAATAGGAGCTTGAGGCGGAGGTTGGAGAGATGTCATATCGATCTCCCCTTAATGGATGATCTTCTATTGGTGATCCACCGTGAAGTATGAAAGGTACTTTTATGTCGCCTTTTTGCGTCATTCGTTGAGCTGTCACAGCACCTCCTCCTCCTTGCGCCTTATGAGGTCATCGAAGTGCTGCTGGTCATCGGTTAGGAGTGCCTCCATGGTTGGCTTGATCATGTTTGTGGTGGAGACATCTGTGTGATTTTGGAACCGACGATCTGGGTTTGATTTTTGATAGATCTAAACACTCTTGTACCCAGCAGAGTTTCCAAAAAGTACGTTGGCACCGATCTGGGCGCCAAGCACTTGGAGTGAACCACATGGCGGTGCTCTCTGTGGAGGCGCGGACGGTCCACGTCCTAGGCCGGACGGTCCGCGGCCTCGGCACAGGAGCGACTCCTTCCCTACACACTTCTGGACGATTCGCGTCTGGGGCTAGACTGTCTGTGATGGTGCACGTTATTATTCTCCATGAAGAACCATAAAACTCGCCTCATGGTAGATCCCATCGAGGAGAAGAGTTCCAAGGGTTGCTCCAGGGTTGGCAGGCCACCTGGGGCATCTGTAATCGGCGTAGAGTCGAAGAGAGATGGTTGTGGAAGACTAAACTAGATCTGAACTAGGGCTAGATTACTTCTACTCCTAAGGAATGGAAAGAACAATGCAAATAAGATAAATTTGATAAATAGATTGATTAGATTGATTGTGGGGGTTTAATGGGTCGTACCCTTTCATCTATATAGAGGGAGAGATTTGGACCTGTTATAAGTTGGTTCTCGAGTTAATTCCACTGGTATTGCTAATGAATCTAACAAGAAATCCAGAATCCTAACTGATTCAGCGCAGGCGCGAACGGTCCGCGCCGCTACGGCGGACTGTCCGGCCTCACCCAGTTTTTGTGCTCAACAGGGTGACTGGAGCAGATTATAGAGTAGAAGATTTTTCCCTAGACATTTTACCAGTGAATTGTTGATTTTTTGCTTGGTTTTGTAAATTTTGCTTTTTGGTCGAATTTTGGCTATGGTCAGAACAATTGGTTAGTCGCCAAATTGCAAATTTGTTATCGACATTATCAAAACTTGCTCTGCATTCCATCTGATAATTACATGGAAAAAACCCTTCGATCTTAATTAGCGTTCCTTGGTCCATTTGTATGTGTGAAAAATTCAGGTCATCTTATTTGTGACAATAAGTCCCTTTTCATGAGTTTCTATGTTCGGACCATCAGACGATTGGGCAAGTTTTTGTGGCTTCACCAAGCGTTGTAAATAGAAAACTATCCATCTTAATTAGCTTTCCTTTGTCCATTGATATGTAAGCGCTGAAAAAAGAAAACTATCCATATTATGCATGAATTGCTTGGGGAGCTGTAAAACAAAGTAGGAAGATAGTTCTTTTTCTGTAGAATTAATTAAATGAACTATGATAAATCGAACTCTGATGACGAACATTTATGTAAATGGTTAAAAGTACATCAATTGAATCCCAAATGACTTGTTTTCTGATAGATTTAGCAGCATGTATTTCTCCATATTAACCATCTGACCTATCAGAATTGCACTCAATAGTTTGTATATTAACCTAGGATGATAACAGCTCTGTTCTCGAATATTTGTCGTCCGCTAGTTTATTTTTGAACTAAACCGCGATAAATAAAAAGAATGGAGGGAGTATGATTTATGATACTCTCTAACTTATTTAATGTTTCAACAACCAGAACCTCTTGCAATAGTTGATTAACATAGAGAAATTCATAGTGCTCGATAAGTCTATATTAACAAAGAGGAAGCGACAACGTGCAGCCTTCATTATGTGCGCTCAACCCTAAACCAACACTTTAAGGGCGAGAGCCACAACACTCATGATTCTTTGATGTGTAGACTTCTAGACATACACATTGAACAACGTCAATTGTGTAAAAATGCCATGTGTTCTTCAAGTTCCTAGCTGTATAAATGTTATTGGTACAAAAATATACAAGACATCAGTCTAAAAGTGCACCGTCAAATCTTAGCATAAAATGGGCTCTAAATTAGATTAGGACACTAAAGACAACCAACAAATTGCAAATTGGGGTGAAGACATAATATTCTAATTCCGATGTGATCTATGCCTTGGGGAGTAACTGCTTGATGTGTTCCATAGAGGTGGTGGTTACATATATAGACACATAACCCTAACATTGATGGGTCGGCAGCCCAACAGTGGTGCCAGCCCACACACAGTTCAACATCCCTCTACAGTCACAACGGGGGAACCGCACACACTGAGAATGGTGTAGAAGCCAAAAGTAGGAGCCGATGGGTTGAAATCCCCCCCCCCCCGCCACGTAGTCTCAGCGTCGTGAGGGTGCGAATGTTGTGGCTGGAGTAGAGATCGGTGTGGACTCCGAGAACACAATATCCCCTAGATGCCGAGGTACCCGAAGTCAAGGTGGACGTGGTCAGGAGACACATGACAATAGCTTGTTCTTTGGTAGGGGTCGACGTTCGAGCGTCAATGGTCGGCGGGACGACACAACAAAAGAGCACCAGTAGGCCGACCTTCTTGCTTCTTCGATTGTTCGGACATCGAGAAGCCCTGCCAGGGAGGCCGACGACAGTGCACGTGTCTGTGCCGGTCATGGTGGCCGCGCCCACAGCAAAATAGAAGGGGTAATGGCGGATTTGGCCGGGAAGACGACGATCTAGCCAAAGGGACGACAGATCTAGCCAGGAAGGTCGCATCAATGGTGAATTCGGCCAGGAAGGTCATGGCAGCAATGGATCCAACGAAGGCGATGAAGGGGAGGGCGACAGGGCGGATCCAGCCGGGTAGAGGCCTGCTTCAGACCTGGCAAAGGGTTGCTTGATGCCGGAGATGGGAGAAGCTCGAAGGATGAGGCTGCACTAGGCTCAGCGATGGTAGCACGGCAGAGAGGAAGGGAGCGGTGGCTGCCTAGCGTACACGAGTAGGAGGAGAAGACCTACGCGCGAGATCCAACGGCGGCCATGGCCGAGCTCATAGGGGAGGGGGTGGCTGCAGGCGTGCCACCAGAGTTGAGGAAATGTCGTGGCTGCAGTCAGCAGGGGACGACGACCAGAGGACGGTAGGAGGCTTCCTTTACATCTGGCGGACAGAGATGGAGAATGCGAGGTCGCCGCCTCACTTGTCTAGGCTTCCTTTTGTAAGGGACCGGTATGCACGCCCTAGGTTAGTACCACCTTGCCCTAGCCAAGGGGGCCGTGGTGCACCTATAAGGGCGGGTCTCCCTCCTCTCTCAACCTAGGTTTTAAGAGTGAGGTGCCCGTCTGAATAGGCTGCCCACGAGTGCATGAACGCCCGACGCTGGCGATGGTGGGCTTTGGGCGGACTGGCCCAGGGGGTGTGTTACAATTGGTATCAGAGCCCACATTCCCGCTGCTACCTAGGAGAGCTTTGGGCCTTTTAGGGGGTGAGATGTAAGGGACCGGTATGCACGCCCAGGGTTAGTACTACCTCGCCTAGTCAAGGAGGATGTGGTGCACTTATAAGGGCGGGTCTCCCTCCTCTCTCAGCCTAGGTTTTGAGAGCGAGGTGTCCGTCTGAATAGGCTTCCCACGAGCGTATGAACGTCCAACACTGGCGATGGTGGGCTTTGGGCAAACTGGCCCAGGGGGTGCGTTACACCCTTCCCTTGATCCCTTCTCCTGGAGCAGTGGCAACGGCTACCGTTGGTGGTGGCCTCGGAGTGGGTGCCGGCGTAAGGCTTTCGCTTGTGGCTGGATAGTGGCGGCTTCTCGGAGGACATCAGGCTGTGGCCCTTGTCGTATGTGTGTCGATGCTGCTAGGGAAGGTGCTAGGGAGGGCGGCGCTGGTGGGCGCGTCGACGATGCCGAGAACCAGCTGCGTTGATGTAGGGACGGAGAGGCGGCAGAGCCACGGCTCAGCCGCAACAGGGAAGGCCACAACGGAGCCGCCGACAACTGGGATGAAGGCAGGCGCGGACTAGCGAGAGGAGGCCGACCTGAAGCCCGGTGGCCATCCCCAGGCGCCACGCAGACGAGTGAGTTTGCGGCCCTCCATGGCCGTGGCGCAGAGGGCAGGAGAGGGCGCACCGGTGGTGGGTAACGCCTGGGGAGGGCGGTCGATAGCGGATCGGGCATAGGTGATGCTGGGTGGTGCAACTACTGGGCTCCACTGTGGTGTGCTTCTTGCTCCGCTACTTCACGGGCGGTCAGGCCACCAGCACTATCTGGTGGCTATGGCTTGGGGAAGAGAGGGTCGCCGCGCCTGCAAAGGGAAAGAAGGTCATGCGTGCGGCTCCATGGGCACTATTCGGTAATTTATTGATAATTTAATTGAATGAAAATATGAAATCATCATTAAAATTGACTACCAAAGAAGCAATCTGCACTTTCAATATGATGCCATATCCCACAACATACTTTGGAAATATTGCTAATATATGCATTCAAAAAGCTACAAAAATTTACATCAGATAGCTATCGTTGTTCATTTACAATTCTGTAAAAAAACACAAAATCATAGGGGAGTGGTTCATACTTGATATCCTTAAAGAAATCACTACAAGAAACGTGATAATTTTCGTCGACCTGATTAACTTCTATTGGCATTTAGATTAGTTGATGAAAACTAATTATTTTCTGTCGATCTATGTGTAACAAATGGAAATAAGGATAACTTCTGTTCGCCTCTGCATCGACCAACGAAAATAAGAATAATTTTCATCGGCCTCTGCTCCGTCCGATGAAAATAAATTAACTTTCGTCGGCTATAGCTAAGGCCGACAGAAGTTAGTTGAGATAGGAAACCCGTGCGCCGCGATGCCAAATTTTTTCCTTGGTTTCCCATATGTCGGCAACCACACGCTTCCCCAACCCCGCCACATCGCCGTCACGTCTCCAGTCGCGCTACCATCGCACCTCGACGATGTTCGCCATGCCGCATCCACGCAACAACCGCCTCGCCATAGTGCCCGTCGTCCCGGTGTCGTCTCTATCCTGCTGCAGCGACACATCGCCTCCGTGTTGTCCCACCGAGGTGCCACGTCGTCCACGCCCCGCCATGGCGTCTCTTTTTCTTTTTCAGCCCTACTTTTGAAAAATATTTACGTTTGGACCCCCAAAAATTTTATATGCAAGTTTGGACCCGATGCTCGGCGCCATAGGCTATGGCGCCGAGGTAACACATCTCGGCGCCACAACCTATGGCACCGAGGTATGACGTGGCAGCAACGGCTCCCTGCGCCTAGGGCTGACATGGCGCTGACGCGGCGCCGATGGGGCCTCGTAGCTCGGCGCCATAGATCTTGGCGCCGAGCTATGGAGGCCTATAAAAACGGCCGCGCTGCTGGCCGAGAGCAGCACATTTCCTCTCATTCCAAAACTTCGTCAAAATTTGCTGGATTCAAAGATTCGAGTTGGTTCACTTTGTAGACCAAGGTATGGTTCCCAACTCATTCGTTTTGTATATTGGGTTGTTAGTTTCATAGTTGCTCATAGTTTCATAGTTTGATAGTTTGTGTAAACCTATTATATTATCATTTCGATTATTAGTTTCATAGTTGCTCATAATATATATAGTATCATTAATATGATGAGTATATTTTATTTGATAGTTTGTGTAAACTTATTATAAAGCATATTAGGTACAAGTGATAATTATAATCGTTTATTAGATGAAAGACATGTACCGAGAGGCGTTGTGGCAGAAGAGAGGTCGTCCTTGGGAGTTATATCCGGACGTATCTAGTAAGGATGCTCCTGTTCCTCCTGAACTCCCTGTTCCTAACTGTGACTGTGGCAGACTGGCTTGGGTATGTCAATCCAAACATCCGGACACGGCTGCTCGCTGCTTCTACCTTTTTGGCGGTTTTGATGTACGTAGCTTATGACTTGTGACTTAATTTTGTTCGCATTTATTATTTAGTAGATGTGTAATAGTGCTTCGTTCCATTGATTTAGGGGCACATGAGGTGTTTCTTTTTCCAGTGGATCGACGGTCCTGATAAATTTGACCCTCGATATCTTCTTTTCGCTAATTGGTTGTGTGGAAGGACTAGTCATGAGCATTTTAAGCGTTGGGTACCTCCTCCCCCGAATCCTCCACCAATGACGGATGTGGAGAAGGAGGTAGCAATAGAAAGACGGATGGACTCACCGCCTCGATGCGATTGTGGAGACCGTGCTGTCATCGACGAAGACCATGAGAAGCAGTTTGTGTGTCCGAACATTGATTATGTGAGCCCATCGATACGCTAAATGTATAAACTAGTTATTTTTTACAATAAATTACTAATTTATTCTCCTGCAGCCATACGGGTGGCGTAAGTGTCGTTTCAGAGAGTGGTTGTATGGTCCTTTGTCCCATTGGTCAGAGCCAGAGGTAAAGAAAAAGAAAAAAAAATCAGTGGGCGGAAGAGTTGAAATTTGATCCAGTACTCTGCAAATGTGGTATTGAAGCTAAGTATGGATTAGTTCCTTCCGAGCTTGGTGTTGGATATTTTTGTGGACATATGGTCGATTACGATGAGGTTGGTATTTATTTATTTTTGCACCAGCTGTAATGTTATAGCGGTACTTACTATTTTTTTTGTAGGAGACGAGGAAATACAGTTGGGAGAGTTACGACGACAAAGGAGAGGTGATGCGCACAATAGAGTCCAAGAGACTAATGGGACAGAAGATGCGTTGTGGATCTCAGCTCGTCGATTCGTACATTAACGATCGCATACGCGACATGCGTAGGGACACAAAATGTGCCTTTTATGACAGCCCAAAGCGTGCAGAGTATATGAGGTTGAAGGCGGCAGATGAGAAGAGAGCACAGGATGCAAGGGAATGGGAAGCGGCTCGAGCCGAGAAACAGATGTTGGATAATCTTGCTAATCGCCTCAAGGGAAGTGAGTGAGAAAAATGATACTATAATTATGTTAGTACAATTTATTTATCTTGACTTTGCTAACTTATTTTGCTCATTATATTTGCAGAGATTGGATGTGGCGTAAACTATTTGGCCGATGAGGCGCATGCAAGATATGTTCAGGATAAAATGGCGACGGTTGAGCTGATGGAGGAGGATGACACATTTAGATTGAGTGAGCTTATCGCTCTCACAAAGGTAGGATTACATGGAGAAGAGGAGGACGACACATCAAGGTTGAGTGAGCTCATCGCACTAGTTGAGGCAGGATTGCGTGCTCAAGAGGAAGAGGACGAGTTTATGTCTCAGGCCGCCGAAGAGGTAGAGGCGACTTATTACAAGAAGAAGTCTGATGAGGCTGAGGCTGAGGATGAGCTATTCTTCCAAGCTGCAGATGAAGCAGAAAGCCAATTATTACAAGAGAACTGTTGACGAGTGTGTTGCAGGGCAATGCAGCAAGTGGAATGAGGTTGCCGTTGAAGATTGGGCGACGGATGACTCCGAAGATGAGTTACTTATAGATTGTGATTCTGATTGAAGAAACTTGTAGCCTGTTATGTAGTATTTTCGTATCCAAAATAATTTAGAACTCTACTTGAATATCTAAAATAGTTTAGAACTTCGAAGATGAGTTACTTATTTCTTTCGTATCCAAGATGTTTTTTATCTACTTGAATATCTACTTTCGTATTTAAGATGTTTTTTACAACCCACAAAAAAAATTCGCAAGAGTTCCCCTTGTTTTATTAACAACCACAGTTCAAATAATCACATATTATAAGACATGACCACATTTCAACATACAATACATCACAAAATTACATAGAATATAAAAACATCCACATAACATAGTTCTTCATACAATGTCCACAAAATAAATGAGGGGACACCTCATTAGGTAGATGTCCTAGTCTATTGAGCACATGCTGCTCAACTGTATGCTGGCGAAATATGGATCAAGATACGGTTGCCAGGTCACCTGGAAAAGTTTTACAAAGCACATATAAGTTTATAGTCATTTTACCAACTGTTTAAGAAAAAAGATAAAAGTAGACAACTCACCATAGAAGGAGTAAGTGCGTCGAGCTCGTTTGAGTACTCCACGTATGCACGCTGGTGTCGTGCGAATGGCTCCTCGACCTGGTCCCAGCGGTAAGCAGTTGTGGGCTTAAGCCGATGTCCGGCTACCACGAACCACTCATGAGGAGCAAACTCTCTGGGTCGCCCGACGGGTATGTGTGCCCACATCCACAGCTGTAGTAGGTAGACACACCCACCTAAGCTAGCGGTCCTCGACGAACGATGACAAGCCTCGCAAAGTTGCCTGTACAGGAAGGCCAACACTACAGAAGCCCAGATGTAACCTCCTGTCGTATCCCAGTAAGTCAGGCAGGGCAGAAACATCCATGACGCGCTGTCTCCTATCGCGTCTGGAAAAAGAACTGAACCAAATAGGTGGAGAATCCAAGCTTGACAATGGTAGCCAACCGTCTGCTCGTCTGCACCAGGTGGACACTCCCCAAAAGTCTGCCTAAGCCAGGTCAGTGGGACTCCGGTGTTGTGGCTACCTCGTAGGTCATCCGGAAGCAGTCTCCCAAGAAAGGCCTCAACCTTCTGCCTCCATCCGCCTGGTGATGCCTGACCGGTCACTGGACGACCCATAATGCTGAGACCAAGAATCTTCTGGCAATCTTCTAGCGTCACGGTCATCTCCCCGCAGGGAAGGTGGAAAGTGTGAGTCTCTGGCCGCCACCTATTGGAAGACAAACGAATATAAAATCATTAGTATGCAAAGTATATTTGATTATTGTAAAAATTAAACAACTAGATAAGTCTTTACCTGTCGACCAGAGCCGTCAACGCCGCTGGGTTGAAAGTGGGCAGCCCACGTCGAACCTGGAACGATACGACGTCCAAGCCAACCCTCTGTAGGAGAGGAGTGTACCTCTCATCGTACCTCATCTCCTCCAGAAACCGGTCGTGGGTCCGGACCCGCAGAACGGGCAACACCTAGCAATCAAAGTAATTTCATTAGTCAAATATACGTCGCATATATTAATTCGAAAATTTAATATATGTGCAAAATATTACCTCCCCCTCTGCGGTGAGACGGCCCCTGTGGTGCTCGTCGTAGTGAGGGTCCAGCAAGTGGAACTGCGCCATCCTGCAAATTAAGATATCAAGGTTAGTAAAAATATTATAAACATTGGCATAGTACAATAAAAGTTGTGTACTAAGTGTAACAAAAACATCGACATATTAGAATAAAAGTTGTTTACAATAAAATATTAAAATGTATCACACCTGACTAAGTGTCCAAATGCATGTACGTGAGTTGTGGCCAAGTCTCCCGCATTTTCCGCATTCATTCTGCTCTGGGTCCACGAGAAAGGGGGACGCTCGACCTCTCCTACTGCGACCGGAAACCTGATCCATAACCATGTTGCACCGGCTCCTTTTCCTACTACCACGTTTGTCCCATCGATGCGCTGGATCAGCAACGTATACCAGACCGGTGTACGTTGGCCATTGTGACTCATCAAGAAATGGCTCAAAACGAGGGCTCCAGGTACGTACTAAGCTCTCTACACTGAACTAAGAAGGTATTATGCTCTCAAATGCATAGTTACGATGACGTACGGCCACAACATAATGAGAACATGGAAAATGGTATTGTCTAGGTTTACCACAACCGCACGAGAATGCATCAAGTAACACGACATGTGTCCTTGAAGGCCGCACCTCACCGTCGGAAGTTATGCCGCCTAGTGTTGTTACCTCGTATTTACCCAACTCCTCATCAAAGCATTGTACCTCATGTCTATGGGCACATTCCTTTGCATTGTTAAGGTGTGATGTTGGTTTAGGTGCCCATCTCTGCCCTCGCGTCTGCATTGCCTTGGCCTATGCGTGTCTATCATTAAACCAAGCCACAAGCCTATAAAAAGTGAATGTTACTATAGCATTGACTGGCATGCCACATATACCCTTGAGCACACTGTTAAATGACTCGGCCATGTTGCTAGTCTGAAACTCAAACCTCCAGCCACCTTCATCGTAGGCCCGTGTCCATTTCTGCGGTTCCCTCAGCAATCCAGCAATCCAGTTCTTACCTTCAGTATTTGTTGCATCTTTTAGTTCCTTCAACTTATCCTCGAAAAATGAAACCTCCAACTGTCGACATACCTCCTCAAAAAGGGGGAAGTTAGCCTTGCTATGATCCTTTCGAAGAAGATTTTCTGGTAGATGTCAAGTGCACCATCTGTGGTGCATGGGTGCGTAGCCAGGAATCTGCTCTTGCACTGCATTAAGAATACCTTGGTGTCTGTCAGATATGACACCAACCTCGCGACCAGGGCCTATGACATGGATCCGAACAAGTCGCAAGAACCAAGACCAACTATCTATGTTCTCCCTCTCCACCAAAGAAAATGCCAAAGGAACCAATGTGTTGTCTGCGTCGCATGATATGGCAACCAACAATGTGCCCTTATACTTCCCAAGCAGAAAAGTACCATCAATAGAGAGCACGGGACAACAATACCTGAAGGCCTCTACGCACTGCGAGAAACACCAGAAAGCACGAAAAAATATCTCTTTGTCGTTCCTCCATTCATTAAGTTTGGGGATGTACTCGTAATGCATGCCTGGGTTTTTTGCTTTGATTGCATTGAACAATGCTGGTAACTTCTCATAACCCTCCTCCCAATCCCGGTATATCATCTTCCATGCTCGCTGCTTTGCCCTCCATGCTTTCCCATATTTGATCCTGTAACCAAACAGCTCCAAAGTCATGGTCATAATAGACTTCACCTTCAAGTTTGGCTGACCCTTCAATATCCCCAATATCCTTTTCGCAATTAGGGTAGATGTCAACTGACGATGCTTAGAGCTCAGCTCTGTCTGGGCACAAGTGTGTGGACCTACAATTTTGGTGATCTTAAACTTTCCGGTTTCCTTCTGCCTTCGTGCACATACCCTCCAATTACATTCCGACACCTCGCACACAACAGTGTAACGACGCTGTGCATACGAGTGTCTCACCTTGAACGGCCTCTTGTGGTTCACAGAATATTCCTGTAGCCATCGTCTCAGTGTAGGCAGTTCCTTGAAAAGTAAGCCTACCTTAATCCCAATTCTGTCGGCGTTATCCGGAGCCTCTGGCAGTTCATCATCACGTCCTTCAGCATATGCACGGGTGGAATGACTTAGACTGCTAAATTCATGTACTGCAGTGTCACGCTCGGGACACAAACGTCTTATGAGTTCAATTTCTTGCTCGGTCATTTCTTGAACCGGACGGTCATCATCAGAATCTAAGGCCCATGCAGCCTCATATGGCTCCTCCTCATCCTCAATCTGAACATCAACACTATTGTATGCCCTGCATATGTTGTCCATATTATATGATACAAGCACATCAAGATAAGCACCATTATCGATTTGTGGAGATCATGCATCGGGTCCAAGCAAGAAATACCACATTAAAAAGTCTAATCAAACGAAATAACGATGGATATGAACAATGTGTCAAAGACACTTACTAGGATGATCCTGAACTGGATCCTGGGTCAATGGGATCTCTTGGGGGGTTACCACCGAATTAGAAGCCCCACAAACGCCAGGAAGAGGACGAGAAATCCCATACTCGTGCGGCCCCGATTGAGCATCGGGCACAACAACCACTTCTTCCAGAAGCTCTACCAAAGGAGCTTCAATACGAGATGCATTTGGCATTTGTGGAGACAACCTGACTTGAGCATCACGATGAGTAACAAATAACGGCTGAACAACCACATCCAAACATGGTGGAAGCATCGTCTTCACAATTCTTACATACCTCACCCAATCATCTTCTGAGGCAATGGAGATCAACCGTCGGACAACTGTTCCATATGTAATATGGGACAACAAACCCTGAATTGATATTCTAGGGTCGTTTATGTTGCAACTAATCTCCTCACAACCTCGAGTGAAAATCTTGTCAAAAGATGGTCTTTCATCGAACAACATGGTCACGATCTTCATACCATCAAAACTAACATTCCCATAAGCATCTATCCCCACGCTTCCTCCATGGTATAGTGTCACTAGGGTGTCCATATATTGCAAAAATGGATTACTAACTCAATAATGGCTAGGTACTTAAGCCTAAAAACTTACTAAATAATAAATAAATAATAACTACTTATTAACTAATAACTATATAGTAAATATTAAATGACCACATCAAACGAAATTACATAATCTATAAATAATGTATGAAAACAATGTATACCTGAGATCGAGTACGAGTCCAGCTAAGGGTGGAGAAGGTCAAGTCAGAAAAACACCTATGTGCAAAAAATACTATTGTCAATAAAAAATTTGGCAGCACCTCCACTGTAAAGTGATGTTTCTAAAACCTGCAAATAAACGACAACACGATGGTTGCCAACACACAAAACTGCACGATATCTACTGGCGCGTGGAGGAAGCTAACTATTTACTAAACACTAACAATTTACTAAACAATATGCTAAACAATTTACTAAACACTAACAATAGCTAACAATATGCTAAACACTAACAATTTACTAAACACTAACAATAGCTAACTATTTACTAAACACTAACAATAGCTAACAATATGCTAAACACTAACAATTTACTAACTAAGTAAATAACAACAATGAAAACAATTACCTACTGGCGCGTGGAGAGCTCCTGGCGGCGCGCGGTGGCAGGCGACGGCGGGGCTGGCGGCGGCGCTGAGTTTTTTAGAAACACGAACGAACACAGAAGAGACGCGAAGAAACGGTCCACTCAGTTAAGTCCTAGCTCGGCGCCAAGATCTGTGGCGCCGAGCTAGGTGCCACGCGGGCGCCCACGTCAGACCTGGCCGCCATGGCCACGTCAACGCTCGGCGCCATAGCCTATGGCGCCGGGCTGTGTTACCTCGGCGCCATAGGCTATGGCGCCGAGCTAAGGGTCCAAAATTGAGATTAAAATTTTTTTAGGTCTAAACGTGATTTTATTCCTGATAAAGGGCTAAAATGCAAAAAATTCGGCCGCCACGGCGGCGCACCGCCCTCATGCCATCTCTCTCTATGGGGGTGTATTCGGATAGGATACAAACGGATATTATTTATTCTATGTTTGTTTTCATATTTTATCTTTGGATTGAATATATGTACTATAAAGTTGTATCGGATAAGATTTGAATGGATATCGACATCTTAAATATCCAACTTTGAGAATATGGATAAAGATCATATACAGATCGGATATTGAGTACCTGGACTCGAATACGAATCATATCTTAGCCCTCTTAGATGGATCAAATTCAAATACAAACGGATAATATATGTACCATTTACACCCCTACTGCTCTGCCACGGCACACCGTGCCGCCCCTACGTCGTCCCTGTCAAGGCACCACATCGCCACCGCCAGTTCCCGTCCCACTGTAATGCCCTGCCGCACCCGTGTAGCCCCCACCCACTACCGGAATCGCGTTCTTTGCCGAGTGTCTAAGACACTCGGCAAAGGCTATTTTACACTCGGCAAAGGTTTTGCCGAGTGTAACACTCGGCAAAGATTTCATCGGCAAAGGGTTCTTTGCCGAGTGTTTTTTTTCGGACTTTGCCGAGTGTCAAAAAGCACTCGGCAAAGAAAAACACTCGGCAAATTAAGAATCGAAAAAAATTAAAAAAAACAGCAAAACATTTTTTAAATTTTAGAAACAACTCTCCAACCCTACCCTATTACCTTACTCGTTGCCCTATCATTTTTCACTATTATTTTGAATCAAACTTATATGTTTTGTAAATGGTGAGATTCGAACTCGCAACCTCTCTCTCGCGCATACCCTTCTATACCACTACACTACTACACCAATTATGTTTATATTACGTTTCCATTCCTCATGTACTATAACAAATCGAGAGTAATTTGATTATTTAAGACACTAAATGAGTTCATTTGAAAATGTGACCAACTATAAAGTTGCATAACTTTTTGAGATCTAAAAGTTTTATTTTAATAGTTTCTACATCCGAGACCGTTTATAAAATTTGAATTTTAAATTTAAAAACTTCACACGAAATTTTCAATGATAAGATGATTTCAAATCAAAAAATTGTCAACTACAAAGTTTCATTACATTTCAAGACCTACAACTTTTATTTTGGTGGTTTTTCCATCCGAGACAGTTTGAAAAATTCAAATTTCAAAATTCAAACATAGTTTTGCATAACAAGATGATTTCAAACTAAAACATTGTCAACTACAAAGTTTCATAACTCTTCAATACCTACAACTTTCATGTTGGTGGTTTTTCCATTCGAAGTCGTTTTCAAAATTCAAATTTTAAATTTTTTAAATTCAGACGTAGTTTTCGTTGACAATATGACTTCAAATGAAAAAGTTGTCAACTATAAACTTTTATAACTTCTCAAGATCTACAAAGTTTATTTTGGTTGTTTGGTAATTTGTTTATCTCAGATGATGGTTCTAACAATATGCACAAATTCTATACGTCTCTCTCGTAGTTTCATAAACTACGAGAGAGATATAGGTTTTATGAACAAATTTATTTTTATTTTTTCATATGAAGAAATGTTCAATATATAAATTGTACATCATGATGAGTTATACAAATTTGTAGTTGAAAACTTTTTCATTTGAATTAATTTACTACTTTAAAATGTGATTTTTAAATTGTCTTTGCCTAGTGTTGGAGAAAAAACACTCGGCAAAGAGCTCTTTGCCGAGTGTTGTATTTGTGACACTCGGCAAAGAGCCCTTTGCCGAGTGTCAAAAAAAGACACTCGGCAAAGAAACTCTTTGCCGAGTGTCAAAAATAAAACACTCGGCAAAGAGCTTCTTCGCCGAGTGTTTTCTTTTACCGAGGGTTTTTTGCATGGCACTCGGCAAAGAGCTCTTTGCCGAGTGCCCAAAATAAAACACTCGGCAAAGAATATGGCACTCGGCAAAGAGCCAAATTCCGGTAGTGACCTCGCCACGTTGCACAACATCCGCCTTAGCCACACCCCGATGTCGTCTTTGTCTCGTCGGCACCATAACACTTTGTGCAGTCGTTTCCATTCGTCGTGCCCCCATGCCTCACCAACCGTGTCATCGCACCATGTGTAGTCGGCCCACCATGGCCCCGCACCACCCCCACCAAGCCACACCGATGTTGCATTTTGTGTAGTCATGTCACCACGCCATCATGTTCTCTTGCTATCATGCTCCCATCCCGACCTACCCTCACACCGATCGCTTCCTCTCGTGTCGGCTGGTATATATTTTTATGTTTATTATTTCTACATACTTGCTAGTTGTAGGTAACCTTATGCATATAGTATACAATCTTTAAGTAGCTATTAATCATGAGATGATATTTTAGATGTTTGACTAGCTAGACTTTTTTCATAATAGCAAGAGATGGTAATTTAGATGTTTGTCTAGAAATCTCTCTAGGCTATTTTATGTTGATATAGATTGGTATTTAAACCACCACGCCATTGCATATTCGTCGCCGGTATATCGTGTACCTTTCTCCACATCATCGTGTCCTCTCCATCGCATCTTGTGTACCGCGTCACTGTTTGTCCCGGCTATTCTACTAACAAGGTAACATATGCTATCAACTCGGTAAGTTATGTCTATATAGAAGTTTAATTCTTGTTGGCCATCCAATTTAGTTTAAGTATGAGGGTTGACAGGGTTTATGCATGAATAACTCTTGCTTATGGCTATAACATCACTATAGGTGAGGATCGACGATGGATGTACGATGGTTGGACTGAGAGTGGGGTTCACTCTCATGAGTGGATGGCCAAGACTAAGGAATTTGTTAACTATGCCTTTAGTTTGTCTGCAACCACAACATGTATCATTGTGTTATGCCCATGTACAAATTGTCACAACTATCAATGCAATGACAAAATATTGATGAGACTCCACCATTGCACCTATGGTTTCATACCAAGCAAAGAGGTGTGGTCATGCCACGATGAGTCACACAGGCAGCATGAGGCACAAGCAACAAAACAAGGATTTAGTCACACCATCAACATGAAGTCTGAGCAAGGTTTGTGCTAACTAAGTGCTCATTTAGCCTCTTGCTTGATAAATGCTAAGAGAAGTAATGAAATGAGGTGTTATTTTTAAATTTGGCTAATTATAACTAGTTTTGATACGTGTTATATTACTTGATGCATTGTATGAAAAAACTTACCCAAACAAGTGCATCTAAACTTGTGATAGAGGACAAGGCCTGATCTTCCATGAGGTACGATAACTAGATTGGGTGGAGATCTCGACGTTGATGATCCAAGGCTCCAAGCAAACGACTCCTCTCAATCACTACACCACTGCTCCATTGGTTGTCACCCATTACACAAGAGTGACCTCACCACGAAGGCTTATCCCTGTAAGCGTAATCAAGAACACAAGCAAGAACAGGTAGAACACAACCAAAACTATGTTGATTACGAGTTTGGGTCTCACAAACCGATGAACGGCGAACTGTTCAATGATAGATATTGTAACACCCCTAGTGTTACTGGCACTAAAACTTGAGCATGACATCATATGCATTAACATTTCATTTTGTTTGTCGCACCTAGAATGCATTAACTAGGTAAAATTTCAAAACAAGGTGTGATGTGGTGACTTAAAGTGTGCTTAACCCTAGGGTAGGGTACTTACCTTAGGATTAGGGCATATGGGTAGTAGTAAGCCAAAATGAGTAAAATCTCAAAAGTCATTGTAAATGTTCACAAGATATCAAATTTGGTGAACTTAAGTGGCACAAAAACCCTAGAGTACCCAAAACCCTAGAAGAAACCCTAGAAAACCCTAACTTGTACCCTAGGGGGTGAATTCAAATTCTATGCACTTTTGGACCAAAGTGCAAATATCAAAGTGATAGGATATCAAAAACCAAGTAACTTTCACATTGGAGGATTTACAAGTAGTATGGAGAAATTTGGACTTATTTGCAAAAAGGCCTAAGAACCTCTAAGTGGCTAAGTCTGAATTTCAGTGAAATTGAGCCAACTTTGGAGCCTTGTACTTCTCAGTTCATGAAGATTTTGCCCTAGGTCAATACAACAACCTTGTAGAGCTATGCTAGGAGTACAACTTTGCTTAAGTGACAAGACATTGGTGCTATACAAAAATTAAAGTTAAATGAACTTCATGTCCGGCTGTCAGTCAGCCCTAAGGCTGAATTCTGACTGACAGTGAAGTCACATGAACTTTGAGATCAGTTTTGAGTAGGATCCAGTAATTGTTCGATTGTGGGTGCTATAATAAAATCAAAGATGGATTATAGGACAACAATTTTGTTGTAGATAGATGATCAAGTTGCTACACAAAAATTAGAGAATCAAGCCCTCTAATTACCTTTGTCAGGCGCACTGATGAAAGACTCTCATGGTACAATAGTCTGAAGAAGATATTGGGTTCATTGAACTTCGCCGCCGGTGATCGCCGCGCTACGATCCGTGCGATCCGCCGCGATTCATGCCAGTGTGGAGTAGATAACCGTGGCGGGTAAAAGATCTTGGGTGCGGAGGGCTTGGCCAGAGCCGAGTCACTATCGTACCCCCTTGCTGCGCGAGCGGTGAAATATCACTGTCAGTGCTCGACGTGAACGCAGTAGGGGACACGTACTCGCCTGATTCACCGCATTGCCGTGGTCGTGGCATCCCCTAAATAGCGGTCGTCACACGGTGAACGCATGCGCTCCACGGTGGGCCTCGGTAATCACCTCGCTGGGAAGATAAGCCTCGTTCTCCTAAATTCGGAGCAACCACTTCGAGCTACTATAAATTGATGCCCCAGCCTGCTTCGCCAACTTATTTCGAACTCCGAACACCAGCCCTCGCCTTTGATCATCCACCATAGCGTCCTAATTTTGCTTTTCCCCCAATTCTCTTTTCCGCGCCGCCGTGAACATCTCGTCGTGGCCAACCCTCTACAGGTTAGTTCAAGCTTATCTGCTTAATGTTCTAGCATCCCTTAAGTCTCCTGTTACTCGTAGACCCCACCCTAAATTACCAAGAACACCTCGATTTCCCCTCGGGTTTCGCAGTCGTCATGGGCAGAAGGACTCCGGGCCGGATTTGTCCAATTAAGGGTCAGATTAGAGTCGCCAGGGGTAGAAATAGGTGTCGACCGAGTTAGGGCATCAGTCGTTGCGTATCTCGGCCAGTACAGGCTCGTAGGAGGGCGTGCTCACCGTCGTTCGCCGTCGGGGACCTGGGTCTGCGAAGAAACAGAAATACAGGGGCCTAAGTGGGAATATCAGAGAGACAATAAATAGTGGCTAGGGATTCTTTACTAGTTATTCGAACAACTGGGGTCCTCTATGCAAAACCGCTAGCGCGGGCGCGCGCGTGGGCGCGTTTCCCTCGTTCGTGGGCCGGCTCGGGCTGGTTTGAGCCTGTTACTATTAATTCTTTTTCTTTTCTAGACTCCTAAATTTCCCTAGTATTTAATAGAAATGGTTTGAAGATTTTTAGTCCCAACCATAAATTATTTAGCAATTAATGATGCCTAAATCTAGTCTTTTAGAATTTTAGAATTAAATTGGTAGCTCCAAAAATCATAAAACTTTTTGGGTAAGCTTAATATAATAATCAAAGCCCTTGGGTAAAGTTTGATATGTTTTGGACATTGTTTGATCCCAAAACCCTAAAACCCTAGCTTCCTAAGGTAGAATTTGTCTAACCCTAATAGGGTACTAGCCTAGGAAACCCTAGTGATTTAGGAGTACCGTGAAGGTAAGTTATATTCAAGATATAACTTAATGTGTTCTAACATAACTGCATATTCATAGCATCACATGGGCATTTATGTATGTATATTGTTATGTTTAGAAAATGAAGAAGTAGTAGTTGAAGAGGAAGTTGCACCACCAGCTGAAATTCCACCTGTTGAGGATAGTTTCTACTTTGACATTTGTGGAACAGATCCTAAGTCCCCTGCGACACAAGGCAAGCCCCGGTGCATTTACCCCTTCCTTATTGTTTTAAATTCTTTATCACTTGAAATGATGCATTAGGTGTTAGGAGTTGAGTGCTACACAATTGCTGTATTTCCTACCTTGACATTGATTACCATTCCTTGATACCTGTTTTACTTAAAAAGTTTTCTGATGCTTAGTCTTGCTTTAGAAAACAAAATTTTTGTTTTAAACAAAAGATGATGTTTTAGATGGAATGGGATGTTTTCAAAAATAAAACTTGATGGTGAATCCATCATGGCCGTGATGTGTTCAACATTAGAAAAGATGTACCTCTACCAGGTACTAAACTTTGGGTTGTAAATGATAAAGATGAGACCGGGCGGGTGACTTGCGAAGGAAGTCTCGGTGCCCGAGCACAGGGGCGAGCTCGCGGGGAAACAACGGTTGAGCCGTCGGTGAGCAGGGAAAGCGCTGGCAAGCGCCCGAAGAGACGTGCACAAGGAGGCACAGCGACATGGCGCAACTGATGGCGAGTATGAGCGCTGGCGCAGGGAGCGACGATGAGAAGACATGTGACACTAGAAGCTGGGGGTCGGCACCAGGAGCGACCGACGTCGAGGATGAGACCCGACGAATACCGTGGAGCCGAGGCATCCACGAATCGAGCATGGAAATTTGAGCGGTGGTGGGGAACATCACCGGCATAGGGAGGAGCAGAAGATGATCGGCAAACAGACGACGCTGGGGAAATACTCGCTAGCAGGATCCGGAGCTAGCCACGGCGAGCAGCAGGAGCAAGGGAGGCGCGCGGCCATGGAGATGAGCTGGGCGCGAGCGAGCAGAGGGGGGCGACGCTGGAGAGAGAGCGCGTGGCCAGTCTGGAGGAGCAGGGGGCATGGCAGCCATGGAAGGGGAGCACAACCGCCATGAGAAGCAGGGGCGCGCGCTTGAGGAGGAAGAGGAAGGAGCCGAGCGCTATGGGAACCAAGGCGGGGTCGAGGCTGGCGAGCTGGAGATGGCCGGCGACGCGAGCAGGGAAGGAGCAGAGGGATGTGCACGCAGGGGAGCTCCAGGGCGCGCGCCTGGGGAAGGAGCTCGGGGCCAAGCTCGGCTAGGAAGAATGCCAATGTGGGGGGGAGAAGAACAGAGACAACGCTGGGCGTAGGAAATATCACAGGCACAGAGCGACGTGGCCAGGATGAGATAGGAACATGTGTAGAAAAATCCAGGGCAGAGAGAGGGCGGCGGCTAAAGATTTTTCCATTTTTATAATTTCCTTTTTTAAGGAAATCGTAGATATTTTGAATCAAGATTTTTAGCGATGTATATAATGGGTCAACGCGCTATACGTCTATGCATTTCGTTTTCCGAATTATGAAACGGAAAATCAGAGGAATGACAACTTATACGGTTCTGGCTAAATCTTGTTTGGATAATTTTTGTGATTATCCAGAGCACGATGTAAACGGACTAAACCAGACTACATCGGATTCGACATTGCGAGATCGACGCGGCATCGAAATTGTGATCCTTGCGAAGCGACGTCATGCATCGTTCACGTGGGCGAGAGACTGTGCGTCGTCCATACACGGATTTTGCACCCGCCACACGCGTCACGATGACAGGCCACAAATAGACTTGTGTGATGCAAGCTTGAAAGAATTGCACACGAATTTTTAAGGAACCATATTTGATTTCAAAATTATAGTTTGGGCACTACGTCAATGGCTCAACCCAAATGATTAAAGATTCGTTGTTTCCAAAGATTACTGAAGTCTGAATTTTGCAAAAATAAATTAGCGACAATCAGACAGATGGAGACAGACACGATATCAAAATCGTGATAGACGAAGATGGTTAAAATTTAGTGCCCATTTTATTCATCGTTATCTCGTGTTAAAGTCCGCACTCGTGGTCGAGCAGACGATAAACACCTCGATTGTTACAACCCTCCCCCTTAAAAGAATCTCGTCCCGAGATTCGGAACAAAAGACTTCTAAGAGTAGAGAAGCATGTAACCCCAGTCCATATCAGCGATAATATAGGGCAGTTCCAAGCAATGGCGAGTGTCTCAAGATGGGGTTTCTCTAGTGGACATACATGTATCGCCATAAGCTAAGTTAGAGATGCCCATCAGTAGAGGTGATGTCTGCCTCAAGAACACATAAGGTTCTATGTGTGCAGTTTATTTTTACGACACTGTACTATCTGAGTCTGTTGGGCGAGCGATAAATATGCTACTTTACCCAAACAGAATTAGTTGCAACCTCTTGGGTAAAACACATAGAAAGAGGTTTACCAACAAGTGGTCATTGGAAATTCATAGCACACAAGACGAGTATGGATGTCGAATAACATCACAATTAACTCATGACTAGCCAGAAAATCCAATTCCAAGAAAAATGATAGAGACTCGAAAAATCACCAGCGAAAGGATATGTAGATGCGGACTTTGCGACCAGTCCATTTTATCCAGCACTAATCATGGCTCGACCTGATCACTCATGCTAGAAAAGCACACGTGAGGCGATCGAGGTACGACTAGAGAGATGATTAGGTAGTTATCAGTCGACTTAATCTCGATTCTTATAAATACTTCCTTAAGAGGGGTTGTACAAAAGTGAGTTTAGACAACTCGACAAAACGATCTCTAAACTTAATCTTTGTTCACAAAGCAATTACAAGTTAGTAAAACCAACTTGTTGAACTACCTTTGACAGTGAGTAATTCTCTTATTATCCATCGACAATCCAATGGTCGAGAGTTCACTTTTGTTAACAGGAGATCATGCACTAGAGTAGAAATCAATTCGGTCATGTTGTTCATCCGTTTCTTCAGGCGAGATGAACTGACTTGGTTCAGGAATACATGGATTAAATAAGAGAGCGAATGAACAAACTCCTGCATCTCAGCAGCAGGGAGAGTTAATCTCCATTTGAGAACTAATTAGCTGTCTCTCAACACTAAAAAGCTCCAAGGCTCCACCTTTACAACAAAGGATGCAAAGGGAACTTGTATGGGTATAGTCACCACCAAAGTCAAGAGATAAGAGACCACACATGAAAGAGGTGATTCTTATCACACGATTTGACATAGACGGGTTCTGATAATTTTTTAAGTGGACTTCTGAATTGGTAGCGAATTCGTTAAAGAACACATCAAAGTGGTATGCTCTTTTGATCCAAAGAGATGATAGATGTTGCTTGATCACTTGACAAACAACATAGAAATTGTTTCAAGGGAAGGTCCACGGAATATAACACATCAGTGTAATTCCATAACGGATCATGACTAGAGACCTTGATACCAGCATTCGACGAGTAGCACTACCCCGTGTGCGCATTCATAGGAGGCTCTCAGTTTTGCTGCGACAACATAAGTCATTAATCAAGACACCATTATCGAACTGGCACCAATAATGAATCTCACATGGTAAGAACAATTTGTGCAGAGACAACATATCGATATAGTCCCATAATGGATTACAACTACTAACGGTGATACTAGATACCAGCTGTCACGGAACCCCCAAGGTATTAGGCCCACTTACAGTTGTCCTTGTCCTAAGGACCTCAGACAATCCTGTAGATGCGCATAATCACTTGACAAGTTCGGTCCTCTGTATCTTCCTTACATCTCCTAAGAGCGTTTTACCCATCACGCAGATATTACACCACATCGGAGGAAAGATTAAGCGGAAGCAGAATACAATAACTTAATTTACATTCATAAAATATATAGAGAGAGTATTATTACAACACCGGGTATTAAGAGTGCATAAAGTAATATGACAAACCAGGGAGGCAAAACACCCTCCCGCACAAAAGTTCATTGTTTTTAAACTGGGAGGCAGACATCCCCCCGCCCAGACGATCACGGATTCCGCTCCTCTTTTGGTACCACATTTGAACAGAAATAGCAAAACTCCGCTGTTTCCTCACCTACAACAACATGGGTTTGAAAACTGATACACCCAGCCCAGGTGGGGTTGGCCGAGGCCCAACAAATTAGGGTTGCCCGGAGCCCAACAGTTCATTAAGCACACCCAACTCAGGGAAAGGCCCAATTGCCCCAAATAACTAGTCCAATGGGGGAAGGGTGGCTCTCCCTTTTAAAGTGTCTTCCTCCTCCCAAGTTAAGCTAGGTGGGATAATTCTGAGGCTCACACGGTCACCGTCCCACTACAATTGGGCCAACTAGGCCAATTGCGTCTTTGCCAACGAGTAATAGTGGAGGATGTCCTCATCATTCCCACCTTCTTAAAATGGACCCTAGCTCTGATATCAGATGATACACCCAGCCCAGGTGGGGTTAGCCGAGGCCCAACAAATTAGGGTTGCTCGGAGCCCAACAGTTCATTAAGCACACCTAACTCAGGGAAAGGCACAATCGCCCCAAAAGACTAGTCCAATGGGGGAAGGGTGGCTCTCCATTTTAAAGTGGCTTCATCCTCCCAAGTTAAGCGAGGTGGGATAATTCTGAGGCTCACACGGTCACCGTCTGATTACAATTGGGCCAACTGGGCCAATTGCGTTTTTGCCAACGGTTAATAGTGGAGGATGTCCTCATCAACAGCTCTATTGAAATATGCCCCTGCACCTTGGTGGAGAACTGCCCCAAACCCTGAACCTGATGCATCACAGTCAACCACAAAACTTTTGCTAAAATCCGGCATCTGCAGCAAGGGAGCGGTCATGAGTGCCTGTTTGAGTGCGAGGAATGCCTCTGTTGATGCTTCAGACCACTGGAATGCTTCCTTCTTCAATAGGGCAGTTAGTGGTGCAGCGATGTTACCATAGCTTGCAATGAACTTCCGGTAATATCCTGTGAGCCCGAGGAACCCACGCAATGCCCTTAAAGTTCTGGGTTGCGGCCAAGTTTCTACTGCTACTATCTTCTCAGGATCCATCGCCAATCCAGATGCCGAGATGATATGGCCCAAATATGACACACTAGTGACCCCAAAAAACACTTGGAGCGCTTTAATGCCAACTTATGTGCTCTCAGTGTTTGGAACACTTGTTTGACCTGTTGAAGGTGAGCCGCCCACGTCTTGCTATAAATTAGGATGTCATCAAAAAACACCAGAACAAACTTGCGTATGAATGGGTTGAGGATATCATTCATCAAGCTCTGGAATGTTGACGGGCCGTTGGTGAGACCGAATGGCATGATGAGGAACTCAAAGTGGCATCGGTGTGTTCTGAATGCTATTTTGTCAACATCTTCGGAGTGCATTCTCACCTGGTGGTACCCACTCCGAAGGTCCAGCTTGGTGAAGAATCTAGAACCTTGGAGCTCATCTAGAAACTCGTCCACTACTGGTATGGGGTAACGGTCCTTCACAGTCTTCCCATTAAGCTCCCAGTAGTCCACACAGAATCGCCATGTTCCATCTGATTTCTTCACTAGAAGCACTGGGGAAGAGAATGCAGATATGCATTCCCTTATAATTCCTTGCTACAGCATGTCCTCACATTGCTTCTCGATCTCATCCTTTAAGAGCTGGGGTAGCGGTATGGCCGCACCGCTATTGGCGCTGTGCCGGGTAGTAGTCTGATGTGGTGATCATGGCACCGGACTGGTGGTAGGCCACGAGGTTCTTCAAACAGATCTTCGCATGATTGCAGCAAGTTCTCCAATAATTCCTTTCACTCCAAAACTACACAACATCGAGGTTTTGAGCTACCCATCCCTGTCCAGCACACCTTGCGTCCTTGTTTCCAGAACATCATTGATAGACGTTCGAAGTCCCATAGGATCGGGCCGAAGAAACGTAGCCACTAGACTCCCAACACCACATCAAAGCCTTCTAGTGGTAGAACATAGCAAGTCAGGGCAAACCACTCTTCAGCAATTTGCACGGATAATCCTATGCAGAACCCTGGGCTGGTGACCTTGTCCCCATTGGCAACCCTTACTACTCCTTGGCGCCTTTCTAGTGGAAGCTGCAGCTCAGACACCTTTGCTTCTGAGATGAATGTGTGTGTGGAACCGGTGTCTACCAGGGTTGTGAGTGGTAATCCTTTGATTAGAACTTGAAAGTCGCCTAGAGGGGGGGTGGATAGGCGAAACCTAAAAATTATAACTCTAAATCCAAACTAGATCCCTTGATTAGTGGTTAGAACAAGATTCACAATTATTGGAGTATAAAACTAAGTCCTTTGCTTGCAACGAGTATTGTTTTCAAAGAGTGCGGAATTTAATCAATAGCAATACTACTAGAAATGTTAGTGGAGAATAATGTAAGAGGGCTTAGATAAGAAGAGGAGAAACACAAGTTCTTTCTTGCAAGGAGATGCTTCTCCAAATGTGAATTTAACTTGAAGCAACACAAAATAATATTAGCAAAGAGTTGCAAGAGAACTTAGAAGGGGAGAGAACAAACAAATCACAAGCAATAAACAACAAGAGACACGGGTGATTTGTTTTACCGAGGTTCGGCCCTCGAAGGCCTAGTCCCCATTGAGGAGTCCACTAAGGACGGGTCTTTTTCAACCCTTTCCCTCTCTCCACCGATCACCAAGACCAGCGAGCTCTTCTTCTTCTCAAGGATCACTTAAGATCAAGCAAGGATCACCACTCTCTTAGGTGTCTCTTGCTAGCTTTATAAGCCTCCAAAACTTTGGAGGAAGTCCAATGGGAGTCAAAACTCCACGCACAAAAGATCACAAGATGTAGCACACACTTTCTTTCAATGAATCTCACAAGGCACTAGTGCTAAACTCACACGAGTAGCTCTCTTTTGCTTGATCTCTCTTTTGTGGCACTTGTATTGTTTGTGGTGGCCTAAATCTTGTGTATGAGATAGATCAATGAATGGGGATGGTTGGGAAGGCTTGGATATGTCAACTATATGACTTGGAATGTTGCTTGGGCTCCCACACCTTGAAGTGGCCGGTTGGGGTGGTATTTATAGCCACCAACCAATTTGTAGCCGTTGTAAAAGGCTGCTGGCGATGGGCGCACCTGACAGCCCGGTGCCCCACCGGACAGTGTCCGGTGCACCGCCACGTCACCCTGTCGTTAGGGCTTGGAGCTGGTCGACCGTTGGAGGCTTTGTCCTCATGCGGCACCGGACAGTCCGGTGCCACACCGAACAGTCTGGTGCCACTCTGACCTTCTGCTCTGACTTCTGCCGCGTTACTGTGCTGCACTGTTCATCCGTCAAAGTCGACCGTTGCGCGCAGATAGCCGTTGCTTCGCTGGTGCACCGGACAGTCCGGTGGTACACCGGACAGTCTGGTGAATTATAGCGGAGCTATGCCTGGAGAACCCGAAGCTGAAGAGTTTGGAGTGTACGGCCCCTGTTGCACCGGTGGTGCACCGGACACTGTCCGGTGTGCCAGACCAGGGAACACTTCAGTTTCCTTTTTGCTCTTTTCTTTTGAACCCTAACTTGTTCTTTTTATTGGTTTGTGTTGAACCTTTGGCACCTGTAGAATGTATAATCTAGAGCAAACTAGTTTGTCCAATTATTTGTGTTGGGCAATTCAACCACCAAAAAAATTTAGAAAAAGGTTTGGCCCTATTTCCCTTTCAATCTCCCCCTTTTTGGTGATTGATGCCAACACAAACCAAAGGAAATATATAAGTGCAGAATTGAACTAGTTTGCATAATGTAAGTGCAAAGGTTGCTTGGAATTAAACCAATTTATACTTTTCATTAGATATGCATGGATGCTTTCTTTCTTTTAATATTTTGGACCACGCTTGCACCACTTGTTTTGTTTTTGCAAATTCTATTGGAAAATCTTTTCAAAGTCCTTTTGCAAATAGTTAAAGGTATATGAATAAGATTGCAAGAAGCATTTTCACGATTTGAAATTTTCTCCCCCTGTTTCAAATGCTTTTCCTTTGACTAAACAAAACTCCCCCTTAATGAAATTCTCCTCTTAGTGTTCAAAAGGGTTTTTACCAAATGAAAGAAGATCAATTATTTTAGATACCATTTTTTGAAAAATTACTCTTTTAAACATTTCAGTACCAATTGAGATAGAATTTCTTAGAGGAATACTAATTTCAAAGATACCAATTGAAAACATTAAAATTTAAACTTTGTTTTGAAATTTTTTGAAATTGGCGTGGTGGTGCGGTCTTTTTGCTTTGGGCTAATACTATCTCCTCCTTTGGCATTAATCGCCAAAAACGGAGTCTTTAGAGCCCTTTTTACTTTTTCCCCATTGGTACAAATAAATATGAGTGAAGATTATACCAATTTTGAGAGATGGCGGAATACCGGCAAAAGGATAGTTAATACCGATGGTGTAGAGTGGAAGCGATGTCTTTGCCGAATGCTCCATTTCCCTTTCAATCTAAGACTTAATACACAAGATACTTATGGAAACATATTAGTCTTAGCCTTGGCACAAGAGAGATAGGAAATATGCAAATGTACCAAAGGAAAGAGACATGGTTAAAAGGATATGTCAATTAATCTTAAATAGTTCTATATAATATAGATTGCTCCCCCTAAATATGTGCCTTGAGAGGAATACAAATTTTGGCCTTAAATGCCAAGTGCGCATAATTAGGTTAATGAGAACATATCTATAACATAGAAACTGTGAAGTGCAGTGTGTCATAATAAAGGTGTGATGCTCACGACAAACTATGCACTTATGAAATCATGTTGGAAACATTTTAAGCAATTACCCTTAAGGATTTCAAAGAGACTTAAGGAACTTCCACCTTTGGAACAAAGGTAGCTTATCCTCGTTACAAGGTTAAGCTTTAAGCTCTTTGACAATAAAATCACTTCATCTAGTTTTAACAAAAATGCATAAATGTAGGAATGAAATTTTTGAGAGGTTAAACTAGGTATGAAGCAGGGATATGCATAGACATGCTTTCTCTTCCTTTTATACCAGATATGCAAAGAATGTATAGGAAGAATTAGGTACATGTGTAAATGAGAGGAAGCAGTTTTACCCTTATGTACCTTCACATAGAGATGCTCTCTTCATTGTGCTTTGTGCTTAGTCTTGGTTACTTAAGACCTATTTTCAAGACAATATATGGAAATATTTTGCACAAGAGAGAGTCTACAACTAGTGATCCTATTGTTATTACATATCAAGTGGGTCACAAATTGCATAAATGTATCATGAATTCTCCTTTTAACTTAGTGCATAGCAAGAGAGATATCGATTGAAAGATTGAAGTTATTCAATGATCAAACAAATAACAGATGCGATCAAAAGAACAACATATGCATTAGATTATCAAACAAGCTTAAACTAGGAGAATCCAGTAAATATGCTACTTTAATAGTGAAAGTTACAATCCTTGACAAAGGTGACATTACTTTACCAAGTTGGATTGATATGTTGTAGCATACTTCATGAGAAACTTATTCTCATATTTGAGACTATATGAGATTACTAAGGTAAAGTGTTAGTCTCAATATAATCAAGATATAGAAATAGGCTTCCCTTAAAGATATGCATCAAATGTTTGAAAGAATTGGATAGATGCACTTACTTTTAAAGACAAATATGGAGAAGCATTATTCATCTTGATCACGACGTATAAAATTTTGCCAGAAACAGTTTATGCCTGGTATTCTTTAAATGAAAAAGGTTTTAGAATACTTACAATCACACCATCGATTATTTGAAGATCTTACTGTCCAAATAGGTGTTGTTGTTCTTTAATGTCCTCTTTTTCATTCGAGTGTCCTCCCTTTGTAGTTGTTTCTTTTTCTTTTCAAACTTATTGAAGATACTCAAGAAAGATGTTAATAGTATAAGGGAGTATATGATGAAGGATGATTTCTTTTGATAAGAAATATAAACAATTCATCATCCATAAGTCACACAGACATTAAGTAAAATCCTTAACATTAATGCACATCATTAGAAAGAGGAATATGCACCTTTTAAACATTTTGATCAATCATAGGAAATTTACTTCTTCATATTGAATTTATTATCATAACTTAGAAGCATATCAATATGAGAATAGATATAGCAAAGCATGAATTAGATTCTAATGGACAAGTGCATTTATGAGAACGAGATTGAATGCACATCTAGCTGATTTATGTCCAATAAGGAATCTATTCTTCACATAGGTAGAATATGATAATTTAGAGTAAATAACCATTGATTGGAACTATATTTGATTAAGAAGATGAGTTCCCATACCTTTGCTTTTACCTTTCTTCCTTTGGGTGAAGAGTAACCCTTGAGGCTTGTGGCTTGCACTTACTCTCTTGTAGATTTTCATAAGTAAGCTCAAGAGATATGTCATTAGTAACACAAGCACTAGTTTCCCTTTTTGTAATCATTTTTGATAAGGAATGAAAAGTGGATTACTGAAGCACGGAAACTTTATAATATGAACTAGATTATTCCATGATGTATGCTCAGTTTTAACTTATAAAACAAGCATAGTTAATTCTTTAAGATTATGGGAATAAATCTAATTCATAACATTGAGAGCGATGAATGTAGAAGAATCATATCCAATTTAAGCAGGAGGCAAACAACATAAATCATTGGATTGACTTTTCTTTTCATATTATATTACACATTTCCATAGAGAAACTAATTCTCTACATGCGAGACTACTTAGGTTATTTAGACAAAAACATTAGTCTCACGATTCTAGATATAAAGAGAGATTCCCTTTATAAGTGTCCTAAGGATTTGAATTCCTTATATGACACTTTATTCTTTTAAGAACTTGGAATATCTCTCTCTATGTCTAGAACATGGCAACAACAGGATAATTAATGTAGATCATGCCATAAGGTAGTTAAAACAATTTAAAGCATGTAGATTATCATAATATAGAAATGATAAATATGCAATCTACCATATGAGAGTAACTTCTTCCAAAGAATGGTAACATAATTTAACAACATTCTTAAGTGCTTCCTTTTTCTATGTGACTACACAAGACACAAGAGAAATGATAATGGAAGATACTTGCACTTAAAGACATAAGTGTTACTATCCTTTGGTTTTCCTCCATGTTGTAGGTTTTCTTGATTTTCCATATAGGATAATCCTACAACATCAATATCTTGCTCGAGATGATATGAGTTGTAGATATAATAACTCAAAATAACTTTGGGTCAATCTTAAAGATATGGATCATTGTAAGATTGATAGCTTGAGTTGATTTGAATTGATTCTCTCAAGCAACCCAAGGCTTCATATCATCTCCTTTTCCTGCAAAGCTTGTCAAGCATATTTTGGTACCCATCGCTTGATGGGTCCATCAAGGTTAGTCAACAAAGATCTAGGAACCCAAATGTCCTTTGTGTTAGTACTTGGTAAACTCATTACCTTTCTAACACAAGTTACAATTTTGGGTTGCCTAGTTACATGTGAATTAATTGACAAGCTAGAAGCGGGGTAGTTACCAATGGGACAATCCTTGCATTGATGTCCCTTCTTTCGGCATATGTAGCAAAGGAGATCTTCAAGTCTTAAAGATTTCTTCATTCCTTGTTTCTTGCTTGCTACAAGGTTAGTTAATATTTTCTTTTCTAACACTATGCCTTTTTGTTTCAAATGGGGACAAGACTTAACTAAGTGTCCCTTCTTTGAGTATTTAAAACAAAGTTTATCATCCTTGTTAATAATCAAGCCATTTTTAATATAGGGACATGACCTATTCAAGTGTCCCTTTTCAAAGCATTCACTACACTTCTTACTTTTCTTAGTGTGAAGTGTGGCTTGATCATTACCTTGGATGTTACCTTGCATGGAGGCGTGGTTGAGGCCTTTAGCAGAGGTATTGATTTTCTTCTTTTGTTCCTTCCTCTTGGCAATCCTCAAGTCCTTGACATTTTCTTCAAGGGATTCAGTGCATGCCACGGTTGATCCCGTCTCAAGCTTCTTCACCATGTGATCACGGTTATCTTGAGAAGGTTGAGCAGTGCACTTCCCTTTTAGTTGTGTCAAGCTCATCTTTAGCCTCTCATTTTCTTCTTTGAGCTCTTGACATGTATCATCTTTTGTTCTTGGAAATTTTAGCTCAAAGGAGGATTTGCTTGTCGATGAACAACAAGCATTAGCACATCGTAATATAGTTTCAATTTGAATACATGTGCATGAGTGAGGTTATTGGGATTTTAAGTTTTCTATCACAACCTCATGAGCAATGTTTGACATGATATGATCATCCATAAGATTTTCATGAGAACATAAAAGCATATCATGTTTTTCTTGAAAACTAGATTTTCAATTTTTAGTTTTTCTACTTGGTCCTTAAGCAAGGCATTCCTATATACCAATTGAGCAACACAATGTAAAGAGTTATCTTGCTCAATTGAAATAGTCTCATACCTTCGGACCAAGTCAACATGAGAGCACTTTAGCTCATAATGTTCTTTAATCAACACTTGTAGAGCCCAAAAATTTGTGTCAGAAAAAAATCATGAAATAAATAAATTTAAGCAATACTAAAATTTTACTAACCAAATATAAATCCTAAAACATTAGAATGGAATAGTCCTCTCATGAACTATAATATTCGGGATACCTTCCACTGTTTATAAACAAATTCTTAAAAGGGAATATGTGTTACTTCTCTAAAAATAAGCAAAACAACATAGGTTCATTGTTACTAATTTTAACCTTTAATTCGATCACACATTCACAAATGATATTCTCCTAAAATGAATTCTTCTTTATGGCATGATTATAGGCATTTACTTAAAGGTATAAAATAATAAGATAATAATAAAATGATACCTTTCTATGCATCCATTATGAATTTTTGGGTTGTGCATACTTGAAGTGGAAACCACAACTCAAATTCGAGTTTGAAATTTCAAATTTGAAATGAAAACAAGAAATAGAAATGAACAAAAGAAAAAAAGAGAACTCACCTGAACTGACCTGGGTCGAATCACCTTCCTGCACAGGCCCACTACCGAAATCCCTTCTCGGCCCATTCTCCCTTTTTTTCCTTTTCCGCGCCAGCCCATTGGGACGTATGCCTCGCTTGGCTTCACTGGGTGGTGAGACCAAGCGGCCAGCCGCTGCTTGAATCACGCCAGCCACTTCCAAGCGGGCCCGTTCGGTCAGCAGCTACCTCCGCCAGTTCTTCTCGGGGTCGTCTTCAACCGAAACCGAAGCAAGCTCGTGCTGTTGCAAGCCGCTGCCGGAGATCTCAGGATTCAGTTCCAGCTGGGCATCAATCGTTCCCCTCTCGGACTTTTCCTGTGACTATAAAACTCGGCCACATCCTCTCATCTAGAGATCATGCTGAACTAGCCGAGCCATCAAACAGAAATCATCCGCCATCGCAAATCGAGAGGAAGAAGGGTGCTCGAAACAGGACACCGGGCACGATGTGGTGAATGCCGCTACGGGCGAAACCAGTGGGATGTCGCCGTGCGGGTCAGGAGTTGGGCCGGGAAGCTCCGCAGTGTCGCATAGAAGACGTACGTGCCTCCGCCTGACAGAATCAACAACGGGGTCGGGATTCTGGGTGCCGCCGCATGGAACACCGTCGGTGACTGCCACTCCGGCTGCTCCTACGGTCGGGTCGGGTGGTCGCAGCCTGGGTCGTGCGCTGGTGGGCACTGGGTTCGAAGGCATCGGCCAGATTTGGGGGAATTCCTCACCGGAGTCTGGACATCGCCGCCGTCCGCTACTCTTCGTGGACATCACCACTACAACCTCGGAGAGCCGGTAAGAACATCCTTATCGTATTCGCCAGCGTATAGGCTTCGTGTAGCACCTATCGTTCAGTGGAATCGTGCACCGAGGGCCGATTTGGAGTTCCGACCATGGCGCACCGCTGTGGGGGCATCGCTCCGCCGCTGGAGTCCGGTCAGCTGGGGCAAACGGATCTCGGACGCTGGTTCGTAGTTGAACGGCTAGGATTAGAGTTGCTTAGCGCTGCAACGCGATTGAATCTCTGTCGTTCGCCTTTGATCGGACGGTTCAGGGTGGATCAAGCTTCATAAATTCTGGGTCGTCGGATTCTGATCCTGTGGCTTCCCTTGCGTACCGGTTCGGTTATAGGACGATCTAATCTGGCGCGTCCGGTGATGATCAGACGGCGGATGTCATTCCATACCCCTTCGCGAGTGAGCTTTTACGTAAGAAACCCTAAGAAATCCCTTATTAAACCCGCGGTCCAGGGAGGTGCAGTCTGAGTCTGGGATTATTTTATGGTTTAGTCCCTGGGGTTGCTGATAATGATGTGCTCGGCCAGAAAACAGAAAACCAAATAAATATAATTGGAAAAATACTTTTTAGCGTAAAAATAATTACAGAAACTTGTTAAATTCATAGAAAATCCATATTAGGTCCAAATTGGTACATTCCAATTTCTATAATTTTGTAATAATATTGTTTATTACCTATTGCCTCTGTTTTGACATGAAAACAATAATAAAATTGATCTCCTAATTAATCTCATATCAAACACATAAAATCTTTGTAAATTCATAACTCAATAACTGTAACTCCGTTTTGATCCATTCTAGTTGCATTAGTCTCACAATAATATTTGTTATTATCTGGTAACTTTTTTTGTCATGAAATATAGGTTAAAATGTTGCACTTAGTTTATTCTATACTTAACCACGTGGATCTTCGGAAAACCATAACCTCATAACTGTAACCCCAAAATTAGCGGTTCTTGAACCCACGATCTCGTAGCGACGCGTAGAATATTCTTATACAATTTGTTCTTATGTTTGGTGTGATGTTAATTTTGCCTATACAATGTTTGTTTGTATTGCTACGACTAGCGTGAGGTTACGAGCCACCTGAAGAGCATGTTGGTACCTGGAATCTCAAGTCCCAGGCAAGTTGTGCCCTTGATCACTTCTTTTTACCCAGTCATGTTCTGATTAATCATAATGATCTGCATAGGTTAATTTTGATGGGACCCAACAGGTTACCCTAGTTTGATTATCTTTATACCTTGACTCCACTAAACTTTTTGGGTAGTACCTGCTATTGATTTATGTGGTTTTGGGTATGAAGATTACACTATTCATGATTATACTTTTGTTATCAGTTGTTATTTATTGTTCATGTTAAGATCATTATGTTAATTGGAACATGGAGAACCACCCGGGAAAACAGTGCTACCACAAGGGTTTATGGACGCCCTTGGCTGATTAACTAGGAAAGCTAGTGGATGATTACCTTACCCGAAAGGGGCAAGGGCAGTAGGGGAGTGGTCAGTGTAGGGAGGTCCTTGGTTGATTTTGCTGCGATGGCAGTCAGTCGAGGGACTCATGCACTGGAGCTTCCTATAAACTGTAGCGGGTTTTCTGAAGCTAGTGGAACTTTGTAGAGGCCTCGTAGTGTTACCCTGCCTCGCCTCCTCGGTAGAGGTGTATGGGATTGGCCGTCTCTTGGCAGATGGGTAACATGACTTGTGGGTAAAGATGCGCAACCTCTGCAGAGTGTAAAACTGGTATACTAGCCGTGCTCATGGTCATGAGCAGCTCGGACACTCACATGATTAAATTATGGAACTTAAACTCAATTTGTCATATGCATTGCATCGCAGGTGAGGTTGTTAATTTTGTTCTACTACTTAATTGGGTTGGTATTTACTTATACTTAGTAATTGCTAATAAAATTTTGACCAACTTTAAAACCAATGCTCAGCTACAACCATCCTCTTTGGTAAGCCTTACACTTCATGAGCTTCCACCTTTGGCGAGTTCATGCACATTTTTCCCCACAACTTGTTGAGCTATGAACGTATGTGAGCTCACTCTTGCTGTCTCAGACCCCCCCACAGGTCAAGAACAGGTACCGCAGGATGAGGCGCTTGGAGGATGATGTGACGAGTTCGTGAGAGGTCTAGGTCATCGTCTCCCAGTCAACTTTGGTTGCTGGACCGTTGTCTCCTTATAATGTAAATATATATTTATTTATTTTGTACAGAACTCTGATTATATAGTAAAGATGTGACATTCGATCCTGTGCCATGATTCATCATATGTGTGAGACTTGGTCCCAGCACACCTGGTGATTATGTTTGCGCCCGGGTCTTGGTGCCCCTAAAACCTGGGTGTGACAGAAGTGGTATCAGAGGAATGTTGACTGTAGGACGAAACCTAGATAGAACTGGACAACCATTGTCTACTTACCTCTGCTACTCTTATTCTTTCTAAACGCTTCTTAATCTTTTCTCATCTATTTCCGCTTTACTCTGATTATTCTTACCTTTTCCTTCTAAAGACAAATGTGGATTTCACACTTTGAAATTTCGTGCCTAAAGTGACCTTTAGGAATAGGATACCTACTCTTAGGAACAAAAACAAAATTATTTTTCTTTTATATAGATAACTATGAACTTGAATGTTTGTTCTTATGATACTTGTCTGATTTGGATCTTTGATTGAGTGTGATGAGTTGTGGAGTAATGTCCACAATTACATCTGCATGTACATATAGGCATAAATATAAATAAATAAAATTCATAAGATAACTAGACAAACTAGATTATCCTCCATTAAAGTGTATCTATTCTAGATAGATCCATCTTACCTTAAAAGATTCTCTCTTATCTTAATAGATTCATCTTATCTTGAAAAGATTTTATCTTATTTCAATTTGATCTAGATCCCACCTAATCTAACATGATCTAATCCAAATTGAGTTACTTAAATAAGTTAGATAATTTTGGCGACAAAAGAAAAAATTTAGGCCATAATTCTATAAACATATCTTACCCTAAATTAATACCTTGGACTAACTCGTCCGTAAACAACAACCTAACCTACATCATAGGTTGTCTAATCAATTTGTTCAAAAAGCAAAGTAAAACTATGTTCAAACCTACCCACCTCGTGTACCCTGGCTATCCTAACTATATGTCCTTAACTCGGATGGCAACTCCAAGAAGAAAGGCCAAAGAAGACCAACCATGTCAAAGAAGGATAAGCATCAACTCAAGTCTTCAAAGATCAAGTTGAATCGTCAGCGGAATCAAGATCCACAGTTCTAGATGAAGTCTTTCTTTATTATACTCTTCCTTACCACAACCTATACTTTCCATAACCGTACCTCATCTGACATAATAGATGGCTAAACATACAATATCCATATTTTCCAAATCATCTACTAGTTTGTATGTAAAAAATTGAAACAAAACTTTGGATTTCTAAACCAAATGAGAAAATAAAATTCTAAACCAAACCTATGGTATCTCTTTTCTTACAAATCTCGAGGACGAGATTTCTGTTAAGGGGGGTAGGATTTGTAGAGCCCAAAAATTTGTGTCAGAAAAAAAAATCATGAATTAAATAAATTTAAGCAATACTAAAATTTTACTAACCAAATATAAATCCTAAAACATTAGAATAGAATAGTCCTCTCATGAACTATAATATTCGGGATACCTTCCACTGTTTATAAACAAATTCTTAAAAGGGAATATGTGTTACTTCTCTAAAAATAAGCAAAACAACATAGGTTCATTGTTATTGATTTCAACCTTTAATTCGATCACACATTCACAAATGATATTCTCCTAAAATGAATTCTTCTTTATGGCATGATTATAGGCATTTACTTAAAGGTATAAAATAATAAGATAATAATAAAATGATACCTTTCTATGCATCCATTATGAATTTTTGGGTTGTGCATACTTGAAGTGGAAACCACAACTCAAATTCGAGTTTGAAATTTCAAATTTGAAATGAAAACAAGAAATAGAATTGAACAAAAGAAAACAAAAAGGAAAAAAAGAGAACTCACCTGAACTGACCTGGGTCGAATCACCTTCCTGCACAGGCCCACTACCGAAATCCCTTCTCGGCCCATTCTCCCTTTTTCCTTTTCCGCGCCAGCCCATTGGGACGTATGCCTCGCTTGGCTTCACTGGGTGGTGGGACCAAGCGGCCAGCCGCTGCATGACTCGCGCCAGCCACTTCCAAGCGAGCCCGTTCGGTTAGCAGCTACCTCCGCCAGTTCTTCTCGGGGTCGTCTTCAACCAAAACCGAAGCGGGCTCGTGCTGTTGCAAGCCGCCGCCGGAGATCTCGGGATTCAGTTCCAGCTGGGCATCAATCTTTCCCCTCTCGGACTTTTCCTGTGACTATAAAACCCGGCCACATCCTCTCGTCTAGAGATCGTGCTGAACCAGCTGAGCCATCAAGCAGAAATCATCTGCCATCGCAAATCCAGAGGAAGAAGGGTGCTCGAAACAGGACACCGGGCGCGATGTGGTGAATGCCGCTACGGGCGAAACCAGTGGGATGTCGCCGTGCGGGTCAGGAGTTGGGCCGGGAAGCTCCGCAGTGTCGCATAGAAGACGTACGTGCCTCCGCCTGACAGAATCAACAACGGGGTCGGGATTCTGGGCGTCGCCGCGTGGAACATCGTCGGTGACTGCCACTCCGGCTGCTCTTACGGTCGGGTCGGGTGGTCGCGGCCTGGGTCGTGCGCTGGTGGGCACTGGGTTCGAAGGCATCGGCCAGATTTGGGGGAATTCCTCACCGGAGTCTGGACATCGCCGCCGTCCTCTACTCTTCGTGGACATCACCACTACAACCTCGGAGAGCCGGTAAGAACATCCTTATCGTATTCGCCAGCGTATAGGCTTCGTGTAGCACCTAGCGTTCAGTGGAATCATGCACCGAGGGCTGATTTGGAGTTCCGGCCATGGCGCACCGCCGCGGGGGCATCGCTCCACCGCTGGAGTCCGGTCAGCTGGGGCAAACGGATCTCGGATGCTGGTTCGTAGTTGAACGGCTAGGATTAGAGTTCCTTAGCGCTGCAACGCGATTGAATCTCTGTCGTTCGCCTTTGATCGGACGGTTCGGGGTGGATCAAGCTTCATAAATTCTGGGTCGTCGGATTCCGATCCTGTGGCTTCCCTTGCGTACCGGTTCGGTTATAGGCCGATCTAATCTGGCGCGTCCGGTGATGATCGAATGGCGTATATCGTTCCATACCCCTTCGCGAGTGAGCTTTTACGTATGAAACCCTAAGAAATCCCTTATTAAACCCGCGGTCCAGGGAGGTGCAGTCTAAGTCTGGGATTATTTTATGGTTTAGTCCCTGGGGTTGCTGATAATGATGTGCTCGGCCAGAAAACAGAAAACCAAATAAATACAATTGGAAAAATACTTTTTAGAGTTAAAATAATTACAGAAACTTGTTAAATTCATAGAAAATCCATATTAGGTCCAAATTGGTACATTCCAATTTCTATAATTTTGTAATAATATTGTTTATTACCTATTGCCTCTGTTTTGACATGAAAACAATAATAAAATTGATCTCCTAATTAATCTCATATCAAACACATAAAATCTTTGTAAATTCATAACTCAATAACTGTAACTCCGTTTTGATCCATTCTAGTTGCATTAGTCTCACAATAATATTTGTTATTATTTGGTAACTTTTTTTGTCATGAAATATAGGTTAAAATGTTGCACTTAGTTTATTCTATACTTTACCACGTGGATCTTCGGAAAACCATAACCTCATAACCGTAACCCCGAATTTAGCGGTTCTTGAACCCACGATCTGGTAGCGACGCGTAGAATATTCTTATACAATTTGTTCTTATGTTTGGTGTGATGTTAATTTTGCCTATACAATGTTTGTTTGTATTGCTACGACTAGCGTGAGGTTACGAGCCACCTGAAGAGCATGTTGGTACCTGGAATCTCAAGTCCCAGGCAAGTTGTGCCCTTGATCACTTCTTTTTACCCAGTTGTCGGGGACCATAATTAGGGGTACCCTCAAGGCTCCTAATTCTCAGCTGGTAACCCCTATCAGCATAAAGCTGCAAAGGCCTGATGGGTGCGATTAAGTCAGTGATCGGTCCATTTGAAGGACGCGATCACGCCTCGCCCGAGCCTAGCCTCGGACAAGGGCAGCCGACCCCGGAGAATTTCCGTCTCGCCCGAGGCCCCCCTCCAGCGGCGAACATACTTCCGGCTCGCCCGAGGCCCTGTCTTCGCCAAGAAGCAACCCTGACCAAATCGCCGCACCGACCGACCAAATCGCAGGGGCATTTAATGCAAAGGTGGCCTAACACCTTTATCCTGACGCGCGCCCCCCAGCCGACAGAGCCGAAGTGACCGCCGTCACTTCGCCGCTCCACTGACCGGCCTGACAGAAAGACAGCGTCGCCTGCGCCGCTCCGACTGCGGTGCCACTTGACAGAGCGAGGCTGACAGGCAGTCAGGCCCGGCCGCTGGCACCATAGGAAGCTCCGCTTCGCCCGACCCAGGGCTCGGACTTGAGCTCAGCCCCAGAAGACGGCGAACTCCGCTCCGCCCGACCCAGGGCTCGGACTTGGGCTCAGCCCCAGAAGACGGCGAACTCCGCTCCGCCCGACCCAGGGCTCGGACTTGGGCTCAGCCCCAGAAGACGGCGAACTCCGCACCGCCCGACCCAGGGCTCGGACTCGGGCTAAGCCCCGGAAGACGGCGAACTCCGCACCGCCCGACCCAGGGCTCGGACTCGGGCTAAGCCCCGGAAGACGACAAACTCCGCTCCGCCCGACCCAGGGCTCAGACTTGGGCTCAGCCCCAGAAGACGACGAACTCCGCTCCGCCCGACGCAGGGCTCGGACTAGGGCTCAGCCCCAGAAGACGACGAACTCCGCTCCGCCCGACCCAGGGCTCGGACTTGGGCTCAGCCCCAGAAGACGACGAACTCCGCTCCGCCCGACCCTAGGGCTCGGACTACGCCCTGACTTCAGCCGACGGTCTCCGCCTCACCCGACCCAGGGGCTCAGACTCGACCTCGGCCACGGAAGACAGACTCGACCTCGGCTTGGGAGGAGCTTCCACATCGCCCAACCTAGGGCGCAGACCAGCCACGTCGACAGGAGGCGCCATCATCACCCTACCCCGAGCTGACTCGGGCCACGGGGGACAAGACCGGCGTCCCATCTGGCTCGCTCCACCAGATAGGCAATGATGGCGCCCCGTATACTCTGTGACGGCGGCGGCTCTCAGCCCCCTTATGGAAGCAAGAGGACGTCAGCGAGGACTCGACAGCTCCGACAGCTGTCCCTCCACCAGGCTCCATCGCTCCTCCGACGACCACGACATCACACCAGCTGGGTGCCAAAATCTCTCTGGCTGCCACAACGGCATGTACTTAGGACGCTAGCTCTCCTCCGCTAGACACGTAGCACTCTGCTATACCCCCATTGTACACCTGGATCCTCTCCTTACGCCTATAAAAGGAAGGACCAGGGCCCTCTTAGAGAAGGTTGGCCGCGCGGGGACGAGGACGAGACAGGCGCTCGCGTGAGGCCGCTCGCTCCCTCTCTCGTGTGGACGCTTGTAACCCCCTACTGCAAGCGCACCCGACCTGGGCGCGGGACGAACACGAAGGCCGCGGGATTTCCACCTCTCTCACGCCCAACTCCGGCCACCTCGCTTCCCCCCTTCGCGCTCGGCCTCGCGCTCAACCCATCTGGGCTGGGGCACGCGGCGACATTCACTCGTCGGCTTAGGGACCCCCCGGTCTCGAAACGTCGACAGTTGGCGTGCCAGGTAGGGGCCTGCTGCGTGTTGACGAACAGCTTCCCGTCAAGCTCCAGATGGGCAGTCTCCAGCAACCTCTCCATCCCGGGACGGTGCTCCGTTTCGGGAGTCTTGAGTTCGTGTTTGGCGGAACTGCCCGAATTATTCCAACTTAAGTGCCTAAGCCCCGCCTTAGAGGCTAGACCACACTTAAATGGGAATAACCCGTCAATCCCTCGGATCTAGTCCAACACGGCCACTGACAGGATCAAGTACCACAATCTCACTCGAAGGTGAGTCAGAGAGCAAATACAATAAAGCATAAAACCATACATGCTAGAGTATTAAATTATTACATCACCATCATCATCATCGGAGTTTTTGCAAAAGTAACCATCATTGTTCGAAGTGCAGCGGAAATGAACTAACGGTAAATAAATGGAGAGATGGGGAAGCCTGTCCCATCACTCCTCATGCCCCTCCTCAGCCGAGGCAGGGTCCCACTCGACAGTCCAACCCGGTGGCAAGATGGACGGCCAAGTCACTCCAGCAACCATTTCCTCCAGAGAACCTGTAAAAAATTATGCCACAAGCAAGGCTGAGTATACTAATACTCAGCTAGACTTACCCGGTGTGAGGAGTCTACTCCTCTACCTCTAGACATGCAGTTGTTTGGCTGTGGGGTTTGGTTGCCAAAAGCACTAGCTGAGTTTCTAAATCAAGATTTTAACTTAGTCAAAGTTAAGTGTGACTCTCTTAAGGCTAAAAGTGGACTATCTACTCATACATGGTAGCAAGCATTATTAACAATCAACATCTTATCTCAACTCATCATACTTCCACTTATTACTCAATGCAGTACAATGGATCAAGCAGTCTCATTAGCTGCGAGAAGCAGACGATTCGAATCGAGTTTTTATCCTTGCAAGGTAAACCTAAACACACGACATGCAGGGGCACTCCGTCCCCACACACATCAACCGTCCCCATCGATTCCCCGTCAGCAGATCAGGGCTCACCGCCTTGGCGTACAATGCCTCACTGACCCCGACTGGCCGTCGTGCAGTGACCGCACTTGTACCCACCATAACCGGAATGGGAGACCTCGTCTTAGGTCGCGTGAGGGGTAAAGTCCACTGCCAGGTTCAATCAGGTACTAGGCTTACCGATTTACCATATTTATCGGCATGTGCTTAGTACGTTCAAACGCTTGACACAGGTATCCGCACGTTAATCCTTATTCCATTTTCCATCTCGTAAACAACAAATCCCCATGGATTGTTGTCCACCAACTAGTATCATGACAGTGTGAAAGTGGGTACAATCAATTTCCTGATCTCGCGCGAGTGCTAGAAAAATCACTCGTCTTCTACCGAGATCCTAATTAAATAAAGCAACTACTCGACCTGTCATACTAGTATTCATTTCAAAAGGATTCCTGAGATCATGCAACTAGGGTTTCAAACAATTCCTACACCTAAGTGCACAATCAATCCTACAATCATTAAGTGAAGTAAAATAGCATAAATAACAGGTTATGCATAAAACCGGGGCTTGCCTTCCAAAGCAGTGGCTGGCAGGTCCTCTGGTGCAGGCTCGGGTGCTGGATCCGGGGCTACCTCCTGAGCAGCTCCTTGCTCCGGCACGAGGATGTACTCTCCGTCAGCAAGATTACAGTCTATCGAAATGCAATGAACATGTATGTCATGATTATGCAAGATTTAAGAATATTAAGCTAAAGAAACTAAGTCAAGAGTTAACTTAGGGTTTCCTGGTTATGTGGGGCTTCTAGTGGTATATATATACATAGACTTATTACCTTTTAGGTTTAGGTTTTCTTTTAGGATAACATAGTGGATTTGCATTGTCTTTATAGATTTCAGTGGACAAATTTACAAAGGTCTTAGGATGACATTAATTTCCATTATTCATTTTCCTTTCTTTAATTTCCATTTAGGGTTTCTAGTGTAGGTTTGAACTACGACAGTGTTTTAATAATTTCCAAAAATTCTGTCAAAATTACAGTGAGTTGTCACTTGCTATTCTAGCTTGTTTTAAGAATTTGAGGCTTAAAGTACAAAAGCTAGGCTTTAAACAAAAATAACAATAGTTAGGCAAAATGGGCCACTTTACACTACACCTCTTAGTTAGGGGTAGGTTCTGTCCTAAAGGTTATTTTTGCTGGCATCCCTTAGTAATAATAGGCCTCTGTGCTAAAAATCACAGAAAACTAAGGGGTGGTTGTTTAGTTATGATTTTCTCAAGTTTAAGGTCAAAAAGGCTCTTTCTACTACATTATTATTTGAAAAATGTCAAACAGCAGATTTCATATTTTTCCCAAATTCTCCTTAATAAAACATTAGTTATCCCAAGAGTGGGGGTGCTTTTACCTTGGGGTTATTTTTGTAGAGTTTTTCTAAGTTTCACTTGTTTTATTAAAACAAAAGGGATCCTACTTATTTTATACTAAAACAGGGCATGATATATTTTTCCAGTGAACTACATTAAATAAGTATCCTAACAAAAATAGAGGTACTCTCTGGTTCTTTGTTTAAAGTACATTTTCTATTTTTCTTACCCTTAAGCATATTAGGAAATAAGGGGTAAAAACTAACTTAATGGAGTGGACAGAGAGGTTTAGCATTTTTATTTGGTTTAGTAGGTAGATGCAAACTTCTCAAAATTTTTCTAACCCCAGTCAAACAGTGCAACTAATTTTGGCCCTATTATTAAGCTTTTGGTCAAAACTATAATTAAATCAGAGCTTTAAAGTTTTCTATAGTATATAGGGGTTTTATATTTTTCTTAAGTAGGTTACATTATTTAGAGTCTGACAAAATGGGTTTGACCAAATTTGGATGATTTAAACAGAAGTTATGCATTTTCAAAGTTTCTGTCCAAATTAAAAACAGATTTAATAAAGGTTTTCTGGAAAAACAGTTTACACCGAGGTCCCTGGGTTTAAACTAAATCCACCTTCGCAAATCTACCCCCACGCCACTATTCCCCTGTGTCTCTGACATTTCACAAAACCCCCTGACCTTCTCTCCCTCTCACCCGCAGTCCTTTCCCTTATGTAAACAGTAACCGCGGGAAAGAAAAGGGTGGCGCGGCTTACCGGCGGCGAGGGAGGTCCGGCGAAGGGTGGGGTTGGCTCGGGGAGACTCTGGCGATCACGTCGAGGTACGGCTTGACGTCGGAGATGGCCGGAATCGCCCGGTCCACGCGTGCAGGCGGGTGTCCTCATCGGCGGCGAGTATACCGGCCAAACCACGGCGAACTGGTTCAATCCGAGGGCAAGGTGAGCTTCACGGGGTAACGTAGCGACCGTGTGCACAAGGAATCGAAGGATGGTGGAGTGGTTTACCCGGTCCACGTACTCCGGCGGGGTTGAGAGCTCCGGCGAGCGTGGACTGGCCTCTCCGGCGAAGCAAACTCCGATTCCTCGCTCGGGGAGCCTCACGGAGGTGTGCACAGTCTTCTCCGGGGGCTGGACGGAGTCGGGAAAGGTTCCACTGGCCAGTCTACGGTGGCAGAGGGATTGGGCGGCCGCGGACTCGCTGCGCACGGGCAAACGGCGACGAGCGAGACTCCGGTGAGGTTTGAGGGTGCGCGGAAGGGTACAATCCAAGTCTGGGAGGGTTTTATAAGCGCGGGCGCGGGCCATGGCGCTGGCCTGGCTCGGGCGCGGCGCTGGGCGTGCGAGGGCGCGCGTGAGCGTGCTCTGGCGCGGGCAGAAGGCGTCGAACACGTGGAGGTGTTTTTCTTCCAGTGTTCAAACGTCTCCAGAGATCGCAAACGTGCGAATCTTGCCATGAATCCGGCGCAGGCCTCTTCCTGGCACCTAGGGCTATCTCACATGTGTGAGTTCCAATGGAGGATACGCCCTAGATCAGGAGATAGACGGGCGCCAAATCTGGCTTGTCTCACTGCCCAAATTGCGACAAAACTGATGTCAAGAGCTGTCAAACGTCCGAGTCTCGGTCTCCACTTTTTCCAGGAGGTGCCTCAAGTGGTATACCACATTTTTGGTATAGAACCCAAGTGGTTTTGGCGCCATCTTCAAAGTGAACATGGTTCATCTTTGGGTTAGGGTTAAAATTTGACTTAGAGGGAAATAGAGAGCTCTAGCTCTCTCTCCACTTGGAGACTTGAATTGGGGTTTCTCCAGGGGTCTTTTTTGCAATATTCCCCCCTAATTGATGGTTACAAAGTTAGTTAGGGTTTGGGTAAAAGTTACACATGCTTTGCACACTTGTTCACACTCTTTCCCCCCTTACCTAGGGTTTTGGAAGATAGGGTTTTAAGAGTGGTCTAGGGTTCTTCTCCCCTATTATCCAAGGTAGTAAGTGAGCAAGGATTAGGGTAATGCTTCTCATGTCATTGGCAACTTTATTAGCATTTGATCTCCAAGTTCTTATGTGTTGCCCTAAGCCTTTACCCCTTGTGATCACAGCTTCTAGTGCCAAGGTGGGCTCTAGCCAAGGTAACACCTGGGGTGTTACATCGTGTCCCTCGACGGCAGCTACGACATGATACTCCTTCCACCGCCGTGCGACAGCGACAATGGCGGCCGACAGCCCGCCCGCCGGCGGCGGAATCGACGACGTCTTCCCCGCGTGGTGGAAGAACAACATTCGAGCTCACCCCGTCCTCTCCCCCACCGACGGAGGAAGAGGCGGGGCAACCAAGGCCAAGCAGGAGGCAGCGCCTCGTCGGCTGTCGAGCGAGTCGACGGCGCCGGCACCCCAACGGGGGGCGCACCGGACATCGACCTCGCGCTTGAGACGAAGACGAGCGCCGTCTCCCCGCAACGCGCCGATTGAGGACAAACGGACGACGCCAACGCGCTCGCGAAAGGCTTGCTGGGCGTCACCCTTGTACCTGAGACGGCGGTGCAGTCAGTCCCCGACGTGACCTCATCGCCGCCCGTCGACCAAGAGGTACCGACCGATTCCCATCCCACGTCCTTCGGATTCAGCCTCGACCCGCCTAGCGGCTTCGCTTGGGCGGGTGCTCTCGTAGAGGCGAGTCCAAACCCTCTGGGGTTTCGTGTGCGGTCACCTTGGGACCGGCTGACGGACGTCTCGACCTACGGGTCCTCTGGGTCCGAGGAAGACGACGAGCCCAGCTTCTGTTGGGATTTCTCTGGACTTGGCAACCCAGTGCCATGCGGGACTTTATGACCACATGCGACTACTGCCTTTCCGACTGTTCCGACGGTAGCCGTAGCCTCGGCGACGAGGACTGCGGCCCAAGCCGCGAATGTTTCCACGTCGATCTAGGGGGTCCCTCCGAAGGCAACCATCTCGGCATGCCGGAGGATGGTGATCTCCCTAGGCCGGTGCCTCGCGTTGACATCCCACGGGAGCTAGCTGTGGTCCCCGTTCAGGCGGGGGGCCATGACCCACAACTCGAGCAAATCCGCGGGGTGCAGGCCAGGCTCGACGAGGGAGCAGGAGCGCTTGAGCCGATCCGCCGGGACGTCGGACAGGCATGGGCGGGCCAACCTCTGGCCAGAGAAATACGTCATCTACCCCAAGGCTTCCAGCACCGCATCGCCGACGACGTCAGGGTCAGGCCACCGCCCGCATCTAGTGGGGTCGGCCAGAACCTGGCTGCAGCAGCAATGCTCCTCCGCGCGATGTCGGAGCCATCAACCACTGAGGGGCGGCGAATCCAGGGAGAGCTCAAGAATCTTCTGGAAGGTGCCACGGTCCGACGGGCCGAGAGCTCCGCCTCCCGGAGGCAGGGGTACCCTTCGGAACCTCATGCTGCGACTTCCCGATTCATGCGGGAAGCCTCGGTCTGCACCGAGCGCACGCGCAACACAGCGCCTGCGGCCCCAGGTCGCCTCGGCAACGAGCACCATCACCGCGACCGTCGGGCCCACCTCGACGAGAGGGTGCGCCGAGGCTACCACCCTAGGCGTGGGGGACGCTACGACAGCGGGGAGGATCGGAGTCCCTCGCCCGAGCCACCCGGTCCGCAGGCCTTCAGCCGGGCCATACGACGGGCGTCGTTCCCGACCCGGTTCCGACCCCCGACTACTATCGCAAAGTACTCGGGGGAGACGAGACCGGAACTGTGGCTCGCGGACTACCGTCTGGCCTGCCAACTGGGTGGAACAGACGATGACAACCTCATCATCCACAACCTCCCCCTGTTTCTCTCCGACACCGCCCGCGCCTGGTTGGAGCACCTGCCTCCAGGGCAGATCTCCAACTAGGACGACCTAGTCCAAGCTTTCGCCGGCAATTTCCAGGGCACGTACGTGCGCCCCGGGAATTCCTGGGACCTCCGAAGCTGCCGACAGCAGCCGGGAGAGTCTCTCCGGGACTACATCCGGCGATTCTCGAAGCAGCGCACCGAGCTGCCCAGCATCACCGACTCGGATGTCATCGGCGCGTTCCTCGCTGGCACCACCTGCCACGACCTGGTGAGCAAGCTGGGTCGCAAGACCCCCACCAGGGCGAGCGAGCTGATGGACATCGCCACCAAGTTCGCCTCCGGCCAAGAGGCGGTCGAGGCCATCTTCCGAAAGGACAAGCAGCCCCAGGGCCGCCCGTCGGAAGATGCCCCCGAGGCGTCAACTCAGCGCGGCGCCAAGAAGAAGGGCAAGAAGAAGTCGCAAGCGAAACGCGATGCCGCCGACGCGGACCTTGTCGCTGCCGCCGAGTACAAGAACCCTCGGAAACCCCCCGGAGCTGCCAACCTTTTCGACAAGATGCTCAAGGAGTCGTGCCCCTATCACCAGGGGCCCGTCAAGCACACCCTTGAGGAGTGCGTCATGCTTCGGCGCCACTTCCACAGGGCCGGGCCACCTGCGGAGGGTGGCAGAGCCCGCGACGACGACAAAAAGGAAGATCACCAGGCTGGAGAGTTCCCCGAGGTCCGTGACTGCTTCATGATCTATGGTGGGCAAGCGGCGAATGCCTCGGCTCGGCACCGCAAGCAAGAGCGTCGTGAGGTCTGTTCGGTGAAGGTGGCGGCACCAGTCTACCTAGACTGGTCCGACAAGCCCATCACCTTCGACCAAGCCGACCATCCCGACCATGTGCCGAGCCCGGGGAAATACCCGCTCGTCGTCGATCCCGTCATCGGCGACGTCAGGCTCACCAAGGTCCTCATGGACGGAGGCAGCAGCCTCAACATCATCTACGCCGAGACCCTCGGGCTCCTGCGTGTCGATGTGTCCTCCATCCGGGCAGGCGTTGCGCCCTTCCATGGGATCATCCCTGGGAAGCGCGTCCAGCCCCTCGGACAGCTCGACCTTCCCGTCTGCTTCGGAACACCCTCCAACTTCCGAAGGGAGACCCTGACGTTCGAGGTGGTCGGGTTCCGAGGAACCTACCACGCGGTACTGGGGAGGCCATGCTACGCGAAGTTCATGGCCGTCCCCAACTACACATACCTGAAGCTCAAGATGTCGGGCCCCAACGGGGTCATCACCGTCGGCCCCACGTACAAACACGCGTTCGAATGCGACGTGGAGTGCGTGGAGTACGCAGAGGCCCTCGCCGAGTCCGAGGCCCTCATCGCCGACCTGGAGAGCCTCTCTAGGGAGGTGCCAGACATGAAGCGTCATGCCGGCAACTTTGAGCCAACGGAGACGGTTAAGGCCGTCCCCCTCGACCCCAGCAGCGACGCCTCCAAGCAGATCCGGATCGGCACCGAGCTCGACCCCAAATAGGAAGTAGTGCTCGTCGACTTTCTCCGCGCGAACGTCGACGTCTTCGCGTGGAGTCCCTCGGACATGCCCGACATTCCGAGGGATGTCGCCGAGCACTCGCTGGACATCCGAGCTGGAGCCCGACCCGTCAAGCAGCCTCTGCGCCGATTCGACGAGGAGAAGCGCAGAGCCATAGGCGAGGAGATCCACAAGCTAATGGTGGCAGGGTTCATCAAGGAGGTATTCCATCCCGAATGGCTTGCCAATCCTGTGCTTGTGAGAAAGAAAGGGGGGAAATGGCGGATGTGTGTAGACTACACTGGTCTCAACAAAGCATGTCCGAAGGTTCCCTACCCTCTGCCTCGCATCGACCAAATCGTGGTTTCCACTGCTGGGTGCGAAACCCTGTCTTTCCTCGATGCCTACTCGGGGTATCACCAAATCAGGATTAAAGAGTCCGACCAGCTCGCGACTTCTTTCATCACACCCTTCGGCATGTACTGCTATGTCACCATGCCGTTCGGCTTGAGGAACGCAGGCGCGACGTACCAGCGGTGCATGAACCATGTGTTCGGCGAACACATTGGCCGCACGGTCGAGGCCTACGTCGACGACATCGTAGTCAAGGCAAGGAAAGCCTCTGACCTCCTTTCCGACCTTGAAGTGACATTCCGATGTCTCAAGGCGAAAGGCGTCAAGCTCAATCCCGAGAAGTGTGTCTTCGGGGTGCCCCGAGGCATGCTCTTGGGGTTCATCGTCTCCGAGCGGGGCATCGAAGCCAACCCGGAGAAAATCGCAGCCATCACCAGCATGGGGCCTATCAAGGACTTGAAAGGCGTATAGAGGGTCATGGGATGTCTCGCGGCTCTGAGCCGCTTCATCTCACGCCTCGGCGAAAGAGGTCTGCCTCTGTACCACCTCTTAAGGAAGGCCGAGTGCTTCGCTTGGACCCCTGAGGCTGAGGAGGCCCTCGGGAACCTGAAGGCGCTCCTCACGAAGGTGCCTATCCTGGTGCCCCCAGCTGCCGAAGAAGCCCTCTTGGTCTACGTCGCCGCGACCACTTAGGTGGTTAGCGCCTCGATTGTGGTCGAGAGGCAAGAAGAGGGGCATGCATTGCCCGTTCAGAGGCCTGTCTACTTCGTCAGCGAGGTACTGTCCGAAACCAAGGTCCGCTACCCACAAGTTCAGAAGCTGCTGTACGCGGTGATCCTGACACGGCGGAAGTTGCGACACTACTTCGAGTCCCATCCGGTAACTGTGGTGTCATCCTTCCCCCTGGGGGAGATCATCCAGTGCCGGGAGGCCTCGGGAAGGATCGCAAAGTGGGCGATGGAAATCATGGGCGAAACAATCTCGTTCGCCCCTCGGAAGGCCATCAAGTCCCAGGTCCTGGCAGACTTCGTGGCCGAATGGGTCGACACCCAGCTCCCAACAGCTCTGATCCAGCCGGAGCTCTGGACCATGTTCTTCAACGGGTCGCTGATGAAGACAGGAGCCGGCGCTGGCCTACTCTTCATCTCACCCCTCGGGAAGCACCTACGCTACATGCTACGCCTCCATTTCCCGGCGTCCAACAATGTGGCCGAGTATGAGGCTCTGGTCAACGGGTTGCGGATCGCCATCGAGCCAGGGGTCCGACGCCTCGACGCTCGCGGTGACTCGCAGCTCGTCATCGACCAAGTCATGAAGAACTCCCACTGCCGCGACCCGAAGATGGAGGCCTACTACGACGAGGTTCGGCGCCTGGAAGACAAGTTCTACGGGCTCGAGCTCAACCACATCGCTCGGCGCTACAACAAGACTGCGGATGAGCTGGCTAAAATAGCCTCGGGGCGAACAACGGTTCCCCCGGACGTCTTCTCCCGGGATCTGCATCAACCCTCCGTCAAGATCGATGACACGCCCGAGCCTGAGGCACCCTCGGCCCAGCCCGAGGTACCCTCGGCTCGGTCCGAGGCACCCTCGGTTCGGCCCGAGGTACCCTCGGCCCTCGAGGGCGAGGCGCTGCGCGTCGAAGGGGAGCAAAGCGGGGTCACGCCTGATCAAAACTGGCAGACCCCGTACCTCCAATACCTCCACCGAGGAGGGCTACCCTCCGACCGAGCCGAAGCCCGGCGGGTGGCGCGGCGCGCCAAGTCGTTCGTCTTGCTGGGAGATGAGAAGGAGCTCTACCACCGCAGCCCCTCCGGCATCCTCCAGCGATGCATCTCCATCGCCGAAGGTCAGGAACTCCTGCAAGAGATACACTCGGGGGCTTGTGGCCATCACGCAGCGCCTCGAGCCCTTGTCGGGAATGCTTTTCGACAAGGCTTCTACTGGCCGACGGCGGTGGCCGACGCCACTAGAATTGTCCGCACCTGCGAAGGGTGTCAGTTCTACGCAAGGCAGACCCACCTGCCCGCTCAGGCTCTACAGACGATACCCATCACCTAGCCTTTTGCTGTATGGGATCTGGACCTCGTCGACCCCTTGCAGAAGGCACCCGGGGGCTACACGCACCTGTTGGTCGCCATCGACAAATTCTCCAAGTGGATCGAGGTCCGACCCCTAAACAGCATCAGGTCCGAGCAGGCGGTGGCGTTCTTCACCAACATCATCCATCGCTTCGGGGTCCCGAACTCCATCATCATCGATAACGGCACCCAGTTCACCGGCAGAAAGTTCCTGGACTTCTGCGAGGATCACCACATCCGGGTGGACTGGGCCGCCGTGGCTCATCCCATGACGAATGGGCAAGTAGAGCGTGCCAACGGCATGATTCTACAAGGGCTCAAGCCTCGGATCTACAACGACCTCAACAAGTTCGGCAAGCGGTGGATGAAGGAACTCCCCTCGGTGGTCTGGAGTCTGAGGACAACACCGGGCCGAGCCACGGGCTTCACGCCGTTCTTTCTAGTCTATGGGGCCGAGGCAATCTTGCCCACAGACTTAGAATATGGTTCCCCGAGGACGAGGGCCTACACCAACCAAAGCAACCAAGCTAGTCGAGAAGACTCGCTGGACCAGCTGGAAGAGGCTCGGGACAGGGCCTTACTCCACTCGGCGCGGTACCAGCAGTCCATGCGACGCTACCACGCCCGAGGGTCCGGTCCCGAGACCTCCAGGTGGGCGACCTGGTGCTTCGGCTGCGACAAGACGCCCGAGGGCGGCACAAGCTCACGCCCCCCTGGGAGGGGCCGTTCGTCATCGCCAAAATTCTGAAGCCCGAAACGTACAAGCTGGCCAACAGCTAAGGCGAGGTCTACAGCAACGCTTGGAACATCCAACAGCTACGTCGCTTCTACCCTTAAGATGTTTTCAAGTTGTTCATACACCTCGCTCCCACGCAAAGTTTAGTCATCAAGGAAGGGTCAGCCTTGCCTCGGCAAAGCCCGACCCTCCCTCGGGGCTAAAAGGGGGGAACCCCCTCTGCGTCGAAATTTTCCTCGAAAAAAGATCTTTTCTGCCAGAATGTCTTTCGTGCTTTTTGACTACTTCGAAAGTGAATCCTGAAAACGACGGAGTACACGTAAGCAGCCAAGGCTGACCGAGCCGAGGGACTTCTACGCCTCCGGGATACGGATACCTCACTCATCACCTTCTGCGATAAGTAACTCACGTTCGGATAAGTGATTCTGCGGACCGAACAAGTCTTCACGTTCGGAAGCCCTTCTGCAGAAGCGATTCTTCGAGCCTTCTCGACTGCGTCGGTAACAGAACCCCATGAACGGGTAAGAGTGCACGTAAGCGGCAAGGCCGACCGAGCCGAGAGATTCCTACGCCTCCGGGATACGGATACCTCACTCATCACCTTCCATGAGAAGCAACTCTCACTCGCACAAGTAATTCCGTTACCGACAAAAGAGTCCAGATACTCAAAACAAAGAGGAAAAGAGATGCAGCTTTACAACACAGCGAGGGTGTGTTTCGGCCTCGGTGGCCGCAGGAAACACACGCTACAAGACAATCCGATCCTGCAGGCTCGGATCTTGACGCTTGAAGGGAGCAGCAGCACCCTCGGCGTCGACAACACCTTCGGCGAAGTCCGACCTAGCCTCGGACGGCGACGCGGTCCGAAGATCTCCACTCTGAAGGACGACGTCATCACCAAGCCCGGGCCATCGCCGCCAGGGTCTTCTCCGAGAATCCGGCTCGGGCAGGCGGTTCGGCTCGCCACCCCGAGGCCTCGGCCAGCTGTCCCCCGAGGACGTCAGCCCGACCTGAGGCCTCGGCAGGGCAATTCCGGCGTCGGTCCCGCTAACGGACGGCCCGGCCAGGCTCCGGCTGACCAGGTCTTCTTACCGAGCCAACTCTGCCTCTGTTCGCGCTGACACCGCTACCCTCGGCCTCGGCTCATCGAAGAGCAGCCGAGGGGTTCCTTTAACTAAGCAAGAGAAGCCTCGGGCAACAAGGCTGACCGAGCCGAGGGACTCCTGCGCCTCCGGGATACGGATACCTCACTCATCACCTTTACACGGGGCAACTCATGCTTAGTGAAGCAGTTCAGACAACCAACAGGCGAGTCTTAGTGCTCGAAAATGAGGAAAAAACACGGCTCCGTGCCGAAATTACATACATGTTTAGGCCTCGACAACCACAATGAACAAAAACACTGGCATTCGAAGTGCCATTACAGATGGAACTCTGGTTCCGTCCCCGCGAGTATGTACAACCTCCACGCCGGGGAGCCTGCGGGGCGACGAGCACCGGGGGACCCGCCAGCGACCTCTGCAGCAGCAGCCATGGTCCTAGGACGGACGCGGCCGCCGGAGGGCTCTTGTTCGCGTTCCCGCTCAAGGGACGCGAACTAGCTATTAAAGCCAAAGAGTGGGCCGCTTCAAAGCACACCGGCAGGTCCTCGCTCCCGTCCTCGCCACGAAAGCGAGGAAGAGGGCGGAATGTTGCATCCTAGCTGGGCAGCAACAGTTCGCCTTCCCCGGCATGGCTGGAGGACGTCTCCTCCGTAGAGCCGGAGGATGGTTGCCACCACCAGAAGCTGAAAGAGGAGGTGGCCCGCCGGCCCGCGCGGGAGGTAGAGCCCCGGCTCGCCTCGCTCCATGCCCCAGCTAGGATGATGAACACCCTCGAGACTGAGGGCGGGACCAAGATCACGGCCCGGCTTGCCTCTCCCCATCCAGGGGCTGGAGGTCACCGTTTTGGGTGACCACCAGCGGAGGAGTGCAACCGGGCTGTGTGATGAAAATCCTTGAAGCCGAACGATGGCTGAAAGGTGCCAACTCCCACGGAGTCGCATTCTTCCAACAACGAGGCGGAAAGACGGCGGATATCCCCCATCTGGGGGCTTGGAAGGTGGAAAGACACGATGCATAAGGGAGCGCGAAGACATGGTCGCCTTCCAAGGGGGTCACCCTCCTTTTAAAGGCGACTCTCCCTGCTTGCGTCCCCAGCCGTCGCAGGCTGAGTCTTCTCCAACACGCTCCAAGGTCCTCCCCCGCGGCGCGGGGGCTGGGTCCCACACGTCATGCAAGCCGGCTCAGAGCAGAAGAAGCCAAACCGCCGTGCGTGGTACGTACAACCGCCCAGCGGTTACAAGCGACTCTCCACTTTTGCCTAGACCAACGGGCGAAAGGGGCGGGCAGCCATGCAGGCGGCATGCAACCGCGCCAAGTTGGCGCACTTCTCCGACTCCCAACACGCCCAGCATGGAGGCCCAGGCCCACGCGTCATGCAACCGGCGCACCAAATGCTTCGTGCATGCAACTGCACCGCCACTTGCGCCACTACCGCGCCTCCTCGACTGCGGAACCAATACCGCGACTCGAGGCGACCCAGCGCACGACCCAGCAGCGCCAGCTTGGCGCGACGGTCAATGCGGCCAAAAATGGGCCGGCAGTAATGGCGGTGGCAGGCGGGCAGGAGCAGCGGCCCCGTCATCAGCCAAGCTCACGTCCCATCCGGGGGCAGCGAGAGAACCCTCTCTCACGGCGTGAAGACAACGCGCCCGTGTTCCGTTCCTCGAACGGCTCGCGCACGCGCAACGGCCGCCCTGCCAACCACTCGCCCCGTCGCATTAACTCCGCGGCGGGACAGGCGGTGCCTCTGGCAGGAGAAGCGGGCGACGCTTCGCCTTCGCCATAATGACCGCGTCAAAAAAGGTACGCCGCGTCGTTCGATTTCGTATCCTTTTCCTTTTTTCCTCTTTTTCTCTCTTGCAACAGGGACTGGGAAAGGGGGATACCCCAAAAAGGATCCTTCCCCGTGAAGGAACCAGGCTCCGAGCCTCCCTACTGATCAGAGGTTCGAAGGCTGGCCCCCCGGAAGGGTTCGACAGCCGCTTCAGATCGCGTGGGCTCTACACCCACTACTGGTAAGAGGTTCGAAGGCCGGCCCCTCGGAAGGGTTCCACGGCCGCCTCAGGCTACTCGGGCTCCGCGCCCATTACTGATCAGGGGTTCGAAGGCTGGCCCCCGAAGGGTTCACAGCCGCCTCAGACACCGAGCGAGGGATGACCATGGGTACGTTCGATACATAACCAAGGCTCGGGCTGCGCTCCCGAGGTACCCTAGGACATTTCCGAGACCAGTGGGAACGATCTTGTAACGGAATCCCATCAGAGGGAGGCATCGAGCCCTCAGACCCCGTCGCCAGGGGACCGGGTCCGGCAGATCACCCGCAGGTACTTTTGGGCGTGCCTCTGGGCCCCTAGCCAACCCCCAACGAATGGGGCACGGACGTCCACTCGGATTACCCGCTTGTAGCTCACCGGAGACACCATGTTCGGCGCCCACCAAGGGCAACATGGCGCTTTCCCCCCCCCCCTCCTCCTTGCGGAAAGGCGACGCAGGGGCGTATGTAAAAAAGTCGAGTTTGTCCCTGATCGCCCTCTCGCCCTGTGCAGAGGCTCGGGGGCTGCTCTCGCAAACCCGGCTCCGGCCGAACTGTTGACAGCGTCAACATACCAGCCCGAGAACTTGGGACCCGACCGTACACCCGGGCTACGGCCAGCTCGCATGAGGGACGACCAGACCAGCCGAAGCATTACGTGAGGCATTAAGACCTCGGAGGAGTGAAACCACTCCTCCGAGGCCTCGGGGGCTACACCCGGCTGGTGCGCTCGCGCGCACCCACCGGAACAAAACGCAACCGAGAAAGGCTGGTCCCCTTGCAAAAAAGTGCGACGAAAGCCTCCAAGCGAGTGCTAACACTCCCTTCGAGGCTCGGGGGCTACTGTCAGGGACCATAATTAGGGGTACCCTCAAGGCTCCTAATTCTCAGCTGGTAACCCCCATCAGCATAAAGCTGCAAAGGCCTGATGGGTGCGATTAAGTCAGGGATCGGTCCATTCGAAGGACGCGATCAAGCCTCGCCCGAGCCTAGCCTCGGACAAGGGCAGCCGACCCCGGAGGATTTCCGTCTCGCCCGAGGCCCCCCTCCAGCGGCGAACATACTTCCAGCTCGCCCGAGGCCCTGTCTTCACCAAGAAGCAACCCTGACCAAATCGCCGCACCGACCGACCAAATCGCAGGGGCATTTAATGCAAAGGTGGCCTGACACCTTTATCCTGACGCGCGCCCCCCAGCCGACAGAGCCGAAGTGACCGCCGTCACTTCGCCGCTCCACTGACCGGCCTGACAGAAAGACAGCGCCGCCTGCGCCGCTCCGACTGCGGTGCCACTTGACAGAGCGAGGCTGACAGGCAGTCAGGCCCGGCCGCTGGCACCATAGGAAGCTCCGCTTCGCCCGACCCAGGGCTCGGACTTGGGCTCAGCCCCAGAAGACGGTGAACTCCGCTCCGCCCGACCCAAGGCTCGGACTTGGGCTCAGCCCCAGAAGACGGCGAACTCCGCTCCGCCCGACCCAGGGCTCGGACTTGGGCTCAGCCCCAGAAGACGGCGAACTCCGCTCCGCCCGACCCAGGGCTCGGACTTGGGCTCAGCCCCAGAAGACGGCGAACTCCGCACCGCCCGACCCAGGGCTCGGACTCGGGCTAAGCCCCGGAAGACGGCGAACTCCGCACTGCCCGACCCAGGGCTCGGACTCGGGCTAAGCCCCGGAAGACGACGAACTCCGCTCCGCCCGACCCAGGGCTCGGACTTGGGCTCAGCCCCAGAAGACGACGAACTCCGCTCCGCCCGACCCAGGGCTCGGACTAGGGCTCAACCCCAGAAGACGACGAACTCCGCTTCGTCCGACCCAGGGCTCGGACTTGGGCTCAGCCCCAGAAGACGACGAACTTCGCTCCGCCCGACCCTAGGGCTCGGACTACGCCCTGACTTCAGCCGACGGTCTCCGTCTCGCCCGACCCAGGGGCTCGGACTCGACCTCGGCCACGGAAGACAGACTCGACCTCGGCTTCGGAGGAGCTTCCACATCGCCCAACCTAGGGTGCAGACCAGCCATGTCGACAGGAGGCGCCATCATCACCCTACCCCGAGCTGACTCGGGCCACGGGGGACAAGACCGGCGTCCCATCTGGCTCGCTCCACCAGATAGGCAATGATGGTGCCCCGTATACTCTGTGACGGCGGCGGCTCTCAGCCCCCTTACGGAAGCAAGAGGACGTCAGCGAGGACTCGACAGCTCCGACAGCTGTCCCTCCGCTAGGCTCCATCGCTCCTCCGACGGCCACGACATCACACCAGCTGGGTGCCAAAATCTCTCCGGCTGCCACAACGGCATGTACTTAGGACGCTAGCTCTCCTCCGCTAGACACGTAGCACTCTGCTATACCCCCCATTGTACACCTGGATCCTCTCCTTACGCCTATAAAAGGAAGGACCAGGGCCCTCTTAGAGAAGGTTGGCCGCGCGGGGACGAGGACGAGACAGGCGCTCGCGTGAGGCCGCTCGCTCCCTCTCCCGTGTGGACGCTTGTAACCCCCTACTGCAAGCGCACCCGACCTGGGCGCGGGACGAACACGAAGGCCGCGGGATTTCCACCTCTCTCACGCCCAACTCCGGCCACCTCGCTTCCCCCCTTCGCGCTCGGCCTCGCGCTCGACCCATCTGGGCTGGGGCACGCGACGACATTCACTCGTCGGCTTAGGGACCCCCGGTCTCGAAACGCCGACACCAGTCATGTTCTGATTAATCATAATGATCTGCATAGGTTAATTTTGATAGGACCCAACAGGTTACCCTAGTTTGATTATCTTTATACCTTGACTCCACTAAACTTTTTGGGTAGTACCTGCTATTGCTTTATGTGGTTTTGGGTATGAAGATTACACTATTCATGATTATACTTTTGTTATTTATTGTTCATGTTAAGATCATTATGTTAATTGGAACATGGAGAACCACCCGGGAAAACAGTGCTACCACAAGGGTTTATGGACGCCCTTGGCTGATTAACTAGGAAAGCTAGTGGATGATTACCTTACCCGAAAGGGGCAAGGGCAGTAGGGGAGTGGTCAGTGTAGGGAGGTCCTTGGTTGATTTTGCTGTGATGGCAGTCAATCGAGGGACTCATGCACTGGAGCTTCCTATAAACTGTAGCGGGTTTTCTAAAGCTAGTGGAACTTTGTAAAGGCCTCGTAGTGTTACCCTGCCTCGCCTCCTCGGTAGAGGTGTATGGGATTGGCTGTCTCTTGGCAGATGGGTAACATGACTTGTGGGTAAAGATGCGCAACCTCTGCAGAGTGTAAAACTGGTATACTAGTCGTGCTCACGGTCATGAGCAGATCGGACACTCACATGATTAAATTATGGAACTTAAACTCAATTTGTCATATGCATTGCATCGCAGGTGAGGTTGTTACTTTTGTTCTACTACTTAATTGGGTTGATATTTACTTATACTTAGTAATTGCTGATAAAATTTTGACCAACTTTAAAAGCAATGCTCAGCTACAACCATCCTCTTTGGTAAGCCTTACACTTCATGAGCTTCCACCTTTGGTGTGTTCATGCACATTATTCCCCACAACTTGTTGAGCTATGAACGTATGTGAGCTCACTCTTGCTGTCTCACACCCCCCACAGGTCAAGAACAGGTACCGCAGAATGAGGCGCTTGGAGGATGCTGTGACGAGTTCGTGAGAGGTCTAGGTCGTCGTCTCCCAGTCAACTTTGGTTGCTGGACCGTTGTCTCCTTATAATGTAAATATATATTTATTTATTTTGTACAGAACTCTGATTATATAGTAAAGATGTGACATTCGATCCTGTGCCATGATTCATCATATGTGTGAGACTTGGTCCCAGCACATCTGGTGATTATGTTTGCGCCCGGGTCTTGGTGCCCCTAAAACCCGGGTGTGACAACACTTCAAAGCATTGGCTTTTTATGGCGATAACATCTTCTAGCATTTGAAGAGCTTCGCTTTGCTCTCTTGCTCTTTTTAGAAGTTTGAGCATGACTGCCTTATCTTCTTGGCTTAGATGAGCGTAGAGTCGCATGAAGCTTCTTTCATCCTCCTCATCCTCATTTGTGCTTCCGCTATCATTTTCATTAGCCATACAACATATGTGGGAATCAAAATGGGAAGACAAACCTTTTGGAGAGGTGGATTCATCGTTTGGTCTCCAACGTTCATTTTCTTCTTCTTCCTTCAAAGGGTTAGTTTCAAACGGACTAAAGGAAGTAGAAACATAAAATGAACCATCATGTTTGGACTCATCAAATTTATTTTTAATTCTAGTCCAAATATCATGCGCGTCATGAATAGATTCATTATAATTCATTATGAAGGCACGATAATCTTCTTTGCTAAGAGAATTACTTAAGATGTCATAAGCTAGGTAGTTTAAGCGTATACATCTTTGATCTTCCTCGGAAACCTTTTTCCCATTATAACTAGAGGGTATAATACTCTTGTCTAAAATTTGTTCTAATTGTGAATCTATGGTTCTAAAAGCATTTATCACACAAGTAGACCATGAGACATAATTAGAACAATTGGGAAGTAATATCTCAAGAGTTACCTCATTGTTTTCCTTCGGAGATGCCTTCTTGTTCTTTTGGGATCTTCTTCGAGCCATCACTTTGAGTTGTTAGACTCAATATGAAGTGCCTAGCTCCGATACCAATTGAAAGTCACCTAGAGGGGGGGTGGATAGACGAAACCTGAAAATTATAACTCTAAATCCAAACTAGATCCCTTGATTAGTGGTTAGAACAAGATTCACAATTACCAGAGTATAAAACTAAGTCCTTTGCTTGCAACGAGTATTGTTTTCAAAGAGTGCGGAATTTAATCAATAGCAATACTACTAGAAATGTTAGTGGAGAATAATGCAAGAGGGCTTAGATAAGAAGAGGAGAAACACAAGTTCTTTCTTGCAAGGAGTTGCTTCTCTAAATGTGAATTTAACTTGAAGCAACACAAAATAATATTAGCAAAGAGTTGCAAGAGAACTTAGAAGGGGAGAGAACAAACAAATCACAAGCAATAAACACAAGAGACACGGGTGATTTGTTTTACCGAGGTTTGACCCTCGAAGGCCTAGTCCCCGTTGAGGAGTCCACTAAGGACAGGTCTTTTTCAACCCTTTCCCTCTCTCCACCGATCACCAAGACTGGCAAGCTCTTCTTCTTCTCAAGGATCACTTAAGATCCAGCAAGGATCACCACACTCTTAGGTGTCTCTTGCTAGCTTTATAAGCCTCCAAAACTTTGGAGGAAGTTCAATGCATGGGAGTCAAAACTCCACGCACAAAAGATCACAAGATATAGCACACACTTTCTCTCAATGAATCTCACAAGGCACTAGTTCTAAACTCACACGAGTAGCTCTCTTTTGCTTGATCTCTCTTTTGTGGCACTTGTATTGTTTGTGGTGGCCTAAATCTTGTGTATGAGATAGATCAATGAATGGAGATGGTTGGGAGGGCTTGGATATGTCAACTATATGACTTGGAATGTTGCTTGGGCTCCCACACCTTGAAGTGGCCCGTTGGGGTGGTATTTATAGCCACCAACCAAATTGTAGCCGTTGGAGAAGGCTGCTGGCGATGGGCGCACCGGACAGTCCGGTGCGCCACCGGACAGTGTCCAGTGCGCCACCGGACAGTGTCCAGTGCGCCACCGGACAGTGTCCGGTGCGCCGCCACATCACCCTATCGTTAGGGCTTGGAGCTGGTCGACTGTTGGAGGCTTTGTCTGGTGAATTATAGCGGAGCTGTGCATGGAGAACCCAAAGCTGAAGAGTTTGGAGTGTACGGTCCCTAGTGCACCGGACAGTCCGGTGCGCCAGACCAGGGAACACTTCAGTTTCCTTTTTGCTCTTTTCTTTTGAACCCTAACTTGTTCTTTTTATTGGTTTGTGTTGAACCTTTGGCACATGTAGAATGTATAATCTAGAGCAAACTAGTTAGTCCAATTATTTGTGTTGGGCAATTCAACCACCAAAATCATTTAGGAAAAGGTTTGACCCTATTTCCCTTTCAGAACTGTAAGCTTCATAGTCTCCCCCACATCAATTCCTGTCAGGGCGTGTAGTGATGTGCCCAGCTCGGCCACTTCCTCCTCCTCTCTAGTGTCATCTTCTAATTCCAGCAAGAAAACCCCTCGAGCAGCACATTTGTGGTCCAGTGAGTACTTCTCTGTGCAATGATAGCATTCCCCTTTTGCACGCTTCGCTGCTAGTTCTTCCGGTGATAGCCGTTTGAATCGAGGCCGGGGCGCAGCAGCTACCTTAGATGGCGCGTTGTTGCCAGCTTCCTTGAATACCAAACTCTTCTCAGCAACTTTGTATCCTCCCCTTTTTCTTGCTTCCAGTTCCCTTCTCTCATAGGCCCTTGCCAGGTTCATGGCGCGCTGCAAATTTCCAGGAGCTTGTAGTTCAACATTTGTGCGCAAGGGGTTCCCCAAGACCGGCTGTGAACATGTTGACCTGCTGCATGGCAGTAAGGTCATTGCATCGACAGAGAAGAAGTGAGAACTACCGCTGGTATTCCTCGACAGTGCCGGTGCGGTAGAGATCCTTTAATTCGGCCATAGGGTTGGAGCGAATTGGCGGGCCGAATCTTAGGTTGGTGAAGTCGACGAACTGCGCCCACGAAATGACGCCGTTGTCGCGTTCCAGTGCGTAGAACCATTCCGCCGCCACTCCCTCTAAGTGCAAGGAGGCCATCCACACCCTTGCATCCGTCGGCGTGTGCATGCCACAGAAGTATGTGGCGCACTTGTTCAGCCATGTAAGGGGGTCAGACTCCCCATCATAGTTTGGGAAGCTGACGTTCGGTCGCCTATATCCGTTGTCCTGCTGCTGAGTGTGTTCGCCGCCGCCGCCACCGCGGCTTCCACCACATTTCCTATCGTTCCAGCCGCTGAAAGCGCCTGATTCAGCGTCCGCATTGGGCGGAAAATCAGCGTCGGTGGGCTCTGCGATGGTACCCTCGACACGCGCTAAACGCTGGTCATGGGTATCCATCCTCTTGTTCATTGTGGTCACCTGTGCAAGGAGGCGATCCAGCTTCTCGTGTATCGCCATGGTGTCCCCCTGATCATTCTCGATGCCGGACATTTTTATCAAGGCGTCGATCGGCTCCGATACCAAATTGATATGCCTGGGCCTTCTAGGAGTGCGTAAGGGTGAATAGAGGAGCAGCGCAGCCTGGGACAGGGACCTGAGCGCGTATGGTGGAGAAGAGTGAGAGGAAGAAGCAGGAGCAAGATCACCGTCGGCCAGGGTGACCGAGGTAATCGCTCCACAGGGAGATTGTATTTCCTTCAATGCCTAGTTACACGCTACTGCTTCCCCTTTATAGACCAGGGTCGGCACCAACTAATAAGAGATAAACTTGCTTAACAACTCCCTGCTATTATTTAGCTAACAACTCCCTGCTATTATCTAGCTAACAACCTAGCTATTATTTAGCTAATCCTTATCTGCTGGAACTTAAGAATTATCTGCTAGAGACTTATCTGCTAGAGCCGCTGCTGGCTTCACCGCCCCGGGTATGGATCCGGCTCTCCCTCTGCTGCCTCCTAGTGTAGGTCTGCCCCACAAATGCATCTGCAACATATATACATCACTTCTGTTCGATTCCACGGGTCTCCCATTTTCATGGTTTGGAGCTTCTTTAGTTCCAGTGTAAATGTTGTTGTCTGCTGCTTGATATGCAGGCTTCTGTGTCCATTTGTTATTGCATCACATTGTTCATCTGAAATTCGGGCTGTCAAACCTATTTCTTCCTTGATTTATTGTTCAGTTGATCCCCTAAAGCTGCCACTGGCTGTTATGATTATTTGAGCACCAGTAGTTTGTCTGCACTTTTCATTGAAATATTTGTTCATGCAAAAGTTGTGACCAATGAACCTGATAGATTCAGAACATATTGTGGCTTTGACAAATATCGATTATTGCCATACATGGTTGTTTTGGGTCGACCTTCTTTTTCGAAAGACTATCTCGAAAGAACCTCCAGGTTAAGCGTGCTTCGCTTGAAGCAATTTGGGATGGGTGACCAACCGAGAAGTTTTCTCGGGTGCGCAAGAGTGAGAACAAAGTGCACACAAAAGACTCGTGTTGGTCTGTGGGGACGATATATGATCTTAGAGAGCTACCAGAAATAAGTACCGCTGGTCCAGGAGTGGACGGGGTGTTAGAAATGGTATCAGAGCCGACCCTCGCGGTTTCACGGGCATGTGTGGGCTATGGGGTTCGGGTATATGAAGTATGGTGCATGTGGGTCTGGAGTGGTCACATGGCATGGCATATGACGGCACTAGACATACAAACGTGGCCAAGGGGGAGGTTCCTGGCTTGGGGTTGACCGACGAGGACGTCGATCTTCTATGGGGGGTAGATTGTGATATCCTGGCCCCTAGTGGATGGTGATATCCTGGCCCAATGCTTAATAAAATTAATAGAGTACTCATACCAAATCTTTTTTCGAAAGCCTATCACGAAAGAACCTCCAGGTTAAGTGTGCTTGGCTTAGAGCAATTTGGGATGGATGACCGAGCGGGAAGTTTTCTCAAGTGCGCATGAGTGAGGACAAAGTGCGCACAAAAGACTCGTGTTGGTCTGTGGGGACAATATGTGATCTTAGAGAGCTGCCAGGATTAACTACCACCGGTCTAGGAGTGGACGGGGTGTTACATCATGTCTATCTATATGTTCTACGAGAAAGGATTGTGCAGCACGAATAGGCACGTGGTTGCTGGCTGCCATTATGAAAATATAGGATACCACTCAACCCTTAAAACTGATATATGCTTGTCTAGCACAAGGTGCTGATTCATATCTAGAGTATTCCATGTTTTAAAAATAGCAAATGAAACCAAAGCTATTAAATAATACACGCAGACAGTACAATAGTAAATAAAAATGAGCAGATGTTGATTGTTCCATGATGACCCCGAACAAACCTAATGGTAGAAGGAGAATGAAAAGAAAAAAGAAATGGAATTAACCTGAATATCACATTCAGCTTGCTATAGCATATCTCTATTAGCTCTTAGAAGCTGAGAGTCCTTTTGCAGTATAATGTACAGAGTATGACCTGGATATAAGCAAGAATCCTGTAAGCAACAGCAGGGACGAGAAGCACTAAGTTTTGCACAATAATAGATTTTATGATTCTATAATAGGTTCCCATTTGACCATTGATTTGTTCCAAAACTTGATTTAACAAATCACACTAATAGCAGGGAACTCAAACAAAGCTAAGAAAAAATGAACCACCCAAGCAAACAGCCCCTAGCTATAACAGAAGTACGTAACCTGGAGACCAAATGTATCGTGGCACAAATAAGCAAAACACTTAAATAACATCTTTTTAGTACATGCAGTGCAGTAAAACGACGCACATCCGACGGCTACATACGAGACCGTCGAACATAAGCTTATATCCGACGGCCTCTGCTGGCCCTCGAAAATAGTGTCTTATGTCCGACGACTGTCAGAGAAGTCGTCGGACATAAGGTTACGTCCGACGGCCGAACCGATAGCCGTCGGACATAATATATTTTAACGCGGACCAGGCACCGCGCGTCGTTTCATTTCCACATCGATCATTCTCTGCCGCGCTACCGCCGTCGCTGCCGCCGTCGCCTGCTTCATCCGCCACCGCCGCCAACACCCGTGCCCGTGCCCGCCGCGCGCACCCATGCGCCCACCACCGCAGCCCCGGCACCTGTCCCGACGCCGGCGGCCCCGACTCATCCCCCGCCCCGCCCATGCTGACCACCGTCCCGTCGTCAAGCCGATAAGTGAGTATTTTAATTTTGTCAATGTATATATTGTTTTCTAGTTATCTTTTTTCAGTATTATAATTTTTGTATGGTTAATATTGTTTAGCTTGTTATGTCTGATGGCTGAAATTTGATTATGTAATAAATTTAATTTGTTTTAGTTTACTTAGTGGTGTTTACATAATTTAAATTTTTAATTTCCGAGGGTTTTTATTATGTCCTCGGAAATAAGGTTATTTTATATAATTTGGCACTCGTGACAATATTATTTCATATATATTATATGTTATTTCGTATATATATATTGTGGTAGTTTATTAGTTGAACTCGTGACATTGTTTTAGTTTACTTAGTGGTAGTTTATTAGTTGAACTACGTAATTTATTTATCCTTTCCTGTAGATATAGGGGTGATTTACTTAACTAATCAAGTAAATGTAATCAAGTTACTTCATGGAGGAGGATCGTCGATGGATGTATGGAGGAGGATCGTCGATGGATGTATGAAGGTTGGAAGAAAAGAGGTGCTCTATCAAGTGAGTGGGTTGCCAAGACTGATGCGTTTCTCGACAGCGCTTTTGCTCGGTCAGAGACTGGAACCGATGATAGGTGCCCTTGTAGCAAGTGTCGAAATATTTATTTCTTTGACAATAGTACTATGTCGATAGATCTTTGTAAGAACGGTTATATGACAGGCTATGAGGTGTGGGTGCACCACGGTAAGGACCCGCCTTCTCGTACTGTATCGAAAGTTCAGTCACATGAAGAGAGGAATTATCATGCTCATTTACCTGCATTTATTCTAGTTAACTTTTTCTCCTGGAGTATTATTATCTGTATTCGAACGCTCCTTTTTATATGATGATGAATTGTTCTTCAGTATATTTATCATACTCTACAGAATGCTAGAATTTGGTTCTTATATGTAATTTAAGATTTTACTAGTCTCTGTTACTGTAGTTAATGAAATAGTATACATTTATTCAGTAATAAAAGCTATTCCCTCCGTTTCAAATTATATGATGTCTTGGATTTTGTAGACACAGCTTTTGCTGTGCATTTAGATATACGGTATGCCTATACAGTATATATACAACAAAAGGAATGTATGTAGAAAAGCCAAAACGATTCATAATTTAGAATGGAGGGAGTATCATTAGTCAGGCAACTTATTTTCTTCCATGTGGTGCTATGTGAAGTTTTTTTATATGTTGATTTGGATCACAGAAATTCATTTAATATTTTGAGATACTTATCTCTTCTGTTCTTTACGTTGACAGGTGAAAATCGGTCTCCGTGTTCTCACAAGGTCTATGCCAGAGGCTACCACATATCTACAGAACTCTGGGTGAGAACTACAATGAGAGAGTTTTGCCTTCAATCATCCATGAAACACTGAAAGCTGTTGTTGCTCAATACAATGCTAGTCAAGTCAGTTGATCACACAGAGAGAGGTACGATTGAACGTATGAAGTTGCTAGTAACTACTTAATAGCAATTCTGTTTACTCTTTTCCGCCACCAATTTCAGGCTGTGAGTAGGGAGATTAGGAAGATACTGACCGAGAGGGCTAGATTCTCCAACATTGCTCTTGATGATGTCTCCATCACAAGCCTAAGCTTCGGGAGGGAGTTTACTCATGCCATTGAAGCCAAGCAGGTTGCTGCACAAGAAGCAAGCTGAGCGTGCTAAGTTTATTGTTGAGAAAGCTGAGCAAGATAAGAGAAGTGCAATTATTAGGGCTCAGGTAAGAAACCGGCTCACTATTAAGTAATTATTTCAATGATTTTGGTTGCATCATAAGGTCTATTGCTGAGTGCCCTCATGTTATTTTCAATTTGCCTTGTGAAGCGGAGCCATCGTGTTATTTTAAATTTGTCGTGTGAAGCGGAGCCGGCAGTAAAATCACAAAATCGAATTTATTCCTAGATTGTACTAGTATCCTTGTTGATGTTATTGTGCGGAGCTGATTGGTCAAGCCATAGCGAACAATCCTGCCTTCCTTGCGCTGAGGCAGATCGAAGCTGCAAGGGAGATCTCACACGCGATTTCGGCCTCTGCCAACAAGGTGTTTCTGGACTCCAACGACCTGCTGCTCAATCTCCAGCAGCTGAATGTGTCGAGCAGGCAGAAGAAATGATGATGTCACACTTTATCCCCTTTCTTCTGAGTTTTGGATGTAGTTTCGCCAATCTTCCTCTGATCTGATGTGGGTCTCAGAGGCAAGCAAGCTGGCAGGTTTTGTTTAAACGTGACTATATAGCTTGAGAAATGATGATCAACAAGGAACAAATTCTGTTATTTTAATTTACGATGGTTGGTATTATTTCCTTGTCTTTTAGGGTTATTATTACAGTTCTATTAAAGATGTTTGCAAACCCTCCTGAGTTCCGCCGGCTGATGGCAAAAAAAAAAAACACGTAAACAATAAGATATGAAAAGAGTGACACCCTTTTATAAACACTATGAAAAGTTGAACATCATCAATTGGTCGATATGTCCGAGTGGTTAAGGAGACAGACTCGAAATCTGTTGGGCTCTGCCTGCGCAGGTTCGAATCCTGCTGTCGACGTCTTTTTATTTTTCGCTGCATTCCACCTCCACATTTTACCAGTAACTTTATTATGTCCTGTTAGCCTTAACGATTAACTTTATTACATTCGATTAACCTTATAAATTATTGCTAAGTTAGTCTTCTTTAGATAATGTTTTTTACCGATCCATGATGCTACCTGTTACTGTTCCCCGAGCAAGATGTAACGAGGCTATCCTCCATGGCCGTGCTATCCGCCCACCGTTTGGGTCCAGTGCCACATACTGCTCAGATTTACCTTCATATCTCCGCTTGTTTTTTGTCATAAAAGATTCTTTTTTTTTTCAAACTGGCGGCATAGCCTAGTTCGATCTAGGCCCCTTAAAGTACGATCCGGTTAAATACGGCATGACTAGATCCAAATAACTATCCATGTCGTGCTAGCTGTCTAGCTTAAAAACGAGCACGACACTAGATATGTCCAATCATACTGGACTAGCATGGCAAGCACGACAATTTTTTTCTACATACGGATCATCTATGATGCTACTCGTTACTGTTCTGCCGGTCAAGATGTAGCCACGCTATCCTCCATGGCCATGCTATTCGCCCGCCCGTTTGGGTCCAGTGCCACCTGCTGCTCAGAGCCGCAGATTTACCTATGTACGCTCGCTTATTTTTTTTGTCACAAAAGACTTTTTTCCAAACGAGCGGCACAACCCAGTTCGACCTAGGCCTGTTAAAGTACGATCCGATTAAATATGGCATGGCTAGATCCAAATAGCTATCCATGCTGTGCTGGCTGTCTGGCTTAAAAATGAGCACGACATTGGATGTGTCCAATCGTACTAGACTAGCACGACAAGCACGACCAGTGCAAGCCCAGCGAGAGCGAGAGCGAGAGCGAGAGGAAAACGAATGGAACGATGAGCGAGTGGCCTTAGGGGTAGCTGATTAGGTTAACGAGCTGCTCGACCGTGCCCTCTTAAAATCGGGCCAAGCAACTGAGAAAGAACAGTACCACAATAACTTTAGTTGCTACACCTTCTTATACCGATCGGACGCTCGATGTCTTGTTCCGACTTTTCGAGGCAAATGTCCAGGTTCGTGGATGAAATAATGATTTTACGTGAAAGACGATTTGAATAAGAGGGAAGATACTAAGGGGATTATCCAGAGGCCCATTATGTCCCGCTTCGGCACAAGAGGCCAATTGTTCTAGAGACAGAAGAAGCTCAAGCCTGCTTAGTGCCCTTTAATGCTGTTTGCAGTTACATTTGCACTAGAGATTTAGTTCAGGAGCATATAGCTTTTAAGGTATGACCCCTTTTGAGTGAGTGGGAAATGCCAAAGTGTCACACCCGGTTTTAGAAGGCAAACCGAATGCGAACCATATACGTGCCAGGATCAGCAATTCACGTACACAATAGTTACATAACTGGACATCATCACACAGTGCTCAAATAATGACATCAAAGAGGGTATAATAGTCGATTACATCATGATGTCTGAGACATCCACATAGTCTTTAACAATAATCAAAGTGCGGAAAAGAAACGTAGATACACACGCACGACCTACACAGGCAGCCGACTGGGGGTTTGCCGCTAACCCACGCCTAGAACTCATCGTACTCTTGAAACTCCTAAAAGTCCTCCTCCACGACTTCATCTTCACCTGAGCAGTGGTTGCAACGCTGACAACCTGGGGGGGTTTGGTGTGTAAAGCAAGGGTGAGTACACATCAACATACTCAGCAAAATGTCCTGTTTGGCTGTAGTGGACTAGCTTTATGTGGAGTTAAGTCAAGCAGTTGCTTTTAGTTGGCCAGATTATTATTACTAGTAGAAAGCCAGGTTTTAGCATTAACCCAAGTTATTAACCCGATGTACCCTTTCCAAACGGAAAGAATACCACTTACCAGTACCATAAGCATAATCAAAACCATCATTCTCATCACCACCTGTAAACCATACATCTCTAATCAAGTATCTCTAATCAATGGAGCTCCCTTGGCCGCTCATAACCGCGAGCACGACTGATATATCAGTTTCATAACACTCTGCAGAGATTGCGCACTTTACCCACAAGCTATGATTCCCTCTTGCCTCGGGCCGATCAAACCCTTAAACACTACTAAGGTGAATAGGCAGGGTCTCACTACGTAGCCTTTACAAAGATTTCCTGGGGCTGTAACCGCCCGTTAGGTTTCTAAATGCACCGAACTCCTCCCCAAGGGGGCGAACCAACCTTGGCAGAGCGAGCCGCATACACCGAGCCCCATTAACGGCACGACGGCGAAGCGAACTACACCCCAGTTCCTCTAATTACTCAGCTAAGGGCATCCCACTCCACCCTCATGGTTGCACTGTTTTCCCGGGCAGTCATCCAATGAACAGGTCCTTACGGAGAGGCACTCGAGAAATAGCTTGAGTCCCCTTAAGAGCCACAAGTACCATCATCATAATCAAAAGGGAAAACAACATATCATGGATAATCTCATCATGTTCATTGATTAATGTGAAGCGCTAGCATAAAGCTAAACCATAATAACCCAACTAGAATAGGTAAACAAGGACAAGATAGACAAAAGCTAGTCAATCCTTAGGTATAAATGTGTAAATGCGGAAAGTGAATTATAAGAATTAGTAGGACATAGATGGGTCAAGGGACACTTGCCTTCACCAACCGACTGCTGCTCAGGGTCTTCACCTGCAACTCCATCGGACTCCACCAACTGACCGTTATCTATACAAGTTCAAACATACATTCCACACATTTAATACAAAAGAACAGTACACCATACAATGGAATGCAATAATTAAACAGACGTTCGACGCAGGGCTCACACTTACGACTAAGCGAGAAAGAGAAAGTAACGGTCGAGACTACGGTCGAAGAGCGATCACGTTACACGATTATAAATTAAACTACTCGTTTAACCATAATAGTATTAATTTAGCCATCGCGTTTAGCATAAGATAAAGTCATGTTCCATATTTAATTATTATAAGCAGATAAAGGTAAATTGAAAGGATTGTCGCGCGGTGAGACGCGCGACACAACACTTAAATTGAATTAAGAAATAAATGACTCGTCGCGCGATGGAGCGCGCAACGAGACACTTGCATTAATTATAAAGAGACGTTAAGCGTCGCGTGACGAAACGCACGACGGCATACGTCAACTGAACTGAATTTAAAACGAAACGTCGCGCGACGAAGTGCGCGACATAGCTCATTAATAAAGATGAATTTAAAATGAATCGTCAAGCGATGAAGCGCGCGACGCTGCACATCGACTAAACTAAAATTGAAAAAGGATTAAGCTGAAAGTCAAACGTCGCGCCACTACAGTCGCGCGTGCGCGAACACGCCGCGCGCGCCGGGGGCACGCGAGCGCGGGGTCGCGGGGCACGCAGGCGCGAGGGCACGAGAACGAGCCGCCATAGGGCGCGTACGCGCAGAAGCGCAGACGCGGGGGCCACGGGGCCGAGCCGCCGCCAGAGCACGGGGCGCGCGGGGCCACTGGCTGTGGGGTGAGCCACCGGGACACCGGGGCGCGGGGCCGGGCGTGCGGGACGCAGGGGCGCGGCGCGGGGGCCGAGCCACCGGGGGCGCAGGGCGCGCGGGGCCGCAGGG